>NC_079335.1:92857272-94148522 GCF_029582105.1 Oenanthe melanoleuca
TTTTATTCTTGATAACCTTATGCTTTGGATGTTTTAGTGAATTTTATTTGAGTCACAATTATTATTTTAGTATTTTAAATACTAAATGACAATACATTCTACTGTTATTACCAGTTATAGAATGTCATCTGATTTGTGAGAAACACAAACCAGCTTATAAACCAGTGGGGAGGGGCACTGACTTGTATTTGCAATCTCTTGTCATATCATGCATACATGGAGGAACAAATAAAAAGGTTGCAACATTTTCCAAGCTGAAATCATCAGGACATATGATTGTTGAAAGTTTATAATTATTTTTTAAACCTTGGCTATTGGAACTTGAGTGTACTTCAGCCTTCTGAAACTTGGCCTAAAGGCAGCTAAGTTGTATTATTACTTTTTCTCCATACCTCAAAAGAAATGAGTTGGCATTTCTAGCTTTTATTCTCTGTCATCTTTCAGTAGAAATTCATTTGTCTGTTGTGTTGGTGTTTATATTCTTGCTGTTTATGTTCTTGCTGGCAAGAAATCTAGATACACCTCAATGTCTGGTTAATACAGCCTCTTCCCTTATAATACAAGCATCTGACTGTACTAAATAAAAAATATCTAGCAGGGAGGTTGGAGGGTTGTGCTGGGTTTTTTCTTCATATATTAAATGACATTTGACCACAATACTGCATTTTCATCTAGATTTCCTGACTGGGTATTTAAAGAAAAAAAAAAAACAAGACATTTCCTATCTCCAATCTCCCATCTCCCATCTCACTTTTGTACTTAATATACAACTATAGCACAAGATTGTTCATCTTCTTTGCATGTTTTAGGGTGCTGGAGTATTAAGCAATGTTTTGCATGCATTAATACAATATTTACCTTGGTCATGTACCCAACTAAATTTCTAACTCCATAACTTAATTAATTTTTCTCCTCAGTCCAATTTTTATTATTATTGATGTTGAAATGTTGTTTTCTTCAGATTTAATAATTTGCATCAGGATCTCTGAGTGCATGGACTCATAAAATAATGAATATTCATAATTTCAGCTATGACTCTTACCAATAAAATGTAACAGCTAGATCTTTTACTATGTGATTAGACATTTTTTAAGCCTAGATTTGGTCTTTTTCCAAGGAAAATTTTTTTGGAAAAGAATGGGTAAATCCACTTCAACTTTTCAAAACTAAAATTAATGTGAAATGATACTGTTTTTTCCATCTTACAGAAGGAATGAATGTTGTCTTTTGACCACTCTTAATACTGCTACAGTTGAAAGGGGAGCTAGAAAGTGAATTTCTGCAATGAAGTGAGTCTGTAGTATTTGCAACACAAGATTAAAGAAGAGAAACTTCCACAATTGAGCATATTAAATTAGATTCACCACAGTAAGCTTGATGTCCCTGAAAGTACAGCCTGAATTCAGCAACAACTATTTCTACAGTCTTGGGAAATAATTTTAGTGGAGTCTGAGTATCTGACTTTTATAGAAACTTCCAGGAAAAAATAATATTTTATATATATATATATTTAAAATATAGGTCTATATAATATATATAGATATTATGTATATATATATAATACATAATATATATTGGATATAATATGCTGTAATTTCACCCTATGTTTTAAATGAGTTTTTTTACCAGCCTTGAAGAATAATCTACATCTTGGTTAATTTTCTTACTTTCCTAATGTAGGCAATAAATTTGAGGGTAATGAATAAAGAATGCTGATGTTAGAGTTCTTTGTCCTGACTGCAGCATGACACTTCAAGGGTAGATCTTGTCTTCTCCCTTTCATGGAAGAATATTCTTCAGACATATAAAAAACAGACATATAAACACATTCTTGTGCACCCAGCTCATCTAATATAAGTATTTCAAATATTTATCTTTCTAAATATGTATTTATCTTCTTTGTGTATCAAAACAGTAATACATATATAGAGTAACATCTTGTGGCCTAGATGGGAAAAAATCTTTGAAAAATCTTTTTACTTTTGCAAAGAGCTAAATAATATGTCAAATTTTGTAATATTCTGTCAAATACTGTAATAGAAAACATGTCTATTTATATTTATGTATTTGGATCTGAATGATACCATGGAAAGGATCTTTTCTTGGTTCCCTTTTTCCTGCTACTAACAAACAATTCATATTTCTGTTGTCTGTGTTTTTCCCCAAAGTATTTTAATTTCAATATATCTCTAAGGAGCTTAAGGTGTTTTTTTTGAGAATTTTTAAAAATCCATTTATAAATCTGATTCCTGGCAAGCACATAAATACATGTGGAATGTCCACATAGAGAAAGGTTAATTGTTCTAGGCAAATATGACCATTTTATTATTTATTAGTCCTGCAGAATTGGAAGCCATCATTAGCAAGACTTTTCTCTATATTCTTTATTAACATCACTAGGATTTTTGTGAATCTTTTTATAGATGATATTTGAAAGTCTTACTTTTCTAACAGCAGCTTGCTGCTTAACCATAATGCATTAAAACTAGACAGGAAGTGAAGTAATTTTTATTAACATACTCCTACACCTATCTTTAATTCTCTAATAATGGGATTCTTTATATTACTTTTTAACACCAACAAAAAGAAACAGGGCATATTGTGACAGACTGTACACACTGTGGGTCCTGGTAAGGTTGTCATAAAAAAAAAAAAAAAAAAATCTCCAGACAAGATCTGCCATTCTGCTCTCTTACAAAGTAAAAAAAGCTGACAAAAATGTTATCTGCAGTTGTGAAATGGTTTGATGATTTAATTGAGAAATTTTTAACATTTCATTTGAGGGAGGGAACAAATCTGAGACTTTCCCTTCCTGAGAAAAATTGCTGGTGGAGTGCAAGTAGGGCTGAATCAGTGTAACTTTCTGCAGTGTATGGAATTCATCAACTGCAATTTGCTCTTAACTCACTGGCAATGCTTACAGCTTTGCATGAAGTGTTTGGGAAACTAGCCAAAGACAGAGGAATAATTCCCCCTCATTTATCAAGAACTTATGCAAACTCAATCCCTCACCTTGCACATAAAGCAGTGGTATCCAGATCACCTGTGTTTACATCTGTTAGAACTTTGTAACTCAAATGGCTTGAATTAGGCTTAAGAAAAATATCTGGGATTTGGGTGGGGTAGCTTTGTTTTCAGGTTTTTTAGGGGTTTGGCTGCTTTTTAAAAAAAAATATTTTAAATAAGCCCTTGGGTGTATGCCACAGCTTTAACCAAGACAGATTTAAATGTTCTGTTAATTGATAAGTTTCCAGGGGTGGGTCTTACATTCACATCATATTTTCTGTAGTGCAATCTTGTTAAGGTTGGAGTTTAGCTCATTTTTAAAAAAAATCTCCTTGCTTGGGTGCCAGAGAACTGAAGTAGACTTTGAAGTCTTAGATATATTTACAGGAGGGGGACACTAGGCAACAACACTTTTTTTTTTTTCTTCCCACAGAGCCTCTCCAAGCCATTTCAATTCCTTTGTAAAGAGATCATTCACAGCACTAAAGTGTTCTTTTAATCTTTCTGCTCATGCAGCCTTGGGTTGTGTCCTGGGAAGATGTGTCAGGCAGGAGTAGGTTTGTGAATGTGGTGCCTGTGCAGCAGGACCTGGAGGAACAGGGACCCTCAGCTGCCCTCACAGCCCCCTTGGTTTTGGCACCTGATGCCCTCTGATGTTTCACATCCATGGTGTGATGTTCTGTGGGCTTCCTCCTGCTTTAGGACCCAGGGTGAAGAAGAGACCTGAGGCTGCTTTAGAGGGAAGCTCTAATATAGGGTTAGCTCTTGGAAAGGGATGTGGGGCATGAATCCCAAGTCCTTTGCCACCACTGGGTGTGATTTATACTGACTGAAGGGGCTTTGGAGATGAATCCTTGGGTTTAAATTATGCATATCCCTTGAGACAAGCAAATAAGCAAATGATTATGTGCAAAACAGGTGTAGCAGTGTTACAAAAATCCTGCTAATTGGTGCCTGTTTACCTAGAGGGTTCTGCATATGCTGTACCTACATATCCACATAGCTGCATGAATGTCCAGTGCTGCTGTGCCAGGTTTCTGTGAGACAGAGAGAAACACTGGGTGATCAGCTGCTCTACAGCCTGGGGTAAGCCACAGCATAGGGGAATATGCAGAATTGCCTGTGATGCCTGTCATGCTGTGGGTTTTGGAAGTCAACTCTTGTAGCAAAATTTGTCTCACCCTTGAACATCTTTAGCATTTTTGAGCCTCAGTGTATTGACCTGTAAAACACAGAGAGAGGTCACTTATCTCTCAGGAAGCAGGGTTTATTAATCTACAGATTAATATTTTGAAGTGGTAAAATGGGTTTAGAGGAGCATGCTCCTTAAATTAATTCTACGAAATAATTGTTGTTGATGCCGAAAGTTCAAGAGTTCAAAATCACAACTTTTAAGTGCTATTGCAGACTCCACTAAGACACACAAAGCAGATGCAGCCCAAAAAAACAACCCTATCACTCTCTTTATAAATACTGCAAGGGTTGTACACAAAAATGTGATACCAGTTAATCAAATGAGATGTAGAGAAACCCCAGTTAAAAAATTCCACAGTAAAATTCTTAATCTTTATAATCTTCATGTTCTGCTTTCACTTAAACATTTGCAGTTCTGCTGACTTCAATAATATTGTTCAATTTTAAATCAGAGGAGTTTTTTTATTGGTCTTATTTTTGGTTGATGCAGTCTTCATAGGTTGTGGATGATAATTCTCTAATTTCTGGATTTGCAGATTCTGGAGGAAAAATCTCTTTTAGAGTGCTTAGATAGAAGCATGGTGTCTGGGATGCCCTGTTCATCTGGCTGATATCCCACAAACACAGCTTCTATAAATTTTTAAGTCCTGTGTAGCATTTTAAGAAAAAAAAAAAAAAGTTGGAAGTAAAGACTGTTCACATGATTTTTGAGAAAACAGTGGTCAGTATTAGTTAGCTTGGGTTAAAGACAGAGCTGAAGTTCACCAGAGCAGCTTGACTGTTGTCAATTTATACTAGGAGTTAGGTTTGGAGCCAGCTGAAGTCAGTGGTCATCTCTAACCCTAGGTTAGGCATAGAAATAACTGAGACACCAGGGGAGTCAGTGAAGGGCTCTACCAAGGCATGCAGTAAGTACCAGATGGTATATTATGGATGCTGGAGAGCAAATTAAATTGGGATAATTTTTTCATCACATCTTATTATGGGGATATTATCTCAAAGGGTTCTGCTGTCTTTGGAGAAATGCACTAATTTTAGATCCTGAATGATTTTCTGTTGAGCTGTGAGCAGTTGGCCTTGAGTGGCAGAGGAAATGGTAAAGGGCAGCAGCCAAAGCTGCTGGAAAACAGCTGAGGTCTGATTTTTCTGACAAAAGTACAGCTGCAAAATGCTTAAAATTGCAGTGTGTTACACACAGAGTGATTTGAGCCAGGTCCTCAAGATGCAAATCAATCTGTGTTACTGCAGTGCTGTGCTCCTCTGAGTTTCACCATTGTACAATGTTTAGGAAAAATAATAGTCAAAACATCTTTTCTCTATTTTTTTTTTCCACCTGAAAAATCATGATCCCAAGTCTTCTTTAGTTTTACATAAACTGCCAGTGTGTCATTGCCACTACACTCAACTCCCACTGTTGTGCCTACAAAAACAAAAAGACCTGTTCATACTGTCTCATTATAATTGAACTTCCTTGATTTTTTTTGGCACCTGTAGGATATTCCCAACCACTGCAGCTGCTGCTGCAAAAATGTCAGATAATCTATAGGTGCCCAATTTACAGCTGAGAGGTCATCTGGATGTAAAAAATACCCAAAAGCATCTGAATGTAAAAGAACAATATAGAATTTTATAATGTAGTGTAATGGACACACACATTCCATGGATTCCATAAAACAAGCAGAGTAAAGGACAGTAGTAATACAAAAAAATTATCTCAAGACTTAAATTGCTCACTGATTAGTGTTCAGCTGTTGAAGCTGCTGCTGCCAGTGATGATAATTAACTTCTAGGACCAAGGAACACAGGTTTTTAATGTAGGACAGGAAATCAATGATGCAATGACATCTGTGAGCATATTTGAGAATAGAAATTTGCCAGTGAGTGACCTCTATATTCTTAGTTCCCTAGGAAGAGCTAGATAGGGAATCCTCAGATGAGACTCTTTCATACATATTCTTAATGCTTTAGAATCAACTTCCCATCTTTTAATTAAATTTTCTTCAGGGAAGGATTCTTGAGTCTAGAATAGAAACTTTCAAAACCAGAGAAAGTGATCCTGGGTTGGTTGACTTGCCTGGGTTTGCCTCTTTTCCCTGTTTTTAAAATTGCCTCAATATGGAATGGATTTTTTCCTTTTAATAGTAATCTCTAAGTTAAGAAATGTGAAAACAGTTTATTGGCCAGCTCTTGTCAAAAAAAGACTAAATCAGATGAGATCTGTGAAACTGGAAGAAATTGTATTATAACTTGGTTCTTTAGATATTAGAGTAGGTTTGAAACATCATTCTGATTTTTGAGACAAAATTAATTCACTTGCAATAACAGCAAATACACAAATACAGCTTTCAGAAAACTGTAATCTCAGAGAAATGAACCTATGGTCAATCAACATTTGAAAGCATGGCAGGCTGCTTCCAGCCTTGTGTGGTCACTGGAAATTCCCAAGGTGCATTCCAGCTTGATGGTGCCAGCTGGTGCCAACACCTTTTGAAAAATGCAAACAAAAGGGAATATTTATTAACCAGAAAATCAATTGTTACCCTGACCTCTATAGGGGAATGAGAAGCAAATTGCCCTGAGGAAAGCAATAAATCCTCTTTGATATAAATTCATGCCTTTCGATTTGAGGTCATAATTACTTTGTTGTTGGTGTTTAAAGCTGTGGAAAAATGAAGTGCTGTATATGAAAACTTTCCAAGAATTAGTCTTTTCATGCTGAATAATCACAAATTCACAGTTCTAGCTGGTTTTTTCCCGGAGTAGGATTCAGACAGGATGTATTAACTCTCTGTGCTGATTATTTCTCTCCATCTTTTATGAGTCAGAGTGACAACCTTCTGTCCCCATACATGCATGTATATACTAAGATTCAAAATGGAATTTTCAGGAACAGCCAATGGGGAATTCCATGTCCCTTAGAAAATAATAATAAAAATAATTATCAAGTTTGAAAAATACTTCAATTCCATCTATTCAGGAAAAAAACAATTCCTATTATTTGAATCATCAATGAATATAATGTACTGCAAGAGTATGAAGAATGACAATGCAAATAGAACCACAGAAAGGAAAAATTAAAACATTTTCTAATACAGACAGAACAAGTGTACTCTTTCTACTGAATCACTTTTATATTATTTTTAATTAATTATTTTTATTATTTAATTAATAATTTTCCACAGAAGTATTTATTTACATATTTAACCTTTTTGTGAGGTTTATCTCTTCTTGGAAACCTGAAGTAAACTTTAAAATAAACCAAACCAAATGAAACAGAAAAAATGTTGAATCTTGCTATGTGAGTGATAAGGTATATCAGAGTAAAATTCCCTTCTCTTTCTCTTCTTTTTTTCCTAGTTTGCCACACTGTGATCTGGATGTGCTCTGTTTGTGACAAATCATTTGTCATCATCCTCTTGCAGTTCTCTGTGTGAAAAATTAAGCCAGACTGCTGTGGCTAACTGCTCTGCTGCCTCTGCAGCTGCCAGCTTCTCTGTCTTCTTTCTCTTCTTAAAAACAAAATGCATTTAAAGATTTTTTCGGATCAAGAGGTTGTGCCAGAATGTTTTTAGTGATCTTTGTTTACACTTGATGTGTGTTATAACAGCACAGTCTGAGTTTTTCCCACAGACTTTTATAAACATTGACTTTTTTGAGTGCTAATTTATGCAATACAACATCTCTGGGTATTTCTCAAGAAGTATGGATTCTGAGTGGGGGAGAAGGGGCTGCACAGGCTGCTTCCACTGCCAAGAATTTTTTATTTCAGACAGCAACCTGAAAATTATCTGCTGCACAGATGACAATTAAGCACTCTGGCACCTCAAATCTTTCATTTTCTCATCCCATAAAATACAAAATGTTTTCTCTAGGGGATGTGTCAGGACTCACTGGCAACTCCAAATATTTAGCTAATTTCTCTCCAGTGCTTTTGTTTCTGACCATTGTACATCAAATGCTATTTAGTACCATGTTCACAATAAATGTAAGAAAAAATTGTCTTTAAATTTTATTAAGTTTATGTTATCTTAGCTATCCTAACTGCCTGGATATAGTTTTCTATTCTAAAATTATCCAAGAAAAGAATTTCACACTAACACTTCCATGTCAGCAGCTCTTGATGTTACCTCTGTCTATGTGTGTAAAGAAATCAAAGTTCTACAGCTCTAAAGATGGTGCTTCAATCTAGTCTATGTGTGTGTAAGCTTGATCTCAGAGGGGAAGGGGTTTTTGCCATTCAGTATGAAAGATTATGTAGCTCTCTTGCTGTTTCTAGACCTTTATTTCAGCTCTTTCTTTTTTTCCTCAATTTCAAGCATAAAATTTAACTTGAATTTAACTTGTTTTCATGCATTGGATGAATGAAGTAGAGGCTGTAAACTGAAAAAATAAAAGAGGAAAATAGCAATTTTTTACCACCCCAGATTAGAATATTTCTAGATGTATATAAAAAGAAAATGGAAATCACAGGGAACTTATAAAGCATCTCCAGTTATTTCTTACATATAATATGACCTAGATTCCTCACAGCAAAAGTGAATTTTTTTGCACTTTTGCATGCAGCAAAAGAAGCAATATTTTTGTTTTGACATCTATCCCCACCTAGTGTTTGTGGCTCTCATTTCAAAAAATTCATCTCTATTTTCTTCTGATTCCTTTCATCTTCCCTTTCTCCAGCAGAGAGCAGAAAAAAAAATCTGCTTTTTGCATAGCAGTGACTTTCCTCCACTGATAAATATTCCTTTTTAAGGAACTGCAGACTTTTTGACTTCTGAGGGAAATGCACAAATATTCATTTTCCTTTTAACAGATCTATATACTGAACAACAAAAAAATTCTCTATTAATTAAATCAATTAAGTTTAGGCAAATTTTGTCCTCAGCCACTTGCAACTTCTACTGCTGTGAACCTTGACTTGTACCTTGAGTAATACACAACTTTTCTAGGTTTCACAGCAGTGTTTTGTATTTGTACCCTTACTAGCAAAAGAACTGGCATCAAATATTTTCATCTCCTAGTATTTTTCATTTTGATTCTTAGATGTATGTAAAAGTCCTAATTAATATTTTTATTAGTACATTTGTATTTAATGACAATTTAAAACAAGATAAAAATGTTTTAAAAAATCTTATACATTTGAAAACCTCTGCACCAAGGAAGATAAAAGCAAATTTGCATAGCTCAGTGTCTGAAAACACAGCCCACCTTTAAGTAAATAACTACACTGTTTGACTTTCCAAAATATGGAGGAGAAAGTCAAAGTCATTCCAAAGGAAAGAATCAGCAGTTCAATAGCCAATAAAATATTATAATTTATGATGCTTTTTGATGGATATTTAATGTCAAAACCCCGTGTCCTCTCTCATAGAAATGTGACTTACTTTATATATTAAAAATTGCATTATACTTGCAACATTAAAAATAAAATTACATTAAAAGCCAGTGGGACTGAGTGTTGATTGTTTTTTGATCATTGTTTTTAAAGATTTTAACCCTAGAAAGAAATCTATCCATCCTTTGTAAAATATTTCAATTTTATTCCAATTATTTTAGGCAAGAAAAAAAAGAAATGATTCTTTGCTCTGTATTTATATCCATCCATGATACAGCTTTTTCTAGGTTTATTGTTAAGCATAGACTATCTTTCTTGTACATTGGAGCAATATAAATATATAGAAAACTCAAGAAATCATACCTCAGTCTAGAGAAGACAGCATCAAATGCCCTAAAATGTGAATATTATTTATTGATATTAGTGGTTTTGAGTGACTGTGTGCAGCTTCTTTTAAAGCCATTAACCTTTTAGAATAATTTTTTAAAAGTTTGCTAATTGTATCTCTACCCTCAGTTTCAGTACTCAGCTTGTTTCACAAGCTCAACCATTTAAGTATAATAAACATTTGCTAGAATAGTTCATTGAAAGCCACATGCTACATTTCAAGTCTCTGTTTTTCAGTTTAATGGCAGCTGTGTATTCCATTTATGCCTTCTGAGGCTTGGAATATGCACTGTAAATTCCACTTCATATGCACTCTAAAATTCATTTCTCCATGATAGGTTTCTTGTAATTACTCTACAGGTGCTGCTCCTGTGGTCTCATGAGATTTGTTTCCAAGCATTTTTAAGAGTTGTTATGAACTTGGGGAAAGCTAAATTAAATTGCCAATGAAATGTTTAAATTTTCTTTCTGTCAGGGTAAAGTGAAACCTCTTGAGTGATGTGACCCCAAAATAATCTGAGATACTTACAAAATACATCAAACATCTAAGCAGTGGGAAAGAATGAGAAAATCTCTTGGTAAGTGCAAGAGAAAATATGCATATGAAAATATTTGGGAATTATTGTCCTTAAGACATTCTGAGTAAATATTAACTCCAGGAGGAGAATAATTATTGGTTTTTTCCTTTGTTACATTATATCTTCATGCAACAGAAATAATAGTGGAGATAATAGCTCAGTGAGGGATTGTTTTTATACAAAGTGGTAGTCTGCAAGTCCAGGAAAATTTTCTCAAGAAAACTCCCTGAAAAAGTAAAATCAATGACCAAAAGTGAATTGCCACAGAAATTCTGGATTTTGTCACAACCTTTCATTGTGGTAGACAAATGTGCAAGATTTTTGCAAAATTCACAAGATTGTCTTTTCTGGCTAAATGCAGTTAACTTACCCTTAAATTACTTGCCACCAGTTCTCATAAATTTTACTTACAACTGTAATTTAGCAATGGTGTGACCTTTATTTCACCATAAGTGCAGTCAATTTGTGAAGAAGGAACCAGCTGAGCATTGTAAAATAAGGGCAGGCTTATTTAATATGCCTTAAACAGTATAATATCATGAAATAACTCACACTTGGGTGAAACACAGAGCTTACAGTTAGGAAATAATATTGATAATCAAATGCAAAACTTTTTTGTTTTGTGTAATTTATATGGAAAAAGAACATCTAAAACCATCATTACTTTTTGGAGGAGAGTGCAGTCCCCATTTTTTTTTAAACACCAGAAATATGAGTTTTTGGTTTTGCCTTATCTCCTCTCCACACACTGATCTTCCAGTAACACTTAAGGTGCAATCAGCATCCATGACCTGGCATGATTCTGAAAGCATTTCTTCTTGGTTTTTATTATAAGAAATATCCATAACATAACAGTGAGCAGAGATTCTCTTTACTTGCCCAGGGAAAGACAAGCAAAAGAGTCCAGCAGCCTGCAGGGATTTGAAGCACCTTTCCTCAGGGTACTCTAGTGGTGAATAGCAAGATCAGCACCCTTAAAGTAACATGTAGGTGGATTTCATGTTTTCCCTCTTACACAGAGATCAGCTGTATGGCAGATATTGGAATGGGATGATTCACTTCTGAAACAAGGAATAAGACAAGCTGAGGTTTAGTAGAATGCAGCACTCCTTCAAAAACTTCAGACCATATCCTTCCATTACACAAGCACATACTTAGTTTTGCTTGTAGCTGTTTTAAAAAAAATGAGTAAGCTGATGTAGGACAACATGACAAAGATGTTTAGTTGCTTGCACTGTGCAAGCACTTTGTTAATACTGTTATTTCTGAATTACTCTGGATTTGAGCTATTGGAACCTGCAACTCTCATCATGGAGTGAATAATTATCACTCATAGCACTCATCACTAATAACATTTCTATTTGAATCTTAATTTTTTAAAAATTAATTGTATTAAGATGCTGGGTCTCATTTAATTTTTGCCATTCTTTAATTACTTATCATTGAGAATTCACCTATTAACATGGTAAAATATCTACTTTGAAAGCTGTATTTTTCCTATCTTTGTTTCAACTGCACTCCAACAAGAGTTTATCCTTTCTTACATTTTCAGACAGTATGAATATTTTTTCTCTGTTGCAGATGATGACAAATTTTCCTTTGACTTTATATGTTGTCAATGGCCTTAATGAAATTAGAATTATACTTAAAGAAGGAGCAGTTTACCTTTTTTACACTCTAAATACTCACAAGCCAAGGAACCAAAACTCAGACTTTTTAGCCCCAATGGCCTCAAAAGAAACACATGAAACAAAAAAAGAAAGAAATTTTGTAATAAAACAAATTACTTGAAAGAGACATTTATTCTTTCATTTTATATCAGCTTATATGAAAAGAGAATGAAATTGACATCATTATGAAGAAATATGAGTATGCAATGAAAGGAAAGCTAAGAACATTTTGGCTTCCAAATGTGTGTACTGGTGCAGAAGGAGAAAGTGTTCTGGTTTGTTATTTTCTCTCAGGAATGCTGTGGTATCTGAGGTGCTCTGGGACACTCTGCCTGACTCCAGCTATCATCCATGAGGAGAAAAGGGCACAGACCTGTCAGTGCTTCTGTTTGAAGAGGCAATGATAGACCCCATGACAGGTTCACATGGCTGTGAGCTCTTCAGCAGCCTCAGCAGAGATTCCCCTTTAAGTAGCTCTGAGAAGACTGACACACTTCCAGTAAAATCTCAGTATGTTGGGTTTCTTTAATGAGAGAGGCAACATTTATTTGTGGGAGAAAAATGTTGTTACCCGGACTCTGACTTGTTAATCTTTCATCATGCAATGAGATAGAGATGTAAGAGATTTGTAGTTTCTCCCAGACATGGAATTTATGTAACTTTAAGAAAAGACCTTATTGAAATCAGTAGCTCAAAGAATTATGTGGCAGCTATACAGAACTGGTTTTCTCTGATACCACTCTTACATTGAAACCTCTTCAATTCAACTCCAAGATGAGGCAGAAAAAGATTACAATTGTGTTTTTCCAGTTAACATTTTAAGTTCTTCCACCTAAAATTTGGTAAGGGTACCAGATACCTTTTTTACTAAAGCTAAAAGTTGAGCAAATGCATAACTTTTTTCAGGATTTCAAATGTAACAAGCATCTAAATTAAAACAGACATAACAGACCAAATTTAGACATCCATAAAATCTCATTCCAATACACGCTCAGTAACACATGGAAAATTGAATGGGACTTTAGTAGCACTAATACAAGCAAAGTAATTTTAGAAATTAAAATTAAAAAAGGTAAAATTAAAAATTAGACCCATGGCTTGCACAACCTTTCTGTATAATGCAAGAGTAGGGGGCTGAACAGGAAGAATTGTAATTATAGTGTATTTGTGGTGTAAATGAAACTGATAGAGCAGCCCTCCAAAACCAACATAACAATGTATTATGTGGTGAGCATTTTCAGTAGAAATGATATCTCATTGTGCTTTAGACTTTTTATTACATAGCTATCATGTATTTTTAGATTTTCAGAATGAAATATTCTAGTTGCCACTAAATGAGTCATTTCATATTGCCTTCTGAAAGGTTAACATATTGCTGCTGGTATCATTTGACAACTAGAATTTTGAAGAATGAGATATTATGTATGAGAGAAGGGCTCTTATTTACCTGAATATTGGCAAATCGTGGGAGTTGTCCACCTATACAATTCAGATTTATATGCAGAATTAAAGGATTATATGTTTAATATTTCTTCTAGGAAAAAAAAAAAAAGAAATATTCACTTGCAGCTGAGAATGAAATAAAAATATGACACTATACATGAATGATATAATACAATACATCCTGGGAGGTTAATTTAAATAATTTTTTATTATTTTCATTGTGATCATGATAATTAAATTATAGGTTAAATATTAAATAGTTGGTGGAAATGAACAGATATATAATGATAAATCAAAAATCATAAAATATAGATGCTGCAGGAGAAATACAGCATATCCTTAACTATGAGAGAAAAATACTCTGTTGGGTCTTTCAGCTTGACAGAATAATTCAGAATTTATATAAGCTTTCCCCAAATATTGTGGAATATAATGTACTGCATCTTTTTGGCCTAATTTTAGAGTTCTGAAAAATATGTATGGTTGCCTTCATCCTCTGGCACCTGCATTCGTTTTGCAGAAAAGGTGAAAGCTGAAAGGCAGGACAAAGGAGGTTCCTCTTTGGATGAAGCATCACTGCTACTGCAGCAACAGCAGCCCTGGCTCCAGCTTTTCTTGACTCAGTTAAAATGTCTGCAAGAGTGAGTTCCTGCAGGGACTGATGCACATAAAGCCTCTCAAAACTTCATGCACTGAGCTCAGGGTGTTCTGTGTCAGTTATCACCATTTGCCACACTGCTTAGAAGAAAAAAATCATCTTGTGCTACAGCTGACTCTAATGTGGACAATAAGAATGGTTGCAATTTTCCTTTTCTTCTAGTCATTAAAAGCAAAATTTCCATTTACTAAAGAATTGAATTGGAACAACAGAATAACAAACAGAGGAAATATAAACTGAATGATTATACGTGACTTTAGATTGGCTCAAGACTTTTTGCTATTTGTTAAACTTTTTTCCCAGCAGATCTTTTTATTATTTAATAAATTTTTTAAAGTTGTTTTATACCTGTTATATCTAACTGGAAGCAAACTGCAATACCTCCCTCTAGCATCTTTTTCGTCTTTTATGCAAAATTACATAATTAATTTCTTCCATATTTTTGCTAATTGTAGTAGCTTTATATATGACAGTGACTCTGCAATCAATGGAAATTCTGTCACTGACCATTCTTGAAATGTTCTTAAGCTGTGGTATATTTTAGAGCTTTATCAATACTACAGTGTCCTAGTGCTTGGTGAAAATGCTAAGTTCAATTAATAAGTTTAGATGTTTAAAGATTTTTTTGAATGCTTGTGTGTATGTGTGATCCAAAATAAAAGTTTTTGCCCTGGACAAAAATTTGCTTGTGTGATGTGTCTGGAGATATCACTAAATATAGAAGGCATAAAACAGAGCAATAATTAAATGTCTGGGCTACTGAAAGTTATTGCCCATTAGTATGTTGCCCAATGAGAAATGTGTCAAATTAATCTCCAGAATGTGACCATGTTTGCATTAATCAGTGATACTCATGAAACCTGTTCACTGCATTGTTACATGACTAAATTTGCAAACATTCAGGCATATCACAAAACACAGTTCAATTATGTTGATCAAAGATGAAGGAATTCAAATTTTATACCTCTCTTGTCTAAATATCCTGAGTTTGTTCAGTGAAACTCATGATTTAATAATATCCAGCATTGCTTTACACAAAATGGCATGTATTTTTCATATTATGATTCACTGGTTGTGATCTATACCTTATCATATGCAATATAACCATTGGATTTCAAAATACAAAGGAGCAGAATACAGTTGCCAGCCTACCAAACCATTTTTGGTAAAAATTTCCATGAATATTACTGCATCAAGGGCATTTCTTTTCTCTCTCTGTAATTATGCTTTAGCACCTAGAACATGAACTGTTGCATCTAGAGGTCAATTTCTGCAAGTTGAATAGTTAATCCTGAAAGAAGGAGTTTCAAATGTATCACTTTTTAAGTGCATACAGGTATATCTAATCAGGAATATGATAACATTAACAGTCTCTTTCCCATCACAGAGTGAACTAGCATAATGTGATTAAAATTTGGAATTTAGGATAACTTCTAATTGATGAAGAATAAAGATTAAGTCTGAGGGGGTTGTTTGTGTTTGATGAGGTCTGCTTTTAATTAGATTGATAGTAACTTGTCATAATTATGCTGTACACTGCAGCAGAAACTGGCACTAGAACAATGACTTTTGTTAATGAGGAAAGAAAAATGGATACCATTTGATGTTTGTGTAATTTAATAGAATACCACAATAACTATCAAGTATCAAGTTGTTTCCAAACAAGTTTTCACTAAATATGCTATGCCCACACACATTCTTGTATGGACATTTTCCACTGTCATCTTTGCATTCTATTTCTCAGTTCGAAATTACTCCAAAATTGAATTCACTCACTGATTCATTAACTTGCCATATTAAACGAAAAAAATAAAACCAAAAGACCTTACACACATCTATTTAAACTCTTGCAATTTTGAAAATAATAATAAATTAGATTTCCCAGGGAGATAAAGTAATCCACAGGAAATACATAGTTCAAAAATTAAGTTGTGAAACTACTCTTCTGATTAACAGCACAGCATGCTTTGTGCCAGTTTCTTTATGCTGAATGATATTATTTCAAAATTCCCTAATGATTCAGGATCCAACATCAGCTGTATAAATTTTGTTACATAAAAACCATTCACATTTTTGTTTATAAAGCAAAGAGATTTTGAGTAACATGGAGGAAATGTATTAGAATTATAAAGCTGTTTCAGTTTCATGCTTAGCTGATATGTAATCCACGTGTTTAACTTATGAAAATTGTTTTAAAATGGTTTCTAGAATACAGATCTCTTCATAAGGGAGAATGAGTTGTGGTTGTGTTCCACCCCTGTTTATCTAATCTGCTTGTCAAACTTTCTTTGGCTGCTCCAGCCACATTCAAAATAAATGAATTACTTCTTTTAAATAATTGATTTGAACATTTACTTATAAGTTGCTTTATTTCTTCCCAAGGAATAAGTGAAGTGATTACTTTATTGATGGTGACAAAAGGAGAATGCAAATTACCTCATTTGACAAACATAGCTTAAAAGTTTTTTAGTGAGGCATCTGGGCATTCTATGACGCATTTAAAAAGAAAAAAAAATAAAAAGAAAGAGGAAAAGGAAAACTGCTTCAAAGAATACATGAAAGCCTGGCTCCAGCTTTGTATGCTTCCCATAAAACTGTCTCCCTCTTTCTTGATTGCATACGGAGTCTAAGTCAGAAACACCCAACTTTGCAAGCAGAGCTCTGTGCTGGTAATTTCCTATATCACATTCTGCTCTTGTGCTCTGGTATGTCTCTAACTGAAATCTATATTTAGATAGCTAAAAGTGTCTTTAAAATTCATTACACATATGTAGTGCTTTAAGATTCCAGGTAGGCTTGATTCCATTAATTGTTTAAATGCAAATAAAAGTGTTCTCTGCATTAGAATATTACTAATAAAAGCTAATCAAGTAGCTGGTTCAGCTGCAGGGAGCAGGAGGCTCAATAGTTTCCCCATTTCCTCTCATATCCACTGGTCTGTCCTGTAAGAACAAATCCCTTCCAGATAGCACCTCTCAGTCTTCTTTAGTTTCTAGAACTTTCTCCCTGCTCTACAGAAGGAAAAGGAAATCCTACATGTTGCAGAGATCTGGTCACAGCAAGTATAAGCAGCTGTTTTTGGAACACTGTGAATACATTTGGGAAAGCTTTCTGTCTGTGTGAAGCCAGTTCTAGTCCTTGGGTCTAGACAGATGAGCAAGTTGTGTTCACTGTCTTGTCATCACTTGGCTGGAAAGTAACTTGTGACATTAAATGAACACTTTGATAGCAATAATTTGCTAATTTCTAGCCATCTAAAAGTAAAATGTCAAACCTAAAGGCTGGATGTCAAGAATTTTCCAGTCATCATTAAAGGGATAATGAAACAAGTCATAGAAAAGATCATCCTGAAATATATGTCAAAATACATGTATGACAGGAAGGTGATTAGTGACATCACTACATGGCATCACTAAATACAAATTATGCTTGCTCAACCCAGTGATCCTCTGTGATGGAACAACTACATCAGTGAGCAAGGGAATTGCTTGGATGCCATCTACCCAGACTTAGAGAAGCCCTTTGATGTGGTGTCCCAGAAAACATTCTTGCTATTATATCAGGAAAACATGTTTGGTGGATGGACCATTAGGTGAATAAAAATTGGTTGGATGGCTGCATCCAAAGAGTAGTAGTCAGTGGCTCAGTGTCCAAGTGGAAAAACAGTAATGCATGTGGCATCCCTAAACACCCTGTACTGGAACTAATACTATTTAGTGGTTTTATCGACAACATAGTGGGATTTTAGTTGGGATTTATCCCAACATGGTGGGATTGAGTGGAAACTCAGCATGTTTGCAGGTAGCACTGAGCTGAGTTCTTGATGTTCTGGAGGGAAGGATGACATCCAGAGGGACCTTCACAGGCTGGTTGCATACAAACATCATGAAATTCAACAAGGAGAAGTGCAAAATCTTGCCCTAGATCAGGACCAGTATCATTATTTGATGATACTTGATGAATAGATTGAGAGCAGCCCTCTGGAGATGTATTTGGGGATACTGGTGAATGGAACATTGGACATGATCTTGCAGACCAGAAAGCCAACTGTATCCCTGGCTTCATCAAAAAGAGCTGTGGCCAGCAGGTTGAAGGATGTGGCTCTCTCCCTCTGCTCTCATGAGACTCCACCTGCTTCCAGATCTAGGACCACATACATAAGAACATGGACCTCTTGGAAGGAGTCCAGAGGAGGCCCATGAAGATGTTCAGGGATCTGGAACACTTCTTCTTTCAGGAAAGGCTGAGAGAGTTGAGGTTCCTCAGCCTGGAGCAGAGAAGGCTGTGGGAGATGGTACTTCAGCATTTTGGTATATAAAAGGGGCCTATAAGAAAGATGGAGAAAGACTTTGTACAAAGGTTTGTATAGACAGGACAAGGGGTAGTGGTTTTAGACTAAGAGTAGGTTTAGACTGAATATAAGAAACAAGTTTTTTTATTCTGAGTTCTGTGGCCTGGCACAGGTTGCCCAAGTAGTTATGGACGCTCCATCCCTGGAAGTAATCAAGATCAGGTTAGATGGGGCCTTGAGAAACCTCATCTAATGTAAAGTGTCCCTGGCTATGGCAGGGGAGTTGTCCTAGATGGTTTTTGAAGATTCAAACAGTTGTAGGACTCTGTGATTCTAAAATGCATCTGTGCACACAGTGATGCATCTCTTCTAAGTCCTTCATTTTGGAGGAGAAACACACTGTCAAGGTGCCTATTTTCCCTGACTGTACAGCAGATTTAGAAGAGCTAACTTAGACTAAATGGTTTAGTTGGATGTTGAATAGTGCTTTTTTTATCTGATGTCCTATTTTTCAGCAGTTTAATAAATGATGTAAATTAGAGGCTTTGGGCTCTTTATCTTCACTTGTGCCAGATTTAATATTAGTTAACTGTCTAGACCCTTTTAACATCTCCTCTGCAGCACTGAAGGGAATAAGTTGTGGCATTTCATTTGTTTGGAGACACTCAGAAACTGTTTGTTTCAGAGTGAATAAAAGTGAGGTGCATTTTTGTCAACATGTGTAAAACAAAGTGTTTCTGGTGGTGTATTGAACAGGAATCTTCATGAATCACAGCTTGCCAAAGTCACCCACAAGAATGGAGCTTTATGGAATTAAAAGCCATGGGGATGAAATTTAAAGGGCAACTGAATCTTATGGAAGACATATTTAGTGCCATATGTTTAGATTTTTCATTTGCATAAACATGAGATACTCAGTCAAAGAGACTTTCAAAATTATCTGGTGAAGCACAGGCAGGCCACTTGATTTGTGAGTACTGGGAACCCCTCTGAGTTTTCCAGTGATTAAATTAAGATATTGCCTCGCCCTTAAGCCACAAATTCTTTATTCTGTTCAGTAACACACATTAAAAGAAATAATGTACTTTAAACAAATGTTTTCCTTGGGAGTAATAGCAATAGAGAAAATGAAAAAAACCAAAATGAAACCCAAACTCACTTTTTAAATAATCTTTGAATATTTTGGAGTTGTTTGCTAATTTTTATTCAAAATTTGGTTTATCTTGCATTCAGATCTACCACTTAGGGAAAAAACCCCAAAGTTAGCTTCTTGTAAGTATTTCTCTGGTGTAAGACTGGCATCTGGTGGTAAGCTTCATGCAGAATATAAACCGCAGGAACCAGCCATCTTTCTTGTTTTGGTTATCTTACAGCTGACAGGATCTACAGGGTCAGCTCAGCATTTGTAGATGTAGCAACATCCTCCTGTATACAAATCACAATCATTTGTGCTGTGTCTAGTATGGAGCAGATTTCCTTCTTCAGATTCAGTTTAGAAAGACGTTTCTTTAGGTTAATAGAGTGTGAAGTTAAATTGATTAGTGATTTTGCACTGCAGTTCAAGAGTGCTTTCTTGGCCTTAGTCAGGATGTAATTTTTCACTGAAAATATCTTGTCAACAGGTGCAATAGTGCTTGAAAATGCCAACAGATTTTCAGTGTATGATCTGACATTTTCAGAGTGCCCATACCCTGTAATTAAGCCTAATGGATACCTCTTGGTTCAAGGTGAAGTTAATCTCACCTGAGTATATAATGTCTCAAAACCAGATACAGAGTATTGCAATTTAAAAACGTGTATTTTTCTCTGCTGGCTGTCAACTGGCTGCCAATGCAGCCTGGGCTGAGCAGCTCAAATGGAGAATCCCACCTTGCTAGGCACATGGGCAGGAAAGCTGTCCCAGGCAGATATTTTTGAAACCTGTCTGAGTCTGTGTGTGGTGGGACTAAGTGTGTCCCACTGGCTCAGTGGAGCTGCCACTGCAAAAGGGCTTGGATCCCATCAGTGGAAGCTTTAGGTGGTGTGATTGTGATTCCCAGAGTGGCTCCTAGATGGTCAGACAAGAACACTTCCTTAACGATGGGAAGACTGAGGTATGGAATCTGAGCTCTTGTCTTTGCCTTAGTCTTTACAGGGAAAACCAGCCTTCAGGAATCTTGGGTCCCTGGGGCACATGGTAGGGAATATCATTCAGCAGTACAGCTCTTTGCTTTGTTATATTGAGAGCATTTTGAATACCCACCTCCAGCCTTTATTCTCTATCCTAGGACAGAATTGTTCCTTTTCCCATTTACTTTAATGAAATGTGTAGTGCTTAATTGAAATTACATAATTAAATGTGTAGTGGGTTTTCTAATTTGTTTTTTGTTCCTTGTAGAACTAAGTAAATGACTTATCAAAATGCTAACTTCTTTGCAATCATCCTCTTGCTTAACCTGCAATGGGACTGATTTTCAGATTTTTCCTGGACTTACTAATTCTCCTCATTTTGGAATTTATCCAGCTTTAACACTGAGACAATATTTTATGTGTAGACATGATTTAGTAATCTGTAGGAACAAAAGCCTCATTCATAAGTGTGCACATAATCATCAAGGTTAATAAAGGCATGGCCAGGTGAATATTAGTGATCATTTTACACTGTGTTAAGTAACTGGCTTACATCTGCTAGTTACCATCTCTCAGTCAGAATTTTGATGCCTTCTTGTTGTATCCTATAGGTCATGCTTACAGTCCTGTTCTGTTAAATGTAAAGTAAAACTAGATTAATTTTACCCTCCTGGAACACAGATAAAATATTTCATTTGAAGAAGAGGTAAAACATAAAGTGCTGTATGGTAATGAGTAAGTGAAGGGTAATGAGGTAAGTGCCTCTGAATAGCAAATCATACATAAATTCAAAGATAAATCTTCTGAGATTCTTTAAGTTTACCTTAATATTAGATAAAGTCTAGGAATATAGCCCTGTCAAGAATGAAACCCTTGACAAAATTTTCAGTGATTAGAGTCAAACTGGGGCCCTGTGGCTCCAGGCAAATGGTCTTCTGAGAAGACTGGCCATGAGCTCACAGAGGGAAATGTCACAGGGGCATTGCATTACTTTATAACAGGTATTAAAGGGATTATGTCCAGACTTATGAGGTTTTCAACAGGTACACAAATTAAAATTTTACAAAAATATCTTCAACTATAAAACTATTTCCTCGGAAAACAGACTTAAAGACTTGAGAGCATGCGTGTGCCACTGCTAGTTTCATCCATAATGAACAGGATATCAGTTAAACTGATTTCATAAGCTTTCCTTTTGCCAAGATCTCCCTCCTCCTGACCTTTCCCCCAAACCCTGCCCCTCCTACTTCCATCTCCCTCTAAAGACTATAAACAAAGATCCAATTTCCTCTTGTCAAGGGAAAAAGGTTAAAGTGAGGCTGAAGCAAAAAGATATAATAAAAGCTGCATGTGAGATAAAAGTGGGTGCCTGGGTCTGAGATAAAAAACTATCTCTCCAGTGTGGGTATCTAGGCTCCCTGCATGCTGCTGAAGGAACTTCAGATGTTTTCATCTAAGCAACGAGGACATACAGATTTTATTTTTTCTGTTACCCTCAAAGTTGCTAATGTCACATGCAAACTACAATGCATGTTTCCAAAGTAATTAATAATTATAACTGCTTGCTTGACTGGTTTAAAAATAATGATCAGTTTATTTCTTATATTTGAAAATGTTTAAAGAGACTTCTGCTTCCCGTTGGAAATTTTTTCTTCCTTCACAGAGTGGCTGTAAATCATTGATTCAAGACTGGTCTTGGAAGCTTGGAAGGTATAGAGGCTCTTAAAAAATGAGCTGTGCCCAGGAATTTCTTCCAAGCTATTCCCTGAAACAAATGCTTAGCACCTTTTTTCCTCAGGGGAGGCAGGAGGGAGAGGAACCTACTGAGTGTTACATGGCTGGTGGCTGAAGCTGTTTTAGATCATATTCATACAATAAAGACCCTGATGCCTGGTAGGATCTTATTTTAGGAGTTTATGTGGATCTAGAGTCCAGTTCCTTTTCCCAGCTGTGTTTCCATGTTGGTAGTAAATTACTGAGATGAAAGAATGGATCTAATGGATCCAGGATAAGAAGGGCTATTTACAGGTATGAAAGGCTGATACTCTTACTGCAAATTACACTAGCATTAGAAGAGCTTAATTTCTGATCTGACAAAGGGCAGCTGGGAGAAAATCAGGGAAAGGGCTTATGATAGTTTCAGGCAGATTTCCAGAGTTGCAGTGGAAAGCATTTATGGGTGAGAGAGAGAGCAGGCAAGGCTGTGGAGGAAAAGAGTGGAGGCCAAGCCAGAGGACTTCATCTCTTTGTATGCAAGATATTTAAAAATCAGCCAACAAAAATGTGGTGATTTGGAGATGAATCCACATCACCAAACCCTGCCTGTGTGTTCTGAGTTGTCCCTAGGATTGCTAGGCATCTCTTTGCCTCAGAAAGACATGAGAATGTAAATATTCTAATTAAAACACTTTTACTCTCCACTGCCCAAAGCTTCAGTATTAATAAATTAGTATTAAAGTTTTTTTGCCCAGATACCTTTGGAAAGAATCAAGTGACATTAGCCTACATCAGTCTCTGGATAATTTTACAGGCTGAAGAATGTGTTTCAGATTAATATTTGTCCCTTGTGTTCTGCTGATCACATCTGGATGTGCCCTGTAGGTTCCAACTCTACAATTCTTAAACAATGGATTCACTTGAAGTGAAGATATCAACAATAATAAACTGTGGATGCAATTTAAACATGGGCAATAGTATAAAACTAATAGTGTTTATGTTTTCATGTAAAATTTAATGGTTCTTCCAGGGAGACTGAACCTGGTATTTTTGTAGCTAATATCTATTTCACTCCTGAGAGACTTTAATATGGCTAAGCATATGTCAAAAATAAAACATACTAGAATTAGACTGAAAGAAAAAAAAGGCTCATTAAAATCTCAGTTAGGGCTTCTCACTACCTTAAGTCACTGAAGTGAAATTTTACATAATGTAGAAACAGATTTTTCTAAAAGAAGCTGATGTGCTATTTCACAGTCTATTGAGCCTCTACTATTCATTGTAACCTTTTAATAAGCTGTAAATCTCATTGGAATAATTTCAATACATAATTTTCTCTTTTAAATTTAGAGGGGAGACTGACTTGCATCATACATTTTTCAATTTCAATTTTACTAAATTAAGTTATATGAAAATCAAAAATAGGATACAGTTCTTCTTTTGCTCACCAAAGCACAGCCATGCTCTGAAAAACAAAGGTTCTCCTAACAAACTGTGTTTCCCCATATAGTCCCATGTTTTCACAAATCCAGTGTTCAATATTCATATCAATCTGATTTTTTTCAGTGTTTTCAGAATAACATCTCAGGTTCTCTAGGTGCTTTCATACTTTCTTTTTCCTTTTTTTTTCTTTTTTTCTTTTTCTTTTTCTTTTTCTTTTTCTTTTTCTTTTTCTTTTTCTTTTTCTTTTTCTTTTTCTTTTTCTTTTTCTTTTTCTTTTTCTTTTTCTTTTTCTTTTTCTTTTTCTTTTTCTTTCTTTTTCTTTTTCTTTTTCTTTTTCTTTTTCTTTTTCTTTTTCTTTTTCTTTTTCTTTTTTTTTCTTTTTCTTTTTCTTTTTCTTTTTCTTTTTCTTTTTCTTTTTCTTTTTCTTTTTCTTTTTCTTTTTCTTTTTCCTTTTTTCTTTCTTTTTCTTTTTCTTTTTCTTTTTCTTTTTCTTTTTCTTTTTCTTTTTCTTTTTCTTTTTCTTTTTCTTTTTCTTTTTCTTTTTCTTTTTCTTTCTTTTCTTTTTTTTCCCCCTTGATGTCTATGTTTTTTGAGATGAGCTTTATTCCTATGCTCATTTATATTTACTTGGGTGTGTGGAGATTTTCCACTACTTGGACTGCCTTAGATTTACCCATTCATTCAGTATAAATTATATTATTGATTTTGTAGCCTTATTTAATTGAATGTATTCCTTGTCAATGAAGGTAAAGACTTAGTGATTTAGTGTTAGGCCAGCTTACATCACACCTTTGCATTTCATGTTACCATCTCTGAAAAGGTAATGCTGGAACCATACTTTGCTGTACAAATCTGCTAGCTTTCTGGAGTTATTTGAAAAGAATTCATTTTAATTTTTGTAGTATAATGGGGAAAAGCAAGCAGTTCAGTGCTGCTGGTGTCACTTCTATCTCTCAAAGCTTTCTTACTAAGCAAATGAAAGCCTCAGTCTCATTCCTTTGGTCACAGGTACACCTTGAAACCTTTCTGGTTCTCCACCACTTGTGAATTTTAGTTCAAATGCACAAACCAAAGCACATTGCTGCTCTTTTGCCACCAGCAACAGGCTGAAAAAGGATTTGTTCTCTGCCTGTAGGATGGTTGCCCCAGTGAAGCAACATGATGTAACTGGTTTCTAGGTGCTTGCAGATATCCTTTCTAATGGAAATGCTTCATGTTCAATTATTAATGGAGGAGCACAGGAAAATGCCAGAGGAAACCTACCAGTTTTTCAGCTTTCTTGATATTTCTTACATGACCTTGTATACAATCTTCTGTTTCTGATGATCTATATCCCCTTAAAATAAGGGCTTTAAAAAGAAAAGTTCTCAAATAACTTGTAACCTTATCTAACCTTTAGAAAATCAAGCACAGTGAAGGAAGACATTTGACCAAAGGGCTTTTAAAGTTTAGAGGAAGGCTGAAGCTGCCAGTCAGTGTTTTTTTCTGAAATCTGAAACAGTGTTCTTTTAGTGCTCTCATGCAATTATCATGGCTGAACCAGGCAGAATTTCTTTACATAGATGACATGATATGTACATAGCAATATGATATTGTGCTGTGTGTTCAGTGCATGCAGCTCTTGGAAAAGATACTGCTTGTACTTTCTATAACACGTGAAACATCACTATTTCAAGCTTTAGTATTTGCATATAAACTTTGTGGGAGATAGGCTCTTTAATATGAATAAAATGCAAAATTATAAACCAAATTTTAAAATTGGGAGAGAGGACAATTTAGAGAGACACCAAATTTCTGATAAAGCTTGTATATACATTTGTGCATCTTTAATGAACTAAGAAAAAAACATATAAAAAGATAATGGTGGTGTCATACATTCTTTTATTTTTCAATAATGGATTCCCTAAAAACTGAAGTGAAACCATTATATTCATGTCTACAATTATCTTTGAAATTAAAAACTAAAACAATCAGAATATCTTGACTGGTAAAACAGATGTGGGAAAAGCTGTAGGTGAACTTTAGTATATGAAAGATGGAATATTACACTTTGGATCATCCTTGTGCCATCTTACCCTTTTTTAGTTATATATGTTTGGGAGTAATAATTTGGTCTAACTGGAAATTTCAATATAGCTACTTCCAGTTTCCATAACTTCAATTAATTTTCTCATATAACTATTTCCCAGCTTTAAGAACTGCAGTAACCCCATGGGAATGGATCCTGTAAGTTTAGTGTGTGGTTAAATTTACAGAGGATCAAAATTGCACTTACACAATAACTCATTTATAAATTTAAATGGAGCATTCAGAATGCAAAAGGAAGCAATGTGGAACACAGCATCTCTTATTGATATGTTAGTAATTAATCTCTCATTAATGTCTCTCATATGTTTTTGAGGCTGAAAAACCATCTGTGGTATTATTCTATATTTTGATCAGAAAATTAAAATATATGTAAATAAAATAATAAAATAAATGTAAATAACAAAATATATATGTAAATTATAAAATATATATAAAATCATGAAAACCTTTAATATTATTGCCCAAACTGATGTATATAAACTGTTGAGACAAAAGAATAATTATTTGCAAGACAGGCTTTTAAGTTACTGAAAACTGAGATGAGCTGAATCCAAATATGTTTCATTGCACTTTAAAGTGCAGAGAAGCATCACTGTGAACAGAACTAAGTTGTCTTATTTTTTCCATATAGTTATAACTGAAAATGTGATTTTATTGATTTGTAAATTAGGACCTCCATTAATCATTTGTGGTTTGTTATACATACAAGCTATATCTGTTCTTTCACCTGACACAGAATGAAGATCCCTGTCATATGCAATTCCTGTATGTGGAAGACAAATGCTCCATTACCTTTCCTCAGTGGAGTGCATGTTTGCAATGTTTAATATAGTAAAATTTTATTTTCCCCAAGAGTTATTCAATAACCCACAGCTAAATCTTTTCCCATTCTTCACTGTTAACAGGTTGAAATCCCAAAGTATTTATTATTTTTTTGTTGAGGTTTTACTTTTTTTCCCAGAAGAAGCCACACCTGTGAATGCCAAGTGAACTGATGTTAACTGAGGTAAGAGCTGAGATTCTTATCAATGCAGGCACAAGGAGCTGACAGGAACCTACAGCCCAGTTCTGGTTAGAGATTGGTAACTGCAGCAGAGCTTTAATCAAGAAGGATCCATAGAACATCTCATCTTCTTATCCTCACGTAATGCAGCTGCAGAATGCCTAAAATCAAGCAGAAAAAAAGAACAGCAACCCTTGAAATGTGCCAAGGAATAAAAGAGGAAGGTCAGATTTCAATAGAATAGCAAATCTTAAGGAAATTGGAGACTCTGGGTACCAAATGTGGTCAGTGCTGGGATCGTGAACCTGATTTATCAACTAAGCCTTAATGGATCGACCATCTTAAATCTATTCTTTCTCTGTGAATCATCTCTACAGAAAGGTCCCTTCACACCCCCAAAATTCTCAAAATTATACAGAATTATACATTGAAAGGAGATTGTAAGGAGGAATCCTTTATGAATGCTGCAGGAAACTGAAAAGCACAGGATTAACATAGTCCAAATATGGTGCAAATGAGCAGTTTTTTCTTGGATCTCCTGGGCAATACCAAGATAAAGAGCAAATGTTTTAAAAGGAGAAAGCAAGTCCTATATTTGATACAGATGTACTAAAAAGCAGTCTTATATGATTCAGAAGAATATTACTGGAACCACACTCTTTCCAAAATGTTTTGTTGAAAGTTCATTAAATTCTTACATTTGAAGTGAAACCTTTGGTGATGCTGAAAATTTGTTGCCCCTTGGAATGTGCTCCTGTATAAAATGATTACTTGAGAATATTTTTGCCTCTAAAGTCATCAAATGAGTCAATCCTTCTGAGGCTGAGCTATATTAGAGGGCTTTTTGGACCCAATATTTAGCACCATTGATTGAAAATTATCTTGGAGGCATATTCTATATCAATGTGTATTTTCCTCCTGCAAGCAGATTTATTCTGGTGTCTATGTTAATAATTCTCTGAGGCAAATCTCTCAGGACATGTCATGCAAAACATAGTGCTTAAGATTCTTTTTCATCTCTGTATTCTCTGCACACCTTGTCTAAAAATAGATACATTAAGAAGTCCTAGAAGAAATGGGAGAATTTCCATTGCTTTTCCCGAAGGCTGAGATTAAAAATGTTTCCTTTTATATTGTTCCATCCAATGGCAGGAAGTAAGATATTTTCCTCTGCTGTCTGTGGAACTATTCCTGTGAATATTTATTTCAATAAAATTTGTAATTCTACTTTCTGTTCACAAGAATTTCCCCAAGATATTTCAAAGATTGTTTGGGTTTTTATTTTTTTTTAGAAAAATTGGCAGAACACAAACACTTTTTAATAATAGATCTGTTTCAGACCAGCAGTGTTTTTCTGCTATTCTGAAAATGTTTCTGTAACAGACAACTTTGCAGATGTCAGCTGTTAATATGTTAACTTCATCAGGTCTGTTTTTTTGCTACTAGTATAGACTTCAAGTTCCTAGCTAAATCACTGCTTGTATTCTAATATAATCACATAAATGTTATAAAGTGTTTTGTTGTTTGGGTTTTTACCTTTTTAAAAAATATTATTTCAGTTATGTTTCATTTTTAATAACTTGACTCTCAGGCATGAAAATATTAAATGAATTTTTGAATATTTTTCTATGAATATTTAGATTCTGATATTTATTGTATGAAACACTATTCTGCACAAGCTTGGTACATTCCACAGTGTATTCTATATTCTCCCTTTCCCTGTACTATTCAAGTTGATCTATTAGATTAAGCAACACTCCATTGGGGTGTGCTGAAAGTGCTTAGAAAAGCTTAGCTGGCTCTGTGTCCACAAGATGTCAGTGTGGATTCTTAATTCACTTCTACTCTTACTCTCTGTCTTATATTGCTGAAAAAAATCATGACAAACTCTGGCAACCCCTCAGTAGACATTTCCTTTGAAGCTGGAAGGGGTATTCATCCCATAAAAATCCCATTATTGGCCTGGGTCTGATCTCTGCTGTCTAAAGGGATCAGACTGGTGTTTCTAATCTTTCCTTGGAGGAGAAGTACTAAACTTTGGATGTGTGTATTGAGCTCAGAGACCAGTGAAACTAGTCTGACAGCTGACACCAGCAGGGCTGGTGGGATTGAGAAGCAGAAGGCATTGCTGAGTTCTGGAGCAGAAAGGAGGTGCCAGTGGCATTGGGCTGTGACAGCTTGCTAAAATTGCTCAGACACAAGGCTTGCTAGGCTGGTGCTTAATGATTTAATTTATTTTTTTTTTTAACATGATTTAATATTTCTGCATTGGCTTGAATTGCATCTAGGTGCTGGCACAGAGTTGTTTTTAACTGGTTATCTCAGCCTAAGGAGCACTGTTCAGCAATAGGTGCTGCATATTCATCTCCTTCTGTTTAAAGCCTGTTAAGCTTGGTGATTTTAGTTCAGGTTGTTTACTCTGTCTTGCTATTTATACATCCCTGTAGCGAGGGGAAAAGCTAGCAGAATTTGGTAAGCTTTCAATGCCCGAATAGCTGCTGCTTAAATCCCACTGAATTTCATCTGAGTTGCCAGCTTTTGCTGAGGAGAATTCGATTGACCTTAATACTACGGATATGTAGCACGTAAGAGGCATTTAATCAACTCTCACACACCACTGCTTTGAAAGCCTGCTTGAAAACTCTGAAGACATCCTGATAAACATTTTATTAGAATACATTTTATTAGAATACATTTTTAATCAATAGTTTATTTCATGCAGCTACGTACTGGAGCTATTTGCATTTTTTTTCTTTAGATAAATGAATTAAAGTGAACTGTAGTTAGTAGACTACTTTATAAATAATATTTTCTAGGTGAGGCTTGGAGAAAAACAATGGTTTTGAACCAAAATTAAGACACATCTACAGAAAACATTTTCTAGCCCTATGCATAAAAAGAATGCGATTGATGTGCCTTGTACGGCAGAATTTTGTTTTATTTACAATATGTTTCTCAAGGTAAGGGAAACAGCAGGGAATTCACATCTATCAAAGCCAAAGCTCTTTTTTTTAGGCAATTAAAAAGAAGTTTAAAAATGTGTCATTTGCCTATCATAAGGAAGATCACTTTTTTCTTATTTTTCAGTGAGAAAATACATTTTAAAACTTTAAAACTTTCAGGTTGCAAATGTAAATATATATATTGATTGTGTTTCATAGGACACATTCTTGTACTGTTGCATGGCATCCAGAAGAACTGACATATTAATCTGATTTTTTTCTACATAATTGCATTTCTGGTTATCTTTAAATGTAGTTTTGGTGTGAGAATTGTGAGAATGTGAAGAAACACTGTATCCTTCCCTTGTTTATCACACCTTGAAAAGCTACAATGTTATTTCAAATAAGATGAAGAAGTATTTGATCTCACATATTTGGGGTGGGGAGGGAGAAATTCTTTTTTAATGTTAAGTTAGTATATTACTCTTCAGAATTATAATTTGAGTCTTTGAAGTTTGGTGATTCTCCAGTTATTTGTTTTGCCCCTGGCATGTTTTCAATGTTTGGGTTACAGAAGCCTTCTGTCATATTCCCTTTAGCCAGGGACCCTAGCAGCAGGTAGGTAAGAGGCAAATATTGGGAACATATTCAAATATTCTTGCAGCTCCCAATAACACAAACTCAAAAAAAAAAACAAAAAAAAAAACCAAACCAAACCAAACCAAACCAAACCAAACCAAAACAAAACAAAACAAAAAAAAAAAACCAAAAAAAACCAAAAACAGAATTATCTGGCATTTTAACCTATGAAAGCATATTTTGTTTAATGGAAACCTTATAGAAAAAATGTCAAGTGTAGAATATAATTCTTGTCAGTACCACATGTTCTGCTTACCCAGCCTTTACTATAGATTCAGTCTTTGGTGCAGAACACATTTTTTGCAATTTGAAACAAGACATGATTTCCTGAGGATAACTTCTTGATGGCCCTTTATGACACAGGTAAGTTTGGTGTCTTTGGAAGGTGTTTGTACATCTCCTACCTTTGGCTCTTTGTCTCTAGGGTTTTTTAGTGTATGATAAAAAAATAGGAATCTCCCATCAGTAAAATCATTCTAATTTTCAGATGTAAAGAACAACAGCAGTTCAGAGAAACAGACTTCAGCTTCTACAGCAAATGGGAATAATATTTTAAGATGCTGCAACCAACAGTAGCCATTTGGATTACCATATATGTCAGCAGGAGCTAAAGGACTCAATAACTTTAACCTCATTAGAATACACTATGATAATGGTATGATAATTCAGTGAGATTAGGCTTTATTCCCGTTTAAAGGAATTGCTGAAGGCAGCTAATGCCTTGCTGGTCTTCAGGTCTGAGCTTACAGACCAGTAGTGGAAGAAGCTTTGAGGACCTTAAACAGGGCCAGAAAGACAACTAACACCTTTTGATAGGTATGGAAGTAAAAAAAAACCCCCAAAACTATTCTGATAAACCTCCCTATGCATGCAACCCTATTTTGTGATGGTGAAATGACCATGTTTGAGAATATTTTCCATCTGATCTCTTAAGGAAAGGAAGACAAGTCTTCAGTCACCCTCCTAATTCCCCCTAAAAATATGAATTCTTTGGGAAATTTTTTTAAAAAAACTGAAATATGTGAAAAGCACCACCAAGATAATTAAATACCTTAAAGCTCCACAAAAGCTGGGAGGAGAAAGATTAGAAACACTTCCTCTCTTGGAGAAAAAGGCAAGTATTACCTTACAGAAGGGCAGCACAGAGGGCAAAAGCAATTCAGGATCTTCCTGGAGATCATTGCTGCTAACTTTCCGAAACAAGTGACCAAGAAGTTGTGCAGGAGATGCTGTGATGGATCTTACTCTTACAAAATAAAGAACTGACTAGGGATTTGAAGCCTGAAGAAATCCTGGCTACAGAGACTATGAGTTCAGGAGTGAAGATCCACAGGTGATTTATCAAGGCAAAACCCAGAACCACAAACTTTGACTTCAAAAGAGAATACTTTGATCTGTTTAGAGACCTGCTTGTAAGTATGCCATGGGAGAAAATCCTGGAGGAAAAAACAAGTTTGATAAAGCTTGTAGGTTTTCAAGGATAGCCTCTAATAAGGTAAAGGTTGTCTAACCTCATGTGCAGGAGAATGGCAGAAGACCTGTGTATCTGAACAAGTAGCTCCTAACTGAACTCTGAAGAAGAACCACACAGGTTGAAGGTCCTTCAGGTAACTGTGCAGAGAGGAAATATAGAAACATGGTTCAAGTGTGAAGAAATAGGATAAGACAGGCAAAACACATCTAGAATTGAATCTGGAGGGGAACAGGATATACCACAGGATGGGCTTCTACAAGTACACAGATAGCAAAAAGCACACTAGGGAAAACATGATTTCTGTGCTGAACTCAATGGGAATCCTAGTGACAAAGTATATGGAGAAGACTGAGGGTCTCAAGGCACCTTTGCCTCATTCTCTGCCAGCAGGATTTATCTTCAGGAATACTTGGCACCTGCAACAATATGAAAGCTGGGTAAAGGAAAATTAATTTAGGGAAAATTTAAATTAACTGGAAGCTCAGGATCCATATATTATGTACTTATACTAATGAAGCATGCTGGTCAATGTCACTGTCATTTGTCTTTGAAATTCATGGCTATCAGGAAAGGTTTCTGAGGGCTTGAAGAGAGCAAATGTGACTACTATCTTGAAGAAGACCTAGGAGGATCTAAGGAACTAGAGATTGGTCAACCCCCTTGTTCTGAGGAAAGTGGTGGAGGAAATAAACCTAACAAACTTTTGCAAATTTATAAAGAACAAGAAGGTGATTTGGCATAGTCATTGTGGCTTTAGTGAAATGGTGCTTTGCCAACTCAAACATCTTTTATGAGGAAATGATTTCCTAGGTGGATGAGGGAAGAGGACTGGATATTGCTTACCCTGAATTTAGCAAGGCTTTTGGCACTGTATCCAAAACATACTCACAGACAAAGCATGAAGCATTGGCTAGGTGAATGAGCAGAGAAGTGGACAGAAAACTGGACTCAAATGATTGGCACAAGCTGTCTGGAGGCCAGTCAATAGCAGTGTACCCCAGGGCTGATTAAGGGGTTGATACTGCTTTAGCATTTTTATTAATGACCTGGTTGATGGGGGAGACAGCACCCTGAACAAGTTTATAAGTTTTCATCCTGGGGGGATGAATCAGGTGATGATATGCCAGTTGTGTTGCCAACCAGAGGAGCCACAGCAGGCTGGAGTAATGGTCCAATGGGAGCCTCATGAGTTGAAGAAGAGGCAAAGCAAAGTTCTGCATCTGAGACAGGATAATGCCAGGCAGTGCTGCACACTGGGCTGATGTGCTGCAGGGCAGCCTGACACAGAGGGCCCTGAGTGCCTCAGTGAATATCAGGTTCAACCTGCAGAATACCCTTGGAGCTGTGAAGGTCAGTGGCCTCTCAGGATATAAAATCTGTTGCTAGCAGGTCCAGGAGGACTATTCTTCCCCATTGCTGTTGAGATCACATCTAGAGCACTGTATCCAGTTCTGGGCTTACCCACACAAGAGATGCATGGACTGAATTGACTGAAGGGCCACGAAAATTACTGAACAACTGGAGTACCTGAAGTATGAGGAGAGACTGAGAGAGCTGGGACTGCTCATTCTGGAAATGAGAAGGCTCAAGGGGAATTTTATCAATGTGGATCAATATCTGGTGAGAGGGAGTAAAGGTGGAGACAGAGTCTTTCCAGTGGTATCCAGTGGGATGGGAAAGAGGTAATGTGCACAGTTTGAATTGCAAAAAATTCCATTTAAACCTAGGGGGAAAGTTTACTGTGTGATTTGTCAGGCACTGGAACATATGGTTCACAGAGTTATAGAATTCCCTGTGTGGATCTCATAGAGATTTTTAAAGAGAACTCATATCTGATTTAAGAAATAAATCCTGCTTAAGAACTAAGAATAATTTGCACTCAAGTTCATTGTTTAAGACAATGTCTTCTCTCTTTAGCAGACAATTCACCCACTACAAGTCTTCGGAGCTATTTTGATTGCATCAAGACTTCTTTTTTTTTAAGGTTGAGACATCTGGTCAGTTTCACTTTGAAATGAGTTTTAACAGTGATTTCAGTTTATTTTAGATGTGGAAGGCTTTGGAGAGGACTAACATTATGTTTGACATTTAAAAGTCAGATCTGTACTGTTTCTTAACCAAGTTATGGTGTGTAATATCCTCTGAATACATAAAGGCTGCAGGATCCAAGAAAACTTGTCTTTGCAGGGCTGCCTTTCTGCAGGTCGATTTTTGAATTACAGTAATGAAATTACATATGATTTTGTTACAGTGAAATTTTAGTACAATCTTATGGAGTTATACATGTCTTTTGGTGTCTTGCTCAGTTAGACAGTCGATGTTATGATGGAAATATGGTCTTATCTGATAGGACAGAGGAAGATGTTCTTGCCATTACAGGGCTGCCAGGAGATATAAGAAATTTATTTTTAATTCTGGTCGTTTTCTTAAGTTTCCTGTAAGATCATTGGAAAGTTGTTTTGGATGAAAATTTCTGTAAATAATGTCAAAGCTGAAGTTGTACCAACCACATCTAGATCATTTCCCCTGTTAATTGCTGTGACTTTTCTTCTCAAGCTGGGGTAGAAATTCTTTTGTACTCTTGTTTGTTTTCCTGAATATTCAGGTCATAAAATGTTTGGTCCATGAGTTGACAAGTAAAGCATGTTTTTATATTTGCACTCAATAGCACCACTGTAATTGTAATAGCAATAACCAAACAAAAAATTATCCTAAAAATGGACAAGGGCAGATTGGAATGACATATTCAGCATTACTACTCAGTTATATATCTTTCCTCTAATCTAATTATAAAGATTGTCTGCCTACACATTAAATGCATTAGTAAGGATTGAATTAATTTATTGAAAGGTGCAAAAGACTTCTGAAGCACTTCTACCTTGCTCTAAATGTCACAATAGCAACAGGAAAAAAAAATAAAAAAAGTTTCTCATTCAATCCATGTAGCTTTGGGACCCACTTAACAAAAGCCAATAAGCCTGTTGGGAGGGTTTATATGAATCAATACAAATGAAAACAAAATCCATAAAATATCCCTCAAGCAACTGCTTAATTCTTGTTATTCCCTATTGTCTGGGTCAGGAGTTTAATCAGGCTTCTCAGGAGACCACTACAGTATGTGTCTCTGAAAATCAGAGTGCCATTGACATTGTGTTATTGGAATGATAATATACCTGTTGCTGCTGCAAATGACTGTTTAATATCTGAAGACTGGTCTGGTTTCTGAGAGATCAATGAGAAGTAGTTTATCTTCTGTCATAGAGGAAATTATGATTATGCCTTAATCTTATTATACCTCTCAAGAAAAATCAGATGAAGCCTTATTATAGCAACAGAGTTACACAGTGATGGTGTAGTTTAAGGTTTTGTTGGCATTTCCATTTTAAATCATTTATCCCAAAGAAATAAAACCCAGCATTGGCTCTGAACTAAAGTGGTCTTATCACAATGGGAGTTTATTTCCAACTACAGCTACAATGAAAAAAATTTACTTTGTGTATGTTTACATTCAGCAGAATATAAGTTTACAAGAGACAGATATTTATATTTATGTTTCAGTTTATTAAAAATAGAAAAGTAAAAGCTCTATTTCTCTTTCTACAGGGGATGAGGAGAAGATATGTTCAGGGTAGCTGAACTCAGAACACCTTTGAGGAAAAAAAAAAAAGAGGGAAAAATAACAGGATAACATCAAGCTGCTGCTTGTCCCAAACATGATAATTCTCAGGGCCAATAAAAATACTAGACACTTGGAGTCATGAAAAAATGAAAAATAAAAAAAAGTCAAAATAATTTTACACCAAGTCAAATAAATCTGACATTTTCCAAAAACACTTGGCAATAATTTAAAAAGGTTTGTGGTTCAAAGAGTTATAGAATCAGGAAAATGGAATTCCTGAAAAGAGTGCTAGCTACAAATGTATTTTGTATCATGGATGGCTTTTAAATCAATAGAATTCAAGTTCATTGGTTTTTTTACAGTAACAGTCAAGTAATGAGGAAAACTAAGAAATATAACAATAACTGTATAACTAAAAGTCATTTGAACATCTGTTTACCTCACTAAGACAACAAAGACAATTCCAAATGGAATTATGCATTATTTTATTAATGCATGCATGTTTGGTTCACAATCCTCTTGGACAGTTCATGCATATTTTTAACTCCTCCTGACTGATAAAATTCAAGGGAAACTTAGAAGATATTTCAGGAGATTTGGTAGCAAAATGCCTAAATCTCATTAACTTTTAGGTCTTTTGGACATACTGACTCATTTGAGTGAAGATTGTAGTGTGGATGCTCTCTTAAACCTTTCAAAATTTTGAATGAGTTCTCCTAATCTGTAGTTTTTTGATAAAGATTTTGTGCAAAAAAAATTAATTTAGCATGATTTAAAAATAAACCCTAGAAATATAGGTCTAGAGGAACAGAGTGAGACCCTTTGTTCTGTTCTGTATCTCACTTGTGCATTTTCAGCTTTATCATTGACAAATCTGTAATTGTACTGTAAAAACTCCATCTTTTTTATCTTCTGACCTTTTTCCTATAGATTCTCAAGAATATGTTGTAGCATTGCCTTTTTTAGATATTCTACTTTAAAGAAATATGGACAACAGGGAGAGTAAGAGTGTTTTCATAATTATATTTTTAGTTCTTTTTGAAAATCTTATTGAAGAAGTGTATTAAAACTGATCTATATTTTATTTGGAGAGATTTAACACTAGTGCTACTCATCCTTGCTATCTTTGTTCATTGTTAAAATTTCATCAAAGCTTATAGCCCCTCAAAGACTAGAACACCAAGGACATATGGCTGACAATTTTGTTTCTCCTCCCACAGAATTTGCAATCTAAGTTGATCTGCTCTTACTTAGGCTGATGGATAAATCAGTCCATGACATCCACAGATCAGTACTGGCTTTGTGATCTGTGGCTGTGACACAGTAACACATATTAAAACAAAATCAGAATGAATCTGTGGGGTAATTAGTGCTGTAGATCTGACACCCACATTATGTGTACTTTAAAGATTTGACTTCAGATTAACTAAAATATGGCCTTAATGACTAAGCATGCCCTGTCATTGGCATGATAAGATGTGCTCTAGTTTAGTTTCATCTGGAATCAATTTAATTCACACTCTCTGGGCTTCCATTTTCATATGTAATAAAGCACAGCAAGGGGGAATTAGGTGATTTCCTTCTACAGTGCAGTCCCTATTCACACTAAAACACCATGCATTTTCTAGGGATATTCCTGTAATTTTGGACAATGAGCTGTCTGATATCCACTTATGCATCTAGACACCATTAATCTTGTATTTCAAATATACCATGGACATCACTTCTGTAAGAGCATGTAGATTCTGCATCTTCTTTCTACCTCCCTTCAAAGCCAGAATAAATAATATTATATTGTAAAAAATAAACTTCTTCCTGTACTTCTGACTTGCTCTGCCAAAACCCGCTGTGCTACAGATAAATCTGAGGACTCTACAGTGTGACAAAAAGTTAAGCACCTTCAAGAACCATAAAATTTTTTGTAATCCTTGTTAAAAGCCTAGGTAAATGAGCCATGCTGTGTATGAAAAAGGGAGACTATGCTAAAGAGAATGTATGTATGCACATGGTCAGACATTTATTTAAATTGTTTTGTCCTTTGTTTGCTGAGTCTTTAGGTATGCCTTGTACCAGCAGAGTAACAAATGAGGGAAGGTCATGGTAAGTAGACTATTCATCTAATTAAACATCTTCAATTATTTGGTGGGTTTGTTTGCATCTTGCAAGGGTGTTGTGTGTAATGTGCAAGGAGGTTTGAGGATTTCTTTATGGTGGCTTCCTGCCATGGATGCCTTGCCTTAGCACATGCCATGGTATCAGTGACAGGAGGGATACATTGTGGAGGGTACTTTCTTTCTTTCTTTCTTTCTTTCTTTCTTTCTTTCTTTCTTTCTTTCTTTCTTTCTTTCTTTCTTTCTTTCTTTCTTTCTTTCTTTCTTTCGCAGGTTTCTCAAGGGCTTTGGGACGCCTCAGTTATAAAAGCTGTTGCAGCTATGTGGCAAGAGCTCCAAGGTTATTCTAAAGGCCAGGTTAATATGGCTGTTATTTAGGTCACACACAATGAGGCCCTGCTGTTCACAAAAGAGAGACACAGAGCTGTGGCAGTGACTGTACCTTGGCACACGAGCTCCTGCCTGTCCTGCCCAGCTTGGCAGTGGTGCCATGCAGTGGGGCTCTGTGTCACCAGGTGCAAACACAGCTGGGGCTTTCAGATATCTGCCCATGCACAGGCTTAAGCTCTGCTCCTCTCAGAGAAGTTGCAGGCTGCACTCATCCTGGATGGACTCTGTGTGCCATTCCTGCCTGCCCCAGTCTGTTGTGTAGATGCTTCTCCCACATGAGTACATTTTCTAAGGAAGTGCCATCTGTTTTTCTCTCTGATTTTTTTCCCACTCTATTGAAACACCATTGAGAAAGGCAGATCTATCTTCTCTCTTTTGTTCAGCCCTGTTCTTTTGAACAATGATATTTTGCAATTCACTCATAATACACTGTGCAAACAAATACAGCAGGTCCATCACCTGGCACATGCCACAAGGACAGTATGTGACAAGGTCTTCATGTGCTGATTTTCATGCTTCTCTCATGTACCTCCAGCTTTGGTGCAAAATCAAGTGTTAAGGATTTTCATCATGCAACCTGCAGTACAAGGAAATTTGTAGCCCAGAAAAAATACAGGAAGAAATGTTTGTGCAGACCTTAAACAAAATAAGTAGGAGTGTTCATTTAATCTATGCTTGACTTTAAATAGTATATCTTAATTAATAATAATTTCTTCTTTTTCACTCTAGAGTCATTGTCCAAAATTTAAGAGAGAAAAATCTTTGTTAAACCTAATGAAGATGGCTTAAAAAAGGAATTACTTCAACATTTTTCTTCTATGTATTTCACTATTCTCTTTTTAATATTTTGGAGAGGGACATAAAAGGAAGAAGGCTTTATGTTATTTTTAAAAATACTTGCTCAGCCAGTCAGCATTCCTTTAAATTGAAATAAAAAGGAATGACTCTGCTTTGCAACCTTTCTGAATAAATAAAATAGCCAGTCACTCTTTAATAGTAAGCAAAACTAGTATCACCATTTACACAGTGATTTTAAATGGACCACAGCAGAGCATCACTGATTACAGTAAAATTGCACGGTATTTTAATAAGGACTGTTCTTTGTCATTCAGTAAAATCTGAAAAGACTTAAAGAAGAATTGAGAACAACATCCCCTCTGGTCTGTGTTGCTCCTGCTTTTGCATGGTTTAAATCACCACTAATTTTTCACAGCATTTTATTTTTTATCTTCAGCACTTATTATATTGTATAAACCTCATGTCTTCATCTCCTGCACTAAACCCCAGTAACTACTCTTAATCATGTGCATCTTCCCAGTTGTTTCTCAGGCAGTGATTGTGGCATGAGGTGGTCTGGGAAAAAAAAGTTGATTTTCTCTGATTCTTTTGATGTCTACTCTGATCTGCCTCACAAACCCTTTTTGTTCCTTTAATTTACATGTACAATGAACTTAAATAATAATGTCAGGAGTTTATGAATTAAAGCAATATGCAGCTGAAATCTCATTTGTATAACTCCACACAGGAGTATGTATTCAATTTAGTTGATGGAGAAAAAATTATCATCATGGTCTAAAAATACAGGATGATCAACCTAGGGAAAAGATGAGTTTGAGGCTCTGAGTGAAATATCTGCTGCTGGGAATATGGGCAAGGCATACACACACAGAGGGATTATCACTCCATCCATCCATCCATCCATCCATCCATCCATCCATCCATCCATCCACTTCCTCTGACGTATTCTGTTTTTTTACTGGGTGCTAGGTGGCTTGTGGAACCCATCTGCTGAGGCTCATTGCAATCAAATCTTCATAGCCAATCCAGCAGGGAATAATTAAGTAGTACAGGAACACAGCCCAGTCACATTTTCTGATGCTTTCCCACCATTCTCATTTTTTCAGTGTAAATATTGTCAAATACAATGAGATATAGAACATTCCTAAGATGAAGCAATGGGATTTTTAACTTTTTATTTATTCTTTTAGATCAAAGCTGATAGTGATACTTTTTTAGAATTGTTCCTGTGTGTGTCTCATTAGGTCCTCACTGCTTCTTACTTTTGAGCTCCTTCAGATTCTTGGGGTGTCCTTTAATCTTAGGATGGGACCTTTATAATGTCCTGAGAAAAACGTATTTTCATTAGATTATTGTTACTTTCAACTGAATGGCTTTGACATCACTGATTGACTACTAGGTTGCTAAAGAATGTCAGAGAATTCAGTTGATGTATTTGTGAGGTTTTGTAAGAATAAGATAAAAAGGAGGGGAAATGAAGAATGAGTTAAGGTGTATTCTTAGGCTCTTAATTTCCTTAGTCAATGAAAAAGACTGCTTTGAATTATAATTCCTTCCCTGGTGCCTCATTTGAAAACTTGCTGCAATTGTTCTCCAATTTTTCTGATTTTCCATTTCATTACTGAGTAGGGTATAAGCTACATTCTGTGAGCATCACTTGCTGCTCTGGAAGACAGAGGGATTTTGTCCATAAAATCCAGATTATATGCTTTGAAGTTGCTTTGAACTAATTTAAATTATCACTGCTACTTTACAATTAAGAAAATTGTATTGGACAGGGTTGTGATAAACATTTTTAAATTTGAGGAGATTTTTAATAACAAAATCCAGCATCAGCTGAGGGGCATATCTGTTACTGCTAGCAGTCAAGGGAATCAAAGCAGGCTCTATTTCTAATTAAGAGATCTCATTTAGATGAGTGAACAAAAGTGGGGCAGTTTCATTCAGGGGAGTCTGGAATATACAGAGGAATGGATGGTTAGCAAAGAGGTTGATACTCTGCATCAATGAGGTTTAGTCAAGCATTTCTTAAAATTCCCCCCCCCCAAATTAATAATTTTTTAAATAACTGTCTCCACTAGTTTTTCTTTTTTTTTTTCTCTTTTTGCATTAGAGGAGCAATATTAGAAGTGAAAGATACCAACCCTTTAAAGGTCTGCTGGGTCGATGCTGACATGACAATGTTGTTTTGTTCTTGGTTGAAGTCCTGTTGGTTATTCAGGAAATGTATAGCTTAAAATACCAAGATTATTGAATTTTAAAAACTGAAAAAGTGGAAAGATATTACTTCATCTTTACTTTTCCTGATATATGTTGCTTTTAGGCCTTTTCTTCTTACAATTTAAAAATGAATGAAAGCACTGAGAAATGGACTTACTTTTTAGATACAGGATTGTGATTCTTTAATTCATACTGGTGAGAATTTTCTTCAGCAAAAATGCTAAAAATGTATTCATCAGACAAAGGAATGATTTATTAGTCATTAAAATGTTGTTGAGATGTGGAAAAAAAAAAAAAAATTCATGGCATATTTATACTCACAGAACTGCCCAGAGATAACCAGCTAGCTCATTTCACTCAAAAGTGTGGTGAAGTCATGGACTGCTCTACTTACCTGTGTGTGGTTGATTAGTGCTGTATGTCATGTTGGACCAGCTCAGTATCATAGGAAATGTTCAGTATAATTTGGAAAATATATCCCATATGAGAATTTTACTAGTCCTCTAAATTTTTTACCAAAATAATCAGAAAAGTAGAATTCAGTAGAATTCATTGCCACTGAATATTTCACCACAGATTTGGACTATAGTATTGACAAACAGAATGTTTAGTCTTATGTGTTTTGAATGTATGATCCCTTACCAGAGCTTCATATTGCTTTTTTCAGCTCTGTCAGTCATTAATTGTTGAATATGGTGTTGGGTCTCAGTGGATCTTTCTCATCTTATATATCAAATTGCCATACATGAATTTATTCAGACAAGATGGAGATACTCCATATTTTTGTGGGTGAAATTCTAGAGTCAGACACTTCACATTGCTGATTTTAAAAGCCTTTCATCCAGTGCAGATTCTCTGGACAGCAGAAGGAGCTGGGCAAACATCTCAAATTGCTTATTCCATCTTATTCCATCACATATTTTCTGCACTGATATTGGTGCTCCTCACAGTTATTCAACTTTAAAGTGAAGGTGATGCTCAGGGGTTTCAGGGATGGAGACTGAGCTCCAGTGAATATTGACTGCTACTGGCTACAGCTTCACATTGTCTGAATTGTATGAATAATCATTGCATTTTATTTTTTATCTTTGAACTACCCACTTGTTTTTTAAATCTCTCTGGGGACATCACTGTGCAATGGAGGTGCCATCTGTCATCCTGTTTGAGACCAGTCCTGCAAATGCAATCCATCACTCTGTGATGGGATAACTGCCTTGAATGCCATTTGCTTCCAATTTGAAGGCGACAGATTCCAGACCTAAACTGGGATTCCAACACAGAAATTGTCTTTTTGTCTCTTGTATTACTTATTACTCTTATATATTCTATTTTTCTTATATATTCTTTATTATTATCATTATTATTCTGCCCCTCATAAAAAGGATACGAATACAAACAATTCAACAGTTACTAGTTTCATAAATGTTGTGACATGAGTAATTTATGGTTCTGTGAAGGTTTATAAAGGCATGAAATGGTGGAGGCAACTCTTGAACCCATATGAGGCAGTTTCTCATCTTGCTCATGGTTTGGAGGGAAAGAACTCTCCAGAAGATGATTCTGCACATCTAAAACGTGAATTATCAGAATATCACATCGCCACAATTGCAGAGGAAATTAAGGAATATTCCTGATTTAAGTGTCAGAGCCTAGGTGGAACAAATTCAGATTGGAGTATCTAGCTCATAGAGGGAGAGGAAAGCTTATTCTGTGACCTTTACAATTATGACATTGTGTTTTGGAACAGTCTTTCTTTACCACTTTTTCCTCCCTTTTATACCTGTGATAATTTAAAATGAACTCTTTTTATAACAGCAGGTAGAAAAAAATAAATTCATGAATTAACAGCAAAGCCTTATTTGTTTTTCCAGAATTCAAGCTCATTTTAATTTGGGTTCAGAGGGTTGGGGTTTTAGGGAAAGATTCTTGAGTGATTAGCAGAAGTTTTTTCAGAAGATGATACATACTGCTGTAAGGAATTTACTTTTCACTATTAGAATCATAATATAAGTGAATGAATGGCAGATGAAACAGGCCAGTTTTATGCATACCTAGCACAAAATGCTAAAATATTTGACAATAGATGGCTGTTTCTGAGCAGTACTTTGTTTTTATACCCACTTTCTGTAGGATCTGTAGATTCTTTAGGTTAAGACCTCTCTAGATCCTAGAGATGTTGTGAGGCATCCCATGGAACAGTGATGGTAACAATATAAATTAATAGATGGATATAGATCAACACAGAAGGAAGTGCTTCCCCTTTGCAGTTACACATATAAAGAGCAAGGAAAATTCACTGTAGTGACTCAAAAAGATCCTTAGAAATTCAAAATTATTTTCTTTGTGAGAAGGTTTTCTCGCTCCAGTCTGGTGTCTTGCAAGCCAGCTCTGATTTAAAAATTATGGGATTGTCTTTAGGAGTCACAGAGGACAAGCAAATAAATTTGATATTGGAACAATACTTTCTTTTTCAGTCTTGGCATTGTGCTCAGTGCAATTAATGCATTTTTTCTCCATTGTTGCCTAATTAAAGTGTCTTCAGATCTGTCTGCATTCTGCCATGAACCTCAGTGAGAAATGCACAATGACTCCATAACTTTTGAGCACCAAATTGGAAATTTAGACAAGGTCCAACTTTCTGCAAACCACCCAGCATTTTTCTGTACTATTTTGCCCCTTAAAGTATCTTTAACCAGACATTCAACCTTTCTCAAAGAATGTTAAAGATTTGAGAAAGAAAATATGGCATAAAAGAAACATTAGCTACAGTTTAAATTATTCTATTTTGAAGTGCAATAGCTTTCTCATCTATGAATGGTGTTGGTGAACCACCAGCAATTTGATGAAGGTATGGAAATTGTCAGCACATTCCTTCTTCCTGTTGCTAGGGAAACCATTCTGTGTATCTCTGTCTTCACAGTGTCTTTGTTCCTTTGCAAATTCATTGGATAATGAAAGTATAAGTCAATATTTTATATTTTGTTAGCTAAATCATCAATAAAAAATTATACCAACTAATTATGTCAATTTATCTTCATTATTTTGGATTTCACAACTAAAACATTCTTAATTTAGTTACAAATACATTTGATTATATGTTTGATTTTATCCAAATCCAGAGAAATAATCTATGTTTATTCCACATATTTGATTCCAAATTTTGTTTGTTACTTGCCCATGCAACACACAAAAAAGTATAAAAACTTATATATTATGTCACAAACTACTTGCAAAGATGTAAGTGCTGTAGGTATGTGTAACTTGTAATATGTAAAGTAAATGTTTTATCATGTTGTACCTTCCTGTAGCAGTACCTTATTAGCAAAAACCAAGGGTTTACATTTACATATATAAAAAAAATGGTATATCACCTTTTAAATGTGAAAATATATTTCAGCAGCCTCCAAAGAGTCAGAGAGCCCATTCTGATCAATATATTGGCAGGAATTTTATGTAAAAAATATGAAATACGTTGATGTAGTGTTAACAGAGATTTTATATTTTTCAAAAACATTTCTCTCTGCAATTGTGGTTATGTTCTTCAATGCACTGCAAGATACATACTGGCTTGCATATAATTTTGGTTGTGTACAATTTCCTACAATGCAAATAAGCAATCCAACACTCTATACCTTCTCCATTACATGTTGCCAATGAGCTCTTTCTTCACAGCTCTTCAAAAGACTTGGCACTTTAAACTGAATCAAGAAAAATGTATTACTTGAGTTCAGTATATCACTAGCTAATAGAAATACTCTCTGTAGACCAACAATAAATGGCACATTTTGCCAGTGGTTTCAGGGAGATCTGTGGATAGAAGTATTTATGATGTCTTTTGTACACTGAACAGGGAGTAATGGGTTCTAGATATATTTTAAGGCTTTTCTGCCTCAGTCTTTCCTCTGTCCTACTACTGGCCTCCCAGTCTCATCTACCTTTCAAAGTGGTCTTCTCTCCTGATGCTTCAAAATTTGAATTTTGATGATGCATTCTACTGTCATTATTTACAGAGGGAAATATCTGACTACTTGCTAAAACTATGAAAACTCCTTCTAAGGGTGAGCTACCCAGTAGCAGGACAAGAATTGTGACACTTATATAATTCCTTTTTTGACCAGTGCTTCAGGTAATAAATGAAGACAAGAACTATTCTTGGTAAGAATCAAGGGAGGTTAGACAAACTACAACTTTTAAGAAATGCTATAAAAAGCTAAAATCCCTTTTCTAATCACTGGTAAAGAGCTTGCTGAATGCTTTTCTCAGTGATGAATTACTTTTTTTTGCATCTCAACAACATAGACTAATAAATAATTCCTTTGTCTGATGCTCTTTCACCCTGAGAAAGGGTAAAAAAGAATCCTCTGTGCCATGACAGAATCTTATTATAAAATGAGAAAACACAGCAGAAAATCCTGGGGCCAGGAATTGGAACTGGATAAGTTTTGTTCAGAAGGTATTAAATTCACAGAAAAAAAAAAAAAATTGCATTTTTACCACAGAGTAGCATTGCATTTCTAAAATATTAGAGCTGCATTTATAGTTTTATATTTTATTTATGCAACTGCATGTTTTAATAAAATGAACAGCTGGGTGCTGTTGCTTTTAGTTTCTGACAGATGCCAAATGAGGTCAGTTACAGAGTTTGAGTCGACTCACGAGGGGTGAGCACTAGAACTAAGTCCCCTGTACAGTGCACTTAGATTAAAGGGCCATATGCAACTCTAAGAGGATTTCATCTGCTTTACAGTAGGAGCTGCTGTCTTAATTGTCCACAGTCCAGACAGGCAGCATGATTAATGCACAACAAAAAGTTTGCAAATGGTGTGCTGGTGGTAGAATATCAATTTGTGTGGTTAGCTGGGTTTTCCATTCCTAGTGGGGTTTCTATTTTTAGCATTATTATTATTTTTTAGTAGTATTATTTTTCTAACTACTAGTATATGGAATTGCTTGATTTAGGATTTTACAAGTTGCTGAAATCAAACTTGTGACAGAGAAATCTCCAGTAAGATCTTTACCAGTAATCATAAAAATGCATGAGTTTTCCTATGAATATGAAGATTTCATTGTTTCTTTCTGAGGAAGAGGGGGAATTTTAAGAGATGAAAAGGGGACTTTTTCAATGGATGTATATTTTATTTAAGAAGTATTATTTTCAAACATTCATTTGTTTTGGTAGATAGCACCAAATTAAGATGAGATAATTCTAATAATAAATGTTAGGATCTGACCCCTTGGGATCTAGACCAACAATGACCCACAATTATTTTCTTCTCTGTGGACAACTTTTGCCTGTATTCCTTATGCAGAAATGTTTTGGGAGAGACAATCAAGTGACTTCTTGTTATTTCCTCTTGTTCTAGTAGGAGAAAAAGGAGAAAATGTCATAGGTATGGCATTAACTGGGGAAAGAATTGTCTTACAGCTTCTTTTTGTCTTTGCACTTAGAATCCTCTTTCCTGTGGTAGTCTCCAAAATGTAGTGAGTACCAAAAAGTAAAATGTGTGGTAGAAAATACTACTTTTAGTAGTCTTGAGTTGTGACAGTATTTTTCCATAAGCTAAATTAAGTCATCTCAGTTTCAGAATTAATTTCTGAGGGATTTTTTCTTGTGACAATCCCAAATGGTATATTTTGGAAATTGTCTGTCTCCACTGCCAGAAGGTATGAACAAATATATTTAAATATTTATATTAAATTGTCGGTGGGAAGCAAACTTCATAAAGACAATGGATGGAATATGGATAGGAGTAGGAAATGCATATGAAAATATACTGATGGGTATGTCTATCTCCTTTCTTTCCACTTCTGTTCATAGCTGCTCTTTACTGAGTGCACTTTGGGACCACTCTGAACCACGGATTGTGATCCTCAAAGTCTTGGACTCACAATTCAACTGCTGGCTGATGTTGAACGAGTAATTTCTTTATGCCTCAGTCTGTAGAATAAAGATGGCAATTCTGTCATTCAGCATAAAATATTTTGGGCCTAGAGAGAAAAAAATGATTGTAAGAGGGATGCTGGCATTGCTTTTGTGCTTCTGTTGAGATTATCATGCTTCTTTAATTACACAGTAGATCTTTCTTGTTCTCTAAGGGGTTTTACTTAATCTGCTCCAGTCAGATCTCTTAGACTTTACAATGCTACAGTTCCTTCTCATCTAATACATCTCAAGACATCTGAGAAAGCCTTAAAAATTGGTGGCACAGTAGCAGTGGTGGTGAGAGCTGGAAAAGTGCTGCTTCTGTAGACGAGTTTTTGAAAGTACCCACATGTGAAGATCTATAAACATGCAGGCTCAGAGCCAGTGGAACCAGGCTCTCAGCAGGTAGAGATGTGTGAATCCTACTTAAAGCAAGCTGTCCCAGAGCCTTCTGAAATGGTTTATTAAATGAAAAAAGTATATAGCGGGATATAGAGAGCACCACACTGCTTGTTTCCAGTAATATCAAACTTATATTTCTTTTTTTATCCTTTATACAAGTACTCATTTTGAGCAGTACATCTTATGGTCTTGAGAAAGTCTGCAAGATTAACTGTCTCTGCATAAGCAACCTTTAAGTTTATTGGTTTTCCTTTTAATTTATTATTCTAGCACTGATTCATATTCATGAATCCTTAATTTATGCTGTGGCATAAGCCAGTTAGCAACTACAGAAGAATTATTATAAGAAGCATAGCTCTCTCAATATATTCAATGGTGTCCATTGGTGGCAAGTACAATTGAAATTTCCATTTCTAGCATCTGCTAGAATCTAGTATCTGTATTCTAGTATCTGTTGCAGTAAAAATACATCCAGTTGATGTTCAGCAACTGCACTTCACAAAATGTGAACATTTTTACTTGATTGATCCAGGCTAATAGTCATTAACAAGGAAGTTTGAGAAAAGCATTAGGCAATACTTGCAAGAGAGTTTGGTTTGCCTTTGAGTGCTGTTTGGTTAAACATGACATTGATATTTTAAGACTTGTTGGGAAAGGCATGTCTCTTCTTGTCACTGTCTTAATTTTTTTTCCTTGTGCTATTTTTGCCTCTTTGCTCCCATTTAATGCCATCCTGCTGCTTCACCTAATGACACAAACTAACAATATTGCAAAAGAACTTTCTTATCTAATTTGCATCAACATGTTTTTCAAATTTCAAAGGTTATATAGGCAAGGGCTTAAAATGCCTAGAATTCATTAATGACTCAAGTCTATTGATTATGTAGGCTAGGAACAAATTTGATCAAAACTGGAGGATAGGGGGCAATGTTAGATTAGACATGATGATTTTTCAGAAAGGTGACCTCCTCAAAAGCAAGTTTACATACTTCAACAGGAAGTATTAACCTATTCCCTCCTTGTTTTCAAGAAGTTTCAGTATATACTATGTATGATGGTTCTGAGAAATCAATTAATTTTTGTGATCCCTAAAAACAATCAAATGAATAAGAATAAGAAGAGAAATACACTGAACAGATAAGAATCCAATACTGTATTACCTCTCATGGTCTTTTTAGAAATTTGTTCCTGTTACAGAATCTATAGCAAAAATTTCCAAGTGATGGAAGAGCCAGGTTTCCTCACCTAGCTTCTAAAATGAGACAACTGCAATCTCTATCAGTTGGCCAATTAGCCAAACTGGTTAGGTATTTCACAAAAGGTGAAACACCTTTTCACAATGATCTGTTTAATGTTGAGTAGCTCAAGACTCATCTTGTTATAGATATTTAAAAATAATTAGTTTTTGTTTCTGGTGGGGCCCAAAATCTTGTGTGGAGACAATACTAGTTCATTGATTGAAGTGCAATATAAATTGGAAAAGGGACATCTTTTTCTAGATGAAATTTTTGTACTTGGTTGGATATTTATTTATTTATGGGATGGGGAAAAGTCCCATGCTTTGTAAAAAAAACTGTTTCCACATAATTACTAATTCTATGCTTACACATTTGTGAAATACTAGATGATTTTCTTCACAGTATTAAGCAGTAGCACACTGACATAGTGACTCTAGCATGGAAGCAAGTACAGAATATGCTGATAAGAGTGATTTGAAGGTGAGGGATGGGTAAGCATGTCTGTAGAGATAGATTATGGCAAGAGAAGTATGAGAGAGATCTGGAACAAGGGATTGAAGTATTTGGGGATTAGACAGCTCCACTAAGCAAGAGACAGTGGATTTGGCTTGAAAATAATTTAAAAAAACCCAACTTTATTTATCATAAGTTACTACAATCACAAGTTAGGATATTTGCAAAGTAGAAAACTACCCACAGAAAACTACTTTGCTTACATTTCTCTGCATCTGATATTGAACCTTGTGTTGATCACATCAAGGAGAATTACATCAGGACTGATGATCTTTATCAACATTATGTGGAATACAAATAATAAAAATATATTTATATGTGCAACTATACAAATATTTAAAAAATATATATTCCTGTCTTGTGTCTGTGGGGGAGAAGTTGGAAAGGTTTTCTAGGGTAGTTATTTTAAAGATTTCAGTAATCTATAACCATTGCTACCGAAACCATTATCTCAAAATACATCACAGTCATAGAATCATAGCACCATTATGGTTGTAAAAGGCCTCTCATGTCATCAAGTCCAACAGTTAACCCAGAACTGACATATATGCACTAAACTATGTCCTCAAGTATCATATCCACATGTTTTTAAAACATTTCCAGGGATGATAATTTCACCGCTTCTCTAAGCAACATGTTCCAATGTCTTTTTCCTAAAATTTAATTTAAATATCCTCTGGTGCAACTTTTTCCTTGTTGCTTTTTACCTGGGAGAAGAGGCTTTTGTCTCCTTTCAGGCATTGAAGCAGAGAGAAATCAGATCTCCCCTGATCTCCCTTTTTTCCAGGCTGACAGACCTGCAGTTGCCTGGACCTTCCTTCCAGGCCTCCTTGCAGAGGGGTGTCACATTTGCTGAGCTCCCCAGGCAGCCAGGAGTGCTGATAAATGGGGGAAAGTGGCTCTGTGAGCTCTTCTCTCAGCTCCCTCAGTGCCCTTGGGTGGATCCCATCCACCCTGCACACTGTGCATGTCTAATGCTGCAGCAGCCAGTGAGCATTTGCCTCTGGATTTTGGGCCCTCCTTCTGTTCCCTGTTCCTCTTCTGGCTCAGGAGACTGGATGCCCTGAGGACAGCTGGTCTTGCTGTGAAAGGCTGAGGCAATGAAGGCATTCAGTACATCAGCCTTTTGCTCATCCTGCATTACTACCTTTCCCCACACTTCCATTAAGGGGTGGACATTCTCCTTAGCCTTTCATTTGTTGCTAATATATTTATAAAACTTCTTTTTTTTTCTTTTTTCAGCCTTAACCAGATAAGGTGCTAACTGAACTTTGGCCCTGCTGCTTTTCTCCCTGCATAGCTCACAAAATCCTTGTAGTCCTCTTCCAGAAGTGACACATTCTCCAGTCAAATTTCTCTGTTTAGCCTGGTTGGTCTTCCCTAGCAATTGGTTTTTAGGCACATGGGGATGTCGTCTTCCTTCACATTTAAGATTTCTCCCAGCCACTTATGGAATATTTCATCTGCCTTTTCTTCATAGTTAAGTGGTCTATAACACAGCTCCACCAGGATATTTTCCATGTTGTTCTTACCCTTAATTATTACAGTAAATATCACCATCAAACTCCAGAAAATCAGGCACTCACTAACATACAGGGCTACTCCACCACCTCCCCTTCCCTCCCAATCCCTTCTGAAAAGTTTACAGCCATCCACTGCAGCACTTTAGCTGTGCAAGTAGCACCACCACATCTCCATGATGGCAATTCTGCACATCTTTTCTGCTGCACCATGGCTTTCAGCTCCTCCTGCTTGCTGCCCATGGTGGGTGCATGGTGTAGGTGCTCTTCAGTTGGCTTATCAATCCTGGCACCTTTTTTTGGTGAAGAAGTTCTAATTCCTGCATGACAGCTCTCCAGTGTGTTTGTGGTTTCTAGGATCAATAATTCCTGCATCCTTGCTGCCACAGATCTCCACTACATCTACTGAGTCAGCAGACTGAAGTCTGTTGCTTGTACACTGTCCCTCAAGCAGTGACATCCCACAAATGGGCTTATCTCTAGTGCTCTTATCCTCTCCCTTCTTCAAGTCTAGTCTTAGTGAGACCTGTGAACTCCTGAGCAAATATCTTTTTATTTTTTCCTTTGAGAAAGGTACCCCACCTGCTGCCAGCAGGCTCAGTGTCATGTAAACAAAGCTGTGATCATCTTCTGCTCAATCTTCTCCTCTTTTATAAGAATATTTTTGTGTGCTAACTAACTGATTAAGAACAAATATATGTTTGGTGATAATAGAAGAATGCAGTGAAGAATTTCTAGTGTTTCAGAACTCATGGCTCATCTGTCAGAAAATGTGAGATTTGCACCATATCTAATTCAGGGAACCAGGTCTGCTGTGTATGTCTATGCATTATATATTCATTTACCTTATTCATTCAGTTCTACTTATTTTCAATACAGAATTTTATTACCAAGTGATCTAGCTCTGCTGTTAAAAATTACATAATAGAGAGATTGTCAAATCCAATCATCACCTGTGTTCTTGGAGAGATTTATTCCTGCTCTACATGTTCTAGCACTCTGAACTAAAATTAGGGATGATGGCTCAACATGTCAGTACTGCTAAGAACAAGCTTTTTCTGTCACCTCCTGATGACCCCTTAGTCTACTTTTTTAATCTTATAGCAGCTTAACATAGTTTTGGTTTAGGCAACTTCTAGCATAGGTCAGATAAAGAAATGATAGCCTAATGCATTAAAATTTACTTCATCCATTGTCAAGATTGCAGCAAGTACAGTGAATATAGACTAGCAAGAAATATGAGCAACCATATCTCACAAGACTATGACAGATAAATATGAATACCAAGAGCTTATTACAGTTATAGAAATATACTTTTAAAAGACTAAAACCAAGTCCAAATTGTAAAGTGTTTTCTATTCTGAAAAGCAACTATCATAAAACTAGGCAGATGTATGGATTTTAATGGCATTAAATAACACTAGCAAATCAATTTTGGAATTATTTTCATTTTCTGGGGTGTAAAGAGCTTTCAAAATCATATTATCCTGGGTTGTTTGCATAGTCCTTAGTGTTTTCTCTGAAGAGCACAGTAACAGAGCTGTGAGACAGCTGCTATGCTGCACCCCTCCAGTACGAGGTTTTCTCTTGTTAAAACCTCCTATGAGCTAAGCTCCAAATTGAGAGGAGCATTTTTCAACCACCAAAGTCTTTTCTATTTTTGTCCCTTTTAAGCTCTTTAACCTGCTACTGCCTTAATTCCAACCAATAAAAATAATCTTGATTGATGTGACCAACTTAAATTTGGTGAGGGGGGAGGGCAGAGAAAGGGAGCAATTTCTAGATAATCTGCAAACTCACTGTAGTAAATTGTCAGTTACAGTGACAAGAAAAGGAGGAGAAATATTGCAGTGTGATCTCACTCAAGGCATTTGCTCACCTTTATCTAGGAAGAAAACAGATTAGGGGTAATAAATGTTTCCCTAGTCATCCTAGGGGGCACATCAGTTAACCCAGGTAGTTTAACTGATGTATCCCCAGGTATGCATTTGTTTATTGACTCCAAATTATCAAGAGATGGACCAGTTTCAAATATTGGAAAACACAGCAGAAAGCTGAGCCTAATAACCATGATTTAAATAATACCTCTCTGCAGTTGGATGGCACTTATTTTAATTTGTTCAGAGCTTTAAACCTTTAACTGCTCAAGACTCTGCTGGCTTCTGCTTAAATTAAGCTAGTGATTTTGATTTCCTTAGAGCTGGAGACTTCTACCAGACCTTGTTTAAAAACATAATCCTATTTTGAAATTAGAACCAGATCTGAAAAGCTCTGACATGTTTTCAAAAGCTTTTCTATGTGTTCTACTTTAAACTTCAATGTTATCAGAGGGGCTGGGAGGGAGAAATAAAGAAAAAATCAAAAAGGAAGAAATCACTAAATTTCCTTTCTCTTTCTGGTTTTACCAATCAGTTTTAGTTTCAATATATATTGACATATTCAAAGACAACTATATTGTATAAATATGTGTGTTTGAGTGGACAGGCAAAATTCAGCTAAAAATGAATTGCAAGGAAATTGAAAGTATAATTGCATATAGATATGGATCTGCTTTATCAGGGACTTAAACATGAGCAAAATCAATTTTCAAAGTGTTAAAATTACTCTTCATGCTAGAGAATTAACTAATTAACTCTCTGAATGATTTTAGATTGATAAAAAAAAGTATAATAAGTTAAAGGCATGCAGGCATCATAAAAAAGGAGATGCTTATTCACAGCAAACATGCATTTTTATTTTCCCTCCCTCCTTATATATAACAATAATATTAGTGATTTCTATGAATCTTGTCTGCATGAAATTTTGAGTCCCAGCCATGGAGCAGAATCTAGTAGTTGCTCCACACATGAAGCCTTTTGGACTCCCAAAGGGCTTCCTTGGCCTCATTATCTCCAGTGAAAGTCGGTGGAAGCACACCAGTTCAAACTTGGCTTTGTGTGATGCCAGACACGGTGTAATTATAGAGCCACAAAATCACAGAACTGCCCAGGCTGGATAGGACCCCAAAAGATCCTGTGGTCCAGCCTTTCATGGGAAAGGGCTGAGAGGATTATTTACTGTCTCTCATCTTCCAGTCTAATTCTTGATGTTCTGCATCACATGTTGGTGCAGTCATGGCTCCTGCTAGCTATTATTCAAAGGATTGATAATAGCAGGATGGAAAACTACAGAAACAGGATGCAAAACAGCAAGATGCCACAGAGAATTGAAATATGTTTTTAATGATTAATTTAAACAGAAGAATCAAGCGAGTTTAATGGGAGATGCATGTTTTTTAACATCTGGTGCTTCAGATATCCATTTCAGCCATATGTATATGAAAAAATGTAGAGGCAAAGATTTTCTTTAGAGAATCAAACCATTCAAGCTAAAGGAAAGTGTAAAGCATATTTTCTTTTAACTGAAAATCATTGTCTAGCAACTTGATGTTGCCTACCTAAGAGCAAATAAAATAAAAATCTAGTAATTATGAATAATATTTGGAAATTTAACATGGAATATTTATCTTTCAGAACATTAACAAACCTACAAAGATCAAGAGATTATGACGGAGGCACACAAATTACAGAATAACTGCTGAGCATAGAAGGGAAGAAGAAACTAAAAATTTAAAAATCCATATTGATAATCAGATTTACAGCATTGAAACTATTCTAAAGTTCAGGGTTTTCCAATGCAGATCTGACCAAATAATTGGGATAGTACAGATTTTTGGAAAAGGATTTAAAAAAAAAAAAAGAAAAAGATTTAGTTTGGTAATGTGAAAAAATTACTTTTTAAAAGTTGTTATTTTAATAATTTTTACTTGCATTCACAGTATCATTTCAAAATTTTAAAATATTCAAATAAATTTATTTCGAATGGGTAACCATACTTAAAAGCATTCCACATAAAGCAATTTAAGCAAATTTAAGCAAAAATTTCTTCATATTATGAATCTTCCAAATGGTGCTAAGATGAAGACAAAATCTTTAATTCTTGGCTCTCACATACTGACAGTGCTCCAATTCACCAGTTCAGCTGGTGTACTGAAGGAATACACTTGATCTCCTCAGTACTTTGCTTTTCATGGAGATGGACAGTGAAATCTGTGCTATGTTTAGGCACAATCAGAGCAGCAGTGACTTTGTTATCACCAGCTGCAAGATGTGCCTATTCAGCATGCCTGCCAGGATAATCCAAGTGTTGTACAAGAACTTCAACCTTCTTCTTAATTCTAGTGCTCTCCTGATGTTTCTTGGCGCTGTGCTGCTCCTTGAGGAAGGTGAGGTACATTGTTATTGTCTTCTCTTCACTCCTCCACCTCACCAGTCACTTGTAATGGTCTCTTAGATGCTGTTAACTCATTAATTACATTGACTGGTTTCTTCTATCTTGTTCAGGCTTTGTCAGATCTGCCATAGACTGTTGACTGCCAGTTTGCCATTCTCTCCTACTTGTTATGGCTTTGAGAATATATTAGTTTTTATAGTTCTTTTGTTTTCCATCATGTACTATGTTTTATGTGAAAGCACAGATTTAACACTAGTACTCCCTTGTATCCTTACTCTGTGCTTCTCAGGTGAGTTACATCACTTGGGGTAAGACTGCTTTGTGGTTTTTGGTTTAAGGACAAGTTAGATGCAGATGCAGACAGTGCACAACCCAGACAGAGCAGTTAGTTTTTGTAAAGATAGAGAACTTCTTCATGCACATTTCTTCTATAAGTTTCAGAGATCTTGAGATATACTATTAGGAACTAGGCTGTAGAAAGTCCTCTTGTTTGGTTTATAAACAAATTAACTCTAGGTTGAATTCTGTATAGTTCTATGAGAACTATATACTCAGTTTTTCAGCATCAAAAGTTTCATTTTCTGCTGAAAAATTTTTTTTTTTTTTTTTTTTTTTCTATATGAAAAAGTAGAAGAGTGGTGGATATTCATTAAAATTTTGGCTAGATAATTCATTAGAGAGTGTTATATAGCAGGGAAATGAAGCAAAGTCTAACAATCCTTTTCTACCTCTGATTCCTGTGAGTCCTTAATGAAGGGGTCTTGAATTAATCTATTTCCACCTTCTAATTACCATTTTTCGTTTTGCTTATGCTAATGTATCTTCAGTTATTGCAGCTTCCAAATGACCACTACTGGTGTATGACTTACAAACTTTATAGATGATAGATTTATCCTCCCATTTAGGGTTTCAGAAAAGTCCTGAAATGGCAGGATTGTTTTGTTCAGTTAGGCTTTGCTATTTCTAGCACTTCTTTGGTAAACTGAATATGTCTGTAGCTGAGCAATAATGCTGGGTTGCAACAGAGGGATTGGTGACCCTTGTGATAAAAATAAAACCACCTTATTTTGAAGACATAACAGCAGATTATTTCTAGCTGAACAAAATGATCTGTGAAGCTGCTGTGATGCCTGATGCCAGTGTGGAACTCCAAGAGTTTAGAAGAGTCTATCTCATAACCACCATGAATATTCATCCCCTGGGATTAGTCAGGCATGCAACACAATATGTCATGAAATTACTTTTGCAAGCTAAAATGGGTATTAGTGATGAATTTGCCTCAAGGATACAAGTTTTCATCAAGATTTACTGCAAAAGCCATCTAAATGATCAGGTTTGAAATACCAGAGTCAAATATCTTTTACATGCATAACTTACATGTCAGTGTTCCCAGAAAAACACCAAAGCAAACATCAAGTCATATTTTTATATATTTTGAAAGATAAGGCTCTCAAGGAGTTTTGCTCTTTTTTGCTTCTCTCCTGTCTTTTATTAGATGAGATTTTTCTTCATTTTCCTGTTGTAAATACAAAAATGTTTTACTGTCTTTACACAAGGTTTCCTATAGCTGTCCTATTCCTACAGTTGATTGTCCTCTGATAACCTCCTTGAACTCTCTAGAAAATCTCTATAGCCTTTTCCTATTTATAAACTTGCCTCCATTTAGCTCTCTTTCATGAGCTGGAATATTTATAAATATAAATACATATTCATCAGGGTATGGTATTTGGATGGAGAGGTGTGAAGGTAACTGTGAAAGCATGTGGAAATATTAGGCATACAAGAAATCTTTAAAGCACAGTGAGACTAACCTTTTTGATATAAAAAAAAGAATCCTTCCCAATCCCAGCACTACTGGGGGCCCAAGTCAATCAATTATTCTAATATAAATGACAGTGTTATTGCAAGAAAGAATTTGTGTTTCAATAGAGTATATATTGTTAGATTTGTCAAGATGTGTTTTTAAAATATCTATTTTTTTTTCCCCTTGATTTTTGGTGTGTTTTTACAGGAGGAGAAAATATATGCAGTGCAAAAATCACCTTCTTACTTCATAGATGTGACATTCAGGTGATGTATAGAAAATATTTCTCTTTTCTTGTGGTGTTAAAAGATAAATGGGTGATACCATAGTAAGATTCTCCTTCTGTAACAAAAATTTCTTGCTCAAAAATGTCTGTGCAGTTTTGGAGGGGAAGAAAAAAATCCAACTTTTTTTACCTCTGGCATTAAGGATGACATAATGCATTGTCTTGAATACACTCAGCACACAGAAAAGCAGTGATGAAGCCTTTAGCAATAAAGGACTGCACTAAGTTTGTTGCAAATGACAGCTTGTGTAGATTTCCTCATAAAAAAAATGTTACTTCACTTGTAAATCATGATACAATAATTATTCCTTTTAGTTGCAGGATTTGTGCTTACAGCCTTTTCCAAAAGAATTAGAGTAAGCTAATTCTTCAAGACATGCAAAAGATCGAAAACTATTACCTGGAATACTTCTGAATAGACTGTATTTATCTCAAGATTTAGTTTATTTCTGAAACTAGAGATATTTTCCTGCAGTAAATGCAGAAACTAGCAACAGTTATTCCTTTCATTTAAATAAATCACTATTTTCTTTATCCTGTAATACTGGTAAATGGTAAAATACTCTGATTTTGTATGCCATAAAAACCTTAATGTAGACCCAAAGTGGTAGAGGAACACAGAGATACTGATTTTAGCACAACAGTGCAGTGTAGAGAAATTTGGGGTTGGCATGAGAGCTGAAGACTTGAAAGGTAGGCATGCAAGCTTCAGGGCAGTGATTGAATTATAGAAATGAGACATAGACTGACATCAGGAACATCATGGCTATAAAAAAACTCTCCAAAAGCCTGTGAAAGAAATGCAGGTTTGGAGCTGAGCAAAATCAGTTTCAAGTGTACCAAACAGAACAAAACAAAAACATTTAAAAGACATAAAATGCATAACAAATAGGAAATTCATGCATGATGTAAGCTTACAAACTAAAAAGGAAAGTGCCAGGTGTAAGAGCATGCTGCCAAGCATTTTAAAGCAGCCCTATAAGCAGACTCTATGCTGAGGAATTAGAATCCATCACATCCCCAGCTGTCAACTTGAGGAACCCTTCACCTGCTCAGACAGACTGAAGCAGTGCTTCAGCCCCACTCAGACCACTGCCCTTGACTTTGCAAGCAGGGGACAGGCAAGGGCAGGCTTTACTATGTTCAGACTATTCATTTAAGTGGCATGAAATAAAAAGAAACACACTAAATATGGATATGAAACTTTATGATTGAAAATTTTAATAGTATTAATGAATAGTGATATTGTTAATTATTGTTCTCATAGTTTGACACTGGCCAAATGCCAGGCACCCACAAAAGCCACTCACTCAGAATCCCCTGCCACAGCTGGGGAGAGGAGAGAAAAATTTAAACAAAGGGTTCATGAGTTGAGCTAAGGACCTAGGGAAAACATTCCTAGGGCTCAACTTAAAGGTACAAAAACATGTATTACTAACAAAATCAGAGAAGGATAATGAGGACTAAAAACAAGAAGTAAAATAATCTCCTAAAAACACCTTTTCTTCCTCCAACCCCTCCTTCCCACTTTCAGGGCAGGGAGACGGGGCATGGGGTTTGGTCACTTCATCCCCTGAAATCTTCCACTGGTCAGGGAGAGAAGTTCTTTCTCTGATACACTGTGGGGTCCCTTCCCACAGGAGACAGTTCTCCATGAACTTCTCCAGCATGGCTCCAATCTCACAAGCAGCAGTCCTCCCAAAACCACTGCAAAGTGAGTTCCTCCCACAGGCAGACAGTCCTCCCAAAACTGCTGCAGTGTGGGTCACTCTTCCATGGGGTGCAGTCCTCCAAGTGCAGGCTGCTCCAGCCTGGAAGCAGGGACCCCTCTCTCCATCGGGTCTCCCACTGGATCACAGCCTCCTCCAGGCATCCACCTGCTCCAGTGTGGGCACCTCCCCATGGGCTGTGGGTGGATCTCTGCATCCCCCATGGATCCCCATGGCTGTGGGTGGATCTCTGCATCCCACATGGATCCCATGGGCTGTGGATGGATCTCTGCACCCCCCATGGATCCCCATGGGCTGTGGGTGGATCTCTGCATCCCCCATGGATCCCATGGGCTGTGGGTGGATCTCTGCATCCCCATGGATCCCCATGGGCTGTGGGTGGATCTCTGCATCCCCCATGAATCCCCATGGGCTGTGGGTGGATCTCTGCATCCCCCATGGATCCCCATGGGCTGCAGGGGCACAGCTGCTTCACCATGGTCTCACCACATCCTGCAGAGGAATCTCAGTTCTGGCACCTGGAGCACCTCCTGCCCCTCCTTCTCCACTGACCTTGGTGTCTCCAGGTTGTTTCCCTCACATGTTCTCACCTTCTCCTCTTCTCTGGCTAGAAGAAAAAACTGTGCTCCCACTTTGTTTTGGTTTTCTTATTAAATATGTAATCACAGAGGCATCACCAACATCTCTAATTGGCCCATCAGGGATTGGCTCTGCTGGATACGGTGGAAGCTTCTAAAAGCTTCTCACAGGAGCCACCTCTGTGGCCCCCCAGTTATCAAAAACCAGGCCATGCAAAACCAACACAACTATCTATATTCACTTTCTGCAATACTACTACTACCATCACTACTAGTAATTTTATTGGACTGCTAAGATTACAAATACACTAGCAATATGTTCTTGCCTTTATATATGAAGTATGTTTCTTTTTCACCCATAAGAAGATTCTGAATGTAGGAAAAACATGCATACATTTTCCTTTGTCATCTTTGAGCTTTTGTATCTGATGGTGAGTGCATTCCACATAGAAAAATCCTGGTATAAGACTTAAAACCATTGTTCTCCCTAAAATGTTCATCACTTATTTCATCTGTGTGACTAATTGTACAGATGGATCACCAGCTGTACTGAGGAATCTTCCTTGGTTCAGCCAAAGACAGCATTGTAAATTATATTCTTGGTAGCTCTCTCTCCTTTTAGTAAGACAAAATGTAGGACAGTTTAAATTGAGAAAGAGAGATAACAAGTGGCTTGAGAGGGTAGTTTATTTAATAAGAAAGAAAACCCAAATAAAGTGAGCTAAGTCCGTAGACCTGAAAATGTACAAGTTTTCCTTAAAATAGTGTTTTCTGTTCTTTCAGACAAAATTATATATCAGAAGATCTTTCATGTGTATATTTTTGTCAGATAGAGAGGAACACCAGTGAACAAGGACACTCCCCCAGTATCTTGATGAAGGTTGTTAATTAGCAATCCAGCTTGCAATATCAGGTAAGCTATTGAATAGATATGGACAAGACATAGATGCAAATATTGTCAGGTAAAGGTAAAAAAGATCTTTATATATCCCTTCAGTGGCATTAAAGCTGCTGTGCTAGTGTTGCATTATTTTAGAAAGAGGGACATCTGTCATTCATGCCAAATAAATTAAACCTTTGCTCTAGATGCCTCTTCATTTCATTCCACATTTATTATTCCCTCTTCTTTACAACTGATGAGTCTTAAGTAGGTTGGGTTTCTGAGGAAGCCAGCTGCAACACTCTGTACACTCTGGTTTACTTAAATTAATAATCTGAGCATAGCAAGCCCACCAAGGCATCTTGCATGAGGCAGTGCAAGACTAAATAAAAAAAAGGAAGTTGTTAGACTGGAGAAGAGGGTATCAGAGGTCAGGTTATACAGAGAGTACTGCAGGATCTGTGAATTAGCAGACTCCTCACTGCTTTCTGTCATGGCTTTTATAATTGTGAATTGTAGAATGGTCTCTGCTGCATTTACAGCCACAGATGTCTGCAGCCACGATTCCTCCTTCAGTTTATGTTGAGTCCTTTCTCACCAATTTCATGATATTTACTTCTGTGTTAAATATAACCTTAACTAATTGTACTCCTGATAAATGAATTCCACATCATAGATGTTTCTCAGTCTACAAAAACATCACTGACAATTTAGAAGCAGCCAGATATCCTATTCACAAGGTCTCTGGAGGTGGTGTGAGAACAACTCTGATGATTGTTTAGTTTCAGTGATATTTTGGTTACCTTTGACAATTTTCAGCTTCAGGTTTACTGGTAACTTATTAACTCTATCACTGATCATTTTGCTAGATGCATTACCAATATCATCATGGTATGTGTTTTAAGCTTTTCCTCACTGAATTTTTTTTTTCCAAGCTTTTCTGCAGTGATGGAAAATTTTACAGAAATTCTCTCTATAGTAAACTTATTTCATTGCTTCATTGTGTACACTGTTATAAACTGTCTTCATAATATCAGAACATTCTGCACTTCAACTCACCATTTCATACTTATATAGGCATAGAAAAATGACACTTTTCTCTGTTGCTTTGTAGGAGAGTGCTAAAAGAACTACAGCTCCTTAAGACACAAATTCAAAAACTTATCAGACTTCTTCTAGGCTAAACAGCTCCAGTTTCTTTGCATTTTCTCATACACAGCCATTCCTGTCAAACACAGCTGCTCCTGTTCACTCTAGACTCATTTTGGTTGATGTACAAATTTAGTGAAACATGAGATCCAAGAGAACTACAGAGCTGTTATGAAAGCTTGTGCCATGTGTCCTGCAGAGGACAGAATCTTGTTCTCAGTGAATTGTGGCATATTGTTTTCCACCCAGTTTTTCTAGCATGTTAAGATTTGAGTTTTGTCCTCATTCCCATTTCACAGCTAGTTCATGATCTCTGGCACCATGACCCCTGTATGGGAGGTTGAGATTTTTTTTTTTTTCTTCTGGTTAAAAATCCTTGGGTTTTTAGACTAATAGAGATCCAGAAATGAACTTTAGCATGCAGTGAACATGTATACATTAGTTCTTTCACAAATTTGCAGCAGCACAAATTTATCTGGAAATTTGTGGGATTTCAAGTGGAGTCTTCTCTTTTCGTGGGGAAGGGTGGCTCAGGCAACTCTCTGTCATATTATTAATGAAATATTATTTTGTTAATGATTTTCATATTAGAATAGTAACCCAAATTTCTCTATTTGTTGGAGGGAAACTTGAGACTAACTTATTTTTCAATATGCTTAAAATCTGCTTTCAGAGCTATGTAAAAATGAATTATTGTTGCATATTAGTATGATTGATATGGTAATGTTAGCCCGATTAATCATTTATAATAGTTGTCAATTCCAAATGTTTAGCTATTTCCAACCCCAAATAAAACTCAGACCAACAAGCATAAAAACTCTCAATACGCTCCTAAGGCTCTGCCTTTTCTTCAGTACTGCATCCACTTTTTTCAACCCATTAATCCAATGTGCTAAATGGATCACACAGCTATAGAGTGATGTCAAGCTGTTCAAGCAGGACCTGCCTTTCCCAAACCCATGACAGATGTGCCTGATCTCCTGACTGTTCTGTGTGTCTTTTGGTGGCTCTGGAACCTTCACTGACAGACCTGCAGTTGCCTGGACCTTCCTTCCAGGCCTCCTTGCAGAGGGGTGTCACATTTGCTGAGCTCCCCAGGCAGCCAGGAGTGCTGATAAATGGGGGAAAGTGGCTCTGTGAGCTCTTCTCTCAGCTCCCTCAGTGCCTTGGGTGGATCCCATCCACCCTGCACACTGTGCATGTCTAAGTGCTGCAGCAGCCAGTGAGCATTTGCCTCTGGATTTTGGGCCCTCCTTCTGTTCCCTGTTCCTCTTCTGGCTCAGGAGACTGGATGCCCTGAGGACAGCTGGTCTTGCTGTGAAAGGCTGAGGCAATGAAGGCATTCAGTACTTTCCCTGACTTCTGGTCAAATTTCTCTGTTTGGCAGGGCTGGTCTTCTTCCCCAACAGCTCATCTTTCAGCAAGTGAGGACAACCTTTTAGATTTCCTTCTGGAAGCATGTCCAGCTTTCCTGGACTCCTTTGTCCATCTGGATTGCTTCTGGGATGTTCAGTCAAGAGATTTTTCTAAATGTAGTTTTTATTACAGGGCTTTACTATTTCCTCTGTTTCTGAGTTAATGTAAAATTAAACTGAGTTGCAATTGCACATGCAACCAAGAATACACTGTATACACTGGTCTTCTTGTAAAGCAACTGTCCATCTGCATCACTTTCTGGGGATGCCACTCTTCCTACAAAGCAAAAATACCATGCCCCTGCTCCTAATCTGGACAAATCAGTGAAATGGTAGAGCTGCCTAGGATAACACAGAGGTCTAAAAAAACAGCTGTGCAGAATTGCAAAGGCTCTGAAATTATCAAGCAGTAATGTCCAAAAAGCCAACATTTTGGCATGTGCTTTTTGAAGCTCTGTAGGCTGGCTTTTTGTTTTTTTTTTTTTTTTTTTTTTTTTTTTTTTAATGTATGCATAAACATGATGGATTTTGAGCTGCAAAGATGTTTGAGAGTCTTAATGGGAATTTTGTTTTTCTGTGTTTCCTACAGATCAGTGCATCACACTAGTAATCAAAATATCCCACACCAAACCTTGACTCAGTTTCTAGAGAAACACCAATACTCTATTCCAGATGAAAGGAAACTTCATGTTTGTTTATGGAAAATTTTTACTCTCAACAGAAAAAGGACAACTGGGAGGTTATAAATTTAACACATTTTCTTATGCAAAATTACCAAGCTGCTAGCTTTAGTTAACCATCACAAAACAGCAAAATCTGTACCAAATTCAGAGTGCAGAACATTTGCAATTAGAAGCATTTTTTTTTAATTGAGGCAAGCTAAAAATATGCTTTGTAAAGGGGATTAACAGAAGGAGTCTTAAGCGTGAAGAACAAATTTAGCTTTCCATCAGCGACCTAAAATAGTCTCTCATAATTTAAATAATTTCTCTAAAAAAGGATACAGAAAGACAAAGAAAGACAGAGATCACATTGTTTGACTTTGCTTTCCTTCTGTCTCTAAGGACCCAGACCTAGTTTAGGTTACTAGAGAAATTAATTAGGCAATCTTAACATGCTCCCCAGTGGACAGTAACTCTCCTGTAAAATTTAGCAAATACTTAGTTCAAAGGAAGGAAGGTATCAATGATTTTGGAAGCTGAATCACTTTTAAAAAGTTCCCAGAAGTCTTAACCTCAAAACTGGCCTGATTGCTTATTCCAAAGAGTAAACTTCACCCTTTCACAACTGACAATTTTGAATAATCAAAGTTGAAAATTATTTATTTTTACATATTCTATTTGGAGCCAGAGCTCACTAAAGGTGCATTTCTGCCTTTTAGGAGTGCACAGCCTTTTATACTGAGGTGCATGTCAGAGTTTGTGTACAGTCCCTAAGCACTGCACCTGAGCTGTGTAGGGACAAAAGCTGCATGTCTCTGCAAGGACTGTAGGAAACACATTGGCAGAAAATTATAAAGCCATTTAAGCCCAGGATATGCTGTAAAGCTCATGAAGGAAATACAGCATCAACCTGGTTTCTGGATCAGAGAATTTTCAGCAGCACATCTGAATTTATATGAACCAAATTCCTAACTTCATTGAGGTTCATCTATCATAAACTACCATGCAGAATTACACTACAACTGCAGCAGGCTGGAGGGAGGAGGACCCAGACTTGGGGACAGAAAATATAAGGATGAAGTCTGTTCTTAAAAACTATTCTGTATTGATTACATTGTCAAAGAAGGAAGGACACTGAAAATAATTCTGGGTTTTCAATTAGTTTATCCAAAGTTTTCCCACATGTAGGCTGGCTGGGCCAAAACTCAACTAATAATGTAGCAACTAATTTCAACCTAACAACAATTACTCTACAGTAAGTTTGTTTTGAAAGAAGTTTAAAAAAAAAAAAAAGACTTTTTATGCTAAAATTCTCTTAATATTAAAACCTCTGCATTGAAAAATAATATATTTTTGAAGGGAAAAAATCCAACTAATTTCCAAAGTCTGGGTTTTTTTAAATGTTATGACACATACATGGGAAAAGATTTTGCATTTTATTTGTTGTCAGTGATAAGTAGAATACAGACAAAGCTAGGTTCTTGCAGATTTATAATTTTGCAGCAGAAAATTTAGAAAGGTTCTTCCATGTATACAGATATTGTGAATACTGGAGACAGAATAAGGAGGAGGAGTATTTGGTTAATTTGGTGCATCACCTGTTATGACCATGAAGTGATGCCTGTGCATAACCATCATAACATTAACATATAAACAATGTTGCTGAAACTGCTAATGTGCTTACCAAGTGATCAGCACGTGTTTAGATTTTTATGCTTTCTGCATCACATATTAATCACTGTTATGTTAAGACAATGCTTAGACAGAGCTTTTTATGAAAGCTTATAATTCTGGAGCAGGAACATTTAACATGAAAGAGATATTAATTTAGTTTCTATTATCCTCAGACTGCAACAATCCCTTCTGGTTATGCTTCTATGAATAGCTGTGTGTCTATATCAAAGAAAAGTTTTTTCTTTTCTTTTTTTTTTTTTTTTTCTAGTTTGCATCCTGGAGTTAACATGTAGAAATTGCAGCAATCAATTAATATACTTAAGCTCTTACTGTCTCAAGTCTTGCTCTATTTGTGGGCTCCCATTTTATCACTGCTGGTCTTGTGCCTATAATCACTGCATTACTTTGTGGCCTTGATCTGCTTCTCTGCTCAATCTTTTTTTAACTTAAATAAGAATTATACTGCATATAGTCTTTGAGAGTTTGTGACACACTGGCTATTATCTGTGTGACCTGCTCGTAGCACTTATGTGCTGTTGATGGTATTATTGAAGTCATAATTAGCTGTAAATTTTTGATTCATGACAGATGGTTGACTTTTCAGGTCTTTGTTAACATGAACTGGAGGAACTCTGGGAGGTTTTAGCAGTGTTAGTATCTTGGCTTTGCAGATAGGGAAGCTGAGCATAAATAGCATAATTAACTGTTCCCAGATAATATCCTAAATTAATGATTGAGGCAGAATCCTTACCCTCTAGAATCTTAGTTCAGTTTCAGCCTTCAATGTCAACTATCATATAATGACCAAACACACGTGGTTCATGTCTTCCTAGCCAGATGAACATCTTAGTAAACAATAATATCTAGAGGGGACAGACTACTTATGACTAATTAATTAGTCACTTAGTGACACGAGTCAAAAGCAATTTTTTAAGGAAAAGTAACACAAAAACATGACTAATTATGTAAATGCTATGACTGTGTGGGTATGTGTGGACATTTAAATATATGCAGACAATATATTTATTGAGAAAGGATGTTACTAGTAGGTTATTGCTATGACTTTTGCTATCCAGTAACAATTGCTTGTTTCTGTCATTTGGAGTTGAATTCTTGCAGTGTATTTTCTGGGGAAAAAAAAAATCTGTCAAAAGAGAAATAAATTGGTTTTTCTTCAGGTTTCTGATTCTGATGGGAAAAAAATCAGGTTCTGCCAAACTCTTGGCAATTTTTAAAAGAACATACACTAGGATGCTCCCCCAACAGTAGTACCTCTGTTGTACCTGTACATAATTCAGAGTGAAAATTCAAAGTGAATTGAGATACCATGAGCTGAAATTCTCTAACTAGCATTTTTAAGTGAACTTGGCAGTGTTAGGTGTGAAACACTAAGTGCATAAGTTACCTAAATTTCCTCTTAATTTTGCTAGTGCCTACCTTTTCCTCAGCAAGGTTCCTCCATACTCAGTCACTGTGGCTGTCTTCAGAAGTCTTGTCAGTCTTCCTAATTCCTAGCTCTTGCTTGCTCCCATTCTTGATCTGGAAATAAGGCAGTTCTGTACCTAAAGGATTCCAGCTTTCAGATCAGTTTGGAGAAACACTAAAGAATCTCTTCAAGTTTAGAGTTGGTGCAAAATAAAACTTTTATACAAAAGCAGGGCCAAAGACATGCAATGCATCAAATTTATTGGGGAGGAGGTTGCATCTTCATGTAGCATAGTGAGAGTTTTGAGTCCAGCTTAGCTAAGTAGACTTTTGTTCTACCAAGACTGTGGAAGAAGAGAAGTAGAAAGCTGTTGAGTTAGGCAGGTTTTTGTTTTGGCCAATGGTTTCCTACACAAAAAAGCAATTGGGTTCTGGTTGCTTTGCCACAAAATTATTATGTATTTATTTAATAACTCTTTCATCTTTGCATTTCTGTAGCATTTATTAAGTTGTACAGGTGGGATGTATCTACCAAGGGACAGGAAGACAGGAAGGCCTTAGTCTTCATCTTCTGCTTCTTCTTATAGGACTGAAGTCATTGATGATCCCAGATCTGTTAGAGAATACTCTTTTCTATGCTGGAAACACAAATGGCACAAGTTTTTTAGAAATACAGTGGTTTAAGGCCTCTCACAAACTGAAATGCTATGGCCTGGTCCAAATCCTCTCATACTCTCTGCAAGAAATGTTCCATGCAAGCACTGTGACTGCATTTTAACAATATAATGCATATTGCATTAACAGCTATTTAATAGGCAGTATGGGTTGGGTCTTGCCTTTAAGAGTCACTGGCAAGAGTGAAAATCAGTGGAGGTATGTAAACTCTGATGTTAAAACTGAAGTTTAAACTTATAATTGACAACATTTAGTTGTGTTCTGACTCTTAATTCCATGAGCTGGCTCTGATTCCTTTTAAAGCTATACTTCTGTTTAATTTAGCAGCTGCTTGCTGACCTAAGCCTGAGTATACCTTTGTGTGAGATTGTAGACAGGTATTTCTCAGACTCATATTTTGTGAAAAGTTGTGTTTTCTGAAAAAATACCATAAAACAGTCATAATTTGCTTTTCACTGTTGGCAGCAGTTGATTGTCTGCACTTTGGGAGGTATATATTTTCTCTTTCTAGATACAGTATATTTATTGGAAACTCAGAAAGTTACAGAGGTGTCTCCAGATGGCACAGCTTCTCTGTTGATGATACTAAAGAGGATCCTTGGGTCTTATACAACAATTGATAGCCGGTAGCAAAATTATTAAAACATCACAATATTGTTGAGAATTTTCAGTCTCATTCTTATTAAATACTGCTGTAATTTCAACCTTTCTCTTATTCATTTCTGCTTCAAAAATTTTTACACAAAAGGTTACTGCCTGCCTTCCTCAAGGATGTCCAGCTTAGCTATAATATATTAGTTGAGAAAACAATGCTAGTCCCCATTGATATCATATTTAAAATAGTCAGAAGTAAAGGTTGTTCCTGTATAATAAGGGAAGAGACTTGTAGTCCAATGCTGTAGGAAGAAAAAAAAAAAAAATGTTGGCACATGCAAATTTATTGATGTCTGAGCTTCTTTCAGAAAAATTAGGAAGGTCCTAGGGAAATATAAGGAAATAGCCAAGTCAAAGGTGACCAGATAGTGAGCTGCTAAGGTATACTAACAGAGAAGACATATCAAGAAGTTCACTTCAGAATGCCACACTGAAAATTCTACAAGCCTGGGTTTGCCTAATAGGACAACAGAAGTCTCTTTTTGGCTCACTGTGCACAGAACATATCTATATAGTGCTAAATAGAGCCTATGACAAGAACTTGTGTTCAAGCCATGTAAAGCCTTTTTCAAAAGACAAGAATGAATTGGAGAGCATAACTTTAAAACAATATCTGTGCAGTCAATGCATGGGCTATTTTTTTATGCTATATAAAATGTTTAAACCTTCAAAAAGTTCAGAAAATGTTTAGTGTATTTTCCCAGGTGGATTGACAGGTGCATGGTGAGGCAGACTGCAGATGAAGTGATGTCTGCAATACTGTCCAAGTAAAAGCTTTTTGATTTAGTGAGAGATAATCCTGCTCATGTTAGGCAGGGCTGGACTAGATGATCTTTAAAGATCCCTACTAACCCAAACCATGATATGTTTCTGTGATTTTCTGGTGTAGAACCCAGTTCATTATGAATAGCACTATGTTGTCTAGTGTAGGCATATTCATGCAATTTCTTCCTTGGGGCTTTATTTAAACCGCCCTTTCTCAAGTTTAACTCTCATTAGTTTCATCTCAATTTATGGATTCCAAATGCTCCTCTAGCCTTGGGTAGTGCCAGCTTCAGCTGGAAAAAAAATAAAAAGAAATTAAAGACTTATAGATTTACCCCTTAAGGAATTTAATATTTAATGGCAAGCGGTTTGTTTTGATGTTGACTGGATGCCATGGAGTCAGGATGAAAATAAAACCTTTAAGCACATCAAAGATGAAAGAAAAAATTGATAAAATTATAAGCTTCATTTTTATGCATCTCATAACGTTCAGTATTAGTTAGCTGTTCCCCTGTTAGCTGCTGTGTGTCTGACACAGATATTTTTTTTGTGGATGTCATGTATTGTCCATCCTTTCAGAGAAATGTTTAAGAGAAACATAGTGTCACTGTCTTTGTTCCAGAGTAATCTGCTATGAAGACTCATAACATTATTTGATGTCCATTATACCACAGACCAGAAGATCACCCTAGGAATGGTCAAAGTTTGGTCCTTAAATACAATGATAATAAGTATTAATTCAGCCTCTAAACTCTATGTGAATTTTGAAGAATTTGGTGAGACAGTAAGACCAGGATGCTGTCCTTTACAGAGTGGCTGAAGATTTCTAAGAAGGTACCACTGTCTTCTTCCTTTTATTACATTTAAACCCTTCCAGGACTGCAAAGAAAGGGGATGTAAATTGCATGGAGGAAATAAGTAATTAAGAATTCAGATGTTATGATTGTACTTTCAATGCTCTTTGTTTCTGACAGGCATGTTCCTCGTCAGAGTGCATTCAACATAGGATACCCTGCAAGATCATTTTTATGCAACTATTCAAGGTATTGGGGAAATCACAGTGGTTTTTATGATTTTTTTAAAAAGAAACAGAATTGGAAAAACAGTGTAAAAATTCAAAAATTTTAATCTTAAAAATTTTAATCTGCTTCATTTTCAAGATCTGATATTCATTTCACTCGAAATAATGAACCATACGGGTTACAATTCTACTTTCTGATTTGCAGCTGAAAAAGCACTATATCATTATCACACAGCATGTGTAGGTGACCAGTGATACAAAGAACAAAAGCAATGTAATCAGATAATGCAGTGAAAATTACATCCTTGATACTAGGCCATTTTATAAGTGAAATTTTTACCACAAAAGTGAACAGAGATTTGCTTGACTAGCAAGAAACTATTCAGGGAACATTGAGAGCATTCAGCCAAAGGCCCAATCCTCCAGGACTGATTTAGAAAAGCACTTGTGAATTGAGCAGTCTGTTGAGTGCAGGGAGGATGACCAATGTTGGAAATGAAGTGGGTGTTTTGCTGCATCAGGCACACAGTGCAGAGAATGGAGCCTGCAAGATGCTCTTGAGAAATGGATTGAGCAGTTTGGGATCATGACCTTTGTCTCTACAGTCCTAGTGCTAGGTACTTGAAATTCAATTCCTATCCTGCCTGTCATATTATCATTTGAAAATTGTTCATGTATCACTCTTTTCTGATGTGACAGAACCATAGCTTAATCATGTGAACAACAGTTTGATTTCTCTTTTATAATGGCTGCAGTTTTGCATAATAGAACACTTAAATTGGCTTAGATTGCTGCATTGGTTTAGCTGTTGTTACAATACTATCCTTAATTCACCACAATTTTGAAATTATATCTCCTTGTCCATGTGGAAGTGTGCATTGGTTTCTCATATTTTTCTCAGATAATTTTCTTTAGACACATTCAAAGGCATGAATCTTCTAGTGACTAAATGATAATATCATTAAAATAACCCAGTAAAACAAACGTTGAGGAGATACCTGCAGAGAGAAACTTTTTCTGAAAACTGTTTCTTTTTTTCACAAAATTCTGGTGTGTGAATCATTGCCTAATACATAGATGCACTAATTCTTTGGTCAATAATAGGAGTGCATGTTATGTTTTATCACAGGGAACATGATACAATACCTTTGGCCAGTTTAGCAGTGTAATTTTTCTGCCTCCCCCACCTCTGCTTTATGAGGCTAAGCAAAATAGTATTTTGTATCAGTATTGCTGCAGCATGAGCTCCATTACATTTTTTACTTGTTAATATTTGATGCAACATTTATGGTGAAGTGTCCCTCTTGTGCATGCATAGAGGAAAATTTAATGTATATTGCTCTTGAGGAAAGTTACAGTTAAAATTAATTTTAAGAAATGCATTTGTTTTCTTTTCACAGGAAGGGGTATGACTGTGCTTGATGGCTCAATTAGGCAGAAGTCTTGGATCAAGGTGATTTTTGAAAAGGAAATCTGTATATGTTTTTTTTCTACCCCATTTTACTTATTCAATTTCATGTAATCTATCAGCATCACATTATTTGTTCTTGTTGAACTTTGATATTGGATGCTAGGACCAGAGTCAGTGACAAAAGGGAAGTGCTCCTTGAAGAATGGAAGCATAGCATTTGTCTCTGCTTTTCAAGACAAGGCTTGTAGTGGAGTTGAGTCAATCTAAAAGAGCTGATTAGCAACTTATTAATGAAATGCCTAAAAATGTGTAATAAAACATATTTCTTAGACTTAATGTTTAAATTAGAGGCCACTCTTTTACATTGCCCTAGGATTCATATTATTCCTGCAGATTAGTCTGGACTTTTATCCTGACTGAGGAGAGCTAAGTTGTGCCTGTGTTTTTTTCTGTACTGTAGTTTTTTACCTAAGGATTAAAGGTCGGTATTTAGGCCATGATTTATCATTTACCAGAGAAAATAAGCTTTTCTTGCATGTTCTTATACAATACAAACAAAGGAAACAGCCTGATCTTCTCACTCTCAGTATGATATCCTCCTTTATCACCTCCCCAAACACATTTTTTTCTCTATTTTTATTAATGCACATTTAGAGATATTCAATGAATTAGCAACAGAAGGCAATAAGTATTTGTAAGCATGCATTTTGAGATTATTTTTATCCCAATGAAAACTCCTTAAAAATCTCACCTCGAGCATCTTGTAACTGATTCCTAATTACACTGAATAACATCACGATTGTATCACTTAACTAAAAAAAGAAAATCAAAGAGGACACTTAAGGTCAGCCTTCAGTCCTTATAATCACTTATGTTCTCTGATTATGATGTTTGTTTGCTTTGGAAACATTCTTGATTTCCATGAACGTAAATGGAAAACCTAAGCATTGTTATTTTCAATAACTTTTATTTGCAATTTACACAGACAAACAATAAATACTTTTAATGCTTTGTAGGTATAATGAGATTTCATGCCCCACAGATCCAGCTGCATTCTGTAGGTCCTTTCCCACCACCACTGCCACCTCCTGCTCCATCAGACAACCAGAGGCTTCTCCAAAGCTGGACACACTGCAGTGCCTTTTGGAGAGGCTCAGCCTGGCTCTGCTTAGGTGTTGGCACCTTGCTGGCAGAAGACTGGATTCCTCTCTACCCTGATATGGGGCTTCTGCCCCCATTCTGAGCTTACCTAAAAGCCAGAGCTGCAAGGGATTATGCCCTTCCTCCATGGGGGCCCCACCTGAGGCCATTAAGGTCTCGTGATGTACACTTGTGATGCAGAGTAGCTTTCGCCCATGTGAAAAAAAAAACAGCATTAGAGCATGTGTTAAAACATTAATACCTTGTATGTTTAAAATATTTATAATGTTGGGTATTTCAAATTTTCTTTTCCCCCCAGGCTGCTTTGTAGGTCAAACTTGTACTGAGGAATGTGGTTAATAATGTTTAGGCCAAGTTAAGTACTCTAGAACTACACTACAATTAATATTTTAGCAATTCTGCTAATAACAACTACTGAGATGCTTTATGCAGTACAACACCCCCACCCCCAAAATGTGCAGGCCTATGAAGAAAGAAAAATTGCTAAAATCTGTTTGAGTGTTTCATATGTGCATGGATTATGATGGATTGTTGGAAGGAAGAATTTCCAAGGAGCCCTACAGGTAAGAGAAGGTAGCTGAATGCCTCAGTGTGCAATTGTTTTTCTCAAAGCCACTACACTTGCAGAAATTATTTCTTCAAGGACCCATCTGAGACTCCCATAAATTCTATTATGTTGATAGGACTCATTTATCCTGGCTCTAGTATTCATCTGTGCTATGAAACTACAAAAATGCAAGGTTTTTTCATGGTCAAGGATAAGAAAAGCAGAAGATATTTCATTTGATAGTAGTAACTGCACTGCTTCCATTTTTTGAAACTGGTTGTATATTTAATATGTGGACTCCTCCAGAAGTTAATTGTTGTTCAGGAATTTGTTCAAAACCCATATAAAATATGTTCATATCTGCAATTATTAATCACAATAAGAATCAGCTGTTCATTGAGAAGGATTCTTCTCAACCCCATAAGACTACTCAAGCAATTTTGTGGGTGAGTATGATCTCAGCAAAACTAACAACTTGCTAAATTTTATAGTCCATTTAACTTCTCTGATTAATTATTAAATGTGAGATTGTTTTTTGGGTTTTTTTGGGTTTTTTTTTTGTGTATTGGAGGCGAATGATTTTGGCCAGGTTGAGAATTTGCAATAAGGTATAATCTATCATGCAGAATTTTAATAATATGAATTTAGGTGTACTTGAGTTTAATAAAAATAATTCCAACTTGGTATTTAATATATCAAGTATTCACTTTTGGAAAAAAAAAATCCATTCTTTTAAATTGCCAGACCACTTTGAAATAAAAGCCATTATTCTGAAATGATAGGCTAAGAAGGGAAGGGTTTTGAAATGACCTAGAATAGACAGCAAAGAAATACTGAAGACATAATAAAATCAAATATTGAAATATTTGAGTTTTTTATCCAAGGATATTTGCAGTGTTTGATGTAATTTCTTACAAAATCTGACTTTTTCTAAAGCTCCCTCTTCAAGTTTTTGACCTTGTAAAGGAGTCAGTTCTAGCACCTCTTCCTCATACTGCTTTCAAAAAATTCAGGGCCTGGCCCTCAAATAAGATAAAAGTTCAGAATCAGATTTCCCATAGTAGTTGCCTGTTTATCAATGGTAAAATTGTGTTCAAGCAAGGATAGATGTTACTCAGACATGAAATTATATAACTAAATTGTCTAAGCAGAAATATGATAACTTTTGCCACTGTTTACTTTCTTGAGAATCAATTTTGCACAGTTACTTGTTTATGTTGACTTGGGGAATTTGACAACTAGGCAGATAGTTCTCAAACTTTCTGCATTTCTTCTGAGATCCTTTAAAATCCTATTATCTTTGTATCCCTACAGTTTTATGACACGAAGATTTTATGTTGGACTGTAGAAAAGACATTTCATAACAATAAGCACATTTTTCAGGTCAAATAAGTCCACTTAGTTTTTCTGTTGTTTTTAAATAAACCCAAGGACTATACAGGCCTGAGCTTGTACAAAGAATAGTCCTGTCAGAAGTGTGGAAGCAGACTGAAAAAACAAGGTTGTCTTCTATTTACCTCTGAATCATATTGGGTCACTTTAAAACACTGATTTGCTATTTTGCATTTGCAAATGTGTGCAAGCTATCACAGTGGCCTCCACTCTGTTTTGATCATACACCCATCCCTATGAGTAGATCCACAAGATGTATATTTTTTTTTTTTTTTAGAATCACAGAATTGTTAGGGTTCGAAGAGACCTCTGGAGGTTTTCTAGTCCAGCCCCCCTACCAAGGCAGGGTCACCTGGAGCAGGTTACACAGGAATGTGTCCAGGTGGGTTTTAAATGTCTCTGAGAGGGAGACTCCACAACCTCCCTGGGCAGCCTGTGCCAGTGCTCTGCCAGCCTCAATGTAAAGGAATTCTTCCTCATGTTGAGGTGAGACTTCTTGGCTTTAAGTTTATGGCCATTACTCCTTGTCCTGTCTCTGGGCACCACTGAAATGAATCTGGCACCATCCTCTTGGCAACCACCTTTGAGATATTTATATGCATTAATGAGATCCTCTCTCAGTCTTCTCTTCTCTAGACTAAACAGGGTCACAGCCTTCAGATGTATCAACCACACCCACCAGTCTCCTATCATCAGCAAATTCCTGAAGATACACTCTATCCCTTTTTCCAGCTCATTGATAAAATTGTTGAGTAAGACTGGATCCAGTATTGATCCCTGGGGAGCACCACTGACTACTGGCCTTCAACTGGAGTCTGCTCCACTGATCACAACCCTCTGAACCCTGCCACCACTTGATCCCCCTCACTGTCCATTCATCTAACCCACATCTCTTGAGCTCATCTCTTGAGCTCATCCTCTACAAGGATATTATAGGAGAAGAAGCCTTGCTGAAATTGAGCTATACAACATCCACCATTCTCCACTCATCAACCCATCCTCCCATGTCTTCACAGAAGGCTATCACTTTGGTCAAGCATGACTTTCTCTTGGTGAATCCATGCTGACTACTCCTGATGGTCTGCTTTTCTTCTATGTGCTTGTTGATGACCCCCAGAATGACCTGTTCCATCACCTTTCCAGGGATGGAGGTGAGGCTGACTTGATGCTAGTTTCCCAGGTCTCCCTTGTTCTTTTTGCAGATAAGAGTGACACTGGCCTTCCTTCAATCATCAGACACTTCTCCCATTCTCCATTTTTCAAAGATTTTCCAAAGATGATGGAGACTGGCAGATTCACATTTGCCAGTTGCCTCAGCACCCATGGGTGCAGCCCATCAGGGCCCATGGATTCATGAGTGTTTGAACTGCCTAGCCAATTCCTAACACAACCCTCTGACCAACTGGAAGTCTTCTTTTCTCTGGCCTTCTCTTCTGCCCAAGGTCTGTGGCTCCTGAGGGCCAACCTCAGCAGTAAAGGCTGAGACAAAGAAGGCATTCATTGATTCTGTCTTCTCAATGTCTTCCACTACCAGGCCAACCACGTGATTCAGCAGTGGCCCACATTTTTCCTATTCTTCCTTTTGCTGCTGAACTACTTGGAGAAGACCTTCTTGTTGTCTTTGATGTCCTTTGCCAGACTCAATTCCAAGTGAGCCTTGGCCTTTCTCATCACATCCCTGCATTGCCTGATGATGTTCCTTTAGTCCTCCCATGTGGCCTGTTCTTTTTCCCAATCCCTTTCTTGCATTTGAGATTTACTAGGAGCTCACTCCATCCTTGAAGGCTTCCTACCCTCTCAAAACCTCATGAATCCTATCCCCCAGTAGGCAGCATGTTACTTGTGCCTACTGTCCACCAGGCTAGCAGATGGGTCTCTCAGTGACCTGTGACAGAGAGACACCCATTATCATCATTCAGTTTCTTTTTGCAGTAGCCACCATGCACTGCTAGTGCAGGTTCTCCTTGTTGGAAAACCTTGTTCATAGAGATCTAAAGCTCTTAAAGCATTGTATCTGGTTTTGGCCTGGATGTTGGAGGGTGAGGGTTGGATTGGACCCCAGCTTGTTGGGTCATCAGGGTCCAAGGTGCCTCATGATCAGGGTATCAGTTGCAGGTATATGGTTCTGAAGCACATATCCATCTCTGTTTCAGCCCCACTCATAGTGCACAGCCTATTAACTCTCTCCTGCAATTTGGCTTTGTGCTGCAGCAGGTCTCAGTAGATATGATGGTTCTGGCTCCAAGTTGAGTGCTCACCATTATGGCAGAGACCTCGAGCTCTAAGCACTTCCCTGAGGTGTGGACCTACCTGCAGATTACAGCCCTGCCTGGGCAAATTGCCACATCATTGCTTCTGTCATATTCTGTTTGCCCATCCTGTTCACTGGGGTGTTAAAGGTTTATGACTTTTTTTTTACTTCCAGCTTTTCCAGTCTCACTAATAACTCTCTATAACAGCTTTTCCTTGCTAATGTTGTGGTAGGGAAGCAGTACAGACCAAGTTTTAAATCATCTTGATGTGGCATTTGACTTTGTTAAATGTCTTTACTGCTCAATGGAAAATAAAAATATTCGCTTAGGGAATTATTGTGGAATTGCTGCGGCATTTTAAATTCAGAACTTCACCAATTTCCCAGTAGTCTCCCCTTATGAAAAGCACCATGTTCTTCCAGAGGGAGCTCCCAGCTCTCTTACGTTTCTGAGAAAATGCCAACTGAACTTGATGAAATGCAGTCATTTGCTCCTGAAACTTTCCATATTTTTGTAAATGCTCCACTATAATCTATAATACTAAAGTGAATGTTAGAAGCAACACTTTAGTCTCTGGATGTAGCTGACATACCAAGTCACACATTGTTCCTTTTAAATTCTGGTATGCTCTCAGTCCAGATTTTTGCTGAATTTCTTTAACTAGTTACTAGAGTAAGAACACAATATCATAAAGTGTTTTTATAGCAAAATAAGCAGTTTATCTCACCTCTTCTAGTTTAAAAAACTAAAATAAAATTCTTCTGAACACAAGAACAGCTAGAAGATTGAAAAGATTACCTCCCAATGTCTAGAATGAATAGAAAATACATTATTTTATACAAATTTCTTTACATATTGTGTGTGGAGGATTATTGTTACTATAGCAACAAAATGTGCTTTGATGACTTAAATACTGTGTGCTATAAATCCTCATTAGGAATTCTCTTATTACAAGATTATTTCCTGCACTTCACTGAGCTAAGATAGAAAGAGATGCTTCCATGAGAATTGGAACATGCTGACCTAAGACAAATACTGTCTCACTCTCCTGCTATCATCTCTCAATGCTTCATTAATGCAAGAGATAATTGATCAAAGTTATTGAAGTATTTGAAAGAGTTGGAAAAAATCAGCTGTAACCCTTTTTTTACAGATATAGATAGAACTTATTTTTTAATAATATTGTCCTCCATTATAATTTCTTATTGGGTTTCTGAATTTGGATAGAATTGGTTTATTTTACAGCACCAAATTAAAGTGTGAATGATTTAAATATGCAATTGGATGTTGTTCTAATAGTGTACTTGTAATTATACTATGAGGCAGTTCATATTCATGTGGAAATCAGTGAGTTTGTTGTCTTGTTCTGTATAATATTGTTCTTTAATTTTTCTTTCTGGATACGTGTCAGATCTTGAAAATCAGGTCAAGGTCTCTTTTAAGGTACAAAAAATTTTTTTCAACAATTTTTTTTTTTTTTTTTCTGCTCTAATGGTTATTTTGGTCAGCTTTCAGGGCATAAACAGCCCTGACCTAATGGATGTGAAAACAGCATGGATCAATATTTCTGATATGGCCAAGGTTCCTTGCAGGAATCTGAACTCTGCAGAATCTCTAAAAAGGTAACAACATTCCTGCCTGTGCAAATCTATGCATATTATTTTGTATGCTAAAATCTGTAACTCACTGACAATGTAATGATGTGAGGTTCCAAATCTTACTGGTATGAGAATGTCAGTTTTTACAGCTGCTGATTTCTTAATGTTTTAATTAACTTCAAAACAGTATATGTGCTGATTTTGTAATCTGTCCCATAAAAAATAATATAATGTTTTTGAGTGTGTATTTGTCAGAATTAACAAACAAAAGAAACCATTTACTATTATATTTTTTATGTAATTTAAATGCTTCAGGAGATTAAATGATCCTTGCATTATCTGAGAGAGTACTCTGCAACAAAATAATTCTGTTCAGGTAAGATGTACCTAAAAGCTTCTTCATGGCTTGAAAGTTGCCTTGCCTGCCATGTGGTGATGTGGTAAGGCCACCATGTGTCTGACAGACCTGCCAAAAAACCCAAAGCTTTGGAAGCTGGAGTATGCTGAACTGAGTGGAAATTTCATATTTTAGAGACTGGATCCTTCAGTGCTGAAAAATTTAAATGTTGCTTAAAGACTAAAATCTATCATGAATGTGAACTGAATGTGCATTTTTTTGAGGGCAATGGAAGTTCTTTTAAATTGAGCTGGAAGAAAAAACAGGAATCTGCATTTGAGTGTATGCATTGAAAATTGGATAGGAGGAGAAAGGGTTAAATAAACCCGGATATTTCTAGAGCACGTGATGAAAGGGAGGAAGGATGAAAGGACCAATTATGGAATCTTCCATTCTTGAGCTGATTTAGGGTTGCAGAAGTACTTGAGTTTTTTTTCATAACTATTTGCAAATACTGATTTTCACTTGTTCCTCAGGCCCATGCAGTGTGTGAATGCAACTTGGCCAGAAAATTCAGGTGCACTGAGGTTCTACCAAGTGCTGTTTCAATAACAGCCTTAGGGAATCTGAGGTTTACAAGGATGACAGACTGGAACAAGCCTTCTGCTACTCAGTGCTTACTTCCTTACTTTGCCTGGAGGGAAATGAACCTGCTTCTTCTTGCCCCTCCTCACCTGCCATTTGTTGGTTTTTCTGGAGCTGAAGATTGATATCCAAACTCACTTTTCTGTCTTTCTGCCTCAGATCCATCTTTCACTGAGGGCACAGTTTGCTTGTTGTTGCAAGAGTTTTTTTCCCACCAAGGAAGTCCCAAGAAGTCCCCCAAAAAATCACAGACAATGGAACAACCCGAACAACACTTTGGAGTTTGATTTCTGGTGTTTTTTTTTTTTTTTTTTTTTTTTTTTAATATACTCCCAATTGGGTGCTGAAAGTGGTCTGACATACTGTATAGAAAACCCAAAAAGAGAAAAAAAGCCTTCAGAGACTTCAGGTGTCTCATCCTGTTTGTTTCAAACTTAATTTTGATTTAGTGGCCTATTCCACCTCTTCACTGATGCAGGACTGTGTATGAAATCAGGATGTACTATGTTTGATGCATCTCACATGGACACATGTGCATTCATGCAGAGGTGTGGTTGCCCTAGGAAGCACATCTCACACTGCCAAAAGGGCTGGATCTCATTTTGCAGGTATATTATACAGCACATGTGCTTATAAATTAGTGGAGATGAGGAGGAAAAAATGCCAAGAAAAGGAACCCCAAGCCTTTGTGCTGATTGAGGCAACTCTGATACAGATTTAAAGATGATATTTCCCCCTCCCCCACCCCTGAAATTCTAGTTATGTGGGTGAGGATTAGTGTTTTGCATTGAATATTTCCAACAATGTCTGATAAAGAAGGCTGGTATCTGCTAGGAGATCACATTACAGCACACTTCTAGTTTCACATACAATAACAATGAAAAGGTTTTCCTCAATAATGCAAATTCCTTTTAAGGGCTCTCAGTTACCATGCATAAGGTGAAAATGCCACCCTGTGTATTCATCAACAAACTAGCTCACATTGTATGTCTATTATATATAGTGTACACTAATGTATTAAACACTGTGCATTTACTGCGCTTTATGGGAATACAATGTTTACAACTTTGGTGTTTCTTTGTTTTTTAATGCATGATAAAGAAGGGGAAGAAGCCAAATGCACAAATCTCTAAAAGGTGTTATGTCATCACAAGATCTAATCTGAGACTCACAGTGAACCACTTAGTGCCTCTACACAGAGTTTCCATCACTTTGGAATATGGTAGGACTAATTCTGGGCAATTAGCTAGTGACATTTGGCATTGGTTGAAAAAAGCTCAGTAGTTACATGTTGACCATCATTTGCTAACTGGTTTCTCATTGTCCCCATTTAGAAGGATGCAGTCAGGGCAAAGACCTTCCAGGGCAGAATCCACTTAAGATTATTGTGAATTGCCTGTTGGATCTGTATTTCTCTCTCCAACAAAGGACAAAAAGAACTACAATAATTGCTAATCTCTCTTAAATTTAGACCCAAGGGTGAAGTATCATTTAAGTTGCATGGTTAAATACTATTATCTAATGCCTTTTACTTTTTTTTTTTTTTCTGAAGGAGCATAAAACTTGTCAATTGCCCTTATCTGAGATATCAAATCCTCTTTGGATAAAGTTGTTCAGTGAAATGACCAAGTTCCTACCCAGGTGTAATCTGTAATGAGCACTCTGATGAGAAACAAACCCCTGACAGCTTTCAATTTTTGAAGTGTTTGCAGCATCTATTATAAATTGGACAGTATAAATATTTAGGAAATAAGCTTTTCCACTTTTTGGAGTATTTTTAAATACTTAAGAGTAGCCATCTTAAATGTGTATCGTGCTGCCTGTTAGCATCAGTTCCCTAAATTTAGTTCATGCTGTTACCATTGAAAATTCCACACTTACCACACACACCCACTAGGTCTTATTGCTTACTGTTGAAGTCTAGCATCCACTGACAACTTGTCCAGCAGCTTGAAGGCTCTCTGGAGTTTCAAAGCATATTTTAAATCCTCCAGGAGTGAATAACATAGTCAGCAGTCATTATTTAGGGATGAGACAGATACTGAACTTCAGGTTGAGAATGCAAAGATGTCCTTTTACACCTTTGAGCCATCAGGATTGTCACAGTGTTTAGCAGTTCAAAGGAAAATATGTTTCTATAGAGCATTTCAATGGATCTCCACTACTAATCTGTCTGTTTCAAAAGCTATTTTTCCACATTTCCACAACTTTCCCAAGTGTTTGTTGCTATGTGATTAGGCAGCAAACCCAAAAACTAGGCAGAAGAGATGTGCCTATAGAGGAAGAGTTGTAAGATTTCTAAAACTGTTCTGCAACCATCTGTGAGCCTCTCTAGTAATTCTGGGTCTTCTGTAGTATTTAAATTTGTGAGTCTATTTTTAAATAGCTATCAGAGGAACAGTTAGCTGAGGAATTATCTTATATTCTCAGTATGTCTAAAACTGATTGGTGACCTTCATTTCCCACTATTAACTTCCATACATTTAAATCTTTTGGATTTCCATTTGAAAAATAGGAGGGAAAAATCCAACTGATGAACTAAAGGTAATTTCCTCAGTACTCTTGGGGGAGCTGGCTCCATTTCACACAACCTCTACAATTGCACATATTATAAACTCTGTTCCTGCATTTGGCTTTAACTGAGTGCATTGCATTATGTAGTAATCAAGTTAAACTCCTAATTTAGGTTGTTAATGAATCCTTTATAGTGAACAATTATAGAAGTTCAAATGTTCAAATATATCTTACCACAAACAAATACATGATGTTCAGAATCTGAAAGTGATTCCTAAAATTTAGTTATCCTGTCATTTTGCCTTTTGATAAAACACTAATATTTCAGAAAGCAAAAAGAAAACATTCTTTCTGCAATAATTCAACAGCTACTGCAAATAATGAATGTCTGAAGAGAAAAACACACTCAGAAAGAATCCTGTGTATGGCAAAATATTGGTCATCTTAGTCTATATTTCAGAGTCCCTTCTCTCTTGTGACAGTGATGGCCTTTTTGCAAGTGGTTTTGGGGAATTTTTTCGTATAGGATGACATACATTAAATGTAGCATATGGTACCTATAAGAACATACATGAATACATATACATATGTTTCCTGAAATATTTATTTATACAGCACAGAGCAGGACCCAATATAATTTTATAGTGCTGTGATGGAGTTTTCAGGACTGCTCAGTAAGCAAAAAACAAGCAGGTGCACATATTACATGCACCTGCATGAAAGCTAGCATTTTGCAGCAGGGATACAGAAGGACTTGGGACAAGCCCTTGTTGTGTTACTAATTCACAATAGTGATTTTTAGAATCATTTAGGACTGCAGAAGATCTACAGTAGCTGCTGTGTTCTATAGCCACATTTTCACAGCTCAGTTGTTGCTTTTAACATCCCTCTTACTCCCATTGCCTTTTAACTGTCTGAAGTAAGACATGCAAGAAAAGGTTATGACAATAAATATTGACAGACCAGAAAAAATATTTGCTTCATCAGGATTAGAACTTCCAGGGCAGGATTTCACAGTGAGTGAGCTGTTGAAGGGAAATTGGGAAGAGAAATATTCTTGCCTGAAAGGAGAAAGACAGCTGTTAACTGTCTGAGAAACTAGGTAAGGTCTCTAAATAGTATCTCAAGTAGATGTATGTCTGTTTTGGTAGCACCTATCTATGTGGGCAATCATAGGAGCTCAGTTCTCTGCTAAATCAAGACATTGGCACTCTGAAGCAAGCACCCTGAAAAACAGCTGATAATTATCTGGAACAGCAAAGAAATGGATCCCTTCAGAAATCAGCTAGGATCACATTTAGGGAAGTAGTGAACTTTTCCTAGACATAAATGAAATGAAGGAATGCCTCAACCTGATGTTCAATTTGAATTTTAGTGTAAGACCTCTTGAAACACTGTCACACTTGCATGACAACAATGCCTTATATGAAAAATTCCATTCCTTGTGTTGCCCTTGATGCATCAAAATGCATTCTGCATAATACTTTTTTGACTGGTTCTCTTGTTAGAGCAAACTACTGGTTAGACATGTTCCACCAGGCTGTCCTTGCATGGAGTATTCTCTGGCTCCTTGAAGGCTGATTCACCAGCTGACTAAAGACAGATGCTGGATATCATCCAGGCAAAGATGAAGAACAACAGACACTGGCTGGCACACTGAACAAAGGTATGGAGGGGAAAAGATGACATTCACAGGATCTGATGATCCCTTAAAGTTGGTTCACAAGTGGTAATGTATAGAATGCAACTGTCATGATCATGCATGACACTTGAGAGATAACTGCATTAACAGGCTACTTCTCTCTAAAACTGAAAAAACATAATTTTTCCATCTTTTCCCAGTAAATGCATATAAACAATTTAAAAAAAAAAGAGAAGAAAACTGAGAGAAAAAGAACAATTATACTCTGACTGCAGTGGGAGAGGATGACATATTTCATATGAAGTTGCCTTTATTTCCCATAATTAAGGAATCATGCAAACTTCTCTTTTAAATCCTCTCATTTACATATAAACACAATGTATCATGGTTTTAATGAGAGATGGGAAGCTATCTCCAGTGCCAAACTGAAGAAATTTGTTTTGATTTTCAAAATAACTTAAGAGACTCAGATACCTAGTTAAAGTAAATAGAAATAAAACATACAAGCCCATGTGTTGCATCTCTAAAAAATCATCCAAATTTTGATATTCTTTTCTAAAAAAATGGATTCCACTAGCTCAGAACCTGACCTAAATCAAGAGTACTCTGTCACTCTAGGCAGTACATGAGTCAAATCAAAAAGTCTATGTCTGTGCTTATAAACTAAACCAAGCCACAACATATTTTTGAACACTGGCATGCAGTTGTTGAATACTTGTACACTGCTGGCATAATCCCCAGCATGGTTCTGGTCCAGGCCAGCCAGAGTTTCCAAAGCAATCCCCATGCACAATCTGGAGAATAGCATGGGCCCTGTTAGCAAAGGTTCTGCCCAGCATCCTCTTCCCTATGCATATAGCTTAAATCCTGGCTTTCTTTTTTTTTTTTTTTTTGAGAGTTGGCAATGAAGATTTGCTATAAAAGATTTGTAAGTTAACAATGTCATAAGTAGTTATATGCTGTGTTATCATGCTTGGATTGCACTCTACTAACCCTGGGCAGCTTCAGAGGATGTCAAAGATAACCAAGATAAGCAGTGTAAGTGGGAGCAGGAATGGTGCCAGGAGCCACTGAATTTTGGACTGTGCAGAAGCACCTAACACTCTCCATGGTGACTGAAGGGCTTAGGCAGATGGGAGAGCATGCAACAATCTGTTTTGCTGTAGGTATGTGAAGTATTACACATGGAGCAGAAGTGAGGAGGCTCTGCCATGTGTGTTTGGTCAGAAAAGCAATGAGGAGATAGATGCAAAGGTCTGTAGGATGCAATAGGAGTCAGGCCCACCACCTTGCTGTCAGTATATTGTATATTCCAAAATACAGTCACCACTATTTTTGGAAGTAGGAAAATCTTAGTGTATAAACACAGGCTGTGTTGTACCATGTGGCCTCAGGCTACGAGATACATTTCTATTACTCAGGTGCAGTGAAAACGATTAAGGGAATAAATCAAGAAGGATGACATAACTTTGGGAAGCAAGGAAACCAATGTTGCTGGCAGAAAGGGCACAGCAATGTGAAAACCATGCATGGACAGAAGGAATGTGCTATATGAAAGGAAAATGAACAAAAGAATGGTGCAAGGAAGATGGAAAGAAATAAAGAGACTGAGAAAGGAACAAAAGGCAAGTGTTTATTTCCAGGTTAATGAGCTTTAGTTTATTTATTAACATGCACTTATTATATTGCATTTCCTTGGTACATGGCCCACATTCTTATTTAGAGAGAAAGAAATGACAGAATAATGGGCAGCAGGGATTCACACATTACTTCATCCATTACTGGGGATGCTACTGTTTTTTCAGAGGTTTATGCATTTTTTAAAGCAGCATGCCCCAGCAGAATGAAATTCAGTATTTAAATTTTAAACAGAAGGTTTGAGTGAATTTAGGCCTGCAATCTTGACACTTTCTTGTTCCTCTCTGTATACAAGTTCAGCCTGCCATGGCTCAGGGGCTGAAGAGGATATTCTCAGAAAAGCATCAAGGGAGAGTGAAGCTATTAAAGGATATTGTCATGCTGTCGGAGAATATTTTCATGCTTTTCTGAACCTGCTTGCAGCACTATCTATCAGAGATCATTGTGCTGTCATTATGGTTAAAAAGCTTGACTCTAATTCTGTCATAGATGTCTGTTATTCAGGAGAATGGATTTCTATTCCAGCTTGTTTGATCGTGGTCTTGCCAAGCTGTTGAGAAGGTTTTTAATTAAGCTTCCTGAGGGAGTGAAACCTCAATCCATCCTATTTAAAAGGGTTTAATTCAAGAGCAAAAGATTCCCTGAGTCTGAAGGGGGATCACAGGCCACCAGGAGAGCATCTGAAGATCAGCACAAAGGAATCCCAGACGTTCTAGTCATAAAGTCAGCTTCACCAGGAGCCCACCTTAAATGCTCCAATGCAGCTGCACACATATATCACACTTTATTTAAGAGGTTTAACATGTAGGGATTAAGTCAAGCCGTGGATCACAAGGAAACCAAACAGGAAAATAATCTTAGAATGAAAATTGTTGTAAATAAAAGAAGTAGTCTTTCACTAGCTACTGGTTTCCTTGCCCACACAGCAAGAATCTACCTCTGTGCCTTAGGTGAAGAGAGATGTCATAGCCTATAAAAATGTTCTGCAAGGTAACATGGGTACTTTGAATTCCATGTTTTAAGCTCTACCACTGTAATTAAATTAATTTAGATGCCCCTATCTTCTTTTTGTCCTATTTCTATAGAGCAGCTCTGAGATCCTTTACTAAAACTGACTGTAATTTTCACTGTAGAGTTTCCAGGAGGTAAAATACAGTAGGAGTATGGTGCTACTAGAAATAGTACTGTGGACTTCTTACTATGCCTTACTTCTTGCTATCCAACTACAGTAGGAAGATGAGAATTAGCTGAAGAAAGCTTTACCAAGCCTGTGAGATGAAAACATCTCTTACAGCTTTATTTCTCATTGAACCTGTTGAAATGTGGTTTAACAGGTGTTTATAAAAGGGACAAAAGGGCAAAAACAAGTATAATAAAGACCTTGAACTCTTGCTAAATATTTATACATTAGATCTACCCTTTCTGATTTATTTACAACAAAAATATTTTGATGTCAGGATAAAACTAGAGTTAAGTTAAAATTTTATAAGAGTAGCTTTGCCAACTAGCATGTTTGTGGATCAGTACAGATGGATTGGAGCACATGTAGAGAAAGAGTTTTTAAAATATAAAAGCAATAAAATCTAAAGTTAATGTTCATTAGTGTTTTCTACAAAATATTTGGTCTTTGAAGTGTCTTCTGATTTCTCCAGATCGACAGGATGGGCACAGACCTCCAAACATGTGAAAATACAATTCCTTCTAGTGGCTATAACAAGTTTTTTGGCTCTGCTTCTTTGATTACCACTCATTTAATAATATTACATCTCTTACATCTCATTCAATATCACATAGATGCATGGAGATGAGGGAACAGAACTTGCTATACCCTCTTGCAGATCTCATTCTCCTATACCTGGCCTCAGTGGCTCCAGTTCAACTCTTTTTGTGACAGATGTATTGGAGAAGAAGACTGCAATTCCAAGGCACCAGTCTTATTCCAAGAGTAGGTCACCAAGCCAATTACCCAGAAAACAACTTATCCCTTACTCCATCATCTGGCAAACTCTGAGTTCCCCTTCTCTGGGGAAGAGTTTCATTCTTTAATTTACTATCATCCCCCTAGAGAGCTCATCCAGAATTAATAGATATTGGTTGAGATTTCTTAGAGTATGTGACAAGATGTAGTATTATTTTTCAAGATTTTATTGAGTTGACTTGGTGTTTTCTCAGAATAATGATCATTTATTAGAGGGATATAGCATGTGAGTTGGGTACTCTGAAGAAAGACTGATTTATGGGGACTGGAATTTCTTTTACTTGTGTGCATCCACAGCCCAGCCTCCACACCATCTGTACTATTGTATCATTAGTATATGCACTGATACTGACAGCAAAATATCCTTCTGCTGACAGCTGGCTTGACAAAGCTGTAGAACATGGAAACAACTAGAAAACCTGATCTTGTAGTTAAGCACCTGCTCATGAGTTCAGAATTGCTGTTCAAGCAGAATTTTGTGGTCACAGTAAGTATTTATGATGCAAAAAATTTTCTGTGCATGTTAAACTGAACTGCTACAGGTAATAAAAATTTAATAAATTTAGTAATATGAAGATAACATTTCCAGAAAGCATTTTTTCCTCACTGTAGTGCTACTTTAGGCATTTGAAACAATTTTTTTCAAAACATCACACTCACAACAATTTCTCAATGTGGTATAGAAACAGGTTCAGTTTTAGCTATGGAATGGAAAAAAATAAGTGATAAATTGTGAAATATTTTCAGCTGAACTACTGATCTAGATTAAGGATAAGTTTAATTATTAAGTATTTTTATACAAAACATTCCTACAGATGAAATAGCCAAAGTAGGTGACTTCTATATAATAAAATTGATACTCTAGGTAACATTTTAATTTGAACAAGCATTTTTAAAATATGTGAGCAACATAAAATGGTATTTTTACTTATGTACCTGAAACATTGGCTTAGTCTTTTTTACCAGCAACTTCTAGTTTTTTATGAACCTGTTAAGAAAAACACTCAGGTACTGCAAATTATTGCTTAAAATGCCATTTTTTAGAGCTAAAAATATAAAGGATATGCTGGACTGAGTGGCAGTGGCTGGGCATCCAATGCACAGTACACCACACAGATATTGTCCATGGAAAGATTATCTCATTTCAGTCATTCAAGACCTTACAGAATTTTCCTAAATCAGCTCTAGTAGTAATTTTAAACAAAAGGGATGTTCACATGAGAATTTCTGACTGCAGTTTTGGGCTTATGCCATGTGGGAGCTGCCTGCAGCCTCTGCTGTGTTGAGCCTCGAGCAGCAATGGTTTGGGTGAGGTGATTCCACAGCCACAGGACACACAAAGCACAGCACTGTGCAGCCTCAGGCTGGCCATGTGAACTGCAGTGTGGATCTCCACCACCTCTTTCATGTGCAGCAGCCTGCTGATCAGGACTCCTTCATCTAACAGCATTATCTCTAGAATCCAAGATAATACTGGTGATAGTCTCTATGAAAATTAAAATTTGCAAAATTGACAGTCTGTGAGCATCACAGTACATGATACATTTGTCTAAATTGCAAATCCAAGAATGGATCTTGAGAGTGCCTTTGGTTTTCCAAGGCTGCAGTAAATAAAGAACATTTGCCTGATATGAATGGTACTGCAGTGATGACCACCAGTGAAAGATCTATACATGTGACTCAGGCTCCTCCATCCCATACACACACTAAGGAAAAATTGATCCAAGCAATAGGAGTCATTTGGAATTAGCATTAGCTATGTTTTTGCAAAAGCTTTGATTTTAAAATAGGAGTGAGAAGTGGAATATTAACTGTCAGAATGCATTATAATCTAATTTGCTATTGCTAGTTCAACTCCTTTTTGGTAAACTCCATACCAGGAATGGAGGGAGGGAGAGGAAGAATACAAGAATTAGATGCAAAGATCTACATAGGAGAGACAAAGGTTCCTATGAAAGAGAAAACATTTTCTTCTTGGAAATGAGCACTCTTGCTGCTGTCTGGTAGCCTTTTGCTCCTCTGATTTTTGCCTTTCTGGGAAGAAGGACATTTTCTTTGCCCAGGCTTGACACAAGGAACTTTTCTGTGATCTGGAAGAGGTGAGGTTTTCAAAGGATTATAAACTGTCTCCTCTCATAAGGCCAGGAAGCTGTAGCAGACAATCAGCCTGGCTGCTGAGAGAGCAAGGAAATGATCAGATGGATGTTCTCTTCCTTTTCTGTGACCTCCTCTGTCACACTTGTCCTAAGCAGGCTGTGGTGAGGCTGTGTGCTGAACACAATCCTTAGGGCTTCCCTAATGGCAGCATTTTATACAGCCTCCCAAGCTGCAGAAAGCACTTTAACTGGTACTGCAGAAATATAAAACCTTTTGGGAAAAGATCCTCATCTTTGGGAGTTTTGTTTGTCTTAGTCTGCAAAAACTGCTCCAGTAATTGTAGGTATAAAGCAATGATTGAGAGCAGATCTTGCCACATGCTGAAAAACTGTGTATGGGACAAGAAGCTGTGTTCACATCCTGAGCAGGCTTGTCTGACCTTAGCTCGTCAGTAGTGAACTGACACGTTATGTCAGAAAATCTAAGGAATTACTGCTGTTATAATTTCCTCCAGGAGAGAAATTGGCTTTTCCCCAGCAGCTCCTGGTGGATCAGTAATGTCTCTCCTTAGATATCCTATTTTCTAGTGGCTACTGTGGGGAAATTAAATTTACTTGCTCCCTAGTAAAACCAAACTATTTGCTGTAGCAATAAAAAGTACTTTTGAAATGCAAATCTCAAAGTTTGATCCTCACTGATGAGAGGAAAATTAGGCACACAGATTCCTTTAATCAATTTTACACTGAATAGACACAAACCTGTGGTAAAAAAAGACAGGTGGTTCAGTGCAGAGTACTATAAAAAGTGGGTTTTCTTGGTTCAAGAAGGTAAAAAAATAGTGCAATTTATCCCTCCATAATGTGCTAACTTAATGATGTGGTGCATATCCTGACTCAAGACTCAAGAAAAAACACTTTCCTTTAGAAATCAGACTCTTTTTAGTTACACAAAATACATTTAAGTCATTGCTCATACATGTAGTTAAAAACAAACCTCTGTAGAGATTTCACAGAAAAGTAATAAAAGGTAATTAATGATATTTGAGTTTTATCCTCAGTATTATCATAAGTGAAATGAATCCTTTACTTTTACCATGTTAATACAAAAATATACAGTGAATTTCAGGAATAGTTATTTGAACACTTCTAATAATTAATTTGCTCCACGACTCAGGCAGATGAAAAAAGTTATATTGCTTTTCTTTACAGAAATACTACTAATGCTTTCACAACTATCTAGATTTTTGCCAGAAAAACCATAAGAAACATGGCTAAAGCTACACAATAACAACAAGGCTGCTTTGAAAAATCAGAGATGTATTTCCCAGGTGTCCAGGCTCAGCTAAAGCTTCCAGGTCTCTTTACCCAGCCACTGGCTACCCTGCATGTTCTCCACTGGTAGCACAAGAGGACTCTCAACAACCCACATGATGGATGAAAGAAGATGGAGAACATGCAAATCTTACAGCAATTCCTGCTAGTAATGATGTAAATCATGACTTTGATGAAGGTATTTTTGTATTTATTTGGTTCAGACAAAGAGAATAATTGAAGAAAACATGTTAAACACTGTAGAAAACATATTAAAAATTTAAAAAAAACCCACAAAAATTCAAAGAAAACACACAAAATTTAGATTTTGACAAGCTGCACACAAAAGCATCCTGTTGTACCAGGAGCAGGAATCCCCATTCTCCAGTGTGACAGATGTTCTTGGTAAAACAAAGTAAAAAATCTTTCGTGCTACCTTTAGCTCTTGGTAACAGCATTAATAGTAGCTGCTGGGTGCTGCCCTCAATTCCATCACTTTGGTGTTTTTTATATGAATTCACTAATTACCCTCTGTGGGAATAACACTGCTGCTTGATTCACAAGCTTATGCAGTCTGTGAAAATGTTGCAATGGCTGGTGAGCGCCTTGGAAATCAAATTTCTTAGGATAATACAAATGTCTGAGTCTGTGTGTGAAGCCACACAGCTGAGAAGTTTAAAATGAATAGCCACTTCTTTAACACTTTCTAGCCTGCCTACATGCAGTTAAATATGTCAGGATGAGAGGTAAATATAACTTTGTTGTTTCATGTTTCCTTCCCCAGCTGTAAAATCTGTTTTCAGGCACCTGGGAAGATGCCTGATGACTTTATGCTTTCATCAAGAGTACTCCATAAAAAGAGAAGTGATTGTGCCAGCTGAGATGATGTGAATATGAGTGGTTGGAAGGAGCTTCAGGAGACAGGGACTGAGTTGGGTGTTCACTGTGGTTGAAGCAGTGAGCAAAGTGAAAGACCAGGACTCAGAGAAAACTGAGTGCTTTCTGTTCACCCAGAGTTTACACTGATCCACTGGAAAAGGCCAGCCCATGATCTGAAGCATGGTCACACAAGCACCTATGTTGCTTAAGGGCTCTTGCCCTGCCTGGCATGATTTGATCTCTGCCATCCAGCACACTCTCAAGCAACGTTTCAAGGATGCTGTTGGTTCAAAGTCTGTGCTCCTAATATAATAAATAGATGAGGTTCCCCTTTTCAAGGCTGGACAAGCAAAAGGTTTATTTACCACGTGGAAGAGTAAGATTCAGGGTGACCTGGTTGACTGATGAAGGCCTAACCAAACCATCAGCTCCTGGGCAATGCTGGGGACCAGGAAGAGCAATTCTAATTACCAAAGATGGAAGAGTTTTCTTGTAGCTCATATATTCAAAAGTCTGTGCCTGACCCAACACATATGGCCCTAAAATTTCTGATTAAAAAATCAAGTAGGCAAGGAAATTTATTACAGTAACATTAGACCTTTTTTTAAATTAGTATTTGGGATTATTCAAGGAAATCTTTATTAGATGCTGTAATTAGTTTGGAAAATTGCACAGTTTGATCTAGACCCATGTGTTGTGTCCAGTTGCCAGAGGGAGACTGAAATTGCTTTGGTATTTCTTGCATTATAGCTGAGAATGTTTTGGCAGGCATTTGGGAAGGCTGTTCTTGCCACAGGTTTTTGGTTTACAAGTTCCCATTACAGCCCCCTAATTTAAGTTCCTGCAGCCTCACAGCCTAATACCATACTTTGCTTTTTTCAGGACCTGAGTGCACCAGTGCCTGGCCCTGACCAACCTCACCTGGAGCCTCTCCCCAGGTGCACCCATGGGCCAAAGAGCCCCTTTCAGCATTTCTCAGCCTGGGGTTTAGTCCCTGCCCCTCTGAAGCTGCAGAAGTCCTGGTCTCAGCTGTGCCCTGTCAGAAACTTGCATGGCCATTCAGGGTTTTTATCATCCTTGGCTGCCACCCTTGGGGCTTTCTTCTTTCACACTGGGGACTGTGGGATGGAGCCCTGGAAGATGAGACCTGTGTCTTTGTTGTTCATGTTTCCATGGTTTTTCTTCAGCTGCCTGTCCCTCAATGAGCAGACAGCCATTATCCTGATAATTTTCAGTTGTGTGCTTATAGATCACAATACAGATTGAATTTTCCTTGCAGTTATTGCAGCATAAATCAAGAGTGATATAAAGAAAATTATGTGATCTTCACCCCTTTAAAATTGCTATGTGCTCCATGTGAAGTCCCAAATGTCCAATTTTTTTATTGCTTGTGTAACTTTCTTGTCTAGTTACCTCAGAACCTATTTCTCCCTTGATACAAACACCTGAATGAGAAGATATACATTATATTTTATTAAGTAACCTTTAAAGGCTTTGAATTCTTCCATGCAGCATGATGCAGAGAAATAGAAAAGGAGGAAAAATGAAAATTTGGCATAAAATTCAAAAGCTGAATTAAATTTTGAATCTTACCTACAGGAGGTAAGAGCTGGTTGAGGAGTTCTGTGGCCAAGTTGAGAAATTGTGGGAGGAAGTAAGCAGACCACACAGGGTTAGGGAAGATGAAAGAGAGCTTGACAAGATGACCAGCACAAGCCCAAGTCAGTCTCCCTTCAGTGACACTTCTCTACCAGTAACTCACTAATTCATCTTTAGAGTCCCTTCCAACCCACACTGTTTTATGATTCTGTCATCATGAGGATAAAATAGCAGCTGCCTTTAACAAAGGAACCATGATTGTCTCTCTAACATTTTATCACTTTATTTCATGAGGAGGGTTAGATGAGACAGTAGAAAAAATTTTTTTTCATGGAATCAGTTGTAAAGCACTGGAACACATTGGTAGAGTCACATTCCCTGGCAGTGCTCAAAAACCTTGTGGATGTGGCACCTGAGGATGTGGTTTAGAGGTGAACATGGTGGTAGTGCTACCTTGAAGGCAGATGATTTAAAGGTCTTTTCTAAACTAAACAACTCTATGATTCTATGGTACTTAATTTGATACTAACCACTTGCCACTCCTAAATTTTAAAGGTTTGCTGTATTGAATACAGGTAAGCTGATTTCTGTGCATAGAGAAGCTAATTATGCCACTTGTAAATCCCAAATCCCACTAAAGATATTTGATAGGCTTATTACTGATCAAATGGATAATATTTAGCAGTATTTCCTAGCAATTATCCCAAACCTTACCATTATATAGGTGCTTACCTTCTATATCAACAAGAATATTTTCTGTATGCAATTCTTATTGCATTGCTTGAGATAGGTAATAATCCTAAAATTCTAAGTTGCCTGATTTAAAATGTGAAAGTATGTACCCATTCCTCACAATATAGTAGAATAAATGCATTCTTCCTACACCTTTGAAAATGTCTCCAGCTGTTTCCTCTTCCACTGTACTTTTACATTTTAATGAGCCATTAAAATAAATGGGCCATTAGAACAACTCTACAGACAGATGAACTGGTCTGTTCCAAATAAGTACATCAGAGAATTTCCTTGTTTTTTTTTTTTTTTTCTCTTTTTCTGATTGCCATTCTTTATAAAAGGTTAAAAAAGTCTTCTTCAGTTACTGATGGAAAGGCAACTAGCTTATTTGATGTTTATCAGCTCTCAGGAGCTGTTTGCCTTCTGCTCGACTTCACATCTCTCTGTTGGAATGCCAGATACTATAAAGCAGTCACTGCTTCTAATCCCTGCTCTCAGGATAGTTTGCAATTCATGGGGTAGTTGTCTTCAAAAAAAGGCCAGGTTACACTTAGCTATTTCAGTTCTGCTGGAAATTAACTCTCTGTCATCATTCCATGTTAAATAATATATGGATTCTCGAGTGGCCTTGATTAGATTTGGTGGTTTTTATGCAGAATTGCATGTATGAGGCTGAGATTTGTATGACTGCTCCTTCAGTATAACAGAAGGATCCTCATGAGCCACCTGAAGTTGCCAGTCTCCTGAAGAAGATGAGGTGTAGGTCAGTAATGTAAACTGTGGGCTGCCTCATTAGAGGCTAGAGAAACCAATGGCAGAGTATCCTCCAGCAAGAAAAGCTCAGGAAGGTTCTCTCTTCTCATATTTTGCAGCAGCAAACAGAGGACTGGGAAATCACAGGCACAAGTACTCACTGCCCTTCCAATCTGCCACCCCATTAACATGCACCAGCAGTGGAATGGGAACAGCAGCTCCAAGGATTTCCACTGAGCACTGGATGAACTACCTGATAAGCTATCAAGCAGAGCAAATGTAGGACTGGTATCCATCCTATCTGTTCTTTGTGTGTGCCACCTCTGCACTACCAGATTTTGCTTAGCTCAGCTTGAACTTAGCTCAAATCCTACTCTAAGAGAGAAGTCTGCTGCCTCTTTTCAAAATCTAAACATATTTTTTATGAAGGACATAGCAAAAATACTTGAAATTAGCCACTTAGGAAAAAAAGATATTTTCATCACACATATCAGAAAAATTGTGCAAAGGTGACAAAATGAAGTGATATGCATTTCCACTGCAGCTAGAAAACAATACAAAAAATGAAAATATGGCAATAAAATAAGATGAGATTTTTAATTTTTCAGTCTGAAACGCGATGTACAGTTCTTGTGAGGAAAAAGCAGTTTAACAATTTAAATGTGTTTGTCTTTCACCAATTCAGTTATAAACAATGTTGAATAGGATTAGCTAAGACTTAACTAATTCTACTAAAATATTAACTTTATTGTGCAAATGGTGCATGTTCCTGTACTATTCATCATTATTTATTTCACTTGGATTTATCTGTGAATCCTACCACCTTTTCTCCTAGCTCCACCTCTTTCTTCCTATCCTTTTTCTTCCTTTAATTTTATTTTATTTTAATTTTTTAATTATTTATAAAGGCCTGCTATTAAACTGTATTTTTTTGCTGTAGGTTTTAATTTCATGACATGCATAAGTTTGCTGAGATAATGAAAACATCTATAAGTGAGACTAAATACAGCAAAAACTAGACACTGTCTGCATTTGCTTTTCATTTTTCCTATGTTTCATGTATATTTTAAGTATATATTAATAAAACATACATTTATGTAGAATATATGCACATATAATTTTTATATATTATATATATTCCTTTTCAATCCAAGTAATACTTATGGCAAAACATTACAAATGTTATCAGAATTGAATTGATGATTCAATTAATTAGGAAACAAATTCCAGTTGAAAATATATTTTTTTGGTTTATAATTTATTTCTAATAATGTAAAAAATTGAAGGAAAGGTCCATCCCTTTTTACCAGCTGACAACTCAGCTGTGAGCTTTCCAGGCCCAAAGACTCAAGGGAATCTGAAAAACTACTGTCACAAATGGGATTTGGATGTTAGCTCCTCAAGAGCAGTTTCCCCACTTAAAGCCTTTTATGAATCACATATTTATGTATAAGTTCTGGGGTTTGCTTTTTTTTGAAGAAGAGGACTATCAGTTGTTCAGCCTCTAATTCTCAAAAGTCCAAGATTTTTGCCATTGTCAGGACTTGCTAGACTTATTTGGAAGACTCCTAGATTCAGTATTATTTTGAAATTTAATAAAATAAATAGCTTGATTTTTTTAAAAACTGAGATACCAAGGAGTTTCTCCTCTGTGGAAAATATTTTGATTATATATTTCTTAATTACCTTTGTCAGTAGTAGAGGAGTGATTATTTTTTCAATAAATGATTGAAATTGATGATTTCAGTTTTTCCCTCATCCCCCTAGAAAGTAATTTTGGACCTTGTCATGTATCCTTTTGCCTCTGTGATCAGCATCTCTGCAGTTCTAATCCATTCTTGGCTTTGATCTTAAAAGGCACATTGGCTCACTAATTGATTTGTTCTTTGTGTGTACTGCCTAAATATCTCTCTGGCCTTGGATGAATTTTGATAAGCACTTAAAAGAGCAAAGTTCACTTGAAAAGAAGATTCTGAAATTAAAACTCCCATACCACAAGATAAGCAAAATCGAATTTTTAATGTATTCAGGCTGGGTGTAAGGATAAGTTCCATATAAAAAATCTGAGAGAAATAGTAGCTAGGATAGATATCTAGTAGCAAATAATTTTAGTACTTCTAATTTCAGTCATGGCAAACAAGGGCTGTATACTCGCCAGCTGGTCATAATATATGCATTTTGATATAAATTATAGCTCAATTTGGATAACAAGATAATGAAAAAGAGATGGAAGATATTTTTGCTCTTCTGACTACTGGGAAATATATTTAAAATCAAGGTAAGCAGAAAGGAGAAATTCAGACTTTGAATTCAAGGGAGTTTATTATATTTTAAGTGTTTTATTACTATATGGAAGAAAACTTAATCATACTAATAGTTGCATTTCATCTTGACCTCAAGAAGATGATGGTTAATTGGGTAAAAGAATATCAAATCAATAGGAAGGAGGAAAAAAAATGAAGACATTAACCAGAATTATTCAAGAGAGACTATTCTAAAGTGCTTGGAAATGAGACATGAGAGTCAGGCATGCCTGAGTTCTACTCTTGATTCTTCTTTGATGACTGTATTCCAGTAGTCAGAAAATACAAAACAGGAAATTTCATGTACATATATATGTGTGAGTGGGTGTGTGTGTGTGTGAGTGTGTGTGTATATATTTATATATGTATATATATATAAAATTATGAATTAGAAATATATTTTGTGCTTATAAATATAATAAATAAATATATTAAATATAATAAATATATTATAAATATATTATAAATATATTAAATTATAGAATCATAGGTCATCTCAAGTTGGAAGGGACCATAAGGGACACCCAATCCTGCTCCCTTCTCCATGCATGACAACCTACAAACAAATTAAGAGTCATCCAGGTTCTGCTTGAACTTTGACAGGCTTGGTGCCATGACCACTTCTCTGGGAGTCTGTTCCAGTGACAGATCACTCTCTCACTGAAGAGAGTGATCTCTCCTAATGTCCAATCTGAGGTTCCCCTGATGCAGCTTCATTCCCCTTTTCCTTCTGTCCTATCACTGGTCACCAGAGAGAGGAGATCAGCACCTTCCTCTCCACTGTCCCCCACTTAGGAAGTTGTAAACTGTGATGAGATCCCCCCCTTAGCCTTCTCTTTTCTAAACTGAACAAGCCAAGTCACCTCAAGGGGGTCTAAAGCTCCTCCTAATTTTGTATCACTGGCAAACTTATTAAAAAGGCATTCCACGCCTTCATAAAGATAATTGAAAAAAAAAATTAAAATTACTGGCCCTAAAATTGAACCCTGGAGAAGCCCATTAGTGACTGGCTGCCTACTTGATATACTCCCATTTGCTACAGCTCTTTTAGCCTGGCCCTTCAGTCAATTGTTCATCAAGTATATTATGGACTTGTCTAGCTGTATGCTAATCATTTTGTCTAAAGGAATGTAAAGAGGTTTCTGGCTTACTGGGGATCTCTCTTATTAAAGATAATTAGATTTTCCTGCATTTGTGATGATTTCTTTACTACTTATGCTCATTTTTAGTTATAAGTACAGATAAGTTTGCACTGAACCATACCACTCATATTTTCCCAGGTAAACTTAAACAAATTTTGACCAGAAGAGGAGAAAATCCATTTTGGGATGGCTTCAGGGGTTTGTTCAGCACTGAGATTAAAATGAAAACTCTAAAATTCTTTGATTTATGCTTTGTGTGTAGTCCATCTGTTAAGACTTTTCTCACTGAAGAACTATGGTTTCCATCTGGATCTCTCTGTATCAGTTCTGGGCACAGTAGGCAGCAGTTTAGCCTAGTCAGTGTCCTAGAACTGACAGAATGGCCTTGGTCCCATTGACTCTCCTGTCCAGCAGAGCCTCATAAAGCCAGATTTGCTGCTGAGGGAGGTGTTGGACAGTCACAGTGAGCAGTAGGTAATTCTGGGGCCACAGCCAGCAGGACTAATTGTGTCTCCCAGCCCAAACTGCCCCAGGAGCTGCTGAACTCCATCTCTCCATCCCTTCTGCTGATCCCTGGAGCAATGCACTTTAAACATGCCATTGCTGTGAAAATTTATGCCAGCTCTGATTCTCTCTTCTATGACAGGATAATGTAGCAAGGAGTTCAGAAAAGTATCCCCTAAAAATAGTGTCCTAATTAAATTTGCATGAAATATTTTGGCTTGTCTGAACAATGTTGTTGGACAGAAGGGAAGTGTTGCCAAATTCTAATCTAACAGAAAGAAAAACTTCTCTGATGCAATCGTTTCATAAAAGTCAAGAAGAAGAGTGAGTCATTCCTTCTTTGTGCACTTTCAGAATTATTCCTTTTCTCAGTATCTTGTGATTGATACAGGAATTTGCCAGGTGAAGCAATACATTGAATTTTTGATATCTTCCAGCATTAGGCCAAATTAGTATTGATCTAGTCCTTCAGAGTTAATGGGATAACTACTTAGAAATTAACTGCAGTGACATTTGTCTTAGATTCATCTGAATGGACTTTGAGTCAAAAGAACATGTATCATATATAATATTATCATAAAACTTAATTATTTTACTAACTTTAGGATTATCCTAGTTCAAAGACCAAAGCAATCTTTAGTATATTGCATGTCTGTTTCTCATTATGTTAGTTCAGGAAGCAGAGAAATGATTTCAGGATTTTGCTAGGTTATATGTTATTGAAATTTAAGCTTAATTGCAGTATTAGTACTTATTTTATGCCTCTGAGTAATCTGGATGGCCAGAAGGTGGGTTATGAATGCACAAGACTCAGAATGTCTCTGCAGTGCATATATAGTGGATATACCATGCACATTTTATATAGAGGATCATAGAATCCATTAGGTTGGACACAACCTCTAAGACCACAGAATCCAAGCTCTAGCCCAGCACTGTGGAGTACACCACCAAACCATACTCCTGTGTGACTCACCTCCATGTCTATTAAATATCTCCAGGTGATTCAACCATTTCAATCACCCTGCTTCAGTGATGGATAACCCTTTTGGTGAAGTCTTCACAATATCCAATCTAAACTTCTCCTGAAACAACTAGAGGCTGGCTTGTCTTGCCCTCATGCTTTGTTTCCCTCTGCAATAAATAAAGGATGGAGATTTTCCATAACCGTCCTTTTGTTGCAAATATGTTAAAATAAACTGTTTTTATTGGGTTTTGGAAGATTTTTGGTTTTGTTTTGAATTTTTTTGGTAGCAGTTATATTAAGTTCCTGTTGCTCCCTGGTCCTTCTGATTTTCTCCCTGAGAATTTCGTGACATCTTTGTAGTCCTCCTGAGTGGCTTTCCCCTTCTTCCAAAGGTCATAAACTCTCCTTTTACCCCTTTTTTACGTTTCTCCTTTTTTCAGACAAAGCTCTCATCTGGTCATCTTCCCCATCATCTCATCTTTCAACACATGAGGATGGTCTGCTTCTGCACATTTAAGAATTCCTTGAAAAGTTTCCAGTCTTTCTGGAGTCCTTTGCCCCTGCAGGAGTGGCTCCCAAGGGACTCTCTCAGCCAGGTTCCTAAACAGGCTAAAGTCTGCCCTCCAGAAGTCCACATTAGCAGTTCTCCTTATTCCTCTCCTTACTTCTCCAAGAACTGAAAATTACCATTTCATGATCTCTGTGCTCAAGGTGGCCTCCAGCCACCCACAAATTCTTTTGTCCATATCAGGAAAATCCTTTCTGTACAGATGTTGCATTCATTCTGCACAGGTTGAGAGGACTTGTCTGGAGTTTCAACATACCCATTTGCTAGATTACAAGCAGATTTTGAACATCTTTGGCAAAATACTCAAATTTCTCTCTTTCCAACATGAAGAGAAAATGGCCAACAGGGGTAAGGACTAAACAGACCCAAATCTCCTGATCAGGTAGGTTGTGATCCCGTTCTATTTGGGACTTTCAAGTGCAATACCTAAGGAGAGCAATTTCACCCCTTATTTCCTGCACTATATTTGAGGATAGGTTAGCATCTTTCATTTTGATGTGTTGTACTTCAGTGGGGTTTTGTCCACACGTTTTACTTTTTAAAATATCAAAGCATGTTTTAAATTTGAAGTTACTGAAAGTTAAGGCACTTTGACAGCTTGAAGGTTGAGCTTATATGTAGGGAAAAAAAATAAAGCTGCTTTTCACCTTCTCATGTTTAACTCCATAGCTTGCTTAAAAACGTACTGCCACTGAGAATTGTTCTCAAGCAGTCTTTGTTCTGTCAAAGCTTAGCATCAGAAAGTTGGTATAAAGAATATTCTTCCACCTTGGAATATACAGTTTTTTGAAAAAAGACTGTGTACCTGTATCAGCCTCACTATAATCTCAAAGAACATTAAAGGCCTTTTATGATTGTTGATAGAATATCTCTATGAAAACAGGTTATTGGATTACTTAAATTGTGTATTCCTGTGTGCATTGGTATAATATATTTTGATAAGGCACTTCATGATGTCTGAAGCTTCTTTTTTTAAGATGTAGTAAACCTTACTTTCCAAAGAGGACTTAGAATAGTTGGTTTAAAGCAAGAAGTTATTAAGAGTGACAAAGCATGCTGTATCTATAAGAAAGTAAGAACTGTCCTATGTGAATTTAAGACTAAGTCAGTTAAGAGCATTTATCTTCTCAGCATATCATCGACTTCATATGACCCATTAATTCTGGCTATCACAAACACAACTAGAATGAGGTGTGGCAATCTGAGCAAAATCAAAATTCATTTGCCTTCAGTAATATAGGATATAAGCTTAATTGCTGTCAGATTATAGCAAATATATCAACAGAGAAGCAGAATCCCCCTGATTAAAAAAGTCACAGGGTAGGTATTTTGATTGCTTTTATTACTCTAAATTTAATGTTTTTTCTGTAAATACTCATTGGTTTAATCCATTATAAATAAAGCTATTTTTCAGCATGATTTTACTGCTAGATAGCAACTAAAACATGGTTTTGCCAACTCCTTTGACTTTAACATGTATTTTGTTGCATTTGATGGGTTTTTTTTTCCAAATCCTTAGCTCCTGGAGATATAAGATTGCTGAGCAACCTTGGCTTTCATTATGAAAAATGTGAACACTTAGATTTCATAGCTGTAGAAGGAAAACTTGAAAATGAGAAGGCTAAGGCTTATAAACCATCCAGTCTAACAAAAAAATCTAAAATACATTATTTTTTAAAATCTCATTTAAATGAGCCTCATTACTTCAGGCTGGGGTGGAAGTGGAGGAAAAAAAGTTAGTGTGGTTTTGAATGTAAGAGGTTTATAACACTGAAAATATAGACACAATTTTAAAATACAGTTTCATACCCAGCTTTCTTGATGTTTCTTGATACCCATCTTTTCCCTGATGTTTCTGATATATTGCTGATATACTCACTGTTTTTGAAGTGATCTTCAACAGCAAAAAATATCTGGGCAAAAGCATTATGGATTTTTGATCACAGAAAGCCTTAACTGCTGAAGGATTGCTTTCTAAAATATTCATAATGGCTTAAACAGAAGAGCTTTCTGCATAAAATCTTTCTGCTTTCTGCATAAGAAAGCCCTGGTGAGGATGTGGCTGGAGCACTGTATCCAGGTCTGGGCTCCTCAGTACAGAGAGACATGGAACTGCTGGAGCAGGTCCAGTAGAAGTCAAAGATGATGTGGGAGCAGGAGCACCTCACTTATAAGAAAAGGCTGAGGGAGCTGAGCCTGTTTAGCCTTGATAAGAGATGACTGAGAGGGGTCCACAGCAATAAACATCTGAAGGGAGTGTGTCTAGAGGATGGAACCAGGCTTTTCTCAGTAGTACTGAGTAACATACCTTAGCATTTAGGTGACTGGAGCTGTATAACATTTCTCTTTGGGAGAGACATTTTGTATGGTAAAGTTTACTAAATGCATTACTATATATACTGATGGATTAATCTAAATAAACTGTAGCAATATAGTCAAGGGATACACTGCATATTTTATGTAAGTGAAAAACAAACTTACAGGGAAAATGGCTTTACTTGCTTCTTCCTGGGAAGCCTTATGATTGATTCACTGAATATGGGCAGCTGTGGAGAAAAACACAGCAGAAATTTTGTCAAAATCTGTCATATAAGAACTCAGGGATGAAAAGCAACTTTTGATGTTTTCAGATCTAAACCCAGGGTACCTTAGTTCTATCTTAGTTATGTTAAAATGAAGTTATTATAAACATATATGTGTGTGTGTGTACTGAGAGGACATATCCAGACACTAAAATCTGAAAACTGTTGTGGAGGTGGGAGAGAAATTCTCCTCTTGAATTCAGGCCCATGCTGTATGTTTTATGGTGAGAGCCATGAGGGCATTTTTCAGGCAGATACAAACTCCTAGAAAATCCCCAAAGAATCTGCTTAAACTCTAAGGAATTTTCCTTTCTCCCCACAAGAGCTTCTGTGCATTCCAGCATTGCTATTCTAGGTGTGCAAAAACCTCCCAGCTGTTTGCAGCTTCACAGAGCCTGCCTAGTTTTGTGCACCCTGCATCCTGCATGCAGGGCTAATTGCCTGGTGGCTTTTGTGCCTTTCTTCACTGCTGTTCAGGTGCCAGGTCACAGTGCCATGTCTGTCATGTTTTCACTCTGGTGTCTGGAGGGCATCTCCATTCCGGAAATTCTCCCGAGGATAACTCCCTTACTGATCCAATAAAATGTTATTATTGGCTTCTGGTTTGTCTCTGTATACCTGAAATGCAGCTAAATCTTAAAAAAAAAAAATAAAAAAAAAAATAAAAAAATAAAAAAAAAAAAAAAATAAAATAAAATAAAATAAAATAAAATAAAATAAAATAAAATAAAATAAAATAAAATAAAATAAAATAAAATAAAATAAAAAGCAAGCTAGCTATGTTGAAGTAACTATGTGCTGAGATATAGGAGGGGATTGGAAGATACAATTTTCCCCCTGAGGTGTTTCAGATGACTGATTGAAAGAATTGCAGAATTGGAGCTACAATGACTTCACCTCTGTTGTTCATCAAACATAATATTGCAAGACTCAAAGCCTGAATTGGATTATTTTAGTAATTTTTCTTTTGTTCTTTGTTCTCTGTACTGTGTTAGCACTTGACAGTCACCAAACACAGACTTGGGAGCTGCTAGAAGGCAAAGGCACCTTGAAAAAGAAACAGCAGGTGACTCCTCCTCTATGAGAGGGCAAGGAGTAAAAAAGTTTGGCAATCTATTCTTCATGAAGCTGCACTTTCACACAGTAAGCATTTGTTGTTTTAGTAGAAGACACAGGATAACAGTTAAGGAACTAAGGCACATATTGTCTTGCTGATCATGGTAACATTTTAGGGAAAATCTCTGTCAGAAGCTGACCCACTAACTTCCTGAAATTAAGTCAATATTTCAGTCTCAAGAGCACAGATATTTAAGGCAACTTCCTTCCTAAAGCAGAAAAGTAATCAAATTTAACACCTGGAAAGTGACAGATAACCATAATGAGTAAACATCTAAAACTTTTCAAAAGTAATTTCTGTGTTGGAATGTTCAAAAGATAGATGACATGACAACTGTGCTCATGGTTTTCCTTTAGGAGATTTTTTTACATACCTCTACCAACCAATCAGCACTTCTCAAGGTGATGAATAAGCTAAGTCTGAAATAAATCTAAAATGAGTGTAAATGAGCAAAAAGAACGGTTTCCATATTTTACTGTAGAACCACAAATATCATCAGTCTTGTGAGAAAGTTTCTATTAATTTTCCACAGCTTAGAAAAACACACTGTTTAGAAAATGAGCTGAGATTTAATCTGGTACTTTCAATTATTTTCTATGTAATTAAACTTAAACAGACAGTTATGCTTGAATCATATTAGTACTTCAGTATATATACTGAAGTAGTAATATGATTCATGCATAACTGTTTATTATATATTTTTAATCAGTGTATTTTCAGGACACAGTATATTTTCAACAAATTAACATAACAAAGATTAAGATTATATCAACATAAAAATAGTAAACATTATGTCAATAAAAAATAATTTCTTTCCAGGAAATGGTGGATGAAGTAGAAATGTTACATTTCTCCATACTGGGATTGCTTTTTTATACTGAAAACAGATATTCTGAAGATAAATTGAAGAAATAATGCTCTGAAATAGAAATGTCTGAAAAAAGTGATAAAGGAATAAAGTATCAATAAAAATATTTTATTATTGATCACAACTGAAAATATAACCTGTAGCATGATTTCAGCTGGAACACTAAATTAATAAACAATAAAGAAAACTTCCCTACCAGTAAATTCTTTGAAATGCTACTTCTAACACAAGCATAGGATTAAGAATCCAGAGTTTGGAGTCAAGTGATGCATGTTGTAATAAACCTGTAAAAAATTTTCCTTCTCCAGGAATGGAAAAAATAATTATATATATATATATATATACACATATATATAAAACTTTAAAAACCTGTAAAATATACATGAGAAGTATATGTAGTGAGTGAAAATTCTTCATGTAGGGAATGAAAATTCACAGAGGACTGATAGAAAAGTTTGATAATGATGAGAAAACTTATGCTTTCAGTCTGCTACAGGTTGATGCAGTTTTACCTTAAGCATTAGTGTTTTGGCTGGGTCATGGGGAGGAGGAAAAATATTGCCCCTGCCCTTTCTGTCTCATTGTTCATCTTCCCTTGGGGAAAGTAGTCCAAATGAGAAAAAATTCTTCTGTGGCTTCCCTGCTTCCACTGATTCTCAGCACTGCATATAAAGAAATGGAATGGAAAAGAAATAACAGCTAATTACAAATCTGGGTTTTGGCACCAAATTTGGTATTCGGTATTTATCAGTCCTCAGTCAGGGAGAAAAGTATATATTACAAAGCTTGCAAAATTGAGTGTTGCTTTTTGGGGCCCAGACCAGATACCAAAAATGGATATTTCCCTGTGGCAGTAACTACACCAGAGCAGGAAGTGCAACTGCTGGAAATTGAAGGGCTGGTGCAAATTCACTGTCTGAAACAGGAGTACCTTATTCCATTTCAGGTTCATCCCACGATGATGAGAAGTTAATTTACTGCAGCCTCAGGCCAGACCTCCATGCCAAGGAGTCTTAGAAGAATGAGCCCCAGTCCTGTACCTACAATGATATTCTGGATTTCAAAGCTGGTCCCAATGACCAGTGAGCAGTGAGTCAGCATATTGATTGCTTGTTTGACAAGGGAATTCTTGCCAGAAATCTGATCTACTGGCAGCCTAACATTGCAGCCATCACATTACTATTCTAGAAACAGACCCCCTAATGGTGGATTTGGGAAACTTTCAAAGCCTTCAAATGGAAAGGCTGAAAAAGTGAAAAACAAACCAAACTGGCTTGGTGAACTAGTCTGATTATTTAGGGAAAAAACAGGAATGCTGAAGCAGTTTTTTTCTAGGAGTAGTCTGACAGAGAACTAAATCTTAGAAGAAGCAATCAGTCTTGTCACAACCCGAGGTGTCTCCTTAGACCTGAGATCACCTCTGGTGGACATGCAGGTGGTTTGGAACCCAGCTCTTTCCAATGCCCGCCGATGAGAGACTGCAGGAGGCTGTTCTTAGAGGTTTTCATGGTTGTTTATTGTTGCTTATCTCAGGAATGCTTTGTCCAGCGAACAGCAGTCTGCTCGCCAGACGTCCATGGCAGAATCCGCCTGGCAGAGGCAGGACTTATCTTTTATAGTCTAAACTACGTACTAGGTATTTACAAATGACCCCCAATACAATACAATCTTGTTACATGGTCCAGATCTGTTCTCATCCAATCTAAGAGTGCCAGCGTGTCACCCAGCATGGATGACACGGAGAAGAAGGAGGAAGAATATCCACACCCCCAATTCTCCATGTTGGCCACGTGTCCCTTATCACAAACATTCTAGAAATCTGCTAATTCTACATTCTAACAGTCTAATTTACACTCCATTTACTTTTGTGGCTTGCATTTCTTCTCTCAATGTTGGCAAACTGCTCCAAGGAGCCAAATCCAGCCCCCGAGACACCTGGGTCTCATTCCAGGGTCCTTGGGGACCCCGCCAGGGGGGTCTTAAACCTTCCAAGGAAGCCAGAGGAATACTCTGGACTCCCACATCTCCCCCCTCTGTTTGCACCAAAAACATCTCTTTTACAACTTTCTCCATGGCATGACAAATGCACTGAATGATGCATGGCAAAATGACGAGAAGAACTACAAGCCCCACTAATATATAAAATCCTACTTTCAAAATTTCTTTTTACAAAGGTAAAAGATCAAAAATGTCAAACAGACCATCCATCCTTGATCTAGTAACTTTTTCAAGCTTTGCCATACCTTTTTGCAACTGTCTTATGTTCTTCTGAGTTGATTTTGAATGATCAGACAAGATCATGCAGGCAGGGATAGCAGCCCAAATTTTGTCCCTACAAACAAAAGACGTTCCCAGCAGTAACTGTGCTAAAACTTGGAAGGATGGTTTGTTTGAGACTATAGTACAATTATTATATACATCCTGTTTCAGAGTAACATTCATTGTTTGGTTCTTTGTCACTCCTGAAACATTAAATACAATGCAGAAGTCCATTCTTGTTGAAGCAAAACATTTCTAATTCTTCTGGTTTGAAAAAGGCCACAGGGAGAAATTGAACCCACACATGCCATCCGTCCACAGGAGCTGTCACAACTCACATCACCCATGAAGGGATGCCCTCTGGAATGGGCCATTCTCTCACTGGCAATCCCACCAGACATATTGAAAATGGCCTTCCTGGCCTGGAATGTCCCAAACAAATTGTGTCCAACCCCGCTGTCTCTGCTAAATTTCTCCAAACCTTCTCCCTTGGCTGCGTCACTGATAAATCTGCTTTGTTATCTAACATAGTTGATAAAAAGATAAGATACAACAACATTTAAACAAACATGTTTCACTGTCAGTCCTTAAGTCTTTTATGTCTTGTCTGAAAATGAGTTCACATCCTTTGTCTTCAATTTTGTCTGTGAACTATTTTCCTCACTTCCACGATTGGCTTCTGCTTGCGTTTAGGCCCAATATGGTTTCATGCATTTTGTAGGAATCCATCTCAATCCTTTATCTGTGAAAACACAAGCACAATCTCCTCCCTACATGATTAGTTTGAAAGGCCCTTCAGTTTTTACCTGTTTCTAAATTTCTGATCAAAACCAAAGGATTTTCTTTTAGCTTTGCTCTTGTATCATTTGTAAAATATCTTATAATTGGTGGAGTTCACTCTAAAAAAGAACTATTTAAGAAGTTTAATACATAATAAAACTTTTGTTCAATCACATGTGAGGCATAGCTTCTGTCTCCCCCCCCTTTTTTTTTTTTCTCTAAAATTGCTCATAAAATGATGTCAACTAGAATATAAATGTTTTTTCAGTTTTCCAAAAAATGAGTATTTTGTCACGTCTGTCTGCTACAGTTGAAGACCTTGCAGTCCCCTAGGGTTGACTGCTCCCATAAAAACTGGCAACTATATCATTTGACAATCCCGACAGGACTAAGTAATTTCTTTTGCTTGGCTTTTTTGAAATGTGAAAAAATTCAATCAATGCTTGTGTATTTTGATGAAAAATGCATGGCTTAATTTTACCTGCTTAAAAATATCTGGCAAGGTTTGCAAAAGACATGGTCAATCTATCTGTCCATGCATTCCTTCTACCAAAATTCTGGGAATGATGAGCTTTAATATGTGTAATAGAATATTTATGTGTCCTGTTTTTCTGCAACGTTTTCATACATGATAAATATGAATATAGAATGTCATTGCTTGTTTTCTTTAAAAGTGACCCTTCCAATCTTTTAACTATGTTTTTCACATGCACCGAATCTTTGATTAAATCAAGGGGTTGCTAGAACAATTCAAAAACTCTGACCATTGCTGCCAATTTCACAATTTGTGGTGAATCTTGCACTGTTTCCACATCCAATTCCTATTTTCCTATAATTTAATTCTGATATATAATTACTGATTTGTGAGTTTTCCCTGAACCATCAGTGAACACTATGATCTCGTCCAATGGTCCTCACTCATTTTTGATTTTTCTCTGAACTTTAATTTTGCTTTCAACAACCTGTGACTCAGATAGTGAATTGTATAAATACCTGTATAATCTAACAATACAATTGCCAAATCCAGTGATTTTGGTGTGCCAAATCAAAACACTGCTTTTTCATGGGTAAATGCATTATAAAAAATCTCTGCCTGTCATTGTCATCAGCCTTGTTTTTCCCTTTATTATGATCTATTATTTTTAAATCTGTAAAAATTGTCTTCGGGGATTGGTAAGATAGAAAAATCCACTCTATAATTAAAAGTTGGTCCCTTTAAGACTCATCCCATTAAAAAATTAAACCATATGACTGTGTTCCTTCTCTCAACACCACTAAACAAAAAGGCAATGAATCTAAATAACAATGTGCTTGTTTCTGCTATAAAATTTCTGCAACCTTTTCCAAAGCTCTTCGTGCTTTTGGTGTGAGAGTTTTAGAAAATTTGATATCGCTGTTCCTTTCAGAAAATTAAATAAAATGAAAGGTCTTCTCTTGTGATTTCTAAAATCGGTTTCATCCAGTTTATCTTTCCAAAAAATTGTTGTAGGTCTTGCAAATTGTTGATTTTTGAGCTGATTTCTATTTTCTGAGGCTCTACAGTCTCATTCAGCTTTCTGAGATCATGAAGCAATCTCCATGAACCAGAGGTCTTCTTCAGAGTAACAAACATGAAAAATTCCAGTGTGCAATTTCACAAATCTTGAAGTGCTAATTTCCAATCCAGCCTTTTTCACTTTTGTGATCAGACAGTCATAAACTTTTTGCAGCTTCTGTTGCATGGATGCCGCAATGAGCAAATCATCATCTTGACTAAATTCTTCAAATCACTCAATTTCTTCTTTTTCAAGGCCCACTGACCCATCTAAAGAGGTTTATTAGTTTTTCAAGTCAGGTGTCTGGAGAGAAGTTCATCATCTTTGTTTCTGATTCAATCTGTGAGCTTGCCCCTTCACTTCCAGGGCTGGCATCTGCCCGCGTCTTGGCTGGACATTGCCTCACGTATTTCATTGGCACTCATCTTTGTCCTCTCTCTGTGGAGACACAAGCAGAACCCTTCCCCCAAATACTTATTTTGAAAGCTTTTCAATTTTTCTTTGTTTCTAGATTTTTGATCAAAACTGGAGAATTTTCCTTCAACTATTTTCTAACAAAAAACAAACACAAAGTTTAAATCTTCTGAAGTTAAAACACAATACAGCAATTATCAATACCTTAAACATCAAACATACATTTACAAGATTAGATAATCATCAATTTTTAAAAACTGTGTCATCACCTCTTAAAAAACTGTGTCTTCACCTCAGGGTCTGCAAACAGCTGACAAACCTCAATTCAATGAGGAATCAGATGGTCATCTCCGGAAAATGAACACCAAATTCACTTCAAGGTTAGCTTCAGCTGTTATATTGACAAGGTCATATTATCAATCCAAACGACTGGAATATTATTTTGATGCAGAAAACACCTGGGTTTACACATTTTTCTCTTTCAGTTAGAATCAAGGCTTGGCCAGAGCCTAAACTCTAATTGGAAGAGAACTCCCTGACATCTTCTTATTAAAGAAAAAAAAACTCACAACTCTTAACAACAAAACTACAATACAAAATATTTCAAGGTGAAGAAGAAATCAAATTCCTTTAGCAACTCATTTTCTCTAAAATTCTTCTTTAGGGTAAAATGCTTTGAACATGGCAAGCTGCTGCAATGCTTCTGTGATAGCAACTCAGAAAAACCATAACACTAGAAATTCATTCTGAGAATGGAGCTCAAATAATTTTCTGGAATTCTGCAAAATATTCAAAACTTACACAGGGTCAAGTCACAAAAGACCTGCCAAAATAAAAGAGAGAATTAATAAAAGAAAGACAAAAAACCATTAAGTTCACAACTTAACTAATTACACATTTGATTCAAGAATACACCTGGAGACTTTCCAAAACTTACTTAAAATGCTGACAGAGTTCAAATTAAACAATGAAACAGAAAATAAAATGATTCTGTGATACAGAATTCATACAATCTTATTACAGTGTTTTTAAAATTAAATATAGAAATTATATTTAAATCTTAAAAATTGAACTGATAGATAAATACTGCTTTTCCAATATATGTGAAAAGAATTTTGATTCAAATTAAGTTTTACAATTCAAATGATGATCCTAGAAGTGGTCTTGATTTGTGTTCACACAACATTTCATTGATAATTTTAAAAATGTAGACTAGAAATCCATTGCAATTTGATTTGAAGGGAAAACTAAAATATTCATAAATCTGCAAAACATAAATCTGCAAGCTTCTTATAAGAATTCGAAATCTATTGATTTATATTGACAGTATTGCAAATACTTAGAAACTGGTTTCTTTGAAACAATTAACTATAGGAAAATTAAAACTCAATGTTGACATTTAAATAAACGTACACTCATATCTGAGAAATAACAAATCACTAAATATAGATGATATGTATTTAAATAAAATATAAAATACCTTATTATACCTTCAATTATTAAAATACCTAATACTATTAAAATACCTTCATCACTCTTAAAATTATCAGCATCTTTTTAACAATACAAAAACAAACACCTTAGTTTAACATACAAGAACTGAAAATAAAACTGAGTCTCTTATCAATTTCCCTCGTTCTGCTTGTTCTCCACAATATAGGTAAAAACAGCTCTTGGCGTCTCTCCATCCCCCATTCCTCTTCCCCTCAGCAGCACTTGACCCGTGCAGGGCAGGGGAGAGCAGCGGGGGTACTGTCAGAGCCCTTTTTTGGGAGCGGGACAGCGGCGCTCCCCCTCCTCTCTGTGAGCCCTGGGCTGGGGACCTCACGCTGCTGTGTCTGGGTTTTCTTTGAATCAGCTCCGTTCGGGCAGCTGCCTGCAATTGCTTAAAAGTTGTTAAATATTTCTCTTTTGACTTTACAAAGCATGAATTTTTTCCCTTTTTTGAATCTGTCTTTCCCTGAAACAGTTTTCCCTGCATCGCTGACATTTCTGGGTTTTGTGTTTCCCGCGCGCTTCCTGCTCGGGGCCGGGGCCAGGGCCGCTGCTGCTGTACCCCGTCTGCCGTGCCTCCGTCCGGCACGGGCCGGCTCTGCCCTGTGGTGACTCATTTCTGGCCCTTCCGAGCTGGAATCACTGCTCTGTGAACTAAATCTTGGCCTTCGTGCCCGCATGCTGTGATGCCTATCTACATTTGAGTGTCCCTGTTCTGTTCCTCTCACTTTCGTGTTCGGGGATGCTGGCATCTCCAGGCGCTACGCCTGCGTGTGCTCCCCACGCCCAGGTCGAACCACGCATGCGCCGCTGGCTGCTCCCGGGTCGGGCTGTCCTGATCTCCCTCCCGGGTGTGACTCGTCCCCCCCGGACGTGGCTGGCCCCGCCGCCGCCGCCTGTGTCCCGGCCATCGAGACCCGCCCATCCCCGGCATGGGCAGCGCCACCCCCGCGAATCTCGCCGCGCCGATCCCGCCCGGAGCCACCTCCCCCCGGCCGCGAGAAATTCCCCCGCCCGCCGCGTCAGGGATCGATCCCGCCGCCCCTGGGGGTCGCTCCGCCTGGGTTCCCCATGAGGCGCCACTGACCAACGGGGTTTTTCCGCGGACAATGAATCGCGCTGCGGTTTCTATACTCATATCTCCACCCCCCGCCACTGCTGCGCGCATTCGTGTCCCCCCCGCCCCGCTTTCCGAGATCTGTGGCGTCCCTCTCCGCGAAAGTGGTGTCAAAGCCGGTAAAGTGTCCCTGATCTGAAATCCCGATGGCGTTGCAGTTACTCTGTGTATTCCCGCAGCACCACGAATTGTCTGTTCTAGCATTGTAGAAGTATAAGGTATCGTGTGTCCCATTTCATCTCCCTCCCTTGATCCCCCCACCGCTCCCTGGGTAGAATGCAATTGCCTCCCTGCTGGTGGTGAGGTCATTTTTGAGGGATTGAAAAAACAAAAGTCTAAATCGTCAAAATTCTTTGGAAAAACCTCCATTCCCGATTTAGGGGTAGGTTCAGGTAATTCTAGGAATTTGGGTGAATCTGAGGAATCTAGGATGTCCGAAGACGAACTGGTCTGCTGCTGGCAGACAGTTTGTGTAGACACCAGCTGCTGGCTGGATGTCCCCTTTTCAAGTCCTGAGAGACCCTCTATAGCCTTCAGAGGACTAGAAACCTTTATTTTTTCAGCAGACAATGCCTCTAACATAACTTGTGCTACCGTTAAAAGATCCTTTGCTGAACCCGCTGCTGCTGGCACGGCAGCCATAAATTTCCCTCCCCCAGCTCATAGCTAGGTGAGAATCCTTCCCCAGTCTCTGAGAGACTTTAATTGCTTTCTGCCAAGGAGAGACTGGATAAAGCTACACTTTCGGGAGTCCTTCACTCCCTTATCTTTCAGAGTTACAGACTTATATCAATTACAATTAACTTTTTGCCAGAATCCTGCTGTAAATAGTACATTTGTTTCTGCCTGTGGGTAATGAAGCTTCACTCACACAAAAAAATCTCAGAATTCCTTCTCTGTGACAGAGACAGGATGAACAAAAGCTAAAACTTTCAAAGTGGATAGTAAAGTGAGCTGTTCCTGGCTGAGAGTTCTGCCTATAGTGTTCCTATGATGTATCTGAATCTGAACCGTCTTACCCAAAAGCAATTTGTCCAAAATCGATTCGGAGGTTCCTGAAACTGACCAGCAGTGCACAGGAGCGAGGCTTCCCGGGACACCTCCTCTCCGACGCGCGTCTGGACCTCGGCTTTTCTTGGCAGAGGGCCAGAAATCTCCTCCGCAGTCCTTTTCAACGGCGTGCCTCTTCTGAAGCTCGGTCTTCTGGAGGTCTGTACCTGCCTTTGCAGGCTACAAGGACCAGCCAGGTGGTCAAATGTCTCTGACTGAGGGGGTCTCCTCCAGCTGTGTGCATCTTCTCGAGCTGGGTTTTCAGGGTCCAGGGGTCCGCACCCACCTTTGTAGGCTGCAGCCCACCCAGGGACGCCAAATGTCACATCCTGAGGTGCCTCCTTAGACCTGAGATCACCTCTGGTGGACATGCAGGTGGTTTGGAACCCAGCTCTTTCCAATGCCCGCCGATGAGAGACTGCAGGAGGCTGTTCTTAGAGGTTTTCATGGTTGTTTATTGTTGCTTATCTCAGGAATGCTTTGTCCAGCGAACAGCAGTCTGCTCGCCAGACGTCCATGGCAGAATCCGCCTGGCAGAGGCAGGACTTATCTTTTATAGTCTAAACTACGTACTAGGTATTTACAAATGACCCCCAATACAATACAATCTTGTTACATGGTCCAGATCTGTTCTCATCCAATCTAAGAGTGCCAGCGTGTCACCCAGCATGGATGACACGGAGAAGAAGGAGGAAGAATATCCACACCCCCAATTCTCCATGTTGGCCACGTGTCCCTTATCACAAACATTCTAGAAATCTGCTAATTCTACATTCTAACAGTCTAATTTACACTCCATTTACTTTTGTGGCTTGCATTTCTTCTCTCAATGTTGGCAAACTGCTCCAAGGAGCCAAATCCAGCCCCCGAGACACCTGGGTCTCATTCCAGGGTCCTTGGGGACCCCGCCAGGGGGGTCTTAAACCTTCCAAGGAAGCCAGAGGAATACTCTGGACTCCCACACAGTCTGATCTTTTTTTTTTGTAGGTACCTCTGGTTTCCTTAACAGAGGATCCCTTAAGTTTAGGAATAGCCCAAAGAGCAGAAAGCTGAGCACAAAGCTGTTCCTCACTAAAGCAGTTGTTTTCTTGTATACATCTGGAACTGATAGATGTCATTAACTCACAATAAGGCAACAAAACCTTTTGAGTATAATTTGCAGGGCCAAAAACATATGGCACCCAAAGGGACAGGCTTTTAGCTTGCACTTGAGAAGGAAGACTCATTTGTGGCATACAGCATAAATAGACTCAGCTACAGCATAAATAGACTCAGCTATTGCCTCCTTAGGGTTGTGTGGTGCTTAACCTAAGTCTTGTAACACTGCAAAAGGAAAACACTATTAAAGTTACAGCCCCCTGAAAGAAAAAAAAACAAAAAACCAAAACAAAATAAAAAGGCTTTGTTGCAGAGACAACAGGTAGGAAAATACACTGGGTCATGAATTAACAATCACAGGGAAAGGGAGCAGTTCTAGCAGGTATGTGGGGAAGGGTGGTGGGGTGCACAAAGCTCAAACTGACTGCCAGATCTTTAATATGCTGCAGTTTGCTAAGCCAGATTTGGTGCTCCACTCAGGCTGCAGCTCGAGGCAGTGCTTAAAAGTGTGGAGCTGATAGCAGATGTGATGAGTGGGTGTGTGAACAGATCTTAAAAACTTGGCTAGAGTGAGTTTAGGAGTTTTCTTTTTAGAGCTACTCCGAAGGAAGGCAAATCAGACTAATGCTTGTCATTTGTCTGCTGTGAAATGCTTTCTTACTGTTGTTAGCCCAGATGACCAGTTTGGAGAAGTAAATTTAGTTGTCTAAGGGAAAATCAAAAAAAGCTGTTGTTGTTTGTCCTTTTTTTAGCAACTTTATGATAATTTGTCATAAGCTCAGGAGTGAGTTTCCATGGCAAAGGAGTTTGGTTGTATATTGAGCTTTCATTTTTATTTAAATTAGTCAGACACAAACTATATTTAGTGGTGTGACTATGGTTTACTAACAGTTTATGTAATATTTTAATAGAAATTTATACAAAATGCAAATTCCAGTATTTTAAGTACATGCAAAATATTAACTTATTATGAACCTGAAATTTCACTCTTACAGTCTGTCCTATATTATGGAGTGTCATTAAATCTTAAGAACCTAATGATGTGGTCTTTCACTACTGGCTTTTTTTCCCCTGTAAATAAACAGAACACACTCATAATCATGATAAGAGATAACAGGTCTTACTTTCTAAATGCTGCAAACAGTCATGAATAAATTTATCTTTCAGTGCTGTGTTTCACTGCTTTCATTCCAAGCTGCACTTGTGAGTTCATATGAACACTAAAGAACTTTGTATTTATAATACACACAACCCTTCTCTTGTGCCATCAACAAAAAAGAGAAGTAATCTGGGTTTTTTCTGGTATTTTAAAACACACCATGACATATGCCTACAAAGACATTGAAAAATTTAGATTTTGCTCTATATTGTGAGAGTACAGGTATAAAATATAGATACATTTTTAAGAAATAAAGTCCCCATGAGTAGCATTTCAGTTTCTTAGAAAATATCAGCAGTGTAACTGATGTAACATGTGTACTTAAGAACTCTTTAACTACTTTGTGCATTTTTCTGCCCTCCCTTTCTGGCCCCAGACTGACAGTTTTCCACTAATCAAAAAATATATTTCTCTTCTCTCAGTTCTGTGGGTACCAGTGACGGATGCTCAGCACTGAACTCATGACAGAAATGAAAATAAACTCTAACTGGAAATAAATTGTCTCCACCAGCCTTTATCTTCATTGCCCTTTTTGAGTCGAGTGTGTTGGTCTTTTCAAACATAATCTCTAATACTTTCATTCTGAGGAGAAAACAGTATTGTCTGTAATGGCTGTTGCTGATAATAAAAAATGTTGCTGCATAAATGAAGACCTAGAGAAGAGGAGGGTCTTCAGTGTTCTGAGTCAGAGTGTCTTTCAAGGCTGTGTTAGGACCTGCCACTGAAGGTGAGAGTTATTGAGGTTCTGGTTAAAAGATCCCTTAAGGCAGATTAGACAAAACAAAACCAGTGGGTTTCTTTATTTCTACGTATACATACGATTTATTTTAGAAAAAATTGGTTGCAATGAAAAAGAGGTCTGTCATTGTTTTAGTTATTTTCTATATAAAAGTATAAAGGTGTCACCTAAGAAAATATATAAGGAAAAAAAGAAAGAGAAAGAAAGGATAAGAGCAGCATCAGAGAGGAAAGATACCATGTGCATCGAGGGAGCCTTCAGTCAGTTAATCCATGTCCAGCCTCAGGTGGGAATGCCCAGATGCCTCCTCTGGGAAGGGGAGTTCTACACTGTCTGATGTAACACTGTGGATGGTGTGCACCTCTGAGAGGTGAGGCCCAGAAATGAGAGTCTGGGGGCATTCCAGGAGTCCTTGATGGCTTAGGACACCTGTGACATGACAGCTGCCTCTCACACCAGCACACTGAGCCAGTTATGGCCCATGGGAAGGGATGAATGCCTTCAGCCCACATGTGACTATCCTCATGAGTATGAAAGTCCCACTACTTTTCTTGGGGACAGAGTTGGCTGTGTAAGGGAGGACATGGGCAAAATAAAAAGCATTTGTCCCACCTAGCAGGATCTGCTCATTGGCCCTTTCACTTATCTGGCTCAAAACCTATCTTATTGGTAGATAGTCATGAGGTGAGTGCTCACCTCTTCTGCACCTGGGCTGTTCTTATGCAGACCAGAAGATATTTCTCTACAAAACCAGCCAAATTCTCAAGGAAGGCATGAAAAGAACTTAAAGATCTTTTTCCTTGAAGTATAATTCTGAAATGTTTTTCTTTGACCACTTATGGGAGAAGAGGGGGACAGGAGGGGGAAAATATTTTTCTGTAAGGAAATTATAAATTATTTTCCATCACTGTATTTTCTGTATTTTATAATATAAATTCCAGATTTTAAAAGATTCTAAATATATGATCCAAGAATAAAGTTTGAAGCTTTCAGAGCAAATTATCTTAACAAAATCCTTCAGGGAATAACATCCATTTCTCACTTCACTTGGCACTTCTACCTTTTTTCCCTCAACAGGATAGAAATGAGGAATATATTTAAAGTAAATGGAGTTATACTCTTTCAAAAGAAGTAGCATTGAGTTGAAAATTGACCCTGTTGTTTTTAAGTTGCTCACAGATATTCAACTGTTTTCTCACGTGAAGAGCAACCTCCTCTCCTCATCATACCATCCTTTCCTTCCTACCCTCTGTATCCCTTCACTACATGACTGCAGTTATAAAGTTGTTAAAGAAGACACTAAGAGTAGGACTTCCAGGACTGATTTGAGAAGTCCTACTGGTTATTGGCTGCTGGACTTTGAACCACTGATTACAACCCTTTCAATGTGATAGTGCAGCAATCTCTCATTTATTGCCCATTTATCCAGCCTATATTGCATCAATTTGGAGATGATAGACTCTACAGAAGAATAAACATGTCAAAGGCCTTGCTAAGTCAAGGAATACAACATGCATATCCCTTCCCTTATCCAAAAAATCAGTTGTCTTCTTGCAGAAAGCAAGGAGGATGGTCAACCATGATTTCTACTTGTTAAACTTATGCTATGCCTATCACTTGTTTGTTTGTTTCTAACAGGATTTGCTTCATAATCTTTCTGGGGACTGAGATGGGGCTCACTGGCCCATAGTTCATTAAATTCCTCTTCTTGCCTTGCTCTGCCTGAAAATGGGTGTGAGGTCTGCCTTTCTTCAGTCATCAGGAACATCCCAATTTCTATGACCTTTCAAAGGACTGAGACAGTAGCCAGCACTCTTCAGAACCCTCAGGTGCATATGGACTATTGTATGTACAGGTGGATTAAGTGGTCCCTAATTCTTCCTTTGTTGTGGGCAATGTTCCAAGGCTTGAGGACAGTCTTACCACTGAAAATTGAGGCACAGAAGGTTTCAATGACCTGTAGCAGTCTCAGACATGACCCATGAGGGTTATCCCATCTGTGGGTACAGATTGTGACCATGGGTTTCTCAGGATTCTTTAGAACACAAAGTCACAGAAGCCTGGGTTTCTTAGAATTTCTTTATTACAAATTTCTACAAAGTATTCCCACATTTATACACTACTAACACTAGTAAATATAGATTACGAGTCACTATATTTTACTTACCACTAGGAAAGCAAGTATATACTACAAGAGTAAAACAAACATATATATGCATATCTCAAGTAAGTTAATAATTGCAACTAGTGAAATATATACTTATGAATCTTTATCTGTGAAAGCACACACACACACACATATATATATATACATATATACATATATACATATATACATATATACATATATACATATATACATATATATACATATATACATATATACATATATACATATATACATATATATATACACATATATACATATATACATATATATATATATATATACACATAAGGTAAAATGTAAAATGTTACTGGTACAAGACTCACCGAACCATTCCCAGGAATGGGACAAATTGATGATGGAGAAGTCTCACTTCAAAGGTGATTGGTGTTGCAGAATACAAAGTCATCTGGGTATCTCAAGCAAGGGTCTGGTCTGTCCAGGAGATTGTGTGCATGGAAGATCTTTCAGAAAAGATCATTTTAAGTAGGAGGGAATTATTTTTGGTGGACAACATAGGTAGGCATAGTAGGCAGCTCCTTCTGGAATAGTCATTGCTGACTTTGTTATCCTGCACTCATCAAGATGTCTTGTCCTGCCAACTACCTCCCTTCAAAGTAAGTTTTGACTGAGTTTATCAGGGATAAATCAGGGCTCCTGATTGAGATTTCCCCCCTTGTCAGTATGTATAGCTGGTTGTCTTTGTGGCTACTCTATCAATACCTCAGCTTTTCCCTGTTTTATTTCACTGGGTCCTTGCCCCACTAAGCCAGGGGCTCACACTGTCCTTAAACCACAGATGCACTGGCATGCACTGTTAGTATGTGTTTCCACTGGTTCAGAAACAAGGTGTGGTTGCTTCCACTTCTTCCAATCAATGTCATACTTATACTTGAATGACAATTCCCAAGAGCTGTCATCTCACTCTTTGGGATGTCTCCACTTCCTCTTGCCTCAAAGGCCCACAGGGTCTGAACCAGATTTTGGGCTTGTTATGTAAATTTTTTTCTGTCCCTGTAATTAAATGGAAGTCTATATAAATGTCTATGACACTGAAGCACTTATCTGAAAAAGCAATGTAATTACATGAAAAAAAGTGGCAGCAGCTAAACTATTCTTAGTGAAGAAATGCAGCCTAAGTATGGATGTGGGTAGAAGAATGACTGCAACCTTAGACATAAATAATTAATCTGAGAATTTTAATTGCATTGGTTACATGTACATCTTAAGAGCCCTGCACATAAAATTTATTGTCTTGGATTGCTTGTAAGTAATGAATGTATTAGTCTTTTCCCTTCTGTTTAATAATTGAGCAATTCAGGCATTTAATTCTTGCTTCTAGTTAAATGAGCAATTTTAATTACAAAGTAATTGATTGAACAGTGTAAATACACTTCAGTACTAATTAATATGGATGTATTATGTGGTGCAATGTACCAATACATCTTTTGTTACTGTGTCTGTATTTTCTCTTAGTCTATTCACTGCAATGAATGGGAGTTTCTGGATGCCATTTAGCTTCTTCAGGAAACATGATATTAGAGTTCTAGGAAGTTGTACAGCATCAAAATTATTAGAAGGAAATGTTCTAACTTGTTCTAACAAGATAAGACACTGTAGAAAAAAAACCAACCAACCAAGCAAACAAAACCAAGCACAAACTACACACACACCCCTGATATTTTCCATGTCTTTCTTTAAATTTCAGAGAAAAAGAAAACTAGAAGTAAGGCTGGTTTTGTCTAATACATTATGCTATACTCTGCAATGCATATTAACTAGTCATAACATTTTTGCTGGATGCTCTACCCCATTTTCCTCTTAGGCTGAGGACACCTTTTTAAAGTTCTTTTATTCAGGCTTTAATACTTAAATAAGGATTGATATGCTTTCTGCTTGTCTTGTTGCTTCTGTGAACAAGGCTATGTTTAAGATTAAATCTGACAACCATCCTCTGCCCGTTGTCGTTTGTCTACAAATTTCTCAACATCCCTCCTCTAATTTTGCTGGAGATTTTTATACTTACATATGCCAATCATTATATGCTGGCCTCTGTGTATGAGCAGGAAAGGGTGAGCAGCAATAGCTGCTGCTTGAATTTCACCACTTGAATTACCATGTTTTCTCTGATTCTCTCCAAACTTATTCTTTTCCTTTCTTCTCCCAGTCACTTGGAAGATATAACTACCACACCTATATTATTGTTACCTACTATTATTTTCATGTTTCTTTTACCAGTGGGAACAAAACCTGATTTTCAGGTGCTCAAACAAAAGGAAAGGAATTGTACTCTTAATATAAATAGCCATTATACAGAACCATCAGATTTCTTTCTCTATATCTACAGAGTATTTTTATTTTTGTTTGCCTGGCATGTTAGCTTGCCTTTGTATTTTTATCATTGTATACCGGGATATATTAGTGTTTTGAAATTTATTTGCAGATTTAACTTTAGAGGAAGGATTTTCTCATCCATTCATATCAAGCCTGATATCCAGGATGCTGCAACCCTGACACTTGCTTTTGAATACTATGGTCATTAAATAACTTACCAACATGTTGCCAAATATGTATTTGGATTCTGTGTTGGACACACTCTCCTAAGAAAACAGTAATCTAAGAAATCCTACAAGCAAACATGAAGGAGTCTCACTGTTTTTCACACAAAGGGAGAAATGTAAGTAAATTTGTGTAGATAGCAAATATCCCTGCCCATAATTTTTCTTAAATCACTCTTAAGAGAGATAGGTGTTTGGATAGCACTCCTCAGTTATGCTGAAACTACTAGTTCAGAAGCCATTCTACAGCATGCAGAGAGTTGTACATATTTTCCAGCATAATTCCTTTTCTAGAAGATAAATGGAGAAACTGGAAGAGGACTGTCTTCTAGAAAAAGGCCTACCTGTTTATCTTTTTGATAAAGAGTTATGATATAAGTAAATAATTTTCAGTTTAAATAAGATTAGTTACTTTCAGATTTTCCATGGTAAGCACATAAAAGAGAGTGCTGTGAACTGATTGGTAAAGCTTTATAGATGCACTTACCTTTTTTTATCTATAAGAATCAAGTCAAGATTTACTCCAGGAAATTTAGACCATCAGTGTGAAGTAGCCCTTTGTAGCTTGGTCAGTAGTTTATGAGTCTGATGCTCTGAATAATGCAGGTATCTCTTTCCTAAAATATTGACTACTATTCTTTATTTAAGTGACAAACAACATTTTCTGGCCACAATTTGTAAATTTTATTTTTATGGGCCCTCTGAAATTTTTTTCTTCTCCATTAAATGCATGAGAGTAAAAGGCTATGAAATCTTGGAATGAATTATGCTGAATCTGCAGATAATAAAATATGCACATCAGCACTTAATATGAGGAATAGAAACCCAGATTAACACACATTTTAGAATACTTTAAAACAAAATCTACAACCACAAAAAAAAAAAAAAAAAAAAAAAAAAAAAAAAAAAAAAAAAAGAGCAACAGCAACAAAAACAAACAGGAAAACTCAACAAACAAACAAAAACCCAAGTGAAAAGCTTAATTACCTTTCCTTCGTTTTTTGCTTTATGCAAGTGTTTTACTGCAGTCTTGGTCTGCAAATAGTGCAGACCAGAGTGTGTGAAATACGTCTGTCATATTTTTATTTGACTTAATTTCTTTTGCAGCATTATTTTGGCCCCATTCCAGAAAGTGCACTGTAGAGCAGCCCAGCAGAGTGGATGTGCCCTGATTTGATTCAAGTGCTCTTACTGAAAGGATAACAGGAAACTATCTACTGGCGACATCCATTTTCTGTCTTGGCAACTTAATGCTGCTGCTTAACTGCAGTCTAGATTTCAACTTAAATGTGTGCCAGAGCACATTCAAAGATCTGAGAAGGTTCTTCAGTGACAGGGATGTTCACAGGGAATTTTGTGTAACTCAAAGGCTATGGCTGAAAAAATTGACTTCCATTTCTCTTTCCTGCCCTCCTCAAGCACACATTATTCCCAGCTCTGTCACTGCACATGCCTGGGATTTGCTTTTCCAGTGAAGAGAATATATGCCTATTTGTAAGAGGTAGAGTCTGCTTCCACAATTACATAATGTGACAGTGACAATGACTTGAAAATAAAGCTATTAATATTCAGAGAGCTAAAAATTGCTGCCATCACATTTCCTTAAACTTGCTGTCATTTCTTGGTACAATATAAATCCTCACATTAATATTCAGGAAAATATTTCTTGCTGTGTTTTTCAAGATGACCTCTTCCCCCAAAGCCTTGCAAAAAATGTAGCTGGAATTTTCTCTTATGTAATCTTTCTATTTAGTACCTGTTGTGAGACTGATATTATATAATCACATCTCGCTTAAAATTATAATTAAATCCCTTATTTTCCATATAATAAAATGAGCAGAGTATCGTTTTCTGTCTGTACAAATAAGAAATAAACTCCCTCATCATAAGCATTGCAGAAACAAATGCTTTAAATCATTGTAATGAAATTGCTTTCTCTGCTGCAGGTTGTGTGTTTTAATCAGCATGACAGGTATGGAGGGGAAGAAAGAATGTGTCATTTCCAATACTGAGATAACTCACAACACAATGACAGCATGACACTAAAAAGCTTTACATGCTGCACATACTGCTGAACACAGCAACAACATGAAATGACCAAACACCAGCCCTTCTTTCACAGCAAAATGAGAAACTTTAAAAATATTTTCTTCTAATCCCTTTGCCTGGTCAGCTGCGTATTGGTTTTGTGAATTAAATTACATAATTAGCTGATGTGGATTGCATTTTAAATTTTATGCCACCAGGAGAATGCAGACCCTCCCTCACCACTTTTTCCATTGCTCTGTCTTCTGGAAGGAGGTATGTTTATGGCCTGTGAGAAACAGCAGCTTTCTAATGTTACTACTGAGACGTGGCATGCCATGGAAAAACAGTAGGAGGAAAAAGCAAGGCAAGAAATGGGATGCTTGGGCTTTGTCAAGGGAGTGACTGATGGGAGTGCTGTGGTTTCAGGCTGACATTAAAATAGATTGAAGAAGCCTACATTAAGAACTGTGAAAGATGAGAGAAAAAATGAAGAAACAGGAAAAAACATATTGTTAATAGTAGTTGAAATGAAATAGAAATTCAAAAGAATGATGGATAAGAGGGTATGTGACCATTTTTGAAGGTGGAAATTAGAAATAAAAATATAAAAAGTACAGGATTTCTTTTCTGATCTCAGTAGTGATTTTATTACATTCTTTCTGGAGTTGTGTTTGTGATAAGTAGCACACCTTAATTTACAAACCAGTTGTACAATTATAATTTCTCATTCAACTGTAGCCTGATGACAGCTTCAAAAATCAGGGCAGTGTTTCAGCTGCCTGGCTGTTGTAATGGTTTGGGGAAAGTGGGAAGTCAGGGAAGTGGTTCTAAAACCCCTGGGGTTTTCAGTTAATGTAGTTGTGAAAATAGCCTTAGAGGACAGATAAGGAAATTAGAGCCTGTTTTACAAAAAAAAAGCTGCAGAGAAGGAACAGCTTTGATTCTTGGCATCCATTCTTGTTCAGAACTGCTTAAAATGAGGACTTGTGCTCTCACTACAGGCAAACAACATGGGTATACTGAACATAATTTGCTTTATTTGTTTTGGCAAGTCATCTCTGTAACAAGCATGGAACTCCAGAAGAGATAATATTGCAAAAGAAATGCCTTGTCATGGGTTGTTAATTTGGGCAGTTTGGATATCACTAAAATGTGGAGAGTGTGAAGTATGTGCAGGGGCGATTATTCACCAGAACTGATGCTGATTTGAGAGGGAGGATAAAAAATTCATTAATAGAAATCAGAACATGGAAGCATGGGATAGAAAATGTAGTACTGGTAAAAGCTGGACTGTGAATAGATAATAAAGACAATCTGTAAATCTGTAGATCTGTAAAGCCAATGGATAGTGAAGATTCTTTAGTTTCAGAAATGCAGCTACAGGCTCTAAAAAGTCTGGTCATGAATTAATAGCACATTACATTGCAACTAATTTAATAGAAAATCAAGTCTGCATTACCCTTACAAAGTTCTGTGGGATGAGTAGCACTGGAATGAATGTCAGTAGAAAACAAACAGATTTCATCTCTTTTCAAGAATAACACAAAAAATATGGATTAGAGCACATGTACTGTGGAAGCTGAAGTCAGAATTTTTCTCTGTATTCATGAGGCTGAGGGAGATTCTGTATTCTTAAAAACTGATACAACTATTCATAGGGGAAATTTGTCTTAGTAAGTTTTGCTGCTGCTGGGGTTTTTTTTCTGTTGTTCAGGATCTTAAACAAAAGGCAAATTTTTCTTAAAATTTCAATGTTAGTCTTCGAACTGCAAGGGCTGATTCAGGTCAAAAATTTCCTTATGCAATCAGATTGACCTCCATTCCTCAAGAATTAGGTCTTTTAACACACCTGAAAGGTAAGTGGAAAACCTGTACAGTTGTTTTCAGACTACAAGTCATGGTTTCTCAGTGAACATGTGTCTTGTCACAGTTTCTTTATTACTTGTTTTGTTCTTATGATGAAGAGTTGAAACAAGTCCTGAGTTCCTAAGGAGGAAAGAGGAAGACAGACATCAGAAGCCTAACTTTTGGGTTCATTTGAAAAAAATTTGTTCAAGATAAATTTTTTATTTTCCTAGAGGCTTCGAGAGGTCACTGAGCATGCATTTCAATAGATTGAAAAAATTCTCATATAATTACATTAATTTCTTCCAGTATGTATCTATTTTTTTCTCTTTAAGATCATCTGATGGTAGCAAACGATGGGATATCAGGCCACAAAACTCATTCAAATTGCATATGCTGCAATTAGAATTCTAATTGCAGGAAAAAGTGTAACTTCCTCCATTATTCAATGGCATTGTCCTGGAAAAAGGTGGAGTAACTCTTTCAGAGGATTAGGAGGAAAAACCTACTATATAATGGGGTCAAAAAGATATCATAAAATCAAATGTATTTTTAAACTGCTATGTATATTCTGTGTACCCAGGATAATGCAAGAAATTTCAGTATAGAACTTTGTATTGCATCTAGCACACAATTTTTCAGGTACTTTTAGAAACTTGCTCAGATTAAATGGTCCCTGAATTTATCCCATAAAACCAAAGAAGCTTGTAACATCAAAAGTCTTTGAAGTTACTCAAAAGACCTGACTGTCTGGTGAAAGTTTGAGGGGGCTGTCTGTCCCCTGAGGACAATGAATAGGGTAGAAGTGCATATGCAAGTGCACAGAATTCAAATGGATGCAATGTGTCAGATCACTACTGCTAAAGCCCAACTGTCTGCAAAGCAGAGGCAGAAATTTTTACCACATGCAGGTAAATACCTTTCTTTAATATGTGTGAAATATTGGATAGATAGAAATGGACATAATTGTACTTTAGTAGGTTTCTCCTTATCTTCAAAAAAATCTCAGAAAACACAAGAGAGAATTAAAATCAGATAAATAAAGATACTTGTTTGTGGAGTGAGGGGAGACATTGTTTTTCTGCAGTAACTGTTTGCAATCTGAAACAGATTCATCTGACAGCTTTTATGTATTTCAAAGCATGTTTTGCAGAAAAAGAAACAATATAAAAATACTTTCACTGGCTTTCACTAGAGTTTCTTAGAAGGTTTGAAGAAAGCATTCTGTGAATGCTAAAGATGTTGAGATCTTGTTTGAATCAATATCAAGAGTTCTGAAGTTCTTGACAGTCTCATTTCTATTGTCATGTACTACTGATTGGGATGCACTCTCTGACACTTTTTGTGGTGTTCTGCTGTTTGGCATTTCTGGAAGCCAAGAGTTGTGTGATATTGCTAAAATTAGAGTCTGGTTTGCATTGTGTGGATGTCCACGTCTCAGGGTGGACACCCTGTGTGTAAACAAGATGCTCCATCCATGCATGATGTTAAATTATTTTGTGCTAATAATGGCTGAGGGTTTGCTTTAAATTGGTCCCAGATCACTTGTCATGGACCAGGGAGGAATGGATTAAGTTGAATGAGGAAAAATCCTCCAAGGAATAGAGAAAATCACAGACCTTGTTGGTCACATTTTAAAACTCTCCCTGTTATTGTTCATTTTTGTCATAACTTGGAGACTTTTTGAGTTGGGGAGAAAGAAATACTTTGGAGATATTGCACTATTAGAGATGGCTGAAAGCTAGAAATTTGGTAATGGGATACTTATCTCTAGTTACACATGTCCATCTTTGCTTTTCCCATGCTCAGCTGTTTCCATATGAAATTTTGCTGCATACTTACAATATGTTCTGACTGACTAGAAATAGATAGACTTTGTCGTTTGTTTGCATCTGATCTTCACAAATGTCCTTCAGATGTGAAATGGCTTCCCCAAGGCATGAGCAAACTCCATGACCTTTTCAATGCACAAAGCCTGCTCATGAGGCAAAGACACAAACCTGACATTGATGAGAAATTATGTACTTTATTAAAATCAAAACAAATCACTCATGGTCTTCCCCCACACCCACTCCCCACACCTTGCATCTTTGCACTCTGTATATGGAATTCTTATTTTAGTGCAGCTTGTTATTGCTTCTCTGCATATTTCTTATTTCTACACCACAGGAGGTAAAAATTTTGGTATTAATCTTGATTATCTTTTTTAATAACAGAACTGATGGCACCATACATCCAAAGGTTTTTCATTGAATTTGTTTCTTTATTTAGAAGAACACTGATTAGTTCTTTCAGATCTTTTAATAGGGGTGTTTTATCCATCTGTTCACTTTCCCCATGCTTTTTTGTTTTGAAACTATTTTTCAATCTCTCATGATTTAAAATTATAAAATGATCCAGCCATGAGCTATGATTTTTAGATCTTCACACTGAGGTAAAAAATCTTCTGAAGGAATCCTAACCTTTCCAAAAGCTTTTGATACTTAATATCTTGTTGCATACAGACAGGTAAGTAGTGATTGCTTTCTGTGTTTCAGTGTAACCCTCATGATAGGTTTTTTGTTTGAATTCAGGCAGAAAAAGAAATTAAGGGATTTATATTTTTTCCCAAGAGTAAGAGTGGTTATAGAACTGGCTACATTTTAGTCACTGCACTTTTGTCACCTGATAGAATGAACAATATCTCCAAACATCTTCTGTGGTTGAAAATAACTAAAAGTAACTCTGGCCAACAAACTCTGGGTATCAATTTAAAATTTCATTGCTATAGAGTGATACTGCACTGGGACTTTTCTAATCATGTCCTTGAAGATGTAAGAAATATTTTGAATTCAGGATGGGGAGGTGTTAAATTTCTTCCTTGTACGTGAAATGTCTCTTAGTATTTACAGGATCTCAGGTGTGCTCTTAGAGTAGTCTAACTGAAGAACAACCTATTTCAGCTGTAGGCAAGGAAAGTAAATGAGGGAGCAAACCCATTCTTGATAACAATCATACATCCCTTGTATAGCATTTCCTTGTTTGTCTTTTAGTCAGAATATGTCCTGACTGTCATGTCACTAGGGAAAAAAAAGGAAAAAAATTTTATTTTTTTTCATTTTGAGGCCTTTCAGTTAAATTCAGCACTTTGGTGGTTTATTCTCTCAAGCCTTTGGGGGTCCTTTTCTTAAGCCCTAGATTTATTAGAACTATTAGAATTCTTTTCAAATGCAACTTCTGGAATAGCTAAATTCAAAACAAAATAAAACAAATGGAAACAAAATATTCAAGAAGGCTCCTTTTTATCTTTAAAACTATCGTTGCCAGATCAAGGTGATAGTAATTCATGGTAGGTAAATTAGTAAATTATGGTAAATATGCAAATTTCTTAGAATAATTAAGATGTTTGAAGACGTTTATACAGTTTAGTTAGTTTTTGTATTGCAGGCTGAATATAAAGATTGTTAGACTAAATACACAATCAATTTCCTGTTTTAAGTGTGTACACTTTTGCTAAAGTGAACCTCTAATATTTTCATGCATACAAATCTCTTTTATCTGAGTCCTTAGAATATTCTTTCAGCCAGGATATCTGCATGCTGTGTGGTAAAGAATTTTGTAACACCCATTTTATGAGTAACTATGTGTATGCATACAAACACACCTATTGCCTTTATAATCAAAATAATTTCCTTATATTTTCTCAGTTCAGGCCTGATGTGATTAGAAGTGCCCTAGAGACTGATTGTGAGCAGGCAAATGAAGAGAGCTGGGGAAATAAGTGTATGGCATTATGCTTGTGCAAGAATGACAAAAATGGTGATGTGAATGAATGGATTATGCTGTGCTCCCCTACATACAAATCCCAGTGAGTTAATGAACATCAATAGATCCATGCTATAGTGGAAGGAATTAAAGAAGATGAAGTTAAATGGTGGGCCACTGCTTCTTTGACAGGCACAGGAAAAAAACATGGTCCCCTGGTTAGCCACATAAAGGGGTAAGGAAGGGAAGTAGAAAAGAGAGAGCACATTGTGCCATGACAGACTCAGATGCTAGATATATGCATGCCTGAGCAAAAGAAACTTTTTAAATGTGTGTGTATGTTACTAATTATTTATATCCTTCATCAAACATTTAGCACATTTAGCTATGGTGAATATACAATTCAGCACACTTGGCCACTGATTCCCATCTTATATTTATTTAATACTCTTTTCAATAAGAGTAGCTGAAAAGTGTAAATGAAAACATTTCTCTGCTGAAGTCCATGGAAGTGAGAATTTGCTGATGGCTTTTTTGAGTTGCTGCCTTGTTTCAAGTAAGTGTAATTTTGCTATATACTGAATGGGAACTGCTGATCCCTGTCCTTCAGATATTAAGCAGTAAAAGAAAAACATGCTAATTTCTTTTTCCTCCTGGTGCTTAGTCTAAACATTTTTTTAAAATTAAGTTCAGATGATGATGCAAGGCTTTTTCTTCATCTGTCTCTACAAATTTTTATGGAAGTTTCTAATTCAGAAGTTGGGCAATGGATATTTGCTCTTTCACTTTAATGGTTGCCTCTGCCCCTGTCTCTTCTCCGCATGCTTTTTTAGTATTTATATATATGTCCAATATGTCCATAATATTCACCAGCTGTCATACTCTCCTCCTGGGGAATACTCAGGAACAGGAATACTGTTGGAAGCACAACAGCATACAACACATAAGAAGAAGAAATAGGCCTTAGAAGAGGCACAAATGTATATGTAGACTATATTTCTTCTAATGCTAAATCCGTTTTTTTCCCTGTCCAGAAACATCACAGAAATGTGGTACCATGAAAAGTGAAAAAGCATCAACAGACAAGTCAGCTAGGAGATCCCTTTTTTGTTTGAGATTGTGGTTCTTGTTTTACTTTGGGGTTTTGTTTCATTTTGTTTTATTTGTTTCTTTGTTTTGTTTTTTTGTGTTTTTGGTGGGGTTTTTTTTGTGGTTTTTCTTTTTGTCTAAAGAAACATTTTCTTGAGGTAAAAGTTATGTTTTTGAAGGTTTGCTTTTCTGAAGTTGGAGTGTGAATATTCTAATGTCACTTTTCCTTCATCCTCATATGCAGTATTCCCTCTGTTCTTCTAAGACAACTCTCCACACATTACGTGAGATGTGCAACCATGGAAATTGAAGGGTCTTGTAGCTTCCATTCTTACATTTTAACAGCCAGAGAAGAAGTCAAGAGTCAAAAAAAATGGTAGGGAGAAATTTGCCAATTCACCACCTGCATCACCTGCAGTTCTTTTTTTCTGGGAGTCTTGCAAGCAGAATTTAACTGTTGTATAGTCTACAGGGCTGATTTTTTTTTTTTTTTTAAACAGAATGTTCATTTGTTGTTAGAATTGCTACACAGCATTTGGTAATAGATATATTTCATATTTTACCACACATTTTGTGTAGATCTTTGCTGGAAAGCTGGTAAAAGAAATTAGGAGCTTGACAAGTTCCTATGAAAATCAAAATTTGCTTTTCATGTACTCCATTATCTGGCATTAATAGATAAAAAGTAGTACGTACACAAATAATCTGGAGTATTATTTTGACTTCTTTTTCTTAATGTTTTTGTAAACATGGCCATCCTGGCTAGATATTTTTTCTTTTTCCTTAAAAACACCATATTGATAATGTTCTTGCAGAAAAAAATAAGGTATTTAATTATACTTCTTGGCAGATCCCTCTATCTAACCTTGAAATATTAGTTACTGATCAGACCAAAACACAGAAGTGCTATCCCTTTCTAGAGGATGAAGCAACAGAAAAATTAACCAACAGAGTGACATTAAAATGGTTAGGTGGAAAGCTGTAGACTTGGCCTGTTGTCTGACTACTCTGAACTGACTCCTTTACAATCACATTTTTTGAAGAAGAATTTTAAGGTGGAGCTAGAAGAAATTTTTGTCAACAGTGTTACTGAAAATGTTTGAACTTTTTATTGTTTCCTAAGGCCTTATTTAGTTGTATTTTCCTACTTGGATTCAGAAACAAATTATGAAAACATTTTCCATCCACAGGAATGTTTTCCTGGTAGCCTTTTCCCTCCAATCTGAAGGTAAGAGTATAACTGAAATTTATTTCAGATGAAGAACAAACTCCATTAAGATAATCTCCTGCATGTGTGAAAAATGAGAAGTTATCTATGGTATTGCAAAGCAACAGGGAGTTTATAGGAGTCTTCCCCCTCTTTATCAGCAGTTTCAACAATGAACCCTTCCTAACTGCAAAAAAGGTGAGTAAAGACTTGTGAGAGGGTCCAAGCCTGTGCTGAATTTATTGTTCATTGTCTTCACTAATAAAAATAAAACTGATGAGTTTAGCAAAATGTTACATGGAGGAAATGGAGCTGTAAATAAACAAACCTTCACATATCCCTAGATCTGTTCCTTTCTAAAATACACTGAGTGCAACACGGAAATTATTGGGTAAATTTACTGGACTCAAAGTGCTTGATCACAGAAGATATCAGTAAACAGGGAAGAAAAACTTTCTAAGGGAAGAAAGATGATTGATTACAACAATGAGAATATTAGAAGAGATAAGGTCAGTGTCATAACCACAGTGGTTTGCTATCATTCCATTCATCACAGGCTATCTTCAGTACTGTTCATTGTCTCTCCTTGAGAAGGAAAATGTATCTTTGGAAAGAAGAGTGATGAAGCAGACGAGAAAGAGAATGCAGTTGCATTATGTCTCATAGCTGGCAGCACTTTGCTCTCCCATCTGCTAGGGGAAAGGAGCAGAATAGCATGGGCATGCACTAATTCACCAAAAAATATCAGAAGTAATCTCCTTTCTTATCTCTTCATCAATTTCACGTTCAGCATCTCCACTGTACCTAGAATGCCTTGAAAGGATTAGAAGTAGCCTGATTTCCCTTAATACATTAATAGCCTTGTCCCAGTTTCCAAGAAGGGCAAGAAGAAGGACCCTGGAAACTACAGATCTGTCACACTTCAGTGCCCAGAAAAATAATGGAAAAGATTGTTCTGGGAGGTATTGAAAAATACCTGGTGAACAATGCAGCCAGTACAGCTTCATGAAGGGGAAGCCTTGTTTTTGTTAAAACTGGCTTCCTTCTAATAGATGGCAACTCAGTTGATCTAGGAAAACTAGTTGATGTAACCTCTTTGAACTTCAGCAAAGTTTTCAATATTGTCTCACACAACAAAATGTCCAGCCAGATAGCTAGACAACCACAGTATGTGGTGGGTGAGCAACGTGCTCATGGGCCAAGCACAAAGGGTTGCAGTGAACAGGATGGTGTCAGGCTGGTTACCTCTCACTAGAGGGGCTCCACAGGGCTCCATCCTCAGCCTGGTTCACTTCAGCATCTTTTTTAATGACCTGGATGCAGGACTTAAAGGAATATTAATTAAGTTTTCTGATGCAACTTAAGTGGAAGGAACTGTCAACTCCCTCAAGAGCAGAGAGGCCCTGAAGGGAGATCTCAACAAATTAAAGAGATCGGCGATCACCAACCTTGAGAAACTGACAAGGGGAAGTGTTGGATTCCACACCTGGGATATGGTGGTCCTGGTTTTTTTATGTAGAGTGGGCAACAAGAGGGTGGAGAATAGTGTTGTGGAAAGGGACATGGGGTTCTGGTTGACAGAAATTTGAACATGCTTTAGCAGAGCCCTGGCAGCCAGGAGGTCCAGTGGTACCTTGGGGTGCAGCAGGCACGGCAGGACAAGGGAGCTGGTTGTCCTGCTCTGCTCTGCACTGGCGTGGCCTTGCCTGGAGTCCTAAGGACAGCCTTGGCATCCACAATACAAAAAAGACATTAAGCTGTTAGAGTGTCCAGAGAAGGGCCTCAAGTACGATGAAGGGTCTGGAGGAGAATTGTCATGAGGATGGCTGAGGTCACTTGGCTTGCTCATCCTGGAGGAGACTGAGGAAGAGTTAATTGCAAACTATAACTTCCTAAACAAAGAAAGTGGAGGGGCAGGTACTGATCTCTTTCTTATGACCAGTGACAGGAACTGAGGGAACGGCCTGAAGGTGTGCCAGTGAAGATTTAGGTGGGATATTTTGGAAAGGTTCTTTACCCATAGGGTGGTTGAGCACTGGAACAGGTTCTCCAGAGAAGTGGTCACAGCATCAAGCCTGACAGAGTTCAAAGCACATCTGGACAATGCTGTCAAGTACATGATGTTATTCTTGGGGTGTCCTGTGTGGGGCCAGGAGTTGGACTCTGATCCTGATGGGTCTCTTCCAACTCAGCTTATTCTATGATTCTATAACATAAAAATACCCAGACACTGGAATGGAACTAGTGGCAAGTATTGTATGTTATTTCCTTTTATTTTACCTGTCCTCTGTCAGCTGTTTGTGGCATGCTACAATGAACAGTTAGGTGCTCCTTTGGTCTGACCAAGCCCTCCTCTAAGGGTAAAGGGCTGAGAGAAATATCTGGATATGTAAGACGAGGATGCTTGCAGGTTTGGGAGAAAATCTTTAAAGTTTTTACCAGCAAGATGATGAAAGAATCAGCATGTAAAAGGCAATATTGCACTATTGTCTAGGAAGAAAGAGATATGAGTGCCTTAAAATAAGTTTAAATGCTTCAGATGTGATATTTCTTCTCAACTGTCCCACAGTGAAAGCAGAGGTTGCTTATGGAGTTTGATGCCCTGCAGTTTCAAAACAGAGTGAAAAGTCCATTTTTATAATAACTGAAAGATCAGAAGTCATTAATAATTTTTTTGCTTTAAAGGCTTTAAAGATCAGCAATAGCTGATCACTCTTCTGAAAAATTTCTGGCTGTTGAATACTGAGAATGACTAAGGCACTTTGATGCTGTCCCTCTCAATGACATTTTGCTGTGCACTGTGGTTTCTGGAACCAGGTCTAAAACCTCTATTTTTCCTCTTTCAGGCTAGCTGAAAAAAGCTGTAAAAAGGAAAAAAGAAAAAAGAAAGCAGCTCTGTATATGTTCTCTGCTTTGGCCAAATGAATGTTAAATTTTGCTGTCATTAACAGTAACCCATTTAAAACACAACTAAAAAACATCTGCAGTAATTTCCATTAATAAGTCAGCATTTATCTCGTCACCACATAGTAACTTCTTAGAGTCTACAGTTATTTACTTCCCTAAGTTTAAAAAGAGTAACAGCTTTGGTGCTGATGCTAAAGGAATGTAATTAGAGGGGAAAAGACAGACATCTGTTAGGTTGTTTGAAAAATGTTTTTTTGAAATTTAGGTGACACAAAAATGTTCAGTGTGTTTTACACACATCTAAATTGGGGAGAGATAGAGACCTTTAAAAACAATTTTGCAGGAGTCTAGTTCAAAGAAAAGAGTGCAGAGTTGCAATAACTTAATGAGTCATCAAAGAAGGTTGAGGTGTCCAATGTCTGTTAAATGGAAATGATTTTTCCAGACCACTGAGAGATAATGGAAAAAATGAAATGGCTCATCAGTGCCATAGGGTTTTTTTTTCAGATGCAACCAGGTTTTAATACCCTTAAGGAGATGAAGTTAAGAGAGTTCTCAAGCACTAGAGTCACTGAGATTAGTATATATGGTATAGATAGTAAAGCCAGTGCCTTGAAAGCAATTCTTGATAACAGCGGCAAGCATGTTCCTATTTGCTTGGGGGGTTTTATTGTTTTCTTGTTTTGTTTTGTTTTGTTTTGTTTTGTTTTGCTTTGTTTTGTTTCTGTTTTTTTGGTTTTTTTGGTTGGTTGGTTGGTTGGTTTTTTTTTTGCCTGGCATGAACCTGGCAGTATGTGCTTTTATTAAGTTCATATCCGCTGAAAACCCTGATAGGTATTTCCTGATTGAGTCATATATTACACTCATCTTTTATCTAAGGATGGAAAAGTGCATTGAGCTAAAATAAGAGTTGACCAGATTTTTTCCGGGAAAAACTCTAAAAGTAATCATGCATACCTTCTTCCTTTCAGGTGCATACAATATTGCATTTTTTCTTTTCTTAAAGCTACTTATTTCCACAAAGGCTGCATTGGTCCAAACACTGAAATTTTCAGACATGCTGTTTTATATGCCTGAGGCATGCCGTGCAGCTTTTGCAATAATGGTTTTACCCATGTCTCACATAAGACAAATGCTGTGCTATGTTATGAGTATTTATCCCCTGACAACAAAATGTAGCCTTCCCACTTGTGTTGAGAGGTGTCTTCATATTCCAACAGGAAAAAATGAGGAACAACAAAGTAGTGTTTTAATGGCACTGAAAGATGATAATCAGAATAAAATGTGCAACAGCTAGATGACTGTGTCTGATGGGGCAGTCAGTAACAGCAAGCAGGAATAAAAATAAGTTTTGCATGGAGGCTGTTTTAAAAATTTATTTGGGATTTTTATTTTGTTTTGTTGGTTTTTTTCATTCTACGAGTGGAATAAAATTTTATTGCAAACAGCTACAGATGTGGAAAGGAATTATTTCGTTTTAATAGGGGTAATGGAACTGCCTCTATTTGATATGTTGATATCAAATGTTGATATTTATTTGATAATAATATATTTGATATAAATTTGATATTTGTGTTGATGTTTGATATATTGAGTGTAGCTCACAGCACCTCGTGCCCAAAGGAAGGACAGCATTGACTGACCCACAGGTCTGGATTTGCACACTCTTGGTCATGCAACCACAGCAACATCTGAGCAAAACAGAAAGATGTGCTGCTGGAGTTAATGACTAAAATAGGAGCAGAACCTTTTAAGACAAGTGGAGAAGAATTATTTGCATTTCAGACCTCTGTCTTATTATTGGCCTGAAAGGAATTCTCAGCTGAGGAAAACATTGCTCTCTGTCACTTGATAAAAGACTTAGTTGTCACTTTAAGTACACTAACTGAAAGAGAACTTGACAACCATTTCACACCATATGGATTTCCTGCTTCAATTTGTTTTAAATGTTCAGATTCTTTTTATGCTGCATGGCCTTAAAAAAAAATCTTGATGTTTCCCCAACAGACGAAGTTTCAGTAGTACCACTTCTATTAATATAAAGGTACACTTTCAAAAAATAAACTCTAATGTGGAGGCTGCTCCATGAAAAAAAAAAAAAAGAGAGGTGTGTATTTCTTAAGCATCCCATCTGCTGATTTACTTCAGTTCATCTTTAGGTAAGCCAAAAGTGAAAGTTAAAAAAAAAAATTCTAGAGGAAAAGGCAGGGGTATGATCCCCCAGGAAGAGATAGGCAAATAAAATTTAAGCTGATGAATAGAAAGAATAAACCAAAATAATTAAGAATTTTTAAAAATCTCTTAACATTGCATTATTTATCATTGTTTTCCTTTCATTGGCTGAATGGAAGAAAACAGATAGAGACCTGGCAAACCTTGCTTGTACCAGAGATATGCATTCTAAAACATATGCTACTATGCAGTTCTCAAACCATTAAATAAAGTTTAAACAAATTAGGGTGTTGCATATGATAGACAGTGTAAGTAATTAGTAGTTATTGTGTTAAATTTGCAAAGTTTATATTCCCATCCTTTGAAACTAGTCCATCATAATTTTCATGAAGTTAAAAGCATTTATTTTGCCCTTTCTTCCTCATTCCCTCTTTCTCATGCCAATAAGAGGAAGCATTTTTTTTTTTTTCCATGACATAACTTGTCCTGCTGATTATAGGATGCTTCCAGGGAATGCTAAGAAATCTGGGTGGATGACATTGTGGGATTTTCACCAAGTTGCCTGTTGGAAAGCACACTATTTGAAATTGTTACTGTTAAGGGAATTCAGGAAATCTCTTGAGAGTGTTGCCATAGAAGAAGAGAGAATGTGTGTCTCTAGAGATGCTAGGAAATCCAAAGCTACTCTTTTTCTCCTTACTCACTTATCTAAGGGGTTTTCTTTTTCTTTTTTTTTTCTTTTTTTTTTTTCTTTTTTTTTTTTTTTTTTTTTTTCTATAGCTAAAGAAAGTATTACTTTTTATTTTTGTGGTCTTTAACCAGGATGGTTCGAGTGAGAAGGGAAAGGAAGATGTGTCACCCCTGTATGTACACTTGCTCAGCTGTGGGAAGAACTAACCAGCTAGTATGCAGGTTCCAGCAGACTTGTACAAACACTACCTGGCCTTAAAAACGTGCTACATATAAACATAGAAACATAGAAGGGTTTTGGTTGGAAGAGGTATTAAAGGTCATGTAGTTCCACCTTGCATGCCACAGGCAGGAACACTTTCCACTAGACCTGGTTGCTCAGAGCTCCATCCAGCCTGGCCTTAAATATTTTCAGGATGGGGCATCTACACCTTCTCTGGGCAATCTCTTCCAGTGCCTCTCCATCCTTACAGTAAAGGATTTCTACCTAGTATCTAATCTAAACCTACTCTCTCACAGTTTGATCTTCACAAGAGATGAAATACAAGTAGTAGAACCATTTGTATGTGTATTTTAAAATGTTGCTGATATTTTAATGAAAGAAGAAGATTATGAAGAGATAATAAAGCAAACTATCAAAATGTTTAGGGTACCTAAAAATTTCTGTGAATGCATACTATCGGTCCAGGCTTTCAAGGAAAATCTTAGGGCAATGTGGAGATAGACATGACATCTAAAGGAGTGTTTCTGGCTCTAAATAAATAAGTAAATAAAAAGTCTTTACACAGCCATTTCACACTTTGATTACAAAATTTATTTCATTACAGTAATGCTGAATATATTTGAGGTTATATCAGGACACTCACCTCTTCATGAGTGTCAGGAATGGCTTTTTGTAAGGCATTGCTTTTTATTTGCTGCAATGGAATTATTTTAGACTTAGCCAAGAATGAAGAATTTATTGTCTTTGGAGAATAAAGAGAGACTGAAGTTACCAATTCTTCTGCATCTTCTCCTTGGAGGACAATCCAATAGATTGAAACAATAGAAACAAACTTGCAAAACAATGTCTTTGTGAACTAGAGTACTCTATGATTTGCCAGAGCTCCCAGCTATTTATTCTTTGGTTTTCTCTGATACTCTGGCTTGTTGGTCACTTTGCCAATTCATCCTGATGCAGCTTTTTTTTTAAGTTGCTAGAACTTTTAGATTGGCCTAGAAGTTGCTCTTTTATTGAACATAAAGAAATTTGAATCAGCAAGAAGTGAGGCTTGTAAATCTAATACAGTTTTATTTTTCCTTTTTAAGGAATTATTTTTGATTACTTATCAAAATACTTGTGAAAGCAATATGGCCTACTTTGATAAAAAAATGGAATTTAGCTGCATTTTTAATTCGACAAGGAAATAAATAAATTTAAATAATAAATAATAATCATCAAAAGAGAGATTTTGTCTTCTGTGGGTTTCTTCTGTTCTTCTCTTTCTTCTGTTTTTGTGTGGATTTCTTTATTTTTACTGTAAGAAGAATGTCATAGTTACTGCTGCATGCATGTAGAAAGATGAACAGGCTGTCTTGCAGTGAGACAGTGATAGCTGATTAGTAACATTTTAATCAAAAAGCCTGCAAAATGAACCAGGCACCAGCTCACTGCTAGGATCCTGAGGAACTGCAGGTATGCTAAGGACCTGTGGGCACAGATAAATAGGTTGAACTGGGAAAGCTGAGGAAGAAGATAAAAGGCATCTACAGTAATGGCTGACACTTTACATGAGCCTGTATGCATGGGTTGCTTTATTTAATATTGATTACTCAGCCAAGATGCCATTGACAATTAGAAAATTTTAAGATTGGAAGCTGTTTATTAGTGGGGCAATTTTAAAGACTGGCTTATGTGTCTTCTCTTTTAAAGTATTTCTCAGCAATGTGAGAGATCAAAACCATGCCTTTTTAGACGTAAGAAAAGCAAGCTCAGAAAGGTCCTTTTCTTTCTAATCACCAATGTTCTAGTGTCCTTTTTCATTACAGGATTACTGCTGATCTGTGATTTAGATTGAGGAGTCAGGTAAGCATCAAGTCATACAGAGCTGTGTGGGAGATTATTGGCTTGTCTTCTTTCTGAGGAAGCTAATGGCCATCATGAGGGCTGTGTCCATACTAATTACTTGGTTTGACCTCTAGTGCAGTTTTGGAGTGATTCCTTCATCTGTCTTCACTTACCAAGCATTGTTTAGTTTTCCTGTTTTTCAGCATGTAAAAACCCCCTATTTCTTATGAAAGAAGGGAAATCAGGCTGTTGTTCAAGACCCGTGGTGGAGGTTAAGCCTGATCCCCCCAGAACATTTCTATCACGCTGCCACCCTGAGGTTCAGGAAAGCTTTGCTGGCTCTTCAATCAACATTTGCAAACCCTTGCACTAGCATTCCTGGTACCAATTCAGGTACTGAATACTATTTTTCTATTAATGACCTCTGACTTGCTGGTGAAAAGGTTTTAAGAGGTTTCTGGTAGAATCTAGATGTTTGGCTAGGAGTTCTAAAATCAGAACGTGTGTGTAAGTGTGTTTGTCTGTTTGCGTGTGTATAAACAAAAAGCAAGTTTTATCAAGGTGTGTTAGCCAGTTCTGTACTCTATATGGGACAAGGCCCTATAATAATACTGATAGCAATGCAGCCCTCAAGTAGCTGAACTATTGAAAATTAGTTTTTGAAAATTAATGCTTTAAAAAGGAAAAACAAAAAATCCAAAAGAAAACACTTCAGCCCAAATCCCTATTTCATTGATCAGTGTATATTTTTAAATACACATTTATGCTGTATGTGTGGACTAATTAAAATGTTAGTTGTTGCAATATTTTGGAATGGAGGGATATTGCAATGAATCCAATTGTGTGTCATGCTCCAGCATGTGGCTCCTGACTGCCATGCTACCTTTGTTTTCAAGAGGCAGTTCAGTTAGATGTCACACTCTCTCCCATTACTTAGACCTTGACAGTAATTTATTCTTGAACACTGCCTCCTCCTATGCCTGTTTCTTTGCTTAGATATTTCTTTTGAATTCAATGTAGTTTGAGATAAAGTTTACCCAAGTGCATCAAAGGGAAAAACAGCACTGAAGAATAATCTGTCAACTGAAACTAAAATTTAAATTATGAAACATTTAAGTATTTTGTGTTGTGAACTGCCATTGTTTTGCTCTTGTATCCTCTATACCAAGGGTAAAATTTCAAAGCTGCCTAAACATTTATTCTCACCACTTAACAGAAATGCTATGGCATTAATTAAGTATATAATCTAAGTTTCCCTATATTTAAGATAAACTTCCTTTAGATGGAATTTCCAATATTGTCTGATTCCATACATATTGTTCTTGTAGCTTGAGGGCTGGCATATGAAGAGAGCTGACTAAAATCAACTGACAACTCATCTTACAACCCAATAAAACTCAGACTCCACATATTTTTTCAACTTATTAGATCCCCACATCCCTATTTATGAAAACAATTTTATGTGTAAATTTTTAAGAGGCTTTTTTTCAGTCGTGTCATTTTTTGTCCAAATGTTTCTGGAGAGGAAAATTGCCCAGTAGTTCAAGTATCGTAAGCTTATGTCATAAAGGATATTTGTTTAGGGGAAAAAAAACAAGCATAGTATTTGGTCTTAACTTCTTTATTACATGAAAATTTTAAGGCTTGGGATTTTGTTTTTTTTTTTTTTGTTTGTTTGGTTGGTTGGTTGGTTTTTTTTAATGTCAATTGAACAATAACTATGAAATCAAGAATTATGTGTGATTGAAATTAATATTTTGGAGCATCTAATACTTGTGTAATCTCATCATTGAATGTCAGTAAGTAAAGACTGTATGTGGTGGTGTGGTTACTGGTGGGGACTGACGTATATACAGCATGGGTCTACTATAGCCTTTTTCTTTACTATTCTTTACCTTCAATTTAATTGGTATTCTATCTTATCAAAAATTTATTGTAGAAAAACCATCTATTCAAAAATTCTTCATTTCCATAGAGTGCCTCGCAAAATATTAATGATAAATATAGAAGTTTTTTACTACGCATCTGCTACAATTGGATTTTTCTCCTTCATAATTGTGATTTATGAGTTCTCATCTCCTTTCTTCTGATATAATTCCTTTATCTTATTTACAGGAAATGTTAGTAACAGAAAGATTAACGTTTTTCTCAACTTTTAAAAAGGCATGGAACTTCTCAAAATTTTTCTACTGGATTTTTGAATTTAATGTGGCACAATTGTTCCACTATGGGGAACTGTGAGGAGTTCTTTTAAAATGGATGGTCTAGGATGAAATTAAGGCAAACGAGAAAAAAAAAAAATATCTGAGAACCGTTAATTGGTAACAATAAGGGTGTTGCCTACTGAAAAAGAGCAGAAAAGGCAGAAAAGGAGGAAGGAAGATGGAAAAGGGTGGTGGGAGAGAGAGGAGAGAGAAGGATCAGGCGTTGCCACCAGCAGGGCGGGTGTGCCATGGGTGCCCCTGGCGGGGCTGTGTGCGCTGCCCGCCGCGGAGCCTGGGCAGCTCCACAGGCTCAGATCCTGCTCCCTCAGACATGAGGGGAGAGAGGGGCACTCAGGGCACAGCTCTGGACAGGCCACGCTGGGGATCACAGCGCAGGCTGGGTGGGCAAGGCAAGGCCAGAGGCAGCCAGGAACGCAGGACAAAGCAGGCAGGGCATGGGACAGGAGCACAGGGAGGCACAGCGGGTGAAGGGAAGCTCAAAGGTCAGCCAGCGTCCAGCTGAGCACCCAGAGAGAGGGAGGATGAGTGAGCCAGGGCAAGCAAGGGTCAGCAAGGGCAAAAACGAGGGCAAAAGAGCCAAAAATCAGATCAGAGCAAGGGCAAAAAGGACAAAAACAGACCAGACCAGGCAAGCACAAAGAAGAACCCACAGCTTGTGACACGGTTCGTTTTATACCCTCCCAAGGGAGGGTCAGTTTTCTAGTCACGCATTGAGAGTTGTGCAGCAGAACATTGAACAAGCTATTAAATAAGGATGATTCTAGTCTCTCACCCTCCTCTTTACAAAGGTCTTTCACATGTTTAAACTCAGCTCTTAGCTGATAAATTGATCCACATCCTTCTAGTAAGTTATTTATTGATACTTGTATCGCTGCCTTCAGTTAAGGATGATGATCTACAGGAAATGCAACAGCCACAAGACACTGCATAGCTTTTATTGGTGGGTTGTAGAAACACATGCATGTACTTCATTATATCTATATATCTATATAAATGCCTTAGATTTTCTTTTCTCTTTTTTCTTTTTTTTTTTTTTTTCAATATTTCTTTAGGGAATCAAATACTTATTTCTGTCTTTCTGCCGGGCTTTGAACTAGATGAAGGGTGTCTTGGCCTCAATGCCTATTCCACTCTCAGGTGCCACAGCTTGGGTGAGGAGCTAGGCTGCCTCTTCCTCCAAATGTGGCGAGGTTTCTGCTATAGAGTGCGTGCCTCTCACAGGTACAATCTGACTCACCCCCAGCTGTTCCACAGAGGCTTTGGGCACTAACATTCTTTCCACACCCCTTTCCCACCCCTCTGCTTTACTTTGGGAGTCATTTCCCACTATGGGACAGCACGTGTATGTTTATGGCATTCCAAACTGGAAGTCAGAATTGGTTAATTGATTGAAGGGTAAGATCTGGCAACTAAAAATATATTCATAATGCAGAGAGGAGAGTCTTCAAAGAGATAAAGAACACATACAAATATAGACACAGCTAGCACCATATTTGATAAAATTTGTGTATTCCTCATTCATGAACAAAATTCAAAGTCGTGAAAAATATAAATGCAGTGAGATAAAAAAGAAATTGAGATAGAGCCAGAGTAAATGAAACATAAGCTACATGTTTAGAACTTACAAGAAAATCCAAGAGCTAATAGTTTCTGAAATGTATAGGCTATAAAATTAAAACAGACTAAAAAAATCTATAATTTCACATCCATATTACTAACACACATGCTTAAATACACTGGTAAATCAGCTGTATTTTAGAGGCTTGAGTCCTTAACATTTAATTATGAACACAAGTACACAATTATTTCAGTGTCTTCTCAGTCATTCTGACAATTATGTCACTGTCTTGATCTCTCATTTCTCCCTCAGCCTCTCAGTGTCTGTGTTGGTATATTGGTGCATCAGCTTACTTGAATTTCTGACTTACAGAATCTCTCATTTTTTCATTCAGATATCTCCTAGCACTCCCTTCTTAAACTAATGTGCAAGATGACTCAAGGATAAACACCCCAACAATCTGAGAGTAAGTCATTGTGTCTCTCAATATCAAAATCAAGGCATTGCCTAAGCATATTGCTGCAAGCCTTGTTATTTTCATGTTCAGCCTCTCTGAACAGTTTATTATCCGCATCCATTGAGTCATAGCTAAAATTAAAAGGTAAGGTTTTTTTAGATATCCGTATTACCATAGAATCATCATATTATCTGGTTGGAGAGGACCTTAAATTTCATCTAGCTCCAACCCACCTGCCATGACCAAGGACACTTTTCACTAGGACAGGTTGATAAGAGATCTTGTTCCATAAATGCACTGCAACAGTTTTAATGAGTGTTGATAATTTCAATTATTACAAAAGAGCCTTAAAACAGTGAAGGATAAACAGCTCTAGTAATTATCATTCTAATAAAGTTTTGAATTAAATTTGAAAATCAAGAATTTTTTGATTGTTCAACCTAAATACTGTGAGCCTTTCAAATAAAAAAATCCCACTATCCATGTATTAACTACAGTTTTAAGCTTAGTTTGTTAATGTTATTGTCACCATCCACTCTGAAATAAACTCTACCACTTGTTTGTCTTATATACAGAGGAGATATTCCTTCATTTATTGCTATCTATCAGTATAGGAAGCTCTTAGGACTGAAAGATATGGAATATATGTGTTTCTAACTGCAGTTATAACAGTCCAAGAATCTTCACTGTACCAAACAAAATACAACACTGTCAGGCTTATAGTCCAATAACACTTTGAAGAGTACAATCAAAGCAAGCAAACACCAAATATCAGACTTGTTTTTGCACCTCAGCAATATTTCAAATACTCCAGCTGTCCTAATCAATGCTTTAAAATTAACACATACATTAAAAAAAAAAAAAAATAAAAAGGGAAGATACATTTTAGGGAAGTAACTTTAATATGGAATAATCTAAGATATAGCTAATCACTTCACTGTGAAACATTCTGTTCTGTTTGGAACAAATTTCTAAAATGCATTACCTGTAACATATTACTTTCTCTATTCCAGTTAAGAGTAGGAGTAAATGGAATGCTATAAGTACATCAAAGGTAATGCAGTACAGTTGGGTGAACTGTAATTAATCAGCATAACTCAAATTATATCACTAGAACAGGTTTATTTTGAGTACTTTAATATTTTTTGCTAAGATTTCGTTATGCAAAATTGCTTTTGTAATTGAGCCCAAAAATTTCACATCAAAAAAGGTTCCTTACTTTTTTCTTTCTAACAGATTTGGATTCTGCTCGTTAAATTTATATTTCTTATCGTTGCGACTATTGGAATTTGAACCCAGTAAGGCTCTGGAGCAGATCATGGGAGGGGGATCACACGGCCCACGGAGGACATGCCAGGGATCAGGCCCAGCCCATGTGAGTGGGAATTGCAAGTACACAGAACTCTCTGGGCCTTGTGCATACAGGTAGAGATGGATAGAGTGTTTCACCACAGGCCTTGGAGGAAGCTTGGAGAATGAGGCGAGAAAATGGGGAAGACTTAAAACAAGTACACGAATTCAGAGTACAAAGAAGAAGATATTTTAAATCAGGTCCCACCTGATCAAAGCGATGTCCTTCGAGGTGTGGATGAGCTACCTTGGGTGTGAGGGAAAAGCAGTGGATGGAGTTTTCCTGGGCTTGAGGCACGCCTTTAACTCCATCTCCCGCAGCACAGTGGTGGATAAGCCGTCAGCCCAGGGCCTGGGCAGGGACACTCTGCTGGGATAAGAACTGTCAGGATGGCCGTGTGCAGAGAGTGCTGGGGAATGGTGCCGCACCCATCAGGTGTGCGGTCACTGGCTGTGTCCCTGTGCCCAGGCCTGCTCCTGTTCCCAGGGTCTCTCCTGCCCATGTGGCCAAGAGCATGAAGCACACCCTCAGTAGTAAGTTTGGGATGACACCAAAGCAGCTGGAAGTGTCAATGTGCCAGAGGATAGCAATGATCTGCAGGGGGATATGAACAGACAGGATGGATGGAGCGCTGCCAGCAGGATGAGATACAAGAAGACCATGGCACAGCCGAGCCCATGTGTCCCAACAAGCCCCTTCAGTGCTCCAGGCTGGGGGAAGAGCAGCTGGAAGGCTGAGCAGTGGGAAAGGCTCCAGTGGTGCTGGCCAAGAGTGGCCAAACTTGAGCTGGTGTGAGCCCAGGTGGGCAAGGAGGCCAGCAGCCCCGTGGCCTTCTGTGTCAGCACTAGTGTGGCCAGCAGGACCAGGGTGGTGACTGTCCCTGTGTGTTGGGCACCAGGGAGGTCACAGCTCGAGTGCTGTGTGCAGATGTGTGCCCATGTTGAGATGCAATTAGTGCCAGATGCCTCTGCCTGAAACAAGGTTCCAAGGAGACCATCTATCAAAGTTAACAACAAGGATTTTATTGAACAGGAAATGTGGGGTAAAGAGATATGGGTGGGAAAGATGAGGATGAGAAGCAAAGAGGGCAAAATAAGGAGCTGGAGTCTTCTGGGTTAGCTGGCACCTTAGGGCATGGTCCTGGTGCCGGCAGCCGGGCTCACTCCTCTGGCTGCCCCCTGAGGCAGCCGAAGGAGAAAAGGCGGCGCAGAGCCCGCCGGGCCGCCTTGGCGACGGAGCGCCATGGCCGTGGGGCCGGGGGCTGCGGGACAGGGGCCATGGCAGCGGGGCCAGCAGGAACACTGCCTGCCAGGGCCTGGGTGGGCACCGGGAAAGGCCCTGCCAGAGCACCATCCTCACAGGGCTTTTCCTGGGAAGGGACGGCCTGGGCACAGACAGCCTGCATCCCTGCTGGGTCTGGCTCGGCTGCAGCATCGGCAGGAGAGGCGCAAACCGCCCCCAGCTTGGTGTCTGCGGGCAGTGGCGTGGGGAGAGGCTCGCTGTGCCCCTCCTCAGAGGGACTGCTGTCCAGAGGAGAAGGTGCTGTCTCTTCCTCCTCTTCTTGCAGTGGGAGAGACAACACGCTCTCTGGCTCGCTGTCCCTCAGGCCTGCCTCTGCTCTGTCCTGGAGCTCTTCTTCCTCCCACTTTTCCAGGAGATTGCTCAGAAGAGCATCGCAGGCTGAAGACTTGCTAGAGGCAGAGCACAGGTGTGCTAACATGTCTCCATTGTTTTCTGCCTCTCCTCTTGAGACTTTAGTCATGCTCGCCATGTTCTGTGTCCCCTGGGAGCCTGCAGCAAGTTCTGGGGTGACCCTTGGCTCGTCCCTGGTGACACATCCATCTTTGTCTGGTGGTGGGTGAAGGAAGGCATTCTGTGGCTCACTGTCCCTCTCTCCTGCTGCTTCTCTGTCAAGGAGCTCTTCTGGGTCCCAGTTTTCCAGCAGCTCCTTGACAAGAGTGTCGCAGGACAGTGAGTCACCAGAGGCAAGGCCCAGCTCAGCCAACACCTGATCAAGAGACACAAGCTCAGACAGCTTTGGTGTCTCTGCTGCGGCGCCTTTGGTCACACTGCAAGAGCTGTGCTGCTCTGAGGGGGCTGCTGCTGCCTCCAGGCTGGGGCTTGGTGGATCCTGGAGCATGCACCTGGACTTGGTGGGGCTTTCTTGATCTTTCTCCAGGGAGGAGAAGATGGCTCTAAGCCTCTCATCATAGAATTTTTTCTCGCAGCTCCTGCACCTCCTCTCTCCTTTTTCGCAGGCGATGCAGCATGGCCTCCTCATCATCATCTGGGCACAGCTGCTTGCCACGCGCAGCTTGCTGGGCTGGCCGAGGAATTCCCTCTCTGTCTCGGCGGGCACTTAACCATTTGGAGTTCCTGCAGTTGGACACCACTGGCCTGCTCTCACGCAGATATGGGCTGAGGCCTTTCAGCAGGTCGCTGCAGGTGTAGGCGCCGTGTCCTTTCTGCACATTGGTGATCTCCACTCTCTCATATTCTCCCAGGTACTCCCAAGCCAGCTGGCTCCCAGTGCAGAGCGGCACACCACGTGTGGCTTGCACGGCTGACAGGCGATTGCCCTGCCTTTCTGCTGGCCCGTGCCGTTTGTACAGCAGAGGCTGCCACTCACGGGGCTGGCCCTGGGCGTTCGCCTTCTGCTGCTTTGACATCTTCAGTGATTTCCTCTCAGACACTGACCACGGGTACACAGGAGAGCTGCTGCCTCCTGAGGAGCTGCTGCTGCTCTCCTGGGAGTGGCCACCCACTGCAGGCTTTTATAGCCCCCACAGCCATGACACTGGCCTGCGTCACAATGGCCTCTGGGCATGATGCCACCTTGTGTCACAAAGGCCTGGTGGGCATGGCTGACCCATGTCCCTAAGGACTGGCGGCTTCTCTGGAGATGTCCCTGGTCACAAAGTCTTTCTTTCCTTCTTTGACCCTCGACTTTGCCTGCTCTTTTTCTTCTCCCAATGACCTGCATCTCTCTTGTGTGCCAGCTTGTGTGTTCCTCCCCTAAAAATCCCCTAAGATGCCCTGTGCCTTGTCCAAGTGTTTTCCCCAGTGTGGTTTCACGTGCTTGGGGGGAGGGGTGGATTCACCTCAGAGCAGGCCCCCTGAAGCTGGGAAGTGGGAGGGGCTCTCCCGTCTCTGGGAGCTTCCCCTGTGGGCTGCTGCCACCAATCAGAGAGCTGATTTGGTGATGGACAGCTCGGGAAACCAATAAAAAGTTATTTCGCTTTCACAAATCACAGTGGATCAGCTCTGCTCTCTCTCTTTCGGCTTCCAGTCTCCGGGGGTGGTGGTCCCTGGCTGGGGCCCCGGCCCGGCTCTGGGCTCGGCCTGGAGTCCGGCCTGGTGCCCCGGCTCCGCGGGGGGGGCCAGCTCGGCACCCCGGCTCTGCTGGGGGCCCGGCTTGGGACCCCAGCCCCGGCTCTGCGGGGGGCCCGGCCCGGCCGCATGGTCCCGGCCCACCCTCCCTGACCGCATGGCCCCGCACGCCCGGAGCTCCCCTCTCCACGGGGCATGGCCGAGCAGGGGGATCGAGGAGCCAGCAAAGGCTCTCCCTTCCCCATTCCCTTCTTCACGATCTGGATACAATTGTAACTTCTTCATGCCTGGATAAGATCCTCGATTTTTTCTAAGCTCTCCTGAATGGGAAGAAATAAAGCCTGGAGACTCCAGAAGTCAGCGCAATGAAGATAAAGTTCCTGGTGGGAAGAGATTGAAAAGATGCGAACTGATAAGTAGCTGAAAACCTTTCTGTGGGCTAAGGGGATTGTGACTTCACTAAAATTCCTTTAAACTGTGAAATATACTTGGGGAGGTTTGGATGCTTGAGAAGAAGACCTTATTTTTGCCTTGGAGAAATATAGTTCTGGGACTGAAATGTGAACAGAGAATAGAGAAAGAGATGACTTGTTGCCTCAGGGACTGAAGCTCTCTCTGTCCTGGGACTGGAATAAAGACAGAGACATTTGATAGTGAAGGAGATGAAGAGAATCTTGGTTTTTTTCAGCAGCCTGCCTTTAAAAGTACTACCCCATGTGTGTAACATAACCCATTGCACAGCTCTGGAAGGACTGTGAAAGAATGGGAGGAGTCATAATCTGCAATATTTTTTCCCAGGCGGATGTGGATTGTGAAGGTGAAGACGCCCCCTAAGCCATAACCAAAAAGGGACTTTTCTCTCTTAAGTAAACTGAACTGATTATTTCAATGTATCACTGACTGAAGTGCTCTCTGTATGTTTGTTGGTAAGAAATGTTGAATGAAGGGGAGGAGGGAACAATCTAGGGATCTTATTCTGAATATTTTTGTGTTATTAATAAATTTCTTCTTGTACCTTTCTAAGTTTAAACCTGCCTTGTCTCTACTCCTGGGTCCCGTCTCTAAAAGAAATTAAATATATTAAGGTTGGCAAACCCAAGTCACGCCTTGACATCCAGCCTCTCACCCACCATGTCACACAGTCCTTGGTGCCGACCCCATGTAGAAAGGTCATCAGAATGGCAAAAAATGTGTTTGGACTTAAAACAGCCCCTACTGTAAAACAGAATAAAAAGTCTTTGCTAACAAAAGATTAGGATCGATGCTCTGGAGTTCCAAGAAAAAAATCACCCTTCTTTAATGGATATGGGGACAAGAGGAATGCGTTCACAAAGGGGCAGGAAAAGGCTGAGGTATGGAATATCTTCCTTGACTCATCTGACAACAGTCAGATGGGTTATCTGGAGGACAAGCATTCCCAGGATCTGGCACACAGGGAGGGGATCACACCAGAGTCCCTGCAATCCTGGGGGAAGTCACCAGTGTTCTGTGGAGCCCCTTACACACTGACAAGTCTGTGGGGCTGGCCCGGAGTACCCCAGGGGTGCTGAGGGTGCCCATGGAAGAGCTCGCTGGGCCACCATCCCATCCTTTATTGTGGTCATTCCTGGCCAGCCGGGGTGGCCCCAGATGCCTGGAGGTGCCAGTGTGAGTGCCACGGCCAAGAAGGGCTGCGGGGAGCGTGAGGGGAGCTGCAGGGCTGTCAGCCTGACCTCGGGCACAGCAAGGCTCTGGAGCAGATCATGAGAGGGGGATCACACGGCCCACGGAGGACATGCCAGGGATCAGGCCCAGCCCATGTGAGTGGGAATTGCAAGTACACAGAACTCTCTGGACCTTGTGCATACAGGTAGAGATGGATGCAGTGTTTCACTGCAGGCCTTGGAGGAAGCTTGGAGAATGAGGAGAGTGAAAATGGAGTAAACATAAAACAATATCGTATCCTGTACAAGTTGGAAGTTAAGATTTACGTGGGATATGTCTATTGGACATAGGTAGTGCAATGTTGGAATTAATTTTTTTGGGCCTTCAAGAATAATTAATGTCCAGAGTAATCTTTAATTTACTCTGTTGGCTTGTCAAACCATTTTGCATAATTGCAAGACAATTAGATTTTATTTTCCTATTTCCTTTTTTTTTTTGATTTATTATTTTTTTAATTTTGGAAATATTATAACAGTGTACCCATTAAATGTATATGTACTTGTATAATAACGCATTTTTGTCCATCCTTTTATCCATCTTTTCCTTCTTGATTCAGGTGGATATTTAATAATGTACCCAAGTAAAAGCTCCTCTGCTATTTAGCAATTCAAGAAAGTTGTACCCTTGAAATCTACTTCAGTTAAAGCTAGAGCAATGGAGGTGAAGTTACCAGATATAATTACTTCAACTGGGTCACCAGAAGGTGTGTTAATGTCAACCAAATAATTTGGCAGCTTTCCTAGTACTTTCTCAGGCCCCTTGATCATTTTTCCAAGCACCTGTGAACTTTTCTTCCTATCTTCCTTTGTGTGATCTCTCTTCCGTCAGATTTCTTTTCCAATTCTACACTTTTAGTCCTGATATAGGCTAGTGGTTCATAAATCATCTTGAGGGTGTTCATAGTACCTAACGCAAATGACATTTACAAATTCTGCAGGAGGTGAAGGACATTTTAAAAAAACCTCTAAGTCACCAGAGGATAGTACTGTCCACTGCTATTGTGTGAAAAACAATACTGTTAACGATCAGAGAAAACATCATTGGCAATAGATACTTTAAATGTTGCATGGAATAGAAGGACACTGAAACATTTCTTCATTTTTGTAGAGATGTAAACTTTTGGATTTTATACTCCAAACTATGCGAGCCTGGTAGCTCATTGTGCTAGTTTGGCATTAATTGATTTGTCATGTAGATGGAAAAAGTCAGCCATGGAAGTGATTCTCTGTGAGGAGCTGCAATCAGCTTCCTCCCTGCAAAACCAGAGCCTGCCTGGCTCTGAGAACTGGCACACTGCTAAGCCAATTAGAGAAGCTACTGATGCCTCTATGATAACATAGTTAAGAATGAAATAAAAGCACGAAGCTCTCTTGCTCTCTAAAATGAGGTGGGGGGACCTCATCCCGGCTTGACTGCCAGGGTCCGTCCCGGCACCATGAGCAACCATGTGGCCAGGGTGGTGCCATGCAGCCATGGCTCTCTTGGCATGGCTTTATTTATGGACTTTATTTACTTAGCTGCTTTTAACCAGCCATGCTGAAGACAGAAAAGCAAAAGCAGTGGCAGCAGTTTTTCTTTTTTTGCATCCCATATGAGGAAAAGGTGCAGAGTGGAGCTGGCAGCCGGCGTGGCTTGTGCAGGGCTGGCAGAGACCAGGTGATTAGCTAAAAGGGATTCGTGATGAGCAATTCCTCAACTGCAGAGCCTGGACAAGATCAAACTTCCAGCTCTATAAAGCTCTATAAAAACTGTTTGAATTGATAGAACCTGGGAACAAATGAACATACTGACACCAAAAGGAAAAAGTGAGGACACGTGGAGAACAACATGGTGACACCAAGGACGATGCAAAGGAGGGAGGGGGAGAAGGAATTGCTCCAAGACTGGGAGCTGAGATTCTTCTGCAAGCCATGGTGATGACTGTAATACATCATAGTCCTATATAATACAACAATCTGTTCCCTGTAGTTCATGAAGTGCATGGGGGCATGCAGCACTCACCCACAGCCCATGAGAAAAAGGCAGTCATGCCTGGTGAAAGGCTTGAACAGGGAGAGAGAACCCTTTCAGAGACAGAGTATACTTTAGAATAGCTCATCCTTAAAAACTGCACCCTATAAGATAAATAGCCCACAAAAAGCAGTTGTGGGAAGACTGAAAGTTGTGGGAGAAACTCCACTTTGCAGATTTCAGGCAGACTGCTATTTGTGAAAATTAAAACCATGTTGAAAAAATTTGCAGAGACGTGTCTTCTGTGGGAAGGACTCCATGGCACAGTATAAGAGACTCTTCTCCCTAAGTGACCTGAAGGAAGATTTTTAGAAGAGACAAACTGACTAAAAATTCCATGTTTTGTCACCCTGAGCTGTTGGTGAGAAGGAAAGAAGGGCTAGGGGATTGGGAGGAAAAGGTGCTCTAAAGGTTTCTTTCAGTTCCCATCATTCTCTTTTAATTCTGTTCATAATTATTTTTTCCTTATACCTTTTAAAATTTTAAACCTGTTTTGCCCTTTAAGTGTTTTCTCCCAATCCTCATCTCACCCGATGAGTTTTCTTTCCCCCTCCTCTGCTTAACTATAGCAGAGGAAAATGAGTAAATTATTTCCGTGGGTGCACTGGCATTTGGCCAGCATCAACCTATCACACTCATCTTGGGAAAAAGGTTTTAATATCAAAAACATGGAAAAAGCAGACCAACTACTCATATTCTTGGCTTTACTTATGTTTTTCTTATAATTTATGTGTCTTTCATTGCATTATAGTCTTTTAGTCTTTGTTTAATTCTGTCGCTATTTCTCTGTAGTCAAGTAAATACTAACATAATGCATAACAAGGTATCATGCCACTTTGCTATGTAATTTTGTACTAATGCTATATTTCAAAAATGGAGTTCTGATAGGAATTGAAAATGTGCCTCATCAATTTGAGATACTCAGAAATTATATTCAGCATGCAAAATATTCAAAACTAGTTGTGGTGGAAGTAACACAAAATAACCCTGTTGGAGATTTGTCTTCACTTTTTACATCTGTGTACAGATAGATAATCTTCACAGATCACCTTTATATGCCCTTTTGACTTTCACTAATGCTGTTGTATACACAGAACAGTATCCCTGACCAGGCTGGCAAATATTTGAAAGTCTTAAAAAAAAATAAAAATTGTTATTAAAGATGTGCACTACAGGTGAACCTTAGGCTCCTAAAACAAATACATTCAATGTACCTTTGCCAGCCATAAATATGAGCCTGATATGAGTCATGACAGCTTTGTTTTATTTTATGGGCTTGACCTAAAGGAGTCAGGAAAGACATAGAATGTAAAGGAGTAACACTTGAGAAGTGAATTGATCCATCCCAAACAAAAGCAAGAACTTGAGATAAGATGGGAATTTTCTAATGTCTACAAATTTCTTGTTTTGAATGCCCTTACCTGGTGCTAAGACAACTGGGTAGAGATGTAGGAGTGTTAAATGCTTCTTGAATAGTTTGAGGGAGCAAATGAAATGTAGATCCTTTTTTTTTTTTTTTACCAGGAAGGAAAGATTAATTTTGACATACATTTTCCTCAATTTTGTTAGTTTTCAAAGATTTCCACTTGATATTTTTCATTTAATACAATTGGTTATTAGTGAGAAATTTCTGTTTCTTCTCAAGGTACTCCAAGGCATCTAGTCAGATTAATTGCTTCAATTTCTTCTTCCTTTACACCATCTTTTTTTTTGTTGTTGTTTTTGGGTATGATGTCTATCAGAGGCCTAGAAACTCTATTAATTGAGATCTGGCAATTGCAGAAATGTTAGCTGTGGTGTCTCTCTGAAATCTGAAGTCCACACTGTCCTGAGAAGGAATCTGCTCAGTCTGTGCTTTCTTCTGTCCTATTACATCATCACAAGTGTTTGTGAAAAGAGCAGGGGGAGCACTCCCTTCTAAGCAGCTGCCAGACAGCAGTGTTCTGAGACTGGAGAGGAATCTCATGGACAAGACTTCCAAATGGGACCAAATTCAGGGTATCTCCATCTAGGACTTTGAACCTGAAATACCTTCAGAGCAACTTACATTTCAGAAAGCATATTAGTAGATGTGAAAGACATTTCAGCTTTTCTACCAAAATTACCATTTCCTACCATTGTAATGTGCTCTGGGTATGAGATATAAGCTAGTAATTTGAAATTATACTTTTTAATATGCTGTCTTTAGACAGACTAAAGGGATCTGATCTATGTAGTATAAGTGCATTTGATAGGCCAATACTACAGTATTCAAGACAAAGGCAGTAAAAAAAACACCTAAGTAGAAGACTACAACAAGACTTTTTCTAGTTTATATTAACAAGAGACAGCAACTTTGGAAGATAGATGTTTTTTCTCAACTGGTGTTACAGTATTGGAATAAATGACTTTTTTTTTTTGCTTAACTGTTGCAGCTGATATAGTTTTCAATTTTTTAGCTTGTCATAATCCATTCTTATACTGGTTCCTTTGCTTCAAAGCACATCAAATATTCAATTAGACTTTTATTTCCAAGCCTGTAAACTTAGTTATCGAAGTATGATACAAAATCAGCAATCATTGGCAATGGGAACAGTGGGCCAGTAATAATTCCTATTGTTGAAACCATTTGGTACAGGGAGAACTTGGGATTAAAAACTGGTGCTTTAAAATCAAGTACTTCTAAATTAGTACCTGGTAGCTACCAAATTTATCATCTAGAAAGGTAAATTTCTCCTGAGTCTTGGTTCTGCAAAGATTCTTACACATGCTTCCCTTTATGCACTAGTACTGTCATTTAGTAATTTCTCAAGTGTATCAAACTTGATGCACTACATGATGTAAATCTAAAGGTACGCCCCACTGCAGGACAGGAGTTTCAGACAGAAATGTGTCTGGGTTTACTCCAGCCTAGGGAAATACATCAGAGGAACTCCTAGCTGGTATTTTGGATTCACAGTAACTTTATGTTTGCCGCAGTGAACTTTTTTCTAGCCTGCATCAATCTGTTATGAGTAACAGGGCATAGACAAGTAAAAGTATTCTGCCCACTGAAATGGAGAACACTCATCAAAGACAGGATTTGTGAGGGATGTGTCATCTTTACAGCAGTATCCACAATTCACTGGTTCTTTAATGCATTTTTGTTTAAAGCCACTAGAGACCATCAGATATGGTCTAATATAGGCTGGTGGGAATGATTTAGGTTTTAACAAGATGATGATTCCAAGACAGGAAGAATATCTTCATATTATTTTACAGAAAATACTTCAAGGAAAATTCTTTCTGAGCATCCAATTCAGGGTTTTTTTTTTTGTTTGTCTGTTTTTGCTAAAAATGGTATTATTACATTAATTATAACAATAATCCTGTTGCCACCAAAACAAAGCATCTAAATTAATACTTTCTTTGAATAACTTGGCCATCTGGTCTTTTTTTTCCTATAATTGATTATTCATGTTTAAAACATTTTTATTGCTGTTGTGGGATTTTTTTCTAATTATTATATTACAAATTGCAGTTTAATAATTTTTATTGCCATGAAAATCACAATATTAGATTTACACAGTTCAATTAACCTGAGAATGAGTATTGGTAACATCCCTTTGGAAAAGCATGGATTCTGGATGACTTAATGAAAAGGTTTAATTGCTGCTATTATTTCAGAAATATATTAATGTGCTCAGTATTTTAATTATTTGTTCTTTACAAGTGTAATTTCACTCTAGAGATACCTAACGTTCTCATGCATCATGTGAACCTTTCAGTGCCTCTTTTGACGCTGCTCAATTTACTGCCTAATGAATCCATATTTTTCTACAGTCCAGGGTGACACAAGTGCTGCAGTTTTGCATAAACAGGTTCATTTTTTAAGAAGAGTAGGAGGCCATATGTGAAGTGAAAGGCGACTGTACTGCTCTATCAGAACTGACTGAAAAAATAATTGATCCCAAATAATTGACTGTCGTATAAATAAATAACATAAATGACAAAGTCATGTCAGATCTTTGGTCAATTGGTGGCTGTTCAGCTGTTATTTGGCAGCTTGCACTCAGCAGAAAGCCTCTTGCAGGTTGCAGCTGAACCTGCACTACAACTGAGGAAGAAGAAGACATGTAATCTCTTTCCAAATGGATTCCATTTATTTATTATCCCAAATCTAGCAAGCTATTGGTAAATTAAATCACGGAAGATTTGCACAAGTTAGAAATACCAGAGATGTCTTGATAAATACATGTGAAGAGTTAAACCAATTTACACTGCACCAGCAACTAACTTTGGGCAAAACACAGAGAGAATGAGGGAAGAATTTAGTGGTATAAGTAGTTGAAACTAAATCATGATATAAATGAGGGAGGGAAGACAGAACACAAATATTTTAATCAAAGTTTGATTTCTGGTAAAAACTCAATATGAATTATCAACACATAAGAAAGTAGAATACTTGTTTATTTTTTTCAAATAGACAATATATGCATATCACCTTTAAGGTCTAATTGTGCTAATTAGCTCTGTTTTCTCTGGCAGACTAATATTATCAAGCAGCACTGTGTCTTTTCTTATAATTATATAGTCTTAGATGTATCTTTAAACTACAGAAATACAATCTAAAAAACTGAGATAAACTGAGTATATAGTCCATGAGAAAAGCACTCTTGGAGAGAAGTTATGAGCTAAATGGGGGTATTTCAAATTGGGTTCCTCAGTGGTCTGACTTAAGCTTAATTTCATTTAATATTTTAGTCACATTTTGACTAATATGTAAGATTGCAATGTGAACAATTAAAACAAAACTAGAAGAGTCTGCAAATACTTGGCACATCATTCTTCTAATGATCTTGTAAGACTTAGGAATGAGCACTTCAAATTCTTGAAGACAGGTTTTTCTTAATATTTGTGCAATTGTTCTTAAAATCAATTAGAAAAATAGATTTGTTTATTTCATTACATTCATTGCTTTCCTAACTTCCAGTATATTTCCCTGAATTTGAACTGAATTTATTTTGACAGTATGGAAAATTTTAATGGTATTGTTTTCTACCTGTTCCTAAGATTGATTTTGGATTCCAGATATGGTCTGTTTAAAAAAAAGAAAGAAACAAACAAACAAAGCCCCCTCACTTCACACCCTGAACCTTTGATTTGTTTATGCATCAGCAGTTGCTTTATAAGCAAACATAGTATGTCATGTAGATGTGGGACAATGTCACTGTCAGTGAGGCTTTTACAGCACAGGTCAACCCCAGGGATGGTAACCTCAATTGTGTCCTCAGTGGTGACCTATTTATTCTACTTGATATATTAGATCTATATCTGTAGTGTAACAATTGAAAATTAAAAATTAAAAAGAAGGAAGGTTATTTTATTTTTCCTGTGGGAGACACTGGGAACTCTAAGGCTGTGGGGAGTATTTTAATTATCTTGAAATTAAAAATAGCAAGTTATGTGGCTCCATGCAATCTTAAATTTACTGAGGGACTAGGGGGACTGTTGTTTTCTCCAATTAGCCTGGCAAAGTTTTGAATCATATTCAGAGAGAAAGACTAGATTAGTTCCTATCCATTCATTGATATCATGGCTGAATTTACCCAAGCTTCTGACAACAGATAAATATGTATGTATGATAAGAGTTTGGAGTGGGAGCAGCCTGGGAATTGCTCAAGCTTCATTTGGCCATGTGATAGGAGGGATCCCTTAGTATACTGATTCTTTTGAGAAGAGTTTTTAATGTTCTCCCTGTCTTTGACTCCCTGTGTCCTGCTTCTTTGTTGTGCTTCTGATTAATTTGACATTCAGGCACATCATGAACACAGACACTTTCTGGTGTCTGTGGTATGTATCAAGAATGTAGAGGGTAACAGCACTCCATAACAGACAAACTGGAGATGGAAGGTGGATAAACAAAGTGATACAAGACTGGAGAAATCCCTGTTTATTCATTGATGTCAGGTCTATGCTAACTGAAACAGTAAAAATGTTCCATTTAACTTATTTTATTTAAAACTCTATTCCTCTCAATAAGACTTACAACCTTAATCTCAATAAAAAAATGCAAAACCTCTCTACTAAAAGAAGAGAAAGTTGTTGCCTGCTGCAGATGAGTTTGTACAGTGTCACTATGCATATACTTCTGTATGCTGAGATAGAAGCAAATTGTCCTTCTGAAAGAATCCTCATAAAACCATAGAATACACGGAGCTGTAGGACACCCATCAGGATGACAGAGTCCAGCTCCTGGCTCTGCACAGGACACACCAAGATTCACACCATGTATCTGACAGCATTGTCCAAATGCTTCTTGAACTCTGTCAGGCTTGGTGCTGTGACCACATCCCTGGGAGCCTGTCCAGGGCCCAACCACCCACTGGGTGAAAAAGCTTCTCCTGATTTCTAATCTATACTTCCCCTGCCATAGCTATATGCCATTTCCTCGAGTCCTGTCACTGGACATGAGAGTGAAGAGATCAGTACTTGCCCCTCTGCTTTCCCTCCACCAATATGCACACACACAAAAAGCTTTGCATCAGAATAGCAAGAAAAAAGATGTTCCATTTTTCTGTAAAATAACTACTGCTTTTAATTTGGGATTTAAGGGTCTAGTAGGACATGCCTTTTATCTGAGGCACTTCACTCATTCTTCATGGAAATGGGGACTATTTGAGCAAAAGTGTTGGGATATGTGGGATGAGGCTGTGGCAGGAATTCCTTTATCATTCTTACTTTCTTTTTACCTTCTCCAGCATGACTGCAGTTGTCTTTAAGATCATTTAGGAGTTTTATTTTATAAAATCACTGCTATTACACAAATCTAATAATAATTGGTGCACCCTTCATTGCTTCTTCCTTTTCTTTGTCCTTAATATCATCCTTGCATTTTATTAAGAAATGTTTTGTGTGTGCACTTGTGATCAAAATGGATGTTTGATAGAGTATTTGAATTAGTGACAACTTATAATTGCAAAATCCAGAATTCAGCAATGGAATTTCTCACCAAATTTAGACTCTGTTGTATTTAACAGCAGACAGGTTAGTAGGTGGTTAGGAAACTTTTCTCCCTCCCCTGCTCTCTCCTTCCTTTTCTTGGTTGCTCTGTTTCATGCTCCACTTACTTAACATACACAAGCAGCCAGGAGACTGCAGCAAAAATGAGGCATTTAACTCATCACCCTCCTCAGTCTGCACTAGGACCAGGTGCAGAATTTGAAGGGCAGAATTTGACTCTGAACGAGGATCACAAAAGAATTTGATACTAAAGTATGTAAATCCCAACTAAATATTAGCTGGGACTGTTAAGTCTAACTACATAAAAAAGATTGATTTGGGATGGTACTGGGTAGGGTTTATAAAGTATGTAAAGTATCACCCACATCTTGCTTTGGGGAGGTGTGTAGATTTTACATTAGCAGAGCTGTGTTTCTTACTGAATATGAGCTATACTTCCTGGTGCTAAGTCTGATACTTCTTTACTTTTCAATGTAACTCTATTGGATCAGGAGGGGCAACGGAGTTTCCCATCCAGATGTCTCACTCTGTTTGTTATGACCTTGATTCCCTCCATACAACAAATTCATAGCTTTCTTTGAAGGCAGCAGTGTTACATATATTAAACTTTTGCAGAACTCCTTGGTCTTCCCCTGAATTTTGTCTCATTAAAATTGTTCATAATAATCATGTGCAGTAAGCATTTCATTTATCAGCTTAAGCATGTGGGTGTACTTGCAAGCACTGCAATTTGGAAGGAAATTTGCAACCTCATCTAACAAAATGCAAGCAAGCAGGAAAGCATTACCATAGACATACTTATTCAAAGCAAAAAAACAGAGTCTGCAGCAGGGGCAGAGACACCCTTAGAGGGTGTGTTGCTGGGTTAAACTAGGTACTGTAAGTGTAGTAGAAAATTATTTAGAGAGCTAATTTGGAAATGTAATTGTATATAACACAAAACCTAGTATGTATAACAGAGTGGTGGTGTAAAAGGAAGTGGGATAAGGAGATGGAGCAGTCTTAGATGAATATGAAATATGAAAAGGAAAAAAAAATCAAAATACTATTTAGCATATTTGTTGAAATACCTTCTGTGGTAAAGGAGGACATATATTGTATACAGCAAATTATATGCCTTAAGGTACTTGTACTCTGTTTAATAGTCTGGTACTCAGTTTAGTCTTCTGGTGTTTTATTTTGTGTGTTGATCTTCCCTCTGTTGGTTATTGCAGTTTGATTTGTTTTGTTAGGGGCAAGGTGAGATGAGTTTCATTTTAATGAGGCTTAGTAGAATGACTAATATTTCCTTTAAAATTATGAAATCTACGCTTGTAGACTAATTTCCCTATAATATGATGCATAAGATTTTTAGATTTCAATGTCTATGATTCAATTTCTTCTTGAAATAGTGTTCAGATGATTTACTTTATTATCTATTATATACACACTTACACATATATGTGTATACATCTATGACTATATCACAACTAAAATTGAAATTAACATGACAAGATTTTTATTTTAAAATATAGAATGGGAATGGGCTATGAACATAAACACTGGGAAAGATAAGAAAAATATGTTACTTTAAGTGCATAGGTAAAAGAATTTTCCTTGGGATCCTGAATCTAGTTTGACTACCTTATACTTCATTCATATTTCTGACATCTAAAACATCACAAAGAATTAATTCATGAGATAAAATCCACAATATTAATTATGCATATTGTCTAAATGTATATTCTTATTGAGCTTTTTATTGTCAATTTCATTTGAAGATCATTTGAATTTCTTATTTTAAGACAAGGTTCAAAGAGATTTCTCCATTTGCTTTTTCTTTTTTTTTTCTTTTTTTTCCTGTCACTTATCTCTCTTACACTTGTCCTCTTAGTTCCTTTTGCCTTCTAGGCATTGCTCCTAGTTATTGATTGTATTTGATTTTTTAATAGCCAGGGACAAGCTTATTTTCATCAATTCACCTTTGTGATTAATTTAAAAAGTCTATATACCTTTTTATTTCTGCTGCCAGTTAGTGAGATCTCAGCTCTCAGCTCATTCTTCCCAAGGTTGTGTACTTCTGTTTCATAACAAAGAGTCCATCTATTTATGTGGCTCCAGTCCTCAAGGTCAGCTATTCTTTCTCCAAGACTCCTTTGCATTGAGAGGCCACCAAGTGCACAGTGATGGCAAATTTCATGAGTGTATACTGACTAGTTTGTCAATATCATTAAATGAAAGTGTAAATGAAACTGGTCCCAAATTGTATTCTAGACAAATTCATTTGGCATGTGCCTTACAATCTCAACACTCCTTTTCCAGTATAACCCATTTTGGGCTCCTCCTTCAGCCAACTGCTCATTTACTTCATATATCTGACACCATACTTCCCAGACCTCACCATTATTTTCCAGCTTGGCATGATAGGAGGCATTTGGAGATGTCCAAGAAGATTATATTTTCTAGTTTCCTGTATGGACATAAATGACATGTTGAAGAAAGTAAGTACATCATGTCAGAATTATCTTTCTGTAGTAGAGTCACCTTTTATTATCTAATCTGTCATTTAGCTCCCATTTTGCTGAAGTTTTACCTTTTCGTCAGAGCAAAAAACCAGATTTTTGCTGAGAAGACCACTTCTTATGCTTCACTATTCCACAGTCATATAGTACCTCACCTAACTTGGGTGAACTTTAAAATACTGCTATTAAACTTCAAATTTAAAATGCCAGGAATTTTCCATCCTGTACAACAGAGTCCCCTACAACATAAGTGCATCTAGGTTTACCAATATCTCTGTTGTAAATATTATAACTTGTATGTGTAGCAAATATAAATATAATAAAATATATATGAGTTTATTTTCCCTGCATGTCTTTTCCCAAAAGTTCATTATCATTGTGCTGAGATAGAAGAGTATTTGTTTTTTTGAAAACTTATTTCTTATGAAAATAGCATGAAGTGATGCCTTAAATTTTAGGTTACATATTTTCCAGATTCTGTACTGCATTAGTGTATAACTCTGAACTTCATAGAAAGTTTACTTAGACAAAACAGCCTGAGGACCAGGGACACCCTTGCAGGTTCAGACCTATAAACTTTAAACAACAGCAAGTTGAGGAGAGCAATCTGTGAGGATGGGATTTCATAACCTGAAGCTGTAATTAGACAATTAACCCCAATATGTAAATGGACCAAAAGTTGTAACAGTGTGAAAACTCACAACCCACTGTACATCTTGGTTGGAGGCGTGGCTGGGTTCTTGGACTGCCCAAGGGGTATCCTTTTAATAAATACCTACTTTATTCCTTTAACACTGTCTAGCCTCTGCTCTAGGTAGCCTCTCAAGGCATCAGAAGTGGATTGAGAAGCAGCACTTTGTAACATGTAGTTTGGAACTTGATGCTGACACCAAATTGGCCTGACATTGCTATTAAAATAGATCTTTAGTGAGGCAAACTAGAAAAACTTACAGAGGTAGGAAAAAAAAAACTTCTCCCATTTTCTTCTATCTTTCATGGAGGATTTTTCAAAGTTTTTCTGAAGCTTTTGTTCAAAACACAAAGGTGGAGATTTGCTGGTTAGAATACCTCCAGGAGATATCTATTTATTGCAGAGGGGTTTTTTTAGGCCTATTTTACTTTGAGAGGATTTTGGCTGAAGGCAAAGCCTACGGATCACAGCTTTTGTAAAATATTTAAAGCTTTACTGACACTTCTAGTGCCTTTTAAGTATTCTTTCCAATTTATATTAGTTTCTTTCTAGGTGTTTTGCCCACCTGCCAACCAGTAATAGAATATGGGAACAATGCTCTCAGTGATGGCTGGATTATATTTTTTTTAATCTCATAGCATAGCACCACAGTTTTTAATAGAGTGGTGAAACTATCTGAAAACTGTGTGTAGTAGAAGATGAAACAGAGTAACTTTCAAATGTTCACTGCTCAGAAAGAAAAGAAAGTTAGAAATAGCTGGAAACAAGGATAATGAATTCGGCTACTAAAAGGGCAATTTTTTTCCTCCATTTCAAGATTTGCTCTCTCCATCTACAATGTGAGAAGGAAAAACTCAGCACATTCTCTCTTGAATCTTTTAATTTTATGAAAAGGCATTATTTCTTTTTTATTTTTGAATGGCACCAATTAGCATCAATAAAAATTTTACTAAAATGTCTGTCCTAAAAAGTGACTCTGTAGGATCAGCCAGGTTTAGAACAGCCTAGATGGAAGAAAAAGTCAAAGTCATGGCATGGAATGATATCTTCAAGCAGTGCTCAAGCAGACCCCTGCTGAAGCTTGTGTTACAGAGTGCTGTAGTTAATGATGTACATGTGCAGATTGTCAGGTGTTAGGATGAGTAGTTTAATATTGTCTGTGATATCCATTAAGGTTGTAGCAAAAAAGATGCAGCCAGACTTTGGGAATGCAAATGTAACATTACTGGCCTTGACAGCATCTCACATTGGAGCCCAGTGTTCAGTCTTGCCATGCCAAAATGGTGGTGTAGCTCCATGTCCCTGAGAAAGAATTGTTTAGATTACTTCCTCTGAAATAAGGAAAATGGTGATTTATGTATCTATTTAAAACTGCATGTGAAGTGTCGAAGCCCAGGTTCCTAAAACTTCATTAAATACAAGTTAGCATCTTGCTAGTCTTCCTCTGACTGGTCTCTCCTGCTATGTTCTGCTTCTAAGCATGTTTCAGCATTTCTGCACAGCAAGGTTGGAAAAAAAAATGTATGTCAGACAAGCTAATAGATGATAGTCTGTGCTGGATGTGCCTTTTGTACTTCACAGAGAAAAACACCTTTCAAAAGTTCTGCCAACGATCAATAAAATTTCAGTGAAGAACTATTACCACTGAACATCTGAAGCTCTCAGCTTCTAAAAAAATCCACCAGAATAGAGGGCATGTGGAGCAAGATGATCACTGGTCACCATGGCAGTGTCACAACTGCTCACAGTAGCATGCTGTACAGGGGTTTCACAGTCAACGTGGAGAAAACTATGATGGTGGATAAAAGCATGGCCAGTTTTGAGACCGAACCTTAAACCTTCACCTTAAGCCTTAAACCTAGTACAAAGTGCTCCATTGTGACATTGTCAGTGCAGCACGATGCTCTGCTACAGAGTAAAACAACTCAAAAATTGTCCTGTTTTGCAAAGCTGTCATTGGTGAACTGAGAGGGGGTGGCATGCTGCTTTTGGTGCTGAGTTATGCTAAAACCAGTCTGACTCATCAATGCCAAAGTTAAACATCTTGATAGTGAGGTGAAAGTGGGGCAGATACTGTAAAGCATCCTTATCTAAAAATGCTAATCTGTCACAGCTGGTGTGGAAACATATGGCTCTCAGTCAACCACTTTACACTCCAAAAGTCCAGTTCCACTTTCAAATGGCAGGTTCCTGTAACATATCCCTTCTTGAAGTGCGTGTGGAAATTCCTCCTTTGGATGAGGAAGCCCCTCAAGGTTTCTCCTCGAGTCTGAGAGAAGGAGATTTGCCCACAGTCTTTGGTATGGGCATAAATTTTTACTTAAAATTTGGGAATTTGGGGGTTTTGCTAGCTTTAATATTATTTCTTTAATATGACTGCTTTGACATAATACACTTTATTACTATACTACACTATACTACACTACACTACACTATACTATACTAGTAGTTTTAGATTATATACTCTGCAGTAAATAATTCTGATTAAGATCTTTTTGCCAAATCATTTATCACACTAAATCGTTCATTTTTTGTAGAAATATATCTGTTTTGCAATCCTTAATCCTGAAGGACAAAGTTGAACAAATATTCCTCACACCTCTGTAACTCCTTAGGCTTAAACTGTTGACAAAGTCTGGGGCTAAGACTGGATCCAGCTGCACCCAGGCTCCTCTCAGAAGGAGTTTAGAAAACAAAGGGGGTTCTTTCTGCACCTTGTCACTCAGTGGGAGGACTTCTCTAACAAACTTTGTCTGCAGCTCCTACTCCACCTGCCACAGTCAGAGGGGACAAAAGAATTGCAGTATTGCATAAAATAAATCATTGTCTTGCCTGGTAACTGTTCATTAAAATGTGGTTTTCTTTTGAAGTTATTAAGGAGTATAAAACTAAATGAAACAAAACCTGTATGATTTTGTGCACAATGAATTGTATAGAGCTATTATTTCTATGTTTCTCGTTGCAAGACCAAAGAAACTATTGACTTATAATTGAATTATAAGATAATCAAGCAGACTCCTGTAGCAAGAACCAGTATCTTTTACCCATTTAGAAGATACAAGGTTCTAGCTGCCAGGGAGCAGGAATGCATTTTAAGCTGATATTCAACAAGTTTGTGACAGGGATTTTGCCACACAGATTCCAGTTTGGGTCAAAATTAGGAAAAGTGATATTTCTGTGTTGTAAAGTCTTTTTTTAACTTTTTAAAGCTCTTTCAGAATTTTTCATATTGCATAGAATATTGAAGTAGAAGCATAGATTCATAAGGAAAAAAAAAAGTAAAAGGGATTTCCAAAGGTCACCTGTACCACATCTCTATCTTAAAAGGATAATGCATCCTTTTTCCCAGCAGTTTTTTACCTGATCTGGTCTTGGAGAGAGGAATAAAAATCACAAGCCCCTTGTGATGGAATTCCATAGACTTCCTCTGCAAACTAGTCCAATGCTTCCCAGCAAACTAACATTAAATAAAACTTTACAGACATCCTTTTTCCACAACCACACTTTGACTTACCCTGCAAAGGCAGGGTGATGGAACTTTATTAATCCTTCAGGTCCATGAAAGCTGCTATAATTTTTTCTTGCTGGTATTTTCCTTTCTGGCTGAAAACTCTAGTAGTTTAGTCTCTCCTTGTAAGTCAAGCTTTTCTTTTACCAGACTTTTTGCTAAGGTGGTAAAAAATGCAAAACCACATTGGGAGAAGATGTAATTTGAAATTTCCTGTATAGTTCAGGATATTAATGAATGTGCTAGAAAGAAATGAAATAGCAGATATTTTAGGGTCTTCTGGTATTCAGTTGTTTAAATGAAAAGAAAAGGATTGTGTCCTTTTTAAAAGCCTCAGACACAATTAACTTAATTACTATATCTCTGTCTTCGACTTCTAGTAGATCTTATTTTCAGGAACATCTTGCAGATAAACTAACATCCAATATTAAATCACCACTATGTTAATCACGTGAAATTATTTCAGAGTAATAGAATTTTTATATCCTAGAGCCAGAGAATCACAGAATCACAGAACTGCAGAACCCCAGAATGGTTGAGGTTAGAAGGGATCTCTTCATGGCATCTAGACAAGTATCCCCAGTCAAGCAGGGGAGCCAGTGTCCTACAGAGCTTTTGAAGTTCTCCAAAGAGGGACACTGCACAGGCTCCCTGGGCAACCTGTGGCAGTACTCAGTCACACTCACAGACAATAAGTGTTTTCTGCTGTTAATAGTGAACCTCCTGTGTTTCCAATTATGATCATTGTCTCTGGTCTTGTCACCAGTGAAAAGAATCTGTTTCTGACTTCTTTTCATCCTCTCTTCAGGTGTTTACAAGAATTAGTAACCATATTGCTGAGCCTTGTTTCACCAGGCTGAAAAGTCCCAGATGTTTCAGCTTTTCCTCACCAGTGAGATGCTCCATCCTCCTGAACACCTTCTTTTCTTTTTTCTGGAATTTATCTAACACACCCATGTCTCCCTTGCACTGCAAAGCCCAGAGCTGGAAACAGAACTCTGATGTGGTCTCAGCAGTGCTAAGCAGAGGGACTGGATCCCCTCTGTTACCTGCTGGCTATATGTTGTGTAATGCAGCCCAGGATACCAGTGACATTTGCTGCAAGGACACATCACTGACTCGTGTTTAGCTGGGCACTCCAGGGCATTTTCTGCCCAGCTGCTTTCCAGGGGGGTGTCCCTCAGCACACACTGGTGTGTGGGGCTGTTCCTGCCCAGGAGCAGGACTTGGCACTTCTCCCTGCTGAGGTTCATGGATCTCCTGTCACTCCATCCCTGCAGCCTGCCAGCCCCTCTGCATGGCAGAAACTCTCTGGGGCATTGCTGCTTCTCCCAGCCTTATGCCACCTGCAGACTGGGTGAGTGTACATGCTGTCCCATCATCCAGTCCATTGGTTAAGCTATCAGGCAGGACTAGACCCAGGATGGACCCCCAGATGCCACTAAACACCAAGAATGGCCACTGCAGTCATTGGTGTGCTGCTGGTCCCCAGTGATGTAAGGACTCGCACAGATTTTCCAAATCTAAGGAACACTGTTTTCTCTTTCTGTTGTGTCTATTTCTAAAAGCAAACACGCCCTGAGATTTAGAAAAGTAGCTGTAAAACAAAATAGGTAGCTTTGTAGTAAATTTGGGAAAAAGGAGCAGTAAGCCAAAATACTTTCCAGTTTCTGAATACAATAGATGCTGCATGCATCTAGAACTTGTTTCCAAACATTGCCAAGCTCAAACAAGTAATTTTTTTTTCACTTTTGCATACAAAGAAATGCATAATTCTTTCTGCTCTTCCAGCACCATTTCCCAAATTGCCCTGGGTCTCTCTTGGCTACCCTAATAAAAAAGTCTTTTTGCTTTGGTATGCAGTGTTGAGGTACCCAGTTAGTGTTTTCCTCAGTGTCATGCAGTAAGTGTTTCTGAAAATGGTTCCACTGAGAACTGCAGCCAAAATAGTACCATACTAACTGCCAGCATGAATGACAGTCTCTATTCAGTAAACAGAGAATTGCTAATGCTAAATTTTGGGAGTGGATTTGGTCTGTCTATCAGGGAAAGAGCATTTTAAAAACAATATATAATAAGTAATCTATTTCCCCCTCATTTTAATTTGAATACTTTCCACAGTAGTTCTTTACTATATTTGTGATTCTATTTGTGTATTTGTGAAGTGTAAACAGACAATCGAGTATTGCTAAAACCTTCAAAGTAAAATACAAAGCAAAGCAAAACAAAACAAACAAAATCACAACAGCCTTCAAACTAAAAAACATGGCATCCAAATTGTCTTCAGTGTGTGATTCTACATGCAAACATAATTGAGAGCAGATATGGCCTTTTTACATATTCTTTATATTCTTAGCATTTTAAAATGAGAAGAATATTGTTCTCCTTCTGAATTTTTTTTTCTCACCATTAATTATTTCAAAAAAAATATTCTGAATTGGGATTTTTTGATGTGTGGTAAGGAATAAATGGCTAACACATTCTACTTTTTATAGCCTGTAGATAATAAACTTGGGAAAATAACTGGTGATGCCAATGTCTTTACTTAGCCAGAAAATTTTCGAAAAATATTTTTCTAGGGAGGCTTATATTGTGTTTTTCAGGAATTAATATTTTAAAGGTAATAAAATTTGATCTAAAGTGAGGCTTGCACAGATAAATTCTTCTAAATTTTGATTGAGTCTTAATTGTCACCAATAAATGAATGTATGACTCAATAATCATTTTGTTCACTCTTCTAACTTAACTACTACCTAGTTAATATTGCTTCATTACCATTGAATCTAACATCTTCTTGCAGTCTAGAAAATCCACCAACTTTAAAAGGAATGTGAATGTGTAATTTAATCTAATAGCTTCCAAGCAATACACTCTAATTACAGTCCCCTTCTTGAAACTATGGCAAACTTTGAGTCTTAGTTTGAATAACTTATGCCCTTTGTAATGTGATTTTGCAGTGATGATAACACTAATGCCATGGGCTATGAATTCTAATTGAAACCAGCTCTGTATTCAATTAAAGGGGAAAAACTCATCAATTCCCATTGGTCTCATTGAATATCATTACAGAGAATTCTTTCCTTGGAGCCAAGCCCACTTTGAACTGTTCTGTGTTTTCACTGTTTGCATGTTTCTTTACAATCTCTCAGTTGTGCTGGTTTAATTTTTGTAGAACTGCATGGTCAAACAGATCAAGGAACTGATCCAGGATTTTGAATGTTTGTATCAGCCTAACTGAAAACATGCTTGAAAAACAGGTGTACTTTGAGCCATATTTGTCATTCAGCAAAATGATTGCATTACCTATCAGATTTATAGCCAGGGCAAGTTAGAGGCAGGTTTGCTATTAGATGTTGATTTCTTCCATGATAAAGTTCAGGTAAGTATTTCTGAAATTTTATTCTTATATTTCTACATTCTGATATTAGTTTTACCTACACACACCTGTAACAGCTCCATCCAAGAAATGAAAAACTGTTTGACCTTCTGATCCATCTCTCATTGTGTTTCAGTCATGTCTAGACATGAGCAGAAGCTGTTACTGGATTTAGAAGTCTTCCTCCTCCATTTGTGCCCAAGCAATAAATAAACATTTTTTCTTAGATTCTAGGAAATTATCTGATTATCTACAGGGTTTTTAGACAAGTAAAATAACAGACTAGCTGATATATTATTAATGTAAAAGAAAAAAAGAAATAAAACATGCTTTATAAAAAAATTAGTGTTCTAAATTCTTCATTCTTTCTTTGAAATTTGTAAGTTTCATTTAGGACTGTTAACCAGGTCGACTTTTTGAAGGTTTTTTTGTTTTATTGTTTTATGATCAGAAAAAAAAAATACCGTGCTCCTTATAGAATATTTATATTCAAAGGTGGTAAAGTCTATGCTCAGATGTGATTTAGTCACATGCAAAGCAATATATGTATACACAAAGCCTGGGACATGCTATCCTGGAAAATTCTTTGTAAAGGACATAGAGGTTATCAACTTCTGCTAAACTGATGTGGTAATAAGTTTTGATATGATACTTTGGTGTATTAGGAGACTGACCAGATTAAAAGAGGTTATGTTATCTCTCTATCTCTGGATATATCTCCATATGTAGAAATAAAATTCCTCAAGCTGAGACCAGCTTTCTAAATTTTTTAGTCTGTAGTTAAATTCTGAAGGCATCTGGCAACACACAAACCAGTAGCAGGTAGGAAAAGGAGACTTTTTTTTATAAATTCTTCAGGTTTTCAGGATGATATATGTCTCATACTAGTAAAACAATTTTTATTTATTGTCAAACAATTGGTGTTATTTGTTTAACCCTAGTAGGCAGCTCAGCTTGGTCACTCCCATGAATCAGGATGGCAGAGAGAACTGGAAGTGTGAAAGTGAGAAAACTATTGGGTAAAGAAAAATCTGAGCATGCAAGCAAAGCCTTCACAGGAAAGCAGGGCTTCACCAAGAATAATGGTTACTTGGGAATAAAAACACCATCTCTCTAAATGTCACTCCTTTGTCCCTTTCCCCCATTTATTACCACTCAGTCCAACATCTTATTACATGAAATACTTCTTCCATTTATTTGGACAAGCTCTCCTGGCTGTGTCCCCTACCAACTCCTTGCCCAGCCCAGACTAGACACAGAAAGGTCTTGATGCTATGTACACAGTGCTCAATAGTGTGTTATCAACACAGTTTTGATTACATATACCAAATATAGCACCATGCAAATGACCATGAAGAAAGTTAACTCTATCCCAGTCAAAATCAGTGCACTATTTTTAAGAATAGAAAATCTGAGTCACCACTATTTTAGCAAATGGACAAATTTCTGACAACTGTTGACAAAGACTGCCTGTCCTAATAAAAAATATGAAGAAATTTGGTATCCCATTTTCTTCTGGCAGTATTTGTGCTGTTGCTTCTAGTAAGAGCCCTCCCCATAAATTTCAGTATTGTATCAGGGCCCATACAGCAGTTAGTGTGAAGTGAAACCCTGTCCCAGGAGCCTTCCTGTTTAAGAACTATTCTTCCATTTTAAGAATATAATAATAATGACTGAGTGAAATGAGTTTGTAGGAAGCATGTGCTTAAAGCTATACTTAAGCAACAAAAATACAGAGCTATTTGAGTACATGGCAGGTGATGGATGGTGATATTAGTGTTTAGACCTACAGAAGCAGGTTTAGACAGACAGAACTGAAAGTTCTTTTATGACTTTTTTTTTTTTTTTGCTTGTGTGAGAAATAAGCCACTAACCAGAGATTTAATGAGTTGGCTGCTCAGTTAGCACTTGTCTACCAGAAGTACACATTCATTTATTGTTATTAGAGCTTAGCTGCTGTTTGAGTTGATTCTTCAAGTAAAGAAAAGTTGGTTGCATGTATCTTACATTGGTATGGGATGGAAAGCTTCCCTGATCTGAATTGCATAGGCTGATTTCTCCTGTTGCACAGTATCTATGAGTCCCACAAAGAGAAAGGGATATTTGGAGACCTGGACCTTAAGAAATGAGGCAGGCTGAAGAGGCAGGATGTGTGTGTATATTCATGGAAGTATATCTTCATAATGTATTTTTCAGGTTGTGTTGGGATGACTCCATCCAGCTGTTACCTCCCCAAACAGTAGCTCATTCCCTGACAGAGAGATTGATTGAAAAGGCAATCAGAAACATAAAAGGGAAAAAACTTGTAGGCGTAGATAAATAATTGAATAAGTGAAACAAATCTGCACACAAAAAGAAAGCAAATTAGTAGTTAATTCACTATTCCTGTTGAAAGATAGATGTCCAGCTGCTTCCTGATAAACCAGACCTCAGCATACATGAAGGCTGCTCGGGAAGACTGAGACCATAGCACTGGGATCAGCTCTTCCTCCTCCTTTCATTGAGTTTTCATTGCTGAGCAAACACAAGGCAGAAGTTAATGACTGGAGTCAGGCTCTTTAGCAGTCAAGTAAATGTGCATTTGTTGAGCAGACACTCTAAGGTATGGAATTTCCCCTTGGTCAGTTTGTGTCAGCTGTCCTGGCTGTGTCCCCTCTGAGATTCCTGTGGAACCTCAACCCACACTTACAGAATGGGAGGAAAAAAGACCTTGATGCTGTGCAAACCTGGCTTAACAACAGCTGAAAGATAGGTGTGTTATCATCACTGTTCCAGTCACAAATCCAAACCACTGCACCATATGGGATTATGTGATTAGAGTGAACTTCATCCCAGCCAGCCCCAGCACACAGCTGCAGAGCTCTGTACCTTCCCTCCAGCTCTGGAAAGGGGAGAGAGGCAGAGGCAGACAGAGTGCTGTGCTACTGCTCAGCAGCTGGGAGTTCCCAGTACCACAGAGGGCAAACACAGGGCAGGAGTTAATGACTGGAGTCAGGCTCTTTAGCAGTCAAGTAAATGTGCATTTGCTTCTGACTGATGAAACTCAAGAGGAATATCTGCATTTCTAGTTAGAAACCATCTTGAAATAGAGGACTTCAGTAATCAAGCAGGCATTCTGTCACTGAGCTAAAACATTCAATATTCAAGGTCCCCAGTCTCTTCTGAGATGAGTTGGGGCTGCAGGTGAGGCAAGGTGAGCTCCTCATCCCTTGCTATGAAGGTTTTTGCATTCTCTGCTTGCTGAGCCATCTGTGGGACCAGAGACTCTTACTCATCACAGGATCAAGATATGGGTGAGAGATGTTCTTGCTGCTGATACTCACAAACCATTGTGCTTCATGTTGTTTTGAAGACCTGAATACTTGGAAGTACTGGGGTTAACAGCCATTGGAGGTGACAATAACAGTAGCAGCAAAATGCCTATTTTGCTGCCCACTTTGAGCTGTCCCCATGATAGCAATAAGTTATTCAACTCAGTTCTTCCATGGTCATTTTTGACAGCCAATTTCATTACTTCTATTCATGAATTAGGAAATAGCCCTCCACTGTGCCTACACCACAGGCATTCAAAGAGTAAACCTGGAAGTAGAATCTAATTCAACTTGTTATCCCAGGTTCTGTCTTTTATCACGCCAGAAACCTGCTGGAATAGGTTTCACGGAGATTGAATTGTATATTTTGTGAAATTCTTAGCTTTAAAGCTGATGGTATAATGTACTACTAAAAAAATTAATACTGTTAATTATTATGCTTAACTTTATATGTGAAACTATATGGCATTCCTTTTTCTTTCCTTTTAAATGGTTAAAGCCTTCAGAATCATATCCATCATGAAATTAACACATAGAATATGAGAGGAAGAGAGATGGGAGACATAGATTAGTTTCTGGTTCCCAAGCATTCTAAGATGCTTGGGGGAACACACCCTTCCCCTCTTTTTATTTGCTCCTTCCAGTGATTTCCCTAATCCCATCCACTAGTAACTTGAAATTGTGGTCAAGGCAGTACTGCTGAAGATCCACTAGTGAAACTATATTTACAGTGCTTTTTTCTTCAGCTTTGGAAATAAGGATATACACACAACTCCACAAGTAAACGTTTCCCTATGCAATTTCCATCACGTTAATTTTCCTTGTGCTCAAGAGAGCTGGAAATCTGACAAGTATTAAAAACTGTAATCTTGTAAATGTCATTTTAAAATAAGGGTATTATAAGTTATTTTTCAGGATTTCCTTCACTGAAGCCTAAAAAATTATGACATTGGGTGTTTTGGTCAGATTAAGTGAGGGTGCACCCTGAGCTGCTCCAAGCCACTGCAGCAGCACTGGAGGCATTTGCTGACAGTGACAATTCTGCACTGGTCACACACTCATGGAAAGGGTTAATCTTCCATGTCTTGCCCAAGTTAGTATCTGACCTACATGAATTAAGCAGATTAATTTGTTGTGTGTGTGGATAAGCAAGAAGTTGAAGTAAAAAATATGAGCTAGTGTTTGAAAAGTGTTCCTTTTCCCTTGTAATTAGACTCTGAAGGCTTCAGCTTCAGAAGAGCTTCCCTAAAACTTCAGGCTATGACTGGGGAAATAGAATAAATAAAGCAGCTGAGTGTTAACCACTCCTTTTGGCAAAAAGCTGGAAGCAAAAACTTTTGATGTGCCAGAACTTTAACACAAACATGAATCATGTTTAAGGCCAGTCATTCACAGTGAACTAGTTCAGAATGCACTTCTTTCCAGGAATGGCTTTAATCCAGGCTGCCATGTGAAAGAAAAATTTTGTTCTGCTTCAGCAGTGTAAAGGCACTGGGGCTTCTGAGCACTGTCATCTTGAAACATAATTTCCCTTCAAATGCTTGTGCTGGTTATTATCTTTCTGGTTACAGCTGAAATAAAACATTTATATTCCAGAAGGAATGGTGGTGCTTGAACATCTAATTAATTTTGAATGCTCTTTGGAAGATTAATATGAAGATGTGGCTGGGATTGTGATATCTCAGTATATAATGTTTCCATTCACAACCAAGAAATTAATCTTTCCCAGTATATCTTTCAGTTACTCTTTAATTTTGTGCAGGGGACTATGACAACATTTTTCACTCTGATATTTCCTGTATGAAAGGGTTTCAATAAGACTTAGACCTCTGAGACACTCTTGGAGAATTACATCTTGCATACTGGAAGAATTTAAGGGAACAGAAATGCTGTTAAGCGCCATGAATGAGTGATGGTGACTGGGTTAAATACCACAAAAGTTCCAAGACCTATTGTAAAAACACACAGAAGTTCCCAATGAAGTACTGTGGTATCAGCAGATGAAACTGCCTCTGTTGGATATTTAGGATTTTAGATTGAGAGAAAGAAGCAGGCAAAAATAAACTAGCCATATTCTGAAAAGTCTTGGGTGGAAAGGACACAGAATCAGCTGAGGTCCCATTGAGCATCCTGGAGATTAATACATTTATATTAAAGATGAGCCAGCATAAGTTTGAATTTTTGTGGTTTGGAGTGATGACCACTGATAATTTTGCCACACTGATATTTAAACTGACTTCCTGAGTTTCATGACTGCTTGACATTGGCATTCTGTTTATACCAAGAACAAAAGGCTCTTGTTTGAGGTTTAGTTCACTTTTAAGTGACAAGGAAGCCAGTTAGGAAGAAACTGAGTGAAATATAGCACAGTAAAGCTGGAAGATCAAAACTAGCAGTAAAAAGACAGAGCTATCAAAACCTTTGCTTGGATTTGGACTTTAAACTTAAATCTTTGCACATTGTAAGACAGGAATTACAAAATTCAAGAAATATTTTGGAAAAGAACAAAATCATGTTCTCTTAAGTGCATTGTAGCCAGACATTTTGATGTTTCAGCTTTGGAGTTTGGCTTTTTTGGTTGTGTTTTAGGGTTTTTTTCCTCATTGAACTAAAATTCCAGGCAAATAAATTTCATTTTGTGGTGATTTTCATTTGATATTATTTGTCTATTCTGCTATGCAGGATTTAATCTGTGCCACTCTGAACTAGTCCCCATTTGCTGAAAGTGACTGTTCCTACAAAAGAAATTATTTTTTCTTTTACTTTTTTCTTTTCCTTTCTTTTTGTGATGAGTTGGCCCCAGCTAAGCACACATGGAAACTCATTGCTCCCTCCCCTAGCCCAACCAAGTAGGATGGGAGAGAGCATAGAAAGACTGAAACTAATACACTCATGGACCAAGATATGGACAGTTTAATAGGTGAAGGAGAGAAAAAAAAAAAATCTACACAATGCAATCTAATCATTTGCCATCTCCCACGAGCATACTGATGCCCAGACAGTCTCCATGTAATGGCCACCATGGAAACCAAGGAGCTCCACATCTTTCTTTCTCTAGCCCAGTCTTGATGCTAGCTGTGATGTTATATGCTATGGAATTTCCCTTTGAAAAAACTGGGACAGCTGTCTCAGACAACCAGCAACTCCTTTCTGACACCCAGCTTACTCTGTGGAGGGATGGGGGTGCACGACGGGGAAGGAGAAACCATTGATGCTGTGCAAATGATGTTTAACTGTAGCCAAAATACTGGATTTAAGCACAAATCCACAACACCCACAGCACCACAGGAGCTGCTGTGAAGGCAGTTAACTCAATACCAGCCAGATTCTGTGCAGTCTTTGAAGAGCTTGCCTATTTTCCAGGCCACTGAGTAACTGCTTGTTGCCTACTGAGCCTCCTTTTTCAGTTTCAAACAAATGAAACAAATCCTATTTTTTGTTACAATATTCAGATTTTTAAATGTTTTGGTCCAGAATTGAGAGGTAAGAAGGTGGTATATTTTCACAGTTTATGAAGTTATTTGTGATCTTTCAAGATAAGACTAAAGACATTTGATGTTAGATTTGTTTCAAATAAAGTTTGTTCTCTAGAGAACCTATGCTTGGTTGGAGGAACATAAGATAACCACAGTATTGAAAATGCACAAGTGCTTTAATAAAATGAAAAGTAACTTCTTTGTTTACTTTTTTTCCTGTCTTAAAGAAGCAATAATGGGAATAGAAATCATTACTGTTCATGTAGCAGCCATTACCTACTTAAAGGGCTTTGATACTTCCCAGCATGGATGGGGCTGCTGAAAAGAGAAGCCAGGGAGTTCACACCTATTAGAGGGCTGGGACCAGAAAATGTGGTGGGGGTGGAACTTCCATGCTGTGCAAATTAGTGCTTAAATTACATTGGCCTCTTATAGCTACTGCTAATCCAGTGTTCTTTGCTGATTTTCTATCAGATGAAATTAATGGTAATTCAGCAAAACAGCAATAATAGACCTGTGGTTTTTGTGTTCTTCAACTGAGCTTCATTAAAAGCTTTAATCTAAAGCTCCACCATGGGAACTCTCACAGAGCTAAAATGGGAGGTCTCCTAAGAGCTTTTGATTTCAAACTCAGGTCACATCTCATAAGCACTCTTTAGTGATTTTTTTTTTTTTTTTTTAACTGGAGTGTTTTGGAGTGTTATTTTCTTTTTGTCTTCTTTCCTTCCAATGATATCTTAAAAATACCTTGCAATTACTTTGGAAAAAATAAGGCTTAGTTCACAAAGCTCAGTTTTAATGGGATGTGAAGATGGACTGAAAGAATAATTTTAGAAGGGGGAGATAGGGGCTGACCAAAGTAGGGGCTGAATGTCATTTCACATTCATTGCTGCACAGATGGATGCAATTTGTAGGAGGAGCTGCAAAGGTCACTGGCTGATAAAGCTATTTAATTTCATCCTATGTTTCTGGATTCTTAGGGACAGGGAAACAGAAAGTCTCTTTATCAGTGTGGGAATGTCTGTGAATTTATGGGTTGAGCAGACCTTCATTTTGAGGAAAATTTCCTCTAAAATGTAAAAGTTGATAGGCTAATAGGCAACCTCACAATTCTGTAGGCCTGATACAGTGAAGATATTTAAATAAGTAGTTGATTTGCAGTTTGGTTAGATACTTTGGTTATAACTTGTTTAATTTTTCTGAAGGGTCTGGTGTTCTACAGGTGAGAGGTCACCAAACCTTCACACCCACCAGCCCCTCCCATGTCTCTGTTTCATGTAGAGAAGACATAACAGAGAATCCAAGAAGATTCTGTGTTACTTTGCAGCTGAAGCAGCATCCCAGGTTTCAGTTGTATAAAATTTGTTAACTTGTACTCATTTTTCATGCACATAATATTGATCAGCTCATTGCTATGTTCTTAAATCCTTTTCTACTTATCTATTCGTTCCAGGGCCTGTAATCTCAAGGCAAGGCTCTGCAGCAGGAAAGAACTTAATTCAAGCATTTTGTTCACAGTGGATCAATTACAATACTCATTCACTATAAAAGATTGCATTCAAAGAACATTAAAGCTATAAATTAAATGAACAGGTTCCAATGTGCTCATAATCAGACATCCCACAACAAGTTCAGCTGGGATGCAGCTCTACAGTGTAACATAATGAGAGTGGTGTATTAAGACCAGGGTAAAAAAACACAATGCTGTGAAAATACTTCAAGGGATAACAGCAGAAACACTACAGGAATTTATCTAAAGGGAAAAATGAAGTGGAAAATGCATGACTGTGTGTCACTACAAATGACAAGAAAGTGTCCTAGCTGATAAGATTTGGAGCTGTGGTTTGAGTATGCCCACTTTCATTCCTGATACTGCTCTGCTGGGTGAGCTACCAGCTTGCTGGGCCTCCATTTCCCTGTCCATTGAATAAAGTTACTGTATTTGTATTTTTCCACGAACATTGTATATCTCTAGCAGATAGCTATTTTTCACATATTAAAACTTACTTTTCCACTAAATCCCAAGTGATCTTCTCAAAGGATAGAAAGAAAAGAAGAGCAAAAACGAAAAATTGACTTTAGTAGAATTTCAAAGCAGACAATATATCCCTTTTTTTTTGGGTATAGATTAGGGTTTTTGCTTTTGGACTTCTTTTTGGCTTGTGCCAACTCTGCTGTTTTGTACTATTAATTGAATGCAAAGTTCTTGTATATTTTAATATCTTTCTTGAAGGCAGAATAAATCAGAGCTTACATTTTACATGAAATGATCATTTCTTTATGAAACCATTTACAAAAATACAATTTCCTTGAGAAAGTCAAAACAACATCCAGCACCTTGGGCCAAACACACACTCAAATGGGATGTGTGTATTTTTACGTGGAGGACTGCAGATTTCTTCCTTAGAACCTCTGAAGCAAAGCATGCACAAGAGAAGCACAAGGGCAGAAAAGCAATGGCCCCTCTGTACCCCCACAGAGCTAAATTTTAAACTCAGATAAATTGCATCTATCAAAGCATGGGCAGCATGTTTATTACCCACGTACCATCCCATTTTCTATGTGAATGTTCATAATACCTGCATGGAGTACAGTTTGTTTGGACTTCACAGACAATGACAATTTCTGCTATAAAGGGCATTTGGTAATAATTTAATTTCAGCAGGTTGAAACACCATTAAAGACATCATATGCAGCACTACAAGGAGGAAAGAAATACACATGCAGAGCTCTTTCATGTTTTTTCTGAGGTACAGTGGAAACTGCTCATTCAGCAGCACTACAGTACAGTTGACTAGATGAACAAAAAGCCATCACCAAAGCTGTCATTTCAATTTCTTACTCATTTTCTCTCTTTCTCCTTTTCACAGTTTCTAGAGTTTCTGTTGAAAAGGCTTATACCCCATCTCCTAGACAACGACAACCTGCGAGTAAAAATTCTCAATATCAAAAATGTCTGGGGAAAAGGAAAAAGGAAATGACTAGTGAGAAAACAGGAGACATCCCCTGTGAGGACCTATGAATAGTGGCTTTAGCAGCTACATTAAGAAAATGATGACACATGCTATAGCACTGCTTTTGCCACTTCTCCTGGGGCTGGAATTGTAAGATCTCATCTCTGTGAAGGATTTTAAGTTCATCTTCTATGAGTGCATGAGTAACCATTCAAATTAAAAATGTGTGTTCTCAAAGAAAATTCAGAAACCCCTGCTTTTCAAAACAGTCACAGATTTTTGTTGCTCAACTCTGGTAATTTGTACAGAAAAATCTCCTTGATCACTACAGTTTTTTATACAAAATAAGAACAGTAATTGTTTAAAACTGGAATATTATGTTCACTGCATGCCAGGAGACACCTGGCAAAACCCCACTTATTCTGAAAAACCAATTTCTTTAAAGAAATAGCTCTGTCTTCATGCTTCCCTATGGACACAATCAATGTTTACACCACCACGTGGACAGCATTTAATATCAAGAGCCATTAAATATTAGGATTAGGGTAGTGTGTGTCAGTGAAGTCCTATAGTTGATTACTCAGACATCACTGGTGATGGAATTAATGAAATTTGAGAAGATTTAAAGAGTTTTGAATTCAAGCTGCATCCAGAATTGTAACTTTCAAATTCAAAGCTGATACCAAAATTGGCCAGATAGACATTTTTGAACTCTGTTTTGAGTATTAAAAAGCAGGCATTCTTTATTGAAGTGAACTGGTCACTCAGAGGATCCTTCCTCTAATTGAGTGTGCCAAGTGTCAGGTGAACAGAGTTTTCATCATACACATTAATTACATATTCATGAGCTCTCCCCATGCCCTTGATGCATATGTATTACCTTATTTTACATAATCCCTCCCTTTACCAGAAGTCTCAATAGGGTTTTTGGGGGCTTTTCTTTTTTCAAAGTCCAGTGTCCTTTTTAGGTAGCTGTTCCTCAACCCCCACCTTTGAGTAAACACAATATAATTGTTTTGCATAACTTCTACTTGGTCAGCCTTACAGAGGTGAGCTGGCATCCCACTTAACTTTTATTTGCTTATGTTACATTCTTTATCTACTTCTCCAAGGTTATGTTGTTCTGTTCTATTGTCCTTAGATTAAAATGCTGTTTTGTTCAACTGTCCTTTTCAAAGTGCTAAAATCCAACTCCAAGATTGTGGACAGTGGCAGAACAAATGAAATACATGAGATAGATCTGGACATAATGAAATATAAGAGCCTTACTCTTTATTTAGATGCCTTACTATCTACAGGTTTTCTGTTCTCAGTAGGGACAGAGTTCTGTTCTTAGTAGCAGCTACAGTGCTGTTTTTTGGATTCAGTATTTGAATAATGCTAATAATGGACAGATATTTTAGTTGTTGCTTGGTAGAGCTTACCCTGAGCCAAGGACTTTTCATCTTCCTGTGTTCTGGCAGTGAGGAGCTGCACATGTGAGGAGCACGGCCAGGAGAGCTGGAGCTGACTGAAGGGATACTTCATACGGTAGAATGATATGCTCAATATGTAAATTGGAGTTTTGGGGGGTTTTTTTGTTTTTGTTTGGTTGGTTGTTTGGTTGGTTGTTTGTTTTGGAGTTTTTTGGTGTTGTTTTTGTTTGTTTCAATTATTAAATTGTTCTTATTTTAACACAGGAGAATTATCTTTTCTCTTCTATTCTCCTCCCCTTCAACATGTGGGGGAAGTGAGGATTGTGTGATCAGCTTGTGTGGTACTTAGTTTTTGGCTGAGGTTAAACCACAGCATCAGATCTGACAGAGGAAGAGAAGAATCTGATGCAAGACAATGCAGCAGCCCTGTCTTTGTTTCTGAACAACTCTGTCTTTTCATAACAGCATAAAACAACACTATGGGGTTGAGTATAGGATGATGCACAATCAGACTAATCATGATCTGCCTGATAACAAGCATTGCCATCCCTGTTGTTTCAAGTGACTTGCTCTACAGGTTTCCCAGGAGCTCTGAAAGTTGCTTTATTTGTAAGATTTCATATTTGTTATGTGTAACTCTTAGATTTCCTAAAGTTCTTTTATTCTGCCTTTGAAAGTTCTGTTATCTTTACCAATATTAGTAAGGAGACCAAAATTCGACTGAGAACTCCTTGGTTATAACACTCCATATTCATGCAAATATTTATTCAGTTCCCATACATGCAGAACTTTAAACATCTGCTGAGGCCATTGAAATTCACTTTTCTTCAGTGAATTATCTCTGTGAGGAGCTGCAAGCCAAATGTGCTTATTCAGATATGATGAAAACTTGCTAGCAATGCAACCTTAGCTTTTGGCATATCAAATAAAACTAAACTTGTTAATAATATGTATTTTAAAACTCACTTTTCTTGCATTAACAAAAGAACAGTAATGCCTTCAAATTGTCTGTAGGATAAAAATTGTGTTAGTGATGTGTGTGAGTGTGATGGGAAGTACAGGCACAGGGAGAGAAGGAATAGCTTTCCTTGATTTTTTTATGACTTGTCCATGTCTCAGATGAAATATCTAATTCCCTTAGAGACTGAATTTCACTAAAATTTTAATATATCCAGTCACAGTGTTCTAAACAAATACTGACTATCATACTAAACTGAGAATTGTAGACAGAAACTATGTGAGTTACAAAGAAATGTAATGTCTCGTAATTTAAAAATAACCTGTCAAAGAAATTGTTAAACAACAGACATATTCGAAAAGCAAATACTTAATATCAGTGTAGTGCTATCCCAGGCAGGATATGTGGGGATGCTTTCTCAGAGTCCCTGTGAAGTTCTGCCCTCCCTCCCCAGCAGAACAACTCTCTCCTTACAGAATTGGCTGTGACCAAACTCTTCTTACACCTATCACACAGAGCACAACTTTCCTGATAAAGCTGCACTGTGCTGGGCAGCTTCTTTCTTTGTCCAGGGCAGCAAAAAGGCAGAGCTGTGGCTTCTAAGAGGAGATGGAATGCTTCACCTCCACTCTCAGGCTACAAAGTTTTCACTATTTTGTGTGATTAAAGAGAGGGTTTGTCTTTTCAAATAACCCTGGGAATGATAATTTATGAAATAACTTTAAAACTATGGCTGAAGTGATGACTTACATGTTTAATTAGGTTTATACTGATGTTTTTGCAACCAGTAGGTATCCTGAGCTTGCTCACATATCTATTCTTATGCTATCTAATTTTGAGGGATGTTGTCTGTACTTGTGTTCTTTACTGAACATGTAAGTTAGTCATGCAAGCCTAAAAACAGTTTATGTAGGCCAATACTTCATTTGTATGCTTAAATTCAAGGAAATAGTGGCTTTCAAAGTGAAGATACTCAACAGAAGAACTAAGAATTTATTCAAATGACAAGATCTAAAATTATGCTTCTGGAAATCATACTTCAAGGTTTTGGATGAAAGAACAAGTTGAAAATATGGGCATCCAAACCTACATATATACATTGTGATCAGCCTAGTTTTTGAAGGCCCAGTGCTTATCTCCAGTGTATATAAAAAAACTGTGAGTAAACTATATTGAGATTCTTACATTAAAGGATTTTTTAAAGAACTGAACCACAGAGCACTGATTTTTTTTCCTATTTTCTTAGGCAGATTTGAATCATTTCTTAAATGCAAAAGAGAAGATCTAAGCCAATTCTTTTAATATATGCCTGTTGCTAACCTAGAATTCAATATATAATATAATTTTGCTATTGAGAAAGCATCCATTTTGGTCCTCTCCTTGACAATATGTTTTTTCTGAGCCTCAATTCCCTGCAAACATACCCTGCAAATCAGCTATGGGAAAAAAGACTGAATAAGAGAAATAATATTAATTTTCTCTGCCTCCTAATTTGCATGAGAGAATGCAGTTTTCATGTCTTCCTCAGCACACTGTCATAGCAATTTTTCCAGGCACCTGCTATCATATGCTTAGCTCAGTGAAATTATTCTGTCTTCATGCATTCAATTTCACTTATTGTGTTTCTGCTCATAAAGAACCTAAAATAAATGGCAGGAGGTACATGTAGACCCAAATGAGGTGAATCTCTCCAATATGTAGGTTTTAAGATGTTTTGGTTTTGTTCTTTTACAGAGAAAATGTGCAAGAATAAGTATAGCTAGTATAAACATTGGCTACAGGAATTGGAGTAATCATGAGTAGATTAATACAAATTGAAGCCATGCCTGGGGGCTGAGTTTTAACTTGAACAGTCAATATAAACTTTTTTGTTTATTTTCATGGGTATAAAATTTTAAGAATAAAATTACACATCTAACTGAAATATCTGTAGAATTATAAAAGTGCCCAAAGAAAAAAGCTGAGTGTATACAAATTCATACAAAACAGCTTCCACAGCAAAATTCTGCTCAGGAGAGGAAGCAACCATATTAGCAAAAACATAAGAAAAACCATGAAATTGAAGATTCAGAAGAATTTTAGTGGACACTAGATAATTCCATGAAATAATATTATTCCCTAACTTTGAAATTTCTTTAGAATTTTTAGCTTCTTTTCTGGATGTTTATAAAAGCATAGATACTGTTGTTTTGTTTAGTTTTGTCTTGTTTTTAAGAAAAACTACTGATAGAAAGTGAAGTGCTTGAATGTTCTTAAATTAAAATGCTTGCCAATCTTAATTAAGTTTCTTGATGTAGGTTCATTCAGTGACATTTCATAGAGCAACGTGATTAAATAGTTTTCCCCAGCTTCACCATACAACAATCATGGAGGGATTGTCATCAACCACTTAAGGATTTCCTTAAGGATTTCCTTTATGCCAGTTTTTTAAACTAATAACAATATTAGTTAATCACAGTATAGGTGGCAAAGTTCCCTATAGGCAGTAAAGGTGCAACATTTTCTAACAAAAACACTAAGGCACAACTGATAGTTAAAACAGAGACATGACATCACAGCCAGCAGAAGTTTATTAATAAAAGAGCAAAACTCTTATTAATATTTTGCAGACAAAATTTTACTTGACATTTATAATTCTGGATGTATAAATTAAGGTTAATTTGGGCAGTTTTCAAGAGATGTGGTGCAGTGGGTTGATCTTGGCTGGCTGCTAGATATCCACACAGTTGCTTTCTCACCCCCCCTCTACAAGAGGACTGGGGGAGAAATAAGACAAACAAAAGCTTGCAGGTTGAGATAAGGACAAGGAAATCAAGTATCACATGCCATCATGAGCAAACCAGACCAAACTTGAGGAAAATAAATTAATTGCCTATAAAAATAGAGTTGAATTAAAAGACTCATAGATTCAGTGAAACTTTTGGGCTGGAAGTGATCTTCAAAAATCATCTAGTCCAATTCCTTTGCCATAGGGCATCCTTCACTAGTCCAGGTTGCTCAAAGTCCCACTCAACCTGACCTTGAACACTTCTAGGTATGGAGGATCCACAAATTCCCTGGGCAACCTGTGCCAGTGTCTCACCACCATCATCATTAAAAAAATAGGTATCTGATCTTAATTTACTCTCTTGCATTTTTAAATCACTTTTCCTCTTCTTGTTGCTATCAGCTCTGGTGAAAAGCCTCTTGCTGTCTTTCTTGCAATACCCTTTAAGGGCCCCTTATAAGAAAGGCTGCAATAAAGTCTCCCAAAAACTCTCATCTCTAGACTTACCAACCCCAACTCTCTCAGATTTTCTTTACAGAAGAAGTGTTCCAATTCTCTAATTATTCCTGTGGCCCATCTCTAAACCTGCTTCTAATAAGTCAGTTTCTCTTCTATTCTGGGATCCCAGAGCTGGATGCAGTACTCCAAGGGGGATCTCATCAGAGCAGATAGAGGGAGAAAGGGAGAACCATCTCCTGTACCCAGTGGGCAGGTTTCTTTCTATGCAACCCAGGTGACCATTGGCTTCCTGGGCTGCAAGTGCAGGTTGCCAGCACATGTCAGGTTTTCCATGCACCAGTATTTTCAAGTTGCCTTCTGCAGGGCTGCTCTCAATCCATTCACCCCCCAGACTCTATTGATACTGAGTTTTTCCTTGACCCACACGCAGGGCATTGCACTTGTTAAATTTCATGGTGTTCAGATGGGCTCATTCCTTAAACTTGCCAAGGTCCCTCTGGATAAAATCCATCCCCTAAATGAAATCAGCTTCACCACTTAGCTCAGGTGCCCTCTGCCACTCCTGCCTACCCACACTTTTCACCTGCTCACTCCACTGTGGTGGACTGCAGTCCATCAGGACAAACATACGCCAGTCTGTACTTTAGGTGGAGGAAAGAGGTGCATATATACTACCTAAAAAAAGTGCCTACTTAAGTGACCAAATATCTTCCAGCACTTCATATAGGAAATTTTCTATCTCCAAGAAGTTATTTAGAGTGCTGGAAAGAGTCAACAGCTAGTTTTGCAAAGGTGGTGCCCTCAAACAAATTCTGTAGACATCTGCCTCTCTCTTCAGAGTATGCTGTGATACCACATTTCTAGCTTTACACCTTTATTTAAGTGCCTAAGGATGGCAGTGAGATGATTATCTGCTCCTTTTGGAATGGTGAAGACAGAAATATTGTATTATGTGCAAAGAACTTTATGTTTCTTTTATGTTTTCCCACAATATATACTGATGAATGTTCAACAAAATTTCTGAATCTGAGAATTTGGAAGGTGCTTGAATTTTTTTCCCTTCTATTATCTTAGAGTATTAATCAACCTTTAAAGGAGAAATTGCTTTCTCTTAAAAATAAGTATAAGTATTACACTTTTTTTTTTTTGTGTAATTCTGAGCAATAAAAATCGTACTGTGGTAATGAGAATAAAATTGCAGCAGGAGTCAGGCTGGCTGAGGAATAAATTAGAAAAAGTATCTTAATACATAACAACATTATTCAAATAATACATACAATTAATATAACAGGATGTTGATTGCAATTAAGTATAACAACAATGAGTTGTGGGATTTAGCTGCTACAGAAAAAACACAATCTTTCAGAGATAGTGTAAATGTCACTACATGCTATCAGCCTACTACTGCTCTTATTTTCAATTTTAATACACAAAATAATTGAAATAATTCAAAAGCATGGATGAAAGTACAAACCATACATATAAAGAACCACAGAATCATAGAATGCTTTGGGCTGGAAGGGATCTTAAAGATCTTCTAGTTCCAACATCCCTGCCATAGGCAAGGACAATAATTGAGAAAAGTCTAAAAACATGGTTTGACCCTAATGCTTAAACTGTTGGGTTTTTCTGTTGACACAGGTGGAGCTACCTGAATAAAGACTGCTGGGAAGGTGTACTGGGAAACTACCAGTGCAAGGTTCTGTGGCAAGTTTGACTGACTTTTTTGTATATTTACTTGAATTTTTACTCTGAGGTAAGTAAACACAGCCAGATTGTCATGGATTCTGCTTCCTTATGTTCAGGATAGCTAACAACATTTGATTTAATGAAGATTTTTGCTCTTCAGAATCAATATTTACTCACATGCACAATTTAGTCTTTCCAGCACAAATGAAAGCTTTGGAACTGAGCAATCTGCAGAATACTGTTTAAGGAAAATGACAAGATAACACAACTTTTATGGTTTTACTTTGTACATATTTATGTCATTGAAAGTGTATTACAGGGGCATTCAGAGAAAATGTATCCTGATCAAAGCATGTTACCTTGCATGAATTTTGAAAGCATTTACAGGGAAAAAACAAAACACAATAGTAATTTCTAACTCAAATGAAGTTCAGTGTATCTTAGCAAGTGTGCCTCACCAGGTAGGAAGGAAAAAAATTCTAAAAATGTCATTCTGACATGCCATTTATAGTCTTTAAAACAGATATTCCCTTCATCATTTTGTAACAGATTTAGGTGTGAATAGTAGACCCAATATATTCCTACTGTGTGCATCTGTTCCATCAAACGTTTTTTCCCTTAAAGACAGAAAATTGCACACTACAGTCTGAAATATGAAATAAATTGAAAGCTAAAGACATTGAACAGGGCTCAAAAGGAAAGGAAAGAGCTGTTGGCAATTTTGTCCTACATAAACTCTTAGCCATCATCAAGATGAAGTGTGTGTAAAACTTTGTTCACCAGCAGACTGGTGATGCCAAGTGCACAGTACAGTTTTTGTGATTGCAAGTCATTTTGTGTTTCCATGGTCAGCTAAAAAAGAGAGAAATTATTGTTATGTGCAATTTTGATTTCTTTGAGTTAACACAAGACGTGATGTTCTTTATATAAGGAGATACCTTCTCATGCTTTAGCCCTTAGAAAAGTCCTGAAAAAACCACAATAACTGCAGTTACTGCTTTGAACATGACACCTATACATTTCTCTGAGTATTATGGTGTTATCAATTCTTTCCTCAGTTGTCCACTTCTGGTGATTTTAGTGCCAGGCTCAAAATACTTATTTTTGTAAAAATCTTTGACTTTATAAATAGTCTAGCCCACACATAAGAAGCAAGCTTGTCATCTGGAGGACTAGGAACTCCCCAGTCCCACAGTTCTAAAGCAGAACTTTATAGGAATTTAGTCTCCTCTCCCTACTTTTATATGAAAACTATATAATGAAAGTACTCAATAGCATATGAAATAAACATGCTGTTTTAAAAACAAATGGGGTTTTGTTTGCAATGTGTTTCACAATCAGCCTATATAGCATATATATATCCTGAGATTTTTGAAGGAAACAATGAAAATTTCTCTGAAAAAACTCATGGTGTCTTATTATAGAGTATATTTAAATGGTAAAATCCATGATAAGAACAAACTCTTTAAGCCCTGTGATCCATTTTTTATGGTAATGTTTGTGGCAAAGAAAGAATAGGAGGTGATGGATTCTTTGTTTGCTATCACTCCAACCAGCATCCAGCAACAAACAGAGCATGATCCTCCTCAATTACATGGAGATCATTTCCCTACTTATTTTCTATTTAGAGCCAGACACAGAAGAAGCCTTTTAGGATGAAGTTTTGTTTAAAAAAAACCACCCCCCCGAGAAAAAAACTAACCAAACAAAAAAAAAAAAAAAAAAAAAAAAAAAAAAAAAAAAAAAAAGACAAAGAACAACTGGTTGCAATTGTTGTCAAAAAACCCGAGTTGCTATTTCAAGTAGCAGCAACAAAGAATACTTTCCAACCCTTAGGTACTACAGGGATTCTCCTCCCCATGACAGCTGGCATATATTTCTATAAAATGTTGGGTGTTTTTTTAACATCTATGTATAAAATTCTATTTGGTCTACAAAAGGAATATTGTTATTGTTATTCACTATAGAAATTATGCTTACTCTTTTATTTGTATCAAGTGTATAACAAAGACTTTGAAAAGTAAAAGGGTGTTCTATACTGAAGGATCCATTTTGCAAAATTTGCATCAAATATATTGGCATTATATGCCAGAGAATGTTGATAGCGTGAGTTTTGCCAAAACAACATCACTGCATCCAACCACTTCCTGATGACTATTAATCCATTACAACAGTTCTGATTCCTACTCCTTCTTCTGCAAACACTGGTGCTTCTTAAATTACATGTGTGTGTTTTTCTGAAGAATGAATGCATAAATTAAAATATTTGCATTTGGTTCCCAAAACTAAGATTTGAGAATGCTCATCCCATTGGAATGCTTGTGGTGTCAGCTGTGGCATTTTGGTTTTTCTCAGCACACTTGATGATGTAGCACTGTCTCATGAGGGAGAGAGCTGTCATGGTATCAGTCATGATAAGTAAAGAGCACAGTTGGTTTAACCTTCCACTTCCTGGGTGTTGTATTTTCTCACAGAAGGAGGTAAAGGATGGATAATCTCTCTGAAAACTAGCAGTGCCTGTCTTTCTGCCAATTTTTATTGCTAACTGACAGGACTTGAATGTAACTTTAATAAAGCAAGGGTCCAAAAAAAGAGCTTTAAATAATAAATAATATTTTAAAAAGAACTAAGCTAGTAATTAAATATATGGTTGCCAAAAGACTTTTTTTTTCCCTTTGTTGCAACTGAGCCAAGATTCCAAAGGAACTGTTTTTCAGGGTCAACCCAAACCCTGTAAAACCTTCACTAGAAGTGTTGCAAAAGAAATTTGATCTGAGATTGGCCACATGGAATGCTGAAGAGGAGGAACAAAGCCTAACCAAACAAAAACCAAGCAACCAAAAAAAAAAAATCCAAAAAGCTATTATTTATTTATTTATTTATTTATTTATTTATTTATCTATATTTATCTGTATCTTTATCTTTTTAAAGGGATATCTAGCCTCTGACTAAAAAGACTGCTCAGGATCTTGGGTTTTTTTATTTGTTTGCCCGTTTTTCCCCCATAGATCTGATTTGTTCTTTACTGGATTTTTAGTGTATATTCTGCTCAGGAAGGAAATTGGCATATTTAGGAAATATTTGAATAAATATTGCCATATAGATGTCAAATAATAGCATATCAAAGGGATTCTTCTCTACACAAGAAAGGGGCACCGAGTTTGTATTTATAAAGATGAGGCTTCATGTGCAAGTACTTGACAACTGCTTTACTCTTTGCCTGTGACAGTTTGTTGTGGTCATTTGGGGACTATGGTACAGCTCTTGCATCTCTAGCATCTCTAATGTTTGCCATTCAAACTAATTTTTAAATGCTTGTTTCCACTCTGGAACTGTCACAGCTGAGGTGAGTGCCTTAAGGTATTTTTGCAGGGTCATGAAGAAGTCTGGTGCTAGAGAATAGACTTCACCAACTGCAGCACAGAAAGTATAATAATAACACAAAAAAATATTCTGGCTTTGTAAAACTCCTCTTTGAAACTGCTAAACTTAAAAATTCCAGCTTTGTAGTAGAAAGTGATTATATTTTGTTTAAGTCTCATGCTTAAGGTAGCTAATATGGAAAATAACTCTTATTGAAGAAAAATATTATGATTTACCGAGAATAAAAAAAAAATTGCTTTGGATATGAAAGAAAGAATTTCTGCACCATTAACATTTTGTATATTCTGACTTTACTTTTTCCATAGTCTGTGAAAAAGTATTTTTGAAAGTGTTTAGATTTTCTGCAGGTTATGGTAACTATTTTATTCCTAAATGTAATATCATCACAGCAGAAGCACTGCCAACAAAAGTTCTCCTAGGTCTCCCAAGTAGAAGAGACAAAGTTTTGGATACCAAGTATCAAAACTGATAATGAAGAAGGTGCTTGTGCTCATTTGACCTGCATGCCCTCTTTGGTCTCATTAGATGGTCATGCCATTTCAGTGTACTCCTTTTTTGGAGGGGAAAAAGTTTTTCTTTGGTTTATGCACACTAGCTTGTTTGAATTTGGTAAGTTTTGTAAAGCAGGACAGAAGCTGACACAAACTTAAAATCTTTTGGCATACTTTAGTTTTGCATCTCTGAAACTTCTCTTAGTCCCTGCTTACATGTCTTGTTTTGAGGTACCTGTCTCAAGGTTTGTTTGTACATGAACCTTGCTTTTCAGACACAGCAAATGGGCACAGAAATGTGACAGCTTGGGCTTTGAACTTCAAGTAAAATGTATCCTGGGCATTTATATATAAAATACATGCTTCTATCTGCCAGAACAGATATATGTTACTAAAGTCACAACTGTTTCAAATTATTTAAAGCACCTTTTTTTCTATTTTCTCACAGGTGTCTCTGAGTTTAGACGTTCCATGTAAACTCAGAAAAATCATTTTATATCCTAAATGTGCCATTCAAGTACAAGACTACCTGTGTTTAATGCCATTAATTTGGATAGGCAGGTTCTCAAGAGTACATTTGATTTTTTCCAATAATTATCTGAATAAAAATTACTTCCTAGGTTTTTCTTCCTACTGCTGAAAGAGCAATAGAGACTCCTGTGGTGTGAAGTTCAGAAAAACCAACATTCATGGTAAGCCCTAGCTGCCAAGAAATCCATCAAGTGCCATTTCCTGCTTTGCTTTGTTTTCTTTTTCACACTGAGCAATACCATCCATGTGCTCATTATGTAACGTTCCCTTTTATTTTTTGTTTTCCCCAAGTATATGCAAAAAAAATCCAGACAGTGCTCGGATTTGGTTAAAGGAGACTGGAGACAGGGAATGAGTGATTATACAAAGCAAGGCAAGGTGCTGTCACACACATTTATGTACTTTTTTTGCTACTACTAACTTTTTCTCTCATGATATCTGCCTTCCTTTATAGTAAGTCATGAAGCAAAAGGCTCATATTCAGCTTCCTAACCCAGAAACCTAGATGTGGCTGCTGTCTGTCCTCTTTTGTTTCAGACAAGTCATCGTCTTTTTCAGAATTTTGAGCCAGAAGAATTACAGCTACAATTTCAGCACAACAACTTCCAATTCTTACTGCTAAGAATTTTGCTATGGCTGTTTTTCTTTACATTTTATAAGGCAGCTGGCTGGAGATCTCATCAAATCTTGCAAGATAACTAGCTGTCTGTTACTGCACCTCTCACTGCTTTCCTTCATAGGCTGTACAGAACAAATTCATAGACTGGCTAAGTTCTTTGGGAGGCAGAAGGGCTTAGTTGAAAGACTGGCAAGGTCATTTCCTGCATCTAGTGTGTGTGTAAATTCCATCAAAGTGTATTTAAAGTAAGGGCTGTACAGGATCCCTACTAAGACTGGCAGGGAATACCTCAGCTGGATACTTCTTTGTAAGTCACTGGGTCTTGCTTCTGGATGTAATACTACAGCTTTAACTCAAGAACATTTGGATGCATAACACAGACTCAGAAGAGAAGACTTTTAGAAGGCCAGAGAAAATGATTACTTAATACTAGAATAACTAGGATTGTATAATAGAGTTCAGAGACTCCTGTATCCTACAGCATGGCTGATATGTTACATAAGGTCTCAAAGAAATCTCTTATTCAGATTTTCTGCATACTCCTTTCCAGTTTCTCCATCTTCAATTCATCGTTTTAAAACCAATATAAAGGTTGATGTTTGAATAATATTTATCTGAATGTTCAAAATTTGTAAGAACAAAGTCAGGATAAAATATCTTCATTTTGTATACAATCAATTTTAAAATTTCTCTGTGTGTGTGCATGTGTGCATGATCATGGGCATGTGTAGATTCTTGATTACCTCTATAATTATATGTTTATTCCCACCTAACTATATCTAGTTAGATTAAATTACAATTTTTCTCCAAATCTACTATTTGTTTATCTCCTGTTAATATGAGCGTTTGTGCTTGAAAAACATTCCCTGTAATCAGAAATATTTCTCTGGATTTCTTTGGGGCAATATAGGTTCTGGTTGAATGTCTGTGCTAATTTCCACAAACTGTTTGTTGTGGGATTATAGGCAGCAGGGATCTGCTCTGTGGGGACACATTTGCTTACTTTGCCATGGTGCCAGCTAAACAAACTTTCAAGCTTTAGGCACAAAGACAGAGAATTTAGGAGGAAAAGAGAGAGGCAATAGCTTTCAAATACACCTATCTATTTCACTTTCCAAATGGATATCTTGTTCTAAATAACTACATAATATTTCCATCACAGCCATTAATGTGCAGGGTTTACAGAATGTATTTAAGTTTAATGGATTTCAGTTTACCCTTGAGAGAAGGGCAAAGTCTCAGTAGGGCAACCTTGCTTCCTTTAGACAAGATATAAGCTACAACTGTGCAACTGCAGAGCAGATCTAAAAATAGATTTCTGGCAGTACAGTACAAAGCAATGAAGTATAAAGGCAAGATACTCAGTCTTGTACTGCAATTACCTGCTCACTGGAGATTTTTCTTTAATCCAAAGCATTATGAAAGAAATCATTTAATACACAGGCACATACATTTTTCTATTACATAAGTTAACTGTACTTCATGGAATTGCAACTGCCCAGACTAATTCAGTTTATACAAAGGAAAAGACAAGGTGTCAGAGTACCAAAAAAAAAAAAAAGTCTTGTTACAGTAATATTGATGCTCAGAGCCATTTCAGCAACTATAGCTAAATCTCATTTTTACAATGCCTTAAAAAAAAAAAAAAAAAGAAAGGAAAAGAGGCATTTTATTGCAAGCAAGGACAGTGAGTAAGAGACTAAGATAAAGACAAAATTGAGTCTGTTCCTGAACATGGTCTTCAACTTTGAGGCAGCCCAGCAGCTCCTCACCTCATTTTGGGCAAGGAGGTATTTAGTCCTGGTGATACAAAGTTCAGCAATCCCGGGAGTCAACACAAGGCTTTTAATGTATCAACATTACACTTTCTAAGCAATCTTTTCACTTAGACAAGAAAAGAAATAATTCATTGGGCTGGCTGAAAAAGAATCAACATCCTATTAAAATGTAATTGTGTCGTGTATCATGTTGGTTCAACAGGCAAAACAATTAGCTAACTTCCTAATTAGGTACAGATATAGGTTTGGTATTCTTAAATTTCTTAGATCTATTGATTTTTTTAATTGGATGCATATATTGTTATTTATTACCATCTTTGTTCTCCTTAAATTAGTAGCCAAAATTAATTTTGTTCACTCTAATGATCTGTCCATTATTTTGCCTTAGTTTTCTGGTTTGTTGTATAAGCTTGGTGCAGCATGAATAAGATATTAAAGGGGAATGGGGAGGGATCAGACTGATACCATGGTGGTGAGATTCCCAGAGAAACCTTACCAGCTTTAGTGCTTGTCCTCTCACAGAGTAATAGTCTTTCTGAAAAGGAGTTTTTACAATACCTGAAACAGGGACTCTGCCTCTTCTCTCGCCTTTTGAAATAATTGATAAAATAAAGCAGCATTGATACAATAAAGCCACACAAAGTTTCTTGGGTCAGATTTCTCCTCTCATTTTAAGGATATTTCTGAATTTCTTGATGAAGAAGAAGAAATCAGGAGCTTACTGGACAATTCTTAAAACCGGTTCTTAAAAAGGACAAATAAAATATACTATTTTTGCAAAAACATCTGTCAAGACTATGGAAATTTGGCTGTTCCCATGAATAAACATAACCTTTTTTGTGGGGAATATTGCTTTTTCCTCCTTTTGCCCCTGGTTTTTAGCTTGGATCTAATACCAAAATATCGTTGTGCTGTGCCTGAACTGATATTTAATTAACATATGTATTTTTGTAAAGAGAGTCATCATTAGGTATTCCAGCAAGGTAAAATAAAGCAGGAAGCAAATCTTTATCATTAACAAGTGCTTTTAAATCCACAGTCCTCTGGTTACTGTACTGCAGGAAAATATTACTTCTGCATTAAAGATATTGATTAAGTGTTTGGTAAGCCTAACTGGTCTTATCTGTGTTGTTTTCCACTGCTGTATATTGAATATAGATGATTCTTTAAACTAGGAAGAAGGTAGCTCATTTGATTTTTTTTTTAACCATTTTGAACCATTGTGATTTTGAATTATCACAAGAAGCAATATTAATTTGCCTCTATTGTTTCTGTTTCTCACACAGAGTGGCAGGTCCTTGTTTCATGGCCTGGTTATTAGAAGAGGAAGATTCTCTGAACTCCAGAGTAGTAAATTCATAGAGGCATTGGAGTCATTGCTGGATTCAATAAAAGAGGTAGGTATCTGAAGTGGGACTAATGCAGAATTTTTACATGCATTTTGTGTATTAGATAAACCTGCCTATATGTTGATTCTTTAATAGATTTATCTTTCTACAAATTCAAAAAGCTATTAGTCTTTTATAAAACATATTGTGGGTTTGAGAAGCAGAAGCAAGCATGATGCAGATTTAACACTCTTCTGTGCTAAAAATAAGGAATTATTTCAACACAATGCAAAGATTTTCTTACTTTGCTTGCTACCAGTTCAATTTGACAGGAGAGATGAATTATAGAGATCAAGTCTCTTGCTGCAGAAAAAGTATTTCAAAAGAAACTCCTCAAATATGTCCTTTTTACTATTGAAAAATGGTACCATTTCCACATATATTCCTGAGTAGGATCATGTCTCTGAAAAGAGAGTATGGAATATCTTATACAGCACTGGACCTGTAGCAGGTGATTTATAGGCATCCAGCTCCTCACTGTCAAAGCTTTGCTTTATAGCCATATTAGTATAGTTGTATTGGCTGTACACAAACACTTAAGGTCAAAGCTTATTTGTTGATTTATGCCCTCACCCTCTAATATACTACCCAAGCTCCTTCCAGAGCTTCAGTCTTTTTTATTTCTTCTCCATTAAACTAGCAAAATTTTCAACTGCTGAACCACCTAAAACATTATTGGTTTGACATGAAAGTTTGCACCAGGCTACATTTCTCTAGGCCTTGTGTCCCACCCACACTCAGAGCTCTCATCCAGAGCACCAAACCCTAAGTACAGCAGGCTTCTCCATTTCCTCTTCTGCTCAGAAGAACATAAATCCACAGTTTCTGCCCTGAATGATTGATAAAATGCATCTTGGATCATTAGCTGCCATAGAAGCCATAGACCTACTTCAGTGGTCTTAGCCATCATGTTTTTACAGCTACATTGAAAATGCTGCCTAAGTCCTTTTTCAGATTTGGCCTTTGGTTTTTTACCTCCCAATTGTTTTGTTTAGAATTGAGCCCCCATTTACTCTTAAAACATGAAGCCTTTGAAAACCTTTTTCTCTTGGTGAGAAGACTGGCATATGTTTCAGCATACTTGATTTGTTTTGTAAATAACACTTTTTTCCCCTTCAGTCAAGATACAATCCTGTTTTGCCAATGCATCTTTAGTTATGGCATATATAACAAAATGTGCACCAGCACAACTTCTCCTGGTTGTCTTTCTGCTGCAATTTATGCTGCTTTTGTATAACTCAGGCCTGCAACAAATCTACAACTGGGCACTAAACATGTGGTGACATCTCAGAGCTTGCCTTTCTCACTTTACTAGAGCAAGATATTCTCTCAGTGTTGCCTGTTTCTGTATTGGAAGCAAAGGGAAGGTAAACAGAATGTGGACACACCATAAACAAAAAAAAATAGCTATTGTTAATTGCATTTCCTATGTAAATATGCACATTGCTGAATTAGGCATGAATCAAAGTGTTCTGAATATTACAAAGGCTAACTGATTGAGGATGTGTACTTTAAAAAGAAATGGTAGTTAGGTCTAACCAAGTTAGTTTATTGTACAGAAATTGCACTCCTAAAAATGCTCTGCAGAACATACTGAAAAAATAAAACTTCCATCTATAACATTTAATGCATAACTGCTAATTAGTTTGGCAAGTGTTAAAAGGCCCATTGAAAGCAGATGAAAAGAAAAAAATCTTTAACCGCTATGCATCTGAAAAAAATGCAGTTCTGGACATCTTAAATGAACAATGTCATTAGTTTTCCTGCCTAAGCCTCATTGTTTAATTTTTTTTCCCAAAATTTCTATGATTATGGATTCTATATTTACAAGATTCCTTTTGGGATATTTTAGAGTGACAGCAACACAAGGGAATGTCCTGATTTCAGCCAAGGACAGAGTAAATGTTTCGCAGTGGCCAGGAGCTGAGCACAGTGTACAAGACATTGTGTTATTCAATACCATCTTTCATCATGGCCAGGGGCAGGGGAAAGGGACCCTCTTGCTTTCCAGAATAGGGCATTCCAGAATTCTGGGTGGAGCAACCACAGCAGACAGATCAGTGAGGTAACACTGATCTGAGCCAGAGGGAGTGGCTTGGGTGGTGTGGCTGTGGCTGAGTTGGGCTCCTTGCTCTCTCTTTTTGTACATTTTTGTTATTAATATGGTTGCTGTTACAGTGCTTTCTTATCTCATTGCTGTTTCCAGTAAATTGTTCTTATCTCAAGCCATAACCTCTGCCCTTTGCCAGAAGTGATGTCTGGTTTGCAGGAGTCTTGGGAGTGGCAGGAGGGCCATTAAATTAGGGAGTGCCACGACAGGGAGGCAGTGCTGTAAAACAGGGATTCACCTTGTATAAATGACACTTTAGTGATGACCATATTTTGTAGGTTGGTTCTCCTCCTTTCTTTCAGTACTACTTATTTTTAATACTTAAAATATTCCTTTAGCATCTAAAGTATTCACTGCTTGGAAAAGTAATGTTAGATGAGCTTGGGGTTTTTTTTGTTGTTTGTTTCCAGTTTTGAGAACTGACAACTCCCTAGGGAAATCCAAGGGGAAAACAGTGTCCATAATCTTTGAGAATCAAAGTTGTTTTACCAATGTTCATTAACATTTATAGAACTTGGAAATCTTAACTCTCAATATCTCTTTCCATGACTAGCAGGTCATGGATGACTCATTGAGAACTTCACCTACAAAGAACCTTCTGTTTATGGTATCAGTCTTAAACAATCTTTCCTCTTTCTAACTCCTTAAAGATAAGTTTTATCTGCCAGTTCCATGCTAGAGTCTCCATATGCAAGTGGCTCTTCTGATATTGCTTAAGGTGAACAAGAGTACCAGGATTTGCTTATAACATTGCCATCTTTGTAGAAAGGTTATGTAATGGATGTTGAAATTAAAATACTAAAATTCTCTCAAATATTTTCAAAACAGGAAGAATATAGGATGGTTATAGAGTACTTAACATTTTTAAACTTCCTTCCAAATCACAAGGACCATCTTTACTTTGAGCTAGACTCTTGTGCAACATAAAAACAGCACCACTCAACTCCTTGAGAAAAGTTCTTTGTGCTTACATTTGTATCAGAGGGAACACCAAGTTCTTTGTCTGGGAATCAGTGCTTATCCACTGGAGAGAAGAAACAGTAGTAGTAAGCAGTACAATTTAGGTCAGAGATAGAATTTGACCCTCAGAGAAAATCTATTTCCAAAAAAATTACTATGGTGTTTTGTTTAAAAGCCTTACCCATACATGTCAAACACATAGGTGCCAGTAAATAATTTGTAATTACAGATAGCTTTATACTGTACTTGTGCATTATGCACTAATCCAAAAAATGCTCAATGTAAATCCCTGCTCCATGGAAGCCTGGTTTTACTACTAGCATAAACTTCTGTTTTTTCCCCTTTACACTAGACAGTTGGCACCAACTAAACAGTCTTAAAATGTACTGATGAAGACTTTGGGCTGTAAAAGCATTAATGATAGAGCAAAGCTATTGAAGCACAATCTGTGAGCAGGAAGGACTAGACTTAAGCAAAAAGACTATCAGCAGATATTAGTGCAGGGGGAAAAACATCACAGTGAACCTGTTCAATTCAGTTAGTACCTTCACTAAAAGGTATATCACTGCTACTTTTTATTAACTTTGAAAACTAAAATAAGACTGGCCTGAGGGTGCTGGCTGAGGTGATCAGAATGGTGCTGCTGAAACTGATCTACTGCTTCTTCAGAAATAATCTAATAAAGTTAATGCTGAAGGTGGTATTTTATAAGTGCATGTAAAGGTAATTGTCGTGCTCGGGAAAGCAGGAACTCCAGTGACTGTACAAAAAAGGTGGGAATATGAAAACATGAGGCTGGTAGCAGATAGAGGAGAAAACAGCAGTTTAATTAATAACATAGTTGCATTTGAAAATCAATTCAACCCTTCATTAAAAGGTTTCATTTGAAACTTATAGTGAAAGAAATGTGTGTTCAAATACTCTAGCAAGTACCAAAGCTAGACCAGACACAAGGTGACTAGAAAGGAAATGGCTTGAAAATGCCTAAAATCATGACATTTTGAGGCAGCTTTTCAGCTAGTCTGTAACTACTCAGTGTATTTCCCTTCTGTGGAACTGCCCTCATTTGCATGAGCTGAGAAGGTGACCTAATATTTATTACTGCAACTGGGAGCGGATGTAGGTTTTTTCAGGAAAAGGCAGAGACATTTCTTCAGAAAACTGGTGAGGCTGCAAATGGGATCAGGGTCCAGTTATGATTTTGCCACTATAAGACACGTACAAACGAAACCAGAGGGCCACAAGGGTGATCAAAGAGTTAGAGTAGCTAATTTATGGGGAGAAGCAAGGAAAGATGAGGCTATTTAGTGTGGAGAACAAAAGAATAAGGGGGATATTAGCAATGTACTTAAATACCTGATGGGAAGGATTAAAGAAGATGGAGCTTAAGTCTTGCCAGTGGTGTCCAGATTGCTGAGGTTGACTCTGGAGACCCCATACTTGGGGACATTCAAAACCCTGGATGACATCCAGAGCCACCTACTGTCCTTGACTCTGTCTTGGACAGGGATAAACTACAGTTTGCTTTTGCCTCAACCATTCTAAAATTCTTTCACCTCAGAAAACTGATAAAGGGAATATGAGTGAAGAGACTATTTTTTTAAATTATTGTTATTGCCATGAAGATTTATAATCTAGTATTGGTAAAGAAATTGAAATCTAGTTCTCTTGAAGTGAACTATGCAAGTGAAATATCCAAGTGTGTGAAAGATTTGGATTTTTTACTTTGATCTGCTTTTGGAGGGTAGCTTAGATAGTTTAGAAGTGTTTAACATTTCTAAAGGCATGGGGAAGAAATAAAAGTAATTTCAATTGCAGGCTCAAAGTTTTGGGAGCAAGATTTGGACTCTTCTCTTTTGGCTAGTTCAGTCTACATTGAGCTTTAACAGTACTGCCTCCCCTCCAAAAAAGTCTGTTTTTTTTTTTTTTTCAAGTAGCTGCTAGATCAAGAACCTTCATGTAGTAAATATAGGGGATTCTAAATAGCTTGGAGAAGATAGTACAAGAGGACACACACTGAGCAGGAGACAAGATATATTGTTGTCTATTCTAGTCACACAAAAAGAATTCACAAGTCAATGGAAGAAGAAAATGTTCCTATTTCTTCATTGCACTTGTACAGAGGCCTAAACCTTTCAGATTTGACCCTGTGCTTCCTGGAAAATAAAGTTGCTGTTAACTTTTGAGACATGTGGATTTGCCTAGAATTTTGTTAGCCTGTGACTTGGAAAGAGTCTCTCTGTTTTAAACATCTAACATCTCATCAAAAACAATGCTTTGCATTCTGCAGCACTAACTGTAAGAGGAGATATCCCTAAGCAGAAATAAAAGAAAATGAGATTCTCCTGTTTGGTGAGGTAAGCAGTCCACCTAAAAATTTCCTTCTTAATATATAGGTGCACATATTTTTATAATGCATTTGTTTCCATAAAGCTTCTTTAAGGTTGTGTGGGAAAGTCTTCAAGCCCTGTTCCCATGCAACAAGAAAGCAAATTATTTGCTCAGCACCCCAGGGATAAGTCCAGATGTGATGACTGGATCTCTTGTGTAACTGGGGTGCCAACACAAGAAGGAAATCCACCTGCAGCAGTCTGTGAGAACTGTTGCTGTCTCTTTAGCTTGGCTGACTACCAGACATCTAACCTAGCTGTCCTCTCACTGCCCACCTCAACAGAGCAGGAAGAGAAAGTAAGAAAAAAGAGTGTCAAGACAAGGACATCACTTAAAAATTACTACAACAGGCAAAATACACATGATTTAGGGAAAAATAATTCATTGACAATTAAAATAAAGTTGGATAGAAAGGAGCAAAGACAAAAACTGGAGACATCATATCACACACCCCTTATTCCCAGGCTCAATTTCACTTCCTCATTTCTGAATTCTGACTTGCTCCAACCCCCAGAGGCCACAAAGAGGTGGTTTTGGTGAGACTGTGGTCAGCTCCTCTTTCCTAATTCCTCCTCTTCACATTTCTCCCCTGCTCAGCCTAGATCCTCTCCATGGAGCAGAGTCCTTCAGGGTGAACCTGCTGCAGCATGGGCTCTCCATGGCTCACTGTTCCTTCAGGAAACAGCCCACTTGCTCCAGCAAGGGGTCCTACATGGGAGCTGCTCCATCAAGCTTTCCTCCACAGGCTGCAGTGAGCTCCATGACCAGGTATTTTTTGGAAATAGCTTTGAAAGTATTGAATTTGGAACTGCAAAAATTCTCACTGAATAGACAGCAGTAAATTATATAGGTGAGTTAAGCCCTTAATCACTGCCTTGAGAAGTAGGGAAACTTCCGTCCTGGAGCAAAACTATTTAATTACCACTGTAAAAAAAATTCTGTTGGGGCAGACATAAGTGACAAAATATCACTGTGTCAAATCAATGCTGCATTTCCAATGTCCACATGCAATAAGTCAATAACATTCATAATAAAATTTCATGCCCTTTCAAGGCAAACTAGGCCAGAATTTATTTTGGATTTTTTTTTATTGTCCATTTATTAAATAGATGAGCAGCAAACCTCTAGTCTGCAGAAGTTCCAACTCAAAAATAAACAGCATGAAAGCCTTGCTGAGTGTTGTGTTTTATTGCTAAATTTGAACTGCATTATATGGTTTACTATGTATAATAAAAGAATTATTTTTAATTATGTGGAATGTATAGATTGGCAGATGATAAATATCTCATAAAAATTGTCTTTTTGGAGCACTTATGATAGCCAAAAAAGCATCAATTAATTTATTAGTGTCTGTTCTGCAGATAAAAAGTACATAATTTATTTACAGTTTTGTGCTTAAATGCTCATTAAAGGCTGGGACATGGAAGTCAGTGCACTGCTTACATTGTTTTGCATTGAAAAAATAAATATGTTTCTGTAGTTTAAATAATCAAATGATGATTACTATCTCTTCATGTTCATTTATCAGAAGAAAATGGTATAAATAGCTCATATATTCTGCTGCTTCTCAAAAAAAAAAAAAAAAAAAAAAAGAAAAAAGCGTGGAGAAAAAGAAAAAAAAAAGTAAAGGAAAAAATAATATTCAAAATAACTGACAGAGAAAACTACAGAGCAGGCAATGATTCTGTATTCCTAAAGAAAATCATAACTTTTCTCATGGAGAACACTTATGTCAGTTGTTTCCCTCCCAGGGGATTCCTTTAAAGCCTGATTCTTAGAATATTGCACCTCTACTCTCCCTCTGCAAAATAAGAAATCCAACATCTTCTGCATTCTAAGCTACATATGTGAAGAGGGTTTATGAAGGTTGCAAAAATGTAGGTTATAATGACTGATATAAAAAAAAATTAGAAAGTTATAAATTTATAAAAAGGGTATGCAAGACAACTACAAGCACACTGAATTTCATGCTACTTATGCAAAAACAAGCTTCTTTGTTATAGGAAGACTCACAGCATGCATCTTTATAGGTATGCAGAAGCACTGTTATTAATACCAAACCAGCTTGACATTTTTTTCTGAAATGGTATAAGCTGAGTATTTTTAGTAGATAAACTAAGCTATTTTATGGATCACCACAATGCTGCCTGTAGCTTCCTGTAATCCAAATAAAACACAATATAAACATGCCTTTTCTGTGTTAGAAAATTTGTTTTTATTAGTGAAAAATTATTGCCACAATTTTGAACTCAATGCTAACTTACCCATGAAAAAATTTGATGTGCTGGGTTTCTGCCTTGCTAAAATTTTTGTTCCTCCTTTCTTTTTGTGTTCTATTACAGAAGTTAGATATCATGCTGTCAATGCCACTGTCTTATGGGTTAAATAGATGTATATGTTCTACTGTCATGCAAATAACATTGCCCTTCTACCTCATCTATAAAAATACTAGATAAGAATACATTTAGGTCAACTAAAAATGTTGCCTTTATACCTTTTATACAGTTGCATTTATGAAAAGGATTTTGAAAGACCTTGTGATTCAACAGTAGTCACTGCCAGAAATTCAATGTGTTCCTCACAGAGCACTTAAACTTTATGTTTTATTCTCCTCCCTTACAGACTACATCAGATCCCATTGGTCCTGGACATTTCCATCAATACCACCCACAGACTGTATGGACATGTGCTTCCTTAATACATGTTTACTAATGGGGATTGATGCTTTTCTTGGCCTATTGATTATGTCTGTCTTGAAGTGACTGTGTTTTCTGGTTCAGCAAATGTAGACTGAAAATCTTGCTCTCATACTTCTTAACTGAGATGCTACAAGATCAGCCTCCAGTGGGACTTAGCATTTCTGATCAATGGAAGTGGTGGATAAAATGTTTAAAGTACCATGAAATCAAGATAGTGTCTTGCTACTGCCAGTGCCAGTATTTTCCAAAGGCAATCTGTTCCTCTTAACCTCTGGGAAATACTGGAATTCCTTCTAAATAATTTAAATATATCATTAAAATTCTGCAATAAAAACCCAAATTTAGCTCTGGATGAAGCTGCAGCTGTATTGAAGCAATAACTATTATTGTAGACAGCAGTGGGGAGGACTGTGACCCCATAGGTTTAGTCACTGTACTTTGCTTTTCATGCAAAAACACAATGCAAGACTTAGCACTGTGATAAGAAATCACATGTGATCAAACAATGGTTAATGCTGGAAGGGATTTCTGGAAGTCATCTGGTAAAACTCACCTGCTTAAGCAGGATTAACCTAGAGCAGACTGACCAGAACCATGACCAGAGATGTCCAGAGCTCTAGAATGTGTTAGGAGACACTAATGTGTGAGATCTAAGTGTTCTGGGGAGGCCAGGAAGATTTCAACCTTTGCTAATTGTACTGCCTATCCATCAAAATAATTTCTTTTCTTTCTCCTCTCTCCTCTACTTCCTAGGCATAAACATGAAGACTGAAAAGAAGTTCCAGAGACTATCACTGAAAGGCTTGTCACTTTATATCATTTTTGCTTTGACTTTTTCAAGCACCTCAATTTAATTACTGGATTAACAGACTACCTATATGTATGATGTGTGGATATATTTATTCAATACAGTTTTGATTTCATTTGAACTGTGCTGTTTGGTGAATATAAATACTACACTACCTTGCATTTTCTGCTTCATGGATATGATGAGTCACAACATAGCACTTAACTAAATGAATGACTCTATTATTATGAAGTATTATGGCTGAATTATGCTTTTAGCCAATAGCCATGGGGTGCTGGCCTTTTCTTATCCTTTATGTTTGCTGAGACTTTCTAAATTGTTTCTCTGATAATGTCTCTGAAATGCATTTCCCTGTTATTTATAAAGAATTTTCTATGTGAAAATCATAGACTAATAGAACAGTTTGGGTTGGAAGGGACAATAAAGATCACCTAGTTCTAACCCCCCTGCCATGGTTAGGGCCATCTTCCACTAGAAAAGGCTGCTAAGAGCCCCTTCCAACTTAGCCTTGAACATTTCCAGGGGTGGGACATCCACAACTCTGGGACATGTGTTCCAGTGCTTCATTGTCCTCATTGAGAATAAAGCCAATATATGGTCAAGAAGGTCATCATAAGTTCATAAATGATTTACACTGCCTCTTCCATTTCATGCTTTCACACTCTAACCCTAATGGTATCTCAATTTTTCACCTCCTTGTGGCAACAGGAGCACTTCTGCTATTGTCTGACAACATCAATGTGTACAGAAAAACATGAAGAGCTCAACACCACTTTTGTGGTTTTTTCTTGTTTTTTTCTACCTTATAGTAACACAAAAGCTTGTGTTGCCAAAATCAGTATATGGAAAGAGGACTGTAAGGAACTGGGATGAGACAGTGGACAGGTCTGCTTACTCCTTTGAGTATTCTGAGGTAGTGCAGACTGAGTTTATAGCAACAGCTATTGAATTTAAATTTTGTTCTTTGGATTGTGCATCATAATGACATTTTAAGAGGCACATTAAAAAATAATCCTGGTGAGTAATTGCACTGTGAGGGGATATATGCAGAGCACCCTCTTTTGGACAGCTAATTTAGTTACCTCATTTCCATCTTTTCCACTAATTTCTCCAGGTGAGAATCTCTTTGGTAAGGGGCCTGAACTGAAGAAGTTTCCATCTGTCCATAGTCCATGAAGAAGGTTGAGATGCTCTAATGGAGGCCCTGAATGCTCTCTGGGTGATGTGCTCAAAGCTGTACTTTCTGCACCTGGGATCTGTGTTTTCCTGAACCTGCATGGGGACTGTAACTGAATAAAGACCTCATTCCCCTGTAAAACACCCACTCATGAAATGTTCTACCCCCATGTGAACCCTGATTCTCTCAAGGAAGAAATTACTCTGATTTTGGATCCAACAGAAGCAAACAAGTTGGCAAGCTGTCAAGACCAAACCAGATCTTCATCAGTAGATTTGGAAGCTGGAGAAATAGGTTCTGCCATGAATTCTGTAGTTCTTCTCTTTTTCTGGACTTTTGCTTTGAAAGCATAGTGTATGCTAAGTAAAAACCTGGATATTTGATCACTGGGAAGAAGCCAGCTGTACTGAATATCATTTCAAGTATGTGGGGAGGAGCAGAGACCTTGTGAGGAAGACAGGACAGTACCAAAGATTTATTTCCTAGCACCAGTGTACAAGTGTCAGTGGGATAAGTGAACACATGAAAGCAAAAAGGGCCCTAATTGTGGCATTTCTGAAGTTTGTAATGTTTGATTTTTATGACTCTGATATTTAGGGCTTTTTAACAAGCAGGTAAGAGTTGTGGTAGAGGAGAAGAGGGACTATTAACACTATTTAAAAGTTTGCAAATTTTAATTTTTTTTTAATGGAAATATGCAATGTGTCATAAAATGAAATAGTGGATTTTCTTACGAATTTTGTCTTTCTATCTGATGTGCAAAATCTATGGCCATGCAAGTTATGGTGGAGCATACTAAATTTATTCAGGGTTAGTGAGAACAGGATTATACCAGTATCTTACACCTCCTTACTCCTGTAAAAGAGGAAGCACTTCCCAGGCTGTTTCAGAGCAAATTAAACCACATTAATGCTAAATATTTATATTTTAAACTAATTTTAATTTTAAATAATTTGGCATACTTTGAACAAAATTAGCAGTAGAAGCCCTTGTGAAGTCTGCTGCAGTGGTGTAGGAATAATCACTGTGTCTAATTTCCAAATGAAACCAAATCATCAAAAGATTTGCCAGTTCCATGTGTCTAAAATATGACTGCATGTTTAGTGATGTAGGTGTCTCCACCCTCTTCAATGTGCTTTTTGATTCTTGTCAGACATCAGCTCTTCCTCACTGCCAATGATTGATGTATGAATGCAAAGTGTTGAAAATGGTAATACAGTCTATTTGTGTGTGCCTCTGTTCCTGTAAGTATATATAGAAGAGGCAACAAGTAATTAAAGGAAAAAAAAAAAGGAAAGGGAAAGGGAAAAAAGTAATTATTGCAGGGAGTAGAGGAGACACCATAGTTCCCAAGGCAACAAATCTCTTCCTTTTGTTAAACCCTAGAGCTCATGTAGGCAAGAGCAACCTCACATCTTCACAAGCATATTCCTATTTTTTTTACAAACAATCTCTGTTGCTGAATAACAACTTAGCCCAAGATACAATTTTTCTGTTTAAAATGAGTCAGATTTATGTTTCCAGTGACAAAGTATTGTGTATTTTGTGAATAGTATGCTCTCTTTCATCCATCTTGAAATTTTACTCATTTGAGTGGTACTTCTGTCATGGTTTAACCCCAGCCAGCAGCTAAGTTCCACACAGCCATTCCCTCACTCTGCCACCAGTAGGATCAGGAAGAGAATTGAAAGGGTAAAAGCTGGAAAACTCATGGATTGAGAGGAAGAGAATTTAATAAGGAAAGCAAAGGCACACAAGCAGGCAAAGAAAAGCAAGGAATTGATTCATTGCTTCCCATGGGCAGGCAGGTGTTCTGCCATCCCTGGAGAGCAGGGCCCTGTCACATGGAACAAGTTGGGAATGCAAACACTGTCACTGCAAATGTCCCCTCCTTCCTCCTTCCTCCCTCCACTTTATTTAGTGACCAGGATGTCACGTCTGGAATATCCCTCTGGTCAGGTGGGCTCACCTGTCCTGGCTGGGTCTCCTCCCAAGCATTCCTTGCCAGTGTGGCAGTATGAAAGCAGAAAAGGCCTTGGCTTTGTGTAAGTTCTGTTCTGCAGTGACAAAAATATCTCTGTATTATCAGCCCTGTGCTCAGCACAAATCCAAAACACAGCTCCATACGAGCTATTATGAAGAAAACTACCTCAGCCAAAACCAGCATAACCTCCCAGAAGGCAAGAGTGATTTAAAAAAATTAATATATGAAAGCAAAATCAGTTCTACTCACTCAAGTTTTTTCTTTTCTTTTGTATAAACCATTTAAGTGATACTATAATATCCCACATTTGTAGAACAGTGCTAATGTTATTAAATTATATTACCCAAATTCAGTAGAGCCTTATTCATTCTGTCACCTTAAGATAACAAACATTGTGATTGCTGTTATGAATAGATGATTCTTTACATATTCAAAACCTCAGTCTTTTTTCTTGAGCTATTTTTGTTTTATGCATACGTGTCTGAGCACGCATGCCCGTGTTTAACTCACAATGAAGGAGAAATTTCTATTCATTCCTGACTTCAAGACTACATTCCACTTGCATTAAAAAACCCTACTTTCCTTACTGCAGTGTGTTTAATGTGAATATATGAACAAAAGAACCAAAATCCAGTGACCTTTCCAAAGTTTCCTTAGTTATTCCTATTGAATGATCATTTTTGGGAATTAACTCAGAGATGTGGAGGACACATGTAGAGCAACTGAGCTGAGGGCAAGGACAAGATGGAGCATTCAGTCAATGAAAATGTGATAAACATAACTAGAATGAAAACAAACTTTAGGCAATGTGAAGAACAAATAACTTTGGAAAGTTATTTGTGGTTTTTTCAAGGTTCTTGGACATGTTTTTCAAGCCCTTTTGAGGACAGATGACCTCAATATGAACTTATTTAACTGGGATTTTGGTGATCACTCATCTGTTCTCTGCAAGGACCCTTAATTAACTCACTGAACTCTTGTTAGACTTTGACCCAAGACATCTACATTTTGTTGTAGAAGACTGATCCAGGTGGAATTGAGTGAACTGTCCACAAGGTTAAGCAGGGGATAAGCTATAAAGTGTAGATGAAACCCAAAATATCTTGACCTTATACTCCTGGTCCCTGAGCACTAAACAACACAGTTTTCATCACTTTATACTATACTTTGGATTTTAAAGGACATATCCTTACTTTAAGGCTTTATTAAAAGAGGAGACAAGTTAGGGCATCCTCACTCTTGCTCATAGCACTCAATGCTTCTACCAGTTGCTGATTTTCCTGGAGAATATTAAGTCTGACTGCAGTAATATTGGTCCACCAAATCAGCAATATGCTACTGACAATTCACCAACAATATTTATACATCCATATTTGTGGTTGTTTTAGTCCAAAACAGTGAGTAAAACATGGAGTGAAATAAAAAGTTCTTCTTTGCTAAGAGCCTCTAACCTAGAAAAATGTCCAATAACTCCTTACTGACCTTAAAGTCTGTTACTAGGAGTCAATAATGTTGTTTTAGTGCACCACTCCCATCAAATTTAGAAACACTTTTAAGCATCATCTGGTGACTTCCATTTCTATATGAACCTTTCATACACTGCAGAATGGAAATATTATAGTAATGGGCTAGAAATTTATAGCCATTCTTGCAGTACCAGCACAGATTAATTACATAGGGAATTCACTATCCCTTCAATTAAACAAAGACTTAGAACATTGGGATCAGGATTGAGAGACCAGGAGCCATCTTATCCCATTAATTGTCTTCATTTCATTTGGTAATATGAAAACATTAATAGAAATAAAGAAATAGAAATAAAGTTAATAAATCATGTTTCCTCCATTTACAATAAAGCACTTAACTTCAAACTAATATCAAATAAAGTTTAAATTCCACTTGCACCAGAAGAGCATGTCAGAGGCAGGAAAGATAAAAATATATTTGGATATTTTCAAAAAAAGACATTAATGTATTCTTTTCTAGTTCTAGCACTGGCAAATTTGTACCAAGAAAATGGTGTTAACACAGACCTGCCCTTACTCAGGCATCAATCTTGGAGCACCCTAAATCCTTGCACTAATTTTGAGATAATTTGGGATGAAATGTTCTCTTGGGTAGGAAATGTAGAAATAAGGCATCTAAAAAAATAAATAAGAAGTAATCAAGCCACTTTAGCCAATAAAGAAATGTAGTATTGGAGTACAAACATTACTGTCTATGAGATCTGGATGAAAGTAGGGGTTCCTAAAATATTTCATAGACACATTTCAATTATACATATTTTTTCTTTATTATTTCCAGAGGCTGAAGCCATGTCAGTCTAGGCAATGCAGTTACAGTACTAAAACTGACCTCTGCTAATCTAAGCAGTTAAAAATCATAGTGCCATGTACTGTTGTAAGAAGTCTAGGGAGGAAACACAGGTTTCTCACTGACTATATAAAAGTACACCCAAAATACTGAGCATCCCATACTTCCACAATTTTTATTCAAATAGGAAAAATAGATATAAAATGAGATAAAAAACCTCAAAACTATTTTACAATCTGATTTTCTTTTCAAAATAAGAAAATAACATATTTGGAAAATTCATGTTCTTAAAATTAAAGTGATCAAAATCTTTATAAGCTCCCAAGCTGACATTGTCTCATGGAAAACACTCTAATTTAGAAAGCAGACAATTTTTTTAGAAAAAATAATTTTGGAAATAAAATATTTTTCAAAATCAAATTTGAAGTGTAATAATGCAGATCATTTTTTGTGTGGTTTTTTATGCCTGAATTTGCTTAACTTGGATTTTTTTTGGGGATGTTTTAATTCTATTCTTTGTTTTCTATTACAGTTAAGGCCTAACATTGCCCACAGAGATTTTGCTATACAAGTAGAGAATTATTTTCTCTTTTCATCTCAAAAAATGAAATTACTTCTTTTTCCTTCAAAATACGCAAGTCCTGGTTACAAATTAGTTTGACAAGTAAATCTATATTTCTCCTAGGGGCTTTTCTAGCTGGAATTTTGCCCAGAGTTACTTGGCTACCAGGTAAGCCACAGTAGAAACTATGGCTGGAGATGTGAGGACATCACTAAGTAACAATAGAACCAGGATACAAATAAAACTAAAAAGTTTGTATCTTGGAAGGGACATCTAAAGAATTTACCCAGTAGCATTTATAAGCTTATTAATTGCCATTTAATTATTTTGCGGTAGGAAGTGTTTATGCAGGGTCTTGTTTCAGCTCCAGCTGTTAAGTGCTGAAGCCAGGCAGTACCTGAGGTGCCTCCAGCCCCACAAGGATGCTGGGGCAGGATTTCTCACTAAAAAATGAATCCATACATCCTTTAGAAGCAGTGCAGTTGTAACCCTGTTTAGTATTTTGCCACTAGTCCTTAGCACAGAAACAATTTGTCATTACTACTCTTTGGGTCCTCATAACAGTAATTCATTGTACAACTATAAAAGCATTTTTTTATAAATGTCACTTAAATGGGACAGCAACCCTGAGGCACTGACTGCTGGGGTTTGAGTAATTTCAGCATTGAGAAACAGCCAATCCATTGCCATGGGGAGAAAGTCCTTTACTGCTGCTGCTTTCTAAATGCTATGACCTGGCTCAAAGCCTGATGCAAAGGCTTCAGGATTCTGGCAGGTGTGCTGTTTTGTTACTTTCCTGGCACTACTTTGTCAATGGCTTTACCCATCAGTGAGAGATAGGATAGAAGTCAATTACTTTCCCACTCTTTCCAGGAGAACAATTCAGAAAAATGGACCTGCAACTCTACTGTTCCTGATGTGTAATTTGTAAAAGCCCTTTGCTTTTTTTTTTTTTTTTTTTATGTCCTTTTTTGTTTGTTTTGCTCACTATAACAATTTAATGAGAACAGCAGCATTTAGTGATTTCTTAGCCTAGTCTTCTGTATTTGGGAGGTTTGGATGGCTCAGAAAACCAAGAATTTCTGAGGCCAAAGCCTCCTACACTCATATGCTTAAAATTAATGCCTGAAACCCAATACTGCACTGACAGGAGACATTGCCTTTAAATGACACCAAGATTAGTGGTGATAGAAGGAAAGGCAAGTGAGTAGGGTCCCTGAGCTACGTGGGTCTGTAGGAAGAGATTGTAGCTGAGTAAATGTGTCACTGATGTTTAATAAAAGTATCTCACCCACCTCATTACTGTTAATTTCTTAAAATCAAACTAATCATAGTTCTGTATTCATAAGTCATCTTTTCCTGGCAAAATGTCTCCTTTTTCCCTACTTACTCTATTCATGCAGCAGATGACTGACACAGTCTCTGTGGAGAAAAATAGAGCATTCAGTAAAAACCTCCTTGCTGTTAAGAATAGAAAATTCCATTAAACTTGTTCTGATTTGAACACGAATTCTTTACTCAGTTCTAAAGATTTCAGTGTTCTTTAATATTTCCTTGGGAAAATGACAGCTTAATTTAGTTGTAAAATTCTTATTCCACAAAGAGGGAATTTAAAAAAAAAAGGGAATGGCAGCTACAGTTTTTTTTCTGGCACTATGTAGGTCAGTAGATTATATTTGACAATGGGTGTCTATAGAGACCATACAGTCTTTCAGTGTTTTTATGGTTTTAGCAGAAAGACTTAGTGTGTATCTGTACAAAGGTGGAGGTGGTTACACAGCCATATGTAGGTACCAAACAGAATCACAGTGGGCTGGAATGCACCATGGAAAATCTCTAATCCAACCTCCAGTTCCAAGCAGGGTCACTGCTGACTTGAGATTGACTTTCTTGGGGCTTTATCCACTTGAGTCTTGAAAACCATTAAGGCTGGAGACTGTAAAACTGTTCCACTTTTTGTTCTCCTTATAGGGGAAAAGTTTCATCCAATGGACCTCTCCTGTTTCAGTTTATATCTGTTGTATCTCATCTGCTACCAGAAGTTGCTCCACAGCCATCCAGATGCACCTTGTCTCTGTGCATACTTCACAGCTCACCTCACTTTGGAATACTCTGCAAACCTGATGAGAGAGCACTCCATTTCCTCCAGGTGATTGATAAATGTATTAAACCAGTACAGATTCCTGTGGGACTTTGCTTTTAACCAGTGTCCAGTACCCTTTTACACCAATTTTTTCCATGTAGTAGTCAACCTATCTTGGCCTTAAAGATGATCTGAGAGATCATCTTGAAAAACCTTGGTCTTGTCAAGGTAATTGACATTCACTTCTCACTCCTCATGTATAAATTTAGTCCTTTCATCTAGAAGGCAATCAGGCTGATTTTGTAATATTAATTCCTGGTAAATGAACATTGGCTAACACTCCAGTTACTTTTCACTTCCTTGCCCAGAATGTGCATCAAGAATACTCATTCCATGATTTTATGGGCATGAATGTTAGGCAAAACCTTGAGTCATGCTTCACACTTTTTCTGAGCATGAGTGCCATACTTGTTTTTCTTCAGCCTTTGTGGGCCTTCCCTGATTAAATGACCTTTCAAAGATGATAGAGTGTGACAGTGACACCTTGCAGCTTTCTTAGCACCCCAGATCCATCTCATTAGGAGTTATGGACTTGCAATTTATCGAGCAATTCGTGAATCAATCCTTTTCCATTCCTGGAATATTGTGTCTTCCTTGAACATTATCTCCAGGCAGAAAGATTTCAGAGAATTTGTTGGTAAAGGCTAAGGCAAAGCAGGATTTGGGTATCTCAGCTTTTTTTGCTAGTTGTGCTATTTTTGCTCTTGTGCTGTCTCAGCTGTGCTATTTGCTATACAAATAAATATTGGAATTCCCAGGAATAAAGTGTGAAAATGTTGCTAAAATCTAAGACTTTATGGTAAAATATATTCATTTTACCAGAGAGCAACAACAACACTGCCTAAAACTTCATGTTTCTGGAATAAGAAGCTAAGTGGTTAACATTTTTAAAGCTTAAAATTTGCAAGACAGAAGAATAATTTGCTGTCCCCTTTTTTTTCTAAAGGTTGAAAGACTTTCTTGCTGTTAAGTTCCCAAGCCAGCTTTTTCCAAAGAGGAATGTTCTCAAACTTTGTAGAGTTCAAGCAACGGCAGAACGTGCTATAGAGTTAATTGTCTTCACATCTGTATCTGACCTATTATCTGCATTATTTGTCCACATGTGTGCACATTTTCTCATGCATATATATGTACATACATTTGTCAATATATTTGTATATAAAATTGGGCCTTTAGTACCTGCTCAGAAGCACAAGGGAGGTAATACTTGAGAATGCTTTGAGTCAAGAATGAGTCCTGGAGGTGTTGAGTATACCACAATTAAAGTTTTTCCTAGAATGTTTTGGATTGGAATGGACCTTAAAGTTCATCTAGTTACAAACCCCTTTGCCATGGACACCTTCCACTAAACCAGGTTGTTCAGAGCCCCATCCAATCTGATCTAGAACACTTCCAGGGATGGAGCATCCACAGCTTCTCTGGGGCACATGTTCCTCTGTCTCACCACTCTCTTAGAAAAGACTTGGTCTGTCAGTGACTATTTTGATATTGTATCTCTGCAAGCACAAAGGAGATGCATGAAGTCAAATGCAAGTTAATCTAGTAAGAATAATAATTACAGGCACTGTTTGTGGGACTTAGTATATTCTCTTGAGATCACCCATTAACTCTGCAATATAAATATAGTGAAATATCCATGCTCTTACACAGCTTTGAGGGTCTAAAAGACATTAGAACAAAGGCACAATAGAGAGGAAAAAAAATTAAAATGTGCCAGCCAGGTTAATGTCCACAAAAATTTTCTGTTACTTGTTTTGGAGAGAGGAATTTAAGATACTACACATTCTTTCTCACATAATTATTCATTTGTCCATTTTTATTTGCTGACCCTTTTCTCTAGACTTCCACAGTGTCTTAATGAAACTTTTGGGAAACACGACAAAACCTTTTTTTAAGGAATATATTTCCTTTTCCAGGATTGAGAATGCATCTGTGTAAAAGACAAGATGATGATACGCATAGGGCATGACCAGTATAAATGTTTAGATAAAACTGATTTAACACTTTAGAGTCAAATATGTCCAGGTATGTCAGTAGCTGAGCAGTACCCCTAGGAATCATCAATCTGAATAAGAATTCATATCAATGTTTACATCTCAATGAGATTTCCTTAATCTGGATCTCATTCTTTGTGCATTTCCTTTCCGTATGGCAACAGATCTTTTTCAAAGCTCAAGAATAGATTATCTGTTAGGTTTTGTGCATCTGTATGCAAAATAAAGTTTCTAATATTGGATCAGAAAATTTTTCTTTTTATTGCATAGAAAACATAGCAATGACTTCCACTGTTGTTGTATTGTAAGGAATATGCAGGTTGCAGAAAATCTGGAATGTTACTGTGTCTTGGCTCATCCATATTCTGCCACCATCTACATGCACATTGCTTGTGAGTAAAGATGAAGAAACAATTTGGGAATTGGACAGCTCACTGTTACAGGAACTATCAGAGACAAGATATATATCCTGTCTTGCTAAACTGAGCAGAACAAAAGAGCTTTCTGTAAAAGAGCACTGTAGAGATAACCGTGTCAAGCCATTCAGCTGTTAGAAAAGAACATCCAAGCTCAATTATGAGGTTTCCTTTTGAAGTTTTTGGAGTGTATGCAAGAATGGCTTAAACTAAAAACTTTATTTTTGTGGAACAATGGGAGTATTAAGATACAAGTAGGAAAAGTACATACCCATTTTTATATCAGTTTATGTGCATTTTAGAGTTTTCATTTTCCTACTTAGTATGAAAGAAAAAGCAGACACCAAAGCAAACCAGAATTATTTTCTTCTGCTTAACTTATAACTTCCTGTACTTTTGCTCTTGTTTCTTCATATCCCTTTACTCCAATCATAAGAAACTTGCTTTTGCTATTGAAATCAAGCAAGAAGACTGTGAGAGAGAGTTAACTACTGGTTTCTTCTACAGTGGAAGTTAGCAAGATCTTAACAAAAGTCTCTCATCATAAGGGTGATCTGCACTGTTTAGAAATAAATAAGATGATCCGTCCTAAGGTACCACTACTGGTATGTATTAACAATGTCCTTGTGATACTCTTTATTTACAATACTCCTCAGTGTATATAGGTATTAATTATATCTTCAGGGCTACCTTCAGCAATAGGTGTTTTATTCTGGGATGGCAAAAAATGGAATGTGAAAGTAGATATTTCATCTAGGAAATTTTGTCAGAGGGAGGCTGGGCGAATTCCATTGGTGCACCAAAAGAGCAAAAGTGCAAACTACTTGAGCAATAGCAGCAAAAAGATCCCCATATTTAGTATATATTGAATTTGATGTAAGGCTTCTGCTAGCTTTGATGAGCATTGGGCTTGTGCTGCCAGACTTTCTTCCACATCTGAGTCTGTGCACCTATAGGAATACCACCCATTAGCTGTGAAATATACTTTACTACCTCACATTTGCAGTTGCCATTGGAGGCACTATAACTGGGCTTATTTCTTGGGCAAACACAAAAAGCCCTTCTCAGTTCCCTTCTTTCATGAGAGGCAGTCAACTTCTGCTACTGGGTATAGTCTTTTAAGACTTTGTTGAAATAACAGGAAAGGCAGGCAAGAAATAAGTGATAAATGGTAGTATTTCAGGTGGCATGGGGCTTTTTTATCATCTGTGCTGTAGTTAGGCTCTAAACACTCTGACAGATCTGAAAAGCTAGGAACAATATGCAAGGAGCTGGAGATTTGTTCTTCTTACCCTGTCTTACCTTATACACAAATTCTGAGCCCAAAAAATTAACAATGCTGAATTGGAAAACATTTGAAAGGTCTATTATTCTTCAGTGTCAGTCAATCAAAAAAATGCTGCTCTCACAGATTCCCAGATTCAGAATGAGGCTGGTGTTTAGATTAAGCTCCCTGTTCTTTTTTTTCTTTCAGAGAGGGTTTTTAGTCTACCTAGAAGTGGAGATAGAGTAAGTTAAGGACACAATCTTTTTTCCTTTTTCTTGAAAGATAGCTTCTCCCTGACTTCTTGCAGTACCTAGCATGAGGAAAATGCCTAAGGGCACTTGTTTTTTTCTAGGCTGACTGTTTGTTGCAGAATTTTTGAAATTAAGGTAGTGATAAATAAAATGAAAAGCCCATTGCACCCACAGCAACTGTACTCTCACTGCCTGCTCCCAGTAATTTAATGTGAAACCTGTGGAAAAATCTCTCATTATGTGAAGATGAGAGTGATCTATTCTGCAAGAACAACAAATTGCATATACCAATTAAGAACCCAGGCCATCTGGCCCTTCAGCAAGACTTGCTGTATCTCCACTTGGTGTGATAAATTAAAAAGCTGTTTCTATGTGCATACTCAGGCCAAACGTATTTTCTTCAAAATATCTGCTGTCTTAGCCACTCATTAGGTCAAACAGAAGTTTTTAATTTTGTTTTGGTTGCTGTTCCACACTCTCTTCCAGCTGCCATCACTCCATGCAGGTGCAGAAAATGATGTGAAATTCAGTGCTTTCTTTTCACAGTAGAAACTGTATGTACCTGTCTGCAGTGAGGAGACACAGCCATGGAGTTTCACTGTTACATGGAGGGAATTTCCTAGAACTGGCACTCTGATGATTAAATTACACTCTCCCTGAGTCATATTTCACAGCTCCAGTTTCCTTTGGCAGTTGAAATCTTTGGTTTTACACCGAATATAACCGTGGTGGTTTGGCTATACCAACCTCACTCCAGCATGCAGCCTCCAAACCCAAGGCATCTGCACTCTTCCTGTGAGGGGCTTGCCTGAAATAAGCAGTGAAAGAATATATGGGAAAAGTGTGACTGGAGTAGCCAAGTGCAGCCTGGAGTGGGATGCTTCCTTTCCCTCAGTATTGACAGCCAGGATATGTTTTACCTTTGGCTACAGATCCCTTGCTGATAGAACAGTGCACACAGGGCTCTCCTGCTGAAGCTCTTTGATCCTGTGTGGATAGTTATGTATCCAGCAGAGAGAGGAAGGAAATAACTCCTATTTGATGGTTAAGTGCTGGTATGGATGAATCAAAATGGTGTATTGATGAATCTTCAATTGTTTCTGAAAAGAATAATGGTTTCATTGTTTTTGAAATGTATATTAGATAGCCTGATGATTTCTGAAAACTCCCTCAATTGAGAACCCTTGTGCCAAAGGACTTTTTAATCTTATTTTGGGGGTGAGTCTTCAGTAAGTTCTGTAAAAGATGCCACAAGAAGCTTTTCCTACCTCTGAGTGAGTGTGGGAGAGACTGAGAGCAATGGAGCACCAATGGTGGGGAAGCACCTCTAGCTTTTATAATCCTTCACCCAGGAGATATAACTGCTAAGCTGAACTTGTATATCAACAGTCAAAAAAACCCAGCAGTTAGCAGACTTAGTACACAGAATTCAGGATTCACTAAATCTAAAATACCAGTCCAGAGCAGGCAAAAAGGCTGCAGAGCCAATTTACCCCTCCCAAATTACTCCTCTATCAGCAATGGAGTACTGACTCCTCTAGTGAGATGACCCAAAACTCATTCCCTGGGGCCTGTGGGACATTTTCTGATTCTTGGCTATGCAAAACATTAGCCTGCAGGTCAGGAGACCAGCAAAGCTGGTTACCCTGTGAGTCTGCATGCCAGCTCATGATTTGCAGATGTCCTTGATCTTTCAGACATAATTGATGAATTCTGAATTCTGCTTGAGCTGGAGGAGGAGGACAGCTTAATGTGTTTGGAGGATGATATTCTTGCACCTTGAGACACTACAAAATTTGTGTCTCAGGAAATATATCTAAATGTCTTTGAGACAATGCCTGAAATGGGCATGTTAAGCTTTAAATTTTGAATATTGGAATTCAGTGGAAAAGTTAGTTATCACCCTTTTTTCACCCATTTCAAAGAAATTTTGAAAATCAGGCTGGAGATCTGATTTAAAGACTCAGACTGATTGCTGTTTTGACCTACTTCAAGTAAGCCTTTACATTTTTAATGTCTCTCAAACCTCCTCTGCCATAAGTCCTCTCAGGCATACCATCTTTCTATGGAAAGAAATATTTCAGAATTTGTAAATAGATAAGACATCACTAGCTAAGGTTCCATTGGTTTCTTTAAAAAAAAAATAAATTAAAAAAAAAGTGGATATCATTAAATATTTGGTCTTTCCTATGCTAGAAAAGGTTTTAGTCAAAGCTCTTCTTTCTGTGCCATTATCTCAAAAAAATCAATTAAGAACATCTACTAGAACACTTTCCAGATAAAACTGAGATTTGAGACTTGTTGCTCATCTAGAAAAATTACACATTTGTGGGAGAATGTTTTAATATTTTTTTATCTCCTTCTCCTAGTTAAGTGTATCTGTTGAGGGGAGAAGAAAACAAAATAGAAAGCCATGATGGTTCAATGACAAAAGTGTCTGTGATCACCAGCCAAAAAGTTTACCAAGGCATGTCAAAGCAGACCTTAAAGCTCTCACCTTTTAAATCTGGCTAGATTTTGTAGTTCTCATATAAATATCACTCTTCTTCCTTTGCACTCTTAATCTTCATAATACCACTTGACTTCTGATTATGTCTCTGAAAGTAATATGCAGGTAAATAGGAGCTGCATGTGTAGCTCAGAGAGCATCGTTTTTTACCTTAGTCACTGCTTTCTAGTGGTTGGACATAACAGAAACTTGGACTGGCTTTGTGATATTTAACAAATGCCTCAGATTCTGTGTATGGCATGTGCCTAATTGCCTTACCATGCCTTTGCATATCTTCAAAAACACTACTTCAACACATGGGAAACAACCTCAGAGAACGAGATTAATTGCCAGTCTCATTCTCTTTTACTCTTGAAATGCTACAGTTCTTGAATTACATAAAAAAATATTTGGGGTGGGTATCTCCATGAAATGTTGGAATCAAGTGGAAATTCTGAACATGATTGCATGTAGTTTTCAATTGAAATAGCTATCTGTGTACTTGGTTTCCTTCAAAACACTTTTTTCTTTTCTCAGTCTCCCTCTCCCAATCTCCCACCACCATGAGATGAGAAGACTGTGATATATTATGTGCCAAGGAACCATCTGCTCATTTTTCTTTCAAGGGCCTCTTCTGCAATGACTGGTCTGTTCACCTAAACTGATCCACAGTGTTTACAAAAAGTTGTTTGTCTGAAACTGTTATCTATAATAAAATATGGTTTCTATTACACTATAGTTATCTTTTACAGTATTCCCATGTAACTTATGTAAAATGATCCCACATTGCTTGAACATGCCCCAGACCATATGGGATGCTAGAAATATCAAAATCTGTGTTTCAATTAATTCTCACTGATTTAAGGATAGTAGGATTGTTGTTTGCGTGTTTCCAACACTTGTGAAGAAACATGTAAGTCTTGCTTACTGATTACAAGATTATTGTATAATCTTATAATAATATAATAAATAATATAATAAATGGGAGATAATTAAACTTTTATACTGGAATACAGTAAATATAAGTTATTTAATTTGTATAAAAGGTAATAGGAGAACTTTTAAAAACATAGTAAATGATTTCTTATGGATGTCTTTATTACAAATATGAAGCTTGTTCCTGGTGAAGTCAATGGCAAAGCTCCCACTGGGAGCTGTGAGATTAGCTTTGAGACTGGAGAGGTTAAGACTATGAAATTCCTTCACACTGCAAAATGTACTGTTTAAGTCATTTACTTAAACATACTGTAAGTCAGATAGAAATTGCCCCAGAGTATAAAATTGTATGTGTGCATGTATATATATATATATTTATATACATATACTTTTATGGAAAGTATATGTATATATACTTTTATAATATATATATATATGCTTTTATATATATATATATTTGCTTTATGCTGTACATCCTAATACAATGAAAAGTTAAAATAAAATTTTCATTTTTTGCAGATAAATTATAGTCAAGCATGGATCTCTAGAAAACGTGCAGAATTCCAGAAAACTGAGGTAAGTTTTGGCTTATGAAATGTAAACTAAAATCTACCCTGTTGCCCACTTAGATATGAGTCTAGTACACTAGATATGAGTGTAGATATGAGAAAGAATAAAATGAGGCAGCAGGAAGATGAAGCTTGACAGGCTCTGACAGCACAAGGTTAAAATGACAAGGATATTTATGCTAATGAGTCTGTCATACTCCTTTTCTGTTAGAATCTGTATTTAGTCTTATAGCAACAAGAAATGTTGAGAGGTAAGGAAAGAGGAGCTTGGTGTAGTCCACCAAAACAAAAAACCACGTGTGAGCATTTCTCACACTCAAATAGCTTTACACCCTAGAAGAGATTGCTTTGTGCTGGGCCCCATATTTCCCAACCTTCAACCAGCTCTGGGCAGAGCAGTAGATCCTGGAGATCCAGTGCACAGCCCCAGTGACAAAGGAGCATCTGCATTCCCTGGGGTATTATGAAAGGCAACACTTCCCTTGTAATATCGACAGCACTGCTTGAAAAGGAGAGGTTTGGTATTGCCATCTTCTGTGATAAGACTCTCTCATGGTTTTCCTAGAGATCCCTTGTGCTGCAGTGAACAGTTTGGGCAACACATGCACAAAACAGCAAGTTCTGGGTGGCTTCATGATCCATCTGATGTTGTATGGGTAAGCACATGCATTGTTGAGTTCCTTTACTGAAACCTATTTTTCAGTTAAAGCATCATCTGAATTACCAGAAACAGAGGCTAAAGAAAAAGATGGGGGGTGTTTTCTCATTCGTGTGCAGGACCTCTTCTTTATCACTCTAAATAAACAAGTAAGTAAGTAAGTAAATAAATAAATAAATAAATAAATAAATAATCTTGTTTTTATCTCTGAAAGCAGGTGGCTTATTTACATTCAACAACCTGAATTCCTCTGAGAAGGTTTTAAAATGTTGACAGAGCTATTGATAAAATAGGCAACCTTCACTGAGAAAAGGTAATTGTAGCAGGAATAAGTGAGTCTATTCAGGCTGCTGCTTTTGTAATTCAACCTTTCTGCCTTGGCTCAATGATTTCATCAAAAATAAGTCATCAAGGGAGAGTCCTATGTTGTGCTTTGTTTGTTTAGGAACCAGGTGCAGCACATGTTTATAATTTTGAAGTGCTGATACTCTGCAATTTCTGCAGTGTAAGTAAAATCTGCTGCAAAGCAGACCTTACTGTTCAGCTCATTTTGCTTTCTGCTTTTCAGTAAGGAGCCTTTCTACTCAGCTAGAGTCCTCTGAAAGACCTGACTGTCCAAAGATGCATCACCCAGAGCAAATTATAAGATTAACATTCCAGTTTTGCTGGTTGTAGATATTAATGGATTTTGTGTCCATTTTCTCTTCCCCTATTCAACATGGATGATGAATCATGCTGAGTCAATGAAAATAGCACTTTTTTTGGTGGCAAATGGAATGATTAGACAACAAAATTTTAGTGATAAATAATCAAATAGTCATAAATAATTATCAATAGGGACAAATAACTGAATATCCTTTCTAATTCTCTGCACTTCATAATTAGCATTGACATTTCATCTGCCACTGACATAAAATTAACATTGGTTCTTGAAATCAAATAGTTAATTTCTGGCAATTTCTCAATTAGGAGTCCCACCACAATAATGGATATAATGGACAATAATGGATAGCATAATTATGGAGCTATTGCCTAGAATAGTTTCATCTTTTTTATAGTATACATCATCATAATTAAAAAGCACATGCAGATGCTCAGTTATGAATTGCTTTATTCTAGACTGGAAATTACTAAACCAGGAAAATGAAAGCTTCACAGCCCCAGGTAGAGGGTTGCATGTGAGACAGGCAAAGTGCAGTGACTGATGGTCAGCACTGGGCTCTCAGCATCCTTTGGGAGCCATGGCTGCCTCTGCACAGTGCAGCAGTGTGACATCCTCAGGATGGGATGAACAAATGGGAGTGGGAAGGAGGAAATCACAGCAAATTTGTATAGCAAGGGCAGACATGCACCACTTGTGATATGTTCCACAGCACATTTTGCTGCAGCCACCTTCAGTTTTCTTCTCTCTTTAGTGTTACTTTTATCTTGAAGGATGCCTTTAGAGAAAAGGAGAAAACTGGAACCTTTACTTCTTGTATTGGCAAGAATGCCTGCTTTCACCTTGTGAATATTTACTTGTATTGATGTTTGATATTCTCTGAATGGAACTAGCTTGTGAGAGAAGCGCAGCTGGGTGAGATTCTTTTTAATATTTACTATCACCAGGATATCACAGAAATAGTATTGCTAAGGTTTTCTGCACCTTGCCCTAGCTGCAGATTTTAGGAATGTACTAGAGAAGAAATATTGTAGAGACAATTCTGGGTCCTCAGCATTTTGCTGTTATACTATGGGGCATGCCAGCTTAAGGCTTGAACATTTCTAGAAATGTACTGGAGGGGTCTGCCTAATTCCAGAGTAAATCACCCTTTGTCTGGAGTACCAGGTATTTTAACTCTGTTCTTGTGATGATCTCCATACCAGTTTGACATGCTATTGAAATAAATGCTTTCACTTTGGCAAAACATCTCCTGGATGTTTTATTTCTTTTTCTATTTTACTCTCAAATGAAGATGTACATGCACAATATATACTCCATATTAAGAACAGTGTTACAACATACTAGGGAGCATTTAAAATTAATTAAGAGATAAACATGTATTTTAAATGATCTATGAAGGATCATTTAAAATAAGTGTAAGTTTATCTTCTATTATAAGTACTTCTATAACTATTTCTAAAAGGACAGTATGTTCATAAGGGCATTTAGCATAGAGAGTTAAGCACAAATTCCATTAGGCTGCCAAGGTGTGTGCAATTAGGTCTGCAAAAATTTTGCAAAATGGGGAGCTAAAGGACAAATTGTCTGAAGCTTGCATTTTTATGCCCATTATGCCTGCTCAGTTTCTGTTAGGAAGTTTGTCTGTTGCAGGTGCTCAGAGAAGCTGTATACTAAATATTCACCTAGATATTGTGGGAGTTAGATTTTTTTAAATCCAAGACCCTAGAAAGCTTCCTGAAATATTTAGCTTGGCCAAAATACATGCTGATCTACTACAAACACATTATCCAGCAATTAACATATTTAAGACTCAGTTAAGATATCTAATTATTGAAATCTTTGAATAGTTTTATCACAGGTATATCCATGAATAAAAAAATCTTTTTTATTAAGTGGGAGAGCTGAAGTACAGAGACAAAAGGCCTAGTCTTTGAGACTGCTGAGAGGTTGAATGTGTATGAGGAGATGAGACTAAAGTCTTCCAAGCTTCAGGGAGCCACTGACTTCCTTGCCTCTTATTTAAGCAGATCTTAGAGTATTGCAATTACTTTCATCAAAACTTCTGCAATACATACAGAGGAAAGTGCCATGAAGCCTTCTCTAGAGTTTTTTCATGTATGTCTATTTGTGTAAAATATTCTTTATTTCCTTATCATTCCAGCCTGTTGTACATGTACATGCAGACTACACAGTTTTGTGGCCTGTAACTGATATGGACATGAAGTTCTTGAAGTAGAGCACATCATAGTGCCACAGGCTTTTGAAATGTTCATTATGAATGGTGACTCATAGTCAGAATCTTGCCTTCAAAGTCTATAGGACTTGAGAAAGGTGTGGGGTTTTAATCTGAATGTGAAAGTGCTGCTATGTCATAAAAGAGTACATTGCAGGTAAGTATGATGAGAAAAAACTTGACTTTAAAGAGACACATACAGTGTGATCAGAAGTTCCCCTTCTTTGTAAGGTTTTGTTTAGTTTAGTTTTGTTTTGTTTTGATAAGTGGAGAATTTGAGATTCGTACTTCACATCAGCCTGTCTATATCTGCTTTATTCAAAAACCAGGACAATATTCACCAGTTTCCAGTCAGCTGGAACCTCTCCAGATTCCCAAGATTGCTCAAAAATCACGAGAGGTTTTGCAAGGACATCAGCTAGTTCTTTGAGGATGATTCTTGGATTAATCCCATCAGGCACCACAGATTTTTTGCTGGAGCAGCACATCCCACACAACTTCAGGATCATTCTGGTGGTCATGGTCCTCCAGCTCAGGGCACTGAAACCCCCTTGGTCCATCATCTATGGACAGAGGCAAGGAATGTGTTAAGCACTTCTGCTTGTCTCTGTCACTACTTGTGAGAGTGACCATATTTTACCTCATGTATGAAATCAAATTTGTTTAAAAAACAAGTAGATGCTCAGAAATTGTTTTTGCCTTCCCAAGGAAATATAGTAGTGGGGTCTTTACCATGACTCTCAGAAGCTTCTGGCATGAAGATGAAAGCCAGACCTTGCATTGTTGTGCCGCTAAATCACTGGCACACAAACATGCATCCAGAAAGCATCCTGTCAGAACTATTGCATTTGTTAAAATTGAAGGGTTTGGCTAAAGCATAGGCTGATACACAAGCTGATGAAGGCAAAAGCTAATTGTGGATTTGTTTTCTAGGATGAAGTGAAGAATATCTCCACCCTTTCTTGTCTTCTAAAATGCTAATTAATGCATTAGTCTTTATTATGGATATTACTGTAGTTAGAATCAAGTGAGTCAATCAAGTTCTCTCTGGCTTTATCCCAAACCCTTGATCTGGCTCTGCTCCTTGTCCCTGAACAAATATGAATTGAGGACAAGAAGCCAGAAAAGCATTCAAACATTATATTGATAGTCATAGACAGAGAATGGTCATGCACCACACTGAGAGTAAAGCTGTCCTAAAAGATCTCAAATCTACTTTGACTGTAATGTGCAGTCAAGCAAACAGCAGAGCTGAGAACAGGAGCAGGAGCATCCTAGAAAAGAGATGAGGACAGAGGTGGAGCAGGCAGTTGTGTATGCTGTGGGGCTTTTCAGTAATGTATGGAGACACTCTCAAGTCATAATCAGCAGAACATCTTTTTGAGACAGGAAAATATTGTGACCCTTTCCTAAACTGGGAGCTTCAGGCTCAGAAGTAAGACTGCACCCCTGAGTTTCACTGAATGTGTCTTCTGTCTCAGAACACCAGCAGAATAGCTCAGCTTTCCTGTACATCCAATTTAATATCTTCCTGTATAGCTCCATAAACTCTAGTAATAATTTATTAACTTTCTCCCACTTGTGAACAGAATTCAATTCTGCAAAATAAATGTTGCATTTGTAATTGACTTACACATTCATGAAACTAAATAATTTTGTTTCCTTAGAGTTAGTTCCTTCTAAGCTAAAGTCCCATATAAAATATTGGTATTGCTTTACTGTCATTGACCCACAATTCTCCTAAATACTTTTTAAAGTATGAGTTATGTTCAGAAATACCAAAAAATAACTGTCTTTTTCAGTGCCACACTGGCAACCTCCTCTCATATGATGTTTTAGTTTTTGGAGGTCACAGTGGGTATAAGTTGACATGTTTGTCCATCTTAAAGATCTGTAGCTGGTGTAATGGGAAACATCATTCCCCACACCTTGATTTTCTTGAAGAGGTTATAGCACAGAGTGCAAGTGGTTGAACTTTCACATGTAGAAATCTCCTGTACTCTTCTGATTTTAATTTTTGGGTCTTGGTTGGTTCGTTAGTTTATAATTTTCTTTTAATATTATTATTTTTTCTTTTTTTTCTTTTTCTATTCAGGAAATATATTTCCCTGTGAACTCTTAGAACTTTCAGAAGGAATGAAAAGGGAAATTGTTTTATATATTTGAGGGAAATAATAATTTAAAATTTCCTAGTTGCTAAATCAAATCCTTCTCTAACTTTACTCTCATGTGCCCACACGGGCAACAGAGACATCTTGTAATCATTTTTATAATGTGTTAATCAACATGAAGTTAACTACTGTAAAGGTTATATGACTTTTAATGTATTCATTCTTGTTTAGGTTTCATTATCAATCATAAACAGAGAGGAAACAAAACAGCATATGGAAATATCTGGATATAGAAAATTGTTTTTGTTTTTCTATTAAGTTTTCTTGTTTCTTTAGTGGTTTTTTTTTTGTGTTTGTTGTTTTTCCCATAAAGTTCACTGCAAAGCATGTGGATCTGAGCATAATATTTAAGTCTAGGATTTTAATGACAGATGAGATAATCTGAACTCTATAGGCTGCCTGTTAAATGTTATCAAGTGATGTGTGCTTGAATGGATTTCCTATCAGCCACCATTCAAGCCTCTAGTAAATGGAGATGAGCTAGAATTAATTGCACATACAGACACACATGAAAAGCAGGAAGAAGTATATTAATATCATAATAGAATGTGAATTGTTCTTGATTTATGTTTGCAGAATGTGGATTGATGCCTTGTTTACATGGTATTGGATTAAAACCTATCACATTTGGACAAATAAATTCAGATTCACCAGAAAACAGGTACATTAAACTTTGCATGGAGAATGTGTCAAGGAAGGGAATATTTTTAAGTTGCAGTCACAGGGTATGAGCTGTTATTATGGCAAATGAGCCCCAGCAGTTTTAAGGGTCTTGCTGCTTGTTCTGGTATTGTGTGCTAAACACCTTTGCAGTTGGCTGTGGATTATGTTGCTCACCACAGGTAATGATTGCCTGTAGCTATAAGACCTGCAGTACATCAGAAGGCTCTAAGTAGCTTTCTGCAATGGACACCTGATGGAGCTACCTGTCATGAAAAGAAAATTTTAGTCTGATTAATCTTCAAAAAATGCTAAAGCTTTTCAGAGTGATGCATGGAAAATATGTACACCCATGGCAGTCTGTGTCTTATTCCTTCCATCTATTTGTAGCTGCTAATCTTTTAAAAACTGTGTTTTGGTAAAGTCTGAAGCCTAGAACTGGGGGAATTTTAATAAAACAAAAACAACCTGCATTTTTTTCTATTCTCAGGAAGCCTTCTTGAATTATATTTGTGTATGAACCTGCTGGAAGTTCTAATTTGTTTATGAGGCCAAGGCTTTAAAAAGAACAGATGTTGGATATTTATGCAGAGTCATTTCACACCAGCTCTTGTAGGTCCTACAAGCAAGCACTTAACATTTAGAAATCAGACAGGCAGGTATAAATACACCAGACCTCAGCTTTGTGCACCTGGTTATATGAAGAGACTAGTTACTAGATAGTTGAGAATTCCAAGAATTCTAATTTTCTTTCTTCCCTACTGTGTGCATTGATGACAACAAAATATTATATCTTCTTAGTAACCAAATATTTTAGGGGGAAAAAAAATCCTTCTTTGCATTCTGAGTATAAAACATACAATAGAAATAAAAAAAAGATATACTGAGCAAGGTAAGAGTGCTGTTATGATGCCTATCACCAGCACAGCTGCTATCTGTGCAGGACAAAAATTTCAGTCAACAAACATTGAACTCAAAGGATCAGTTCAGATGTGCCAAGTCTGGTGAAAGAAAGGCAGCAGGGTTTCAAATGAAGTCAGATGTAAGCCATCCTGTCTTTGAGAGTAAAGGCTTTCAGAGGGCAGTGGACAGGTAGAGCAGCAGTGGAGACTGAGCAGAACCAGGCAAAGCCAGAGACTCTATTTACCCACCTGCACTCAATCCTGCATGCTTACAGTCATCCTAGTGTGTGTAGCTGTGCAGAAAAGGCTGTGACAGACTCTCAGCAGAGTGAAATGCTTTGGGGGAGAGAGGGAGAAAGCCAGCCATCTTTCTGCCTGTCAGCATTCAGTGTACCTTGCATGACTGCCCTCATATGCTGGAAGAAGCAGAGAGAAATCAGACTTCCAAATGCATTTGCAATCACAGTGTTCCTAAAAAAGGCTCAGCTCTGCTGTTTGCCAGTGAGGAAATACTCAGTGTTATTTCGTGTAGATCACAGATGCTATTTGACAGACTCAATGATCTAGAGAAACATTAATTTTTATTTTCTTTTTGTCAATCTGATTAATTTCTGATTTTAAATATCGTTTTAGACATGTCTTTTGGATTTTTTTATTTGGGATCTTATACGTTTCTAAACCACAACAGAGACATTGTTTTGAAGTATTATTTGCAGAAAAAGAAGCTAATTTTTCAAGTGCATGCATTTCAAGTGAGCACATTCAGCATCACAGTTGTGTTACTTGCTCTGTAAACTTGCAGGAACTTTTATATGCAACTCTTATTCATGTTCACGTATTTTCACCACAGACTGTATCAGATGGAAGGAGGGAAGGAAGGAAGGAAGGAAGGAAGGAAGGAAGGAAGGAAGGAAGGAAGGAAGGAAGGAAGGAAAGAAGGAAGGAAGGAAGGAAGGAAGGAAGAAAGAAAGAAAGAAAGAAAGAAAGAAAGAAAGAAAGAAAGAAAGAAAGAAAGAAAGAAAGAAAGAAAGAAAGAAAGAGAAAGAAAGAAATTTATTGTTTGTTTAACTATGCAGAACAGGTCTCTTAATTTTTATTAGGACAATGCAAAGCACACACAAGTAATGCTTGAAAACATACTCAACTAGCATATTTGCTTCTTCCACAAATGTGAATTTCCTTTACTGCTAGGAAGGGATGATAGAAATAACCCAGATTTACACTCTGGTTGTCTGTCTGAAATCACATACATTTGATTTTGTTGCCTACCTCAACAATAATTCTAAAATAATCTCCTCTTCATCTGTTCCTAGTGCCACCTTATTAACCCTACACTGAGTCAGCTTCAGTTCTGTGGGGTAATTTAGCTGCTGGGAAAGGACTGACAAATGTATAAAAGTGTAAAAATGATGTTACAAAGTGCATGTGCCAAATTTGGCCAGTGAACTCAGATGCTGGTAGCTGGTAACTGTCAGCTAAGATTCAGATAAATTGTCAGCAATTGAATAATTACTACTTAACATATTGGAAGCACTGTGAAATGAAACATTTATTGGACTGTATAACCATAGAATGCCATGTTGTTCATAGATTTAAAAGAATATTATGAAAAGTTAAAAATAATTTAAATGATATATTGTTGTTTTCTTCAAATTTTAAATTTAATGTTGCCTTTTAGTGTTTTCCTTTAATATTTTTGGATATTAACACTCAAAAAGGCTGTCTGTCAGGTATGGAAATTCATTTTTTAGAAAATCACTAATAGTCAATAACCACAAACATAAAAGGAAGGCAAGGGTGTTGCCTAAGAGTAACTGCTATCATAAAACATACTGGACTAGAAAGTCATAGTCTTTTGTTAGCCCCCCCCACACACAGAGCTATTCATGGTATTGAGAAAACTATGCATTTTCTTTATTGGAATGAAACTAAATATTGTAGAATTATCTCAGCAGACACCTCTAACAGATAGCAATATTATAGTGGTTATGATATGTAGCCATACAGCACTTATATTAAAATATGTTTGATGATGAAAACCCAGAGTGTATTTCCCTCCATGGAGATTATTTGACCCAAAAGGTATAATGTTAAAATCCAAAATACCTCTACATAAGTATTCTAGCTTTAATTGGATATTTGTTCTTGAAATAAATATGCTAATCCTCCTCACCTGCCATGCTTTCTTCCACACCACCAAGCAGTCTCAGGTGCATGCACTGGCTTTCTTTGGGGTTGTGCAGTTTTGGCTGGGATAGACACAGAATTAATGTTTTTCATGGTAGCTGGCTCGAGGCTGTGTTTAGGATTTGTGCTGAAAACAGCATTGATAACATAGAGCTGTGTTCATTATTGCTGGGCAGGGCTCACAAAGAGCAAAGACCTTTTCTGCCTCTCACACCAGCGAAGCTGCTGGGGATGCACAAGAATCTGGGAGAGACACAGCTGGGATTGCTGACCCCAGCTGACCACAGAGCTATTCCAGACCTTAAGACACCATGCTCAGCATCCAAAGATGGGGGAAGAAGGAGGAAGGAGGGGACCTTTGGAGTGATGGTGCTCCTCTTCCCAAGCAATCATTACACACAGTGGGGCCCTGCTTTCCTGGGAATGGCTGAACACCTGCCTGCCCATGGGAAGCAGTGAATTAATCCCTTATTTTGCTTTGCTTGTTTGTGTGGCTTTTGCTTTGCCTACTGAACTGTCTGTACCTCAACCCACTCTCACTTTTCCAGTACTCTCTGCCACTCCTCCATGGAGGTAACTCATGAGCAGCTGTGTAGGGCTGAGCTGCTGGCTGGGGTTAAACCATGCCAGAGCTGAACCCTAACACCCTCCAAGGACCAACATCACATGAGTGCTAAATAACCCTTCCCTCTCCACACCCAAAATATGTCTCTGCCTTAGCACTGCTCTGAGAAGGGTGGTCAGGCTTGGTGAAAGATCCAGGGCTAAACTGCACCACTGATGAATATTATTGTAGTACTACAACTATATAATTATATAACAAAAATTATTATAATGGTTCCCCAGTCACCTCCAGGGATTTTGCACCTATCTTATTTTTCCCCATGCATAATAGTTGCAATTTTTTTTATTCTTCTGTAGTACACTCAGGAAGACAGAAAGTGCTCTTTTTCCTCACAGAATTCCCACACATTCAAGCATACTATATTGCTTTTCTATAATTTTCATTAGCTTGTATTTGAGTATCAAGTGACTTAACTGCCATTTACCTTGTTTAAGCATCAAAGCACTAAAATTTTCAGATGGTGAAAGGGGACACTGAGAAGCATTCAGCCTAAAGCTGCAAGGGATTCAGTGTGGGATTGTTCATTGGGAGGTGATAAGCTGTGGCAAGAAGTTTTGAGGGAACCCAAGAAGTATTTTGTTAAAACAGACAGTCTGACACTGGCAATTTTAAGCAGAGCTCTGGCAAGGTTTTTTCTGACCTTCACAAAAATAATCTCTGCCCTTGCATATGTGTTCTGCTGAAAAAGGCTTTCCTGCTTCCAAATCCCCTCAAACTCTCTTCTGTTGCAGTGAGGCCTGAACAGAGGCTTGAGGAGAACCAGGAATGGTAGATATTCACTCAGTTTCTTAAAATAACTATGAAATTCTGGCAGCTCAAATGCAGCTATTGTATTCTTGCTCTCTGCTATGGCTTACTGCTAGAAAAAATACATAGTAATACTTACTAGGCTCTCAAGACATAATACAAGTCTTGAACTGTGAGGAAATAGAATTTCCCAAGCTGCTGTAGGTAACTCAGTGTGGCTACCCTTTAAATAAAAACCAATAAGATTTTAACAAATAATTTACTGTTAAAATGGGAAAAAAATATTGATATTGGGCAATAGGAGAATATATAAGCTGGTATGAAGTTCATAGTTTAGGACTGTAATGGTGAAGTATTAGTGGCTTTTGTGCAATCATTCAAAACCAAACATAATTATTTCAGCTGCTTTTGATACAGGGTTTATGGGAGTTGAAGGAGGAAAATAATCACACCTTTAAAAATACAGCTGTTTTTTTCAGTGGAATGAGAGTTTTAATTGCAAATCTTTTCAGCTGGGTAACCTGGGAAGTTCCTTTTATATCAGTAGAACTACACTGCTTTACACATGGATGGTTGTGCCCTTTGATCTTCCCCATCTTCTTACACAGATATTTTCCTCCTTTTTTCTGCATTTATCTTGACAGATTTGCTTCTACATCTTTAAAGCAGCATTTCTTTACTTGCCTTTCTTTACAATTCCTTGTAGTCTGCTCTTGCAGCTTATGACCACTGTGGTTTTCCCACGAAGTTCATTAAGTAGCATCTCTTTTTTACTTGAATAGAAGTTCTCAGGGAGAATTTTTTGTCTCAGAGGTGTTGTGACACAGCATCAGAGTTTAATTATATTACTCTTTGTCTTCAATTGCCCTGGGTACTTACCACTGGATAACAAAGCACTCTAAAAGTTATCCTAAATCAATAGTCTTCTGAGCTGCAGCTGCAGCTCACCAGTGGAGACATATGCTAATGACCAAGGTCAAATTATCTCCTTTATTAGTAAGTCACTAATTTCCTCAAAGGCTTTGAGCTCTGAGCTGTGTACATGTGTACAGCTTGGAAAAAGCTGTACAGCTTGGAAAAAAACAACTTTACCTTTCCAGCCACCTCTCACTGCAGCACAGGCAGACATTTGGGTGATTAAACTCACATTTCCCATAGGAAGTGTTGTTAATATACCTTGCAAGCAACTTTGGCATAGTGTAAATTTTTTGTAGCACATCAAAAACTGTTTGGATTAGTGCTTTTGAAACATAAACATGAGTGATTTTTACTTGTGACCAAAATTCACCATGAGACAGAAGAAGAACAACTGTTCTGTTAAATTTCACTGTTTATAGCCAGCCAAAATGTTGAGAGTCCTTATTGCCTGCCAACATGATCTCTCAGCCCCCTGTGGAGTAGAAGATTGCTGAGTATAAAGACTAAAATTTTATTCCAAAGTAGATTGAAATGCATCTCTATAGCAGTCAGTCTGGATTAAAAATCAATGCTTCTAGATATGAGTGAGCAAACAGGAGAATACATAAAACAAACAAAAAAATATGAAATGTGGTTGTTACCAAGGTTATGTATCTCCACAGAGCCAGCAGCTTGTGACTTGTGCTTGCCATCTAGTCCTATTGTTGGGCTTGACCTATAATGAGATGAGCTTAGCATAAATGCTGGGTGTGTTTTGGATCTTTCTGCACATCTCTAAAGGCTGTAAGAGCTTGTGTTCTGGAATCCCTGACCACAGCAACCAGAGCTTCACCTGTCTTGAATCAACTGGTGCTCACTTCCTTTTAACACACAATTCAACAGACTATCCCAAGAGACAACTAACTCAGAAGAGAGCTGTTTATATATTTATTTGTTTGTTTGTTTGTTTGCTTGCTTGCTTATAAAAACAAATAAATTATGTTCTCATTATTCATGGGCTTGAGTAGAATGAGAACTAAAATATTTGCTAGGTTAGGACCATGTGACCAAGACAGAAGGACTGGGCCAAGGGGAGGAATGGAGAAGAGATAAATGTTTGTCTAATTCAATCCCTAGACAGGAGTAGCTCCAGTCTACCCATAAATCAAAACAGACTCAATTTTTTTGAATAGGCAATTTATCTCTGAACTTCTGGTTTTTAAAGTTGTTTCATCTGCAATAAGGCACATAGCAAGTCTCATGATGAACTAGTTCAACTCACTGACCAAGCAAAAAATGATCTGTAGGTTTTGAGCACACCAAATTGTATTCCTTTCTCTGCAACAACAGAAAAATAGAAATAGATATCATAATATCTAACATTCTTATACTGGTACTTTTTTTTTTTTTTTCTTTTTCCTCATTGCTTCCATCCAATAGACATTTAATAACTCTGGTTCTTAAAATTCATGTAAGGGTTTCAAAGGATCTAAGGAATGTAATGCTGTAATAGAATCTCAGATAGAATAATCCTATAGGACCTGCTGTTTGTTCAGGTGCAAACCTAAGCAAGATGTTACACCAATTCTTTTCTAATTCTAATTGATATTATTCTACGGTGTGCAGTGGTCTAATGCTAAAGTGAATCCAGGATCAACTATAAAGTGTGAAACTGACAAAGTGTGTAATTATTCAAACGATACAAATACTGACACCATGGTTAATTTTATTCAGATCTTGTTTCTGATAATATATGTATATATTTATTTATTTATTTGTTTGTTCATTCATTCATTAAACAGAGTAGTGTGGTTATAAATTCTCTCCATACAAAAGGAGAGTCACACTGAAAATTAGGGAAAAAGTGGGAAGAACAGCTAATGCCTAGCTGCTCACATGGGAAGTTCTTAATGAAGACAGAACAAACTCTTCAGGATGGTTTAGCCAAGTTCAGAGTGAAAGCTACATGAGAAAGAAAGACAGGATCAGTGTAACCTTGTCTCACTATCCAAATAGCACCAAAGGGAAACCTGAGCACAGTGCATGGTGCTTCTAGAACATGCTGTACACGGTCTGCTTCTCACAATGTGAAACATCTGCTCATCTGAGCAAGCTGAGTCTTTGTAGTTGGAATGGTGAGAAATCAAGAGAGAGAGAGAAGAGTGAGAGAGAAAAGTTATAGTGCATGTTATTTTTTTGTTAAACTTCATAACTGATTTAATTGGACAAAATGATTGTTTTAGGATTTGTGTCTTTCTTTATTTTGAAGGAGGATTTATAAAAAATCCTTGAAGATAATTTGCAATATTGTCTTGACAACACCATATAAAGATAAACAAATAATATAATTTCTCAGTGGACTCTTTGTATTTAGAATCTCGGCGGTTTTTAGTGTTTCTCTTTCTCCCACCAGATGTGAAAAGAACAAGCTTATTTAGCAGTCAATAAGGCCATTTGTTTGACTTCTGTACAGTTTCTCTTCAATAAGTGAAGCTTTTTTTGTAAACAAAGGCATTTTCACTTTTAGTAATTGCGCTCCTACTGAATCACATAAAGGAAAGGAAGGAAATGGGAGAATGTAGAAGCTCTTCCTGAAGGAGAAGATCAGGTCTGAGACCATTTAAGGAATCTGAAGAAGCACAAGTCCATAGCACAAGATAGATGCATGCACAGGCCCTGAGGGAATGGGCTAAGGAAGTGGTTTAGCTGCTGTCCACCATATGTGAGAAGTCATGGGGTTGATGGCACCCAGGTGTGAGACAGCCAGCTCCCCTTCCAGGGGTCTGTGGCAGGCTGGAGAGGGGTGTCTGTGCCAACCTCATAAACCTCAACTAGGTATCCTGGTTTCAGCCAAGAACAGGGATAATTGTCCACAGTAGCCCTGTGGATGCAGACCCTGGGGCAGTGTGGGCTTGTCCGTGTAGTTATTCTATATCACTGCCAGGGGACCAAGATAAGGGATTCTCACTTCCAAGGTGAAGGTGACCCTGGAGGAAACAGATAGCATGCAGAGGATTCTCTGCCATTTTGTTGGTTTTCCAGGGGAGCAAGCAGCAAATGGAGTGGCAGGGTAACACTTATCCCAACTGGAAGGAATTTCCACCACTGGTTTTCATTGTCTTGGGTTTGGGGAAAAAAAAGATTTTTTATGCAAATCACCTTCTTTTTTATACCTTTGTTGTTAATATTTTTGCTTATTGTTTCTTATCTCACTGCTGTTTCCTGTAAATAGTTCTTATCTCAACCTGGGAACTCTGCCTTTTGTCTCTCTCACTAGAGGGGCTGGGAGGAGGGGACCAGTTGGATGGGACTTCACTTCCAGTGGGCTTAAACCATGACTCAGGAGAAGCACTTCTGATGTTGGTTGACAAGAAGCTCAACATGTGAGCTCACAGCACAGAAGGACAAATATATTGATTATCCCACTTCACCCTCGTGAGACCCCACCTGGAGCACTGCACCTGGCTCCAGCACAGGAAAGACATAGATCTGTTGGACTGAGGCCAGAGGAGGACCACAAAAATTATTAGACAGATAGAAAACTTCTGTAGCAAGGCTGAAAATATTGGGATTGTTCATCCTGGAGAAGAGAAGGCTCTGAGGATGCCTTACAGCAGCCTTTCAGTGCCTAAAGGAGCCTGCAGGGTTGCTGGAGAGGGACTTCTTACAAAGGCATGTAGTGACAGGACAAGGGACAATGGCTTTAAACTAAACTGAGGGTAGAGGATAGAGGGTAGAGGGTAGGTTTAGGTTAGATACTAGGAAGAAATTATTTCCTGTAAGGATGGTGAGGCACTGGCACAGGTTGCCCAGAGAATTTGTGGATGCCCCAACACTGGAAGTGTTCAAGGCCAGGCTGGATGGGCCTTTGGGCAAACTGATCTGATGGAAGGTGTCCCTGCCCAAAGCAGAGGAGCTAGGACCAAATAATTTTAAAGGTCTCTTCTAACTCAACCCTTTCTGTGATTCTATACATGTGCAGTGCTATGGAACTCCATACTAGTTGTCTCACATACACCTCTTTTCCCATAATAACAATTTAGAAGACCAATTAAGTTAATTCATCATATAGATATTCTACTGAGGTTGACTAATAAACAGTAGAATATTTGAACTGTGCAATATTAATAAGTCCAGTAAAGAAATGAAACAATAGCTCCTCTGTCTCCAAACTCTCTTCTCTCCTGCCAGTTGCAGGGAATGACGGAGCAAGAAACAGGTAGACAATGCAGATGAATACCTGCCTTTGAGACTGGTGTTACCAGCAGAATTTGGGGGGTTTTGGTCATCAATCAGTTTATACACTGAGCCTTCTAGCAACAAATGGGGTCCTGTCTCAAAGGGGAAAAGGAGCACAGCCCTTGAGTTAGCAGGGCTCATTGAGAGAGCTCTAAACTGTATTTGAAGGAAGCTGGGGACATAGCCAGGCTTGGCAGAGCTTGGTATGGAAAGGACATAGTGACCACCCAAGAAGTGAAGGAGGCTGAAGAGGGAATACCTTGATCAAGAACAACAGCCCAAGACATAACCACAAGACAAGAGCAAACCTGTGCACCCCTACTGGGATATTGACATAATCAAATACTTCTATGAAGTGCCTGTACACCAGCATGTGGACATGGGCACCACAATGAACTAGAGATCTGTGGGCAGTCACAGGGCTTTGACCTTAATACAGTGATTCTAAGCAGATGAACAGAGGGGGGCATGTCTGCCTTTGTGTCTCTCCTTTTTCTATTCTCAAACTTTCACAAAATCTTGCACAACTGCCAGCAGAAGAGTAGGAAGATCATATGGATCAGAATTTTCCATGAAATAGCAAAACCTTCATATCCCAGCACAGATAGAAAGCAATGTGTGTCTATAAAGTGCTATTGTGTCAATTCATTATCTCTCTCAGACTTCTAGGCAAGAGTAAAAAGGTCCTTATTGAACTGTTGTGCTTGTAGCTCCAAAAAACAGCTAAAGAATAAGTGCATTTCCTTCTATATATCTCAATTAAATAATGCTCTTGTGGTTTGTACTTCAATTTTTTATTCTGATACTTATTTTCTTTGAAAGTACAGGGTTTATGTTTTCTGTAACAATTTTCTCTAGCTTTTCGTAGTTAGGTCATGAAAAATGTCCCTTCAGATAGAAATATCTTTTAGATAGAAATATCTTCCATATGTGTATTAGATTTTAAAATATGCTTAAAAGTAAGCTTTCCATATATTCAAGAGAGTAGCATTTGGGGTATCTAAATGTTTAAGACACTTATCACTTAAAATTATTACATAAATTTTTCTATCTGGCATCCTCTAAAATTTTTTCTATAACCAAAAAGTTGGGTAAAATACATACATACATACATATATATATATATATATATATATATATATATATATATACACACACCAGTATAAGAGGGCTGTTGTTGGGAGTCAGAACTGGTTCTAGTGCAGGATGTTATGTAAACTTACAGGACAGGATACAAATAGGCTGGAAATAAAGAGAGTTGTCTATTTGTAGTCAGGAAGCTACTGTTAAAATAAACACCTTCAGTTACAATTACATAAAAAAAAAAAAAAAAAAAAAAAAAAAAAAAAAAAAATGGAAGTATGTTATCATATTGTTTAGAGCAGGGCTATGTCTATAATTCTTAGTCAAATAAGTTGTTCTTTCTTCAGTGGGTAGTTCTATTATCTAAATAGGACAGTTAATATGAATAGTATTTACAGTACAAAAATTTCAAAGAATTTGACATAGCATGATTAAACAGCTATAGATGGAAAATTTTTCTCTGTGCCCTTAACTTTCACTGTAATGCTTGGGCTGAGCATTTTCAGTGAATAAGCAGGAGAGCAAAGAGATGGTTTTATTGCTGCAGACACAGTTGAAAATGCACTGACTTAAATAATATTGAGGTAACCTATAAGATTCCTATGCCAGAATTTGAGAAAAACTTACTGAAATGTTGCAGAAAATTATGAAAATATATTAATATGATTCAAGTTTTGAAGAAAATACTATCTTAAGAAGCAAGACTTGAAAAATATAATCTGGAGGAGATATGGTGACAGTATTAAATTCCTGCATTCAAGGGTACAGTCAAACTAATAGTAACTGAAGTACAGAGTTAAAATGAGGGATCATTCTTGGCACTTCCAGATCAAGTTTGAATGAGTGGAAGGAGAAAGAATGTAAAGTCCTTCCTGTAAAACAACACTCCTCACACAGGTAGCAGGAATATTGGGAACTGAATTTGCTGAATAAAGGTTTTGGAAGAGACCACTTGGTGAACTAGGCCACCTGGTCTCCAAGAAACCAGTTCTGTTTCCATGGGGAGATGTCATTACCAAAGGCTTCTTGGATCTGTCAGGACAAGGAACATGAAGGTTTATAAATTCAAGATAGCATATATTTTTTTTTTTTTAGCAAATGTAGTATTTAGTCAGAAGAAGAAATGTTGAAAGAATTGATGGATTCTCTGTCATTTGATATATTCAGATAGAGACTGCCACCTTTCTTTCATCAGCACAAAGCTCCTGGGTTTAATGTAGTGACAACAGGTTGAAAATAGCCTGAGATTAACTCACCAGATGGGATGAACTGTGTAAAAAATATATCAGATCTGGAGAAATAACTCAAACTTTCATTACTTTCAGCTGGAAAAGCTAGTGCTTCATTATTTAACAGAACTACTGTAAAATTTAATTCAATTATGTCCATAAGGTACCTGGACTCTTTCCCATGGAAAGTACCCCAGAAACAGAAGAGATAATTAGCAGCAGATGACTGCACAAATTGGTGCTTGAGAACATGTCTCCCTTAGTGTTTCCCCATAAAAAAATGCTGCTTGAGCATAATTTGGATGACAAGCAAATCATACAGATGAATTCTTGTTCCCATCTTCAACAAGACATAGATATTTATGGAGATTGAAAGCTGCTCAGTGACTTTCATTTCACTTTTTCAACCAATTTTTAAGTCCATGCCAAGGGAATGAGGCACATTTGGAATATCAGGCTAAAGAAAAAGTGTGTAATTGACACAGCACCTATTCTGAAATAATCTATGCATTCATTCCCACTGTATTCTGCTTAGGGAAAATTAATCTTCACTTGGATGGTTTAACAATTATATTTGGCATAAAATTATAAAGGATATGCTGGCTTTTTTATAGGATTACCATCTTTCTGTCTTTCAATGAAGATTTTTTTTCCTCTCATCCCTAACCACAGAAGTGTATGACCTCTGACTTGAGATCATACTACCCTTTGCCCCTATTTTTGGAGGGGTACAATCTATCTCTATGCTCATTCCTACTAACATACAGGAAAGTAGATTGTTTGGTTGATGTGGATGTCTGGAGATCTCTGTCCAAGATGAAAGAAATACATTCACACATTATTTTCCACACCCATTCAGTCATTGTTATTTTTAAAATTCTGTTCCTTCCTTTCTATAGGTAGATTGGAGGATACATTGTTCAGGCCAGTTGTTTCTGATTTCTGATGCTCATATATGTCTATTATGACAAAAGTTGGTGCTGACATTATTCAAGTAAAAAACTCAACTCTTTTCTGCTTCAAAACTAAGATCTTTTATGAACACCACATTGAGAAAGGAAAGGGAAAAGTGACAGGCTCTATGTCCTTTTGCCCTTTCAATGTGCCAGCTCCATGGCAAATCAATGTGTCAATATCCAGTCAAGCAAAATATTATAAGTGTCTTATGTTATACATGTTGTAAAGTTACCCTTGCTGGATGTAGCTTGAGATGGCACATACTTAGCATAAAGAGTTAATTTTTATCAAGGCAAGGTGTTTTCATGAAAATGTATTAGAGGCCTTACTGTACTAATATTTCAAAGCATGAGGCAAGGCCATTGCTGCTCATGGTTTTGTCTAGTCTTTGTGTGACATTAAATCACAAATTCAAAAAAGGAAATATGAACTTTAATGAACACTTCTCTGGAGGTTCTAAGAGAGAAATCAAGGAGAGTGTGAAAGTTAAGGGGGGAAAAAAGGAGGAGCTATCTGGGTTTTGCATAGCCTACCTCTGCATCAGACACCTTTCAAAAAGAAAGTAGTGATCCACATTGCAGCATTGGGGCAAACAAAAGATCAGAAAAGGAGAAGCTGAGGGAGTTGCACATTAAAGGCATCAAAGTAAGCAGATGTTTTCCCATATTGTTTTGGGAGCATTTAAAAAAATGCTTCAAATGACTTCTCCAGCCAACTGCTAGGACAGATATAATGCATGAGTGCAGGTTGTGTGTGGGTCTCAGGTACCTGTAATGCCTTCTCTGAACACTCAGGTCTCTCCATCCAAACTGCTGCAGCCTTGGGTGTAGAGGGAGGACTGGACTTCTTATCTGTCAAAGTCCTCTGGCAGGAATACATGACTGCTTGCTGTCTGTACTGTACTTCATACTTGTCTCTAGTCCTCCACTCTCCAAGGCACTGCAGCCTGGATGACAGAAGAGGCAGCTGTGAAGCAGCCTGTTGTGGTGTTGCCAATAGCCACCTTGGTATGGCCTTTTCCAGGGCTGTTTGGATAGAACTCTAGGTACCTGTTCCTGAAAAAATCATATGCCACTCATTCCAAATCCTATTGCACTTGCCTGTAAGAAGGAAGCTCAGTCTTCTCTTTTAATAATTTAGGGCAAAGAGCTAGCAGAGAGCTCCAAAACTGCAAAAGAAATGTCCTTGAACTTATATGGCTGGATAAAAATAGGCCTTTAATACAGTAAGGCAGTCATTTGAAATGTGCTTTCTGGCTGCCACTTCATCGAGCAACCTTTAAAATTGCTCCACTGCCTCCCAGGCTCCTGCCAGCAGGAGATGAGGGATCTCTCCTGCATCCTCCTGCCAGTGGCAGCACCAAGGCCAGCAGCCCCCAGTGCAGAGGAGCCATGCCTGCCTTCATTTGATGCTGAATGGCTCATTTCCTTCTCCCCCTAACTGTGCTTTCACAACTTTGAACCTCCAGGTGAAGTCACCTCTGAGTTAGGATGCAAAAGAAGAGGAATGTTAACCTGGTTTGCTCAAAGCCATGCAGACACACACAGGGCAGAAGCTGTCAGTGGATTCCAGGCCTTCTTACTTGGATTCCCACGTCTGCTGCACCAGAGCTTGTTGCTTATGTTCCAAAAATAAAAGACATTCTTTTAGAACATTCCCTTCTCCACACTTCTTTCTCCTCCTCTTCTCCCTCTTTTCCCATATTCTCCAGATGCTGGAAAACCAAAACTCCAGTACAAACTGTGCCTGCATGTATGAAATGGAGAAGAGCATGGTCCTACAGGAGAGGGTTGCTGTCTAATGAGGTGGCAGTGAGGACATCTTTCTCTATCTTCTACCAAAGCTCTAAACTAATTATCTTGGCCAACAAAAAGGGTATTCTGTGATCTGATTTCCTCTCCTAAGGAATATAACATGATTTTTTTGATGTTTAATTCAGTGGCATTTGTGTGATAGCTTGCTATTAGTTAAAGTTAAGGTATGAAAATAAATGAATCAGTTCTTATGCAGCTGTCTTGCTGGCACAATATTAAAGCAGCTGATTATGGGTACTTAAATGAGGGAAATGAGAATTAAGATCAGTTAGCACAGAAGCAAATATGTGATCCACAGCCTGATGAGAATGTAACTTCACTCTATTGTGGACAGAATACTGAGCCATGACATGAACTTTTAATGTGATATGAAGATACTTGTGAGGTTCTGCAGTGCAGGTCCTGCCCTGCAGAAAGAACTTGCACTGCAAGTACAAGTGCTGGGCTCACCAGAGGCTGATGAGAGAATGAAACTGCTCATGTTTGAAGAAGAGTAATTGCTCTTTCCTTCATGCCTTGGTATGCTCCTCACACCCTGATCCCAATCAGTGATCTTTGCAGGTAGTGAAATAGTCTATTCCACATTTTGTCTTAAAGAATTTGATCTAAACCCACCTTTCTTTTGGTGCTTTCTATCCCCTTGATTGTTTTCTCTGTGTCTAAAAGACTAAAAGAGAAATCTCTAGCAGTGAAATAAATCAGTATCTTGTTTCTAGATATACCTGAAGAGTGTTCCAGAGTAACATTTGTCACTATATAAACACTGCACTTTGTACTCTTGCTTACCAGGGTCTTAACATGACTTTGTCTAGTATGGCAAAGATGGAACCAAAGTGTGGGATCTGAAAGACACCATTCCACAGCTGCAGCTTGCAGACTGGGAGTTTGGTATCCTTCCCCTAAATGCATGCCTGGGAATAAAAAAAGCACTTTGTTTTTCCTTACACTGCTAGTGAAACACAAGCATCTTTAAAGAGCTTTAAAGAAGTTATCTTTGAGGATAAAAGGAGGAGATAAAAAGTCACAGACTGGAGTTTTTCACATCACTTGTATCCAGTAGGTATGGGCAGTGATGGCTTGCAGATTGCTAACCTAATACAGAGAGCACCAAAGCACTGCATTAGCATTTTTCTTCTTGTTTGCAGACCCTCCTACCCCTGTGTCTGTTATTGTCTTTCCTACTCTCCTTCCTCCCTTTTGTTACACAAGGCTGTTTCATTGCCCTCTCTTCCTCATGCTCCTCTTAACATTAAGCAGTGTTGCAGACCAGGGGCTACTTTAATAGACTCCATGCTATATGTTTGCTTGTAACTAGTTTAATCCCAGAAAACCTAATAACATCTTCCATTCCACTTGTGTGGAATGCCAAAGACCCAAGCACCCCTCAGCCTAATTTCATGATCACCCCACCTGTCTTGCATTATATTTCTATTTACATTGATATAAATGAGAGTCATGGGTAACCCAAAATATTATTGTATTCCATATCCCTCTGTGGCCCCCTGCCCACATTGACAGTCTCTTTAAGACCTGTGCCATGGCCAGAGCTGGGTTTTTGGGGTAGGGTGCTGACAGACTGGTTCTTCCTCTTCCCTGTGGGCGCAGGAGGAAGTGAAGGGTGGTGGCAGTGTCCCCAAACATGCTGGCAATTCCATTTGCCTCTAGAAATGCTGTGTAAGCTCCTCCATTCCCAGGAGGGTTTGTCCACCATCCTTTCCCTTTGCCAGACTGTGGGACTGCATGGAGGGCACTGTCCTGGGGAGAGGATCAGGTGCCATTTTCTCTTTGTCTCCCTACTGAGGTCGCCTGTGGTGGGCATCATCTTGGAAAGGGTATTTGTGCCATTTTGGGTGTCTCTTTGTTCTCAGGGAGTTTGTGAGATTTAGTAATTTTGTATCTAGTGACTGTTTAATTTTTGTTCCTGTTGCTGTTTTGCTTGCCAGAAAACTTATTTTTTTTCACTCATATCTACTTCTATTTCATTTCTCCTTTTTAGCAGAAAGGGATTGGTTAAAACTAAGGGGAGGTAGCTCATTTTAGAGTATCTACCTTTTTAAATTGTCTCAAACCCAGACAGTGAGAAAAGATCTCTCTTACATTCTGTAATTTTTTTTTACAAGCATGCATACCAACAGGAATACCTACTTGAAAACTCTGAAAACAAGGCAGTGAGGCACTGGTTAATCAGAGGCCTGATAGTTTTCCTGTTGGGTATGATAATTTTTGCTTTTGTGCTGAAGTTACAGCCCTAATTCCAGGGAGATGCAGGAGGCCAGAGGCTTTGATATTGTGGTGGCAGAGATGTGACATGCACAGCTCTGAATCCCTTCCATTTGATTGGTATGTATGACTGTAAAAGATGGAGATGGATTAAATTCCCATTCCAGAAACAGCAACTATTTAGAGGGAAGCTTCTGAGGGTCAGTATTTCCTGGGCCTTGTTCCAGTTAAATCCATCTTCTCAATGTTCTTTGATTTAAGCTCTACAAGGACAGCTTAGTACTAACAAAATAATTATATTTTGACTTGCTTAAAGGTGTTCTGTGGGCAAAATACACTTTAAAATAACTCAGACTCAGCCTTATATATTAAATATTTTGATTTCTTGATATCAGTTGGACTTTCACTTAAGTTTGAGAACTTTTTGGGTGAGTGATAAGCACGGACTGGAAGACAAATGCATACAGAGATGCTTCCTAATTCTGTCCAATTTGTTCATGCTGCTGAGTACAGAGTGGTAGCAGAAACAAATAAAGCTTCCTGAACTTGATCAAATTCTACACCTTGACACAGGGGCAGGTAGGAATCTGCCCCCTCACTTCAACTGCTGAGGTTTGAGGTTGATTCTGTACTTCATAAAAGCCTGGCAAGATACCAGAAAGATTTTGTTCAGATTCATATGAGCAAGCTGGGCTAATTCCAACTTTAATAGTTTATTTTCTTCAGAAAACTGTGCTTCCTTTAGAAAGCTGTGGGAGTTGATTTCTCATTCATAGGAGATTTTTTGCCTTCTGTTCCTCAAGTCTAGGCAGAAATGCTGATAAAATAGAGATTCCAAATCTAACTATCAAACAGAAAGCATGATCACAGGTTGACAAATCTACTAGTTTTCATTGCCTCTCTAAAAACTTGCATGTGAAGTTGATGCATGTGCATAAATCTTGCTAGGAAAAACAGCTTGAAAAAAGCTGTCTTATAACTGTTACTGATGAAAGATCTTTTTTCCATTTGTCTTGTAAGTAAACCTCATGTACTGCTCTCTACATTTTTGTGCCAGAATGCCTCTGTGTTATGATCACCATTTGGCTGATCTCAAATTGAGCTCAAATTTGAAAGCAACATTCTGCTGGAACGCCTGAATATCCATGGACATATTCCATAACAGCATCTGAACTTTCTACACAGGGCTCATTTTGGGTTGGTGGATTTGTGGAAAATCAGGAGAACAGAGTCTAATTTCCAGTGTCCATTTACCAGTTGTTTGAAAAGAAATGAAAGAAAACAAGGAAGGGAGTAATTGTATTGCAGTTGATACATTTTTAGCAGAACAGTGTGTGAGAGGTGGGACAAATGAGGACTGTAGAACCACTGAGGCCAAGTAATCTCTGGAGAAAGGGCAGGTCTGGCCTTGTCCTAGGGAGGCAGTGAACTGCCCCTCACCTGTAGTGCCTGCCAATCATGAAACACTGGAGCTGGTAGCTATGTGTCTCCTTTTCTGTATCTTTTCTGGCTTTCTCTCCTTCTTCTAATTCCTTCTACTTGGGATACTTTGAGTAAATTAACATCAAATGGGTTTAAAGTTTTCTAAGTTGGATGGACCAAGTTAATGCTATGAGAAGTGCTTTATGTTGATTGGATGTTGTACTAAACCTTTTGCCAAACTTCTTTGATTTTTCCAGTTTCCCAGTAAACTTTTAGGTTGTTTTGACTTCTTGAGAATATCTTGTCAGTATTTCTCCTCTGTGTCCAACTCAGATTACATGAACCATTGTAAGCCCTTTTAAAAGTCTCATTGAAAAAGTTAATTGGGGACTTACATACAACTACATTTTGCAAAAAAAGGAGTCTAGATCTCTCTCAGACCACTCTGAAAATTAGTTACTCCTTTAGTGGCAGAGTTGGTGCTATGTATAGTTTTGTATTGTGAAAACATGTTGACTAGGTTTGTTGAAAATAGGTTGGGCATTTTAGTACAGTACACATGCATAACTTTCTCTCCTAATCCATAACCCTCCTGTCAGATTATAAGTAGAAGTAATCTATGTAGAATAGGAACTGTCATTTTGTATAGCTCCTAACTGTGGTTAGGTGTCTGTCCTTGATTTAGTAATACTAGTCCCTGAATATTATTAAAATAAATTGATTAAGGTCTGTTATTTCTTGGCCCATTGTCATGAGTTTGAGTGAGGCTTGTTCCCTCCCCCCCCCCTGAAGCACTCACAGAGACTGTGATTTCTCTTCTTTCATCTTCATATTCTTTTGTTTTGTTTTGTTTTGTGTATGTGCCACTTCATTAGGCCTTTGAGTTTCCTCCTCTGTACTTGTTCACTTCTCATACATCTTCCTTAAAAATGTGTTTTCCCAAAGTAGAGGCTATTTTTCAGTTGAAATAGGCCAGAAATATCTCAGTTGTAAAACTGTGGTTTATAATCTCAGTCTCTGGGAGGAAACTTGGTGAAAATCTAAGAGTGTTAATTCATGTTGGGCTTCCTTTCCAGTGTAAACTCTGCCTGGTTTTTTTTGGCAAAAACTACTCCCTAGCTCATCCTGTATTTATATAGCTGGAGATTCACAGTAACCACAATTTATGATAATACTGTGAAAGTGAAGAGCTTAAATATTACATAATTTCAATTAAAAAGACTAATGAACTGTGGCAAACTTGGATCTAAACAAGGATGTCCGCTCTGTAGATACATTTTGAGTTGCAAATATGTCATCTGTCAGTGGTAGAGTGGAACTTGGTAGGAAATAAAATTTTAACAATTCTCTGTGAGCAGCAAGCAATACAGTGTACAAGCAAGGAGGGTGGAGGGGAAGGTGACAAGAAGAAAGTTAAGAGAAAGAATCCCACTATGATCTTCCTACCTTTGTGGTCTGTGACATGATGTATTTATAGGAAAAGGAAAAGAGGTATTTTGAGGTTGAATTTGTCTGCTGCAATGAAGAAGAAATGAGAAGACTTGCTTCCTCTCTGTTTGGAGATCCATTATAGTGTAGCTCATTTGGGTTATATTTTCTGTTTGTTTTGATTATTTTTCTTTCTCTCTCTATTCCTCCTATTCTAGTGAAAGAACCAGCTGGGATAGAAGTACTATTCTAGGAAATGGTTTCTGGTGTTTTACTGTGATATAATGGAGTCAGTTCTATGGTAGGAAACATAGGGAGATTTTTCCTTCAAGATCTTGACTGAAGCTTGCTGGCATGTTTTGTGGCTTTCTGGTAGATTGTCTCTGGGAACAGAGCTGATAAAAGGCTTTCACAGAAGAGATGCAAACAGGGCACCTGGCCAATGACCCTTAGTGGCAGTGGTGACAGTCATTGTCATGCCTAATGTCCCTCTTCAGAAACCTTGCAAAATTCATCTAGTCATATAAAGTGCTACAGAACCCTCCAGCTTGCCAAACAGTCAAGGAAATAAGGTGAACAAGAAAAAGAACAGGCCCAGATCATTGCCTAAACCTGAAATCCTCCAAGTTCAGCTGTTCTTGAGTAATGGTATAAAAATTTCCTGATCAGGTCTTTACACTTACATTTCTAGTGCCCATATTTCAGAAATAGCTCATGAGACTGCTCATTAGTACCTCATTAGATATAATTAGTACCTTTAATTTTTTTTTTTTTTTTTTTTTTTTTTTTGCTAGAAAACATGCAGGAAGATTCTGAGGCCTGAATGAGAATTAGAAGAGGTCAAGAATACTGGAAAGGATTAGGTACTCAATTTAGAATAACAAGAAAGGCATTTACAAAATATGCAAGATTTTTTTTAATCAAGCTACTCTTTGAGTAAGTTTTCATTTTTATTAATTTGTATACAATAGCTCTCAAATCAGAACCTTTTTATTCCACTAAACCTTTTTTGACAGGAAGAGATGAAAATATGTAGTAGAAGCAAACTGAAGTAGACAAATTCTGAACAAAGTCCTGTATTCCCATAACCTTACTGACTATTGCTTGTTTCTAATAGGGCAAATGACTCAGAAGACCAATCTCCAAAATGTAATGCTAACTTAAACTAATTTATGGCACTTGATTCTAACACAAGGATTTCTGCTCCTATGAAGATAATTGCATAATTGTATTAATATTTGCAGTTGTACTTAGGTATCAGAATCTGGACATTTCTATTCCTTTCCTGACTTCTGTTGTCTCTGCAGCTTTTCCACTTCCTGCCCTGAGAAAAGGATAAGTCCCACTGTAGAACTGCTGGTAAAATATTGCTCCATTGTATGCAAATCAGCAATGACTCTTGGATTCTCACAGGAAAGAACAAGACACCTAAACTGCACTCCTGCTGTTACAGCATATAAGTGTACTTTCAAGAAAAGTCTGTAGTCACCCAAAGAGAGTTAGCTAAGTCCTCCTTTGTGTAGGAGACTGCTTGGAAATGGATATTTTTCCCTGCCCTTTACTCAGGTTGTTGAGGGTTCTGCCAGCACTGAATACATTCACTGGTCTGTGTGATTTGGTTTGAACTGGTGTTCTGCAGGTCCTCAGGCAGATCAGCTGCTGTTGCTGGTGACTGACTGTCTGATAACCCTGGAAGCTGGATTGGTGTCTGATGTGGAACACCATTTTGTGTACATGTCTGTATGAAGAACACCCTAGTTGATCCCCATGCTAACCCAAGGAAAGAAACCCAGAGTGGAAGGATAGTCTGGGATGCTTGGGAGAGGATGTCAGCCAGCACACTGAGGCCTCTCCCTGACACCAGCCATGTGGCATTTGGTCCATGCAGGTGAGATGGATGCTCAGCCCACACCACAGCCTGTGGCTGCATCTCTCTCACCATCAGCAGGACTGTGGCTTCAACAGTCACAGACTGGAAGGAAGGAGGCAAAGACTACCTGTGCTTCCATATAAGAAAGCTGAAAAAGATATTTACGGGTGCTTCCAGCCTGGAGAATTTAAATAATGAAATTTTACTCAAATCAGTGATTTTTTATTTTTTTCCTGCTATTGTTGTTTGATTGCCATTTCCCTACTTCAATTTGCAGAGAATTTAGGGCAGGTTTGCACACTTCCTTTGAGACTAAAAAGGCTATTTTGTTGTTGTTGTTGTTGAATAAAACATAATGTAAAGATTTTTATGCAGTCACTGAACTCCATGAATTGTAGCTTTAAGATTTATAGCACACTGGTTATAAAAAAACTTAAAAGGGGGAATAAGAATTTTTTTTGCCTTTGTGTTTTCTCTCTTTTCATAGCAGGTAGTCCAAACTGAAAGGCAAATCCTTACAGCTCTGGAATTAGTAATATACAGATAATATTATAATCCTGTCAACAGTTTTATCTTTTGCACAACTTTCTGGATCAGCCAGCAAGTACTGTTTTAAGTTTTCTCCACAACATCTTTTATCATCAGCTGGAACACAGAAAGTGATGCAGAGGAATAAGCAAGGGAACTTTGCTTTTCATAAATCTTTTCTATTCAATATCTACACAGTATAGTGCTAGAAATGTAATAGAAATTACGTGCTTTTAAAGAAAATATTTTACTTCCATCTTTAATTTCTGTGCCCAATTGTGGGTTGAGGTAGAACATTCATGTTACAAACAAAATCAGGGTTGAATTTACAGTATTTGGTCTAGATCTCAATTTTATCACACCTAGGAACCAAAGCAAGAACACATAGGGGAAAAGAATGTTCTTGTTGCTTTTTTTTCTGCCATCTTTTCCAAGACTGTGCAGTAAGTGTGCTGGGCTATGCAATAAAGTAGCTGATATCCATATTCTGTTGTTTTGTTCCAATTCAGTAGGTAACCAGTGTCACAGACACTTATCCTGTAAGAGAATCCTTAAAAAGAAAGGTTGCTGCAAGCAAGGGGTAGTTGTAACCAAGCTCCTTTGTGTTACAGACAATATCATGGAATTGTCTTTCTGTAAAAAAGCAAGAACTAGGTTTTGGAGAAGGTAACCAGAAAACACCTACAGTGAACCTCTCTATGTGTGGATATTTTCTTTTAATTCTGTACTATCAGCAGTTGAGTAAATTCGGACAAAATTTTAAAATTAAGGAACAGCTGCCTTCAGGGAACACACTGTGCTCTTAAACATATGGTAGCAGCATGGTCTTAAAGTGGAAGAAAACACAAGGAGCATGTTTACAGATTGGTACAGTGAAGTTAGCAGTGTGCAAAACTTCCATGCTGTGCTGCAACCCATGGCATTGTAGTCAGTGTTAACAAAAGCATCTTTCCTGAGCTCAGCCCCCTCTTGTCAAAGGTTGACTGAGAGGGATGGAGAGCTTGTGCTAGTTGTGTCACTGCAACCCTTTCAGAACACTGTGTCAGGAAAGGAAACATTTTAGTTTGGATAACAGGCAGACTGAATAACTTAGCAAGAATTCAGAGCAAGTGGGGAGCAGATTGGAGGCAGAGGGGAAGAATTTATAATTGGTAGTACTCACTGTACTGGCATAAACAGCTCATCATTTTTTGGGGGTAAGGGTACTTGATGTATTATCAACAGTGGACATTTCTTTAGCATCCTTGGTCCAGTGATGGAGAAAACAGAGACATCTCTTTGAAATGAGCAGGAGGGTGTATTTTTGGCCTGTAAGGGTGACATACATTGTTCTGATGATTTTGTAGTTCCAGAAGATACAAAATCCCTGTCCAAGATGGGCATTTGGGAATGATGTGTAACTTAATCCCTCAAATTTTCATGCAAATTGTAGCCTCTTTAGGAAATACATCAATACTTTCATGAATCTTAAATTACTAAATTCTGGAAGACTGGAGAAGAGCTATAGCTGTGATTACACTAAAAAAGGGCAGAAAAAATGATTCAATTAATTAAAGCTTGTCAACAGTTCAGGCAAAATTTGAAAAGCAGATAGGGGAGTAATTTGATGAAGAATTAAGGGATCAGACTGTAGCTGAAACCAGCCACATAATTCTATGGAACAGAGGTCTCCTCAAAGGAACCTTGTTTCATTTTTACAACTGTTTGGTTAATAAAGGTACTACAGACAGACTTTAATAAACATTTGAGTGATGAATTCAGAGCACAGTGCTGACTCTGAGTACTTCTGGAAGTACTTGTGCACCTCAGATGTACATGCTGCCTGAGCTTCTTCTCTCTTTTGTGTATTCTTTGATGGCTACTAAAATGTGGGCTTATATTGAGGCTTTTTTCTCTCAAACAAACATTTTAATCAAACTCTTCTTTTTTTACACCAGGGAGCCTTTCTCCCCCAAAGCTACAGGGTTAATGGAGCCTTTTGCCCCAGAGAGCATTAAAAGTGTTGAATGTTACAAAATTACTGCAGGTTGTGCACATGCAGGCAGATGAAAAACAGAGTGAGATAGAGGCCTTATTCCCAAAGATGTTAGAAAAATTAAAATTAATAGTGAATAAACACACTGACAAACTAAAAATCAGGACAAATGAAAATACCAGATGGTACCCATACCTGAATGAGATGCAGGACAGTGAATGGAATAGTGGTAGCCAGCTATAATCTTTATATGCCAGTGATAATTTTTGTCCTCTTTGGCTACCATTTTCAGATCTATTTCTTTGCCTTACATGTGGACTATCTCTGGTACTAATGGGTGCAGCTGAAGATCCAGCAGGCACATTCATGCATTCATGTGTGTGATGCTGCTTTTCAAGTTGTGTCCAGGGCTAGACTGATGAGACTTTAGTTACCAATCAATTGGAGGTCGCAAATTCATGTGAGGCTTGTCACAGTTTAATATTTGAAAATGCTGATGCCATGATGCAGATTCACACTGACTACAAGAATAGGAGGGATTTTTGGCTCTTTTACCTTCATCTTTAAGTCTGATTACTGTGTTACAGAGGAGCACCTTCACACAACTGTAGTTCTTCCAGAGTATTACACCAACAGATTCACCCAAAAAAGAAAAGGCACCGACATGGTAATATGGTTTGGTACTGAAAAATAATAAAATTATGCAAAAAAGAGAAAGTTTTTGAAAATAATCATGTCATTAGAACTACTTCAAGCCCCTGTGAAACAAACAAAGGTTTTGATACATATACATATGTGCATATCTTTATTGTTTGTCAATCTTTTTTTCAGGTCTGTGCCATCATTCTACATTATGCTGTCAAACAAGAGCATCTGTGACATGCTTTATGCATGTGACAAAAGCTCAGTGTAGGTTTGTGTACAGTGACAAGAGGATCACATCTGACTCTGAAGGCTCCTGTTTTCTGTTTTGAATTATCTTAGTCTTTTCCATAAACTGAAAGAAATACAGGGTTCTAATTTACATAATAAGTTCAAACTTACTCTGCTATCCAGGAATATCTGGGATATGCTGTCTCTACTGCTAAACTGCCCATGCTCTATGGCACAGTGTACAACACAGAACAGGGTTTATTCCTGCTATTTAGGGAACTTTCTTCTGTTAATCAAATGCAATTAGGAAAACAAAGTTTATGCCTAGTTTTTGTTATTTCAGCTTTAATGCAGATTAATCAGAGAGAAACATGCAGCATTTGGTCCACTGTTTCCTGGGAGTCTCCATAACCTGTGTTTTCATGGCACCTAGGTATATTTATTAGCACACACTACTGCTGTGTTGAACCCAAATGTAGCCAGCCTGTGAAATGCTGCTGCTGATCAGTGGTTAATGTATTAGTGTTGGCAGGGTCCCAGTGGATTTCTTCATGTGAGTCAGTAGTGGCAGTCATCCCTGCACCAAACAGACATGCTGGAATGCATTATGCAGGTGCCAGTCACTGGAAAGATGCTTTGCATATAATGAACCCAGTTTTCCAGGCCAGAAGCTGAGAGAAAGGTATTTATTATTCAAAAGAAAACATATTTTAGTGATATGTTAACTCTTTTGACTTTGCTGTGCAAAAAAGGAAGAGAAGTACTTAATACTATGTTAGACAGCATTTCCCTTCTTAAATTCTCTTCCTCTATCCATAACCTTTTTTTTTCAGTGTTTTCTGAGTGAATAGATATTGCCAATGTCTGCTTGGCTTGTGCTGTCACTGTAGATTAGTGATGTCAGTGAACTAGACTTGTTGGTTTTTTCCTTCTACTGAAATATATGCTGAATGCAAGGATGCAGGTATTGTCTCCTGGGGGAATGGGTGGGATGTGGAGGAACTGAATTTTTCTTGATGATTTTGTGTGTTGGCCTGCACAAGGTTCAACTCCAAACTGAGTAAAATTATATGTAGTTACTCCAAATTTAGAGCACTGAAGAAGGAATTTGAATACTGGGGAGTCAGCTGAGGTGCAGTGGAGAGTCAGCTTTTAAAGATGAAGGAATTGATGGAAAAGGAAACTTTGCCAATAAGAGAGAGTTCTTAAAAAATTTTCAGCAACACAGAAGCTGTCTGGGTTTATATTCTGGCCAATATCTACAGTGTCTGTGCAGCTCCTGCATGACTAGCAAACATCTCACAATTTAAAACAGCTTATACCTAAAAGGAAGCCTCAGGGCTAAACTTCCTCAGACCTTCCCCTCCACTTCTTTTGGTCCCCTTCCAAACTGAGAGCCAGGCTTTCAGTGTTTTGATGCTTTGTCCTAACCACACATTCACTTTGAATCATCCTTATCCTTGGGCTTTATTCTGTTGGCTTTGGGTAACTCTCCTTTTCACCATGGTTAATCTGTAAGTTAAATGCTTTCCTTACTTCTTACTTTTTCTAATTTTTTTCCCTAACTCTCCAAAGGCAGTAATGAGAAAGATTGGGATTTCCTATTCTGTTGCATGTATCACTTTTCACTGGGTCTCACTGAGGAATATCACTGTCTTCATGGTTCTTGTCATAAGACAAACTGTTCTCCATACTCAGAAAGATCACTCCAGGTTTTCTCTGTGATAGACTGTTATGTTAAATAGCATATATTTAAAGAAATAAGGATGATACGGTATCTTGACTAGGAAATAAGATTAAAACCTTTCCTAGTACTTTGATTTCTTTTCAAAGTAATTTTTTTTCCCAAAGGAAAAATGCCACCCTTGCCATAAGGACTGTAAGTCTCCTAAACTCATTCCAAGCATGTCAAGTGTGAACAGAGTGTTTCTGATGCTTAAACAGAGTGTAGCCAAGCTGAGCTCTTCCAGGAAAAAAGATCTCTGGCTGCTGAAAAATCTGCTTCCTTAGTGTTTCCAATATTCTCAAATGCATACTTTTGATGATGCCTACTCTTGTGAGAATTATGTATTCTTGATGATGAGATGCAGCCCAGACTTGATGAGATGCATCCCAGAGTCCTGAGGGAATTGGCTGATGCTGCTGGCAAGCCACTCTCCATGGTATTTGAAAAGTCATGGCAGTCTGGTGAAGTCCCAGGGTGACTGGAAAAAGGGGACACCTTGGATACCCATCTTTAAAAATGGTAGAAAGGAAAACCCTGGGAACTGCTGGCCTGTCAGCCTCACCTCTGTGGCTGGAAACAGGATGGAAGAGATCCTCCTAGAAGCCATGCTAAGGCACATGGAAAACAATCAGGTGACATAGAACAGACAGCACAACTTCACCATGGGCAAGTCCTGCCTGACCAGACTAGTGCCATCTATGATGGAGTGAGCACATCAGTAGGAGAGAGAAGACTGTGATGGTTTTATGGCCAGCAAAAGGCCAAGGTGGCATGAATCCCTCCCTCCTTCCCTCCCTCAGAGCAGTGGAGGGAAAAAGAAAACAACAAAACCAAAACCATGAAAGATTAAAAAAAGTTGGAGCCACAATTTTACTAAAAATAAATTAGCAATAAACACAGCAATCAAAAGGAAAATATAAGAAAGAGGGAATGATAACAAGCAAGTTAGGATGTTTTCCCTTGGAACAAAAGACAAGACATTTGCCACCCCTGGACAGCATAGCCCCCCCCAGAGCAAAAATGGGATGGCAGGGGCTTGTGGGATGATTCCAGTGGCAGATGGGGTGCTGGCATTGCCTGAAGCAGCTGCTTGCCTGCAGTGGTGTTTTTTCTGCTCCCTCTCTGTGGCAGCAGTGGGAAGGTGGTGATGGGTGTGTCTTTACCTGTGGAATTCAATTTTTTGGCTCATCTGGTTAGTCTTGGCAGTGTTGCTCCATGTCCTTGTCGCACTGGGATGTGGGGAAATGGTCTGATGACAGCTGCAAAACTGTGCCCCCAGCCCCACTGGCCTTGGCTGCCTCTCAGAGCTTCAGCACCACACCCCAGCAGCAGCCCCACTGCCTCTTCCCAGCCCCTTGTCCTGCAAAAACCTCTCAGAGGGATGGGAAGTGCAGGAAAAACAATGGCTAGGCATGGGATGCCATGTCCTCAGATCCCTTCACTGGAGTGAGCCAGACAAAATGGCCACACCTCCAATTCTGGACATGGCATTCCACCTGCTGAAGCTACTCCCATGGCTGTGATGTAAAATGGAATTGTATAAACATGACTGAACACCAGTACACCTGGTACTTCTCTGTACCAGGTATCATTTATCTGGACTTCTGTAAAGCCTCTGACACAGTTCCCCACAACATCCTTTTCTCTGAATTGGAGAGAGATGGATTTGATGAGTAGACTGTTAGATGGATAAGAAATTTTTTGGATGGACACATACAGAGACTCTATGGACATCAGTGACAAGTGGTGTCCCTCTGGGGCCTTGTGTTGGTTGTGCAGTGGCATGGTTTTTGGTAGTGAAGGAGCCACAGAGGTGGCTCCTGTGAGAAGCTGCTGGAAGCTTCCACCATGTCTGGCGGAACCAATCCCTGATGGCTCTGAAGTTGGACATGTCACTGGCCAAAGCTGGGCCAATAAGAGATGATGGTAATGCCTCTGTGATAAAATATTTAAAAACAAATCAAAACAAAGTGGGGTACAATTTTTTTATAGTCAGAGAAGAGGAGGAGGTGAGAATATGTGAGGGAAACAACCTGGAGACACCAAGGTCAGTGCAGAAGGAGGGGCAGGAGGTGCTCCAGGTGCCAGAGCTGAGATTCCTCTGCAGGCTGTGGTGAGACCATGGTGAAGCAGCTGTGCCCCTGCAGCCCATGGGATCCATGGGGGATGCAGAGATCCACCCACAGCCCATGGGGATCCATGGGGGATGCAGAGATCCACCCACAGCCCATGGGGATCCATGGGGGATGCAGAGATCCACCCACAGCCCATGGGATCCATGGGGAATGCAGAGATCCACCCACAGCCCATGGGATCCATGGGGGATGCAGAGATCCACCCACAGCCCATGGGGATCCATGGGGGATGCAGAGATCCACTCACAGCCCATGGGATCCATGGGGGATGCAGAGATCCACCCACAGCCCACGGGATCCATGGGGGATGCAGAGATCCACCCACAGCCCATGGGGAGGTGCCCACACTGGAGCAGGTGGATGCCTGGAGGAGGCTGTGATCCAGTGGGAGACCCGATGGAGAGAGGGGTCCCTGCTTCCAGGCTGGAGCAGCCTGCACTTGGAGGACTGCACCCCTGGAAGAGTGACCCACACTGCAGCAGTTTTGGGAGGACTGCTGCTCATGAGAGTGGACCCACACCCGAGAAGTTCACAGAGAACTTTCTCCCTTCCGTGGGAGAGACCCCACGATCTCACAGGGAAGGATTCCTCTCCCTCATCATCTTGGGTGATGAACTGATCAAAACCCCCATGCCCTGCCTCCCTGCACTGTCACTGAGAAGGAGAGAGGGTTGGGGGAAGGTGTTTATAAGGACTTATTTTACATCTCACTATCCTCCTCTATTTTGTTAGTAATAAACTCATTTTGTACCTTTAAGTTAAGCCTGTTTTGCCCTGGGAGTGTTTTCTCCATGTCCCTATCTCAACTCATGAACCCTTTGTTAATGTTTTCCTCTCCTCTGCCCAGCTGTGGCAGGGGAGGGTGAGTGAGTGGCTTTAGTGGGTGCCTGGCATTTGGCCAGGGTCAAACCAAAACAAGCCTGTATTAGGACCAGTGTTATTTAGTATTTTCATTGATATATAGACAAAGTAATCTAGTGCACCTTCAGCAAGTTTTAAGATGAGACCTAGCTGAGTGGTGCAGTTGTCACACCTGACGGATGCAATGCCATCCAGAGAGACCTGGACAAGTTTGAGAAGTGAGCCCATGGGAACCTCATGAGGTTTAACCAGACCAAGAGCAAGGTTGTGCACCTGGGCTGGGGCAACCCCTGGTATCCCTGGCTGGGACCCCCAGTACAGGAAGGAGCAAGTCCAGAGGAGGACCACCAGGATGATCAGAGGGAGGAAGCACCTCTTCCAAGGAAAGGCTGAGAGAATTGAGATTGTTCAATCTGGACAAGAGAAGGCTTCAGATCGACTTACTTAGGGCCTTGAAATACCTGAATGGTGCCAGCAAGAGATGGAGAGAGGCTGTTCACAGAGCATATAGTGACAGGACAAGGGAGAATGGCTTCAAAATGAGAGTAGGTTTTGATTAGACGTTAGGAGGAAATTCTTCCCTGATGAGTTTGGTGGGGCACTGCAACAAGTTGCCCAGAGAAATTGTCCATGTCCTGTCCTTGGAACTGTTCAAGGCCACACTGGATGGGTCTCTGACCAACTTGGTTTACTGAAAGGTGTCCCTGCCTGTCTTAGGTTACAATGTAAGATGTCACCAAAAAATATGTTTTCTATTGCCTTCTTCATAAGGTGTTAAAAACAGGTGGGCAGTGTTATCTCCTCCATGGCTCATCCCTGGTAATTCCCTCTGGGTCTATGGGCTAATGGACCATCAAGCCTCACTGCATGACTGATAAAATTACATCATCCCATTGTTAAATGCTCCAGCCAAGGGGAGGAACCAACCATATTCTTACCTGGATATGATCTGTGGTTTGGAACACCACAGGCAGCCTTTCCTACTGAATTTCCAGAGGACAAGAGCTCCATAACCACCACTGGAGCTTTAGGGGAAGACCAGACCCTTCTGCAGGATCATTGCTTCAATAGAACCACACCTATCAGTCCAACAGGACTGCAGTCTCCATTTAATCAGACTGCTACCAACACCCTGACTGACAGGGTGTCAGGTTGTAGCCTGACTGTCAGTTTAAGCCAGTGTTTTCTGCCTGTATTTTAATTTTCCTATTAAATGGTGGTTCTGACTTGGAATCTCTCACTGGTTTGCTTTCAAACTGGTATTCTGCTCAAGGCAGGGAGTTTGGAACTAGATGATCTTTAAAGTCTCTTCCACCTCAAGCCATTCTATGACTCCTGACCGTGTCTGTGGCTGAGTTAAACAGAGTTACTGTAGCTTCCACTCTGGTACTTCTGACTGCAGTAGACATTGGACCAAATTATTTTTATGTTGATTTCTGTTGTCTCCAAGTGAAATGCTAACTATGTGGTCGATAGCAGCATGCCATTTTTTACAGATAGCACTTCTAGATACCATTTCTACAGATACCATTTCATGTGACAGATGGCAGTCTTCTAGGTTCATCTCCCCACTGTGTCAGTGGAGACAAGATCTGTAGCCTTGATGCTGCAAGCCATCATGTTGTCCTCAGCAGGAAACACAAAGTCATAATACTCCAGGGCAAATCAAAATCAGACACATACACACATACACACACTCCTTCTTCCCAGGGAAACAACCCCCTATTCACACCCCCCTAAACTGCACCTATGCTATGAAGAATAAACCCCAAGGTCAAAGAGATTTACAGTGCCTTTGTTTATGCAGAATGCAATGACTGCTGCTAACCAATGTTGGGGAAAATGACATCTGTTAGCCAACAAGTGGCAAGTTTTTTACGTCCTAAGAAATAATGCAAGCATGTGGCCTTATGTCCAGAACAAAATAAAATTGCAAACAAATGGGGACATTTACAAAATACCCTCTAATAATATTGAAGAGAAGTATTCTAACAGATTTCTGTCCTTGGATCATAAGGGACAGCAAACAGCAATATAAATGGAGGTATTAGAGAGAAAAGATATCAAAGGAGTTGTTTGAGAAAAATTAGAGACACTTTTAGTCAAGAGATATTGGAGAAAATATGAAAGCTCTGAAAATCAAAACTTCACCTCCATGACCATAAAACTTTCTCACCTTTGGTTACTCAGCTTGGTTCCAACATGTGGATGCCTGAGCTTGAATTGCTTAGTAGTAATTCTTTCCCAAGATTTACAGTAGCAACCCTGTAACCTGAGCAAACCTTTTCCTTCCTTGTCTACAGACACCCCAGTTAGCCTGTCCACAGACTCCTTGTATTTACAGCTGTGTGTGCACAAGAGGCATAGCCTATAGATAAGGCTTTAGGTACAGCCTACCTGAGAAATTATCCATACTCTGAACACAGAAAGACTTTAACCTCATAAGGATAAAGAGAAAATCAGTGGTGCAATTACATCTGCCACTTTTTTTTTTTTTTTTTCATTTGTGCAAACCATACTGTCTCTCAAAGTCATGAAATTTCCCAAAGGAACTTTATACATCTCACCATTTCAAGGCATGGGAAATGAAATGTTCTTCAGTTTGAATGAGGCTGAAAGAAAAGGAGGCACTGTGAATCTACTGTGAAAGGAAAACTTCAGCTGCCATCAGAAAACTCAACTTTGACCTTGTTACCTTGTGATTTTCTGATCATCCTTTTCAGAGATATTTTACTGGTCTTTTCCAACCTGGTGCTCACCTCTGACCATCAGATGAGTTGCTGTAGCTCCATCTCATTAAGGACACCATTGACACTTTTAGCTTTGTTAGTAGTCAATTAATTGAACACTTTGCTGACTCTTCTGTTATTGCTTCAGTCTGATATGGAACAAGATGCATGGCTCTGCTCCAGTAAGATTGGTCTGGAAAAATGGGAACCTTTTTAAGATTTAGAACTTGCAGTTTTCATTAGTGAAAATGAAGAGAGAAACAAAGATTGCAGTTTTGACATCCAGATTTGGACTATGCTAATTTGGCTCTTTCCTGATGTCAAAGACTTATTTTAAAGGTCCATTTTCAAGATAAACTATCAAAATTATAGAGATCATAACATTCTGAAAGAGATTTCCTTTTATTGATTCACTTTAGAATTATGTGCCAGATTTTTAATGTGGATGTGTGCCAGCTAGTGCAAATTAGTAATATCAGTGAATCAAAATGGCCATTGACTAGTAATTTTTTCTGTATGCACTGTAACCCTGCAAAATGCAGCTTAGAAAGTTACTTTCAGTAATGTAGGCAAGTTAGTGTATTGATTTTCTTCTGGCAACAAAGCTTGCTTCTGATTGTAATTTTACTTCTTTGTCAGACAGATGTAACACATTTGAGATTCAGGTTTAATGAAGTCTCATTTGTCCAGTTTACTACATGTTATCATATGATCCAATTAAGTCCTTTATTTCTGGTTTGGCCCTAGCATCTCAAGGGAGGTTTTTAAGAAGATTGTGGTTGATGTGGATAATCCAAAATATTGTTGTACTCCCAATATATGCCCAAAGTTGTTACTGTGTTTTACTGTCCTAAAAAGACACTTGTGACTGGAAAACAACTGGGATCTCAGGGCAGGTGAGGGTTACCAGGGTCCCTTTAAAAGATGGAAGCACAGGAACTGAACACTCTGTCTCACCTTGCTCAAGGGAGATACTCCACCTCGGGTTTTTCTCCCTTTTTTTTTTTTTTCCCTCCATCTTTCCCTTGTTCTTTCAAGCCATGTTCGAGGCTGCAGAGCCCATCTTGTGTGGGAAAGGGATTATCCCACCATTCCAGGTCTCTTTGTTCCTGTGAGGGTTGTGCAATTGGCAATTTTTGGATCTAGTAATTGTTTTCTGCCATGTTTGCCTGTTTCTCTTCCACTTGTCAGTAAACTTATTTTTTCAGTTATATCTACTCATATTCATTCCTTATTGGAGGGAAGGAATTGGTTAATACCATAGGGGCAGGCAATATGTTACAGGGTGTCTAACTTTCAAATTGTCTCAAGCCAAGACATGGTGCAAAATGTCATCTTGGAAAGGGGCCAAATTCTCCTTGTCTTCAGCAAGACCAGCACGAAATTCCAGTTGCTGTACTCTGAGCAGACAGACCTTGAAAGCACCACCAAAAGTAAATAGCTGTGAGCAGAGGAAAGAAGGCTTCATTCCTCAATGTGCCAATCAATGTGTGCAGTAGGGGGAATGAAAGGAAGATGGGAGAAAAAACATGTTTGGGCATTGCTGAACAATGCTGATCTTAAAAGATATCATAAATAGAGGAGAAAAGGAGGAATTTCAGAGAGGAATAGATGTGGATCTCTTTGTTGTCTTTGCCAGTAGAAATATATGTGAAAACTGTCAGTAATTTATATTCTGATAAATTAATAAAAAACAAATCAACCAATATGTCAGCTCTTAATAGAATGATACATCTAATTATAGATAAAATAATAGCATAATGAGATCTCTGCCAAAGGAAAAAAGCCCTGCTGTTCTAAAGAGAGGCTGCTTTGTTATTTGAAGCTTTTTATGTGAGCTTAATAGGCAAGGACACATCTCTCTGATAATTTTCATGTAATATATGCACATACAAAAATGAAGCAAAACCATCTCTTTATTGCTGGTAATAAGTGTTAGTGAGTGCATTTCAAGAATTGTCATTATATCAAACAAGTGTCCAAAGATTAATGAACTCTAATTTTTCCTTCCTTTCACTGAATAACTTGTAGTTATGAAAGCATACAGTAAAAGTGGCATGAATCATATTGCACATTATTCTTCTTGTCTCTGATCCACCCCAGCATAGATATATACCCCTTTCTCTGTATTGCCCTGCCTAAAAACATAGTTTCTAGATCACTGCTTCTTGTAAAGGCATGGGTGCATAGGAACTGATAGAAACAGGAAGCAATTTTGGAAACCAGGAAAGTGATGTTGAACTAGGTATGCAACCTGAGATAATGGGCTGAGAGGTTGTTGTGGGAGTCTGAAAAATGCATGGTTTTATATTGAGGGAATGCAGAGAAAGATCAAGCAGTGGCCCACCACTACCTGTGAAATCACAGATTGATTTTAAAAATAATTTCCCTATATCCAAAACTTAAATTAAGGTAAGTTACTTCCTTGGTATAAATTAAATAAAGGTTTTCCCTGTGTAAGGTGACTTGGCAGAGAGGATTCTAAAATTTCTTTTACTCACAAGTTTTCCAGCACTTAAAGAGGTGCTATTAGGGAAGCCATTGCTCTTCCCAGTGTTTTAGTTTATCCATATTGGGAGATTTGTTTACCTTTCAGAACACTGGATTCTTAAAAGCATCATAGATATTTTTCAATTTGTTCTTATCTTCTTAAGCTGAGTTTCTAAGGAATAAAGTGCAAATCATTGCAATTATAAGAATATACCATCAGAAATTCTTCAGTCAGAAGAACAGAGAATAATGGTATTGACAAGGTTTTAAAAAACTGATGCATTTGTTTTAGTTCCCTGTAGTTCTGTTTTTTTCAATACATCTCTAATTCTTTCCTCATTCACATAGCAATTGACCACAATATGACCAGACTTGAGTGGATGATTTAATTCAATGTGTTTATGGCAAACCTCACACTTAGTAATTCTACCATCACTACTTGACTCTAAACAGCATAGACATATGAAAAAGGGAGGCAGATTATTTGAAATCCCTTTTTCTTCCTTGTTTATTTTTTTTTCTACAAAATCAATATTTTAACAGAATATTCCTTTAGACCCTTATTAGCTCTTGCAAACTGATAAGGGACAACTTAAGGAGGAGATAGTGTTGGAACATGCAGATAGCATCCTTTAAAGTACATTGAAGTATGTATGACCTAAATTTACTCTAACCACTTGCTCACATCTCTATACTCTTGCTTTTCATTATATGTGACAAGATTTATAGACCTTGTCTGCTGCCATTAGGCTCTGGAGCACTGTTTTACCAGCTATAACACAAACAGCATATTGATGATTTTTGTCTCTGAGTCTTTTCCTTTATGGTCTATTATAGTTCAAAATCATAAAAAGTAAAGTTGATACCTGTAGAGCCTCGCTCAGCAACCACCATCACAGTGCCCTTCATTGTGATTTATGTCTGCTAATTTCCATCTATTACACTTTTTCTTGAAAAGAAATGCCTTTCTGAAACACAGGTGCTTCCAATAATATGCAGCAATGTTTTGCTTTACTAGTTGGGAGACTCATATTCCTTTATTTAGGTTCTTTTCATCTTTTAGAACGTATGGCCAAACATTTTGGTTATTCATGACACCATTCCTGATTGTTTTCTGTGTTTGCTGCCTTTGCAGTTCCAGTGTTTCCTACTCTTTCAATGTTCAAACCCAGTAAATTTTTGAGGTATAACACACTCATTCACATGTGAATTTCTTTAGATCTTTCTAAACTATGGAAAGCATTTCTGAAGAAGCCTTCCTGTTCTTCCTGATGTCTTTACAGTTTCATGGAAAGTTCATTTGAGTTTTGCATAAATTATGTATACTTTGTGCCTTGAAGGCTGTTTACCTGTATTTTAGGCTGTGTAGGTTGCTGGTTTGATTAGTATTACAGACATTGAGAATTTTTTTTATAATTTCTTGGCAAGCCACCTGTTGTTTAAAGGATGTGGACCTTTCTCTTCTCTCTAAAGATAAGTAGACTTCTGCAAATAAATTCTTCTGTATCAGAATGGCAGAACAGATGTAAACCTCAGAGATGGAGATTTATATGCAGCTGAAAAGGAAAAATTCAGTGCATTTTCTTCTGACGTGTGTTAGCTCAACTATTTCTGTCCATGTGGTTATGGCAATAACACTGGCAGTCTCTCAGTTCAAAAACTACTGAAATGTTGATCTTTTAGACGTGTACCAGTTGTGTCAACAAAAAAGAACCTTTCTCAAAGTAGTGCTGATAAACTGGAAATAGAAGAAGGCAAACAGATGAGGGTTAAAGTAGAAGAGATAAGCAATTTTAACATATATTGCAAATAAATCTTCCCTGAAGCAAAAGGTTAGTCTTGGTGAGGGCTGAGCAGGAACAGAAAGAGGTTAAATCAGACCACTTTCAGAAATCCTATTATTCAAGTTTGCTTTTGTATCCTTGGAAATCTTTGCTTTGAGGACTCACCATACTGCTTAAGTGCTAAGTGCAGTGCTGCATACATTGCTGTACTTTATGTTTATGGGCCGTTGAACAGCAATGCTTTTGGATGAGGTGTAAGCTTACCCAAAGCAACAAGCAGGAAAGCTGTATGTGACTTCTAACTCAGTATCTCTTTCAGCTGTGATGGAGCCATTTCACCAGTTTGTATTTCTGACAAATCAAGACTGGATGGTTTCACAACAAACTCTTAGTCAAAGTATGTGCCATCTTCCAGGCTGTTGCTCATTGCCAAGTGGAAGTACATGAGGTAAAAATGTGTGGTTAAATAGAATGAAAATAAATTAAATTTGGAATTTTAAAAAAGATTGTATAAATGTGCTTATGGTAGACTTTTTTTTTTTTTACAATGAGAGTACACTGTAAAACACAGGAACATATTTCCCCAGAACCTGGTAGATATCCCAGTCCTTGAAACATTCGGGTTGGGTGGGGCTGCGAGCAGCCTGATCTAGAGATGTCCCTGCTCACTGCAGATTGGGCTAGATGGCCTTTAAAGATCTCTTCCAACCCAAACCCTTTTTTTAATGCTATGGTATTAATTTTTGTATTATTAAAGTACAAGCAATTAATCCTAAAGGGTAACATCTGCAATAATGCCATAATTTAATGCTAACTTTTTTTGTATGAGTAAACAATATTCTACATGGTTTTTGACAAGACTAAAAAACAAAACTATTATTGAGACATTTCAGACTTCACATCATTCTTAGGAAGCTAGGACATTTTGTTTTCCTTTACATCTCATTAGTTCTGGATGTAGACTCTAAGGACTGAAGGAATTCCACCATTTCACCACTTTGAACTAGTTGCTTATTGCTGTGAGTCCTTTGTGTATTCCATGTGGGTGACAGCTGCAGTGTCTTGAGGTGGATTGTGGAAAGGAATATATTCTTTTACCTCCCTTATGAGGTAATGGACCTACAAATGAACCTACAAATAGATTAGTGTAAGCAACAAAATAGCCAGGTGGGAGTTTAAAAGGCCATTAAAATAACCCTTTCAGTCCCAGCTAAAAGAAACAGATGCAAGCTCCAGTGATTCACAAATGATAAATGCAATACCATTTAGCAACCACATTAAATATACATAAGGTTGTTCCTCTGGAAAATCTCCCAACAGACTATTCTAGTTTCTTATGGGAGACAGCAAAGCAGAAGGAAGAAAAAGGGATTTGTTCCCTTTATTGATATGTTGCATCTTTGTGAACAAAATGTGTTTTCCTGTCCAAGGCTATGGAGTTAAGTGAGCAATAGATGGAGACATCTAAAAAGGCAACCAAGAGGCTGCTCAACCTCTTTTTTCTTGACTAAGGTAAAATTAAATTTTATGATGAATCCAGCCACATGAACTTTATAAACACAAGAAAACTGAAAGAGCAAAGGAAAATAGAAAAGGAAGTGCTTTTGGAGCAATCTACTAGTTTCTAAATATGCTTTACATTTCCCTCCACAATTCTACTGTGGTTCAGAATCCCAGTTATGACTGTTGTTCTCACCTTTGGATAGAGGAGACCAAGTTTGATATTGTCTGTACTTATTAGAATCATCAGCTGGAACATACAGTCAAGAAGTCACAAAATAGTTTGGGTTGGAAGGGACTTTTAAAGCTGAAAGGGACATGCTCAGCTGGATCAGGCTGATCAAAGCCATGCCCAAGACTGCACCCTGAATGCAGCCTCCTGGGACATGGGGTATGTCTGAATCCTCACTTAAATTGTCTCTACACTGTATCAGAAGAACTTTTTCCAAACTACAAGTGACTAAGCTGATCTAGTTAAATTATGTTTAAAAGGCAGAGAAGAAAAATGTAGCAAGTTTTTATCCTAATGATCTTTAAACTTGAATTTAACTTGCTAACTCAAAATAAAGCCCAAGTGTCTCATGTCCACTTCTATTATAACAAAGTTTATTTAGATGAAAATAACATAGATTTTCCATTTTTTAGTGACTCTACTATAATACTCCTAGCCTACACTGTAGGTGTGCTAGCTTTTAAATATTTATGAAAATAATACCAGCTGATCTGCTTTGTATTATGACAGGCATAATAGCTTGTACTCATTACTATAAATATATGCATAAAACTCCTTATGTTAAAAAAAGTTCTTCTTGATGATAAATAGGTTTTCCAAATCTGTTCAAAAGCCACATTGAACCATTTCAAATACTGAAATTTTAGGAGGGCATTTCATCTACTGTGTATAACTGAAATACTATAAAAGGTGAAAAGAATCATTAAATATAAAAGAGTCTCTGAAAAATTTCACTGAAATAGTAGGAACGCAGTAACATGAGGCAGAAACGAGGATTTGGTTTGGTTACTGAACAAAAACAAATGTTTTTCAGACATAGTGAGGGAATATATCTAATGTTGTTCACATCTAATTTCTTTTACTTGTTTTATTAGCTTAATCATGGGGATTAATAAATAGGGGGAGAGAAGAAATACTGAAAATTTACAAGTGCCATGTATCACAATATATTTAAAAGATAAATAATATTCACTCTTCTGTAAAGTGCAAAGGCTACAAAATCAGATGATTACACTTTTAAAACTTTTGAAAGATAGGCTGTGGAATAATTTCCAGGTGGGATATTTCAGAATTTGTAAAGGTCAACTTGATAGTGCTCAGTTTGATTATTTCTCTGCTCATGAGCACAATGTTTACACTCTAGGTCAGATCCCATGAGTGATTTGACAATCAAGTTAACCTATACACAAGTTACAGTCCTTAAATCTTAAACTGATGTGTGAACATGGAGTGCTAAAATAATATTTCCATTCCTTTTTTCTTCTGGCATATTTTCTAGGGACCAGAGGTTTTCACCTGTTTTCTCAGAACTACCAGTTCTGAGAAAACCAGTTTTGCCAGAGGAAATTGAGGAATTTTCTTCACTGAAGGTATGATTATGAACAGCTAGCACCTTTAAAGCAATTGGTCCTTTAATTGTTCTTCAATATCATGAGAAGCTTGTAACACAGATAACCCTGCAGGATCAGGTGTAATAGAAAATGCAGCTGTACTTCCATATTTTGCAATTATTAGTTATGTTTTTTAGGGCAGATCATGCATTTTCAAGTCTTCTTTTTCTTTGACAGACTGACTTACTTTAGGTTTTCTTTTTAGCATGGTGTAGAAAATGTAGGAGACACTCCTTGCACATACTCATAGCCTACCACTTGGAATGGGTCTGTACCAGAGTGATTAACAGTCCCTTCCCCACATATGTCACAGAATTGCAGCATCACAGAAGGCTGAGATTGGAAGGGAATTCTACAGGTCATATAGTCCAACCTGCTAGTCAAGCAGGGTCACCTGGAGCAGTTATCCAGGGCTGTGTCCTCCTGGCTTCTGAATATCTCCAAGGACAGAGATGTCACCATCCCCCTGGGCAGTATGTGCCAGTGGTCAGTCACACTCACAGTGAAAAAAGTGTTTCCTGATATTCAGAGGGAACCTGATGTGTTTCACTTTCTGTCCATTGACTCTAGTCCTGTCAGTGGGCACCACTGGAGAGAGCCTGGCTCCCTCTTCTTTGCACCTCTCTTCAAGTGTTTATAGACATTGATAAGATACCCCTGGAGCTTCCTCTTCTCAGGCTGAACACTCCCATCTCTCTCAGCCTTCCTCACTGTCCCTGAGCCATCTGTGTGGCCCTTCCCTGGACTCTCTTCCGTGCATCCACGTCTCTCTTGTCCTGTGGAGCCCAGAACTGGACACAGCTGTCCAGATGAGACTTCACCAGTGCTGGGAAGAGGGAAAGGATCACCTCCCTTGAACTGCTGGCAGGAGTTTGTGCAGTGCATCCCAGGATACTGTTAGTCACTTTTGCCATAAAGCCATATTAGTGGCTTATGGAAGATTGGTGTCCAACGGGACTCCCAGGTCCATTACTGCTCCTTTCCAGCAGGGGAGTCCCCAGCATATACTGTTTGTGAGATGGTGCATGAAATCTCTGTACCATCAGGGATGGCACTTGAGTTATCTACGTCCTCAGAAAGTGCTATCATCACTTTTGGGATTATTGGTGCTACTTCTCCCCATCAGGCCCTTGGAAAATTTCCCCTGGTGCTCTTGCAGAAAAGAACCCCAAAATCTGCAGGTGAGAACTTTGCTTAGTCAATAGGGCATTTCTCTTCAAGGTTAAATCTGTCTTTGGACACACAGACCTCTGCAAGCACTTTGCTAACTGCAGGGGCAAATCTCACTGAAAGATCTGTCAGTCACAGATATATCATGAATGCAAAGGCTGAAAACTGTAGAGTTTTTTTCCATAGAGTTGTTGGAAAATAACCAGCCAGCTTCCTTAACCTCTGGGTTCAGCCTTGTAGGATAAGTTACCACTGAAGTCAGGGAAGTTTTTCTTAGGCTGGGTGCTGATGAGCAGCACCTGGGGCTAAAGGAAGTTGAAGCTTCCCATCAGCTTTCAGCTTCAGTGAGTTTGGTGAGAGGCCAAGAGGGTATGTCAGTGCTGGGAAAAAAACTGTAAAATGTACTTGCAAAAATAAACTCAATTTTATCACTGCAATGGTAGTTGGAAACTCCTACAGATTTTTTATTTTAATGTTAGTATTGACTTGCCTTCCCTAAAATCCTTTGGAAACCCTTTAGGAAATCCTTTGGAAAACTGCATTTACCCATTAGCATCCCCTGATAGCTTTTAAGTAATCTTGCAGTGACCTTTCTCCCATTTAACTGGAATACTTAAACTGTCCAGACTACCCATTAACTTGCTAAACAGGATTAGGGGAAGAAAAATAGCATTTAACCTTGTTTAGAGAAGTGAGATGTATTTCAGACAATAGGATAAGACCCAATCTATAATGAATGCACTCAGGCTTGTACTACTCAGTCCAGAGTAAAAAACAGTGGTAAGGTCTCCTTAGAGTAATGCCTCTCTCTGCTTTAAAGTGCTATCAGAGCTGAGGAGAGGAAGTTTTCTGAGAGATTAACTGCTAAGGTGCTACAAAATTAGCTTCATTAAATATAAAATTAATTTCTTTAGGCAAGCAGATCTATATATATATATATATTTTTACAATTTTTGCAAAAAATAAGTTGTGAAAAAAATGTCTACTTTTAAACTAAGATATAAGTATTGTTTTTATTTCCTTATGAGTTCTATCCAACCAGGGATATTCCATATTCAATGAGATTTTTAATTTGTTTTTAAAGAAATAACCTAATTTGCAAATACAAACTTGAAAGCAAACAGGTTGTTAAGCAAATAAATAATAACACAGAAAACCAAAAGAAGACTGTATGAAATGTATGAGATGTACTGTTAATAATTTCAGCACCTGACTTGACTGCATAACTCTCAATGTGTGTGACAAGAAAAATGTAAAATTTTTTTTTGAGAATTTTGAGAAAAATCCTACTTGTCATTTACAAACACACCCACTCACATGCACACACAACAGGTACACACACATATGTACTGGAAACCCTGTGGTATTTGGGATTGCTCTCATGGCTCCTACTTTTGCATCAGTTTGGAAAATTTTGTTTTCCCCAATAATTAATAAGAAGAGTAACACTTAGCACTCAAAATTCCTTTTGAGTACATGATCTCTCTTTCCCACCTTCACACACCAGAGCACATGCACAGTGCGTAGGCAGGAAGAAAGAAGGGAATCAGAAAATAATTAAGTTGCTTTACTAAGCTGAATTTCCAGTTCATCTATAAATAGCAGCAGTGAGGCATAAGCTAAGTAGCATTATGCAGGCTTATGCAAATTGTTTGGGATGAAGGGGGAGCACAGGTGATAAGAAAATAAATATAGCTTTGAAGTCCACCGGAAATCTGTCTTAATGTTGAGCACGGCTCTGGCCAAAGGAATAGTAAACACACCACAACACAAAGTTGTCTTTTTACTTTTAACACCCAGTAGCTGCTACCTTAAAGAGGAAGGTAGCTCCATCTTGAGGATTTAAACTCAAAATAGACCCAGTAACATATGTCCTGTTAATTTGACCTAATTAGTTGCTGCTGGTTGCAGGATTTACTTGAAGAATCCTATTACATAGATTAGAAATAAAAGAGAGGGAATCTTGGCCCTTGGTGGAGATCATCTGGAACAGCAGTTTAATGTCTGATACATTCTGTTTATGGGTACTCTGTTCTTTGCAAGGGAGTGTTAGAGGAGGTGAATCTCTAATAAGTATCTTCTGGGACTTAGCCTTCTGTAACAAGCTTATCTTTCTATTTGAAAAGCATCGTTACTTTTTTTTTAAAATTCCACTGGATTTGGGGATGGTTTCCTTTGGTTTAAAAAAAACAGAAAAAGGCTGTATCTGTATTCCATTCAGTGATAAAGTACAAATACTAACTGGCAGAGAACACTCTAATTGTCTGTAATATGCTGTCTTGAAACTATTAGGCTTTATAGTTATCATCAGAAAACAAAAAAATTAGTAGAAATGAGCAATTATTTTCTCCAGTAAGAAGTGACTGCAATATATTTATTTCTACTGTTATTGTAAAATTCATACTGTCAATGTACTTTTCAGTCTTTGACAGGAGGCTCTGTAAAGGATGGAAATATGCAAGCTGTCAGAACACTGACTCAGGAAAAACTCCCAAATGAACCTGGTGTGAAGCTCTGCCCAAATCAGAAGTCCAGAAGAGAGCCTCATGTCTGGCACTTGAGGCAGCTATTACAGAACTTCTAATGAGTGAACTGTGATGAAAAGTCATGGCAGGGCACATTCTGAATGTTACCAATAGGGAAAACTTGACATAATGAAAATATACATGGGATTTAAAAAATCCTGAGCAACTGATAGGGGCATCATTAAAAGAAAAAGAAAAAAAAGTTTACTAAACTTTCAGTTCATAAATTATAATACCATGCTTTAGCATAAGTGATTCAAGAACATGTGTGCCACATAACATAGAGATAAGTAAAATGGGAGGAAAACATCTCTGCTGAATATGAATTACTATTTAATATATTTTTTAAAAAATTGATGTATCAGAAATATGGCTATGAGTGAACTGTGTATTATAAACAGCTATAATTTCTGTCTTTATTTTTGCATAAATCTTGTATTTTTCTTTCAAGAGATTCAAGGGATTACACTAACCAAAATGTTTGTCCTTATACAAATTCTAAAATACATCTAAACTGCATTCCAAGGATAATATAGGCTCTGAACATAGTCTTGCTCTTAGGCAACAGCAGTATCAATATAGAGAGAAGCCTTCCTTGGGAAATAAGCACAGTTATAATTCCAGGGCTAATATAGCTGCACTGAATATCAAAACTTCCTTTGATTTCATGGAACAGGGTCAGCAGATTCATGTAATCTTGTTAAACACTGCCAGCACCCTGATGCCAGACATTTGCAGAACTCCTGAAATGAGAATGGAGTGTTTGACCTTGGTCTGAATTCTACTGAGTTTATTTTACAGCTAAAGGACTTATAAGAATGCTTAGATCAATCAGATCACCAGCATAACAGAAATTTCCACCAAATCTTCTAATTGGATTGGGAAATTTTCATCATTCTACTGCAGGGACAAGTACTAAGATATTGGGGAAGAGGGGTTCAGTTTTGGTTTTTTTTTCCCTTGGTTTTTCTGAAAGGATTTGGAAAAGTAAGTCTGTGGAAACTCAAAAACATTTGTATTTTGCCTGAGAACTGATCCAGCTTTATGTAATTTTGGGGGTTGGGTTTTGTTGTCTGGGATTTTTTTATATATTGTCTGTGAAGTTGGCTCGGAAAATATCTGTTAACCAAGCTGACTAGGAAAGATAAAGTAATATCTTTACTAGAGGAAACCCACACAGTTGCTTGGGTTGTTTCTTAGCCTGGGACAGCAATGTGATTCTGAAGATAACCAATGTATTGAAAGATCCACCTTACTGAAAGGAAACCAGGGGAAAGGTTGTCAGCTGCTGAAGGCCAACATGATATTTCTAGTCTCCAGACTGCAGTGCAAAGATCCTGTGGCAGCCCTGCACAAGCTGGTTGCTGCACAGACATGTAAATATAGTATGAGCCTGAGCTGGCAGGCTCTGACACAAGCTCAGCAGCTGAGCTGGTTCCTCTCTGCATGGAGCTCCCTGGCTCCTTGAGGGTGCACCACAACATCCACAGCTTCACTCTGGCACCTTGAACTCTGTATTCTCTGCTGAAAAGGAGCCTGCTCTCACTTACACTTCTAAAATGAAATAACAAAAGCAGGTGATGCAAGTGCCATGTAGGTTTTGTTGCAGCTGGTTTGTGATTTATTGTTTTGCTGATTTTTTTTAATCAATACATATCGCTGTTGTATACCCCTTGGTGAAATGCACAACAAATTGTTTTAAAGAAGCTTTGAAACCTTTTCTGTGTCATTTTCACCCTCCTACTATCCACAGGCTCATGAAGGAAAAAATCCTGACATTTCTCTGAGGTAACAGGGAGGATAAAGTAGGAAGTGGTGAGACAGAAGCATGGCCAGATGGGGTGTGGTATTTAGGAAAGCTCCTGAGAGCTGTGGCTTACTAGAGAACATAACAGAAAGAGTGAATGAATTCCTCATAAAAATGCATCGACCTTCTCTCCTGAAATTTTGCCTTTATAATTGACATTAGATGGCTCTAACTTTAGATGAAGAATAAATAAATCAGAGTTGATACAGTAGTGATGGAGAAAATGAATGACTGGCCAAAAGCTGGAAGGATCTGGCTGACCTGCTCTGTGTCCATTCTGGCTGGAAAGCACATTGCTTGCTCACTGAAGAGATTCATTAGTATTAATATAGAAGTTCAGTAGGTCACAGAAATCTCATGCTCTCCTGGAAGGCTTAAAATAGAAGAGAGAGGTAAAGGATTAAAATGCTCTTAATGCCAGTACTCTCTGCTCAGCAGAGGTCTGGAGAAAACCCATCCCCTTTCTCTGCTGGCAAATTAGCCACTTTAGCCATATTATTTTTCTGTCAAATGTCCTAATTGCTTCAGCAGCAGTCTTGTCTGACAAGTGACTTGAGGTCAAGGCCTTAAGGTAATTTTTTTCTCCTCTGTTTTTTTTTTCTTTCCTTTGCAATAGATTGCACAATTAGATAGACTTCTATACAGATAGCATAGTGATTAAAATAATCTGAGTGAAAAAAACACTGTACAGTCCAATGGAAACTGAACAAAACTGCTGTTGTTACACCTGAGCAGAAGCTAAGGCACAGGTTTGTCGCTGAGTGAGAAGCTCTCTTGTTAGGTGAATTCAAACTTGCAGATAAAGTTGTTTAACTGTGGAAGTGGTATGTATCAGAATGGTCTCTTTCATTTCTTCTCCATGCACCAAAATGCATGTACCATAAGTCAAACTTTAAAATCACAAAGAATTTTAAGGAACAGTCATTATAATGCTTATGAGATCTGTTCAGACAATTCCCAGCATTTTCAGCAGCCTCAGAAATCTATTCTACATTTCTTGAAAAAAGACTGTGAATGGAGTCCCTGGATTGGTTTCAAATGAATTTTGTGCATGATTTGGAACAACATACTTTCAGTTTTTCAAATCTTTCCTCAAAATTTAGAAGAAGTTGGGAATCTATTTCAGAGATCCATTAGAGGAGTAAAACACTGTTCAATTTTTATATTCAAACCTGGCCATTCCTACCATTTTGTGCTGGACCTTTTCTGTCCTGGCCATATCACTGCTTTTCTCTCACTAGACAGATTTCTGTGGTGGCATTAAGGAGCTGTGCCTGCTAGAATGAGTCTGCAGAAATTTCTCAATAGCTTTATGCAGAGTCTTTAGTCTTACTGTCAGAGGCAGTGAGAAGAAAAAGAGATTTCTGTCCCTGTCTCAGATGATAGAGCATGGCATTCTGTTACAGGTAAGCAATACTAAATATGGATAAAAGATGAAAATCCTTTCTCAGACAAAAAAAAACACCACAAGAAAAAAAAAAAAAATCTATCAATGCAAAACTTTCATTATGCTTCGTTCTAGAATTGTCCTGAATCTGAAGAGCTCCCATTTTATTAAAGGTATTGCTTTTAAAGATGGTCTCCACCTAATGTACCAGGCAGTGAATGCTTGAAACTGTTACAGGAGATGAGATATGAAAAGCAAGTACTGAGTTCAGTAAAGTAAAACAAGATTAGTGAAAAATTGAGTGAGGAATCCACGAGCCTAAAGTAAATAAAAATATATTGGGGGAGCAGGTACTGAGTGGGAACTGAAACACTGAGCAGCTCTTTAATTCAAGACTATGGTCCAGTAAAAGGCAGTGAGACTTGTACTCAGGGTCACCTAGATCCATATACTGCCTGGCTCCCCATAAAAGTTGTTTTTCACTTCCAGTGACTCCAACAACCAAGAAAATTTGCCTCTTAGGAAAAAAAAAAAAAAAAAAAAAAAAGCGATAGATTTCACAGTTCTGAAGATGATAAAACTGGTCTCTAATCACTTTTTCCTGTCAATACCACATTAATTCCCAGAGTAATCTGATTACAAATGGAAGAGCATCCAACAGAAGGAACTGACTTGGTTCTGGCCAACATCCAGAATTTTGGGGGCAATAACTACCAAAACCAACCTCATATCTTCCTTAGAAATTAACCAGAAGTTCACTACAATCCACTAAGTGTTGTTTATAGTTCAAAAAACCCCAGAAAGCTACTGTCATCTGCAGCAGATAAGTCAGAAAATATGGTCCTGTGTCAAGTGCATTCCAGCAGTTTTATAGCTGGTTATTTGCTTTAATAATATGTCTGTCTCAGACAAAGGCTTTGAGGTTTCCTCTCTGTGTTTGTGACATCAGGTGTTAAAATTTGGGCTCCTCACTATGGAGGGTTTGGTGAAGTATTTGCCCCGTGATGTGAAACAGTGTATAAAGGATGGCAGAGTTTCATTAATCACCGTGTGGCATTTCCATACTCCTACAGTGTCTAAGGAAGATGAAGCTTCAACAGTTCACTGCTTCCCCTTGACCTGGCAAGAATGAAGATGTATATGTTTCATATGCATCATCTTTCTCTGCTTTATGTATGCACTAACTAACCCAACCTGAGGCTGTAAGAAGCATGAAAATAATCCAGACCACAGGGTGCCCTGTAGGGAATTACTCACCTTCCATTTCCTCAGCAGCAAGCTGAGAGCCAGAAGAGAGAAATGATAACTGCTGGCGTGACAACTCTTTCAGTGAACAGTTCCTAAGGCTGGGCAACTCTGTGCCACCTCTTATACTCTGTGAGATGTGAAATATTAGTTTATCCCTCAGGATATATGAGCTCAGGAAAAAGCTGAGGACAGGTAAAAACACAACAGTGTGTGTTTGTATAATACATGTGTGACTGAAGTGAATTAATGCACCAAAGGGAATGAGGAGATTAATTTATTAAGCTTTTCAAACACATGAGAGATCCTGCAAAACAAAGGAAGCCTCTTTTTGTTTGTCAGATTTAATTTCATTTCAGCTAAACATCTCTTCCTCTTTCCAGTACTCAGGCCAGCAAATCCAATCCCTTTGCTTTCTTCTGGAAGGATGTTACAGAACTTTAAATATCACTTGTATTTACAGTTCTGCAGTGTTTGAGGATCTAAGTCATGGTCTAGGAAACCATCATGAGTTGCATCCCGTGAACACAAAGTAACAGTCATTGTCCCAGGTGTGGAATATTTTAAAACTGTAATACACAAACTCTAGCAATGTTGATTAATTCTCTTTTCCTGATGAGGTCTGTTCAGAGTCAAAAGAATGAGTGCATATAAGTCTTTAGGGAATGGACTGGCACAAAATACTAAAATATTAATATAAAAAATATGTTGCCTTAGATTATGTATCAGATAATAGATAATTTTTTCAATGCTACTTTACTGAAGTGAAGTACCAAGATAATTCACAGCCATAACAAATCTTAAAGAATCACTGACTACTGTTGATCTTAACACTCTCCAGCCCAAATCTGGAACCAGAATTGGACATCACTGACACAAAAATCAGCTATTAGATATTCAACCTATGCATGACAGTAGGGTTTTTCTTGGATTCTTGAAGGTATCCCTGCCCTGCCTTTGAAAAGCCAAATGTTCATAACCTTAATCTTCTGTTTTGAATTTTCCTAGACCTGAATCTTACAAATGCTTGACCCAAACCTAAAAATAACGCTGGTGTCCTTTCCCTAGTCTTTGGTGAGTTTGAAATCAGCCTCATAATCCCAAAATTAAATGCAGTCGTTACCAAAAAAGCATATTGCAGTGTATTCTTTTGTGGCAAATTGGTAATAGTATCTGATAGGAGCATTATAGGCAGAACAAGAGGGGTTTTTTTCTAAAACAACACATCCAAGTTCTTGATGAGGCACCAAGTACAATTTTGAGTGGGATGATATTCAACTCCTCTCACAAGAGTAAGCCTCCACAGCCACTGACTGATTTGCACTCCCAGACAGGCAGAAGTGCCCACAGAAATGTGTTCTCCTGAAAATTTTCTCGTTCACTACACTTTCTCCCACCGCTTCGGAGCTAGGAGGCAAAACAGGCAACATCAGAATATTTATTCATTCAGATACTACTTTATTTCTGAAAGGAAGCAGGATGCACCTATACTAACATATTTAGATACTTACATATTTACAAACACATATTTACATGTATCCCTACATTTGCATGTACTGCTATGCCTTTATGTGTAGATTTTGTATATCTTCATACACACACGCACATATACATTACGTAGAACTATGTGCTTACCTCTCTCTATACATATCCATGTATCTATCTATATATACATATATATCTATATATAAAAATATATAGGTATATAGATATATATAGATGCATATATAGATATATAGATATATATAGATATATATAGATATATATAGATGTATATAGATGCATATATATATATATACATATATAGATGCATCTATATACACATCTATATAAATATATAAATATATCTATATAGATATATATATATATATGTGTATGTATGAGTAGCAGCCCGGGGTTGCCAGCCATGGGCCGATGCGGGGGGCTCCCGGAGAGCCCCGGGCGCTGGCAGGGGACCGCGGGGCGCTCTGCGGGTCCCCCGAGCCGCGGAGCCCGGCGGGGACGTGTCCTGCTTCCCAAGCGATGGGCGCGCAGGCGCCTCTCTATCCCCAGCGCCGGTGAGATGCTCCCCAACCTGGGAAGGGGATCGCCCTGCCATTCCCTGCCTCCTTCTTTCTTTCCGGCCCCTCTGCAGCACTTTTCCTCCAGACCTCTGGCTCGGATAATTTTTTTTTTTTCCCCCCTAGTCGCTGTTTTATTTTTTAATGCTGCCCACCTCACGGGAGCCCGTTTGCTTTCCTCCGTAGCTCCCGCTCCTCCAAATAGCGTTATCTGAAGGGAAAGCCGCCTGTTGATTATCCCCGTCTCCCCTTTTCTGAGCTTCCACCCACCCTTTGCCCGCACCCCTCCCTCTGTTTGATTCCAAACCTTTGGATGGTGTTTTGGTGTCATTAGGAGATTAACATCCCTGGAGCACCAGGGGAGGAGGAGTAGGAGGAGGAGGAGGAGGGTGGAGGGGAAAGCGAGACTGCAGGCAGGAAGGTTGGCACATTAACACGAGTGAGACTCTCCTCCCGCCGTCCCAGCCACCCCCGGCTCCCGGGTGGCAGCGGAGGGGGCGGCTGCGGGCGCGGACGGTGCCGGCGGGCGCGCCCGGGACCCGCGGCGATCCGGGGCTGCCGGGGGGCGAGCGGCCGCGGCTCCTGCCGGCAGCACCCCCCTCTCTCTTTTATGAGCAGCGAGGCGGCAAAGCGGCAGCGGGGGACACCTGGAGGAGCATTTCTTCCCCGGGTTTATGAATGGCACTGACATGGAGGAAATACCGTTTCAGAAAGTCAAGACCAAGAGGAAGAAGTGCTGCCACTGCTGCTGCTCCCCGCCGGCTGCCGCGGCGTCGGGACCGGGAGCCGGGCTGGGGGACCCCCCTCCCTTGCTGCTGCTGGATGCCATCGCCTGCGAGGACGAGTTTGACTGCAAGGAGCTGGAGGCTCTCTTCCAGAGCTACAACCTGAAGCTGGAGCAGACGTCCACCCTCAAGGCGCTGGCCGTGCTCATCGTGCTCACGGCCAGCCTAGCCCTGGTGGAGCTGCTCTCCGGCCCCAGCCTGACCATCTCCAAAGGCTCGCACCCGGTGCACTGCATCATCTTCCTCTCCCTGTTCATCGTCACCAATGTCAAGTACCTGCAGGTCACCCAGCTGCAGCAGATCGTCAAGCTCACCTTGCTCTTCAGCTTCACCTTCTCCTTCCTCTGCTGCCCCTTCTCTCTCGGCGCCTACGGCATGGAGCCGCCCAGCGCCCCCGAGCAGGGCATGTGGCAGCTCATGCTGGTCACCTTCGTCTCCTACTCGCTGCTCCCCGTCCGGACGCTGCTGGCCATCGTCTTCGGGCTGGTGGTGTCCGTCTCCCACCTCATCGTCACCGCCACCTCCGTCAGTGCCAAGCGGCAGCGGCTCTGGAGGACGGTGAGCGAGGCCGGGCCGGGCCGGGCCGGGCCGGGCGCTGCAGCAGCGCAGAGCCCGCGGTGCCGGTGCCGGGGCCGGGGCCGGGGCCGGGGCAGGGAGAGCGGGGCGGGAGGAGTGCCGGGCTGCGCCGGGGCAAGGGCGAGGCGCACCTGTGTGTGCCTCAGGCGGCCGCCTCCGGAGTTCCCGAAAGTTTCCGGGAGGCAGGGGGGATAGGGCGGCTCTGGGGGGACGGAACCTCTCGGCTTTGACAGCGACACCGTGCCCCGCTCTGGGGCAAGCGAGAGCGCCGCACGCCCGGTCAGCCAGCACCGCCCGGCTCCCACAAACTTGGCGCTGACAATAAGCCCCGTGTGCTGACAGCTCCTCCACCGAGCTGCTTCGTACCCTCGCTGCCCGTCTCAGCCTTCGTGCCGGCACACAGCCCATCTGCGGGGGGGCTCTGAGGAAACCATGTCAAATAGGTGGGACGCTCAGAGAGGGAGCCCCACCTCGCTGCTCTCCCGGCAAGCGGGGCATTCCCCCTTCAGCTTCCCCACGGCAGCTGCTGCCCCCTTCCCACAGACGTTGCCCACCATGGCACTGAACTTCCTAGCGATTCCCTTTCCCCGCTGAATCAACCCAGCAAAACCTCCCTCTGCAGCCAGCATCTTTAGGAACGTGCTGCTGCACTCTCCCCTCCTCCCCGAGGAGCTATTTATATCCCTGCAGGGCTTTCTCCGGCTCTCGTGGCCCGATGGGCAGCGCTGGCAGGGGGAGGAGGATGAGGAGACGGGCGGTAGGAAATGTGTGGGCTGGCGCTCGGGGTTTGCCGCTGAGGGCTCTGCTGTGCGCTGCGTCTGAACCGCTGGCTAAGAGGAATTGGAACATTTCTGTGTCCTTCCTCGCATGCATTGATTATGCCTGCCCTCTGGAGAAGCACACGGCTCCTGTCATCCAGATTGGTGTTAAACAACAATTTAATGCATTATTGAGGTACTTGGTGCGTTACTTCTGCAAAATGCTGATATTATTCTCCATGGCTGTGTAAGGCTGTGTTGTGATGCTAGGACAGTTGACATGGGCATAAACACAGCACCTTTGTGCCCAGAACTGTGAATTCCTGGATCCTTCCATGCTCACACAGACGCACACACACCAGTGCGACATACATGCACAGAATAGAGATATAGCAGGACAATCACTGAGTGGGGTTACTGAGACAAACAGGATTATTGATGGCTTCATGCTGCTGAGCTGGTGGACAAAATAAATTGTATATTTTGAAGGGAAAGAGGGAGATAAGCTGAGCTTTATGATTTACCCAGATAATCTGATGGTCTATTTTTAAATATGTGATTTAGAATTTCCATGAGAGGGGAGAGCTGATGAAATGCAGGAGCACGAAGAGGCTTCCTAAAAAGCATCTGGAAGGATGCTAAAAACACTAGAATATTCTTTTTGAATAGGGCTGAAGATAGCTCCTTTTACTGGAGTGCCAATTAGTCCTTATGGGAGTCCAGGCTATCCTGGCTGCCCTGACACACAGGCAGACTCTCCTTGATGCCAAGCTGCAGCTCAGTGTGGCATCTGCTCTTCGAGATGAGTAACATCAAGAAGCTGACAATAATGTCTGCTCACTAAATTATCTAACCAAGGTCGTGAATGTGAAACATTTTGAAGAGAAGAAATCTTCTAACTCTCCCTTCACACTGTTTTAACTCACTTATTCAACAAGCAAGAAACTGGCTTGAAATAGTAGAAATAGTTGACTAACATCTGATGTAACATATCTATGTTTCTTCTTCACCACCATCTCCCCCACCAGAGTAATTCCAGTGGTTTGTATGCAATCCCCAAAGCAGTGTGCTTTGCTGATAACAGGTGGAAGAATCCAGCTCAGAGTCAAGCAAAATAACTGGTCTGTGAACTTATGGCACACAGAAATGCACACTGATTTGTGGCATGTCGGCATGGAATAAGTCTTCTGGTTTGAAGACCATCTCCATGTATGGAAGGGATTCTCCCTTACAAAAAAGTGGTTTTTTCCTTTTCCAAAGAACAACTTTGCAATGGTTGGAAGTTTAAAGACAAGTAAAGGCTGCATCATCCAAATTTTTTTTGCTTGGCCTGAGATTAGCTGAGCCTTTTTTGTAAGGGCTAGAATGGACCTTTCCTCATGACTGGGATCTGCTTTCAGCTCTATGCAGAGCTGCAATAGCATGAAAGGCTCTGTTCTCTCTCCCAACCCCTTGCTTGTTACCCCCCAGCAAGTGGATGAATTAAAATTTTAAACAGATATCTGAAGTATCCAAAAATGCAGAAACACCTGCAGCAATCACTGAGACTGGTATTCTGTTAAAGGACTCTGTGATTTGGGCAGGGAACCAACTTGGGAATCAATTTTATTTTTGTTTAGCCTGAGGTTTAAGAGACTGCAGATCTATTAACTTCCATTGAAGTTAAACTGGAAATTTGTCAGCAAGACCAAACAGTTCGTGTTGTTTCAAGTTCAACCCATTAAAAAAAAAACAGGCATAGCTAAGTTAAGGGATTTTATCTGAAGTGAGCTTTTAGATGCTCATCTTCTGTTTCACAAAGTCTGAGGAATCCCCATTTGCAAATCTTTGCCACAAGCCTCACTAACTTCAGGAGTGCCACATCTCAACTGGAGTGTGCTCTATGGCATGCTTAACACTTGCATTCTTTTGAATGTACAAATTCTCTACACAGTAAAACCAATCCTCTTTTTGGCAGAAGTTTGTCACAGCTTCTATGTATATATGTATATATACACATTATATGTATATACACATTATATATATATAATGTGTATTTATATATAATGTATATATATATATATAATATATGTAAGTACAATCTAAAAAAATATGCAAAGTACTTGTGGGCAACCTTGATTCCAGTTAGGATCATGTCAAAGACATGCTTACTTCACAGCTGATGCTGCTTGTCTTATCTGACATTGTGATAAGGACATAAATGGTGTATGTAACCAATATTGTATTGATCATGTTAGCTGGACTCTTTCCTTTCCTTCAAAATCATGGAACAAAGTGCTCCTGCCATAAAAGTTGACAATGTATCCACAGATGGCTGAACTTACAAATGAAGTTCTAAAAGCTTGGACACTTGTCTCTTTTTTTCTTTTTTTTTTTCTTTTTTTTTTTTTTTTTTTTTGTATTTTTTTCTCTCTACAGATTCCAGATATATGTTAGTGCTTCAGAGCCCTTACAGAAATACAGAATCCTGCCCCAAGGATCTTAATATAATATTTATTGTAATGCAGTGAGTGGGTGTTAGAGACATGAGGACCAGATGGGGTAAGGAAGGCAAAGGCTGCTCATAGAAATTACTCAGTGCTGGCATATGCACTGTTTCATGCCTTACCATTAAATAACTTTTTTGGCCCTCTAAATATTTTTGTCCTCTTTTAAAAAAGAAAGTATGCTTATTTCTAGAAAACTAAAAACCAAACCACACACCACCAAAGTACCCTCACACATCACAGAAGTTTTTGTGAGAGAGGAATTACAGCATGAGTAACAAAGAGCAGAAAAAAAGAATGGTGCTATCATAAACTAGCACAATTTTTTTTTTTTTTTTTTTTTTTTTTTTCAGAAGTGTGGTGAAACAAATGTAGGTTTTGGTTAGTTTGTTTGGGTTTGTGGTTTTTTTGCTGTTTTTTTTTTTTTTTCTTGTTTGTTTGGTTGTTCGGGTTTTTTTGGTTTTCTTTTTTATTGTTTTTGGTTTTGTTTTCTTTTCTGGGTTTTTTTTTTGTTTGTTTGTTTTTTTTTTTTTTTTTTTGTTTGGCCTGCATTTAAAACTCATTTTATGCATGTATTTATTTATCTGTATGATAGCACTTTTATTGATTCAACAAGTACCAGAAATTTCAGTTGGGATTTGATAGACTCTATAAAGGATAATGTGGGGGAAATTGGTATAATTTATTAAAAATTATTATTTTATTACTTAAAAGTTTATTTGATAATCTGAACTGTTTGCAGGTCAGTGTGATAGTATTATAGAATATCACAAGGAACTGTCATGCCAAAGTTAATCTTATTTCTGCTAGTGTTTAAAAGGTAAATAATGAACACATCACTGACAGAACTGTTAATCTCCACACCTGTGTCTCTCACATAGAAGGCAGAGTCTAGTAGTCTAATAAAAGGGCTTGTAAATCAAAGACAGCTCAGCTCCATTGTCATTAATATGCAGTTCAAAATTCCAGTTTTCTACTTCATGCATATAAAATATTGGTGAGGGACTGTACTAGTTTGTTCTTTGTGATGCTTTTCAAATTCTGGTATCAAGAATATCTCTAGAATTGCAGACATAAGTATCCACTAATAATCTGTTTGAATTCACTATTTTTCTCTCTTTCCAAAGATGGGGAATGCTGTTTTTAGAGTTTCTCAATATCTGTGTGTAACTCTAAGTTTAATTTCATATTTAATACATGTTGAAAGATTGTTAAAAGTGTGGAAGATTTTGGGGTTTTTATTCCTTCCTAGTTGAAGTGGTATCTTAATTTGTGGAACAGGCTTTGCCAGGTCTTGACCAGAGTCATTTTATCTAGGGGCTGAAGTGTAGGATTTTTTATGGAATGTAGAGTTAAGGATCTTTTTCCACACGAAGATTAGTATGCTCTTGGCTCCCTGAGTCTGCAGACTGCTGACACTGCTACTCTTTTGGGTTTCCAAAAATGAACAGCATGCTGATGGTTCTGCATGGTTGAGAAACAGGAAGCCTTTGAGAAACTGTCAAGAATTGTATGGATTGGAGACATTGGAGACAGTCAAAAACAGTTTATCTGAGAAGTTTAGTTGTTGTTAATAGGCAAGATCCCATTATTACTGAAAGAGGTCTTCTATTAAAAAGATATTCAAAAATAATAATAAAACAAGCTAATACTGTTACACACTCAGTTTCTACCCACTTTCTTTGACATTAGGCTCTCCTCCTGCTTCTTCAAGTTCTAAGGGTGGTGGCTTTCATTCTGCTGGTGCTGTTGCCTATATTGGCAGCATCTGGAGTCTTTTACAGGAAGGAAGAGGATGTTCATGTTAATGTTGATAATATGCTTTTCACTTCCTTTGTTGTTCTACAGCTCCATGCTTTATCTTAATTTTTAAAGTAGTCTTATTTTATGTGTGGTAAATACTTTTTCTTTGTTCTGTTTGTTGCAACTAATACCAGACCTGTCCATCTTCATGCTCACATTTCTTTAACTGACAGTTTGCAATGCAGTAAGAGCAAGAGCAATCCAGTATTAAAGGTCTATATGGTTGCATTCCTTTTTAACATGTGGTTTAGATTGTCTCCACATGTCTTGTTACTGCTTTTATTGTAATGCTATTAAAGTGAGCCAAAGGGTGTTTTCATTCCTAAACGGTAAAATGTTATTGCCAAGACTCTAGTTTATAGCAAAAAATTTCACCTAATATTAGTAATTATGGACTGTATTTAATTTACATGCTTACTGTGTATGGGAAAGTAGTTTTCACTTGTGTTTGTGCAGCTCAGAGCTCAGAGGCTGCCAAACTGGGTTTCAAGATTTTTGGTGGTTCTGTGGGATAAGTTGTCAAGGGTTTATATTCCCTTCTTCCTTATTTTTTTTTTTGTTCCAGAACATGTAATTTTGGACATATTCAAAGCTAAACTCCTATGATGAAATGTTGATTATAGGGAGTAGTTGCTCCTGATATGTTCTGCCATTCAGGTTTCTAAGTATTTTCCCCAGTTATTACAACTGTGCAGTGCTTTGCTAGACATAACCAGTGTGATACAACAAGTAGGTAGTGCATATTTCAATTTCTTTCCTCTACTTTAAGCACAGCCCTGAATGTGTGCTTGTCTATACATGGGCCATACTAACTAGAACAGAGATGTTCTTTCTACCATCTTGTTCTGTCAGTTTAGATGCAGTGCATTCCTTCTCTTGACATTCCAGAAAACATTAGCTAGCATAAAATAATGTTTTCTGTCCATCGTGGATAGTTATTGTCTTTAACTTTCTCAGATGCAAAAGGCCACACACTCCTGTCTTTACATCTCTCTTCTTGTGTGTCTTTGGCTGACTGATGGATGAATGGATATGAGGGACTATCAATGAGTAAAATGTAATAATTTATACTTTTCTTCAAAATTTCCAAATTATGTGATTTTCTTTCTTACTTTCTTCCTCTGGGAAACTTTTCCTGGAAGAAATTTGCTTTGCTTCAAATTTTTAAGATACATACCTACAGGAATTTGAGGAAACAACATAGTTACTACTTTGTTGTCCAGCTGTTTATATTCTGCATGGATTTACCACATGAGCTGATTCCTTAAATAAAATCACCAAGCACTTTATATATACATATATACACATATATACATATATACGTATATATATATATATATATATATATATATATATATATATATATATATATATACACATATATATATACATATATATATTTGAAATAGTGAAAAATCCCAGAAAGGTAGACCTAGTGTGTGGCTCTAAGGCAAGCAATAAAGTGCAAAAAAATCCCAAGAAAGACAGTTACTTCTTTAGCTGTGGTTCAGGAGCTACAGAAATCCTTTGTCATGCAGAGATGTCTGTTGTAAGAAGTGTGTGGCTATGAAAAATATTACAGAGCAATATTTCACTTTAACATCACCTTTCAGGTATTTGTTCTGGAGCAAGATGTTAATTATATGGTTTAGTAAAAAATGTTTGTGCATCCTCCTGTACAACTTCATAGAGGTAAACATAATTGACTTTTACAGTGGTTAGCACATAAAATTAAGGAGTGCTTAACTTGGCAATTGTGTTTGTATTTTTTTTTTTGATGGGTTACTCATTCATACACTACAGTGTAGAAATGTTTGTCAATTGCCATAAATATGCTTATTATTACCTCTTAGAAGATGAAAACAATTATCCACCCACACAAAATTAGAAAATGAAATAACACTAATAAACACAGTTTTAAAAAGAGATGTACATAAAAAATGTCCTTAATTTGAGTATCATCAGGCTGAAAAAGAATATTGTGCTTGAGCAGGACTTATGAAATTTGCCCACAGGAAGTTGAAAAGAGGTCTATGCCTTCTAAGGACTTTCTTTCTTTTCTTTCTTTCTTTCTTTCTTTCTTTCTTTCTTTCTTTCTTTCTTTCTTTCTTTCTTTCTTTCTTTCTTTCTTTCTTTCTTTCTTTCTTTCTTTCTTTCTTTTCTTTCTTCTTTCCTTCCTCCTTTCCTTTCCTTTCCTTTCCTTTCCTTTCCTTTCCTTTCCTTTCCTTTCCTTTCCTTTCCTTTCCTTTCCTTTCCTTTCCTTTCCTTTCCTTTCTTCTTTCCTTCCTCCTTTCCTTTCCTTTCCTTTCCTTTCCTTTCCTTTCCTTTCCTTTCCTTTCCTTTCCTTTCCTTTCCTTTCCTTTCCTTTCCTTTCCTTTCCTTTCCTTTCCTTTCCTTTCCTTTCCTTTCCTTTCCTTTCCTTTCCTTTCCTTTCCTTTCCTTTCCTTTCCTTTCCTTTCCTTTCCTTTCCTTTCCTTTCCTTTCCTTTCCTTTCCTTTCCTTTCCTTTCCTTTCCTTTCCTTTCCTTTCCTTTCTTCTCTCTCTTTCCATCTTCTTTCCTTCTTTCCTTCTTTCGTTTTTCCACATCTCACAGGGCTTTGGGGAGATTTACCTGATGTGCCAAAAATTCTTTTTGCCTGTAATAATTTCTTCCCAGGATGTTTTAATTAAACAGGTGCATCATTTAATGTGAGCTATATAGAAAGTCAGTTTCTGCTTGTTTGTGAAATGACATGGAAGTAGTAATGGCAGTGTAAAGTTATGGCCAAGCAAGCATGAGAGGGACAGAATCTGTACCAGGATCAAATTTCCACCACTGCAGGCTGTCTCTGCAGACTCCTGGTCACTGCTGTTGTGGCTGTCAAAGATCTGAATGCTACTCCCAGCTGGTACTGTGGATCCCAGAGCTGTGGTGCTGTGTTCTGGAAAGTGAGGATTACCCCTCATGGATGGCCTGTGTGATTCCTGGTACTGCACCCTGAAAGCTGTTGTGCTGATCTCTGTGCCAATCCATGCTGGTTTAGTGTAAATCAGCTGTCACTGCAGGGGCTGTGGGGCTTGGAGAACCCTAATTTTAAGTTCATAGTTGGATTAGCTATGATGAATGCTCTGCCATTCCTTTATGCTTTGAAATATAAGGAATAATGATGCTTTTAAAAACAGAGAAACAAACTGACCACTATCTCAGTGTTCAGTATGTGAGTTTCCTCTTTCCTCCACCAGTTATGTAAATGACAGTGGTGAGTGATAGCTGCTTGAGTTCCCCCAGATGGAAAGATTACAGCAGCTTATTTGGCCTTCTCCATGCATCTCTCTCTATTTTAGGCAGCAGTAGATTGAGGAGATTGCAGCTGAGTTAATTTGCCTCATCTGTTAGTCAAAATAAACTGCTTTATCAATAGTCCATTTCTTCTTGCTTGCACTATTTAAAAGATTAGTCTGCTTTTTGTCTTTGAAGAGATCACAGCCTGAAGAGGGGTTTCCTATTCTAAACTGCACTTCACAATTCACTGATTAATGTTAACACAGTGGCTGAAATGGCTTTGGTAGGACAGAAGTGATTTTCTACCTGAGAGTGAATTCTCTTATAATAGGTTCTAGAGTGTCCATCACTGAAAAGGATAGTGGTGTTTAAGAGGAAAAAGTGGGGATCATTTGCTGGATTTTCTTAGCTTGCCAATTGGCAAAGAAAAATACACTTTTCTTACTCATGAGTCTTAGAAGAATAGTCTGAAAAAAATAACAGTTTGTGTTTTACAGTTAGAATGAACAGAGGTACTGAAATGGGCACTGTCCACTTGTAAAGCTATGAATTATTCTTTATCCTTAACTGATATTTTTGTAGCACTGCTAGTGTATCATCAGGGAATGTAATCATTTAAATATTTTTTTGCTTGCTTTTTTCCTTTTCTTGCTGATGCTTTTGTGCAACCAGTCCCCATCAGGTTTTTGCTGATCCCCAAAAAGGAGCATCAAGCAGAAACAAAAGTGAGAACATTCTTCTGGGATGGAGATCACTGCAGAAAGGAGGGAGATCTTTCCTAATTCCCCTAAGAGTACACAATAGTCAGCCCCAAGACCTTCTCTCTCTTGTCCATTAGCAAGTCTGCAGTCATGCACCTTTGTTCCAAATCTCTTTGCCATCATTTGCAAAAGTGTCATTTCTTCAGCACAATTGTATATTGAAAAACTGAGCTTACCTACTGATCATTAAGATATTTCATTCTCTTGGGATAAAGATGTACTACCTAAAGTAGGGAGAAATTGTGTTTCCTACAAAATGTCTTACATGCCCCTGAAGATGTCTTTGAAGTTTGCTAAGTTTCTGGTCCTCTTTAAACATAAGGATTTGACATATAAATAAACCATTATCTAACATTCTCAAAGAAATTCTCTTCACAGGGATATATCAGTTATCTCAACTCCTTTTCCCTTGTGTGTGATAGTTGCTGCCATTCCACTTATAAAAATAGAAAAGAAAGCGAAAAATGAAAGATTTACAGCTACTTTGTACAGCTGAAAACCTTTTTCTGAAGCTGTAATTTAAAAAAATGTATTTTTAAAAATGATACAGTGCTGAGTTACAAAGATCTTACTGTGCACAATCCTAAATGGAGATAGCTCTATTCAATGGTACAGACCTTGGAAATGAGATTTTTTTCTTCCTTGTTGTAGCTAAGGGGTTCAAGAGTGGAGGTGTATGAGGGAAAAGTCTTTTCTTCTGTTGAGCCACATTTCAGATTTAAGTTTGTAAAGCTCAATTTTCTAGTATCAAAAGATATTTTGATGATCTACCAAAATGTGTAAGACTGATGCCACTAGTCCAGTTTCTGATATGACAATGTGAGTTATTTATAAACCACCACTGTTGGTAACTCAGCAAGCCTGGCAAGCTTGAAGTTGTTTCCTTGGTGTGTGGGCAGACATGAATGTTATTTTGCTAAGACTGCTTATGAGGTAGTATGTATGTCTTATGTGGAATTAAGTTCACAGGGCCTCTGCAACTCCAATTAGCATGTATAACAGCAGACAGCAAGGCAATCCTACTTCCAGGGCATTACAGAGTCTTTGACTCCTAACATGCTGGGTAAATACCATTAGTCCTACACTAGCAAAAGCCACATTGACCTTAATCAGTCCCTCCCATTCTAGGTCAGTTGTCCCTGTGCCTTTCCTAAGGGTGGCTAGCACTTTGTACTGTCCCACTTAAGGCATCCTTTTGGGAATGTGTCACTCAAGCTTCCTCCTGTAAGTTTAGAAACTCTGTAATACAGCCAGGTGCATTTGTCAACACAGCTTTCTATGCTGTAACCTCATCTCTGCGTGGATCATAAAGTGATAACAGATAGATCAGATAAGAGGAGGGGTCAGGAAGCCTGGTGGAAACTGGTGATGTCATCACATCTGCTTTTTATGTCCTCAATAGTAAACTTGGAAACCATTAGTAGGTGTGATGAATGTGATGCTCAGGTAATGTCCTCTTAATAGGAACCAGAAATCTCTTCTAACATTGAAAGACAGTGTCTAGACTTTGCCCAAACTCCAGGAATAACAGATATATAGTAGGAAGGCAGTCTCATAGCGGAATGATTTGGGTTAAACAACAGCTAAAAGGCCAGCTGTTTCTTTATGGACTTCCAGAAACCAGCTTTTAGCAGACTAATTTTACTCTGAATTGATATTTTAAGTCATCATTACCACGAAAAAAAAAAAAAAAAAAGTAGTTTCATGGATGTGTGTACTCCCCCTTACTCACCAGTCTCCACCACGCAATAACAGTTGAATCCCTGCTCTGAGTAGAGTGGGAAGCTGCTAATGTGGATTAGAACCAGCCAGCTAGGATGGGCTTCCAGATGGATGCTTTCCAAAGCTGTCATCACACCTGCATGGGTTTCTGTGCTGGCATGAAGAGACTGGGAGTAGAAATGAGCAACCAGTGAAAAAAAAAAGGTCCAATAATGTTTTTTTTTACTGTTCTGTCAGTTTAGGTCCTCAGGTAACAACAGCCACATTGTATTTACTGCTGCATACACTTCAGCAGGAATAGTGTTAGCCTGATTACATCTTTTGTAAATGCAGCCTAGCTTTTAACTTTATACCTAATCATGCCTTAATTTAGATTTGGATTTTTTAAAAATACTTTAAACTGGTGTTATAGCTAAATGTTGGTTGATTTGGTATAGATGTTAAAACAATAGATTTCTTTGATGGATCCTGGAACAGTTTTCAGCTTAGGTTCCAAATCTTATTAAGCAATTTGAAAATATAAATTGCTGTTAAGGACCAAATATCCTATTTTCTTATGTTTCAAAAACACTTGAAAAGTAATTCAAGGACCCCCCCTAAAAATATGTATATAGAGGAACTAATTTGCTAAATTGTACTGAAAAAAAAAGAAGTTACAATTAAAAATGGTTAGGAGCAAATAAAGTTGTTTAAACAATTTGGATTCCTACTAGTTGCCATGTTTAAATGTCTCAAAACTTCAAAAATTTAATGTGTCCATAAAGAAGTGGATCATTTATAACCAGTATGTTGGCTCCAGTGAATGAGTCATGGAATGTGTTAGTTCTGGAGCAGGTAATGGGCCTGGTATTGGGTACAGAAGATAGTATATGGAATTTTGAGAAGTCAATGGGCTTTGCATGTTGGCTTGGAATATGAATATGTTGTTTCTTTCAGAATGGATAGAAACTATCATCTCCCAATACAAAACAGGCAGATTCTATCTTACACTATTACTTATATTATTAAATATTGCTATATTTATTTCTAGATATCTGAGTTACAAAGCAGACCCTCAAAGAAGGCCTTAATTTTGATAGCAAGATGATATCCTGTAATAATCTATGATTTTCAGCACTATTGCATCCAGTCACATCAGGAGCTGAAGATTTACAACCTATTTAAATTTTTCTTGCTGTGTGTTTCAGGAAGAGGTCTTGCATAGTAATGTTGTTGAATGTATTCAAATAAAGATGTCTTGCAGCAAATTCATTGAAAGCACAGAAGTGTGCTTGCTGAAAATTAGTGATGCAGTGCTATAAAATACAATAGTACCGTGTCCTGAAACTAGTCTTACTTTGCAGTTGTGTTTCAGGAAAGAAACTTGCTAAGGTGCTTTTTTCCAAGTGACTGTTTTCTCATTACAGCTTAGAAAACACAAAGTAACCAAGGGATTGCTCACAAACCTTACATATCAAATTCTGGGCTGAAATTCACTATGTCTTAATATTACTTAATAATTGATGTTATGGTAATATCTACAAGTGTCAAATCTGATGAGTTTCCCAACTCACTGCTTGCTGTCCAAGTGCACGAGCAACAGGCAATTTGTATTGCTCTGCTAGACATAGCCAAGAACAGGAAGAAGTCTAAGAGGAAGAGAAGTGAGATGATTTTCCAAAATTCAGAGGTCAGTCAGATTAGACTGGAAGTGTCCTGACTTCAGCTGCAGTTGACCAGGGCAAGAATTTAATAAGTAAGGACTTCATCTTAAGCATCATAATGCCCCAAGGAATAGTTTAAAATATTTCCATTTCCTCTGGGCTATACTGTCATGTTTTCTTTTCAATTACTTTGAGATGAAGCTTTTCCTCTGGTCTGCATGACTCGGGGCAGGATGTTCATAAAAGAGTGAGGAGTTTCATGTTACAGTTAAATGGAGCATGTTTATGAGCCACTTAATCTTTTTTTTTTTTTTTTTAAATGTATTTGCTTCAGTGACTTTGTTATTAACTGCATAAGATGTAAATGAAAGGTTGAATTTATTTACCCAAAGCAATGACACGATTTCATACAAGTGAGAATATATATTTTTCAAAACAATTAATTTTTTTAATTTCATTTTTATCTCTCTTGGAAACTACAGATATGTTTTTGGATGAATTTCCATCTTGGTTTTAGGACAAAATGTCCATAATTTGGACATTTTAATGGCTATCTATTATATCTATATATTCTGTATGACATACAGTGTGATAAAGACAAATGACATTATGCCAGAGTTTATCGTAGTTGAATTATCAAAATGGTAAGAAACTTCCACTAAGCAATGGAAAATCTGAAAAATTCAAATGGCTCTTAAGTGCTCATTATTTTATTTTCTGTTTGCCATTTCTAAAGAATTATCAGTAGGCTTTTTGGAGGCAGTACACTGGTTTGTCTGCAGAGGATTTGGGCTCAATTTTGTTCCTCAGTGTAAAAGAAGTAGTTATAAGATGGGTGTACTTGAGAGGAAGCTTGAGGAAGTCACTGGTTAGTCAAACAAAAAAGAAGAGGCAAACTGTTCTGTAGCCCATTGCTAACAAATTATAATTCCCAGCAGCTTCACAAACCTCAGAGTCAGAAGAACTTTGCCATGTGCATTATAGACTTTTACCTGTGTCAGTATGCTTGGCAGCACATGGTTGAAGCATACTTTAGCATAAAAATCAAAATATTTAAAGAATAGATAAGAAGTTTATGATGTGAGGAATATAAGTGACTTGCTTTTATAAAATAGTGTGAAAAATACCATTTTCATCTTTCTTTGTCTGATTTCGTTTGTGAAGGTTTCACTGTGTTTGCTTTTTGCTATTTGAATAATACATTTGAATATTGCAAATGGGCTATAGTGTACAATTGCCTACACAAAGCATATTTATTCTGAAAGTTATTGAAATAAATATACTGCCTGTTTTTTATTTTCTTTCTTTTCTCATGCAGTTTTTCTCTCCCAAAGGAAATGAGTCAGAGGACTCTCAATTTCTCATTCTGTCTGTCTCTTTTCCTTGTTAGTGTTCTTGCACAGACTTCATAGAACTCTTCCCTCAACTCATCTCTAAGCATATCTGTGACCAGGGGAAGGTCTCTCTTTTTGATTTATTTTTGGATTTTTTGTTATGCAAGTCATAAATATAAATTTCTTCATCTTGTCATCAACTCCTGCTTGTGCCAGACCCTCAAAAGAGGATTCATTTTGGAGCAGCTTCCATTCCTTACACTTTTCAAGAATAGAAATTGATGCAGAAATGAGAAAAATCAAACAGTACCTCTCTGACTGTTCTGCTTCACTCTGCAATAAGCATTTCACCCAGAAAGTTCAGTTGTGGGTTTGCTTAAGTATGAGCATCAAGACTTCCTTATAGACTGTTTTTAGGGTCAGAAAACAACAGGAAACGTGCTGGCACTTTCTGCAAGGTGTTTAGTACAAGGTAAGCTTGTGAAGCTCTGATAATAGCTGGAAGGCTGGGTTTTTTTCATAGTTCTTTGAAAATAAAAGGCTCTTCTGGGCCTAAAATAAAAACCATTTTGTCACTAAGTATTTGAAATAAAATATTTAATTTTAGTTTTCTGCATCTTATATTTTCTTCCTAAGGATGTCTCCTTAAATCTATGATTACAGTGTATGTCCTAATCTGATGGAAGTTTCTGGATGCAACCTGAGGATCATTGCTGAACAGCAGCAAACAGAAAATGCTGAAAATTATAAACTGTTGTTCTTCCTTTTAGGAATTCTTTTTGCCTTCTATTTTGTTTGAAGTTCTCTGTGTAACCCTGACCAGCAAGTGCAATATCCTAAGTGACTTTCAGCAAACATATCAAACTTCTTGAGTTTTTTTTGTTTGCTTCTTGAAAGATCATTTATCATTTCCCAGGGAAAAAAAAATACACCACTCAACATTCTTACAGTGAAGTTTGGGTTTTTTGTGAATAAATACTCTTTGACAGTTCTTGTTCTCTGAAGCTTTAATGCAAATGTTAAAAGCCTCCAGGACAATATAAGTTACAGCCCTTTACAAATATAGTTTCCAGGGCAACTAAAGGGCCTGCTGTTTCATAAATGCTGCTCTCTCAAGCAGAAGCATTTGTCTGTCTGCTGGAAGATTATTTTACACTTAAGCATGTTAATTTCAAAATCATGTGAAAGCATACCACTATCATCATTATTCAGATCTGGACTATTTGAAATAAGACATGGGAATATATGGTACAACTGCACTTGTAAGTGAGGTTTAGGCTGTAAATATGACTGGTGTGATATCAGAGACCTGGCAGAGTTCCTAGTGTGCTGCAGCAGCATCCTTCCTTTATCACCCAGGCAGGGATGGACACACTGCTCCTTCTCAGTGCAATGTGCTTTACCACTCCTGCCTGTTGGGAGGTCACTGCTGAATCTCTCATCAGGCTTTTATTGCCATTCAGTTGTGGAAAGGGGGATTCTTTGGTTAACAGAATGCATTTGGTCTGTGGCTATGAGAAAGTGTATTTTTTGCTATTGAATTCAACATGTATACTTTCTGTGTGAAAAAGGTGATTGTGTTAATGACCTTTTTTCACCATCTCCATGTACACTCATACACCACTTGACTAACATCCTCTTTGAACAATTTAATTGTTTGCAATAATCAGCAGCATTTTCAGCCTTTGGGCTCTGAATTCTTTGTTGTTGTCCTGTCTTTTTGTGACATACTACTCTGTGTGATAACAGCATTACAAGCTTGGCTTTTGCATTGCCTAATTAAAAATTAATACAGTACCAACAGACAGTGTGTAAATTCTACCCTCCTTATATGGTGCAATCAATGTAGCATATGAGAAGTGTATTAATTGACTCAACTGGACTGTAATGATAGACTAAAAGATGATAGATTAAAAGTCAAGACCAAAAAAGAGATAAAAGACACTATTTGAGTGACTTTCTAATTGAGCTTTGGATAATATATTTCAAGTACTTGAAGTGTGATTAGTCTTGGTAAGATTTAGAGAACATGGTAAAAACTGTGGTAACTTTATTTTTGTTGTGCAATTAAAGAGGTTTTTTAGGCACAGTAATTTTTGGAAATTAAGCAGATCTTGTCCTCAGCTATATTTGCATAACTCTGCACCAAATGCATTCATGCATATCCAAGTACTATACAGAACAATGACCCAGATTAGAAGGTTGTTTTAATCATGTATACTCATTAGTACATTTTAAAGAGTTACTTCATCTTTTTTTCTAATTTTAAGTGAAATGAGAACTTCTGCTTATTTGTTAAGATAGCTGCCTCAAATGAAGTTTGTTCACACAGGTTTAGAGATTCCATTATTTTCTTATGATTTTCTATCTGTCTGTCCATCAATGTCTTGCTTTCTTTAGAGTTGGTTGTTTGTTTGTTTGGTTTTTTTTAATCTTTCTCCTCACTTTTTCTTACTTTGGTTCTCCCTTTCCATATTTATCTCCTCTCCTCCTTACCCCACGTGGTGATAGGAGAAAGAAAAAACCAGTAGCTATTGTCTTCATTTATTTTCTCCCCTCAGTACTAATGTTGATTTCAGTGTGCTCATGCACACTGCTCAGATGAGGATTAACACAAGACATTGGAAAATCTGCAGAAAATTGTACAGGGCTAGACTCTGTGACCTTCTGTAGGAATGTTTTCTGTGTCATGGATTTTGACTAGAGAAGCCTAAGGAAAAGTAAAGCACAGATTTCAATAATTGCTCTTCTGGCTGCTTACAGTGTTTCACTGGATTAAAGCATTTTAATTTCTGAGGCTTGAAACAAATTCTTTGGTTCTTTTCTGACAGAGAGGCAAACCCCTGCTTGGGTTTTAGCACCAAACTAGTCAGTAAATGTAAAATCATTTAAGCATAAAAATAATAAAGTAAATAAAGTAAAAGCATCTTCTACTCACTCTTATGATGGTGAAATATCCCTTTAGAAATAATTTAAGACATGACAGTGTTGAATAGTGCATTATCCATTTATTCAATGAGACTTAGACTGCAAGGCACAGGTTAGGGCCCCTGCACAATCTCGAGACAATTAGTCACCCAACAGCATGTGTGGCTTTGCACTCAAGTCAGCACATGGCTGACTGCTTTCAGCTGGCTCATACAACTTCTCCACAATCAGGTCTTTACTAGCAGACAATTAGAAAACCTGGGGTAATTATGTAAACCAGTTCACATGGAAGCAAATGCCAAGAATAGGCAGGAAATTACTTTTTTATTGGAAAAGCTTCGTTTGATGAATATTGGGAATCTCTTGCTGTCTCTCAGCCTCCACATCAGGAAGGACACACAAAAGCTGTGAAGTACAAATGGATAAAGATATAAAGGGTCCAGTGTCCCTATTCCAGAGGGCATATAATGGGTGAAGCAAAGCAAAGGTGGTTAAAGTGACACATGGATTTGATTGCCTTTCCACTGCAGGAAGAGGTCTAATTCTCCCTGTTCCATAATATAAATAAATAAATAAATAAATAAATAAATAAATAAATAAATAAATAAATAAATAAATAAATTGGGCTTCCTACTTGCACCTGAGGTGGATACCCTTGGATCACTTGTAGCTGTGCTGCAACAATGCTCCAGCTGTGCCAGGAGTGCCTTTCAGGACTGCACACTGAAGGTGCCTTACCTGTTGAATTCAATTAGGCCAAAACATCCAAAAGATGCCTCATCATGCAACCCCCCATGACCTTGGTAGAATTAAGCCTTTAACTTTGGCCATCAGTTCTTGAAATAGGATAGAAAGGTTCAGAAAGAGCTCTGTGAGCCTGAGGTCTTGTTTTGCACAGGAGGTTGGTGGCAGCTTCGTGGGTCTGAGCTCCTGCTGCATTGCCATTTGGGCCACCCTGGAGTCCCCCCAGGTGTCTCCATGAGCAGCACAGGCTGGTGATTCCCTTAATGTGAACATGAACACCAGCTGTGGCTGTGGAGCTCCTGAGTTTGTGATTGGCCTTTGTTAATTATTAGACTGTGGTAAGATGTTGTTTCAAAGGTCAAGACAGGAAACACTGGTTCCAAACAATCAGACATGTATACTAAAATGGTACCAGCACAATTGTGCAACTGTTTGCTCAGGAAGTGGTGGTAAAATATAGTGATAGGAGCTTCATGAGGTATGAGACCCTATTGAAACAGGAGAGAAAGGTATACTAATGCATTCCATAATGAAGCATTTACCTTTATTCCCTTATCCAGAGTACACTTACCATCAGAGTTCCAGCAGCTTTAGCTCCATGTTTGATTATAACTATTTATCAAATATCCCCAGAATACATTGAATTACTACACTGAAAATATTTTAAAATACTTTTTTTTTTTCCTGGATATATGCTAAGCAGCAAGAATAATATATTTTTCTATGATGAGGTCATACAGAGAGGAAACAAAGATTTTATCAAGCAGAAACACACAGATGAGTACTATCTTTGCTACCAGGAGGGGTTGTGGCTGGGCTATCATGTGATTGCAACTGCACAGCTTATGCTTTTGTTCCTAATCACACTGATGAGCACAAGCAATACAGCATCAGGGCCAGGGATTTCCAGAGCATTAGCAATGGACTGAAGACAGAGCTTATGAGAAATACATGTTAAGTTTTTGTGCTAAAATGTCAGACACTATGGTGGGAACTGAAGATCTGGATTAGTTAAGTGGGTATGAAGATGTTTTCCCTTTAGAAAAAGAGAAGAAAATATTTTGTAATTTTATTTGGCTCCACTTGGAAGCAGCATTAGAGCCTGTATGCTCCTGAAAGGATAAGGTTTCTCAAACTATAATAAAGACAACATGGACTGTAGATTATTTTAAAATAAAATTTTTAAAATAAATTATTTTAAAATAAATCTATTATTTTAAAACAAATAAAACAAATAAAACAAATAAAATAAATAAAATAAATAAATAGTTGTGTCCCACTCAACTGTATATAGCACCACCCCTCATTTAGTAACCTCCATGCAAATAAATGCCAGGAAGACAAATAAAAGAGGAAGAGAAGGTCAGACAGACCTTAATCAGACACAAAAAGCAACCCCCACAAAAACCTTCTGCTTTCCTTTTTTCGATACCTCTTCAGCACTGTTGCCCAGAAAGTTTAATAAAAGAAATTTTTAAAATTCCCCAGCAAAGATGTGCATCAGAATTTTGTTGAACAGGGTGGTGTCTTGGTGAAAACCAGAAAGATGGTCCTTGACTCTTCCTAGATATCTTGGCCTCCTCACAGATAAGTGTCTTATGCTTGGTGGTAAACAGTAATTATTAAGGCACTGAATTAGGATAACAAATTATCCTGCTATTTGTATCATTAATGCATCCAATAAACCAGCTGATTTAGGGGAGGACTGCCATGCCCTGCTGTTGTATTCACTTGGAATAAAGTGAACCTCACCTCAGATATTCAAACTGTTTGCAACAGCTAAGAGAGATCTTTACTAATGTCTTAGAGAACAGGAAGCTGTACTTTCTCTGTGTGTCAGCATTATTTCAATATGTGTTTGGATATCTAGAATTTTATATCACAGTTTCCTTCATGGAAATTATGGCCAAGAATGGGGTACATTTAGCTATCAAAGAAACTCTTATTTTATGGTCTATTACCCACTCACAATTTTGTGCTTGCTTCACCATGCCTAGCGTTGGGTGAATCACAGAATCACAGAATCACTGGGAAGCTGGAAGAGAACTTTAAGATCATTGAGTACAACCCATGCCCTAACACCTCAACTAGTCCATGGCACCGAGTGCCACATCCAGTCTTTCTTTAAACACGTTTTAAATGCAATGTTCAGTGTTGTTTTTGATAGAGCTTTTTCCTAGGTATTTTACTGATATCCATACTCATCCATCCAGCTCTGGACTTTTGAGGGAGTCCAGAGGAGGCCACCAAGATGATTAGAGGGATAGAGCATGTCTCCTATGTGCAAAGGCTGAGAAAGTTGGGATTGGAGGAGAGAAGGCTGGCTTCTGGGAAAACGGATTTCAGCCTTCCAGCTCCTGAACAGAGCCTACAAGAAAGGTGGAGAGAAACTTTTTGCAAGGGTGTGTAGCAATAGGACAAGGGGCAATGGCTTTAAATTGAAGGAAGGCAGGTTTAGATAGATGTTAGGAAGCAATTCTTTACTGTGAGGGTGGTATGACTGAAACAAGATTGCTAGAGAAGTTGTAGATGCCTGTCCTGGTTTAGGAATGGTGCTCTCCAATTTAGTACTCCTACTAAAAAGACCACAAGCTGCTCCCTTTCCTCCTCCCACCAATATGAGGCACACAAAGCAAAGATTACAAGTTGAAATAAGAACAACTTACTGGAAACAGCAATGAGGTAAGAAAATGAACAGTAACAATATTAATAACAAAATGCTCAAAATAAAGAAATTATTTAATGCAAAATAAAACATTACTGTACTGTTGCACCCACCATGTTTTCTCCCACCAGAAGGAATGTCTTTTTCCTCTGAAGTGAGTTCCTTTCCCCTGCCCCTGGCAATGACATGAGGTGGTATCAAATAATATAATAATAATATAATAATATCTGGGTCCTGGCCATGCCCCCTCAGCCATGCCCCACTCTCATCTACAGCAAAAAATTAATCCTGCCCTGAACAAAACTAGGACAATTCCCAGAAGTGTTCAAAGCCAGTTTTGATTTGGCTCTGAGCAACCTGGTCTGGTGAAAGTCCTCCCTGCCCACTGCAGGGGTTGGAAGTAGATGTTCAGCATCCCTTCCAACACAAGCAATTCTGTGATTGCATGGTGTGATTGCATGGTTCTGTGGTTCTGTGATCAGATCTGCCACATTGCTCACCACAGTCATTAGTGCCCCTGAGATGGGAGGTCAGTGGTGGGGTAGGTACTTTCTGTCTGTGCCCTGTAGTGGTTCTGCTTCAAGGGCTACCAAACCAGCTCATATTTTCAGCATTCTGTGAACTTAGGTTTTTGCACTGTGAGTTGTATTCTGTCCTAATTCAGAAGTTCCTAGAAGGACCAACATCCTGTGCAACAGCCTCAAACTGGACAGTACACTGTAGACAATTCTGCAATGCTACTCTCTTCACCCTGACTAGACATCCTCTGGTTTCTTATGTTAAAAACAAGGGTAGAACTTAAAAGTCATGGTTCATTAGAGTGAATGGATAGTTGCTGTATAAAAATTGGACTTTGTTTAATGGTGGGTGCATCATAAATCCTTTGGCAATGGGTATATTTTTGAATAAGTGTTTAAAGCAAAATTGTGTAAAAATTGTAGATTAATAGTTCTTCAGTTTCTAATTTGGCAAACACTGCCCTTATTTTGCCAATTTCTTAATTAATACTAAACAAGAAGCATGTTGACAAAAATGTTAAATCCCTGTTGTAAACATTTCAATCCCTTCTGATTAATACCATCTGCATTTAGGAGCATAGCATGTGTATTTCTAGGAAGGTGAGAATCATTTGCAGGAGTAGAGAATCATGGTGTACACTCACATAAGCATATTACATGTGTTCCTATGGCTGCACTTAAATAGAAAACTAGATAAAGCATGTCAAGGTGTATTGTATATGAATGCATTAGCATCTCTTGCTCACTTGCAAATCTGTAAAACATTGGACAATATGGCAGAGAAGCATGAAAATTTGGGTTGAAATGTAATTAAAAGTAGTTAGGAATAATCAAGGGCTATTGCATTGATGGTTTATATTGTATATAATTTGATTTTATGATAATATTTGGAATGTCATGCTAAGTTGGAGTTAGGACCATATAGATATATATATACATATATAACACATCCATGTATACATAACATGCACAGCACATGGAGTCACACAGAGACATATCACTTTGCAGTGGATGACTTTGGAAGTAAGTTTAAATTTAAACTCCTTTAAGTAGGTTAAGATATTTCAGTTATCTGATCAGTAAAGTACAGTGACTGACCTACATTTGTGAGGAAATAATTTTTCTGAAAATGCAGTTCTGACTTTAAAAGGATCATTAGTGGAGCATATCTGGCAGTCTAATTTCCATTTTAGATAACTCAGAATTATTAATTAACATATTATACCCAGGCAAACTTCTAATTTCTTCAGAGAAGTGTCTAGGACTTCACAGCTTGAAAGGCAATATCCAAAACCAACTATGTAACAAGGGATAACTGCACGGGATGAAAGGGATTTGCTCTCCCATGGATTTCCTACTGTGCTATTTCAAATCTCTTGACTGGGTTACAGGGCTGGCTTAATTTCTTTCTCCCTGATCTCTTTTTGGTGTTGGTCTTGGTCCTTTCCCATGCAGTGGCATTTTAGGATCCTATCAGGTATTTGCATGTATGAAAACATCAGGCTGGCTGTACAAAACACTGTGAAATGAGTTTTTTCAGAGGTAGTGACACACAGGCTGGATGTGCTCAGCTGCCAGGGTGCAGCAGCCCCTACTTGCACCTCCAGATCAGCCAACAGCCTGTGCAGTGGCTTTATTGCCACAGTTGATGGACCTGACATTAGCATTCTTAATAGTTCCAAGTCATGCCCTGTTTCACAGCACATCCAAATTCCTCACCAGGTTTGCCAGAGTTCCACTGCACTGTAAAAACTTTCAGAGCAAGCTGCTGTTTGACAAAGAAAGCTGGAGATGTGGGGAAAAAGTGAGGATTTTTTTTTAATAAAAGTTTTGCAGAAGTTGAATTAAATATTGCTGAATTGGATCTGTGTGACATATCTTTGCAAGAGACATTTGATTTTTGAACTCTTCTCCTGGGGTGCTTATTTAAATAGAAAAATGTCATCAAAATACTGCATGATACTCATAACCTTCAGCAACTGCTAAAAACATTGATTTTGAGCTTTGATCTTTTGTGAAGAATTACTCCATCTGGGAGCTGTGGGTTTGACTGTTTCACTTCTTAACTTTTTGCGTGATCTCTGCAGTGATTAGGTGCCTGTCAAAATGTACTCCAGTTAGCTGGTCTGCTGTCCAGTTCTGCCAGTCCTAGAAAGTGGTGGCTGGCTTGACCTGTTTCCTAGCTGGCTCATACTAAATACTGTTTCCAGCCTCTACATTGGATGGTTGATTTATGGGTTTTGGATTTTAGTTACCTCATTGGATTGTTTGTTGGGCTTTTTTTCAGATGAACACTAGCTAACTGGCAGTATTGCTCTTGTCCACCTGTCTTAGGTCTTAGGAGTGGGCAGGCTGTCTATTGTTTGTCTGTCTATCTATCCTTAGAGCAGGGACAGGAACATTTTTTGTTTGTAGCCATCTCTTTTACTTTTTTACTAGTGGCTTCATGACTGCAGACTAGATGGTAGTCTCTGTAGCTTTCAAATACTTCAGGCCCAAACATATTCTCTGTTGAAATCCAGCAATAAAATTCCCTTTGCTTTCAGCTAGGGATAAAAGAAAAAAAAAAAAAATAAAGCAACCCTGAACAAACCAACAGAAAACTCCCCACAGACTGAAAATCTAACATTCTTTTCAGAGCTTCCTTCCCAGAAACATCTACATTTTTGTAAGGAAATCTAAGTTTTTCTCCATTGTACCCTTAGTTCCATGTCATTTCCCAAAGCTTTCTGCTGCAGTGTTCAGACTGTACCTCTGATACAAATTGTTAATTCTCTTTGGAGTTAGCTACTTTCCATTCTTTGATTCTGTGATTCCTGCATATTGCCATCTTTAAGGAGAGCCTTTAGAACTTCTCAGAATGTAGACCCAGTGCAGTGGATCCAAAACTTTTCCAGTCCATAGACAACATAGAAGCAGGAGACAGTCACTGTACAGAGTCCATAGTTGGTGTCTCCTTTTTCTACATGGGCAGCATGGATGAGAGCTGTGCAGTCAGGGAACCAAACATCTCAGAAATCACTGCCAGGTTCAGAATGCAGGTTTGCTATTGAGTCAGGACACTCTGGACTAATCTCCTGAAGAGGACCTTCTTGAAAGAGAAGGCTGAGCAAAGGCTATTCATTCCACCCTTCTGTTTTGCACCTGTGCTATTAAACAAACCAGATGTTTGAAGCCCTTTTCTAGGTTATTTCACCACTGTAGCTATCTTAAATAAACTAAACATCTTTAAAGTCAGCATCTTCATAACTGTTACGAGCCTCCCTGTGGAAATAACCATGGCCAGCATTTTATGATTTAATAGCAATATCTGTGGCATCTTGCTTAATTCATTTGGTTTATCTGGAACACATTTTCAAGCTGTGGTGATTCTCATGCTGCTAACTGTTGAAAAGAATGTGATCTCTCAAGGGGTACAACTTTGAAAAATAAGATTATTTGTACAGTGGATTGTTTTTTTAGTCAGGTGAGTTCCCTGAGCCAGTTAAACTTGTGACTGCTGACTCAGGACAGGAACAAGAGTCAGCAGAAAGCAGCATCAGTGCAGTCTCTGCTTCAGCTGGCTCACAGTGCTTTTCTGCCTTCCCCCACCCAGTCCCCATTTCGTGTGCTCATAGCAGCTCTAATGAGGATGTAGCACACAGCTTCAATAATCTCTTCAAGCACTGAAACCACAAGCAAAATGAGCACAGCACTGCACCTGGAAGGATAAACTCTCATAAGAGAGAGTTTCAAGTCTCTGGGGCAGAGAGACTGCATTTCCCTGGATAAAGAGTTTTCCAGAGCTCAGCAGGTGTCTTTGCAGCACTGTGCTCTCCTCAGGAGACATACAAGCAGTGTCCAACCTTTTGGCATGCTGCACCTTGGAAGGCAGTCAGTGACTGGCTCTCTTGACTGCACAAAGAAATTATAAGTCCCTAAATAAGTCCCTAAACTGGCTCATTTTTGCTAAAATGTCTCTTTGCAGATCAAATTATTGTTCCACTTACACTTGTATCCTACTTCCATCAGTAGTCTTGTCTTGATTACTCAAAACACCATCCCATATTGTGCATTCACTGCTCACTAAAATACCCCCAGAGAAGCCAGGGTGCTCCCTGCCTCAGAGGATGCTAGTTGTGAGTTGGTGCTGCACAATGGATTACTGGAGGCAGCAACCACTGGGTTTCATTAATTGTTCAATTATGCAGGTGATGAGTTAGAGATATTGGTCCATTTGATGGCATTGTGAGATTTTGCAGATTTAGAGGAATTATTTTGCCTACTGCATTGCTGGAAAGCTGCTACTTGAGGCAAATACAGTATCTGCTTAACAGCTGGCAGATTCCTACAATCCACTGAACTTACAGGGGTAATTTGGGCAGGCAAAAATGTAATTACTTGGTGTATTTTTTACACTGAACTCATTACACAGTGCCTTTCAGTGGAAGTATATCTCACTCAATATCCCTATTAGCACAGGTCTTTAAGGGTAGAATTGTATATAATTTATGTAAGCTGAGCACAACTGCAGACATATTAGCATTAATAAAGTTATTTACAGATCTCTTTAAAACTTGAATCTTGTTCTTGTGCTTAGTTAATTATACCAAAATAGACCCTTCAGTTACTTAATATGAAAATTTTCCTCTTTTAAATAAATATGTTTGGGGTTTTTCTCTCAATATGCCAAACCAAGGCAATATAGCAAATGCAACATAATAAAATCCAGAATTTAAAATAAATTTCAAGATATTCGAGACATGTAGATAGCCTGGCAATAATAACTAAGTCTATAGAACACAGTGTGGAAACTTAAGCTACCAAAGCAGAAAGCCTGCTATCATTCTGATTTTCACACAGGTACAAAAGTGAACCAGATCATGTGAAGTGACTACTGTCAGAATTTAGTTTATTATAGACTATCTGGTTGATTATAGAGTATGCATTTGGGGTTTTAGTAAAAGTAATTGCACTGGGGCAATTTTTATTTATGTAATGCAAACAATAGGGTTATATCTCTAAAATTGACAGCTTTGTCTGAACATCATGGGTTTCATCTGACTAGTGTTTTACCTGGCATTTGGTCTTAATGAAAGATACTCCAACTTCCAGATAGAGCTAGAAGTTGCTAGAGATGCCTAAAAGTGAACAGAAGTGATCCTCTGATTTCCACGAGTGTCAGTTCAGATTAATTTTTAAATGAAAATACTACAGAGACAGACTTCATGTTCACAGGCACAACTTTCCTTTAAGTATGGCATTGCCTTTTCCCTGACTATGCTTTTCCTACAGATTCAGTTGTTCTTCACAGTTTTTGTCACATTTTCCCTACGTAAAACCAACAATAATAACCACTTCTGCCTTCTAACATGATCTTTCTTAGTCAGTTTTAATTCATCCCAGTTATTGCCATACAACATACACCTATTTGGTCAGACTAGATACTTTCTACACTGTTTAGATGGCACTGGACTTGTTCAAGCTATTGGTTTTATTGTTTCATTTGCTTCATTGTTTCTCCCTGCAACTCTTCTTACTCTCTAAATAATCTGTTGTTACTTCATCTGCTAAGAATGTGTACTCAAGCTGTGTGGTTTTCCACCTTGTCAAAATTCCCCAATTCTTTTGCTCTGTTTTCACTCATCTTTTATTTCTTTGACGTTCATCCTGTTTGCAAAAACTCATCCAATTTCAAAATCCTTCAAAAATTTTCAAGGGTCTTCACTGAACTCACACCTTTCAGACACCACATGATTCAATGTTTGATGCTCTTTTATTAAGTACTTCAGGTGACTTCATGGGGGAAATTAGGATCAGATCACTGGTATTTAGTTCTGAAGGCAGAACTATCACTATTGAGTCTGTGTAAATTAGGATCTCACAGAAGGGTTCATGGAGAGCTAAAGTGCATACTTTGTCAGACCATTGGGACAATCACACAAAATATTTGAGGGTTTTGGCATAAAACATTTTTAAAAATTATTTTTAGCTACACTTCAAGATGTACATAAAAGCAGTCTATTAATGATAACAGTAAAGCAGACTTCATTAGAATAATCTAATAAGGACAATCCTTATCAGTGTCATAAAAAATAATGTAACAAATATGCAATTGCTGAAAGAATTTATGATTCACATATATATTTCTATTATTAAGTACGGAAAGGAAGAAAAAAAGAAAAAATGAAGAGTCTCTTATTTACTGTAAAATATTTACTTATTTATATTTCTGATCTAAAAAATTCTGTATGTCTTCACAATTATTATGAGGCTTTACTTCAGTACCACATACTTTTTTTAAAATCCCCTCTTGCACACTTGTAATTTCCAGGATTTCTGGTGTCATCATATAATGATGAATTTCAGGAGTCTACTGTTATCAGCAGATATAGAAAATACTCAAATGGTTGACAAGTTTTTGAATGTCTAAGTAAGATTAAAATCCTTCCTTTAGACATCAAAGCTTTGTTATGGAATAATTAATGTCTTTCAGGCTCTTCTGTATATTGTAGGTTTCTCACACACAGTATAACCAACAGTACTATATCTGCTTTTATTATAAACTCCTCTTAAACACATTTCCATTAGCATGAATCAGCACATAGCTTTGTGATGTGCCATCTTGCTCTTTACCTGTGCAGTCTTTGTGATACAAGTCCTTTGAGACTTGGAGGGCAGTGGATCTTTTAAAAAAGTGATCTCTACTTTTTGCTGTATTGGGAAGGAGGTGGAGGTGAAGAAAAAGCCTAATCTCTTGTATGTATTCTGTGTCTTTAAAAGCAGAAACTGCACTGGAAACTGGGCAAACTAGAGCTGGTCCAAAGTAACTCTTTCAAAATCTACTTATTGTGGGCATCCTGAGCAATCCCCTCTTTCCAACTGCACATGCACACCTGTTGGGCATTTTACTTGCTGTTGTAAACATAGCCAAATTTGTTCTGCAGCTTTGAGGTCAAACAACAAGGAGTGCCTGTACTAAAAGAAGGCAGCACTGTAGAGTGCATGTCCTATTTTAAATTTATTATTTCTTTATTTGTGCAATAAAGAAAAAAAAACCACCAAGAGGGGATTTGTGTACAGTTAAGGAAGATATAATATGACATAATATGACATATTACAGTAGTTGCAATTGACTTTTAGTATTTTGTTACCAGTGAACAACTTGCTTTGGAGCTTAACATATTATCTTTCCTTTCTCAATTGTTTTGGATCAAAAAAAGAAATATTCAGAATACCCAATAGCTCAGTTAAATACCACTCTTGTCTTTTCCAGAGCATAAAATTCTGCTGTTTGTAATCTTCTATAATATGTACATGGAAATAGCACCTTTTCTCTTAAGGTCATACAATCTTAATTTGATGGACAACCTTAAGCTAACCAGAATTGAAAAGACATTCCAAGCAGAAAATAGACCCACCAGAGAGTTTTTAGGCAGGAAGAAATTAAATGAAATTTGAGGTGAGTTTCTGAGTATTTTGATAGCTATAGAAGCCCAAATAAACCAAACCAGAAAGGCATCTTGTTCAGAATTCCAAGAATAGCAGTCTATCATCTTTACCTGTCTCCTTCAATTAAATGAAAGAGAGCTCAAAATCCTCTCTTATAAAGACCAGACCAAAATATGACATTGGTCCAAAAAAAAAAATTAAATAGGAAAATAACCCACATCAAAAAAAGAAAAAAATAGCACAGTCTTCAAGACTGTACTGATTTGGCATCATATCTCTAATTTTAGCCCTCTTATTATTCTTCTACTCTTCTCTTCAGAGTAGGCATGTTTCAGTTTCACTTCATTGTTTTACTTTTTTCTTTTTTTATTTTGCCTTTTCTGCAATTTAATCCTTTTCCTTAAAAAAAACCCCTTGATTTATATCCTGTCACACCTTCAAGTTTTTGAGTTAATCCTTTAATTTATTTCCACAGTTCAACTCTGTGTTTTTATATGACTGGCATTCACAATATTGTGAGTTTTTCCCAAAATATTTTTTTTCTTTTGCATTTAAATTATGTTACATTAAAACACAACCAGAAATTGTACACACAGCAAGACAATCATGTAACACAAGAATTTGTTAGTCTCGTGCCCTTATGTCATTTAAAACATTCTGTTGCTCACAAAATTGGCATACTGTTATTTCTAAGGTCCTGATCCAGCAATGAAGTTTGTATGAATCAGTTTGGAATGCTACCCAAACTCCCAACCATAGAATCATGTCTCCATTTCTTAGCACACAGACTATTTTTAATCATTACCATTCAAGGTTCCAGCAATAAGCTTGATTTGTAGGATCAGTAACTGAAAATCAGTAGGATTTGGTCCTTTGATCCTAAATCTTTAGAATTGCTTTGGCTTCTCTTGAAAAAATTGGCTGATTGGTTAAATTGTTAATTACAGTAATTAAACAGAGGAATATTCTCTTGTGTTCCTGATCAGTCTGTCCATCAAGTGCAAATGTGACCAGAATTTGTTTTGTTAAATCTCCTGTCAGCCTCTTATTTAATCAGTTTCTTAGTGACGTATTGTATAGCTGGCTTCTCACTGCAAAAATAATTTTCAAAGTTGAACAAGAAAATGGCCAACATTCTCCATCTCTTCTTAAGCTGCTCCTTTACAACTTTGAGAGTGCTAAAGCTCTCAAATGCCAACGCTGACAGAAGACACTGTAGCTTAAATGACCCTGCAGAGTGAAAATCTCATTATCTGTAAAGACAGCTCTTGCAGTTGTAAAGCACAATGGTAGGAAAGTAACTGGGCTCTGTGTAATAGAACATGATTTCCTCAAGGCAAACACGTTCATCTTTTCAGGACAATTGACCAGAAGTGACATTATTCACCAGCTGCATCAAATGTCTGCACGGACACCAAAAAAAAGTGGCACAAAGAGAAAAGTTGTCAGGTCTGGCAGGGAATCTTTTTGGTGCATGGGAAACTGACTGAGATCAGTTTAGTCCTGGTGCAGTCATGTTTTCCTTTTAACAGTGCACAGACAGGGCAACAGGACATGCACTTTTTCTTCTCTTATCTCCATCTGGCTCCATTCATCTGGAAAAGGACCAGGTGTTTCACCAGTGAGGGAGAACCAAGTCCTCACAGTTTAGTCATTCAATTTAATTTAGAGGTGATTTGTTAGAAGACTTCTGTATACTACTGGACATTTTGGGAGCAAATTTTTATTAGTGGCATGGAATAAATGTGAAGTTCCCTACTTGATATGGAACTGTGTACCTGACACTGCTTGGGTGACCAAAAATTACTTGAATTTGCTATATAGGATCTTAAGTAATGCATTTCAGCATGATTTCCTGACAATGGGTTCATTACAGGGTAATATTTGGACAGCTGCTTGAGTTGAATCTGTTTATTTTCTCATCTGTGATATTTCTGTGTTTATACCTAACTGGAACACATTGACTTGGGAACTTGATTGTATCCATGGCTGTCTCCCAGACCTTGAAAAATTAAAAAAAGGCACTTAGAGGTTTTAGGGATTAGTGTTGCATTTCCAAGGTTTTATGTACCCAACTTTCCAGGTGAAAAAATGAAGTCCTCTTTGGAAACAGCCTGTGGACAGCACAGAGCACCATTTCAGTACCAGACAGATGGTTCAGTGGTTGTGCAGCACAGAGCATTTCATCCCCAGCAGCACAGTTCCTAGGCTTGACAAGTCCAAGCTTGAACACTAGAGAACAGAGCTCAGACTCAGAAAACCCATGTTTTATCTCTGGCTGGCAGAATAGCCCTCTGCCCCAGCACTGTTTATTGGCAAAACTTTGTACAGCACTTTGGAGTTTTCACAGAAAAACTTTGAAAACTAAACTAAAGCTGCTGAGTGAGAAGCTGGAAGTGTGTTCCAGCTGTGAGAACATGCAGGGGCTCAGCACATGGCTGTGTCTCTTCCAAAAGCCAGGCCCTGCCAGGGGACATTGTGGAGTATATTTTGTGTGTGTAACCAGATCATGCCACAGCAGCAGTGGGTTCCCAAGTGTGGTGCACAACGGGCTGTGAAGGGAGCCTGGGAAGGAGCTGTCCCACTCTGACTGGACCCTCCTGCTCTTTGGGTTGTTACAGGCACCATCTGAGAATGTGTCTGCCCTTGCTGAGGTGAGAGCATGGCCTCATTCTGCATCTGTAGCCTAAGAGCTGCACTCTAGATAAGAAATGCTTCCTGTCTGCAGCAGCCAGGCGCCAGGCTGAGGCCACTAGCTGCTGTTTCTCTGCCATGTACAGGACTCAAATGAAGAAAAATTGCACTTAAGATCTGAAGGTCCAGTCACCTAGCAACTATGGTACCACTAAAGATTTCAAACTAGCTTGGATTGCATATCCCCACAATCTTGATGTATTTGGTTACTGCAACTTAAAAAAAAAAAAAAAAAAAAAAAAGATATTCAGATCGATTCTGGTGGGGAAAAGGAGTCATGTAGTGCATGTAGCAAATACAAGTAAATTTTGGACAACAGATTGCTTCACTATGCTCTAATTGCAAAACAGCATTGTACTAACTAACAGGAAAAGAAGAGAAAGCTGAGAATTTGAGTTGATATAGAACAGCTTCAGAGGCTGATGATCTGGACTCCATGAAGTTAATAGCAAGCATAAATCAATAAAAATATTGGCCACAGTTTCTGTAGAAATTATTTGAAATAGGTTTGGCAACATATTCCAAGTATTTTGTGATACATAGCAGCTATTCATAGTGCTTGGTAGCAATTGCAATGTCCAAAAAAATCCAAACCCATAGCAAACTGCCCAGTGTACAGAAATGTATACTGGTACACTTCCAGTATACTGAAGAACTGAGGGCTTATTTATTCTGTGATGGTTTAAAATACACTGCAAAAGAAAGAGCTAAATCAGAAAAGAAATACAAGTAACTGCCCTGGTTCCAGCTAGGAGAGGGTTAATGTTTGCAGTAGCCACAAGAGGCATGGCTGGAACCCAGAGGTTATCCTACACCACCTCCCACCATTTCCAGGGGCAGGAGAAAGGCTCCCTCCCCATGCTGAGGGTACTGCTGGTGGTGAACAACTGCATGTGAATCATTTGCCTCTCCTGTGCACTCTGTCAATGAAATTGCTGCTGTTCCCTTGCTTATTTCATTGCTGTTTCTGGTAAATTGTTCTTATCTGCACCAATGATCTTGGCTTTTTGTCCCTCCAATTGTCCTCTCCAGCTGCTGCAGGAAGACTGGGAGGGGAAGGAGGGAGTGAGTGAGAGAGCTTGCACATGGTTTGGAGTATTTTCACATGGTTTGGAGTGTTTCAGTGAGAGCACTAAATTGGGGAATACCATTCCTAAACCATGTCAGTAACATTTGCCTGCATCTTCTCAGAATTGAGAAGTACATGGGATGTGATATGTAAGGCATTAGCAAGAATGTTTTGGCATTTTCTGGGTAGCTCTGGGTACCATAGATGGAAGTGACTGAGACCATATTATTGTGTTCAAGGTATGTGTTGTGGTGTGGACCTTACACACTCTGGAGTGCAGTACACAATAGGAGCAAGAGAGAGCTGCAGCTGAGGTATCACATATCTTCTCAGAGAGGCATTCACAGCCTCACATGAAAAACTGAGAAAAGCCAGTTCTGTCAACCCAGAAATTCATATGGGTGACTAGGAAGTTATTTTTCCCTCACAGGTAATATTCTTCAGATATTCTCTTCTGAATAGCCCCACTTCTGTGGGCTTTGGAGAGAGTTTTGCTTTATGCAGAAGTAACCTCCAGTTACCTGTCTAAAGTTCTAGTTTGATATATGGGAGATTGTTCATACATCAATTTGGGTTGTGCATACACATATGAGACCAAGAGAAATAACTAATAATGTTCACATGATGTCAAAAACACTGATGTGTATGAGTAGGTATGCATTATGTAAAAAAAAAAAACCAAAGAGATCAGGCAGAGACAAATAATACCATTTTTAGATTCTTTTTTTTAATATCTGAAGTGCAACAGCCCAGTGCTTACCATTGGCAAGTTTCAAACAGTATTGTTGCAATTTTACCAACCACTTGCAAAAGGATATTGTTGTGTATTTGGTCTTTTTTCTTTTTTTCCCAGAAGTACAGCTTTTATGAAGTCATTCATTATTTGGAAAGGTTTGAAGTAATTTAGAAGTTATGCTTAAAGGTATTTCAGCTTGTATTTTCCATCCAGTCCTTTATTTCTTTTTATCTAAAATTTCATATATCAGTGCTCTATTGTAGGTTACCTGCAAGTATTTTGTATGGTATTTTTCCAATCCTTTCTTTCTTCAATAAAATGCAGAAAAGAACAAAAGTTCTTGTGCATAAATGCTGCTTTCTGTCTTTCCAACAAGAAAATAACAAAACAAAACAACCCCCCAAAAAACAACAACAAACAAAAAAACCAAAAAATTAAACAATAAACAAACAAAACAAAAACATACAAAACAAAAACAAAAACATACAAAAACCCCAAAAACAAAACCACTAAAAAACCCCAAACCCAGAAGTCTTGGTGCATCAAAATAAAGATTTAATTTTTTCCTATTGGGAAAGGTGTAAGTGATGGAATTGCGAGTTCCTTTCAGAAATTCCCTAAGAAAGGCACAGAATTTAAGAATCTCAAAATAAGGAGCCTGAAATTAATGCCACAGATTCATGTCATATACTTGAGTGAGGGTACTGATGAGAAGAAAGCTGCCACTTTGCAGCTTCACCAAAATAAATATTTGGTATCTTGCATAATCATAGTTACATTTATCAGAATTTTTTTAAGTTTCAGTGGTACATAAGGTTTAGGATTCAAAATTTATTATTCCATCAGCTCTGCTTCTGCTACTCTGTCACAATTCTCTGCTCCTTAATCTCAGAGGTAAATGCTTTGGAGAAGATAAAGAGCCAACAGTCTGTAGCATGAGAGGGATGTGCACTAACTTTTCTCTGAGAATGCTTCCAAGCTGAAATGGCATATCCTTGGAGAAAGATGGAACAAGTGGAATTTTTAAGGTTGGTGTTTTTGATGGCTCTCAATGACTCTGCCTTCGTAGAGGGAACTTTTTTGCAAAGGTGTATGGCATATATTTTAAACAATTAAATTGTGCCTTCTACTTTGGTCAAACAGGTATTCAAACAAAGGGAGAGACAGAGTGGATTTCTGCAATTGCACATTGTGCATGCACATTTCAGAAAAACTGGCTGTGGTTAGTGGACTTAGTATCCTAGATATTGTAAAAAATTCTCTTTTCTTGTATGGTTATAGACTCTTTTCCTCAACAGTAACATCTGCACTCATTATCACTGAAATAACTGCTCACTAATCTCCTTTCAGAGTATGCTGTAGATTCAGGAGGTTACAAATGAACACAGAAACCATGGTGAATAGCACAGCAGAACAGCATTTCCTTAGCATATGACACGAGCCAGCTGGAACCAAAACTTTACAAAAACAACAGAGGGATGTTTATTCAAAATGGTAACACATTTATTTGGAGAAAAATTGTTTTCTGCCTCCTCTTGTAGGAAGGTGTCCTTTTTGGGACACTGTCAAGGAGAAGTTCTCTTTTCTCTCTTACCCTACTTCAGCAATCAGAGGGAATAGATTTAGTAATTAAGCATGCTCAAAATGTTGCAAAGTGAGTTGATTAAATGAATTTCTAAACAAAACCATGTCAGAATCAAGAGCTGGTTGTACATTCTCCTCTGTACAGTCCAGCACTTTAAATAAAGCACTGCTCTAATGGTAGTAGTATTTTCCATAACAGGAGAAACTATTTTTGTTTAAACTCTTGTTCATGATACCACCAATTTTCATAGAGCAGTCTTGCCTTGCTTTTCCAAGGCTTTAATGACAGAAACACTGAGTCATTTTTGTAAGCTGCTCACGACTCCCTCTGTAGAGACATCCCTCACAATAGACATTCAGATTTTAAAGTAATGCATTGCATTGCCTATCTAGAAGTATTTTGACAGAATGAGTAAATGTTACATTGTCAAAGTATTTTGACAGAATGAGTAAATGTTTCATTATTCTAACAGAAGCAGCAATAGTGGCACAGAAATTACTTGCAGTAAAATTCAATTAATGGAGAAAACTGGAAGTAGAGTTTAGACCTACCATACCTCTCATCAGGTATCTAAGGATTCAGATACACAGGAATTGCACTGATCTTTCCTTTTCCAGCAAATTTCAATTTTCCTATGGAAATGTTGGCCATATCTCCTAAATGTTCCTCTTTACTTCATGGGTTGTCATGAGAACTCATGCTGCTGGGAATAAATCAAATATTGATATTAGCCTCTAAATTATAATTCTGGGAGTGGTAAGTATTGAAGTCCTACTTACACCACAAGTCCACATTTTAGAAAGCACAATGAACTTCTGAGGGAATCTTCTGAGGTATCTTATTATTTAGCCTTTGATTATTTGGGCACTTCAAAACCCATCCATAAGAATACCACTTCATATGAAAGTGAAAAAAAATTTTCTGTGATCCAGAAGCCACTTACACCTTTGTGAAACAGCCACATTTTTGAGACAATTTTTTAGTAGGAACAGAAAGCTGCTCCACAGTGAAAACCAGCCTTAATTTTGAACCATCTACAATGCAACTGTTAAGCTGGTACCAGAATGTCTGCTGAGTAAACAGTCCTCTCAAGAGGAAAATAATAATGTGTAGAAGAATTTTTCACTATTTCTTTGAGAAAGAGCAAGTGCACCCATGAATTCACACATGAGCATTCTTGCTTTGAAAGAAAAAGGAGAGAATAAATCCTATCTGGAATAGGGAAAAAAAGTTTCAAAAGACTCTTCAAAGAGTCTCTCAAGTAATCCTGTGGGAGACTCAAGAAGAGGGAGATGAATCTGGGGAATAAAAAGGAGATCTGTAATTAAACTCCTCCAGCTCTGTGCATGGATATGCATGTTACATATGGCTCCTCCTAGAATTATTTGCTCACTCCTTGATGGATGGTGCTGTATTGCACAGTTCAAGTTCCCTTCCAAAAGGAAGTTGAGACCCAAAAAATGGAGAAAAGAGCAGGAGAGAGAGGCAGACATTTGGTTGGAACAGCTGCTGTAGGTTCCAGCCCCTAGGCAGCCCACAAAGACCAGCTGTATTGGAGGTGTGCCTTTGATAACATCCTCACACATGTAACCATGCCAGAATTCATCCACTGACAGGCAGTGTAAGCTACTAAGAACTAGAGAATCTTAAAGCTCAGGATGCTCTTACTGAAATTCTGCAATAGGCAGAATGCATGATACAAGATCCACTGACAGCAGCAAAAAAAGTGATTTTGGAAATATTCTTTCATGACCCTGATACCTTTTTTTATTCTGGTTGACCTGTAATCTTAAAAAAAAAAAATTTAAAATTGCAAATTGAAAGAGTAACATTGTTTAAAAGCTCTCAGCATAAAATTGTCTTTGAATCATTTTGCTTTGCACCAAGTAAATTGGTTTGTTGGTAGTTCTATAAATAGTGCTCTATAAGAGCACTTTTTTCCCTACTAAGCAGTAGTATAGTAAATAATGTAAGAATGACCTAAAATGAAAATCCTTGATATTTCAGCAGCCCTGAATGCCTTAGTATCTCTTCAGTGTTCCTTAGTTTTAACAGCAAGTCTCACAATCTTTCTTGTATGAAATATATATGTGTATATATATATATATATATATATATATAGTATATGTATGTCTGTGTGTAGATATGGAGGTACATATTAAAATGAAAGGACTGGAAAATGGCACACATTTGTGAAACCTAGAGAGAAAGACTAGCATTTAGCTGCAATTGGGGGAAAAATAGTAATTAAGTAGAAGCAGGTTGTGGAGGAAAGGAACTCTTACCTCAGGAGACAATCTGCCCTACTTTCTTTTCTCACATTTTGAAATCTATGAATCTTTTACTTGCTTTATCACTTTCCTGATTCCCTGCAGGCCAGAGCTGACAGCTAAGCCTCTGTTTTATCTTAAATTGTTCAAAGCATGTCAGAAAATGACTTACCCTGCTGAGCCTGAAAGTGGCAGGAACCCACCTACTGGTTACCCCCAGACCAGGTGATCACTATTGCTTGAGTGAAATCATAATGATAGTCCCAGAACAGTTGGCAGGTTGTTACAATATATGGTCTTTGACTGCTTCCAGTTGAAACCCAGAAACTGATTTTTGTTGTTGTCTGTAGAGGTAATTATTTATGTCTTGAGCCACTCTGATATCAGCACAAAAAGATAGCTTTTCACCCTGTGTTATTAGCAGCTGTTTTGTGTATGGACACGGTCACTGTCTGTAGCTGTCAGCTCTGTTCATTCTGTGGGCTCTCCTCACTGTCTTTGAATGCAACCTTTAAAAATCCTTTCTATTTTTATACCATTGCACTAAGAATTAGCTTTAAAATACACTGTTGTCACTACATTTTGGCATGATAAAATGCAGGGATAAGGTGAGTGTGGCCACATTCATGTCTCTAAAAATAGGACTCCACTGGAATTTCTACAGTCATTTCATTTTGGTAGGTGTTAACTTGTGATAAATATTGATATACATCAAGCAGTTTCCTGTGATCAAGTAAGATAAAGCAGGATAGGAATTGCAGACTATTTAAGCTCAGCCTGTATCATGAAATAATATGCTCATGTGCTGCATTTCATCTTCAAAGTTTTACTATCTGTATTATCATTAGAAGTAGCAAATAAGTAAGTGGTACATGAGATTAAAATTCATCTGAATGCAGATTCATTCTCTGGAGGAAGTTATGACACCATTCTTCACTGCTTTTAGCTCTTGTGAGGTAATTGTTTCTTTTTTGATAACTGAGGGGAAAAGTACCACTAGTGCTAGGCACAGCTCCTTTTATTGTGACTTTGGATTTTGTGCTGGTGAGAATGTTTGCAGGGAATTTGTTGTTGATGTCCTGTTGACTAATAACAACCATGCTTGAAGGTAAAATTTAGAGGTCTTGTGAATCCATGAAGGTCTGGAGAACTGACCCAGAATGTGTCTTTCAATTCTTCCCACTATTCTGAGGTCACAAGAAGTGGGAGGTTCATTACCTTCAGTTCTGCACATCAGAAATTTCCTGCTTATTTTCACAGAGTGGAACATTTCCCAAAGTCCCTCCAAAAACATCAGGGATGTCATTTTTGATCTTTGTTTACCATATTGGCATATTGGCTTACCATAAAGCCTTCAACCCTAGTCCTGTTAGGAAACATTCTCTACAACAATATCAGTGGTTTTATTTTTCTTAAAATTTGATTTTATTGTTGGCATACTTTGACTCATTATACTGTGCAAACAAAACAAATGGTCTCCTCTCCAATTTCCACTAGTAGACCATGAAACAGTAGAGGTGTACTACCTTGAAATTCATACCTTGAATTAGGAAACAAATGACAGCTATATGGTCTTTTTGAGCTATTTTAGGTGCATAGGAACTTAACATGAATTGTGTTACTTGCTGTGATGTCTTTCTTTGCTCTTATTTTGGTTACTCTTGGCCAAGCTCATTTCTGATTAAATGCCAGCTCATTTCTGATTTTTGGGGATTTGTGAGTGCCATAAATCCTTATCATGATATTGTGGTAGGCTCTAGGACATATAAGGATACTAAGACTGAAAACACACTGGGTGAAAAAGCATTGTTTTCTCTTACTTAAATACACATTGCATTGCAGAAATTATGATCTGAAGATATGTTTCAGAGATGTGGTGGAAAACGTGGGCAGAATTGCCTTTGATAGGGAGGTTGTGTTATTTAAGTCAGTTAAGTAAATTTATCACATATACAAGTTAAAACATTTAAAAACCCAGAAGGGCATTTGAGTAATTTTTGTGTCCTTCATAAAAACACTGTTTGTAGAAGTAGTTCCCAAGTAATTCATGGTCACTGATTATTGCATAGTTGTGGGCCTTGGTTTCTGCTGAGGGCCATCATTTGGAAGGACTCAGCACCTTCTGAGAGATCTGCTGCAGGATAGCATCAACAATATTCTGGATGATTTCTCAAAAAGTACAGAAATACTCTTGCTAACAGTGGATAGGAGAAGAAAAATAGATTTTCCAAATGCAGACTACACGGTATGAAAACTTGGGGTACCTAGGCACACATTTTTTGCATTCATAGGATTTTCAGTCTATTTCTTCTCCGCTATTAAAAAAGGGACAAAACTATCCTAACTTTACAAAAGCATAGAAAACAATTTCTGTTTTCAGGGTATTTTGAATAAATACTGATGATATTGCTCTCCTTATCAAATGGACAGGTCAGCCAATGGGCTGATGAAAGAAATGGTGATGAATGAAGATGGCAAGCTACAGACAATCATAAAAGAAATTAACTCCAGCAGTTGTAAAATTCTGTATTATGCAATATTGCTTGTCCAGATTTGTGATAGCTACTGTAATTGTTTCACTGCAGGAAGGGGTGTCAAAAAGTTTTTTTTAATATATCTTTGCTGAGCAGAAATGTAAAATAAAAATCTGTATTTTAAAATATTCATTTATTTTTCTTTCTTTCTTACAGCTTGTGGCCAATGCAATCCTTTTTGTCAGTGTAAATTTGTATGGGGTCTTTGTGAGGATTTTGACAGAAAGGGCTCAGAGGAAGGCATTCCTTCAGGCCAGGAACTGCATTGAGGACAGGCTGAGACTGGAGGATGAAAATGAAAAACAGGTCAGTTTCTAAGCCTTATTTATGTTTCTCTGTTTCTCCTGAGATGTCTGTAGCTATGTGAACCATGGGTTAGGACATTGCTGCCAAATGTGTGCCAGGGCATGTGTGCATCTCCATTGCAGGGGAAGTGCTGCTTGCCCATCTGCTTCAGGTCTTCCTCCCCAGAGCTGCACATCTTCACTCCTCATCTGCAGAGCCCAGAGAAGGTGCAGGCTGACTGCACAGCTCCTGTCAGCTCCAGTGCCAGGGGGGATCTATTCTAGGGCTGAGTCAAAGCCAATGTACTATTGTAATATAAGATTGTGGTTATTTATCTGCACAGATGTTTTGGGTGGGTGTTAGATGCACTGTAAATGCTTTTCTTCTCCCTGAGTGTGCTATAAAATGTTTGCCTTCATGACACCCATAAAAAAAGTCAACATTTTGGGCATAAGGAGCTGCACTGGTAACTGAATAAGTATAATTGATAAAAAGAATATTTATAGTGTATTTTTGTGCAACTAATAATAACTGTGATAGCAATCAGTGTATCTTCTCAAAAATCACCTCAGTTATTTGATAGTTTATTTCATACAATTTTGTCAATCAGCCTTCCAAGTGTATTTGGAAACAAAAAAAAATTGCTATATTGTGAACCTTGCTGTTGTTACTCACAGATCTTGATGCCATTTGGGTGTTGCCTTCTTTTTCCTTTATATGTTCTCTGTATTCTCCACAAATATATTTGTAATTCTATCACCTCTTGTATTAGTGACTAGTTTTCCAGTACTTTCCCATTGCCTTTCCCTAAGCAGAAAGACAAAACAAATCCCAGAGCTCCAAGCCCCAGGAGATGCAAAGACCCTGTGCTATCTTGGTTCTTCCTGGGAACCATGGCTGAGAACACTTTGAGATACATTCTCCTGGACAAAGTACAGCTAGTGCTGAAAAGGGGGCTCCAGAGAAGGGGCTTGACCTGGGGGAGAATTGCATCACCACTTGTCCTCCTAATTGGTGCTTTTTATCAATTATGCTAATTTCCTAAAATCTCTAAATGTGTATTCACCCTGTAGGGGGTGGGCTTTTGTGGACATCTTTCCATAACTGTCTTGAAAGGCTTTCAAATAAAGATCCCCTTTCATATTACCTCCTCACCAGAATTACCTAGAGTTTCATTTCCAGGCTGGGAAAAAGGGAAAAATCTGAGGCTTAAACCTGCTATGATCTGTTGGTCTGTAAGGTTTGGACTAGATTTTTCTTTCTGTGTAGGTGATAATAGAGGATAAGACTGGAATACCTCTCTAGTGTGGTGCTTACCTATGCCAAACAAGATGTCAGGGTACACAAAGCTTGTGTACCCCACAGGATTTTACTGCCCCTTATTTGTAATTTCTTTAGCAAGTCTGTTCTATGTGTGGAGTAATGGGGGTCCATAAGTAGTTTCTGTTATGAATTAAGTGAATATATTTTGTGAGCTGAAGATACTCTGTAATAAGTAGACATTTCTTTGAACACTGCATATCTTTGCTGGCTGTGTAAAAATGGTAAAAGCCTTTAGATTTAATTCTGGCCTTTTGTAATCCAAAGCTGCAGATTTTTTAAAGACATAAATGTGTCATTAAATGAATTTCCATGGGATTTATACAAGTCTGCTATTTGTGCCTTTGAAAACCTCTTTCTGGGATCCAGCATGAAAACAAAATTGATATTTTGTGTTTCTCTTGTTAACACTTAGCAATCTGTCTTATTTTATATATTATCCATGCATATAGAAACACAACAAAAGCATTATCATTACACATAAATGCCATTATTGTTGTTGATAGTATACCTAGATAATAATTTTTTTTCAATGTAGTGTACAGGTCAGGGAAGAGAATAAACTTTGCTCTTACACTTGTGAAGTTAGCTTTATGCATTACAGTGTAAAACTCAATGCTGTTGTGAAATAAGCTAATTAGCTGTCACAAGTACCACCAAAATACTTTCTGTGGCTGCTCTCACTGTATTAGCATACCTCTAGAACCAGAGTGAGAATTAAGACACTATTACAGGCTACAAAATTATTCTGCAGTTGCTGTGGCATAACATACTCTGAGTTTCCAGCTGGCAACACTCAAGAGTATTTTGAGAGGAGTAGAAACACTGCTGACCTAGTTCAATTTTTGTGATCAGTCCTGTATTTTTGTTCTCTGAAGTATCAACATTACTTGTGAAAAAGGTCTGATTTTTTTCATCAGACTTTCTTGTCTCATCCAAATGCTCTACCCTAAAAGACATACCCCTTTAACACTGAGAATTGTAACCAAAAATGGTAACACTATTCCCTGATATTTCTGTGCAAGTCTCTTACTGGAATGGAAAGAACATGCTCTTGACTTTTGAACACACACAGAGCTATCTGGAGTTAAAGTGTTGACTGTGTGAGACAGATACCACAGCTGAAATTGTAAGTGAGATTTCTTCCTCTGTGTCCTACTTACAATGAATTCTCCTCATGGGATGTATTTGTAGTAATAGTCCCACATGATAATTTTGATAAAACTATTTTTGTGAGCAAGAGTAAATGCCTTGCGTTGGCGCGTTTTTGAACTCGTGCAAACAGCCTTGAAAGTGTTGCTGGGGAGAAAAGGAACAGACAGATTCTGTTTGTTTAAAAATTCACTGTAATGCTCACCCTGTTATCTATTCTCTGTGGTGACAATGAATAACTGGCCTTCATGGGGGCATCATCCACTTGTTGCATTGCTGAATGTTAGATTGCAATTCCACCAGAAGCAAAGGCCAGAACCCAGTAAGTTTTAGATAATGAGTCAATAGTTATAATCATCCACATGGGATAAGCTTCTTCTCTTATTATCTATAAATTCTGTAAATCTCAGCAGCAAGCCATCCTCTGCAGAGCAAACAGCTAAGAATAATTACTGGGAGGTGGGTCCCTTTCCCTGGAATTCTGTTTCTTTTGTTCGTGCTTGGTCAAAGCATGTGAGCATTTCCCCTCACTCCCACTGCACCATCTCTCTGTGTCCACTTCCTTAATTCCAGGTCATCCTTTGCCCGTACAGCAAAAAAAGCATTGTCACCCAGCTGCCTGAAGGACTCCTGGTGTTAAGACATCCCAACTGATCTTCCAGCAGTACTTCACCCCTTCCCACGTAAGAAAGGAAGGAGCAAGCAGGGATGGGGAATGGGGGATGTATTCAACACAGAAAAAGGAGGAGTCTGCTGCTCCTTTGATTGAACTGATTGCCATCTGACTAAGAGGGGATATGAGTAAGGAATATGTGGCTCACCATGTATTAATTCCAGGTGTATTAGCTCCTGAAGTGGAGCTGTACTCCAAGGGAGAGATACCAGTGTTCTTCTGAGGCCATCTTAACTTCAAAAGCAACTGGTTCACTGTCTTTAAAGACCTGTAGACTCTCATTTTCCAAGTGTCTCTTTCAGCATCTTTATAGTTTTGTTGTCCCCACAGTTTTGTGGCCATTGCTCTGTGTATTAGTTAATATTCTTACTATGTGCTGTGTGAAACAACTTCCTTTTATTTGTCATAGACTTGCTCTCTGATGAATTGGTTTTGTGCTTTCCAGCTCTTGCTGTGTGACATTGGTAATCATCCTACAGGAACCTCTTCCATGCCACTCACAACAGTGTAGACTTTCATAACTCATCTCTCTTTCCAAGCTGAAGACCTGTCATCTCTTTGGTCTCCTGATGTATGCAAGCTGTATCCTACCCCAGCCTTGCCAACCTTGTAACAAATCTTAATCACATTCCTTCCTTTTCTTACCCTGACAATAAGAACATTTTTATGCATATTCATGCATCAAATTTGGGGATAAAACATATAATTTACCTTGGTGAAATGCACTTGTTGTAGCTCAGGTTGGTATGAAAAGTGTCTATTTCATATAAGGCAGGCTGGGAAAAGATTTGACTTCATGCAAACCTTCAAAGCCCACAAAACTACCTTAAATATCTTCATTGGTTATTTACTTTAATAAGTACATGCAAGTATGTTTGCAAAATAAAGACCATCTTTCAAGCCACTTGTTTTTAAGGAAGAAAGATCTTTCCTTCACTCCTAAATGTTACTTTTGTACTTCTTCACAGTTGTTATTGACAGTGGAAAATCAATTGGAAAATAGCAAAGTTTCCAGAATGGGGGATTTGCTATCTTAAAAACTAATTGTGAAATCACATCTAGTTTCTCAAACCATTGGAACTGGAGAAATGTATTTATTGGTGGCACCTGTCTTTCAAGAAATAGTTGTGTACTTCACTATAATGCATGAAATTTGTATCTATTTAATATAAGAAACTGAAAGAAGCACTTAAAAATGACTGTGAGTTAGGAAGCATGGGGCTGAGACAGCCAGCTCTGTCTTCAGGACCACAGGACTGCCACTCCAGCTGGACTACTCAGGTTTGCTGAAGTATTGCTCAACACCATGCTACTGCAGAAATGCTGGCTCTGGGACACAGAATAGAGCTTTGGTGCTGGTCTGCAGTTCCTCCATACATGTTGACTAGATCGTGTGCAGCTAGCTAAATTCTCCTTATGTAATGCTGAACTGTGTATGCAAATATCTACATGCATATGTGTCTGCATTCCAAGTGTCTTCTGCAATTTAGGGCAATGTCCTTAATGTTGCATGTAGTAATTGGGTCACCACTGAGTCAGAGATTTGATTAATAACTATTCATAGAAATGGAAAAGGTGTCAAAAAAATTCCATGACTCTCACTGCACAGTACTTTGAACTGCTGCTTAGGGTGCCTTGCTTTCAAATTCTCTGCTGCATTCAGATTCCCCTTTAAAACAATTTGATCTAGACATTACACATTTTGGATATGTGTACTACTTCCTAGGTTTGAGTAAAAAGATGACACCTACAGAAACCCTCCAGTGGTTTTGTCTATTGTATTTAAATTCAAGCCCTTATGAAGAAAGGGAAAAATTAGATTAACTTTGAATAAAGCAAAGCATGTTGGATTTTATTTTGGTAGTGCATAACAGTTTGCTGAGGTTTTTATCCTTTCAGTTCTGCACCCAAACTGAGGAATTAGTTATTTGCACAGCCCCAGGCAGAAGTAATTTCTAGAGTCCCTGACAACATGCTTATCAGGTTCTCCTCATGGCTTCCCATACCTTTTATTCTCAGAATCTTGCATCTTTTTTTTCATTGCAGAAGGATGTATGAAATTTATCATTAATACAGGCCTTGTTTCCATAACCATTAATACTGGCTGAACGCATCAGCAAATCGCCCTGCAGCAAAAATTTCACCTGGATCATGTGGGGATGCAAAAGCATGTTTTTGTCAAATTACCTAGTGTGCAGCAGGGAAGTGATACTGATTTTGCACAAAGTGAAAGGTGTGTGATGATGCCTGATCCTCTGCAAAAGCTAGCCAGTGTGATCTCTGGAAAACATAGGTGGACTAATTTTAGCCAGCAGGGTGAGCCTGTACCACATTACCACTATGTTCTGTGTTACAGGGCAGCTTAAAATTGTATCTATTCCATCATCAAATTACATCTTACACAGGAAACTCTATCTTCAGAAATCTACTTGTTCTTCACTAGGATCAGGAAAAACAGGAAATAAGGAGTGTTGCAATTTCAGGCTGTCAGTTTGAACTACTGGATTTCAGGGCCACTTGTGCAGGCTGACCACCAATGTCTCTCAGCCAAATCAGAGATTGGAAATTGTCTTGCTGTCCACTTTGTTTGCCCCTAGTGGCTGCTTAGAACCTTACACAGAAAAAAATACATGGCATGCCTGGTCCATCTTCCACCCTTCTCAGGTAAAAAGGGACATGGAGGCACATTTCTCTCTCCCAAACAGCAATAATTGCCCAGAAGCTTTCTACTGACCAGCAGCTGTTAGTCTCCAGTCCTGCAATAATCATCCATGTGTCTATCTTTCATAGAGCAAATAATAAAACTGAGGGCTACTCAGATGAAATTAAAACCTCCAGGTGGAGGCTTCAGCTTCAACCTGAAGTCAAGGAGCTGCTTGTAACCCCCTGCAAGGAAAGGCATAGCAAACAAATAAACATGTTTTAATTTTACAGATCTATGGCAACTCTTGGTTTGTAGAATAAACATCTCATCTGAATCCAGTCAGTGCAAGAAGCTGCATTGCTACAGCTGTAGGATAAGAGAGAGATGTACCTTGCTACTAGACTTGCTATTCCAAAGTGTAGAAACAGATAGTAAAGCAGGTAACATACAATAAAAACACACAATTGTAAATTATATAAAGTTCATATGTATTAGCTACCTTGTAATTTTATTGCTCTAGCTGCATGCCTTTATTTTGCAAAATGGAACTTAAGAAAAGTCTGTAAAAACAGTTTAAAAGCCACACGAAAGAACAGGCCTGATCATTACTATAACTATTTGGTTTAACTTTATTTATTTTTTAACTTTATTTAACTTTTAGCTTTCTGATGTTAGTAAATGTTGTGGTTTAACCCCAGGCACAACTACACACTGCACAGCCCCTCCCTCCCTCTCTCCCTCCATGGTGGGATGGGGGACAGATTAGAAAGAGCAAAGGTGAGAAAACTCATGAGTTGAGATAAAAACACTTTAATAGCTGAAGCAAAAGCTGTGCATGCAAGCAAACAAAGCAAGAAATTAAGTCATTGCTTCCCATTGGCAGGCTGGTGTTCAGCCATTCCTGGGAAAGCAGTTTCATCACATGTAATGGTCATTTGAGAAAATAAATGCCGTGACTGAATATCATCATCCCCCCTTCCTCTTTTTTCCACCAGTTTATATGCTGGGCATGACACCATGTATTATGGAAAATCCCTTTGGTTGGTTGGGGTCAGGTGTCCCAGCTCTGTCCCCTCCCAGATTCTTGTGCATCTAAAGCCTCCTCACTGACAGAATGGTGTGAGAGGCAAAAAACTTCCTTGGCTCTGAGTAAACCCTGATCAGCAATAACTAAAACATCCTTGTGTTATCAACACTGTTTTCAGCACAAATCCAAAACACAGCACCCTACTAGCCACTGTGAAGAAAATTAACTGTAGTAACTCTGTGAAAAAAAGTGAATTAAATATGTCAATTAAATTCGTTAATTCCATTTTATGCCACAAGGTGTCGAAAATTTATATATTTATGAATTTAAATAACTCTTGATAAAAATTTGTTATGGATTTATAAAGATAAAAAAAGAGTGCATTAACTTTATTTTGCTGTACACATGTACTCATATTCAGGCTAAGCAGGAAGATGTTTGGACTGACAGGAGCCAGAATGTGCCCAGCAGGCAAAAAGGGCAATGGCATCCTGGCCAGTGTCAGCAAAAGTGTGGCCAGAGGAGCAAGGCAGAGATTGCCCCCAGGTACCCAGCAGTGGTGAAGCCACGCTTTGAGTCCTGTGCTCAGTTTTGGGCCCCTCACTACAAGAAAGACATTGAGGGGCTGGAATGTGCCCAGAGAAGGGCAGTGAAGCTGAGGAAGGGTCTGGAGAGTAAGTCCTGTGAGGAGGTGATGAGGGAGCTGGGGTTGTTTAGCCTGGAGAAAAGGAGTCTCAGGGGAGACTTATTGATCTCTACAACTGCCTGAAAGGAGGGTGCAGCCAGGTGGGAGTCAGACTCTTCTCCCAGATAACAAGTGATGAGAGGACATGGCCTCAAACTCCACCAAGGGAAGTTCAGGTTGGATCTCAGGAAGAATTTCTTCACAGAAAGGGCTGTTAAGCATTGGAATGGACTGCCCAAGCAGGTGGTGGAGTCTCCATCATTGCAGGTGTTCAGAATGACCAACTGGATGTGGCACCCAGAGCCATGGTCTCATTGACAAGGAGGTGTCTGGCCAGAGATTGGACTTAATGATACTTTGGCCATTAGGAGTTTTGGAATAAATAATGGAAAATTTATAATATGTTCTCTTTCAAGCAACTGTCAATCAAATATGCTAATGTTTGACTGAATTTTTCAATTTATTTTTCCTACTTGCATTGTGTATTTTCAATTAGAGAGAAGGAAGGGGGGGGTGTGAACAGGCTAACACAAACCTGTCCTTATTAGTTGATTAAAAAACACACAGCCACATAATGTTAAGCAGCTAACAGTTTTCAGCAGATAACATCATGGCTAACAGTTGCCAAGGCAAATTATCATAATTAGGCACACTGGCTATAGTGCATTAGATACTGAAGTTAAATTGTAAGGCAAATAATTTTAAAAAGTTTCTTAGTTGATTTCTAAATTTAGAGCAATATCCATGGCAGAAGTGCTGTGTGAACACTAATGCAATGTTATTATGCATTTTAGTAGGATGCCACATTGTGAAGTAAAGCAACCTCAGTAGTAAATACTGATGTTCTTCCCTTAGCAGCAGGAATTCAAAGAAAGCTTTAAAATGTCATTAGAAAAGTCCTCTTACATGTATTTTTTTGCTGTTCACAAAATTGTTTTCACTTCTAGAACAGTCTTGGCTATAATAAAAAAGTTAGCTAACACACTACAAAAGTTTGACGCTTTTCCTGTGGCAGTCTTCAAACACAGGATGGTTCCACCCTAGACCAACTGTTTTGTCACCAAGGTCTCTCATGTCACAGCAGCTGGCATTGCCACATGTGCAGTTTGCCAAATTATATGTTACCACTTAAGCACAGATTATCTTCTTGAACAGGACAGTGAGCTGGGCACTTTACTTTCATTCCAATATATGAAAGTTTATGCTGCTGGCACACGTGTTCTTGTGGATTTTTTGCCTGTTTCCTTTGGCCAACAGTCTATGGAGGAAAAGAGGTAGACTACACCCCATTACCTGGCAAAAGAAATACATTCTAAGGCAGTATTTTTGTCAGGTTTGCCATTCTAAATGAACTTCTGTCTGTCGTGTGATTTAAATTCTTTCCATGGTTTCTGTTCCCCGTTACCTCTTCAATATAGACTTATGTCATTTGGAGTCTAGCTCCCCTTCAGGCACATTTGATTAGGAATTTCCCAGTTTGATAAGGAAATAATGAACTAAATCTGAGTCACACTTGCTATTTTAAGTGGGTGAATACACTCTTTGCTTCCTCAGCATATTACTGATTGGTCCTTGTTCTTCCATTCTGGAAGGCAATGAGATTTTCTCCTATGGGTTAGGCTACTGCCCTGCTCTGTAAAGAGACAAAATGAGGAAAAGTAGCAAAGGACAAAGGCTTTTAGGTTTTTCTAACCTAAATTAGAAAAAAATCTAGATTTTTCAAAGCAAACTATATTTATATCTTAGTCTTTGGAGGTTCAGACATCTATTCCGTTTTACTGTTTTATGACATGATTTTCTTTCCTATTGCAACACTAAAGGCATTTATGGTCTTTGAAAAAGGAAATGCTAACTGCTTGCCACTGAATATGTTTTTCTTAGATTCTAAAATTACTTTTATTGATTTCAGCTTCCTGGGGTTTTTTTCATTCCTAAGTTTGTTTGCACGCACTAGTGGGCTCAGTATCTATCACTAGCAATCAAAAAGCTTATCTTTACTGAAAATTTCATGCTTTGTCTGGACCAGCAGAAATCTGTACTAAAAAAGACCATGTGCTGACACTGATTCTCTATCACAGCTCTAAATGAAAGTGTGTGATGCTGTATCAGACAGAAGCAGTGGTGTGAAGCACTGGTACTGACACAGCACTGTGTCTTCAAAGTTCCACTGATTCTGGACTCTCAGCTGCAGATTTTGTTGGCTCCAGCAGCAAGCAAAGAAGACTGAAGGTGTTAGTGGCCTTTCTCTTGCTGCTTCCCTATGTTGGCTCCATTTCAGAGGAGACCACAGAGATTTGCCTCATATATATGTAGACTAGGTGGAGATATCTGGGTTTTGGAGAGGGAGTATGGGTAAGGAGAATGTCATAACTCATGTATCACAATAGAGACAGACAAGACACCTTTTTCCATCCACAATAGCTTTATTCTTGACAACTTATATTTATATTGTTTTCCAAAGTCACCGTGTTTAATTCTAATTGGTTAGTTACCTATGGCAATGCAGGTCGTTAGTAGCTGCTAGTGTATGTGTCCATCAAAACTGTCTAACAATATTTACATTCTTTTTTTCATGTGTACAGAATTATTCTCACGGTTAGAAGACTCTACTTTTACAGTTCCTTTCTAAAAGGAACTTGTTAGTCTAGCTGTTAGCTGTACTTCACCACAGTAGAAGGCCTGAGTCATGATTTTTACAAGGGTAACAAAGTTCTTATTTTATAAGGCTTTACCCATATGCAACACTCATGGATGGGCCAGGGGAAAATCAGAGAGTGAGGCAGTCCCAGTACCAACTTGAGCTGTAACATGTAGCATTCCTTCAGGAAAAATTCCACTAGCTGGGGGCTGGAGCATTAATGAGGGCACGAGAGGGGGATGTGTCTGTCTTGCAGAAGGCTGAGCTCTCTGACACTCCCTTCCTGAGGAATACATCCTTGCCTAATCGAGATATTCGATGTTCCATTGGTGGAACAAACCAGGGCAGTGGATTTGAAAGATGTGCTGTAGTACCTGTGGAGGAAACCTGGTACACCATGGGTAAGCCAGTAAAGATCTGTCTGCTCTTCCATTTACCCTGGAAGGGTTATTGCTGAAGCTGACTCTGCTTGTGAGTCCATCTGCCCAACATCAGGAAATGAAATACAATAACAGGATTGTTATTGTTGTCCTGTTCATGATGGAACACAGACTCTGTGTGGCACTTCAGCCTCTAGCAAACCTGAGCTCACAGATGCCTCATTTGCAAGCCAGCCTAGGAATTGCATTAGCACTTCTGTGTCCCCTCTGATCATGACATTAGTAGATGATTAGTGCTCTTTGTGATAATTTTAAGACCTCTCTCTATTTGAATCAGAAAATATTTTCAATGAGTAAATTATAATTTTTTAAATTGTGCTTTAAATATGCCTTTTTGTTTTTAACACATATACTCAAACTACCTAAGCATTCATTTTAAAAATTAAGTCAGTGCTTCCATGAAAGGATTTTTCACTGGAAGATGAAAACTAGCCTTCCTGACTCTGCAGGACAAGGGGCAAAATGTTTTCTTTCCACACAGGAAGATTTTAAAAAGTGTGTTCAGTGGCTCTTCTGTGCCACACAAACTTTCATCTTCATTGAGGAAGATGATGATACCCTAAAGAACCTACTTATTAAAATCCTACTGAAGCATGATTGAAATAAAGATCCTTAGTCAGCTAACTCTGCTGGAGTTGAGAAATACTTGTCCTTGGCAATGTATTGCAGAAATGCTTTTCCTTCTTTCCTGCCAAATACAAGGAAGCTTTCAAGTTATCTGCTCTAGAGAATGGTCTGATTATATCTGTATGGCTATTTGCCTTCACTAAAATGAGGCAAATAAATATGGCTTAACTATAAAGACACCATTTGGTTGTGTGAATTCAGCTTTTTCTCTCTCAAGTTTACTTCCAGTAGAAAGATTTCTATTAACTGAAATGAGTATAATCTTTTTCCTGTCAAGTTTCTATAATAGTTTTGTAGACACATTGGATATTGCCAATGACTTTTCAGAGGGAGTGAATATTAAAGATAAAAGGTGAAAGTAAAAAGACTAACAGTAGTTTGGATGCTGCCTGATGTATTAATTGCCAGTTTATATCTGGTATCATCTGTTAGCTAGCCTTTCTGATGATTAATCTTTATTGATGTATTTCTAGAGTACTCTGATTTAATAGATATAAGGATAACTAGGAAGACAGCTTGTGATTTTTATGCTTTCAGTTTTCTTGTTTATTCTCATAACCTTTCTCAGCTCTTTTTCCTATTTGAACAAGATTTTCAAAGCTGATCTGAACTTAGCCTGCTATTAATTTTCTAGCCCTTTCAGGAATCAAACTTGCCATTTTTAGGATAGGGTCATATACATATTCCATAAATATTCTGTGATCAGAGAGTATCTGGGGTTTCTTTGCATGCAGAGGTTACCGTCCAGTTTTAAAATTATTAGAAATTCCTCTGCCCAAATTAAGTTGCAACAAAGATCATTTGTCAAAGTCAGAAGTATGGATTTTATTTGATAGCAAATATGAGAGAGAGAGAGAGAAAGAGAGAGAGGAAGAGAAAGAAATAGAAAAGAGGCGGGGGGACAGAAAGAGAGTGACAGAGACAGAATAAAGAAAATATCACCGCTGTGGATCCCACCGTCATCCTGTTGATCCCTTCCATCTGGTCTTCTGGGTGGTGAAGGTCCCTCTGAAAATCATAGAATCCATTGGATTAATATATGCTCAGGCAGGGTGGGAATGCCCAGCTACCTCCCTGGTGGGGGAGAGGAGGGGAGGAGGGAGTGGTTAGTTTGAACTAGTCTCTTGCAGCAGACTCTGGATCTGTCACATCCCTTTGCATCATGTGCAGTCCTGTGGTACAAGGCCTCAGGAATAAGTCTGGGAGTGCCTTGGGGGTCATTGATGGATTATGACACCCCTCAGCTGCACTCACACTCAGGTGAGTGTCCTGTGGATGTGGCCTGTGGGGCTGGGGGTTTCACAGCTGGGCTGGTTTGTGTAAGGGAGGACCTGAGATGACAGAACAATAGTGTCCCCTTTATCTTATCTGGGTGGCTTATCTCACAGTCCAAAGTTCCAGTCAGGCATTTTCAAGGAGGAGTGGGCTTCTGTGGTTCTAGTTTCTTTATACAGATTTTGCTATGATGGGTAAAACTCCTTCACAGCAATGTTTAAGACATGAACCATTTCAATTGATGACACTTATTTAGTTCATGTGTTTTTCCAAATGGTACCTAAAATGTACAATGTGCTACTGAGTTTTTGTCATTCTTATCATGCTGCTTTTTGAATGCTGTTTTGTGAACTTTATATATTCAAGCAGTTTTATGGTTTCTTTATCCCCACTCTCCATTCCAATGCTTCTGCACTCCATGTCGCCCGTTGCCTTCTGTTTTAGCCAAGACTTCATATTCTAATTATTTCCCAAGGCCTTACCATCTCCATTGTGATTAACTATGTTCCATGTGGAAACTATCAATGCTTCATTAAACCCTATTCTGCTGATGCATCCTTCCTTTCCTTTATTTAAACAAAAATAATCAATTAACCATAGAAAGATGTCAAATTGATCTGGTGTATTCAGACTGGATGCATCATGCAGCTCATACAGAATGTATTGATCATCTACCATAACTGTGTTGTTAGCCATTCTCTTACTACTCAGAATCTGTGCATGAGCTATCTTGTCTTTTAGGGAGGGTCTTTTATGATTACTATTGCAGTAATGACTTGCTGATAAGTAGGAATCTCAGGACTGTTCTGAAATATTGCCACCTTGTGGCTTCTGGAAGATCACCATCTGTGCTATTTCATGTACTTAGTTGGAGGAAAGGACATAGAATAGATGAATTTCCAATAAATCACTAATGTAATCTGCTGCTTTTGTTTTTCAGCTTACAAAAAGTATAAATGAATCCTAGTAGTAGTACAAAAAATTGTACTTCCATGCATTGCATTAGGTTTCTTTTCACTCTCTTTTGTTTTGTTTTGTTTTGTTCTGTTTTGTTTTGTTTTGTTTTGTTTTTCCTTAAAGGAGATTAAAATGGCTGAAGTGTAATATAAGGGTGACAGAGATTGTGAACCCACTAAGATGTAGCTTTTAAAATTCTACAAAATTGAGCATGGTATCATACTCAGGTAGCAGGTGGTAATATTTAGGATGTACTTTGGAGTTACTGCTGACTAACTAGAAGCTGAATCTCAAAATTATATAGGTGAGTTGACTCAGAAAGTCTTATGAATATTTTACATCCATGTCTGATGTTTGTCTGCTCCAGGGAGAAAAATTTGGTTTAAAATATGGTGGCACTTTCCTCTTAGTATAGCAATAACAAAAGAAGATCTGTGAGAGACTGTAAAAATTGTTCAGTTAATTTCATGTTCCATATTGTAGAAGAATTTTGGAGAGAAGATGATCAAAATCTCCTTTCTTTTTTGATCTCCTTTCCCTATTTGTCATCATTGTTGGATAGTTATTATAACAAACAAATATATTCATGCTTTTTCAGCCAAGAAACAAATATGTCAAACCTAGTTTTCTCGCATGTTTTTTTTTTTTTTGTTTTGTTTTGTTTTTTTGTTTTTTTGGTTTTTTTGCTTTTTTTTTACTTTCTTTCTTCCTAAAGTCACTATAAAAATCCCAAAAATAAGGTAATATGGGCATGAAGTCTATCCTGAAAAATGTGGTTCAGTGCAAGGGAGGATGAAAAAGGACACTGATGTGGAGTGCCACCCAGACTTATTGCTTTCCCCAGCATGAGATTGGGAATCTCCAAGTTCTATTTAGAGCAAGTTCCAAAAGGCAGAACTCTCTGCCATCCAGGTGTGGGGCCCAGACTGATGGGTGAAGGCAGTGCCAGCATGCTGGCTGGAAGGAGCAGCTCAGGAGGAATTTAGTGAAGCTGGCTGGAAGAGATGGAGCTGTAACCACTACAGCCCTGTTCTCATGGGATTGAAAAACATGCAGACCAGTGCAGTTTTCTACATGGCCCTTCCAGACTGTAACTTCATTCTCAAAATGAATTCCAGCAGATGTGCATGTACAGTAGGATGAGAGGACAGTGAGCAATGAGATTCAAGAAACCAGAGAAACACAAGCTGCTCTGAGACAAGAGCAGTTCTCTTGATTGCTTCTCTCAGCTAGATTGCTTATCTCAGAAAAAAATGACAACTGTTTCCTTTGATAAAGTAGCCTGCTCTGACTGTAAATAGTATTTCCATTTTGTTTTCTTTGTATCTCACATGATGAACTACAGGAATACAACTTTGCATGGGGAAGCACAGCAAGTGTACCCAGTTTTTGGGGTAGAAATTTGTGAGGAGCCTTTAAACTGCACACTGGGCAACTGGAAAGAAAAAAGAGGAACATTTAAGATATTTATATGCTTTTGAGCCTTCTTTTCTGATGAAGGGAATATGGGTTCATTTACAGCCTGCTGAAAGAATTTGAAAATATACCACAGTAATTTCCCATTCAGATGTCAAAATGAATAATTTTGTACAATAGGAATAACTGCATAATATTTGGGCAACTGCGTGAAATGATTCTAAATCAAGGTGAAAATTTCAAAGGACTTTGAGTGTTTGGAATGAGCAGTAAAATGAGAAAATTTTCAAAATGGGAAGGGGACGGGCATCTTCATTTGGAGGCAGGCATGAGAAATGTATTAGGAATACACTGGGGACTCCCACAAAAAGCAGAGTTGGGATGCTGGTGGGAGAGGCTGTCCAGGGCAGGGATGGGGATAGAAGAGGGAATGTGGTGAGAAGCCTCCAAATTGGAGAATGCTGAAGAGAGTGTTGGGGCAGAATAGAGCATGCAGATGGTGGGTTTTTTTCTTCAGTAGTGTCTGCCTGCTTCTTTCCTCTCCCTTCTCAGAAATGAGAAATCACAACTCCTAGAGGGTGTGATTCTTGAGCTCCTCTTCTATTTTAGAAGCCCCACTTGTGTGTGTGAGATAACAAAATGGCTTCAGGCCTGCCCAGGAGACTTCAGGCACCCTCCTCTCCTGGTCCTTGTGTACCAGGGGAGACACCTCCATACACAATGGTCAAAGCAGACACCTGGAGATTATCCAGCCCAACCACTCCTTCAAATCAGGACTGCCAGCAACACCAGGTCTGGTCAGCTGTGGCTTTGTCTAGTCAAGTCTTGAATAACTATTAAAGTTTTTCCTTGAGTCCAACCCAGAATGAAAGTTGCAGTCCAGGGTTATGTATTTGTAAATGGGGTTGAGAATGTTCCAAGCAGTAATATAAGGTATTTTTGTCCATTAACAATGGGAAACACTTTTTTCTTATCTATTTCTCTGCCTTGGCATATTTTCCTTCTTTGTCACAAGCATAGTTGTTCTAGTTGTTGAATAGGGCCAAGGTAACACTGAGCAATTCTTAATTGGTTTGGTATGTACATTTTGACTTGCCTTGGAGTCAAAATGAATGTTTATTCCTCCTTTTTTTTCCAAGTGATGCTCTATTGCTGTGGGAAAAAGAAATTTATATGCTTTTCTTAATTGACTGTCCTTTTAAAAATAGCTAAGTCTTCATTAGTAGTGCAGTAATCATTATTAATCAGGATGATACAATTGGCAGAAGCAGCCTGGTTTGGCATTTGAAATCCCAGAAGAGGAGTGTGAATGTAAAATGTTGTGAATGAAGGAGATGTAGGTCCTCCTCTATCATTTTCTTTTCTTAGTGAGATTTCTACAGGGAATGCAAAATCATTGACTGACAATTACAATCTCTGAGAGGAATTTCTTTTTCAGCATGTGATTTCACTTTAGACCGTTTTAATGCTGTGTGAAGATTTAAAGTAGGAGAAGAGTGTACAAATTCCTAAAATAGTGTAAGTTGGTTGTTTGTTTGGCCAAAATTTAATTTTCTGCGTAGAAAACAGCTGTAATAATCCTAAAAAACATTGTGAACCGCTGAGAAGGAATAAAATGTAGAAACATTTTGTTTCTACTAGACCACGTGTTTAGGAATATGTCACGTGTTGAGGCTACCTCAACACAAAATAGTTTGTGACCAATTAGGTGGTTTGCAACATGAGTGTTGTTTTATTTTGGTAAAAGTTGTTGATAATTGATTAGAGCTCCCTGTGTTACTCTTTCTACTTTTTCCTGTCATCACCCATCCCTGTTAGAGGCAGCAATCACTCAAGCATGAATGGCACCATAAATGTGAGTGATCTTCCATTAGTTTTGTCACTTGTTCCATTCAATGCACTATCCTGCTAATGGATTTAGTTCTGGCAGGTTTGAGTTTGCCAATTTGAGGTTTCCCAGCCAATGCACCAATTATTGTGGTAGGTTTAGGGCTGGCTAAATTGCCACTGCACCCACTGGAATCATTTACTCATTTCCTGCTGTGAGATAGGATTAGGAGGAAGGCAAAACAGCCTCAAACTTTGAAGGGTATAAAGAAAACTTTAGTACCAGAAACCACAAGAAAAAAATAATAATCAAAATAAAATTTTCAGAACACTTCTCCTCCTCCCTAACCTCTTTTCTTTCACAGTGACAATGTACAGAAACAAATCAGTCAGTTTAACATCTCTAAAAAAAGCTCTCTCCAGTTAACTTAGGGAGAGGAGACTGTCTCTTCAGTCTATGGAGACTTCTACACGAGAAACAGTTTTCTCTTGGCCTCAATGTCACAGTGATCAGCTACCTGGCAGAATAGAAATCTGATAACTATGAGAAAGTTCTTTCCTTGAATGACGTTTTCCCACAAATCTTATTGAGGACCATGTCAACTTATGGAGCACATAAGTTTAAGGATTAGAAGTTCAAGCAAAGGCTCTCATCTTCTCTTGGAAACAGAGATCTTTCTACTTCCCTGGGGGCAACAGGGGTCTTCATCTCTCTCCTGTCCATTCAAACTTCTCATGAGATCACAGCTACTTTAATATCTGCTTATTTCAACAAAATTGCTTTAGTTCATGGCTCCAATTTGAACATTTCTTCCACCCTATAACCATTTTATAAGTTATAGGGAAACAAGAGTGTCTAATTTACCAATTATATACTACTCCATTGCTTAAATAAGAATTTTGGTTCACTACTCTCCTCATTCCCTCATTTGGGACCTGACTCCTCCTTCTTACCTGACTTCAATATCTCTGTGCTGATTTCTGTGCATGTCTTCATCTGTGTCCTTCTCTTTCACTCAAGAGAGAGAACAAAGTGTCTGCAAGTCTCGTTCTGGGCAGTGAAAGAGTGAACATCTTGCCCAAGGTCTGCAGGTGGTCATGAGATCCCTCCCTTCTCTGAAACGGGTCCCGTCGGGCTTCCCAAGCCCTGACACTTCCCAAACCCTGACACTTCCCAAGCCCTGACACTTCCCAAGCCCTGACACTTCCTGAGCCCTGACACTTCCCAAGCCCTGGCACTTCCTGAGCCCTGACACTTCCCAAGCCCTGGCACTTCCTCAGCCCTGACACTTCCCAAGCCCTGACACTTCCCCAGCCCTGACACTTCCCAATGCCCTGACACTTCCCAAGCCCTGGCACTTCCTCAGCCCTGACACTTCCCAATGCCCTGACACTTCCCAAGCCCTGACACTTCCCGAGCCCTGGCACTTCCTCAGCCCTGACACTTCCCAATGCCCTGACACTTCCCAAGCTCTGACACTTCCCCAGCCCTGACACTTCCCAAGCCCTGACACTTCCCAAGCTCTGACACTTCCTCAGCCCTGACACTTCCCCAGCCCTGACACTTCCCAAGCCCTGGCACTTCCCAAGCTCTGACACTTCCCCAGCCCTGACACTTCCCAAGCCCTGACACTTCCCAAGCCCTGACACTTCCCAAGCTCTGACACTTCCCAAGCTCTGACACTTCCCAAGCCCTGACACTTCCTGAGCGTCAGAGCCCATCCCAGCCCTGCCTGGTGTTACCTGCTCCAGAGTGGAAGGGAAAGAGAGCTTCCCCAGGCTTTGTTCATTTTAAAATGCCTATTCACAGAGGCGTGTTCAGCCCTCTGTTCTGGTTTGGAGGACAGGTGTCTGCCAATAAGGCAGGAGCTTCTCTTTGAAATGGAGAATGTGAACCCCCTCCCTCCAAATTATTGTAATTTTGAAATTAAGAGGCTTTCAAGCAAAGATATGGGAATTAGGAGTAACAGTTCTTTACTAGGAAAATTAAAATAGAAGTACAGTATTACAAAGAATGATCCCAAAACACTGACAGAGTCAGAATACAACCTGACCCCCTGTCAGTCAGGGTGTTGGTAGCAGTCCCATTAAATGGTGGCTGCATCCTCCTGCAGTGGCAGATGTGGTTCAGCTGGAGCAGTGCTCCTGTAGAAGGTGCAGTTTTCCTCTGAAGGTCCAGGGATGATGTGGAAAGGTCCATCTTTCCTCTGGATCCAATGTAAATAAGGTATCTTGCTGTCCAAAATCTCAGTTTTTATCTAGGTAGGAAAGGCTTGGTTCCTCCCCCTGGCTGGAGCTTCTCCCCATGGGATGATGTAATTTTATCAGTCATACAGTGGGACTCAATGGCCCAGCAGCAGATGATCTCTTCCTGGAGGAAGGATGGGTTGTGGAAAAGATAAAGATGATTGCCCCACCTGGTTTCAAAGGCCCATTAGCAGATAATATGTGCCATGGAGATAAGGAATCACTGCCACACCCGGCTTCAAGAGATGGTGATAAAATACACATTTCTGGTCACATCCTGTACTGCAACCCAAGACACCTTCTCAGTGGTTTAATAGGTAGGTAATTCTAAAAATTAATCCCTGACTGATTTTTGCCAGACATAGAGGGAGCTCTCAGAAAAAAAATCATTTCTGTGAATGTCTCCTTCCTTCCTCACTAAATGTAATGTGTGCAAATCCAGCACACCTACACACCCAGTTTTCCTTTTAGCCTGATTTCCAGATTATTTTTATAATCAGATCAGGAGCAAATTAAAAAACTGGACAAAAATTGTAAGACTTGCTGAATAAAGATCCAGGCAGAATCCCTTCCCAAACCTTCCAATAGCTGTATTTTGTGTACATGGATTCACTCTTGCTGCTCCAAAACTCTGAGTCCTCCAGTATTCCTTAGGCTGACCTCAAGGGCAATACTGCTTTTGCTTGACAGATGAGATTTTGCTGTAAATAGAAGAGACTTATATTCTTTCTAGAGAGCTGGATGGTGTTTTTCATTTCCTTTCAGTGCTTTGATACTTTGCATTGCAGGTTCTTTCTTACATTTTGTAGTCTCCCTTTCAGGGACAAATCCTTACAGTCATGCTGCTGCTTCCCTTCTCTGTCTGAAAGGTCAGCAGTGGCTGCCCCTTGAGAAAGCCATAACTGAGTCTTTCCTCACTTGATTAGTCTGAGGCTGCCAACCTTCCTTGTATAGACTCTACAATTCTTCAGTAGTAGTCATTTTTTATTCTTTTTCTCATCTCTAATGAATAAAGCAAGCCATTGTAATTTGATAGAGGATTTTCATATGTTTCCTTCAGGTCTTGTTATAGTCAACCTAACATGTACAGGAATCATTGTTTTTGTAGCCTCCCTTATTACATCTGGCATGTGCACATTTCAGTGCTGTCAGGTGCTGTATTCTACAGTTCTCCAATGCTGCCTTTACAGAAATTATTCTTATTACTGCCCTGGATTCCATGTTATTTGCCATGCACTGCAGACATTATCTGTGAGCTGTTTATTCACATATTGCAATTGTGTTTGCAGGCTGTAGGAGAGCTATTCAGTTAGCACTGCTCTCTGGAGGAGTCTGTCAGTATAATTTGTGGTTGCTTGTTTGTCTGGTTAAGTCTGACTTTCTAGGAAACAGAAGCCTAAAACCCACTCTCTCCATAACAGTTTTGGAATTTACTAACCTATTTCAGCAAAATGGTGAAGATCTTGATTAATGTGTTCAATGAAAGAGAAGGTACAGGGAACATTTAGTCCTTATCAGACATTGTCAATTTCTCATCCAGAGCAATACGTATAAAATTGCAGCATCACTTATGCCACCTTAACCACCAGAGAATTTAGCCATCAGTACGAATTCCTCTCTTGTATGGGGTCTCTATTGTCTGAGAGGTGGTCAGCTCATTCTATAGCTCCAGTTTATTTCTCTAACACAGTAAATCAAATTTAAGACACAAGTAGCAGTCAACAGAGCTTTGTAAGATCTGCTGGACAAAATACTTATTTTGGATTGTAACCCAAAATTTGGGTTTCCCAAATACAATTCTGCTCCAGAAATATAAGTTTACTTAATTAAATCAACTTAAAATTTACAGCAAAAAACAATTTTTTTAGTGATATGAGATACTTTGGTTATTTGACAATAACTATATCTGTCAAGTGTCAACAAATATTTAATTCCATAATATTCTTTGCAATATTCTTGGTGTACATTGTTAGGAATGTAGAGGAGATCTTAAACAAGTCCTGCCTTTGACTCAGATTTCTGGTAGTATCTCTGAGGTGGCCTGCACCCCAGATCACTCTCATTCAAATGTTCTTAATAATGGTCAATTAGGTCTATTACAAAATGAATTATTTATTTAATTGACACAAATTTAAGAGACATAAGACTTTAACAGATGACATATTACACAGGATAAAGAAAAGAAACACTAGTAGCTGATAGCATACAGTGCACAACTGAGGTACCTAATATTACAGCTAGTGAAGAAATAGTATAGATTAGGATTCCATGTAGCTTACCATCCAATTGCTGATGGGGCACATAGGATCACACATAGGATCCTTCCTCTTAATTCCCAGGAAGGTAACCACAGAATTTGCATCTGAATTCATGGGAGAAGTCCTGCACATTTCCAGGGTGTGCATAGGAGGCTTCTATCTCTGTGAAAATGTGTGCAGCTTTTATAGTTAGTAAAGTAATGAGTTTCTTAGTGAAGAATTCCAAGCTTGTTTTTCTGCATCTCACTCTCAAGGTGAGATGTTTATTGTCAGCTGAGGATCTCACCTCCCTGGTGCCAGAGATTGCTCACTGCTGCTGGATATCTGTTCAGCTTGGGTTATCTCACCAATGCCTGTGGTGGGGAGAATGTCCCAAGCCATGCACCAGCTGATGGGCATAGCAGATAAGCTCTTCTGTGGCAGGGGGTAATGTCCTGCTACATATACATAAGAAGAGTAGGGAAGAGAGCTGATGATCCTTAGCCTCAAGACAATATGACCACTACAAATATATGACAAAACTTTAAAGTTCACCAGGGCAGTTCTACAAAGTTTAACTTATTACTTCTTTCAATGTGTCTTCCAGAAGAAACTGTTAAAATAAAAAGCAAAAAAAAAAAAATTGAATAAACTTTTAGTATTATTTGATGGCTTTATCTGGTGAATGTGTGCATGTTAGCAACACAAAAATACTTGCAGATATCCTCTTCTTATTTTTTCTCATTTATTTAATATCGATTAAAGCAAAGGAGGATGTGGTTGGTCCAAAATATGCACTTCTGTGTCATCTTGCAGCTGCCTTTACAGTGGCTCTAGATTGTCAGATGACAGAACCACAGAATAGCTGAGGCAGGAAGGGCACTCTGGAAAGTCATCTAGTCCAACCACCTTGGTTTCCAGGGTGAGATGCTTCATCACTTTCAGGACCCGAGGTGAAACTGACTGGCCTGCAGTCCCCTGTGTCCTCCTCCTTCTCCTTCTTGGCTAGAGAACTTTCTGCAGTCTTGCATCACTTCCCCCAGTCACTATATTTGACTGTTAGGAGTGGCCTGACAGTAACATCTGACAGCTCACTCAGTGAGCTTGTGAATGTGTCCTGCCAGGGACCATGGACTTACTTCTATCCAGTTTGCTTAATTATTCCCTGACCTAATCCTCTTCCACCAAGGGTGTGCCTTCCTTGCTCTAGCCTCACCTGTTGGTGTCTGGAACCCGAGATTCCTGAATCAGATGGGATGTGGTTATGGGAATTCATTCAGACTGTTGTCATGGCTGAAACTAGCATGTCTGATGGATAAACTTGGAAATGCATCTTAAGTGGCCAGCATTTTCTGGGTAGGTATCTAAGGATACCTTACAACACCTAAGAACAGCAGCTGCAGATTTTCCAGATGGTACCTGTGAATGGGCCAGAATATGTGGGAAAAATGCATGGGACTTTATATAGTCAATACTGACAAGATCCATAATATTAGAGACCCTTTTTATGTAGGTCAGTGACCCATGCTAAAAAATTCTCTGTGAGTACAGCAAGAAGATGTGTTTAGCCAGGGTTTTGTACTGATGTAGTTCATTAAAGACATTGCCACACTGGCCAAGATGCCATTAAAACTGTGCTTACTGTTCCACTGAATTTGACAGTGGATAAATCCATCATCTACTCTCACTGCTTAATAACCAGCTGTCAAAGTCCTTGTAATGTAACACTTTCATTATATCCAGGAAGAAATAGGACACACAAAAGAATAGCAAATGATCCTGGGAAGTCTTTCCCAGCCAGACAGATAAATGCTGCTAAGAATAAAGTAAGTTGTTGTTGTTATTATTAGAGCTATGATGTTAATGAAAAATATGGACAATTATATTCTGTTGAAGCTGGCTTTTGGAAGCTGTAGGTTTGTTTTTTCTGGTTTGTTGTTGTTTCTGGTTGTTGGGGGGTTTTTTTTGTTTGTTTGTTTTTTTTGTTTTGTTTTTGTTTTTTTTTTTGTTTTTTTGTTTTGTTTTGTTTTTTTGTTTGTTTTTTTTTTTAGTGCAGAAGACTTAAGAAAAGACACCCACACAGTTCACAAGAGTTTGAGATAAATAGTTCATATTATTTATGCAGCAGACATTTTAATGAAGCAGATTAAGAGAAGGTTGTCCAGTTTGCTAGTTTATAACTTTTGGAAAATAGTCACACACTATACCACAAAACTGATGTTGTTTATATTTTCTTTTAGGAACGTCTCTTGATGAGCCTTTTGCCCAGGAATGTTGCAATGGAAATGAAGGAAGACTTCCTGAAGCCACCTGAAAGGATTTTCCACAAGATTTACATTCAAAGGCATGACAATGTTAGGTAGGAATGATGTAGCCTATGAAATTATCTAAAGAACTAAGAGTATTTATTACAAGGATAGTGATGTATAATTGCAGTCAGGTTTCAGAGGGAAAAAAAAAAAAGCAATACATATTTATCATTTGTACAAAGTAGAAGAATGGGTGCACCAGGAAGATTTAATAATCTTCTCAGGAGATAAGTCTGAATCAATAAACATCTTAGAATAGTAGTGCCAGGAGACAGACAGTTTTTTCAAATGACTAGTCATTGCTTTTGTACTGTATTATGTTTTGGGTGAACAGGAGTATTTATTCTGCATGGTTGTTTTTACACATTTTTATTTTTCTGATATTAAGATGAATTGCTTCTAAATTAATATATTTTCCTGGATAATAGCATAGAAACACAGAAAGAAAATGTGATGTAAACATAAAGAAATGTGTATTTGTCCACATCACATGAGCATTATCCCCCAGACATTATTGACTAAGGCTCAGTTCTACTTCTTGCTCTTGTTCAGTAGTTGACTCTATGCAAGTGCTGTCATTTATAATGTTTCTTCTTAAAGTGCATTCTCATTTGTTATTCTTCTTTGCCTCCAAAACAAATTCCTTAAAGACCTTGTCTGTGTTTTATCACACTACTGCCTTGCTTCCACATCAAAAGCAGCATCAAAGAAGTTCAGTTGGTGTCACATTTTTTACTAAACAAGGTGCAGTGTTTGTGATGCCACAGAGCTGCCTTGATTTGCATGGTGTACTCATGTAGCAAAGGAGTAAACTTCCTCATCCACTGCTAAGCTCCTTCTCTCAAGATTTAGTCTGCCTCCCATTGAGCTTTAATATATACAAGGACCAATTCCTAGTGACTAAGTTGTTGCAACTGAAAGCATTCCTGTCACTAAGGGAATGAGAGATGTCTGTGATAGGAGTGTGCAGAAAACTGCCATACTAGGTTAGTTTTGCACTGTAAAATTTAACATTACTGAATTAAAAATAAGTAGTTTACTTCATGTTAATGGTTAAATCTTGCATAATATTAATCTCATCAGTTTGCATACAAAACTTGGCCTTTAACAATCAGTTTAAAGTTGGTTCTAAGTGCATGCTGTCCCAAAGATGATACTGAAAATGATTGTGTTGTTTGCAGTATCTGATGGTTCTCAATTGTCAAAGTCTGATTTGAGAGCTCCTGAAGGACACATTCAAAACCTAAGTGAGCTGTCTTATTCCTTCACTTATCCTTGTTTATGTCACATAGGTTTATGCACTCCTCACCAGCACCATTTGCACTTTTTTTCTTTTTCTTGCCAGTCTTCCATCTTTGAATGATAACCTGTCTGTCTATTACAGTCAGTTTTACTAACCAAGTCTCAGCTATGCCAGGTTTTGATGTTTGGTGTCTTCTACTTCTACCCTTTGGTGATCACATTCCTTAATATACCAATAAAAATTGTATCTATATCCTCACAATGCTATGAAACACATGTATACAACTGTAGGTTGCCCTTATATTCAGGGTCAAGGTAACACTGATAATTATATCATGATTAGTATATTTATATCTTGCATGTGTCACAAGTCCCTGCATTCATTATATTGTGTACAGTCATCTTAAACAACTTTGCAATTGATTGTAGTGCATCTGAGTCCTCTCTTTTGATAAGTTTTTTTTGAAATGTAACCTCAGGAGTTACATGGCATGTTTCTTCCACATAACTACTAAAAATTCTATGGCTTATTCACTGCTTCAATGTGGAGTTCATAAAAGTTTTTTAAATCCAAATACCCTGTTTGGAGAGGTGAATTCATTCTCTGACATTAAGAAGGTACTTTTGGGGCAAATGAAGCCCAAGTAAGATGGGGTCATTTTAATGTCACAGGTAATATCCTCAGGGAAGAGAACTGAAAATAGCAGATCTCCCTTCATCATCTGTACTTACAAGAAACTGTATTGCCATTTATTTAAGTAATGCAAATGGAGTGAAATAGTGTCCAATAAATCCCACGTCCCAGTAGGGACAGAGTTTCATGTGAAAAATAAGACATTCATACAACTGCCCAGAAAAACATGTTACAATACACATCCCTCTGTAAGAAGTGAATGGGACTGGGAAAAAGTACTGGCATGTTTCAGATAACCATGGCAACAGTCCTGGCTTATCAATTAGTTGGTGAATATTTTATCAACTACCCAAGAGCTGTTGAATGACTGCCTGCAACTCCCTGTGCCTCTGGAGAGGGGTGCGCCATCCTTTGATCAGCTCTTCCCAGATCTGTAGTACATCTGATACCTTGTAGTTTTTGAACAGAATTGCTGTGCAGTAAGAAATGAGAGCATGTGTTTTAAATGGAGACAAATAACCTAATGCAAATGCACCATGCAAAACAAGATATGCAAACACACATCCAGTATGGCAAGGAAAATAAATTCGACAACCAGGAAACCAAAATAATTATAACTAATATAATATCTGTGTTTATCAGAAGGAAATAGTCTGTATACAGTCCATGAGCTGTTTCAACACATTACAAGTGTTATTTTACTGGAGTAGTCCCAGATAAGGAGACCATGGAAGATGTGGGAACCAGATGTCAAGTTATGTGTAAAGGCTACCCAACAGACCAGCTCTTCAGTGGTGCTCAGAATATGCTTTGTAACATGAAGGAAACATACTTTTTTTAAGATTAAGTTAATAAATTTAAGGTTCATCATTCCTTTTTTCCTTATTCCTGCAGGGATGAGAAATTTACAGATCATATATGTAGCATCTATTATAATATATAATACATATAATACATATAATACAGCATCTATTGTAAAAACTCACTAGTCCTGACTGCATCTCTCCATGGACCCATAATTAAATTATGAAAATTTCAAATTGAGTTTCAGCTCAAATATATGCCCTGTATGGAAACCTCAACACATTTTGTTGTTTGTCTCTTTTGGAATGGACATTAGATATTCATAAAACTGTTTCAACTCATGGGTGGATAAGAATATGGCTGACTTATTGTATTACCACACAACTTCTTGCTTCATTCTGTGACTCCAACAATATTGAAGAGATAAAAAGAAAATGAACATTGAACAGATAAAAATTTCTTGAGCCTCTGGTACAGCAGTTTCATTTAGCCTTATTTTTATGAGTGTGAAATAAACCTGGATGCTTTGTAAGAAGAGATATTAATTTTAGGAAACACATTGCCTGATTTCAAAGCTACTAATAAAAAGATTCCTTATGGCATTTTAGAGGTTCGTGAGACTCAATCTGAAGCCAGAGCACAATCTGCAGATACTTATGAGCAAATATTTCTAGTCTGTCCTGTCTTTCAGAAAACATCAGAACTTAAATAATTTTTTAATTTATCTTATCCATTCCAATGTTTTAAAAAGCTGTGATCATGATGCCTATTAACAGACTTTTGTATGTAGTCTTTCTGAACTTGAAAGACTTCACAGTGAGGTAGTTTTTTGTAAATTAGTATTATGTAAAAAAACAGCCTGCCTTTGTTTTTATTTTTAACAACCATCTTTAATTTTAGAGAGCATTTTTTTTCTTAAACATTGGAGTGAGTAATACATAAAATTAATAATAAACTTATCTTTGAGGCAAAAAGAGTCCTACAGGTTCCTTTCTGAGGCACCATATGCCATTAAAATACTCTTTTTACTGTAAGCTGTACTTTAATTAAACAAATGAACGAACTGAAAATAAAAAACAGGGCATACAACCCTCCTTACTTTGCAGAGTACTTGTTTATACAAGTGGCTCCATTGAAAACAGCAGGACTATTCAAGTGCACAAAGCACGTGAACGAGAGCTGTTAAAAACAAACATTTACTACCTGTGAGCTGTCAGATCTCTTGTGTAACCTGGCAGGATTTCTCCTTCTGAACGGCCTGGAGAATCACATAGAAAATAGTTGCTCTGTCAATACTCACCCTTGGGAAGCAGCTTAAATCTCTTAAGCCAAGGCACAGGCTTTCTGCACTCGGGTCTAGCAGGTGCAGCTGTGGTGCAGTCACTGTGCAGGTGCTGGCCATGCCTGCCTGCAGGAATCATGGGGGAGAAAACAGCATGCAGAAGGTCCTGGAGTGATAACTTTTACCCAGAAAGGTTCCAGATTGTCAAGGAGTATGAGATAATGTGATGTATGTAACTCATATGCCAGTGCTGAACCAGCTTGTCTCTGTGACAAAGGAGAGAAATGTCTGTTTATACTGTTTCCTTTCCTGAACTTGCTCACTGTACTGCTGCCTGGCTTTTGTTCAGAATTTATATACCAGAACAAGTTAGAAATATCTGTTGGTGTTTCAAACAAAATAGCCCAGGTAGCTCTAAAAAAAAAATCCTTAGGAAACTTCCCTTAGACATTGGAATCATTAAATCATAGAATGGTTTGAGTAGGACAGAGCCTTTAAAGATCATCTAGTCCTGAAGTCAGGTTCATCTTTTGCTACATAATGTTGCTCAAAAGCCTGACCAGCCTGAGCTTGAATATTTCCAGAGATGGTGCATCCATGGCTTCCCTTTGAAACCTGATCCACCCTCATAGTGAAGAATTTCTTCTTCGCATTTCATCTAAATCTACCCAGTTTTAGTTTAAAACCATTCCCACTTGTCCTATCAGTAGAGAACCTGATAAAAAGTCCATCTCCAGCTCTCTTGTAGACCCCCTTTAGGGTCTGGAAGGCTGCTATGTCAGTCTGGAGCCCTGTCTTCTCCAGGCTGAAAAAACACATCCAGGTGTCAATACCTCTAATGGGTGCCTGGAACAGTGCAAAGGCATTCCAGAAATTCCAGCCAGTGAGTCAGCTTTTGCTGGGTTCTGGCTCAGATGCCTCTACACAAATGTACCTAAGATTGTCAAATCACTATTTCCATGAGCATTCATTTTGCAAAACTCAGTTTGGGATCATAGTTGTAGACTAAAATAATAACATTCCTCTGTATAAATTAAATCATATTTTAAAGAAATTAGTATCTTAGGAGTTATGTGAAAAAGAAATTAACAAGAACTATTGAAATGAAATGCAAAATGTTACTGCTAATCTTGCTGTCTGAAATACCTTTTCAAAAAATTTAATAAGACCCTTAGAATGTATTTGTAGGTTCACAAGTTAAGTTTTAGTAAAATCAAATCATGTCAAAGAAAATTCTATAAAGCAGTGAAAGGCATATGTGCATTTTCCTTATAACTTTGTGATTTTACTTTGCATGATATATTTTTCTTTGAAGGATTTATGATTAATCATCAAATTGAAAGTGACAAAATTAAGTGTTATTATCTATTATCTAGAGTTATTACAAAGTGTGTTCACTAAAATACCAGTTCTATCATCTGTATCTGCATTTGTAAGCATCATTACTGTAAGATGGTGAAGTCCAAGTGAATATTACCATGAATATTGTATGAACATAATGTATGTATCAGTTCAAGTCCTTTTTGGAAACAGTTTACTACGAAGAGTCAGGGTTAGTCAAGGAAAATAAAAAAGGGAAGTGTTAATTTACAGTATACATGGGCTAATCAACAATTCCAGTTAATTTAAACATGTTTTTTGGGATGACCATGCATCTTAATTAATATGCTTCCTTCAGAAAAAGTATAAGGGCATAACCTTGAAGCTGCAGGACAAACCATTTTTGTTAATTAGAAGTTCCTGTTGATACCTTCTCATGTATAGTTTTTAACCTTTATGTAATCTCAAGTGACTTCAGTTCTGTTATTATTTCATCTGCATACTTAGCTACAAAAAACCCAATATTAAAAGCCATGGTCATATTTTGGTTCAAAGATAAGAACACATGCAAATTAGTATTTCAGTGATAGCAGCGACAGACTTGCTATACTCAGGAACCTGCTATGACTTCAAGAGAAGTTGGCATGAATGTTTTAGCTATGAACAGATATGAAAGATAGCTGTTAGTGATTTTCAGCTTGAAAATGATTTTATAGACATTGTAAACAGAAGTGACAGGTGGAAAATAGTCAGAAAACTCTGCAACTGAAGTTTGCTAATGAAACACTTCTCTTCTTACAGACTTAGCCCTCAGACACTTCTTTAAGATCTGTTGAGTTTATGGAAAATTTTAGTACTTTTATTTATAATACTTTGCCGCTCATTATAATTTAGAGCTATGAACACAAAGGGGATATTTAACCACATTCACTGTCTTCAGACGCTGCAATCAATGTTTTATTTTGCTCTACTATACTCCAATATATTCGGAAAAATAATATTTATGCAAAGCTGTGTGTCAGTTGTAGTTAGCTATAGTGGTATTGTGTGGAAGGATATGTGTACAAAGCTTTGAGATAGAAAACATAGGTTTGTTGATTATTGCTGGTGGATTAGGAGTGCCCTGCTCTACATGTGGCAGCTGTGTCAATCCTGTGGGCAGGTCACCACTTGTTATACTGGGGTTGCATTTTTGGAGACAGGCACATGACTGAGCACACTGAGATCATGCATCACAGCCCAGATTTATTGATGCACACCCCCTTTAACAGGGGGTTCAAAATTCCTGAACTGGATCAACTGCCTGGTCGAGGTTTCAACACTGCCCAGCTCACTGACCAACTGATTCCTCTGCATTCAGGATTGAATGGAATTGGCTGGGGTCCCCTGTTTGAGTTGGAATCCAGCCTACCATTGTTTCACCTAGGGGCTCATTTACTTCTAGGCTGGTTGAGTTTGGGAGTTCTGTTATGGCCAAACTTATGCACCCAACACGAAGGAAATCAGGGAAAAATGCTAGGAGGCCGTCACGGATGGATAAGCAGCTGCTGAGCAAACCCAGAGCAAAAAAAGAACCTTTCAGGAAGTGGAAACAAGGACAGAAAACAGGGAAATTATACAGGAAGTTAGGGACAAGGTTAGGGAAGCCAATGTCCAGATAGAATTGAGTCTGACAAGAGTATTGAGGGTAACAGAAAGGGCTTCTATAGGTATGTTGCAAGCAAAAGAAAGGCTAGGGATTTCTTGGATTCTCTCCAATAAGGAATAGGAGACCTGGCTACCCTGGCCAAAAGGAAGGCTGAAGTTCTCAACAACTTCTGCACCTCATTCTTCAACAGCAAGTGCCCCAGCCATGCCACCCTGGTCAAAGAAAAAAAAGTGAGGATGAGGTTCAAGACTATCTAAGGAGCCTGAATTTGTACAAGTCCACAGGACCTGAGTAGATTAATCTGTGAGCTCTGAGGGAACTGGCAGATGACATTGCTAAGCCACTATCATATTTGAAAAGTCATGGTAATGAGGTGAAGTCCCTAATGACTGGAAATAAGGAACTATAGCCCTCATTTTTAGAAAGGGGAAACCAGAAAATCTGGAGAACTCTAGTCTAGTCAGTCTCATTTCTGTGCCATGCAAGATTGTGGAGCATTGCTGAGCCCCTGGGCAATGAGGCAACACCAGCCTCTGTAATTATTTCTCTGTAGCTGTTACAACACTGTAATAACCACCTAGCCTTCCTAACCACATTCACATTGCTTGTAGGGAAGAGCAGGGCTTGAGTCATGTGCAAGATACGCTGCTGAGCGAGCAGAAGTCACTTTAGTCCTTTGTTTCCAATTTCTTTCCACATTCATTTATCTTCTTTCATTAATAATTAAAGAATAATTAAAGAAGATTGTTGGGTTTTTTTCTGGTCTTCCACAAAGTGCCCAATGGCATTATTAATTCTGTGGAATCAAATTGTTTAATTGTGTGGAATTAAAGAAAGGACAGTTACATCCCTGAATAGTCATTAAGAGAAACAATTGTTAATTGGTAGCTTCTTACTTCTTGTTTCTATATATGCCAGCATTTGCATTTTTAAAAATAAAATTACTTGGCAATCATTATGAAGTGTTCCTTTGTATACCATACCATTATGAGGAATCTTTCATGCATAAATAAGGTATCCTTAGTTTACTCTAGTTTAATGCTCTCTGAGGATGTGGACCTCCATAGCAATTACAGATCAAGTTATTGTGAAGTAAGACTACTTTGCTCTTAAATGAGTGTATCTGCTGTAGTGATTAATATGCTTTAACACTGATGTCACTCCTGTAGCTGCTTTGTTTAACTTTTCTGAGTATGTTAGACATGGCCTAAATTTAAAGCTTTCAGTATTTTTGTGTTAATAATATATCCAAAGCAGAGGAAAGGGAATTTCAGGGACAGTGTGGGGACTTGGACTTTGAGAATAGTTGAATATATGTGGCCCTGGAAACAGCTCAGGTTTATGACTGGAATTCTAGCACTGTATATCTTACAATTTCTCTCTTTAGTACCGTTATTATTTCATGGCCATAGCAAGAATTCAAATCTCTTCTCTGTTCTCAATCCCTGTGACTGACTTTGCCATCTCCTCATAAAGAATTTCTTGTCCTTTACTTTCCAAAAACCTGAGCAGAACATAAAAAAGTTTATTGCATCAGTTGGGTAATTTGACTCCATGTCACAGACCAAGATGCTGCTCTACTTTCTTTTAGATGTTGTACAATGAGAGAATGTGTTGGTGCTGCCCCACATGCTTGCAGTACAGGGAGTGTGGGGAAAGGCTACAGGTGGACACAGATGGGTGTGGTGATTTCAGTTCAAAAACCAGACAGAAACACCCATTAAGTGTAGTGGTTTTGGTTCACCTATCTGAGTTTCCTGGCCAATGCACCAATTAATGTAGTGGGTCTAATGCTGGTCAAATGCCAGTGTACTCACTAGAATTATTTACTCATTTTCTGCTGCAAGACAAGGATTAGGAGGAAAGCAAAGCAGGCTCAAACTTTAAAGGGTATAGAGAAAACTGTATTAACAGAATTAAAAGATAAATAATAATAAAATCAGAATAAGCCTTCAGTACACTTATCCTCCCACACCCTCTTTTCTTTCCCACTGACAACATAAAGAGACAAAACCTGTGACTTTCAGTAAATTTACCACCTCTAAAATAGTCTTCAGTTCACTTAGGGACAGGAGTCTGTCTTGCCATGCCATGGAGACTTCTTCACAAGAAACAGTTTTCTTGTGGCTTCAGTGTCACAGAGAATCAGCCTCCCACCAAAAATCTGTTCACAATGTGATAGTTCCTCCCATGCCTTGCAGCTTTCCCACAGCTGCTTTCATGGGCCAAATATGCAGGTCACTTTGCTGGTGTTATTGATCTCTGTTAATCCATTTTACTTTACCCATCACTTGGCTGGTTCACTTTTAGGGTAGCAGAGACATGAATCAGTAAAATTAACTTAATGCTGACTTTATTGTAATAAGCCTTTTTGTTGTGCTTAAATGGCATGGAAATGGAATAACTATTTTTCCCTTGAACCAGGGCCATCTTGAGCAATGTTTTCATAATGCATTCTCCAAGGAGTACTGGTGGAGACACTGCCCCAAGGATTAACATGACAACATAGAGGTTTTGTTTGCAGACCAATGTCATTGAACTTTGGATGAGTTGGTTTTGTGCTGGAGTATGCTGCTTACTTGCTGTGGTGGACAAGGGATTTAAACAACTGGGTAAAATGAAATTATAGAAACAGGGTCTGAGTCAGGAGTTGTATTTGCCATTTTTTGGTAACACATTAGAAGTATTGAGACTTGCTTATGAAGAGTGGAAAACAGTAGATTGATTAGACCTGCTTTTCTAGCATTGCTTTTTAATCTAAAGAGTGAAGTTTTGTTGAGGCAGATGGGAGTACATAATGTTTAATTCAACTTACAATTAGCTAACTAAGTTTTACCCTATGTCAAGTATACCTAGGCTTTATATCATGGGATGGTTTACTGGTGTTTTCATTAATTATTTGACATTTCTAGTCTGGGTGTTGGAGATAAATGCAGTGTGTTCCTGGTTCTGTGCTTCTACCAGCAGAAGGAGTCTAAAGAGTTGAAAGGATCACAGCACCACACTCTTGAGTTTTCTGATTTACACAAGAATTTTTATTCTTTCAATCACAATGTAACCTGCACTCACTTCAATTATCTCCCTTGATCAACACTGACTAGCAGGGATTGTTAAAGCAGATTAAACTGTTGGACATTAAATCCTTGGTGATACTGATGAAAGTTGGACACTTACCTGAGCCAGGCAGCACAGTGCAGAGAATATTGGTTTGACATTGTGGATTCCAGCTCCTCACAGGGAGCTGATGTAAGACCACATCACAGACCTACTGCACCCAAGTTATTAACCCCTGTCTTTCAGTACACAGTAAAGTTTATCAGTTTGGCTGTGGAACTGTCTGTGAAACTGATTTAGCTGGGGAAGTCGTAGCTGCAAAGAGAATAAATTGTTCACCATGCTCCTAGAGTACTCACTGGGCACTCCATGAATGAGGGGTTTTGCCTCCTCTGCCAGGTAGGTATGGAGCCATTGAAAGCATCTGAGAGTTCTCTACAACAGCTGACAGCACCAGACTAATGCCCATTTTTCTAACTCTTTTCCTTTTTTTTTTTTTTTTTTTTTTTTTGCAACTGGCACTTTATTGATAATATTTCAGGACTTTTTGGAGTTTGTGCTTTGGGTCACATTTGTGCTATGAAAGAGAGCAACGAGAATGTGAAGATATCTTCTCTACTGATTTATCTGTGTCTTTTTCCTTCTTTACAGCATTTTGTTTGCAGACATAGTGGGGTTCACTAGTTTGGCATCACAGTGTACTGCCCAAGAGCTGGTGAAGCTGCTGAATGAGCTTTTTGGAAAATTTGATGAATTAGCTACAGTAAGTACAACTCTCTTATTTCAATTTAATTTACATTTCCTGCTGAAAAATGATGCATCAGTTATTCTTGCTAGAAATCTGTAATAGACTGATTTAGCCCCACATGTCATGAATTTTGAAAGCTTCAATCTTTTATTAATAGTCTAGAGAAAAAACAATAATTTTAATTGTTTAGGAAAGAAGAGTGCTATTTTTAAATATACTTTTCTTTCCCCTTCATGCAGTCCATCATTGTTCTTCATTGGCTTTGTCTGCACAAAATAGAGAAAATTTTTCAATATTTACATTTTTATCCTTCATCGAAAAAAGATCAGAAAAATGGAAAATATGAATATTGGCTGTATGGTGTAAAATCTTCTATGATAATAGGAAACTAGAGGGTAAAATTCATTTTTCACAGAGAGCACTCCTTAAAACAGAAATGATGGTAGCATTTCAGAGAAGTTATTGTAGGCAAAATAGGATCCATATCATAAATTGATGCCTATGTTTTTGTTGTTGCACTTATATTGTGCTAGATTCCCTAAGGAAGAGAAAATGAGAGAAATGTTCCCTGCCTATAACTCCAAGCAGCCTAATTTGACAAGAGCCATTTGATGGGAAATGAGAGGAATTGCTGTGCCAAGAAAAGTCACACATCTTGTTTCAAATTACATTTAACAAGATGCTGAAAATGTGTTTTGCCCCTGAACCAAGCAGAACTTCATCAAATCTATCTTATTTGCCAGCTGTCCTTAAAACCTTCGTTGCTGAGAAGTAACTCTTCCACATAAATTATGCTCCTCTACTCTCTAGCTATTTTGCCTTCAGACTCTGTGCAGCAGCCTAAAGAAAATATTTGTTTAGGCCCTTGACATAAATAGCATCCACATTTTTTCAGTCCAAACTCACTTCTCCTTGATGCAGTCTTTCACATGAGATCTAAAGCATGTGGACATTCAGCACCTAAATCTCCCTCTTGATAAACAGTTCTCAAGGACCCCAAGGAGAAAGAAACCTTCTGCTCCACAAGGTGCTAGGGTTAAGACCTATTCTTAGTTAAGTGGGTTATCCTTTGATGGAGTGCTATATTCTGATTTGCACTAGATATTCAAGTCAAAAAAACTTGTGTGTTCCCTTTTTTCCAAGAAAAGCAGAAGATTAACTTAGATGCTTAGCAGAGATGCAATGGAATTCTAGGGGGTTTAGGCATGAATTTGTGTAACCAATTCATTACTGGAGCTACTGGCAGTGTCTCCTAGAGAGCCCAGAGTAGTTCATAGATTTTGCCTTAGAAATAAAAATGGACTTCCATTTAGATAGTAATTTGCGAGAGCTTAAATGCTTTAAGTGTTCAAATATCCTCCTCACTTTGATTTCATTTTAATTTCATTACTGAATTTCATCCATTATATGTCAACCAGACATATAACAAGCTCTTTTAAAACTTAAAATGCTCATTTGTGGAGTCTTCATAGCCATGAAATAGAGCCATGTAATAAAAGGGAGGTACTGCAATATAACACAAGATCACACACGTGCAGACAGAAATAGAAATATATAGATAAATATATAAATAGAAATAGGTATCCTATGGTGTGTCATGGCTCTGAAGCCAGGGACAGGGCAGCCCTACCGTGGTTGCTCCCTTTGCCAGTGACACCAGTGGTACCAGGCAGGTGCCAGCTTTTGGTGCAAGGTCAGTTGCTGATCATGGAAGAAGCAGTTTGGAGATAGCAGAAGAGCAAAAAAGCCTCAGTTTTCCTGTTCAGCCTGCCAGAATTCCTTTTCAAATTAAAAAAAAAAATTAAAAAATCATGGTTTCTTTCAGCTGTGTGAGGAAGATTTACTATTTATGGTTAATCTAGTTCAGATTGTGCTTCAGTGAGGTGTGATTAAGGATAGACCTACAAGCTTTCCTTAGTGCCTTGTGATTTGATTAAGGGAAAACTTGTAATTGTGTCTTCAGCAGTCAGAGAAAGGTTCTGAGAAGTACAGCTTTTCAGAAGGATTCTGATCTCTTCTGATCTCAGCAGCTTCTAGATATTTATTATTAGGTCAAAACAGAGGGCTGATTTTAAAACTGTGCTGTGCTTGAGTGTTCAGAATGATTAAATAGGAAATTGCAGAGACTTTAAAGAAGAGTGTAACAGGGATAGGTAGGGCCCCAGGATTACTAAAGTGCAGTCTGTGAGTGTACCTGTTGTGTGCTGCTGTTTCTTGGGAAGCAATGTCAACTGGAAGGTGCAGTTTATGACCACCTATCTTGAAACAATTACCTTGTCTTAAAAATATAATGCTTTAGAAGAATCCCCATCAGCACAGTAGAAAGTATAATAAATATAAGGCAGTGTGTATTTGCTGAATCTTGGCATTTCAGCACATTGACACATTGTAGAAATAGTGAATCTTTGTTTTTTGACAGTATAGTTCTGCTAAACTTTGTCCTTCTCACACTTAGAAGCTGGTTTATGCTTTTTACATTAGTTATTTCTCTCTTTCCATATGCTGTTTCTTTAGATATTTTTTGTTCGTGGTTTTTTGGGGGATTTTTTTCTCTAAGGCACATAGTTTTGCTCTCTTTGAAATACTGCACTTTTTTTTTTTTTTTTTTTTAAATCACAATAGCTTCAGATATAGTTACAACTCATGACAGAGTTCTGAAAGTGAACCTTAGGTTTCAATATAAAGTCATTCAATTCCTTTGAAAATGTACTTTAGCATTCTGTTAGTAGAGAGGGGGAAAAAATCCTGATCTTACTACTTCCTCTTAGAATTCATTTATATTTTTATCATTTAAAAATACCTTTTATTTGTACTTTTATCATGTCCTTTCATGTCTATTCACCTCTAGAGAAAGTATGTTTTTTAAGCACTTATCTTCCACATGTTATTTTACCTTGCAAATCACTGAGCCTTTAGGAAGAGAGCTAGGGAAGAGACAGTCAGAATACAGTACTTAAATTCATAAAATATCTTGAGTTGGCAGGGACCCATGGGGATCATCAAATCAAAAGCCCCATTCCTTGCAGTACTACCTAAAACTGAACCATATGACAATGAGTATTGTCCAGATGCTCCCTGAAAATAATGGCATTAATTCTGTTTTCTTTTTCACAATAGCACTGTTTGGTTTTTTAAAGAAAAAGTCTTAGGTAATCTTATTTTATATAGGATTTTGAGGTCTCCTCAGTAACTTTTGGGTCCTGAGGCAAACTTCAATCACTTTGAAGGAATGTGAGTCTCAAAAATATAAACAAAAATGAGTGTCATTACTTAGTATTCTTGCAGGAGTGTGACTTTGTCCTAGACAGACATCAGAGAATCCACATGGGAAGGTGCTGTTATGAATTCCCCAGGGCTCATTTGTATGTCTGGTTACTGAAGTTTTATAATGTCACTGTCTTTAGGCACCCTGATGGAAGCATTTTGGGTGAGTTTGTCCATGCTAGGATTCCCTTGGGATGCAACAATAACAAGCCACCTTCCTGAACACAGAGTTGGTGAAGTTTCTCATAAGGCCCATGAATAGTTCAACTCATAAGAATTTATTTTTATTGGATTTTATCTGCTGCTCAGGCTTAGTTTACTTAGTTCTGGCTGTTACTGTGAAGTTTCTTGGTTTCTTCCCATTAAACCAGGGTAGCTTTGTGCAGGCTCAGATTTGGCCCTGCTGATAGTCATTCTGCATTAAATATTATCAATAAATGCTGCAGGCAACTGGTCTTTGAATGAGGTCTTCAGATGCCTTGCAATCAACCTTTGACACTATAGCTAGCTTTCAGTTTCATTCTTCAGCTGTAAGAGTGACAAATTTTAATGAGAAATAATAATTTGCATTATGCTGTCATGGTCAAAGTTCTATTATGTTTTGATGCAGTTTAGACATGTCCCAAATATTTGACTTTTGATATGTCATCTTAATAGAAAAGAGGAGGCAGTTATACAGCATCCTGAATTTTAATGAAGCAGGTTTGATTTTTGAGAAGTTTCTATTTTCTTTAATTGCTTTTTTCTTTGATAGATTTTTTTCTCACATACTTCCTGCATCTAATCTATATGCAGAGTCAATTATTTGTCTTTAGAGATTCAGGTATTTGCCTTTCAGCATCCATCTTTCTGCATCTTGGACTTCTAAGGCTTTTCATTTACAAGCTGACAAGGATAAAAGAATTTTAGGTGCTTTTCAAAGGACATCACTAGCAGAGGGTTTTAATATTCTGAATGAAAGTTGTTATTTCTTCATGGCACTTTTGGTATCTATTAGGTAGACTGGTACACACCACTTCCTTGTTCTTTCTATTTACAGTTATGTATACCTCCAGGCTTTGTCAGGCTGAGTTTATTTTTATTTCTTTCTATTTTAATTTAGTATCCTTCCTTGATTGCCTTCTTAGCATTTAACAATTTTTGCTTTACTTATTTTAATGTTACTGAAGTGTCTCTTTCTACCAGTTCAAGCTCAAAGATACTGAAAAACATTAGCCTTAGGCAAAGAATCAGTAGATAATATTTTTAATCAGCTTGTATGTTTCTTAACTGTGTCAAGAACGGTCAGTTCTTTGCTGAGCATTGAACCAGATTTTCTTAGAAGTAATCACTCTAAAAAATTGCATCTATATTATTTGCATCTATGTCTTATATTGCATCTATATAATTATTTTAAGATAATTATGATGAATTTTTAAAATATAAAGTGCACAAAGTTTTGTGGACTGTTTAGGATGGGTAAATTAGTCCTGTAAAGCATAAGTATAAACTTACATTCTGTAATGTAAAGTTTAAATTCAGTTCTGAACATTCATCTGGAGACATCTCTCAGGAGAGACCTAAGGGAGTAAACTTTCTTAAATGAAAGTGGTCTTAGTCAATATGCTGTAATTCTGTAGGATCAGGGAAGAACAATGTGTGTGTGGAGCAAAGCTGAAGCAATTGCCTGGGGATAGTTTTCCAGGGGAAAAATTAACATTACACACTCTAAGTACTCTAGGAACATATAAATGGGCAAGTACCCCAGAGAGTAGGTCTTGCCTATTTTACTGTATATTTTGGGTAAGAGGATACTGTGCTTGGTATGCTAATTCTTTGTCACAATTCTTGTCATAATTTCTATGCTTGTAGTAAATTAACAAATTGTTCCTGAGTTTATATACTGCAAAAATTGTGCAGGACTGTATTGGATTGTTCCAATCAGCCTCAGGTGCTTGAAGTGTGGGCATATGTACTGACACTCTTTTGACCTGTTGTGCAGTTAGCATAGAAAAAAGTATTTCTGGAATAGGGAAAAATAACCATTTCCTGAATTTTAGAGCTTAATTTTTCAGCATTTTGTAGTGCATTTGTTTTAGGCTTGCTTCTCCTGGAATATATCTTCAAAAAAAGACAGAATCTGAAAGGATACTTAATAAAACCTAGGAAGGAGACAATCATCTGTGTCAGTCATGATGATTGCATAAAATATGCTTGCTAAAATCCTTTTTCATTTCCAAGTAAATGAATATATATAACTGTTGCATAGGTTTTCTCTGTCTGGAACTAAAAACATTTTAACATTTTAGTTTTGCAAAATTACACTTCATGTGAATTAAGGAAAGAATTTGTTGTAAGAATGAGAGTGTAGGCAAAATTTAGGTCATCTTAGATCAGAATATATAATTGCCAATATAATTGAGGGAAAGCATTTGAAACAAATGTCATCCTTTTCAAAGCTATCCTGAATAATTCTACATTTTTTCATGCATAATGTGGCTCCTATGATGGTAGATAATTTGTAATGACTTCACAAACACATTACTAAATTGAAAGCTTACAAATATTCATCTGGAGATGGACAGCTTTCCTCAATCAGAGCCTATCAAGTAATTTTCTGTGGCACTTCCTATACTTCCTATACCTCATTTGTTTCCTTTTTGTATTTTCTGCCACTGTAGAAACTCTTCTTTTTATGTCTTTCTAACTCTTATTGCAATAAGTATGTCTCCATTACTCAGCTAAATCAAACTCTATGGGGTTTTGCAGTTAGCTCATTCTCAAAGCTTTTTATGCTGGGACTAGCAGATGTACAAGAACTAATGTTAGTTATAAAGTTGCCATTTGCAAGATTTATTCCATTAAAAGGTTATTAAAATAGTTCTTTCAATTTTTAAACCCACACTTCAAAACCTGGGGGGGAAATGGTAAAATATGTATGTAGTAATTGTAGGGTTCAATGGAATTTTTTAATAGGCTGAACAGTTTTCATAAGTGTATATCACTATTGGCACACTGCAGTGTAACAGAGCTGGTGGTAATGTCTGTGTCACTTTATTACACTTAGGATTTGATTATGAAGTTTATCTGAGAAGATGGCTTCAATAATCTCTCACATTGTGGCCCACATTCAGTATAGTTATTAAAATAGATTTGGATGCTACTCAGAGAAAACGTGTTGCCAGATCTCTTTTGTTTTACTGAAAAAAAAAAAAAAAAAGAAATGTGGTAAATGAAATTATTGTCTGTCCTTAATGAAAGTTGCAGATTAGTAAACTGAGACCTGGATCTCTTAGAGTGGGTTCAGAAGATAGTAACAAGGATGATCAGAGGGCTGGAACATCTCTCCTGTGAAGAAAGACTGGGAGGGTTGAGTGAAGAAGGTTCTCAGTGTGTAAAAGGGGACTTATAAAAAAGTCAGGAAGGACTTTACCAAGGCCTATAGGACAAAGGAGCAAATGGTTTTAAACTGAAAGTTCCAAAGGGGTATTGAGGTAGAGTTCTAAAGACTTTTTCATGCCAATCTAAACCCACATTTTCCTCTTTTTCTGCACGTAGCTGTCTTTTGAGAATACTGCTGCAGTCTGGAGACATTCACTCGGTTGTGCTTTCCATGGAATGCTTTCAGTTTTGTTTTTCTCTAAAGTTCTTTGATGCACAAAACTGTTACTGCTGAGAGAAAAAAATAGAAATATTTTTTTATGTTTCCTTAACTTTGGAAGAGAATTAAATATAATAAGAAAGTGTCAATATCAAAAAATGTAAAGCAGTGACTTACAGAGTCTCTTCCTGTCATCATGCACTGAGCTTAATAACTTTGTACAACATTGCTTATTTATGTTATACAGCCTTTCAACTAACACCATCCAATTCACTGCCTTTTCTTTTATGACCTTGAAAGATGGTGATCTGTCCTTCACCATTTTCATAACAGCCAAAAACTGTTTTGTGTTCTTCCAAAGGCACTTGGAGCAGTAAGACAGTCACTGTATCTCTGCTTAAAGGAAAGAGTGGATTAGTAATGCCAGAAATAGGTAACAACACCCAAATATCTTCTACCAATCTGTACTCAAATCTTTTGGAAGGGGGGAGCTCAAAACTGGTATCTGGCCCACAACTATCAGACTGAGACACTTTCGTTAGTACTGCAGAGAATGAATATTAAAATCTGCCTTTATCCCATGTCCTGTGTATCTATGCAAAAAGGTGCAGGTAAGTTTGCAGAACTTGCACATATATATGGATGGATGCATATATCTGTACTGTATGATAGCTAATATATAGGCTTTTATGATTTTGTTCCAATCTAATAAACAACTGTAATGGAATTGAATAGACACATAATTTCATCTCCAGAGGATGTAGCAGAAGACACAATTCTTTCTTCAAGTCTTTTGCATGTGCACACACATCTGTAGTAAATTATAACTTCAAGAGTGATTCAAAGGTTTCTAATCCAATTTTCTACTGAGATTAATAGCATTTTGGCAGAAAGTGCTGCAAATGTTAAATATGCTGCACATGCTATACACGTTGGAAATAAGATGCAGTGGTAACAGTGGTAAATCCTATTTTGTCTTCTCTCAAGACCACTTTGGAAGCAGAATGAAGTTCTAGGTTTGTGAAGAGAGATAAATAAGGAATGCATTTCATTGTTCTTTTTTGTCTTCAGGGAGTTTTAGACATGCTTTGAATATTTTCCCCTAGTAGTCATTTTATGCAGTAGTAACTAAGAAATGTCTGTAACTGTTAGACTGGATTATTGAATTATATCTTGGGTCCCTGAGGATAAGAGGGACAGCTGGTATAAATTAGTGTAGCTCCCCTGAAACACATAATGCCATGCTGATTAATGTGGACTGAAAATTTGATCCCCTTTGCCTACCTGATAAAGACAATTCAGAGGATTTCTCCAACAAAGGAAGCTGTTGGAACAGGGCTTTCCAAATGAAAGTGACTGATAATCCAAGAAGGAAGAAATAGAGAAGACAAAAACCAAGGGAGAAAAACCCTTTCCTGAGGGGCACTGATATTTCTTTTGTCTCATTGAACATCTGTAAGGGAAGATGACCATGCCTCTCTCTGGCACTGCCTAGCCACAATGATTAAGTTCTTGACAGCAGAGCTAAAAGTTCATCTGTGTTCCTTCTTCAGCCCTCATAGTTCACCATTTTGCCCCAGAGTTAATTCTACTTCAGTGAAAACTGAGCCTTCAAAAATTGCGTTTAGTGGTTTCCCTCTATCCATGACTTCTCTTCAATATGTGAAGAAAATACTGAGCTAGTGAGATTTTTTTCAGGGAGTAGGGCAATGTTTTTCCTTCCACAGAGGCATGAAGGGGTTTTGAGCTCCAGAACTGCTTCCCATGCTGCCCATGCACCCATCTCATTCCACTCTCCTGTGTGTAGGGCTGCTCCTGTACTAATTTGCAGCTATGCCCAGTCAATATCCAGAAATCTCACCACAGCTGAAGTCTGATGTTAAGGATGTCAAAGCCTTGCCCTGAAACCATAAAGCCATCTGTAAGTTCAGGCCTAATAAATCTCTTCCCCTTGGCCCCAACATGTAAACAGCTGAACTTGAACATGTATGGGCTGTGGTTTTCTACTTTTTTTTTTTTTTAACACTCTAACTTTGCAATATCTAAGCATTTTAGGCAGTGATCAAACTCCTGTTCCCATTTATGTAGGCTAAGCAAAACAAAATATTAACATTTCTAAAGTCCTTATGAGTCATTAAAGTCATTATGAGAGAGTGCAAGTCTGGTAGGATCTGAGTTAGGGGAAATGGGAAACACTACTTATGCATCTTTTAGTAGGCCTTATTAATCCTTTCTCTTATTCTGCAAAGCATGACCAAATCCACATTGACTGGGTATGGTAAAGAAACTTTCTGAACCTTATATGAGGCAGGTTTTTTTAGGACTGACAAAAAAAGGTCTTTCTAATTTATGGATTAATAAAGTCCTGCCTACTCATAGATTGTGATTCCAGGAGGTTAGGACAATAAAAGTTTGAAAAGCACACCTGCAGACAAGTTTGCTTTCAGACTTGCAGACAAAGAAATGGATTAATATAATAAGCATAAAGTGTATTGCAATTAAGTTACACAAACTCAGCCTTGGCACAATTCCACTGCAGTCAATAGAGTTACAGAGAAGACAGAGTTCAATGTTTATACTCTTAAAATCTTGTCTTTTAAAGTTGTGGTCTATCTAACCTTCCTTTTTGGCTCACTTTTATAGGTACCACATGCCATGATGAGACATGACTATGTACAAATACACAGATTGTTGCAGTGATGAAGGAGGACCAGGGACTCATTCTGGCATTAGCATTTGCCATCTCCAAAATAAATAAAAGCTTTAAAGAAACTCTTCTCCTACCAGACAGAGTTACAAGCAACTAAAATTGATTCTCATTTTGGATCTATTCACATAACAATTACTTACTTGGATAACCTATTAATAAAAACAAGGTTCCAGCAGTGATAATAAGGATTGTTGCAATATGACATATAAGAAAGATCTTCCTTTAAAAGACTTTGCACTTATTCAGTATGATCTCTCTGTTCTAGAGAACATTTGGCTGTCATTCTTAAGTAATTTGCTGGGAGATGTCTGACACCTTCTTTATTATTTCTTTGAGGCAACATATATAAGTGTATATGTATAAGCTTTTTTTACAAACTGCAAAATCTTTTCTCTTTTTATTAGAAAATAACCATAGCCTAGGTATATCAAACATTTGGTCTTATATGGTAAAAGAATGTGAAGGTAATGTTCTGAATTTTCAGTTTTTCAGTCTGAATTGACAGACTTCACTCTTTATGCAAAATGCATTAAATAAAGAACTACAAAAACAACAAAACCTCAGAGTTGTTTGAAACTAAGGCCCTCCCCTCCTAGTTTTACATAGCAGACAGATAGAATAAGCTGCTCTATGAAGTGCTTTCCTGAAAGGAAAGCTCTTAGTAACTTTGAAGTGTCCTCTGCTTTCTGAGTTGGACTTTCCCTACACACTGACTGACCCTGTGACTGACAGTTGTGCCAGAGGGATTTCTGCAGATCCACTTGGATCTTAGTGCCTCAGTAAGGCACCACAGGTGGGCAAGCTGCCTGGCTAATGCAGTGCTGGCAATCTCCAGTGCTTTTTATCATGTGCATAAAACCAAATTATCTGTTGTTTCTAAACAGGCATTGCTTGTATCAGTTGTGACTGGAATTTGTAACTAAGACACACGAATTCATCAGCATTACAAATGTGAAAAATACTGACAAGAGAAGGATTTTTGGAAGCTGCTGAGGAAATAAAGAAAGAGAAGGAGATTGTTTTGTTAATTTGCATAACACTCCTTAAAAAGATGGCTTTTTCAAAGCTGCACTGTGACTCTTTCCTGGAAGTCTACCTCCCATATCAAGAAAAAGAAAACAAACAATTTTCTAGAGATTACTGTATATTATAAATCAGGATAGTGGGGACAATATCTGATAAGGAACAAACAGGCTATATGGATTTCAAAACCAGCAGGTGATTTAGCCATTTGTCTTCCATCAAGATAAATATCTCTCCTGCAAATACTATTGCACTTATTTTCTTCTTTTAATTTTGTACTGCACAAAGAAGAAATTGACTCAGAAAAGTGGTAATAGAGGAAACTCTGTTTTGTTTTTTTTTTCTTTCTTTAACTGTCTACCAGGATGTTACCAAGTCATTAGAATGAGCCATTTGTGAAGGAGACAGTGACAGGAGAAATCCGTGATTGATTAACATTGGTGTTGTTCTCCCCAGATTACTGAAATGGCTTTTCTGAATAGCTTTCCTAAGGGTCAAATAGGCATTTCCTGGCCACAAATCATGCATACCAAATTTGAAGATGAAAAGGCCCTTATAGAAGATTTTGAAGTATGGGCAAAATTTAATTTATTTTGGAAAGCAGGCTTCAGCTTCAACTACTGAGTACACTCTAGTGCTTCAAGATCTGCCCAAAAGTGGGTTGGAGTGGGGGGAAGCCTTTTTTTGACAGTATAATCTAGTGGTATCTAGTGAAAAACCCTGTGGTTTCCACTAAAAATATAGTGATTAGTGTCCAAAAGCCTTGAATTAAAAGTACTGTTCTGTGCCAATGTAGATTTTGAGATTTGCATATTATTTTGTGTGCATCAATAATTATTTTACTTACATAGTACCATTCAGCAAAGGATTTCAAAAAAGTCTGAGTAAAATTGGGGAGGCAGTTTTGACTATAGGCTGCAGAAATAGTGTTAGGGCCCTGGTGATAGTCATCTTAAAAGAATTATGCTTGTATTCATTAAAATATATATTAGCATTGGCAAGTAGAGATATATTTAAAATCCTGCTGTACAGAAGAACAAATGTTAAGTAGTCACAACTGGAAAAGTCTTTTCTATTACTTAAGCATACCCAAAAAGACAGCTTTCTTCTTTGATTTGAGATCTGAATTTGCTGCTTAATTTATTAAAATAAGTAGACCAGCCAACTTTTCCAAGCAGTGCCTTTTTCCTTGCATGAACAGAGGTAGTTCTTGTTTGATAGTACTTGTTCAATGCTGAGTCCCAAATTCTGGTGTGGGTAATGATGTGGAGAATGTGGTCAGCTCAGGAAGGCTTTAATTCTTGTAGGTAGGAGACTGGATGAAGATATATGCCTGCATGAGAAACTGCACAATTATGATTCTATGATTAGCGTTTTTTTTCCAGAAATTTTAAATTCCACCGTCACTGCCCTCTCTTTTCTTTCCCCTTTCTGTGTTGCTGAAGTCAAGTCTATATTGCACTTTGCTGGGAAAGGAATCAGACTTTTGTGAATCCCTTCCCATCACATTCACAACAGCTAATTTTTCATAGTGCTTGCTGTAAGAATCCCAGCTTTGCAAATTTGATTCATTTAATCAGGTTGTTTACTTTTTCTGTACCCACTCTAAGTGGGTAGAAGTTGCCATAGTCTAGTTACAAAGGATACCATCATCTCTTTATGCCTCCTCATAGTTTATTAGTTAAAGGCACTGGTCTTTTAAAGGCATCTTGTTATGTGCTCTCTGTTTAGAAATGAACTTTCTGCTCAGATGGATGTGCAATTATCACATGCCATCATTTCTGTATATTTTTTTTTAAATGGGAGAGTTTTAGCCAAACCTTTTTGGCTGTAGAAATTAAACATGCAAACAGCAGATAAACCTGTTTGTAATGCAAAATGACTTAGCTTCTCATCTGCAAGACTGTCATACTGATCATGCTGTATTGCAAACTGTGGTTTATGAATAGGAAATGCAAAAATGTGTGTACTTTTACAGATAAATAAATAATCTTTCCTGGTGAATTGGAACGGAATTTGAAAAAAAGAGTTCTCAGAATGCAACATTTCCCAATATTCAGTGGTGGTTTGGCCTCAGTCCTTTGGTTTGGGTTCATACAGAAGTGAAGTCTCATTGTAAATCTTGAATTTATAGTAACTAGCATGAGGGCAAGGTAATAACTTTTGTTCACAACTATATGTTTAATTAGTGTTAACCCATGTGTTTTGAACAATGCAGGGCTGATGTCCAGTATATATGTGTCTATTTATAAATAAATAAACACATGTGTGTGCCAGCTGTTGTGTACAGGGAACCCAGATTTCACAAACTGTAAATTACCTCATTTAATCACAGCAAGATTCCCTGAATTATTGCATAGTATCAGAGAAGATTTTTACCCTGTTAATATATTTATATAAACAGTAAAACTTTTCCCATTCTGTTTTTACGAAAGGAAAATCATTGCAGAAGAATAAAAATCCTAGGGGACTGTTACTACTGCGTATCAGGATTGACCCAGCCCAAAACAGACCATGCCCACTGCTGTGTTGAGATGGGACTGGACATGATTGACACCATCACGTAAGTACCAGGCATGGTGACAGCCAGGAGTGCTGCAGCAGCTCCTGAGTGCTGCTCAGGAAGTGTGCTCTTAGAAAAACATCAGTGTCTGCCAGCACTACTCACCTGCCAAGTCACACCCTGGCATTCAGGCCACAGGACCCTCATTTCTGGAATGGCCACTCCAGACATTGGTTTTCCACCCCATTTAATCACTGTAAGGAGTAAGTGTGCAAATTGAGTGTGTAGAGGCACATACATGTACTGAAAAGGTGGCAGGAAGATAATGAGAATTAGGAAAATATGAAAATATGAAAGGAGTCAAATTTGTTGTTCTGCAGTGATAAACACTGCTCATTTTTCACACTGGTATGTAAACTAAAAAACCAGTCCTGATGTATGCCTGTTGTATGTATGTTTGTCCTCTCAAAATCATAGCCTGCTGATTATTTCTTTTTAATGTAATGTTTAAACCTTTAATTTATTCTGCTTTTCAGAAATGTGACATGAAATTTACTTTGCTGCTCAGATTCTTGTTTATGCTTGAGAGGTCTACATTGATCATTGTTTTGCCAAGGCAAAAAACATGGATGTGAGAGAACTGTGAACAAGTTTTAGCTGAAGCTGGAGATCTATTTCATTACATAGGAGGGAAAGGATAAAGATGGAAAAATTCTTCACTACTGTGTTGCTCACTTTTTCTTTTCATTTGCTAAACATACTAAAAATCTCTCAGAGTGTGAAGATTTGGTTAAATTAATTCATTTTCTTCCTTATTCAATGCAAGTTCATCATGCTTGTAAGCATTGTAAAATTGATTAAACACTTTGAAATCTCTTAGTCTATAATTTATGATAGTCTATGAAAATATAAAATCCTAAAAGAATATGTGTATTATTTTGGCAGTATATGGATGCTCCATTTATAAGGAAGCCCTGACCTTTAGAAACATAAGTAGATGTACAGGTCTTGCACACGTTTTTTAATGGCCTTTTGGTTTGTTCAGGGTTTTTTTAAAATCCCTGGAAAGCAAGAGATGATGCTCTCATCCTTTTTTAAACCTGGCATGAATCTTTAATTCATTAGTGGTGCTGTATTTCATGTATACAAATAAGGTATTGATACAGCGGTATCCTCTTCAGAATGTTTCAGTTTTACTATTAGAGATGAACATGTTTCCATTTTTGAGTATGCTTTATTGGCTACTGACATGATAATATAAAAGTTTAAAAAAGGAGTTGAATTAGAAAAGAATGGACTGAGACTGTTCAGCCTGCAGAAGAGAAGGCTCAGAGGGACTCCTATCAATGCAAACAAATACCTAGTGAGAGGGAGTCAAGAGGACAAACTTCTCTCAGTGACATGCAGTCCCAGCATGAGAGGAAATGGGCACAAATTGAAAAACAGGAAATTAAATTTCAGTAGAAGAAAAACTTTTTATTGCAGAGGTAGTTAGAGAGGTTCCCTGAAAAGTTGTGGCATTTGTGTCCTTGGAGAAATTTAAACTCAGCTGGGCACAGTTCTGGGCAAACTTCTGTAGCTGTCTGTTCTCTGAGCAAATATGTTGGTCTAGATGATTTCCAGAGGCCCCTTGCAGCATCAGCAACTTTGCAATTTTAAGGGGATGAGCTGTAGTATTTTATCTAGATATATTTATTCTGAGTTTGTGGTAGAAGATAACTGGCCATTTCAGGACTTTATTTTTTAAAGAATTCATAGATTTTAGGTCTTTTGTGTAGTTAGTGGTCAGAGCATGGTGAGAGTGCAAGATGGGCAAGGTTTTAAGACAGTGCCAGATTTACTTAGGGTTGTTCAATAGCTAGGGACCTATTCTGCATTTTTTGTGCATAAGCACAATTAGTCTCTCTTCTTTACAAAAACCAAAGTTAGAAGATAGATTTCCCCAGACTAATTTGTTTTAAAATATGTTTAGTAAATGAGAACTCAGGAGCTTCTGAGAGTGAAGTTGGAATGCAGCATTTTATATTGTATTGGTATGATTATTAGGCTTTGTTTATCAGTTCCATGACATACAGAGTCACTTTTTTTTAAACTTCTCCTTTTCAAGCAGAGGTAGATGCCAGCTGGTAGTCTTTTTAAAGTTTATTCACTTTACTGTAGAATTCAGGCCTTGACACTGTAAATTTTTGTTTGGAATTTGTCATCCCTTGTGATAGATTTGTCATGTTACCTGGGATAAACAAACAAACAAACAAATAAATAAATAAATAAATAAATAAATAAATAAATAAATAAAATCACCTGAACTGTGATTAAAAAAGTCCATCCCAGAGACATTTACTAACAAGAGGTGGGGTTTTTTTCTGAAAAATCAAGGAAGAGAGGCTTCTATGGCTGATTGATGGTTCTGTGATTGGACTGTGTTGAATGTGTTCGTATAAATTGATGCATTCCATTCTCTTCATATTCTGTGTAACTGTTAAGTATCCTACAATGTGGTGCTGAATGTATCATCTGAGAATTTAATTTTCAAAGTATTATAAAATAATTATAATTTTCACAATTTCATCCATCTTCCTCAAAACTTCCTTCAAAGTTTTTTCTTCAAGGGAAGAGAACCAAAATAATTATGGGAGGAGCTTTTTATTCTTAAAAACTGACAAAACAGATGTTATTATATTCTGCTTCTATTCCAAGAGAATTTCTGCAGCCATTATGTCAGTGCCTCAGTATAGACCAAGTGCTTGCTCTACTCTAGAGTCACTTAAAGTGCCACAGCAACAAATGAAATGTTCAATGTTGCTCTTACCATATGAGTTTTGACTGTCAAGCTTTTGCTAGTAATAAAATTAAAATGATTATATTTGTTAGTGCCTCTGCTATACCATGTATTTATCCAAGATGTCCTCACCTTGGTTATGAGCACTGTATTAGGCCAAGTACTACAGGAAATATCAAGTTTTCCTGTGTGATTTTTGCCTGAGGAAATGGACAGAAGCATTAACTTCCCTAAGTTTTTCCCCTGTCATCCAAAAGTCCTGGAAATGTGTGAACTGGCAGGAGTGAATTGACCTCAGCCCTGACTGTCTGTCCTAGTGCTCTGCTGGGGCAGAGTATCTGACTGAACCAAAAACCATATCTGTGCCTTCAACCAGGAAACATTCATTTCTGCAGGTATTGTTAGACCTAAAGACAATACTTAAATAATTATAAGAAATGGCATGCAGAGCTGTTTTGCTTCCCTCCTGGACTGCTCAGGAGCACAGGTCAGGAGCTGTTCTGTAGGTGATCTAAATTACTTTCACAGCTTGCAGCAGCACATAAAATACTTGTTGTTAAGAAGGGAACTAAAGTTTAAAGGCTTTGTAGGAAACTCAAGCTTTTTTTCTTCTTAGCCAGTTTCAGAGTAGACTCTAAACATGACTGGTTTAAAAAGAAAATGATCTTTGATTTCCATTTGTTTCTGGGCCTGCTTTTGTGTTAACATTTGGAAAAGTTTAGTATAGGAAGTTATGAGAGAATAAGTTATAATGAATAATTTATTTGAGAAACTCCTTTTTCCTATTCCTGTCTTGTTTGAGAATTGCTGATGTTTTCTTAGAAATGTAATTATAATTTAAAATACCTCAGTGGAGATTTTTGTGGTATTTTATTGTAGAAATGTCTATGTTTTTTGGGAACATTATCATTTTACTGCTCTGAATTGAAATTTGAAGTATCTTCTTTATATATTTCCTCATTTTTATAGCTCAGTGGGGTATATTTATGTAAATTATCTGCATAAAGAGCACAAAGGTCTACAAGATAAAATAAAAAAATGTAATGAATTGTTCATGAACTTTTTTTTACTACTCAAATTTAATAATGAAAGCATCTCTGAAACACATTGTAGCTTCTGGGGAAGATGTAGAAATGAATTCTCAATTTAGATTTATGACTAAGTGACTAGTTATGGAAATTTTTTGTTCAAAACATTAAGTGTTTTCAGATTTTGCTTTATTGGTGCATTACACAGTACAGCTTATTTAACAAGGAGTATGGTCAGCCATGTTTTATTTTTCTGCTCATCTTTTTTCTTTTGCTTTTTGTTATTCTGTTAAAATTTCTAAAGGAGGTTAAACTTACCCCAGTCAGACAAAGCAATGTCAAAGCCTTGAGGGGACTTTATCAGTGTCTGAACTTCACTGTCTTTTCACAGACATTTAGCCTGAGGTTTTACATACTTTTTTAAATGGAAGAGGAGGGAGGAACCAAAAAATGCCTTATACTCATTTGTGAACAGAGAAACTCAGACTTTGGTGGGTTCATTAATTAATATTATTGTGTAGGTTGTAAAGTATGCAGGAGAACACAGGCAGGCAAGGTGTAATCCTGCAGGGCTTTGGCTTGCAAGGTAAGTCTTGGTGTAAGGTCAGTCTGTTAATGACACAGCACACATGCTCAGGTCAAGGTACAAAGTGGAGATAAAATGCTTATTGTTAGGTGGCTTATGTTATTGGGGTCTTTCATTTCCTCAATTTTTTATGTTGTCAAACAGTGTGCACAAAGCTTTGTAACAGTAGAATCCTTTTAGGATTCCTTGAAGTCATATTCGAGGCTTGGCTGGGAACAGATACTGAGTAAGGGAGAGCTGACTTGCAGCTCTTGCAGTAGGAATAAGGCAAGGAAATTATTAATCTTTCAGAAAGCTGTGTATAAACCTTTCTGTGCTGTTGCATAAAATATGACTGAAAAATGTGTAGTGCCCAGATTCCCTATGGAGACAAAAAGAGGTCTCCATGATATTCACATTAGTGATGGCTGACATGGCACGGACTTCAGCACTTTATAAATGAAGAGTTTCTTATTTAAACTGAGGCCAGGTATCTTTGCTGCACATCCCACATCTTGATCTATGCTGACCTTTCTGTTAATTGTGTTTAAACAAGTGAAACTTCTGGAACAGTTGAAAAGTCTTTCTAAAGGCATCTCTGAAAAATCCAGTGTAACTGGATGATACTTGGAAAAAAAAAATTGGTCAATGAAGGTCAAGGGAAAATTATAGCTAGAGTCTCATTTTAAGGTCTTCTTCTATTAAATGCATTGCAAAATTCAAATTAGGAAAATCAAGTGAAAATAATTTCTTATACTGAATAGTCAGTTTCCTTTATTCAGAGATAAAATCACTTTTTGGAAAGCAACTGGACTGTGGAATGACAGGTGTTTCTCTAACAGAAAGAGCTGAAAATATGTACAGTGTTATTCCATGAAGTTTAGTATTTAAGGCTGCTAGTTTCAAGGTGCCTTTTCAGTGTTCACAACTTTGTAAAGAGTGCAAGTCATGGAATGATCTTCATTCACAGAAATGCAGAATCCTTCCTTATTGTGGCACCAAAAATATTATTTTAATAACAATTTTGCAGGTTAACTCATCCTCTACCATCTAGGCAGTGAAAATCTCTGAACATTAGGTTTAATTTACAGGTGCAAGACTGGTTACAAGTTGTTTCAGTGCCACATTTACAGGAGCTTTGGAAAGATATTAGTGTTTATAATCACTCTAATGTTCTTACAATGATTTATTACTTTCATAATTTTCTTTGTCCCATACTCTTGTAACACGGTAATTAAAACAAATTAAAATATAGTAGGTTGAGAATAATTACTTACACATTGGCCATCTCAACTTGTGCCCCTTTGTACCTCTTTTCTCACAGAAATGGTCAAGAAATTTAGAAATACTGAGATTTTGTTTCAACAGTAATTAAAATATAACCAAGAAAATTATTTTTTTGGAATTACAATTAGGGCTTTGAAACTAGTGAAGGCAGAGAACAGTACCTGAATGTACCATTTCAGGTTTTCTAAGACCCTTTCTGTTCAGTCACATAAAAATATATCTGTTAATTTTGGGAGGAGAGAAAATGAAGAGCAGCCATCATCTAAATATTAATGTTCTGATGCTGTCCATTGCAGATCTGTTGCAGAAGCCACAGAGGTTGATCTCAACATGAGAGTTGGATTGCACACAGGCAGGGTGCTTTGTGGGGTCCTGGGTCTCCGAAAATGGCAATATGATGTCTGGTCAAATGATGTGACACTGGCTAATGTAATGGAAGCTGGAGGACTGCCTGGGTAAGTCTGAAAAAGAACTGTAGCAAAAAAAAATTTAAAAAAAAAAAAAAAAAAAAAAAAAAAAAAAAAAAAAAATTAAAAAACTGTACGAATGAAGAATTTCTTTCCTTTTTTGAGGCATTTGCAATGTAATTGCTATTGATGGAAAGGATTGTGTTGGCAAGAGCAATCAATGTATTATGTGATTTATCCTGTGGAATTTTCCAAATTATCTTGATATATGTGTGATTAATAGGTTAGATTAGAAGTAAAATATTTTCAAACAAAATCATTTTTAGAAGTTGACGAATATAAAAAGTACTAGGAATACTAGGAAAGTAAGAATGCTAGACTTTGATAATTTCATGTTACAAAAGTAAAACCCTGTAGCTGTTCCAGGAATTTTTCACCCTTATACACCTCTATACTTTGAGGGGGGAGGAGGGATGCTTTACTCCTTTTAAATGACAAGATTTCCAACACTAGAGAAAAGATATATCTGTTTATGAACTCAGATATCTGTGACATTTGCAAATGGCAAATGCACACAAACCTGCAGCCAGCCCATGGGCGTGTTCTGGAACTCACTGCACAGCCTTGGACACAATTTAAATACACACAATTTGCAAAGGTGCTTAGGTGTTCTGTATGTAGCTCACATTTGGGTTGGGACCTGCCATCCCCTTTTTTGATTTTTACAAGATCTTGATTGCTGCACAGAAGGACAAAGGACCCAACAAATTTTTTTGTGGTGGTGATGAGTGAATTTCTATTTATTGCATACATCTGCTTTAGATAATTTTGGCAGTGTATTTTATGTGTTCATTATCTTAAAGTTACACAGTGGAAAAAATCTGAATACATGTTTATTAGAGGAAAGCTGTGAAGTCTTTTCAGATATCTTCTCTGAAATATATTTCAAATATAAGGAGGCTTGCAGAAGAAAATGTGAAAGCTTTTTTAGGCTAAGAAAACTCAGAAATAATATTAAAGATGGGTATGTTGCCAAAATAAAGTGAATCAGAAAGCTGCCTACAAAACAGAGTGGATGAATGATATGAGTCAGACATGTGAAGTGAAACAGAAAAAGAAGTTTCTGCTTTATACACAAGAGAGGTTTGGAGTGTGATGTCACAAGTTTCAAACAGCAGGATGTTTTTCCAAGCAGCCATTGAGGTGAAAACTTAAGAAAGCCACACAATGTAGAAGATGATGTGCAGACACCTTCTACAAAGTAGAAAGCAAATCTGAAAGTATTTGGATCATTAGCAGTTATCTTTCTGCTCACTTTGCTCAAGTTTAGAAAATGCATGTAATATAATTGTTTCTATATTCTTTTTGGCTAAAAGCACAAAACAAAACTTTTTTTTTTCCCCTTTTTCATTTTTTCTTTTTAAATCAAACCTGTGCTCTTGCATGCAAATTTGACCTACTGACCTCTTTATGAACTTCTGTACAGGAGTGTATTTCAGTAGCAAATAGCTCATAATGTATCATTGCTTGAAACAACATTGTCTAATTTTTCTCCCCAGGAAAGTTCACATTACAAAGACCACCTTAGAGTGCCTAAATGGGGACTACGAGGTAGAACCAGGATATGGTCATGAAAGGAATAGTTTCTTGAAGAAGCATAACATTGAAACCTATTTTATTGTGCCATCCCATCGTAGGAAGGTAAGCTTATTCAGTGACACATTTTCATCATTTAAAAACTGTTCTGTGTTATTCTGGAAGCTAAGACAATGCTGGATTTTTTTTTTTTTTTTTCCCCTGAAAGCTCTTCAAACACTCTTGAAGGCCCAGCAGTTCAGTGGTAATATTTTGAGTCTCAGCATTCATGAGGTGTTGACAGTGGTTTTCTAACAGGTGGGACTATAGTCACACCTTTCATCCTCATCCAGTTACTGAGTGCAGCCTTTTGTTCTACTGAAAAATGTTTCTTGTGACCTTAGTAGGAATCTTGAAAGTCCATAACTGTTGTTTAAACACATTCAATTTTGTAAACCTTTTTTTACATCAGATGAGGCTTATATTTGAAGTTATCTATTATGACATGTTTAACAGGCCAAGAGAAACTTTATTGCCTTTTATCTCAGCCAGAGAGTTTGGGACACAGATTTTTGCACCCTTATCTTCTGAAACTCTGTGCAAATAAGTTTAATTCAGGCACGTTAACCTTCAAGGGGAAAATTATATTACCCAATTCTGAAAGTATTGGTCAGGTTTTAAAGTGATGTCTTTATACACACCACATTTTTAAACTGTTTAAACTCCATATTTGAGGGTTTTAACCATCAAGTGTCTGAGAAAAACATAACCACAGAGAAACAGATCATCCTGAATTTTATATCTGCAATCAGTTTTTTGGTTTCACTTTGATGACTCTGTGAGTTTTTATGGAAATGTTGGGAGTCCAGTCCCAGGGTAATTTGATTCTGGGATTGAAAATCCTGTTGTTTTATTCTGGAAAGGCTGCTGCAAGAGTGATTTTCTATACTTCCTCTAAAGCATCTTCTTATTAGAGAGAGGGACTTTTCCCCTCCACTGTGAAAATCATGCAATTTCATATTTTGTTCCTTAGGTGCATATGATTAAATTCAGTTTTAGATAATATGAAAGAAAACAGGTGGAAAAACAGTGGGATAAATTCTGTTTTGGCAGTCAATGTGAGTGGTTTTTGGTGGCTTTCTTGAAATCAGGGCTAGCATTTTTTAAGAAATCAGCATTTCCTAAATTAACCAATCCCAATAAGAAAGAAAATGCAAGAGAGAGTTTATTTAAGGTAGGTGTGTTGCTTATTGCTGCTAGATTGTTTTTCTTGGTTTCCTGTTGTTTCCATTCCTTTAGCATTATGTATAATTCAATTTTTATGTTATAATGTATCAGGTTTCATCTCATATTGAGGAAATAGAGCAATTTCAGGGAATTGTTCCATAAGCTAGTGCAAAAAGACAAGCAGAGACAAAAGGGAATTAGTGTGACTTTTACATAGAGAATCTGTATGGTGTCAGTTCTGCTACAAAAAAAAACAGTGACTGAGGAATAGAAGCTTGATAATCACATATGGAAGGAAGCCAGGTCAATGTACATTTATTTAATGTGCAACAATGAGAGCACACTGCTGTGAGAGCACACATTTCTTTGTCTTTGCAAGATTGCTGAGAAGCTGGTGATTGCAGAGAAAGGAGTGCTGGGTTTGCCATCAGCTGCATAAATCCAAATGCCATCTTACCCACTGATGAGTCTGTGGCAATGGCAGAAGCTGCTCCACACCCTGACCAACAGCAGCTCTCTGTCCATCAGTGGCATGCCAGCCAAGAAACACTTCATGGATTTAACTGGTGCTGGCTGGCTTCTCCTCTGGGCTCACAGATCAATCAGCCAGCCACTGTGCTTTGTCACAGTCCATCACAGCCCTCCCTGGTGTTTGCACACTGATCACTGACCACCAGCTACAGAATAGCTACTGCCTTCCAAATAAACCCCTGCTGCTCCCTCCCACCCCATTCATTCATTGTCTCTTCAGAGGCATAAAAATAGAAGGCTGCCCATGAAGCACAGACAAGACAGGGTTTCACCTGGCCAATTCAGGTATCTTCTGGCTTGATATTGTATTCCTTCCTCTTGAAGCTCAGCAGCTGAAGTGCAGTTTTTATTCTTTATATATCATCTCTGACATTAACATGAGCTGACTCACTCACTAAGTGGAATGAAAATCGATGTTATGAGCAAGAGATGACCAAGAATACATTGAATTTGTAATAAAAATAAGACCACTTGGAGTTTTGTAAAAAATTAGTTGTTTGGAAGACACATGCTCCACATTCTTCTATATTTGACAGGAAAATTTTTCATCAGTGTCACTCTAGCCAAGAATGATAGTAACAGTGTAAGATGACTCATTCATGTACCAGTTACATTTTAAATATGAATAAATCAAAATTTATTCCGATTTTTTACATTTTCTGTTGAATCAGCTAAGTTTTGTGATCTGATCTGCTTGCTGGTTTAATGTGAGAGCACCACTAAGCAGCCACTGAGGAAAAAGTCTTTCTGTTTTGTTACACTTTTGATTTTGGTAGAGAATATATTAGTCTATTATTACCTAATAGTCTATGCAGTCAACAGCTCACTGCCCACCTGGGCAATGGCTTCCAACTGAAAGAGAGCTGGTTAGTTGCTAGAAAGAAATTCTTTACTGTGAGGGTGCAGAGACACTGGAACAGCTTGTCCAGAGAATCTGAGAGTGTTCAAGGCCAGATTGGATGTGTCTAGTGGAATTTGTGGAAGTTGTCCCTGCCTATGGCAAGGGTTTGGAACTAGATGACCTTTAAGGTACCTTCCAACCCAAATCATTTTCTGATCTATTATTATTATTATTATTAAGTAATATTTATGCATAACTGACTGGATTACATTCAGCTCCTAAACACACTTAAATAATTAATCTGATTTCTAAAAGCATATTTTTTTAATTAAAATAATCTTTTTTTGCTGACTTTCATAGTTAAAAGCTTATGCAATTGTGCTTTTTTATATAATATGTGTTGCCTGATACATACCCCAGTAAAGTTACTAGTTTTTGAGAAGCCATCACTTTTCTCTAAAGTTCAATTATGTCTTCTTGATATTTTATATGGATATTAATACTCGGTCATGTGACAAAAGTACTGCACAGAAAAAATAGAAAAATTTTGATTTACGTAAGTAGACACAAGTCTGACCATACACATAAATAATTTGGGATTTAAAGGAGTTTTGATTCAGATAGAAAAACAGATGTACTTCTATATAATATATAAAATTTAATATTTTCAATGTTCACAAGATTCATACTCCATGAAACATGATCAGTCTCTAAGTCTCAAAAAATTCTAACTCTGTGAAGTATAGCAAGTATTACTTTATATGGATTTTATTTCAATAAAAAAAAAAAAAAATCTAGGCCATATGTCTTTATCTCAGAGCCCTTACAAGAACTTTATAACTCTGCCTAGACCAGCCAAATAACTTTTTCTACTTATTTCTTGATAACTCACCTGACTAATCGTGTTACAAATTTCAAACTGTTTGCCTAAAATTTAATTAATTTTAATTTAATTTTTAATAGAGTGTATCTGGCTTTCCTCTTCCTTTGTTCTTTCCTTGTCAACACTGATATCAGTCAAAGTAGCTTAGCCTCAGTTTTCCTACTGATGTAGCTGCAAATCACCATCTGCAAAATTTCTTGTAATGTGCTAGTGAGTTACACACCAGTAGAGTATTCAAATATATTAGTTATCTTGTATTTGTGGCAGTGTAGATCACATGCTATCTGCATCTACATTTGAGTAGCACAGAAAGATGGACAGTCATGAAAAGTCCATTAAAGTGAGTATTGCCCTTTGAAAATGAGCTGTTTCTCTGAAGAGATTGGCATTTCTCTCTTCTGCCTTACCATGTGCATAAAAAGCCATGCCAAGCAGTCTCAGAAAATTCTTTCTGCAGCTTGGATAGCCCTGCTTTCTTATCTGAAGTGTCTGAGCAATAATATGACCATTCTGAAAATCCATGTCAATACCACACTTTTTTTTTCCCCCCCTAAATCCTTATTTTATCCAGCCAGAGGGAAGTGGATGCTGGTTAGAGATATGTGCTCTGTGTCCTATCTGATTTGCTGTGTTGAATCATGCCCTAAACATTCCAATGCAGATGGCTGAAACCAGAGTTTTATTTTTGCCCAAAAACTAATCATAGCAAAATAACCCAGAAACCAGTTATCTGTTTCAAAAGAGAAATTAAAGCAATGTTTGAGGAAGAGGAAATTATTATTTTCAGGTTTTTTGAATTTCAGGAAAAATTAGCTGAAAGATTGATGACTCTTAGTAAGCAAATGCAGCTTAGAAGCATCCTTTGGAAAATTCTATTTAATGTAAAAACTCTTGAAATGCCCGAATTATCTAGAGCAATTATCGATAGTACACACCTGTGGCATAATTTATTGTCAACTGCAGATGGATTTACAGCTCAAAAGGTTGAGCACAATTTCTCTGACTCATGATCTAATAGGGAGAAATTCAGCAACTTGAGATTCACACAGAATCAACCAGGCTGGAAAAGACCTTTGGGATCATCAAGTCCAACCTGTGACCAAGCACCATCATCCCAACTAGACCACAGCACTGAGTGCCACATCCAGTCTTTTCTTAAACACCTCCAGGGGTGGTGACTCCACCACTTCTCTGGGCAGCCCATTCCAATGCCCAGCCACCCTTTCTGTATTTGTTCTGATTTGCATGCCACAGCTGCAAGAAAAGTGGCAAAGGCTGTCACATCACTTTAATATTTTGTTGTTTCATCTAGCATAAACTGATGAGATTTTAAACATCTGCATTGCAGTCCTGTCACCACAGAGTAACAGGAAAACAAACAAATTTTTCATTGCTTTTCTGGAAAAGGCAGTATTTTTGTCTTGGAGTGCATCCTCCCTTACTGCTAATCAATATAGCTTTGTTGCATGAAGCAGATTATTTCCCTTCTATATTATAATAAATTACTAGGCTCTATATCTTTCTATCACCAGCCAACTGGTTTTGTCTGCTTATGTCTTTCCTGTGGCTGATTCCATTCTTTCCCCCCCAGCGTGGAATTATGCAATATAGCAGAGAGAAAACAACATAGATTCAGGATGAATTTTTTGCTTTGTACAGATGAAATGCATAGTAACTACATGTGTTTGTCTTTTGACTTCTTTGTTAGTTTACTGCTAGCAACTGGAATGTTTCACAAGTAGAACTGCTTTTGGGGGGCTTTCCATCATGTCTTAATAATACTCTAACTGAGCTTTTAAATAAATAATTGAATGCCTACAATCCATGTATTACTGGCAGTTTTTAACAGAAGTTTTTTGTATTTTGTCTGGCCAGATTAAAAGGCTACAGAAGGAAATAACTGAGTGATGCAATAGGTCTAACATTGCTGGACCTAATATTATTAATTCATTATTTCCATTCAAAATGAAATTCCAACTGTATTTGTGGGAAATTTCTTTCTCTGCAAAATTAATTTGATTTAATCATTCTGGTTAGGTCTAGGGGAACATACCACACTGGTCTTATATTGTCTTCTTTTTCCAATCATGTAAAATTTGTATTGTCCACAGAGCACTTATGAACCAGTAAATCTAACAGATCCCTAGGATTTTTTTTTGGCATCTGACTGCACTAAAAATATTCAGTTTATTTTGTTTCAATGAAGTTTTCATAGTTCTTGTAAGTTGTGAAGTTTCTGGACAAATAGATTCTGATATTTTTACTTAAGTGACTGTATGCTTATCAGCACTCATGGACTGCTAGAGCTCTGACTCTTAAACTGCAAGCAGTGACGGAAAAGGAGAACTGCCAATTTAATGCAGGGGATGTAAAAACTTTACCCACTACTCACAAAAACCTTTGTAAGCACATTGCAAGAAAAAATGTGCCTGAGGCTTTGCATTGCCCAAGTCATTGGAATATACAAAGCCAAACATTGGAAATAAATTGCTTTTGCTACTGCCCAGCAAACACAAGCAGAATAACAATTTCTGTGTTGCTCTGCATCCTCAGGATTGCTCCTGCAGTAGCTATGAAGCTGCTAATGCATCATCAGTGTGAAATCCTGAAATTTGGGCTGTCAGTGATAGAATTAGCTATGTGCTCTAGTATCATTCTCTCTTCTTCTTCCTCCATCAATGTGGAATCTGTACAAGAAAAGATGTAGGACACTGGTATAAGATTTTTCTCTGTTGTTGATCTCCTAGGCATTGGTTTAGGAGATTTTACAACTGCTAAAATGTTTTTCTACATCTGTGCCAAGAAAGTGGTCACACTATTCTGAATTTTAAAAGTCAATCTCACAGATGTTGTATTTTCTGGTAAAATCCTTAATGTACTTTCCTGTTGGATAGCTGAGGTGTGGTAAGTAAAATGTATCATAAGGGCAGTAGAAAAGGATGGAAAGACAAGTGTCTGATGATTTTAACTATAGGAGGAAGAAAAGGAAAGGAAAGGAAAGGAAAGGAAAGGAAAGGAAAGGAAAGGAAAGGAAAGGAAAGGAAAGGAAAGGAAAGGAAAGGAAAGGAAAGGAAAGGAAAGGAAAGGAAAGGAAAGGAAAGGAAAGGAAAGGAAAGGAAAGGAAAGGAAAGGAAAGGAAAGGAAAGGAAAGGAAAGGAAAGGAAAGGAAAGGAAAGGAAAGGAAAGGAAAGGAAAGGAAAGGAAAGGAAAGGAAAGGAAAGGAAAGGAAAGGAAAGGAAAGGAAAGGAAAGGAAACGGGAAAGGGAAAAGGAAAGGAAAGGAAAGGAAAGGAAAGGAAAGGAAAGGAAAGGAAAGGGAAAGGGAAAGGGAAAGGGAAAGGGAAAGGGAAAGGGAAAGGGAGGAAAGGAAAGGAAAGGAAAGGAAAGGAAAGGAAAGGTAACTAAACGAAAGGAAGGGAAAGGGAAAGGGAAAGGGAAAGGGAAAGGGAAAGGGAAAGGGAAAGGGAAAGGGAAAGGGAAAGGGAAAGGGAAAGGGAAAGGGAAAGGGAAAGGGAAAGGGAAAGGGAAAGGGAAAGGGAAAGGGAAAGGAAAGGAAAGGAAAGGAAAGGAAAGGAAAGGAAAGGAAAGGAAAGGAAAGGAAAGGAAAGGAAAGGAAAGGAAAGGAAAGGAAAGGAAAGGTTTGCTCATCTATCTTAGGGCAAAATGTCTTGAAGATAGTCATGGAACAAATACTACCACAAGAGACATGGTCCTGCCTGCCTGAAGACAGACACAGTGCTACAGCATTTATGGTTTCTGTAAATGTGTTTTGAATTTCATTAGTATCTTCTTTTCCTTGCCACTTTATGCATTGAGGTTGAATATAGTCAGGGAAATAACAGTCTGCTGACTGGGCACCAGTTAAATACTTATCAGAATATTTCATGACATTCAAACACAAGTGTGTTTTCCCTGGATTTGGATCAGTGCTCGTTTGTTTTCTGCATTCACAAAGCTGTGTATAGTCCTGGCTGCCTTCAGGGTGCTCTGATAGAAAAGTCCAGCTCTTTACCTTATTTGTCAGCTGCATTGCAGCAAACAGCCAACTTTTCCTAAAATTATGAGCTAAGTGAACAGTGAGCAGGTTTAGAAATGATGCCAAGGGTCAAAAAGAAAAGAAAGTAAAATGTATTGACAAAATGAGCTGGAATGGGAATGCTGCAGTCCAGCTTCCCTGTGATGCTGGCTAGGACCAAGATCAGAGGAAAAGCAGAGTTAAGGACACTGGGGTTGGGTTTTTCATTTGGAGAGGTTTTTTTAATTCTGTTTTAACAGACTGTTTTGCATTTACTGACTTTTTCATAGACGTAGAGAAGAAGTTGAGATTACTTAAATATTTCATGAATTTGCTATGTCGAAGGTTTTGTTCTGCTGTAAAAGCAAGAATTAAAAAGGGACATGATTTGTGAGATGAAGGTGAGAGAAAAGTACATATAGTAGTATAATGAAAAATCCTCAGTCCCAGTGCAGAACCTACATGTCCTGAAACCACTTGATTAAAAAAAAACAAAACAAATCAACTAAAAAAGCCCCCCAAATTAACCAAAATTATAAACAAAATTATATGGATCTGCTGAGAACCATCAGTGTTTCCAGCTCACAGTGTCCTTTGAGTTGCTATGCTCTTGGCCAGCCATGAAGAACAGCAGCTACACAGCAGGTGTGCTCACAAATATTCCTGACATTGTACACTTGCAGAATTTGAATGGAGGCCTTTGGAGGTCAAGTTCTTGACCTCCTTGGTCAAAGCAGGGCTGGGTTTGCAGTTAGATCCACCTCTGAGTAAGTGCTGAGTGTTTCCCTGACTGGCAGCCTCTGGAGCCATGATCATCCTCACAGCTAAACCTCTTTGTATCAAATAGGAATTTCCTATGTTACAGACCATATTCATTGCCTCTTGTGCTTTTTTTGACTAGTATTCAGGATTATTCTGCCTCTATCTTCTCTGCAGCTACTACCTAAGTGGTTAAAGACAGCAAGTAGATCTCTCCTTAGCCTTCTCTCCCTCCAGCTAAATGAACTAAACTCCCTCAGATTCTTCTTGTCATACCTTGAGAACCCTAATTGTTTTGGTGAACCTTTGCTAAACTCACACTAGTTTGTCATTGTTTTTCTTTGGCTGGGGATCTCCACACTACTCCATTTTTTTTCATTAACCTGAGCTGAAATTTGTATTTGACTCCAAAACAGCTGGAAAAAATCACTGTATTTCCAACACATAAAGGGTGCATACTGTGGATCTAAGACAACTGCTGTAAGATTTCCAAGCTAAAAGAAACCAGTTGATAGTAAGAGCTAAAAATGTTCTACATACTGATTTGAAGATAAAGTCAGGAAACTGAATGAAAACATTGGTTTTGGTTGGAGAAAAATCATGTTGGTGGCAGGGCCACGGTCTGGCGTTCATTCCAAGTTTTCAAGTTGCAAGTTTTTCTCAGAAACACACCTATTATATAAGAAGGTTTCATGGAGGAAAGTCTAAATTCTTCTTTGCCCATAGGACTTCAAATCCTTGTAGGAGGAGGTAGTTGTACACATATGCTCACCTTTCACAATCATGCCTTCTTGGATCTTTTGCTAGTAAGATGCTCTACCTATTCTTTGCCACTCTTGCATCTATACTGTGGCATTTCTGTAATGGAAGCTTTTGTGCGTCTCTGAATTCATTTAAAATCATCATTTATTTAAAATCATCAAAATTGTTGACTTAATTAATGCAATGTCCACTGTGAAAGCAAAGAAAGCAAAGAAAGAGCTAATGATCTCTTGAGATATTGTCCACCTGTAAATTTTTGAAAATGCAATGAAATGCAAAACTGGAGGGTGTTTCAAGAAAGTTGCTCATTTTTGTTGTATCAAAAGGTTGATAGAGAGACATTGTAAAATATGTAGAACTTCTAGAGGAATTATGGCTACATTAGTAAGATTTTTAAGTGAAATACTTCTCCAAAAAGTAGGTTTTAGCTGTTGGGAATTGTAGCTCAAAAACTGATCATATCTGCCATACTCAAGCCTAACAACTTCTACTTGGTGTCCTTGGGAATACCTAAAGGACAATTAGTATGTGAATATCCTTGTACAGTATCTTCTGTGCAATTCAGGGGTAAGTCTTCTGCCAGAAAGCCCTTGAAAGAAAAGGTTCATATTGGGAATTTCTTCATGCAGGCTGTTGTTAAATTACCACTTACACAAGTGGCTACACACTAGATACAGAAATGTCCTTTTAGATTTCAGCTGCTAACTGTGCAGTGCAGTGCAGTGCAGGGATGCTGGCTGCCTTCAGCCAGCTTCCAGTGCACAATAAAGCACCTTTTGAAGCCTGTCACATGTTGAGAATGTGGCTGTCTGCTAGGAGAAAAATAACAAGTGCAACATTGTGGTCATCGTTGTGTGTGTTGAAAGGTCAGTGATGTATAACCTTGATTTTCCAGAAAATGCAAGTGCATGGCTGTATGTGATAAACATAACAACAAGCCAATATCTGAGATGCCATTCAGAATATAATCAGTGTCCTTTGCCCTGTCTATCTGAATTTAGTTGTCCAAGAAAACATGCATTAAACAAATACTTTCAGTTTTTTCTTCATTCTTTGATCATTGAAGTGACGGGTCTAGTAAACCATAGTATTGTGAATAATGCACAGTAAATTCACATTGTCATTTGTGGACTTTAAGAGCATTTGAATAAAGTTTTTGGAGAGTGATTTTCTCTGTCTGTTGTATCTAGGAAAACTAAGGAATATATCCTCTGTGTTTCTTTATTTTGTTGATCCAGAAGAAATCACTTTTACAAGCTTGAATTCCCATACTGAGGAGGCATGGAGTCCTGCCATGTTTCTCATTAGCACTTTCCACATGGCAGAAGCATGAATAAGTTTGGTATAAATATTGAGGATACAATGTCCTGACCTGAAAAACCATCTGAGCATGTGCTAGAGCTTTTCTTTTTTTCTTTTACCTGCCTAAGAGTTAACCAAGAAAATATTTGTCCTTGCTGAACCAGGAGCTCCGTGGTAAAAGGAAATGATTATACTTAAACCTTTGAGAGTATTTCTCTGTGGTATAACACTTCATACTTTGTAGAAATAAGATGTGAGTTATAACCAAAATGCCTCACACCCTCCTTTGAAAGCATATATATATATATATATCTTTAAAGCAAAAGTTATCCTCTTCAGATTTTAATGAATTTACCTGTAACTGAAGTAACAAAATAAGGAAAAAAGACTGAAATTATTTGTTTTTAACATCAATTAATAAAAACACTAATTGCCTTTTTATTTTTCCTGTATTTTCAAAAATTTATTTTAATGTTAATGAAATGCAAATATTGCCTCTTTTATAAGTTTGTCATTAATGCACTTTTTTTATAGTTCACATTTCTAAGAAAATAATAGTTTCCAGAATGTTAAGTATGAGTTTATAATCAACAGATTCTTTACATCTTATGTTGAAGAAAGATGAACTAATCTTCATTTGCACATGTGAGATGTTTATCAAAAAGCACTGCTTCTTGATGAGAATATTGTTTTGTTCTAACCATGAGGATGTGCAAATGCCTGCAATGTCTTGGTTATAAATATTATTTTTCTGTCCAACAGATATTTCCTGGACTGATTCTCTCAGACATTAAGCCTGCCAAAAGAATGAAGTTCAAGACAGTCTGCTACCTGCTTGTTCAGCTCATGCACTGTCGCAAGATGTTCAAAGCAGAGATCCCTTTCTCCAACGTCATGACGTGTGAGGATGATGATAAGGTAGTCCCTGTGGGCTGAGTGCACTCTCATTCCAATTCCAAGGGCATCAATTCCAGGGCTACATCAAACAGACCATCTTTGAGAACATAGGGGGTGATGTGTACCAACAGATAAAGATGTTTATGGTGCTCCTGCTGGAGCTAGAACAATCTAATTCCCACAGTAAAGAAAATATTTAATTATAAAAGGCCTCAAACTTGGAGCTGCTCTTGGAAAAGCCAGCATAGGTGTCCTGTGTGGCTCCTATTAAGGGCTTTTTTCACAGGAATTGGACAGGAATTGGAATTTCTGAGGCTGCTTCCATTCTTTTATCATATATTCTTTTGCAACTTTTGTCCATCCCCATCTGAAATTCATGGTGACAAATGCAAACAGAATAATTTTGTTTTTCTAGATGGTTCTATTCTCTGAAATATGAAATGCAACTGATTAGCCAAAACTCCTCTTTGTCCATAATACAAATCCTAAACATAAAAGTCCCTAATAAATATAAATTCTGCTTTCTTGGATTCCCGATAATTCTATACATCAAAATTGCTTTACATACTAGTAGCCTGGTTTGCTTCTTTTCTGTATATGAATCCAGCTGTAAATTTATGGATAAAAACTGTAAGAGTTGCTTGTTCCCTTTTCTTTGACAGCAGGTGGCAATATTACACAGGTCACTCCACCAGTGACTGGTGGCACGTGAGCACTGGAATCAGTAATTCAGCTTGACTGATTGCTTCACCCTTTTTTTTTTTTTTTTTTCTTTTTCCTTTTATTTTTTTTTTTAATTTATTGAAGACCCAGTCTAAATCTTCTTCCAGAAAGCCTTCAAGCTTTCATATTTTGGGTTTTATATGTGCTTGTGTTTTCTCTGCAGAAAAAGGGGAGAAAAGTCAATTAGCTCCTTTAAAACACAGTTTCAGTGAAGATTTTCAGAAACTCCAGATTTTATTTTGAAACTGGCTATGTAAAATGCCTTCCAATTATAATTTAGTGTTATCTTTGAGTATTTTTAAAAAATAACCCACACATTCTTTGAAGCATGTGTGTCTTGTGTCTTGTGTATGTGTATGCATAAATATGATAATGTACACAGAAAATCCCTGTGTGAATTTTTTAGTGTCTGATGAAAATGTTTCATGCCAGAACGTTGTCACTGAAGTTCTACAATGCTATCAGTAACTGAAAGCATGTTGTGGGCTTTTGTAGCTTTTATGTAACACACCATGGATTTGTATTATGTGATACTAACATAAATACAATGTTACAGTGTAGGGTTTCTTTAGTTTTCAGTCATCACATCACATAAATAAAGTAAAACAAGTGGGGTCTTTAAAGGCTTTGAAGCCCGTACATTTCTGAGAAACATAAACACACATAAACATAAACATGGATTTTGATCATATGTAAGACATGATGTAAATCTGCTGTGCAAAAAGAAATAGAGATACAAATAAGAGACCTACAGGAAATAATTAATATAAGAAACAGATATTTTGATTAAGAATAGAAATTTTAACCCTGTTTCAAAATGGAAAAATAAATAATATAATATATTCCATATATGAGAATAACACTCATGTTCATGTTTTAATGCAAAGAAAGATTTATTTAAATACTGTTTTCCTCCCCCTTCTTCTTATACTATAGGCTAAAATTTGAATTGTAAGTAATCCTTGAAGATGTATTTCTGCTGCAACTAATGCAATGCATATGCTAACTAATTATAGTTTATTGAGAGCAAAATTGGGTTTTTCTGACAACTCAATTTCCCTACCAATTACTGATACAAATGTTTCTTCAAGAAAACAAATTTCTATCTGTTTAGAAACACTGAAAATAGTTGTTTGTCTGGCAATTTAAGATCTCTGATCAATGCACGTCCCTAAGGTTAGTTTTCATGTTGAAACAATTAGTGCTTACACCAAATTTACCAGGTAATGGGACCTGATAGCTTGAAGAAAAATGTAACCTTAGAATTGTTTACTGGTGGTGCAACCTCCTCTCTACACGTAAAGCCAGCAAAGCAAGACTTGAAAAGTCACTTTATCTTTGCTAGGGTCTATTTTTCTCCACAGACAGAAAACTGAGGTATCAGTCAGCAGATAACCTTCTCACTATTCATAAGGATTTATATATATATTTTATTATATATTATATATATTATATATATTATATATTATAGATATATAAGCTGTGTAAGCTAAGGAGATGCTATAGTTCATACCTTGTTCATGATGAGGTACTCCCAAGAATTTCTTTTGAAATAAAAAAGGAAACTACCATTCCTGCAAGATAACTCAGACAGTGATTGCCATCATTTTTACCATCTGGAATAGAAAGATATGTTGTTGTGTAGCCTCTAGAGTGGACTACTTAGGACTGAGTGTTCTAAAGAGAGAACTTTTGTTTTCTTCTTTAACATCTTCCTGACAGATGATTTATTATCTCCTGAGTAGACCTGTTATTTCATAATGTCTTGAACTGTCTTGAACTCTGCAGATGCTAGACAAAAAAAATTCCTTTAACTTTACAGAAATAGTAAAACTTGCCTGAGCTTTGTTGTCAAAACTCTTCTGGCAAGTCATAGAACAGATCTAGCTGTACTGGTTTAGATTAAAGTGCCTCCAGCTGAAGGTTTGCCACCAAATGTGGCTGAGATGCTGCTCACTGTCTCCTGAGTGCTCTCTGTGAAAAGTGAGACAGCTGGTCTAAAATCCCTTCCAGACATGCTCTGAGATAAATCCTTTCTGCTGGAAAGGACTATGAGTAATCATCTTGTAGTTGTGCTATCTCAGCCTTGGAGGAGCCAGCTAGGCACAGGTTAGTTCTGATGATTGGTTGGATGGCTCCTTCTGGATCTGCACTTGAGGCATACTCAAGTGCTCTTAACAAGAGAGCCAAGTGTCCAGTCATAGTGGTCATTGTCCAAGGCTTTAAGGTAAACTGTCTTTTTGAAATATGTATTGTTACTTAGACAGTAGGAGTTTTCTTGTGTTATGAAGAGCCTGGCTATCTTGTCTTCAAGATGTACAGATCTCCATGTCTTCTGTCAAGAAAACAAACCAAAATAAAGCCATTTTGTAAGGTAATGTCATCCTGACTGGGAGCAAACTGATTATTTCCTCAGTGGCAGAGGAATGTCAGGGCCATATGTGAAAAGAATGTCTGGATTAGAATATTGGAATGAAGTGGGAGTTTTCTAGTTGTTTTGAAAATTCCAGGATTTCACGTAAGGAATTTTCAAAAGGTGATATTCACACCGAGATAAGAATTCTGTCTTTTGTAGTTGCTCTGTTTGATGAATTCCACATCCTCTCTGTGAGCTTGAATACCAACAGCAATGAAACAATAAAACCTGTGCTTCTTTCCTCATCCATACTACAGAGGAGAGCATTAAGGACAGCCTCTGAAAAACTCAGGAATCGCTCCTCTTTCTCTAACAACGTTGTGCACAACACGCCGGGAACTCGAGTGAACAGATACATCAGCCGCCTGATAGAGGCGCGGCAGACTGAGTCTGAGATGGCTGACCTCAACTTCATCACCCTCAAGTACAAGCAGATTGAGCGTGAAAATAAGGTAAGGGCCTTTAAAGTTGTTTTTAATGATTTCACTGACCAGAAGTGTTGGAGTTTTTGTTTGGGTTTCATGCAATGTTTGAATTCTACTCGCTGTCTTTAGACACTCCACTGGACTGTCTCTCAGTTATCTCAGTGATAACATCTCCACCTTCCATGGAAACACTTGAGGGGGATAAAAAGAAAGATTGGTCTTGTCCTACTTGTCAGGATCATACTTTGTGTTATATATCCTGTGTTTTGCTCTTTCTTTTGCTTCTCCAAACTGCCTGAGTCACTTGTTTATTGCTGTCCCATTGCAATGTGCCTGCCTACTCCCTCATCTGTTTGGAGAAGTGTTAATGACAGGAAGATGCATAGGTAGCCTGATAACTATTGATCCAGAAATTCTAGAAAATATTAAAAAAAACCCATTGAATCTCTGGACAACAAGGTTGCAGTTTTACACCAGTGTGGCAGTACTGAAAGCAAGGGATTTACCCAGATGTACAGCATGCATATCAGTCAGCAATTGTTCCTACCTTGTAGGTGGCTTTTTTTGTGAATACAAATTATTTGTATTTACAGCCTTTGGTTTATGTGTTTCAAAATGCAAAAGTGGTATTTTTTTTTTTAATTAATTCAGCAGTAGCATTTATTTTTCCATTGTAAGTCACTTTATAGTGTAAGATTTCATGTCACTACTGTTTCAATTTAGAATGTTGTGTGCCATATTGGATCCAATTTTTTTAAGGTTTTAAGCATAAATTTTGATTTAAGGCTTCCAAAGTCATTTATTATTTGGCTGTAACTTTTTTCTTTCAAAATAAGAAGTCTTCTAGTATAAATGATATTGAACTTTGGATTTTTCTGAGAAAACACTTTTGTGCTTCCACCCCTAGAAAGCTTCCTCTGGTTAATATTGTAGCTTAGTGGAATAATCAGGGACAGTAGCTGCTCCCAGTTGTATCTCATTAGCAGCTGCCTCCAAGTCCACTTATTATTGTCCTGTCCTGAGCAGCTGAGTTAACAGGACTTCTTGAAAGCAGCAACAAGGGGTGTTTGGCCTTTTATCATGATGAGTAAATAAAGAGAGAGCCACCCTCTTCTGGTTCAAAGTGTTTGAATTTTTTTTCTCAAAAAGATAAACTTACATGACAGCCTAAACCAGTTCTTGCTAGTTACAGGGTGAAAGAGAAAATCTTGTGTGGACTTCCCTTATCTGCTTTTTCAATGTTTGTATCTAAGTAGGGGCTTGTTTTATTTTAGGATTCAGTTCTTTCTTACTGAGAATGGACTAGGTGTGGGTGTCTGGGTATATGTAAAATATTTACTGTCTTCATTTCTTCCTTTCTTCAACAGTACCACCAGCTTCAGGATGAGTATTTCACCAGTGCTGTAGTTCTCTCACTAATTCTAGCTGCCTTATTTGGCCTTGTCTACCTTCTAATAATACCACAGTAAGTTTCTGTCTTTTGCTATCATAACTCAAAGTGGAACATCCTCAGATATCCTGCACAGGTCAAAAATTAAAGTCTTTGGAACAGGAATGGGCACCTAGGTTGGAACCTTCTCACATGGGAGACTCTCTGTTAGTATACCCTCAGTCTAATTATTATCTCTTTCATTTGTCCACAGAAGACACTTTTCATGATCCTTTTTTTTTATTTTCTTTTGTAGTAGTATGCACTGAGAGGAAAAAAAATACATTTCAGTGTTTATTTAAACTTTCAGTGGATCTTTTAAATTTATTTAAAGCATTTCTGCATTACAAACAAAGGTGTTACTGCAGCTTTTCTAAATGTGTTCATGCTACTTTGGATTAAGTACTTCAGGTAAAAAACCATACAGAATTTAATGGGAACAAAGTACTGAAAGTACCCATCCAGATTCATTAAGGCCTGAATTTGTAGCACTCATTGAAGTTTTTGGTGTCAACACTATCCCTACATAAACTGCCTAGTGCATATTTTGGCTATGCACACATAACTTGCATTCCAACCTTGACTGCACTAAAGCAAACATAACCAAGGGATGTGTTTGGGAGGTGTCCTATGCCTATTGTTGAGTGATTAATTAGTAATTACCTCATATGTTGTCAGTTCTATGTGTATGATTGCTAAATAAAAAATAATTAGACCACTTTCAAATCTAGAGGTAGATGGAATTGTGTGTAAGGTATAAAAATTTTTAATAATGAACTTTTTTCCAATTAGAATATCAAAACATTAATAATAAACTTTACTCACTTTTAGTAACTATAGTGATTTCAATGGGAATACAACTGGCCACAGGATAATGCTTTTGAAAATTCCATTTAAATTATGGTCTTTTCTATTCACAAATCCCGAGTTAGAATAATACTTCTATATTCTATTATTTCTAGGTGAAAGATTGAGAAACACTACATTCACATTAATAAAACAGAAATACTAATTTGTAATATAGTACCTTTCTTTTAAAGAATTCAAAGTCACTGAAAAGAATCATCATTTACATCATCATTTCCAGATTCATGACTGCTGACTAATTGGAGCATGATTAAGAAGTCTTTCACCTTCTTCTTCAGTAAGCCACAGCTGCAGTACATAGCAGTTTTGAACAAGGAGAAACAAAGTGTATTAGTGTAGTTGAAACTAGAATGAATTTCCAAGAATCATATAATAGCCTTTCAAAAAACTACTGTCACTTAAAAACAGCTGGGCAGAGATTCAGGTTAAGTAGTGATCTGACAGACACACAACCTCCAGCAGAATATCCCACAGAAGGTCATGAAAATGGACTGGGTTAGTTAAAAAGCCACCCACTGAATGCTCCTAAGTTCTTTCTTCCATTGTCTGAGTGGTGGCATCACACATCCAAATTCCTATTCTGCTTGGGCTCTTCCCTTGCTGTGACACAGATGCAAACATGAGCTAAATTATAACTTAGGAAGTAGAGGAAATTTTCTCCTATTTCCAGCATTTGGACCTTAAGCTGTTATTTAGATTGCCAAAGATGTTACAGGTATGGAAAGATAATTCCAAAGCCAAGACAAGGATTGCAATATGTTACCCTAATGGGAGAAGTGATATATCACAATATTTCAAGGAGGAGGTTGATCATCTAGACAAGAAAATGTCACAGGAAAGTCAATTACTGCATAAGTATGCAGAAATCAATGGTCTTGCCATTCTCACAATTCATCATTTGAGCAAAGCAGCTTCTCAACTACAGACACATTTTGTATTCCCAGATGGAGGTGGTCAAAGTAAGGCTATGCTCCTGTCAACCTAAGCTGTCCAATGATGGAGGCACATATGCAATGTAGCTGCTAAAAGCCCTGACTATGAACCTTCTAATGTCTGAATCAGTGTTTGTTTTTAAAAAAAGCAATGTAGCCCTTCTGAGATGCCAACCCAAATGTCTGTCAGGGTTCCACTCAGCACTACTGTTGGTTGTGAGCTATTGCTGCTTTATACGATGTTGTTGCATGTTGCATGTTGCATGTTGTATGTTGTATGTCCCCTGCATTCTCTTCTAGCATGCAACCATCCAGAATACAAGTGAATTCTCTAAAGGCATGAGATGCCTTGATTAACACTTGTATTCAGGATCCACACTAACAGCACCCAGCCACCTTCCCATTCTGGGTACACATACTACATCACAGAATGCTCCCTGTTCCTGTATCAGTAGGAACTGTTACATGAATTTGATATCAAAGTTTTGAACTCTAGAGCACTCTTCTGCTGTTAGAAACCCTGTACAGTCTTTCCCCAGTAATTGTCAAGGGCACAGATACATATATGCCTGAATCCATTGCTCACATGGCTTCTGGACTGACTGGTTTGTTCTCACAAGCTGGAGAAGAAGGTGTGAAGATCATGCTATGGTGCTGTCATACAGCCCTGATTCCATGGTTGGCATGGGGCCAGGCTGCCCCTGAGCAGAGATCAAATGCACCCACACTGGTGGACTAATTTTTGTCAGTTTGCTCACACCCATAAGGTACTTGTCCAAGAAAATTTTCCAGAGAAAGAAAGTTCATATTTTGCACCCCTCTTTTCAGTATGAACAAACCTATTTTGATAGATCAGAAGAGGGAAAATTAAGAATTTAAAAATTATTAAAGCATCTTTGTGAAACTTAAGGTTTGTCTAACCATTGAGGAGACTCAAAAGGAGGGAGTTTTTCTGTTTCCTTAGAAGACAGTCTGGTCTGATTTTATTTGACATGCTAAGTGTCTGAATTGAATGACCATTGATTTCTGAATCTTTAAGAAAGAGAGATGAGACAGGAAAGGCATCTGGTAACTGTTAACACCACTGCCAAGGCCAAGTAATTCAGTTACACACTCCCCTTACAAGGGTCATCATGCTGAATATTCTGCACTAGCCTACAATTAGAAAGTGTCTCTCCTGACCACCACACATTTGAGTTTTTGAGGTGCTTTGATCTCCTTTCTGAGGTTAGAGTGGGGACCATTTACAAGATCATTTAATTTCATAGTTTTGAGAGCAGTGGACATCACTGCTAAATTTTCACTGTGATGGTTAGTATAACTGCAAGGTGGAGGTGGGCATCCTCCACCATTTATTTAAAATACTGTTTCAGAAGGACCCCCAGCAAAAGATGAGATGAACAGTTTGTTCTCATCCATTACTGAGTTGCATTGCATTACTTATATTGTGTTTTGTTCCTAGGAGTACCATAGTTCTTGTTCTCCTGGTGTTCTCCATATGCTTCCTAGTGGCTTGTATTATGTATCTACATGTCACACGAGTACAAGTAAGTGATCCAAGATTTTGTGACTGTTCTTCCTTCTGCTGGCCATGCTATGTTTGACCTTTGGAATATGAAGCCATCAGTGAATATTCACAGATTCCCAGAGTCTGAAACCTATGTGTTTTGAAGTTCCTTGGAAAGTAATGTGTTAGACACTTCAAAACCAGGGATCAATCAAAGGAGGCTTTTTGCATGAGTGATTGTTACAGCAGTGTAGCATTCAGTGACATTAATTCTGTGCTTTCTTTTTTGCTAAATCTTTCCTGAACACCTACCACTAGATACTGTGTTTAGATAAACTGCTTAACCTGACTTTTACTCCTTTCTGACTGCAGAGCACACTGGTTCATCCTTTCATTCCTGCTGATCTGGGTGTAAAGTCCTGCTAACTTCCCCTCTGTTTTCAAATTTTTTCCTGGCAAAATAGCAGCTGTTTTGGTAGTAAAGCACAATGTTTTGCACACACAATCCTTGGCCTTTTCAAAACCTTCAGTAATGATTAATTCTCCTGAATTATATTTTCACAACAGTAATGATGCAGAAGGACGGTTGAGTGTTTTAGGGGAGAAATAGGTCTGCCAGATCAGAATACAGCATCCAAAAAAATACAGGCTAATTTCCTGATGAAAGAAATCTGTATTGGATTAATATAAATTTATTCTTTTTAGACAAATATCAAGAAAAAACACCTACGCAGTTAATCAGCTTTGCTGATCAGCACAAACTAATTTTAGTTTTTAAAAGTGCCCTTTGGCAGAAGAAATGAATGTGTTTTCATGGAAACATAAATAGGATATTAGCAGAGTATCAGGTACTGAACAAAACCTTATTCATGAACTTACAAAATTATTTGGGAGTAACTTTGATGATGTCTTTTTTTATTAGGGCAGAGTAGATTATTATCTCTTCTTCTCTCTATATATGGTAGAAATGCAGACAAAGTTTGTAGAAGTAATGCCATTTCCCGGGGGCTACTGCAAACATAAGAAGTGTTCCATTTATTTTGTCAGTCAAGAAAAATTGTATTTATTCCCGGTTCCTCCAGAGATTCAATACTATACAGGATTATAGCATAAGAATCCGGCATTAGAAAAACAAAGAAATATAAACCCTTAGACTATCACAATTTAAAACTTTCTGGCAAAAAATTGTCTTATATAAAATTAATATGATGTGGATAATGGATATACAAATGCAAAACAATCATTCCCCTGTTTTAATCAGTCTTGTGGCACTTATTTGTTCTTTCACACTGCACAATACTCAGCTTCTCCATACTTTAGCATTAAACACCTCACTCATGATAACACTTTGATAATATTTTACTGTATCAGTTACCTTGAATTTTGATAATCTAACACTACTTATTTGTTTAATAAAATTTCACACATAAAAGAATACAAAGAAAATGAAGTCCAAATTTCCATGCTGTCATAAAAGTACGGATACAATCTTAGAATGACTTTAAGTCAGAAGTATAAATCTTCTGAGTGTCAGAATTTTAATTAATTAATGTCTCATACCTTATCTTTTAGTTTTGTTTCCCATTTTAACCCAATAGCCCAGCATGTCAACATTTAAAATGCATATGTACTATACAGACCAAAAAAATTGTCTGTGCAATGTATCAGGACGTGTGATCTTTGAACCTGTATTTTGCTTTGTCCCTATTAACCCTCCAGCATTATCTTCAAACCAAGGGTATTATCTCTTCAAAAAGCAGTAGACAGCTTATTTGGTTTTGTTTTTTTCTTCAAACAAAATTCTTGTATATTTTATTTATAAGGATAAAACCACACATGTTCCACCCCATTTGTATATAGGTTTCTGGTCTAGTTAAGGGGACAGTTTGATGGGTAAAATAGTGTGGGGATAATCCCATTCAGAGCATAGCAGTTTATGGTTATACTTTACCTGGAAACCAGTAACAAGTGGGATACTACAGGAGTTTATCCTGAATCCTGCCCTGTCAGACATTTTTATCAACAGCCTGGAGAAGGATGTGGCATATACTCATGTCAAGTTTTCAAACTACTACAATTTTGTGAGAAAAACTGGCAGGATGACTGTTGAGAAGGTCCTAGATAGGCTGACAAAATAGGCCAACAGGAATCTTATAAATACAGAATGGATAATGCAAAGTCCAGGCCCTGAGAAGAAATAATGCCCTGCAATGACACAGGAGGAGTACCCACTCTGAAAAAATGGCCCTGAGACTCAGATAGACAGCACTTGAGCTCCTTGAAGTTCCTTCCAATTGGAACTGTATGCTGGTGATGAACAAATGCAGAAATAATCTGTTTCATAGTGTAATTTTGGACATTGCTGTATCTTCTCCCTTGAGACACAGCTTTTCTCAGATTCCTATAATCTGAGCTGTTTATTCTACAATATGCTCAGTTTTTTTTAAGGTGATATACCTCAGGTAATCCCATCTATTTCTGCTTCATAGCAGCAAGAACTACACTTAATAGTGTGATAAATGGAATCTGAGTAAAAGTGGAGATAAACAAAATGTTCACAAGACTCCGTTCCACCAGATATTTGTATTCTCTGCTGCTGTTTCTGACAAATTCAATGTTTTTATGAGTCACAGTAATTAAAACTATCCTGGCATTTAACCTGTCTAATATGACAGAAGACACATATACCACTCCAGAATTCTATGCTATCACACTATGTTCTCTTGGATCACAATTTGCAAGGCAAAGGAGCTGAAAATTTGCAAGGCCAAAGTTGCTTTGGGTATTTTTCCCATGAGAGCAAAATCAAATGCCATCCTAGAATATTATTTGCATCCTGAGTAGACATATAACTAAAATTTGTAAGAGCTTTAATTATAGTGAGAAATAATGTATAGCAATAGTAATTTCACATTTATTATCCCCAAAACTGCAATTACCATTAAAATACACCTACACACTAACAAGTGAATAACAGTTACTACACAGCAATCACTGCAACTTTGTAATTTGCAGTACAGGTGAAATTTCTGTATCCCATATTCACTTCTCTTTATAGACTACTAAAAAATAACAACCCCACTTTAAAATATTTTAAATATTTTATCTATAAATCTTTTTTCTTTCTTTCTTAGTGTTTTCCAGGGTGCCTGACAATACAAATTCGTACCATTTTGTGTATTTTTATTGTGATCTTAATATACTCTGTGGCTCAAGGCTGTGTGGTGAGTATTTGAATATTCACTTCAGTTCACATTCTGTTTAAAGAACAAGCTGGTGCAGATCCATTAAACACATACCATATTCTCATCTGATTAATTCCTACTTTTTTTATTATTCATACTTGCCAAGCATGCTTCTTCAAAATTAAACCCCTTTGCTGCAATTTGAACTTTCATTGGCCTGAGACTGTGTATTGAATTAGGAATGGCAAAGCTATTAGCAATTACACAGATAATACCTAGTCACAACCAATATAAATTTGTTCATCAAACCTTAGCATCATGTAGACTGCTGGTGTCATGTACTTTGTGGAAAAACCGTTTTTAAATGTTAAACTTGCTTATTGATTCAATGGCTAATATTTTGTGACAGACAAGGTATGGTCTCAAAACCAGATTGCTATTTCTATGTGGCAACTTACAGAACATGTTTCTGTGTAATAATGAGGATATTTTTAGTCCAGGCAGATCAGAAAAGAGAGACAGATCTTGAAATATTGAGTTTTTTGTAACAAGAAGAGGTGCTTACACTGTGCTGCTTATATGATCCATTCACATCCAGAGCCTAAAAATCTTCTGTTGGATGAAGTGAATGTGCTCAATACTTCTGAAAATTGACTTTCCTTTTACTTCTGAATTGATTTTCCTTTACAGTAGATTAGCAGAGAGTTCAACATGGTGGACTTGAATTCAAATGGTATTCAAACTTCCACCTAAGCATTTGTCAGTCAGTTGCCTTGACAAATTCCTAGTGCTCAATTTTAGCATCTTGGCTGCTAATGCTAATGAATTAAACATGTTAGGGTGCTCAAAGGAGAGAATCCACACAAAAATAGCACATGAAACACAACTGGAAATGCTGAGAAGGCAAATGTTTCAAATCATGCTTCTCTGCTGAAATTCAACTATGTATTCTGACCATTGAGAAGACATGAGCCCTGTATCTTTTATTTTTTGTTTATTTTGTATTTTGTGTATTCACTCGTCCCTAGACCTGCCCTGAGAACACAACTAGCTTATCCTCATGAACTGACTGAGCAGAGGATCCCTTTTCTGTGGATTCCAGTATCCTGAGAGGAACCAAGAATTACTGATGTTGAGACATTTCTGGGAATTCCTGAACATCATCTGTGTAACACACAGCCTTAATAGCACACAGATGTATATATGGTTCCTGATGTGGACATAAGCACAAAATGCATCCAGCTTTGCAGTGATTCCAGGCTAGCTTCTCAGCAAATCTGCCTGTCCTACTTTGGGACTGAGATTAGATCAGGTAAAACCTTTGTGAATTAGATCAGGTAAAACAGATCCAACCCTTACTTTGACCAAATGAAACAAGAACTATTGTTGCCACTTAAAGACAGTAGAATGAGAAACAGACCTTGTAAGCCCTAAGGCAATGCTGAGCAAGGGTGGGAGACAGATTGGAATTCAGAAGTTCTGACCTCCAACAAGGCAGTGATCATTCAGTTACAACTTAGAACACAACTTTACCCATTCCTGAACAAAAATTACTTGCAACCTGAGGAGAAATGTTTAATCAGTAGAAATTATTAGTTCCTGCAAAATAATGCCCCTAGAATTCTCATCTGTCAGAAGAGCTAGGTGATGAGATCCCACTACTGGTTGTGCAGCAGATGATGTTTTCCTGGATGGATTGCAGATCATTGATGAAGCCCCCATGCACGTGTATGTTTTTGGATGAGTTTAGTCTGAAAGCATTTTTAAGGATGTTGAACAAGATCCCATTAAAGGGATTTTTCATTTCACCCTCTCAATCTCATTTCAGAGTGTTACCCATTATGAGTTTAACTCACTTTTTTTTTTATTTATTATGTCTCATCTTTCTAAGTTAATTCAAGCCCCTCTAAAACACATGGTTTAATCACCCTTCAGGAAGTCAGTTACTTTACAGCATGCTATAAAATTTCATTGTCAGTAGTTGGGATGAAATAAAAAGGTCTTAAGAAGCACTCCTAAACAGATGCTTAAGTACAGGGCAGAGCTTATGTGATGGTGCCTGTTAAATCAATTTCACACTACCATCCCACTCTCCCCTGCTTTTACTAACTCTTATCCTTTTCCTTTGTAAGGGGTGAAGGTTGGACTGCAGTTAAAACTGGAGCTCTAGGGACTTGCACTATTTGCCAGAAATTCCTCTCTTCCTTGGGTAACAGCTCTGAGATATGTTTATGACATTGTCTTTAGGAAAAGAAGGTTAGATTTCCCCAAATTTCCCATAAGAAATATACTAAAACTTTTTATTTCCCAGTGTAAGAAGGAAATGGAACTCCTTGGATAACTGAAATGACAGGGGTAATTAAAGATGAGTCTTTGTATTTGAAACATATGTGACAGCAGAAGTAGCTGTGAGATGGAAAAAAGAGATTATGTTTAGTTTTTCACTCAAAATGTGTTTTACTTTTATTTTAGTAATTGACGTTTACATGATGTACATAGTCAATAAAATAAACATTTATTTCTGTGCTCTGTACAAGAACCTTTTTCACCTGTATGGCCACATAAATGTTAACTGAAGTTCCTTAATTTTGCAGGAATATCCTGGTTTGATAATCTCTTAGGTTTGAGCACTGAGAGGGAAATTATTCAACTAAGCCCACGCTTCAATTTGTTGCCCTTATTGGCATCTAATTAACAAATTGTGTCTCTCTCCTAAAACTCAGTGGAGCATTGCAGGAAAAGGAGATTTTAATACAGCATTGAGCTAAATGGGAACTCCACAGCCATATTTTTTCCAATTAGAAATGAACTACGGTCAGCCTCCATAGCAACTATATTTCTGTTTATTTTGTATTTAACTTTCTTCCCTTCTCACTTCTTCTGTCTTTTCTAGGTTGGCTGCATGCCTTGGGTTTGGAATACCAATTCTAGCAGCTCAATAGTTATAATTTCTCCTGGTGGAACAAACAAAACTATGAATGAACTTCCATGTGACACAGCCCACTATGCTTTCCTTTCCTGTGTAGTGGGGACTCTCACCTTGGCAATATTTCTACGTGTATCTTCCTTGCCAAAAATGATTCTCCTGCTTTTTGTTACAATTTTGTACATACTTATTCTGGAACTCAGTGGTTACAGAAAAGCAGTGGGGTAGGTATCTTGCAAATATTAACAGTGGGTAAATTGATATAGATAGTCACACATTGACTACTTATTTCTGAATTGTCCTCTAGTGTTCAGTGCTGCCCTAGGACTGTAATGTGTAAGAAATCAGTCATCCTCTCCCCAGCAACTGCAGGATCTAGCAAGATCCACCAACAGGAGATCAGCTTTTGGGAGCTGGCAGCTGCTGCCCCATTGTTCTGTAGCTTTATGCTAATGTATCCCAGCTGAACACACTGCAGTCTAACTATCATATGGAACAGAAAAACTCAGTTAAAAACTTAACATTTCAGCAGCCCCCAACCAATCCCAATTTCAATTAAGCTTTTGAGCTTTCCAATATTTTTATATTTCCTAATTAAAAGCATACACACACATTACAATCCTCAAGAAGTTGATGTTGGTGTGATGCAGTGATCAGATGTGCTATCACCCATCTCCCTGCCCAGATGAACCCCTTCAGAAAAAGCAAGTGATGAGGAGATACCCATGTGCTCCAAACTAAGGATCTGATATTAAAAATGTGCAGTGTTATGTATTGGACCTCGAATAACCCATTTATTTTCTTCTTATTTTCAAGGGGAGGCTCCTTTTATATGCGTGGCTATGAGCCAATACTGGCTATTTTGCTATTTTCCTGTGCTCTAGCACTGCATTCAAGGCAGGTGGACTTGAAACTACGTCTGGACTACCTCTGGGCAGTGCAGGTAAATCACAGGACTTTATCCATGCACACAGAATGATGCCTGACTTTTTGGATTGGTTTTCAAATACTTTCAGGACAAATTATTTGGATTATCTTTAGAGCTAAAGATTATTTTAGAGCTTGCTTTCTTCAGAACTATAAAATTCAATTTTCCTGGATAAGTGATTTTTTTTGTGTTTCTTGGCAGTTGCTCCAGTATATCATTAATCAAATAATGTATTTTTATCTAAGATGCATTAGGAATAAACTGTTAACAATATAAATTTGAGATTAAAAATTAAATCCACTGGGTTTTTTATCTTATACTACAAAAAGGAGTGAAAGTAAATCAATATTCAGGTAAACTGAAAAGAAGCAGATAAAACTGATAAAAGGAAATATCTAAACCTATATTATACAAAAAAAAAACTATGAAAGTTTTTCCAAGAGAAAGATCAGAAATTTATTTAGATACCAAGTGCAGGGCTCTTTTTTGAAAATGTATTTCCTAACTATCATACACACAGTGAAAACCTATTGAAATTATATTAGCCATAACATAGGAACCAGGATATGTCTACCTCCTGTCACACCTCTCAGCAGTCTAATTCCCACCTCCAAAGTGTTTTACACTGGCCCCCAAGGGAAGGAGAAAGTTGAATATGTACGTTTATTTGGTGGAATTTGGAAGTTATCCTTACATCCTTACCTGTAGCTGACAGAGGTCATATTCTGTTCTCACCTGCACCCTGGTAACTATTTTGTCAAGAGGGTCATTAAATCACCCTAGCACTTGCTTTTACTCTTAACATCAAGACTGGAATACATGTGTTGCTGGTTGACTGGAACATATCCCTGGCTCCACTGTATTTACATAAAATGGAGAAATCAGTTGTGACTTAGTTCTATTATCTTCTGCTTGAAAACTTTTTCTAAGTAGCAGTTAAGCTGTGTGGGATTTCTTGTTTGACTAGATGTCCAAGACTGTGTTCTCCTCTTTTATACTTTAAGATTATCTTGTTCTGTAATTTCCATGAACTCTGTACAGTTCAACTGAGCATGATCATTTAATTTTTATTTTTTTTTTGTCCTATGACCTGCAGTATTGATAACTGCTGTACCTTTCAGCCTCAGAAGCTTGTTTTGGATAAACTGATACTAGTTTCTGTTTCCTGTGGTGCTAAAAACAACTTTCAGATGGGAAAAAAAGATCACCTGATTTTGAAATTCAGTGCAGCACCTGAACTGCTGCACTTTTCCTGTTTTCTTGGAGACAGGTTATATAAAAATACATAGCCATCATCATTGTTGTTAAAACCAGGGTGCACTTTCTCCAAGGGGCAGTAAGAGGAGATAAGAAGGAAATAAGAATTTTAGTATTTTCCATTAGCATCTTCAGTTACCATTTAAAAAATGCTTTTCATCTGAGAAGAGCAAATGCCATTTTCAGATATTTTCAATTGCAAATCAGAGACGTATGTGGTGCCACCTTGTGTGGGAGGTTTGCATGATAATAATGAGAAAGGGGAAAAATCAGCTTAGGTAGAAAATTCAGAATTTAGGGATCAACATAACTATCATTCTTTGAAATCAGTATGCTGATTTCAAATGATTGTGATGTCAATGACTGTGTTCTTGGCCTCTTAGATTATCTGGGCATATACTTTTCATCTTCTCAATTACAAGTGGAAGATCTATTTCCTGTACAGCTAACAATAGTGGATAACATGTTGAAAGAAATGCTGTTCTGCTTTCCACTCTGTCTGTTGGTTGTAAATGATATTGAGTCCAAGGACTAGTTAACATTGCAGCCAGGAGCACAGTCCGTGATGGATGTTGCAGAAGTGGTTGTTGCATTTACCTATTCAAATGGATAAGCAAAAAAACCCTCCAGAACATTGTCTTTGAACTTGCTAGGTTCTACAGCACAATAAAAATTTGAGTATTAAAAGCTCAGGGAACACCTTATTGGAAATACCTATATTTGAGTAGTTAGCAAACTCCAAGTTACTAATCATTTAACAACCTTTAAGAGGAGACTAGTGAGAGCCAGTTTTCTCTAGGTGCTGGACTGCAGGAGCCTTCTGTAAGGCTAAAAACAGTCTTGGTAATGTTTCCCTACAGCCATAGTCCTACTTACCATTATATTAATGGTAACAAAAGTTTTAGAAAGACCATTGACTTAGTGCCCAGGACCTATGGAGATTTTGTGTTTTGCAAAATGAGTGTGCTGATTCTTTGTACAAACACTGAATTGCATGAGCCAAATGCTAAAGATAGATTCACATCTCCCAGTAGCCAATCCCCATTGTGTGAATATATTCCAATATGGTTCAGCCTGTCATTTTAGGAAGCTTTTCAATTGCTGATTTACATCTGGGGGAATTTCAGACTCAAGCACTATTCTGGAAGCTTCAAGCACTTTGTCTGCATACTTTTAGTAACACTTATTGTTGGGCTAATCCTGTAAAAATGTTCTCAGATGGATGAATGTGTGGCATAAGCTGCAATAAAAAGGATTTCATAGATTATTTCTTTTATTTCATCATGAGCAACAGTCTAGTACTACTAAATTACATTTAAACTGTGAAAGTATCCTGAAACTAATCAGTAGGAATACAGAGATACATATTCAGTGCTCTGTGTAAGGGCTGAGGAAAACCCACTTCACACATTTTTTTTCACCCCATCAGGGGGAAAAAATTGCTTTGAAGAAGAGCAGTTTCAAACAAGAAAAACTAATTTAGAAAAATTACAGTTTCAACACAAGTTAATCCCATTTCCATTCACCTAAGTTGTACTACCAGAACAGTGATAAACACAGTAGAATTTATGTACATTGTATGAGAAAATACTTTTTTTAATGGATGATATGTTGTTAAAACATTCATATTTGTACTTTCTATTCACAAATCAATGGTGTTATAGGCTATTGTTGATTTGTTATGTTTTTGTCTGCACCAGATTTAACCTTTCTGAATATCACAGTATTTTCAGAAAACATCTGTTGGTTGTTTTCTTGATATTTTTAATAGGCAGTGGGAGGAGAATTTCGTTTTCTGCATAACATTGTTGAGTAACTCTGTCTTCCTCATATGACAATAACTATGAATAGCAAATATAGGAGATTTTATTTATTTGTGACTCATAATCACTTTTGATTATGCAAATTATTTAACAAAACTGGGAGGGAAAAAAAATGGACAAATAAATACAAATAATAAATTCATGTAAAACTACCAAAAAATGTAGTTGTTCATCCACCCAGGATTTGTCACAGGAGGAGAACAAGAATAATACAATAATATGGCTTCATTTGATGCAATCAATTGCTGCATTCTTTTGGGAATACTAGAATATCATTCTGCTCTCTTTTCTAGCCCATTACATTTGTAAGAAATTTTACAATCTACAGGCAACACTTACCAGGTGTCTTAGCACTTCCACTCAAAAACCTGGCCCTACAAAAGCAGTGTGATGTGTTTGTTCCCTGTGGATGTAGTGCCATCTTCAGGTGCCAAAAATGAGATTCCCATGGCACTGAATCTTGAAACTGTATTTTCATGTGGTGTCCATTTAGATAGTGGCTTTCCTGCAGCATTTTTAAGCATATTAGACTGCCTGGTGATACAACTGCTCAGACCACTTCCCAGGCAGAGAATGGGTAACCACTTATCAGCATTGTAAAAACTGTAGGATCATGTGTAACCATGTAAAATGCAGTAGATGTTAGATTGATATAAAAAGTCATAGTACTAAAAAAAATTTAAACTTTGTCACCATGTCCAGTGCAAAAATAAGGCCTGCTTTTAAATGCTGCAGCTCTGCAAATAAAGTTGGGTTCCACAAAATGACCTAGCTGCCACAAATACCAAACAGGTATAAACAAACAGCAGAATGTGAAAAATTATATTGGTCATGCCAGTGAGCTTTCTTTCTTGTTTATTTTCACAATAATTTGTCTTGTTTCTTGAGCTAGTAGCTATTGCATAAATATCATGCTGGCAGCTTCCCTTAATTAACCAATGGGAGCAGAGGCAAATAGATGAAGACTTAAATGCCATTTAGCTGTTTGGATAATATTCCCACCAGGTATGTAAATACCTGTGATCTGTGCTATTTTAATCTTTCAGCCCCAAGTACTCCTTCTCTCTTCCCAGTGTCTGTTTTTCCTGAGAAAGAATGATGCCTGTGCCTCCTTTAATCTCAGCTGCTCAAGAGTAGGCATTAGAAGCTCATGAGTCACAAGGAGGAAGGACAGTTTTCATTGCATTTCCCCAAAGGGCAGAAAGCAGGAATCTGGAAAAATGTCCAGAAAATACCAGTATTTGGCTTACTTCTCTCCCATATTATCTCTGTGATGGGGTAGTTTTAGAATCCTCACTGTTGGGCAAGACCTGGTGTTTTTTCACTTCTCCTTCCCTCCTTTATCCTCCCTTGTGAGAGATGCAAGGACACATTTCCTCTTTCCCCAAGCATTTCCTGAGGAACAGAATAAATGAGAGCTGTCTTAGGCAGTGCAAGGCAAGAGGATAGATACTCAAGCTCTGTGCAGTAGTAGCAGAGGAGGTACACTTCAGCTCATATTCCTGAGGCATCACTTCAGTAATAAAGCAGGGTGTTAGGCATGGTGTGTGGATGGGTTACGTGCAGTCCATGCAGAGGCTCCATCCTGGGTACCAGCAACAATACAACAGTATTGGCCCAGTGTGTGGTCTAAGACCATATGCCTTTGCTTTTCAGCATGAGAAAGTAACTCAGAAGGAATGCTTTGCTAATTCCATGAATGTTCTGCTTCTAATTCTGGGGCTAGGTCAGGCAGAGCTAACACAGCTTAGTTTGCAGGGCACTGCATTGCCCCACAAGGGCATTGCCAAGGCAAATTTCTCCCAGAATACATGGAGAGAATGTCCTCCTCTCTGTCTGTTAGCTAGGAGGTGCTTGGCCTCAGATAGGTCAAGGAACAAAAAAGTAAGAGCACTCCCCTTGTTTTGCTGTTTGCATGATTTGTCCCTATTTTGGGTTTGCTATCATTACCCACCACAAATCACAGAATTGCCATGGTATTATTCAAGGGGTTTCTATGATGTTAGGGGTTTTTTCATATGAAAACAAATATTTCTCAAACCCTTAGTGTTTGATTAGTCTGACCACAACCCAGGAAAGTTGAGATCCTTGTGCCCAAGCAGTCTGCCAGCACCTCCAGCTATGGGGACCCTTCAGGGACTAGTGTGCTAGATCAGAGTACAGTTCAACTATCTGTTCAGGGTCACATGCCAAAATGGAGACTTCCTTCTGGGTCTCCAAACTTTTACTCACTGCCATTGACTGCCAGCACCATTGAAGAACCTACATTAACAGTTTGTTAATTACAATCTTTATTAATTAAAAAAAAAGTGAGAAGTTAAGGTTTTAGGATTGCTGGTGATAGTATCTGACTGGAAAAATGCATTCAAAGCAATGTACAGACAAGCTGTAATCCCCAGTGAGCTAGCTAAAGATAATCATTCAGCATGTATAGAGTACACTTCTTACCCCAATGTGTCCATATGGGGGAGAAGAGAGGTTCAGCCTACCAGAAGTTATGATGGAGTCTTCTCCTCATTCTTAGCTCTTCATTACATTTATGCAAAGCCTGAGTGACATTAGTCATACATCTTACCCAGTGAGGGGTGGTGGTGCCTTGGAGGCAGGTAACATAGGTGTAGTATCTGAGATAACCTTGGGATGGGGATATGTGTCATTCCAAGGAGGTAATTTTGCCCTGGCTGCTGATTCAACAGCAGGACATCTTCCTTTATCTCCCTTGGCTTCCAGCTGCTATGTGGTTTATCAACTAAAAAGTACCACCGAGTACCCTCTTCTGCAAGGGTTTCAACAGAGCCTGGTTGCAATGTCTCCACTCCACTCCACTCCACTCCACTCCACTCCACTCCACTCCACTCCACTCCACTCCACTCCACTCCACTCCACTCCACTCCACTCCACCCCACTCCCCATTTAGTCTCCCCTAGATTGGACTGTGTGTGAAAAATTGGGTGTGCTGACGGTGTTCCATCCAGGGAGTAGCAACCATACTTCCCACTGTATTTTCCATACTGTTATCTTTAATTTTACCTCATGTCTTTTCCCCACAATCTCATTTTTTCCAACTGAACCCTCTCAGAGCCAAAATTGTATTTAACAGTTTTGCATCTGAAAAGGGAAGAGATACTTGTTAGGTTAGTTGAAAATGTAGCATTCTATAATTAGCAATGGTAGCATCATTAATGCTTTTCCCTGCTCTTAGACGATTTTGCCACCACCTCAGACATGACTGATAGTTTGATTTGAGCCATCAGCTCTTCACTCAAGAGCTACTTCTTAGTCACAGCTGTTCCTTGCTCTGAAACTGTGGCTGTTTCCATACATAATGATGGATGTACTGGAGAATTCTTTCCATGATTTCTTCCAAAATGAACAGTTTGGTCCACAATTGGGCAAGGCAGAGGAATTTGATCACACATTTCCACATCAGAAATGAACAGCAGCTGCCAGTGGTTGAGCAACATCACAACCCAAACAATGCATCAAACAGATTACACCACTTACCGACCCCGACGTGATTCCTTTGATTAGTCCAGAAATCTCCACACCTTGACAAAAAAGAGTATTGTTCGTTAGGAAGGTATTCTGCCCCATATTGTATTGGTAGGTTAACTGAGAACCTAAACATTCCTAGGAAGAAAGTAACAACAAATTTCTTGTTCGAAAAATAGAGGAATGGATAAGGAAGACCTGACTGGATACTTTATTCAGATCATCAGTTCAGTTCACAAATCTCTTTGCTGTTGTCAGAATAAAATTTCCCATGTTCCAGTGTGATGTAAAATGGAGATAAAAGCTTGATTTAGATTTTCAGCTAAAGAATCTTTTTATTTTTCCTATTAAAACACTTGAATTCCAACAGCCAAACTAAATGCCAGAGGCCATTTCACATGTTTTTAGATAAAAAGTAATTCAGATTTATACCACTAAAATAGGGGAAAGAAATTTTAAGAAAAGAGCATGTGACATTTAAACAGCAAAGAAGTGTCAAGAAAACAGATCACAAGCAGGAGATAGATACTTAGAATAAAAGCTTCAGATATATTTCTTGCAAAACTTAATTGCTATTTAAAGTTTACTCATATTTCACCTCTGGAACAGGTTCTGTCTCTTATTACCCACATTAGAGTAGAAGCTAAGAATTTATTTTAAAAGACAACAATTCCTGAAGAATTTATGCTTACAAAATCAGTTCTCTTTCAGAATTTTTTCTACTTATAAAGAAATTTAAAATTACAGAATAAACTGCAGGGCAAAGCAGAATATGTAACTTGAATAAAAACATTGTTTCTTAAGTTTTGTCATGGAAAATAAAACTTAGCTTCCTGAAAAAAAAAATCACATGAAATAATATTATTAGATTACATGAAGGCAACAGGTGGCTGGTTTTCTCCTACTTAGATAAGAATGGATACTGAGAAATTATGTGGACTTTGTAATAGATCAGGATACCAAATTTCAGATATAAATGGGACACCAAGAAAGACTAGAACAGGTTCATCAATGACTTTTCTGACTAGGGTTGCTCAACAAAGCCTGAGAATTTGGCCTTCCACTCTTCCACTGACTGCAATTAGATAAACAAAATCCCATTGGGATCAGATCACAGTAGATGGTTGGTGAGTGTGATTGAGGAACAAAGAATAAGCTGCAATTTCTGTGAAATGAGTATAATACTGACCAGTGTTTTCCAATTGAAATCAGTGTGAGGCCAGAGGTCACTGAGAACAAGGAGCAAATTCCAGAGAAGTAATTTTGCAGGTAAATCTACAAAAGACTAGGCTGGAATTTGCAAATCTAGGAGTCCCAAATGGGATTCCTAGATATTTAATATTTTTCAAATAATGGGTCTGATTTTTAAAATTTCTTCCTATTGTACAACTCACACTAACTCTGAGTCAAGCACTTGTAATAAGATGCCCAATCTTGGGTTAGGGACCTCAGATGTGTTAACTCCTAAGCACTCTTTCTGAATGCTGTCACTCATATCAGTAACAGAATTTCTGTTGTGAAGGAACTATATATATTTTCATGACAAATACCAACATAATTAAAACAATCTCTAGAAATGTTAATTATTTTTATATATTATTTTTTTTAAATTGTACATCATTCTTACGGATGCTCAATTTTAAAATCTCTTTCTCTGTTGAAGTTACTGTCTTACCAGATTTGCTTCAGTTTTACTGCAAAGTACATAGATTTGCTTTAAACACTGGAGATTCTCACTGGCTTCTCTTGTCTGAAAGATGGATCAAATACTGCTGTCACTGTGTTGAACTACCTGGAAGTAACTGGCCTCCGTTGCCAGATGTGACTTTAGTGGGATTATTCTGGCTTACTCTGTAAACTTATCGAGCTTCTATATAAAAGAACAGAGCACTACAGAAGATACCAATGCACTTAGCTGATCAAACCCTGAAAACAGCTGAGAGACTTTAGCTTGAATTACTAGGGATTTAAAGGGATTTTGCCTAATGTAGAAGCATGGTGCAGGAGAACTGTTCTCAATCTACCCTTCATTTTGTTCATTTTAATTTCAAAGGATGAATTAATGGAAGCTATTTGATAGGCTCACCAAATTTTTTGCATTTAGCAAAGGTTTTTCTTTTCCTCTATCCCAACAGGCAGAAGAAGAGAGAGATGATATGGAGAGAGTCAAGCTGGATAATAAAAGAATTCTTTTCAACCTGTTGCCGGCCCATGTTGCACAGCACTTTCTTATGTCTAATCCAAGAAATATGGTAAACCAAGATAAAATTTAAAGGCACACTGTATGGGTGTTGTTAGAGCCACCTTCCATCTGTATGTTTTCAAAAAAGGCTTGAAAAAACATTGTTCATGTAAAAAAAGTAGCTTTGTAAAAACTTGTGTTCAAGAATTAGTTTGAGATTATTTGTTTTGCTATATAGTCCTCCTTCTCTGAAGAATTTTAATAAAATTCAGGATAAGGGAAGGTCGTCATTCAACATCAATGTAACCAAGTACTTGCATGTAAATCTTTTTTTTTTTTTTTTTTTTTTCCTAATCAATGCAGGATATTGGAATTTATCACGGTATTTCATGAGCTCAATTTGGTTCTGAATGGTGAGGTGTATGAGCTGCCAGACACTTATGTATTACCATTTTGGTTCTGGAAAATATGCTACCATTACCAAAACCATCTATTTAAAGTTATAAACAGAGAATTGTATGTACTCAAGGAAGAGACAGATTAACATAAAAGGCTGCAGTGACTAAGTATATTGGTTCAGGAAGGCCTTATGAGAGTCCTTCTGGTCATCTGAAAACCATCTGAAAACCTTCAGGACTGGAGCAGCTGTAATGTCCATGATATTGCTGTTGAGAGTTTGGGTCAGTATTTGAACCACAGAAAAGTGATTTTGCTTTCTTTGAGCCTTCCAAATTTTTAATCAGAAACCTTACCATACAGAACAGCATTATATTATATAGGACTCTACAACACATGGAAAGAGTTGAAGGAGTGAGACCAGTTATGTACTGCAGGATAAAATTGGTCCATCTCTTATTTTGCTTATAAAACAAGATTGAAAAAATGTAATTATTTTTCTCATACAATAGAACATCTATAACTGTTAAAACTTTCTCCAAATTTCAGCTCACTGCTTCTATGTCCAAACAGAAAAAAACCCTAGGTTGTTTTAAATTGGTTTAAAACCTTAGGTGTTAATTTTCTATTGTGGTCTTGAGTGAGGACATCTTTCAACATTATTTTAAGAAGTCTGTTTTTCTCTTTAGAAAAACTGATGGCTTTGTCCTAGCTATTGCTTAGCAGTAGAATAAGTATTGTAATAATGATGTTTAGTTCAGATTAATCTTTTAAAATAAAAATTGCATCTGCTTATGAACTACAGGACCTTTATTACCAGTCATATTCACAAGTGGGAGTGATGTTTGCTTCCATCCCAAATTTCAATGATTTCTACATCGAATTGGATGGCAATAATATGGGAGTGGAATGTTTACGCCTGTTAAATGAAATTATTGCTGATTTTGATGAGGTAAGGTCTAAACACTTTGTCTTTTGACCATATCAGTTCTACCAAATAACCATCAATGAGATTATCTGAAGTAAATCAGTGTATCTTGAACTATTTAATGAAACAGTACTGTAAACCTCCTGTTTAATCATAGCTGGTGTCCACTGGGCTTCTCCAAAATGCCAAATTTGTATTTTCATGCACATGCATCTGACCTAAAATTTCTCTAATATAGTAAGAGTATCAAAAACAGAAGTTAATTGCAGTTTTTTCAGTGACCTCAAAGTGGGCCAGACTCAACTTAGCAAATATGATATGGTTTAATGAACTTGCACATATTGTCTGATAACTGTGGTTGCTTGTCTAAAATATTATGTAATATTTAACAGTTTTATGTTTTAAACAAAGCTTATGGACAAAGAATATTATAAGGATATTGAAAAGATCAAGACAATTGGAAGTACATATATGGCAGCTGTGGGACTTGTACCTACTTCAGGAACTAAGGTAAGAAGATTTTACATAACAGTCTTATGTGAAGGAATCATTTTCCTTCAATTTCCAGAGGAACACAACTAATTTTGTAAAATTATTGATAACTTGCATGACTTCTTTACATTTTGAAATCCAAAGAACAGCTGTAGCCAGAAAAGGAAAACTGCCATTTGCTTATGTTGCTTCACTTGTGATTTCATTGTCTACAGCTTTGAATTCCCTGCAAACTGGTGTATAAAAGCCTCTAAATCAGAGTGGTATTGTTCCAAACCTGTTATCTTACATGGCCTTGTAAGATGCAGGGAAAGGTAGTCTCTAGTGTAGTGAATTGCTGCAAAGCTAGCAGAAGAATATTAAAATGCAATTTTTACACATATTTTTTAATATTGACATATACAAATAAAATAAACATCCTCTCCCAACCCCCATCATGGGCAGGAACTTTGTGCTAGGTACAGTTCTGCACTGTACCTGGTCCCTCCAAATCAGCTCTTCTTGGTCTCTACCATTAGCATTCTATTTACTGCTTTAAATACTCTGCAATAAAAAATGTCAAAGTCATTTCAAAACCACTAACTCTGGGGCACAGTTCTTCTGTATCCTCATCACTACCCCTGAGAGTTATTCTTACCTTTACACACTATCTTGGAATAGAGATTTCCTAGATTTCCAAGAAGCATCTGGAAAGTCAGAAAACCCTGTGGGCATTATATTAAATACAGAGTATACTATGCATGTTAATCATACTAATAAAACTAAAACATTAAAATTTTATAAAATTTATAATACAAGAATAGCATGAAAATTAAAGCAATTCATTCACCTCATCTGCCCAGAGCTTTCAGACACTTCTCCCTTGTTCTGATATACATGTACATATGTTGTAGACATATGTTGAATACATTAGTGCATATGGTTTAGCATTGCAAAGTAATATAAAATTAGAAGGCAAAAAGCAAAAAAGGCCAGAAGATGCCCTGTGGACTTTTTAGAAACAATTATCTTTGCTAATTAAATAAAATACAAGACCACATTTAAATCAATGGTTAGAATCATGTTGGAGTATATCACACAACTATTCTTCTGGTCTGCAAAGTATTTCCAGCTGATGCCTTCCTTTGTATCATTCCTAGAAATCTATACATCACAAAAAAAAAAAAAAAAGATATTTTTAAAAATCTGTTTATCCTAAAATGTTTGACTCATGAGTCATGAGACAGGGAAAAAACACTGATCTTTAGAATTTTTTCAGTGTGTGATCTGAGGCAAACAGGCAGTGGCATACTTTTGTGTCTGGTATAAATGCTCTTTGAACTATAATCCTCAAAACAAGTGTGTTATTGGGTAACTTTGGCAGCATATGTTCCAAAACCTAAACATGTTTGTCTCTTGTATTTTATAGTTGTTGAGTGAAGGGTCAGCTGAGTTAGTCCAGTACAGAAGATACTGCTCTGAGCTTATGATAGTAATGCATTTTAAATCACTGCAGAAGATCTTATATAGTACTCACTCTTCCTTTTAAATCTTGGGGCAAACTTTTATATTTTTTATATATATATATATATATATATTTTATTAAAAATTCTCTATTCCAGAAAAAAAATATTTCCTATGAAACAGACAATAATTTTTTACTCTAACTTAGGGTTTAAGTTCTTCTGTGATGTCTCCCTACTGTTCATGTGATGCAAATGAATAGAAATTACTCACATCCTTTTGCCAGTTTCCCAGTAGTTCTTCAGCATATACCTGTATATTAGAAGTCTGATAATCTTGGCTGGCCTGTAATGCACAATCACTGCCAGTTTCACACAGTCCCAGGGCTGTCCTATGGATTCATATGTGCCCATGGGGAGCCATAAGACACTCAAGAGCCCCTGGTCTGCCCTATGCCAGGAGTGTGCCTGGTTTGACAAAAAAATCTCACACAGCCTCTGATTGTGAATCACTAATTTCATACTAGAATTTGGACATGAACAGGAAGCAGTGATGGGGTTAATTGTGCTCTTGACTGGGGATATTTACACACTTAAGAGCCCAGTACCCTAATGAAGTTAAGTATTTAAATCCCATATTTTACTGCCCTCCTGTTTCTGCACCTTGGCTTCAGCAGGTGACTGCAGTGAATGCAGACTGCCTCTGTCACAGTGACTTTGCTGTGATGCTCTGGGCAGTCTTTCCAGTAACTACTTTGATGTTTAAATAAATAATTGCTTGCCAGTTATATCAGCAGGCCAGCACACAAAACTTTGTAGATCTTTGCACACAAAGCTCTTTGTAGATCTTTTGCACAATATAAATTAATTGTATCTGTATTTTACCAGGATCTTGACTTCACCAGGGTCCTAACCTTGTGGTGCTCTTCAGTGCAGGTTCAAGAGAGTTTGCCCTAGTCCTATTGAGAGGCATCTGTCACCTGCAGCACCCTCAGTATTTGTCGCCAGTCCTTTCTGATGCAATCCTGAAGGGCATTGCAGGAAAACAGAACATTCATCAGACAGCAAAGAAAGGGAAGAGAGGAAACATAAAGATCAGAAATCAAATAAAATCATGCACTGCTCTCTCCCTGCTCCAGACATTGATTGTTTTTTCCTTGTCTGTTGGAAGTATATCCATCAGCTCTTTAAGCTTCTTCCTTTGTTTTGGTAGTTCTGGAAAGCAGTAGAAGTAGCTAGTTCACACTGCAAGGAGCAGAATGCTAGACATCCAGACAGGTAAATAAAAATACCCTTCCTGACAACTGGGACTGGCACAAGGATGACTTTCATAATTTTTTGTAAATTTCCTAGCCACATGTCCTGGTTTGGGACATGAAGCAACCCTTTCAAACTGAGGTGAATGAAGGAAATAGCAACCTGTTTCTCAGGTTTTTCAGTCACTGTTCAGCACTGCATTTTTAAAATCTCGCTATCATGGCAAAACCTCAGCAAGCTTTCATCTCATGCCAGCTTGCACAGTCCTGTTGTGTAACACCCTACAGAAGCTGCCACTGACCCTGCATTTCTTTCACCATATCCTACCTTTAGCCCACTTTCACTCTGCAAATTTGTTCAAAAATTCATATTTCTATTCTAATAAGAGCAGAACATAAGAACAGTCATACTGAGTTGAGTCAAAGGTTTATTCTAGTAACCTCTCTTTAACTAACCAAGGTTAGATCCTGGGGGGAGAGCAGGAGTTACAGAACAAATATGCAAACCTTTCTTTTGTACTTTCCAATAATATGCTGCTTAGATTTTTTTACTACTTTGTAGCAAATATTTCTTTCCTGATCTTGAGAACTATGTTAGAACCTTGCTAAGTTCGGGAATCCACAATATCCTCTGAAAATTTGTTGCACAATTTAATTAGACTGAAGTTGTAAAAATTATTTTCTTATGTTTGGGGTTCTATTTACAGGTTAATACTTCACCATCTCATTTGATCCCTTTTGGGCAAAAACCATTAGTTTGTTTAGATACATTTGATAACAGCTCCCTTCAACTTGCCTGGAATGGGAAAACATTGGGGTGTTCTGAAATTCACAGGATTAAACCTAACAGGAGTTTTGTCAATAGGAACAGCATGCACCCCATGGAAGCTGGGAGCCAGCAAAAGCCCCAAAGGGACAAGAGGGCAGAAACTATAGTTATTAATAATCATCAGGCAAAGTAGTTTTGTAAGAAAGCAGGTTATATTCCCTGCCACACTCAAAACAAACATCTGTAGCTCTCTAGCAACAGAACCACTTTACCATGGGAACTTTGCTTTCCATTCTTCCCAGAAATCAAAAGGAGAGAGAGAAGGAAAAAAATAGCAGAAATAAAGAAAGCATGTGCTGCAGCTACTATCAAAAGTTTCCTTTCACAAAAAGAAAAATTGGTTAGATTCTTTTCTTAAGGCATCTGTTTGAACTTCTCATTATTTTTCACTTTAGTATTTAACCTGCATCTCAGTACCATACAAATCTAATGTGCAACACTATTTTGTTTCTAGGCTAAAAAATCAATTTATTCCCATCTGAGTACACTGGCAGATTTTGCAATAGAGATGTTTGACGTTCTTGATGAAATCAACTATCAGTCTTACAATGACTTTGTGCTACGAGTTGGTAAGTCACGTTTCTACATTTATCACACAAGCAGAAGATTGTTTTTCGTTGGCTTTTCCTGTGCTGTCAGCAAAGGATTACCTGTCCTGCACTCATGATTAAAACTGAAAATTCTCCATTAGTGAGAGAGCCACATCCATGTAAAAGGTCAGCAGTCTGGATGGTGTGCATTAGTATTAAGGAACTGTAATTCCCTCCAGTTCCAGTGTATTTGCTTAATCTGTGCACCCTGAAAAGGAAAGTGTACCTTTAATTTTATACAATATTATGAATGCACACAATCTTGTGACTTACACTGCTTTGCATTGCTAAGCTGCTGAAAATTGGGTCTTACTGTATTACTTTAAGTTGCATCTGCAAAAGCTTTGTTGGCATTAAAAGTGCAATGGGAGGTTTTTTTCCACAGATGCCAAATCACCTTAACCAGTCCTGTTCTCTCCAACAAATCAAGTCCTCTGGTCTGCACAATGCAACCCTTCCCATGCAATCCTTTACATGTTATTACATGTCTTACCACTCATTTTTCTCAGTTTTCTTTGAGATCAAGTTTCCCTGCTTCCCTTTCTTCATGTATCCTGCTCCTCTCCAGTGGTACTTCCACTGCTGTTCTCATTTCATTGCATATTCTAACACTGATCATTTTCTCCATCTTCTTTTTCTACATATTTTCATGGCTGACTTGTGAGGATGGGCTGGACAACAGGAAAACTCAGGTTGCTAGCAATGGAAGATTGAGAAAGACCAAAGACATCAAAGGCAGCAATAGGAGAGTAATACATCTTTGACCTCCTGTACATCCTAATAATTATAAACCCCAAATTCTCTTTGAACTCTGTTATAACTTGTCTTTCCAGGATCACAGAGGATCAAATATCTAACCCTCATTCTTCTGTGTAAATTGCCTAGGAAAGCCCTTGCAGAGAATCTCATGCAGGGTTTAGTATCTGCAGCTCTTCAGGGCACTCAGAAGGAACATCCTCTTTTATCTTCCAAACAAGATGTTGAAATCAGTCAGAAATGTAGAATTGAGCTCTGCAGTTTCCAAAAAAATTATGCTTTAGCCATTTTCATATACTTTTGTCATCTTCCACTGTCTCTGGGATCTGAGTTGTCTGGTGCTACCAACCAACCTGACACTTTTCCCTTACCCCAATCCTATTTCTGTTCCACATGGAAAACCTCCTTTAAAAGGCTTTATATGTGCAATTGCAGTGGAAGTTATAGGAAACAATTAAAGATCTTTAACAGTTTGTCCCATTTTCAGCTAAACTCTGCACTACCACCGCTTTTCTTCCTTTCTTTAAACAAACAAAATCCACAGAAGAATCAAATTTTTATGTTGTCTATCATATTACATTTCCAAGAAGATATCTCAAGGAATGTCTTTGTTGTGTTTCTAGACTTTTAAAAATGCAGAAGTCCACTTTGGATTAATTTAATCATAAAATCATGAATATGCTGAGGGACCATAGAATATGTAAGGGACCCATCAGAATCATCAAGCCCAATTCCTGGCCCTGCACAGGGTAGCCCAAAAGTCACACCATGTGCCTGAGAAAATTGTCCAAATGCTTCTTGAGTTCTGCCAAGCTTATTGCTGTGACCATTTCCCTGCAGAGTTTGTTCCAGTGCTCAGTCCCCCTTTGGGTGAAAAAAACTGCCTGACATCCAACCTAAATCTCCCTTGACTCATTTTTATGATGTTAACATACATTACTGTATTACAAAAAAAAAATGCTAGGACACTTGTGCCAGATCTGTTTTGCAGGATTCATGTTTCCTTTGGATAATACTCTGTAGTGAAAACCAAACTTGCTGTTTAATTTTAGGTATTAATGTTGGGCCGGTAGTGGCAGGAGTCATTGGAGCCAGAAGACCACAGTATGATATCTGGGGGAACACTGTGAACGTTGCCAGCCGGATGGATAGCACTGGAGTGCAGGGGAAGATTCAGGTGAGTGCATTCTAAGACAATTTTGCAAACTTTACATACCTCCTGTTGTATGCGGTTGCATTTTCAAGAACACTTAGAGAATGCAGCCTCGCTTTGTTCTTATGGAGAGGGCAACACTCTCCAGATGACTCATCATCAGAGGTATAGTTGTTTTCCATCTTGTACACTTCACTCCTTAGAGGGAATTAAATCATCAAATAAATCATTTGCTATCAGAAGAAACAAGATTTCTCTGCTTCATTGCACACAGTTGGAGGTAAGCCTGAGAATGCTAATGCCAGTCTTTGTGCTGTAGAAATTTTGCTTAAATAAGACCTCCAAGGAAAGGATCTCTGTTCATTTGCATCTTTGTTTTATGTAGCTCTAAAAATTGCTTGGATACATTGGATTGGAGAGGTGACACAGACAGAGAACATTGTTGTTCTACTTACTAGCACCTATGGTGTTCCTCACAAAAGCTCAATGAACACCTCCAGTAATTTATCCAAAATACCTGCCTAACCTCCAGGGATCCAAAGGTCTTCTGCAATAAATTAACATCACTGGAACTGATACAGCTTACAATTTGGTTACATATTTCTGTTGGACAGAGCTTAATCTGTCTGTGTATTTATTTAACTCAAGACCAGAAATTCTGCCTCTCAGAGTCCAGTTTTATCAGTGATCTTTACTTCTCAAACAAAATTCTAAGTGAGCCTGAGAGCAGCTGTTTCTGCATATTTCATGACCAAGAAGTAAAATGGAAAGGGGTGGGCAATTACATGAACAGAAAAAAGTAACAAGGTTTGTTTGTTTTCTGTCTCCAGGTGACGGAAGAAGTTCAGCGGATATTAAAAAGATGCAGCTACGAATTCGTGTGCAGGGGTAAAGTCAGTGTAAAGGGAAAAGGTGAAATGTTGACCTATTTCCTGGAAGGAAAGGCTGATGGAAATAATTCCCAAACAAGGTCTTTAAACCTAGAGCGGAAAATGTACCCTTATGGGAGAGCAAACATTCAAACAAAACTGGGCACCAGCTGTCCATCGGTGTCCTCAGCCGCTAGCTTTACTGCAAAACCTGCTCATGGAGCAGGTCAAGCATCTGCCACTCACACAAACCAAACACTGCATTATCTTCCTTCTGTGCCAGCTGTGAAGGAGGCATAGAACACGGGAGATTTGGTTGTGCCACTTGCAGTGAACTTGGAGAGCAATGGTTGCCTGGGTTTTTACCAAGAAGTCAGAGGTCGTAGGCCATGTCATGAACGAAGGACCACTACAACCCAACCAAAGAGAACGTGGGGACTGTGTAATGAACTCTTGGGATGGAACATATAAGGGCTAGCAATTCTGTTATGAAAAGTCAAAACGGGATTTTCCGGAAATGAGGCATATTTTCTTGGCATTTTTAAACAGTAAATGAAAAAAATTAGATAAATGTGCAAGCAATTATTTATGTGTGTGTGTATATATGTTTTAATCTATATATACACACACATACAAACAGTTCTGTGTAGACTTAATAGATATTTATAGAGATGAACATAAAAGTGTGTATTTATTTACACATCCACCTGCAGTGATATAGCAAAGAGATTTCTCTTCCTGTCATAGCCAGAATTGTTGGGCCTGGGATTAGCAAAGCTGCATTCAGCCATGGAATGTGGGATGCCTGGAGACTCTCCAGGGCTACAGCAAGACTTTGAGAAACTGTGCTCCCAGTGCATGAATTAATGCAATGAGAACAGTGTTTATCATGCTGTCAATGGCAGATTAATGAAGACTGGATTCAGCTAATTACAGAACCCTATACATTTTTTAAGTTCTCCTTGCATGCTCCAAAAATTTCCAAAAGCTTTCAATCAAACCATTACACTAGGATATAAAGTAGATAAACCACAGAGCTTAAAGTTTAGGCAAAAGAACAATATGTATTATCTCCATTAAAAAAATACAAGAGTGGTAGAGCATAGAATTAGCTGCCTCTTTGTAGGTCATTTGACTTTGTGCAAGACAGAGGAGCCACCCTGCAAGCACAGCAATATGCTTATGCAATATAGAAACATTCCTGTATGTACAGTGCTGATTTTACTGAAGAGCAGAAGGATGGTATTATTTCAGGCTTTTAGAAATAGCACAAGTCCTGTGGCTCAAGTCCAGGATTTACCATTCTAAACAGCTCAAAGAATAGTCCTGTACTGGTGGCAAACATCCTGTTGCTAGTTTTGTGACATTTGTATGTTTGCCAACATCGTTTTATATATTAACTGATTTTTAAATTTATGCCACAGTTTTATTATACCTTGATTCTATCCAGACTCACTCTTCAAAGCTGTACAATTATAGAAAGCTATAATTCTGAGAAACAAGCACAGTCAAACTTTGCCAAGTGAGAAGCACTGCTAAATGTGCCAGGAGAGCGAGGCCTGCTCTTAATCTGCATAAAAAGGAATATATTGTGGCTGATTTTCTCTGCTGCTGCCCATATCATATTGCTTATGCTTTGATACTGAAATGATGATCCAGATGTGAAATGTGGAGTGCAGTTCCATAGTCGAGGTGGGAGCAGTTGAAGGTCATCCTGCTGAGGGACATGTGCTCCATGTGCCATATTGTCCTGACGGGGATTCACAGGCTAGCTAACCTCAGTTGCTTTCCAAAAGAGAAGTAAAATTTTACATTGTCTAAAAGCATGCAAAACTTCCTTTTAACAAGCAAAACAATCCACCCAACACCCCCAAAGAAAAAAAAAAAAAAAGCTAAGATCAAAAACCAACAACAACAAAAGCCAAAAAAAAACCCCCCAAAAAACCCCAAAACAACCAACCAAACTAAAAACCCCATCCCAGAATGCAGAAGTTGTATAGATTGTACAGTAGTACATGTACTTCTTCATGTACTAACTGTCATACTTCCCTTTGGTGGGCCTATTTTGTTACAGATTTCAGTGGAAAGAAGGTTCTGAGAGAGTCCCTTTTTATCAGCTTTTGCATTGGAGCAGTAATTTTTTGTGTTAAAAGTATGTACAGCACAATGTCAGTAGACGCAAATGGTTAAAGAAATGTTGCAGGAATTTCTGTTCTCCACATCAGGATACTGTGGGGCTCCAGCGTTTTTCAGGAGAGTTTTAAATTAATTTTTATGTGCCCTGCCTGCTAGGTGCTTCATTACAAACCTGGCAAAGTCAGTCTTATGATTAAAGTGACTATAAAAACCTGAGAAGTGCTTCCTAATTGTGCTGTACAGGTAATATGCACCCTGACTGAGCTGAAAAAAATTACTGCATTTATTTATCTCCCCTAAGAGCTACCCAGTTCACAGATGTTCTTCTAGAATAATTTATTTCTAGTTTTGAGATGTTGAAATAATTTTAAAAATATACATGTAGAGAATACAGATTTAAAAGAACAAATATTTACATAACTGAACTGAATCAGTGGTATTCATGTAAAGCACACTGCTTAGTTATGTTCTCTAACAGGTTTATGAGAACTAAATCATCACAGGGAAAATTAAATATTTAACCAAGTTGGAAAGCATTATGTGCAATAGCATTAATCCCTTAGTTCCTCTATCAAAGAGCCCATGCTACATTTTTGAATTCAGTGAATTTGGTATAATTTCACTGATAATAATGAAATAAAACCATCTTCAGATCCTAGCAGTAGATAGGGTAGTATGTGAACACATCGACCAAACACATCCATTGGCCCACCCAAAAGATTTCAATGCAATTACTTATTTGTTGTTCTTTCCATTAGGCTCAAGATATAGGAATCTTGCCATTGTTTCTTTGACTAAGTGGACAGTGAGCACAAAAAAATTGTCCCCTCTGCTGATATTTTTGTGACAGCTCTCCTTCCCAGACCCATTCCCAGCCAGATAATGTCAGTGGAAGATCATGTAGCAAGGTAAATTTGGATTATTCATATTAACATTTTTAAATTATTGGCAGGTGATAGTTAATTACATTTGGTCCAAAGATTTTCAAAGTTTGATCCTCTTTTCCAACAGCCAAACAAGGCATGTGACTTTTGTAAGAATATTTTTCGTGTTGAATGGAAAGAATCAGGCAGGCACAGTCCATCATCAGCTTCTCATTCTACATTTTTGGAGGAGGTCTCTGCCTGCCAGAGCAGGTTGAGTGGACCAGGATGGCTTCTTGGTATTGCAGGCAAGATGGTGTGTATGTCCTAGCTTACAGAATCAATGCTGGTATATTTGGAATTAGTTTCCAGACTTTAGGTCATAGATATATAGAATGTTTTGGGTTGGAAAGGACCTTAAGGATCATCTAGTTCCAACCCTGTTGCCATAGGCAGGGACATCTTCAAATAGACCAATTTATCACTCACATTAAGTTTATTATCATTAACTTAATTATCCTGTCATTAATGTGTTTGGTATTTTTATTACGGTTTTTGTTGCTGGTTTTTGTTGCTGGTTTTACCATGGGCAAAACTATATATTACTTTGTAGTCCTGGACTGAGCAGTATAAATTTATGAAGTTCAGCTAAGGCACAAATTAGTCAAATACAATGTAAAATGACAGGCAGGATTCAGCAGCCATTTCAACAAGGAAAGCTAAGTGCCCATTGAAATAATGATATAATGAAGCTGTGCTCTTATCTTTATGCTTTCCCTCCCTATTCATATAGTTTTTTCCCCATTTTCCTTGTGTCTACATTTGTTTAATTTCAGTTCTTGTGTGACAGCTTTTAATGACATATTTAATCTCTCAGCTCTTCTGCATTCTTTGACATGTTTAATAAGTTTTATACATGGAAAGAGGGGAAATACACACGAAAGTAATACTTGTAAAAACCTCATAAATGCACATCTTCTACTAAATTAGAGAAGGTTGCAAGCAAAATTGTTATTGACAATTGTCCTAAGATGGTATGTGGCCCACTCCAATACCTCTGAATATCATCAGAAGGATTTCCCTGGATTTCTGTGGGATTTGTGTTGAGTCCACCTTATTGCATGCAGTTGTATTTCCTGTCTTGCATATATTAATTTTCTGGTCAAGAGCTGTAACTTTTGCCTGGGTAACCTTGTTGTGGCCCCATCAAGGGTCTGCCCCACAGCAACCAAAAGTCCCCAGTGTTCATCTGAGGATAGTAACTTGTTCATTTGTGGGCAGAATTGCCTCCTGCACTTCTGTTCACTGTTTTATGAGGCTGTTAGCTTGAAACAATTAACAGATACAAGTGCTACAACAAAGTGATGCCATTTTGGCATGTCAGTGTCTGTCAACAGCAAGCACAGTATTTCACATCAGTTTGCATGTTCTCTCTTTCAGATAATAGTAATAATTGAAGTCTTTCATCCTTTATATAAGCAGATAACTGTCAGAGATCTTTAGACTTGAGAGCTAATTTCTAAGTGTTCCTATACTACCTTTATCTTCAAATGTTTTTTTAATTATTATTCTCTGCTGAGATTACAAAGTGGCATTCCATTGAATTACTGGCTAGATATTTCCAAACATATTCCATTTACATTGACTAGAAATCAATTTTACTCAGCCTGTAAAAAGCATAGTTTTTTGTAGCTGCTTTGCACTGTGGCTAGTGACACTCCCTTGTCTTCACCAAACAAACAGAAATCTTCCCTTATTTCCCTAGGTGAGACCAAGAGCTTCAGCTTGTTATAAGGCTTGTTATAGGGCTGAATCTGCATCCCCTTATGTACCCACAAGGCCTGCAGCAATCACCAGTTTAATATTCTCATAAAGGTCAGGAGCTGAGCTTCTGTAGGCCAAGTTCTGCTTCGGGTTATAGCAATGCCTAATGTCAATGCTGAACTGGATATTTTACAACACCCTAACCAAGAGTAGGTCATGCACCAAAATCTCTTTCACACTTCTGCCTGTGTTTTATCTGTCAGGCAAAATCAAGTAGCTGGGTGTCACTGTTTGAGGGGAAACAGTATGTGACCTGTGCCATTTCAGTGCTTGGAAGAGTCTGAAGACATTAGCAAGCAGCTTGAATCATTTTCCTGTGTTGGATTCCTGCTTGTAGCAGAAAGAATGCATTTTCTTTACATTAGCAAGTCCAGATTCTGTATGTGTTCTGCCCAGGCAGGAGGACTATTTAGCCATAATATTCTTTCAAGTTAGAGTTTTGTATTACAGTGAAAAAACAACATTTTTTTAATTTGTGATAAACCTGTATTATAATGCCTTATTTTTAATCTTGTACAGTGTTACAAAACAACAGAAAACATTGGCCTTTCATGTATTATTCACTTTAAAAGATGTATTGTACTATGAAATTTTGTAAATAGTTTTAGCTTGGACAGGTAATTGCATGTACACTTGTATAAAAAGAAGCAAAAAGGCACACTTTTAACAAAAATTAATGATTTTTGTAAGAGGCATTTTACATGTGCATGGACATTATATATCCTTTTGAAATGGATGTCTTTTTGGTTTTTCCTTGCAATCTACTGCATGCCATTCATGCCTGACTTCAGTAAAACAAAACAGTAAGTTTTCCTAAATGTTTTTGACATATCACTTCTGGCACAGTTAAATCACTAGTTGCATGTGCATTCAGCAAATCAAAATACAAACAGCAAATAAAGAAGAAAAATAACTTCATGATTGTGATCTGCCAACCTCAGTGTTTCAAGGTCCATAACACAGGTATATGAAAAGTGTTATCAACATCTAAGCTGTCTTCATAAGGTACCTTCTGGTCATTAGAAGCAATAAACTACTTTGTGTAATATAAAAAGCAAACCAATACTCTAGTTCAAAATGGTGTAGTATCTGACATTCAGTGGTTATTCTCTGATACTGCAATCGATGTAGTATTGTCATCAAGAAGGACCAGGTGTCAAATCCATCTTTGCTGTATGCAGGTGCAACACTATGGAAGGCAAAGAAGGTGAATTTGGCCCATTAACGTTACCCAGAGTATTTCTAATGTGATAATAAGTTATTGTATGTGAGAAGTACATAATGCAAATAGGTGATATTCCTGGATGCATACATACATACATATATATATATATGTGTATGTGTGTGTGTGTGTACATATATATATATATATAAATTAATTTTGTTGCCTTATTTCTGTCAGATTTTTAACTTATTTTCCAAATGGTTTATATTGCTAAGCAGAGAGTATTTAACAAAAGTGTCTAGAAAAAGTTCATTTGGTTTATCTGGCTCTGAGCCATCTGGGTTCTGTGCTGATTCCATACTTCCAGAGATGCCTCCCTTAGGCATCACAGCCTAACCCACAGCTTGAGGCTGATGTCAACTAGTAACATTGGAATAAGAAATCAATTTCCAATCCTTTTATCTGATTTTTACCATAAAGATGATGAACAAAACTTTAAATTCTGAAGGTATTTTGCATTCCTCATTTTTAAAAGTTGTCGTATCAATGTCACTACAACTCAGGATTACTCCTCAAAGAACTCTTATAATTGCTGTATGATAAATAAGGAGTGTTTGAGGAGCATAACACTGAGTCTTGTGGCAAAGGGGAAAGGGCATGGACTGTGAATACTTTCTGCTTTGCATAAGGATTTGCATTTTACAATTTGAGCTAGTTTTATAATAGGACTCAGAAATCCATTAATTTATTTGTTTAATCAGGTGACTGTAGGGTTAACTAAGCAGTACAGCTTCTGCAAGTACTTTTGTCATTCTAACTTAAGAGGCAGGTTCATACAATATATCCTTGTTACCTGCATAGAAGAACCACTACCTTGTACTGAAGATTGTCTTAATTGCAGTAGTTAAGGGTTTCTAACAGTCATAAACTAACTCATCTCAAATTCAGTGGGTTTTACATCTCAGCATAGTGTAATTGTTGTGAATAATGACAATCTGGACACTGCTCCTGTACCCCAACCCTGTTTACAACTGCCATTTTGCAGAACTCTGTACAGGCAATTTTTAGATTGTTTCTCCTTTTAATCCCATATCTCAACTGAGTTCTCAGGCCAAATCTAAATCATTAATAGGTATATTAATGTAACTAATGAAAAAAGTACATATAAGGGAGTGGCTGCCTGTTGCTCTTTAATTCCTCTTCAAAATATCACACTGCTTGGGTGGCCTGATGTGATTTACAGTCTGATTGGTGCAAGGATAAAAAAAAGGAAAGAAGGAAAAAAATGGGCAATCTGAAGTCAGTGGTAAAATATTGGATAAGTTGAGTATCTGATCTGAGAGTACTTAAGCAGATTTGTAGTGCAATAAAAATAAGGCTTGTTTTTAATTGCATGGTCAAATCAGTTTCTGAGGTTTTGTATCAGTTCACATTTACAAAAATGTTCAAGATGTCCTGGTGAACTACTTCCAGAATTTCAGAAGGAATTATTAGAAATAGCTGGGGATTGTCACCGTTAATGCCTATTTTTTGATCATGAGGAAGCACCTTGGAATTCGATTTAGCATTGGTCAACATGCATAGTGTATGTCCTGAAAGGACTTGGTTTTGCTTGTGCCTTACTGCATGCTGGAGGTTCTACTTCTTTATATTAGGATCCCCATTTTATGCTTTCTGTGGCATCAGACATGACACACCTGCATAAACCTGAAGGAACAAAAAGTGTTGCATCACTGTGAAGGTTTTTATTAGTTCCTTTCCTACTTTGGTTTGCTACCAGTAGAGCTATGTGGATGCAAGGATTGCTCCATTTGTTTGCAGAGGGAGGCCATACACAGGTATATGTGGGACCAAGCTGAAGAAGAATAGGTTTCCTAGAAAGCTCAGCACACACAGTGAGCTGAGTTCTGCAGAAAATACTTTCAGGTAGTTTGGGACTCCTTTTACAAAGCTGGATGCTCTCCTCTCCAGAACACCTTGTACCTGAACTGTCAGGTTTGCTAGATGTAGGTTAGCCTGCGGGTGGTAAAACAGCTAACAAACAGTTCTTGTTGTGGGCTAAAGTGGGGTTTAATTACTGTGGTTGTGCACACTATCATGTCTTACTTTCAAGTGCCTGACCTTCTGCTTTAATCCTAGATCTGTCTGTAGTGACATCAGTTATGAAAACCTTCAGCTGGCACATTGAAGTTACTTAGGTGATTTCTCATGTCTTTTGCTCCTTAGTGCACATGGGTGCACTTACATTTCAAATGCCATTCAAGCAATATATCAAGAATTTTCAATTAAATGTAAAGGAAAATAAATTACCTGTGCCATCAAAATTGCTTCATGTTAATTATATTTTTAATTGCTATAGTAGAGATTCTTCTTACTTAGAATTTCTGCTTTATTTACACTAACATTACTAGGGCTCAATAAGGAAAAACAAAGAAGAAAAGAGATTGCATAACTTGCTCCCATTTACAAGTATAATTGTCTGAACAAAACTGAACTTAGACAAAGCAAATGGAGAGTTTCTTTTCTGCATTCAAAAACCTGGTTATTACAGAGAAGTAGCTTTGAAAAATATTAGAGAATACACTAAAAATGAAAGCAATGCTTACTAGTCTAAACACTAGAATCCAAGAACAGATACCTTTTCTAGTAAAATTAATACAGAAAATCTTAGAGCAGTGATACTATTTTCTTTAAAATTCTGGCAGACATTAAATTTTGACACCCATTTCACAGTTTCAAGCAGATTCAGTCACATTTGACCCAGCTCTTAAAATCCCTGTCTTTAAAACTTGTGTTGCAAGTAACATCTGTCTGGATTTTATCCTGCTGATACTTCATTGTACTCTCTGTTGTCTGGAGGTTAACTTCTGCCCTGCTGGTATATGCATATAGGTTCTGCTTGGAAATAAGATACTAAGCATTTTTCCAGTCTTTTAATTGAAAAGATTTAAAAACGTTTTATAATTAATGTTCAGCAGCCTAAGGTAGGAAGCAAAAGACCACACAGAGCTTGTGTTCTAAAAACAAAATTAGTCTGCCTACACATGATGACAGAGAGTCCATTATAGGCTTATACATAATTTTAAGCATCCTATAAATATTTAAATGTAATAAATACCAGAGCAATAAGAGGAGATGGAGCTAGACATACCTGCCTGCCTCTTAACACCACATAAGTCTTCTTTGGATGTAAAATATGACCTACAGCTCATAAAATACTGCTTCTTTAGAAACTGGCACTCCTTCTACCTTTAACTCACCCTCAGTTGTTCAGTGCCATCATATTTTTGTTGTGGAGTTTACTGTCCACTCAGGCCTGCTTTACCATCTCCCTCTGCAGGTCCTCTGTCACAAGGTTGTCAAACTTTTTTCAAAAGAATATATATTTTCAGAAAGTTGATTTTTTTTTGTATATAATAGATGTTTAGGGGAAAAGAAATAAATTTACCATACTCTTGTTAGGAAGCAGTATGTGTGACAACAAACCTGAAAGGGCACATGAGCTTGCCCTGTGGTGGGAGTGCAGGCACCAGCAGCTGGCAGCAAGCTGGGCAGTAAGGCTTCAATCTGCCCTCAGCAAGCAGAGCAGCAACTCTGCTCAAGGTAAGAAAGAGTGGTGGAGCCTAATTCATGTTCCCTAGCAATTTAACAAGAGTATGCAAAGCCATTTCAAGAGCAATAGTGTTGTCTGTGTCGGGATACTGCTCTAAAATACTAAATATTACTAATACTAAAATATTAGAGGAAAGAACAGGCTTGGAGTATTATAAGGCTGGTTGAATTGAAACATTCAGTAAGAAGACTGGGTAAGGGGAATCTGATCAGCTACTTAACCTGCAGATGTTTGCAGCAAATTCTGTATTGCTTCTAACTAACTTGAATATTTGCTTAGACTTTGCGGAAAAAAAGAATTATTTGCATCAGGTAGACAGACATATGGGAAAACCAATGTATTTTTCTCTGTATTTATTGGCATAAAAGTTTCCAATAGAACTTTTAGTCTTGTTTACAGCCCATTAATGAAAATATTAACATCAACAATTATTGAATTTTTAGATTAGGCCTTATTCTAGTATCTATTCCTCTGACTTCAAAAGGAGCAGGAGGAGGCCTACTGTATCACCAAAGAAACATCTACATAGGTAAAAGGGATAGTCCTAAATTTAAGGAGTGAATAGTAAGTCAAGATGTCATTATTCCAACTGCTATAGCCCACTGAACCTATAAATAATCTTTTTATCTTTATAGCTATACACTATATATATATATGTATATACATAATACAATACAATAACTTAACACTGGGTAACTTCTAATGATAGATTTTCATTAATAATACGGGTCTATTTTTATGTAAATATATTATTGTAGAGTATCTTCCAGTCTTTTTCAGGATTGTTAAATTGAGAAGAGCAATTGAATATTTGTCCTATTTTTATGTTAAAAAGTGAATGGACTGAAATGTTAAATGTGAATGTAAATTTCTTATTGCAACTTTTATACTGAGTGTTTGCACTATTATAATTTCTGGAATCAAATTAAAAATAAAGGAAAAATTTGCTTGAATAAACAGCTGTTTGAGATTATTTTGGTTTTGGTTTGGCTTTTGGGGGGAGGAGGTTTTTTGGGTTTTTTTTCTGTTTGTTTTATAGAACAAGTTGCATTCATTATTATATACCAAGCTGCGTCTCAGAGGGTCCAGATACAGCTTCTCAGTTTTCAGGCTATGAACATGCCTCTAGAAATGCTGCATCTCTGCTTTCAGAATTGCTTTGAACTAAAGAATCTCATGAGAACAATTCAGCTCCTTTGTGAGTCTTGATTTTCTGCATTGACCACGGTGTAAGCCAGCTTGGGCCAAATGTACCATTCACTGTGCAAGCAGAGAAAAGTAAATATGCAATGATATTTACAGCAAAGTACCAGCCACATGGACCAGAAGACAGTGAGGGGAAGCTTCTCTCTCCCTTTCCACAGGGCAGAAATTATTGTCCAGTTTGGGCCAAGTGTAGATTTTGTAGGCAGTTATGTTATGCAAGATACAGAGCCAACTTGAGAGCAAAATCACATAACTTCAAATTGGGTTTAAAACTGATACAGTTTTATCAGGTAATATGCCTCACCAGAGAGTCACTAAGTTTGGGTAGTTCAAAGTAATTTGACTGTGCCACTGCCAAATGACAGCAGACTGCCATGTGGCCAGCTCAGAGCAGAAGCAGAGGTGCTCAGATGCCTCATTCCTGTCCATGAAGATATTCCCTGAGATAATTTGGAAATGCAGGGTCCCCTGTGATGTATAACAGCCTGGGCTCAGATGCAAGGGGTTTTAATCCAAATGCTAGACAGTCTCCCCAGCTGTTTTTCTTGCAGTACAGTGTGAGTTGTACAGAATTACAGAATTACAGTGTTGTCAGGAAGCTTGGTGGAACTGTTCTTGGTTTGTCCTTGCATTAGTGAGAAGTGGTTGAGGCCTTATGTGGCCATTTTTTGCCTTGCCCTTCCCTTCTGAAAGACAATGTGCCAGACTTCCCTAAGTGTAAATCAGAATGATTCCACTAAAGTCAAAAGGACATAAATAAACTGAAAATCTCTGTCCTTCATCTTTCAGTCTGCCTATTCTGCCACATTTTAAGGGTTATTTAAGGTATTTTAAAGCTTTCTTTTAACACTAGAATATGTAACCCTTCAAGTGTTGTTTTGGGAAATTCTATGTATGTGAATACACACAGAGCTATTTATAATTGTGAATAAAATATGTACACTCACACATATGTTAACGAGCTAATATATGTTCTGGATTAATGACTCAGGTCATTACTTGGAGATTTTTTTCTTCTATGCCCCATTACACAGCCAATTCACTTCAGAGACAGTATGAGAATTCATTTTGCTTCAAGAATGAGGCAGTATCAGCATTAGATTGTTACCCCTCTGGTAACACTTTTGGATATGAGGAGTTCCAGACAGCATTTCCATAGCATAAACTACCCAGGACTGAAACTGAGGTTCTTGTCCAAAAAATACTATCAGAGGATATTGTCGATTTCAAATGGGCAGAAGAGGAGAATAGAAAATGAGAACATTGTGTACATTGTCCTTTGTGTACATTGGTGCATTGCCACTGTATCTATGTCAAAGTCTTCCAGTTTTGCAGCCATTCCCTGGAGCAGTAGGTCACCTAATGCTATTTCTGCTGGCAGAACATGATGTTCAATGGAAGGAAACAATTATACAGGTATCAAATCATGGACCATATTCTTGTTTGGGCCATTATAATGGAAAAAAGAGTCATAGCTGTAAAGTGAGCCACGTATTAGAGATTGTCTGTGACATTTTTGGCTCTCATTAAACTCTCTGGACTGTCAAGAGAGCATTTAAGGATGGGGATCTCGAGGTATAGTCAGGCTGCTTAGGAGTCCTGGTCTGATCCTAAAATCCAATCTTGTGCAGATTATTTCTGCTGTCAACTTCAGCAGTAGTTTGCATAGGTTTCCAGGCTCAAAGCTCAGAGAACAGAAACTGGTTTTTAATATTACATTAATATGAGTCTCCCAGGCTTACACTGCTCCTGTATTTATAACCAGGCATTGCTTAACTAGTTATACATTTAGCCATAAAGAACCAGAAAGCAAGAAGCTAGTGATGAAGTAGGCCATTATTATCAAGAATATTTACCTTTTCATTTACAAGGCACACTCTGAAGATGAAGATGCCAATGATGACTTTCATAGAGGCAGGGTAACATACAAATCACTACACCATCACAGATGAAGCAGATGAGCTTCCCTATCAGAATTAATAAATTAGCATTCCCTCAACTTAGACCACCTGAGGATTCAGCTGCACAATTCTAATGCCACAAGAAAGAGCCATTTATATTCACCTGGCCTTACTTCCTGCACAGGACTACACTCAGTCTGGTCATGTTACTGCACTGTACAAACACAGCCCTTTTAGTTTATTATTGGATGTAATAAAGTAAAACAAATCCATCATTTTCTGGTTGCTGAGAGATTTGAAGCTAGACATTTGTTTGGCATTGGCCAAACTGGGCTCATGCTATTGCCAAAGGTCACTGAAAGCAGCACGGACTGTTTTCCCCCAAACTCTATAGTTACTCTGTATGTTTATTGAACTTTGGCAATACTGTTATGTGCTCCTCAGCAGCTCTGCCAACATAATTAAAAAGGAGCACTTGTATCAGAAAAGACACAGCGAGTTACTGAGGAAAGGTCCCGGTTGAACATTAACTCAGATTGACTTGTGGAGTGCAGAAACACGTAGGAAGTGTATAGGACACCGACTAGTGAATAAACAACATGCAGGCAGAGCACATAGTGGCATTCTGGAAAGACAAGAGAGTAATGGAGAGGAGTCATTGACGCAATTACAAAGGCAGTGGTAACACATTGATTTTATCAAGGTCGGTGATCTCGGCTGCTATTAAAGTATGCCTGGCTTCTTACGACTGAGGTAATTAGATTTTTTGAAGTTAAATATTGATCCTCAAGATTTCTACTTTTTTTTTTTTTTTTTTTCTTCAATTTGACATCCCCCACAAAGGTTTTAGACTGGCTACTTGTGTATTATAATCATGTTTAACAAAGAGAGACAACAATTTTTAATGATTTAAGCTTTTATAATTGATATTACCATTGTAGCATCTTTATATGTGTACAAACTAATCTTGCTTTCATGTAGACATTAAGCACTCTATCTGAGGGCAGAGCTGATCTAAACTTAGGGAGGACATGGCACTGAACTTTTCTATAAAATGTAAAAGTATATTCCTTAAGAAACTTGTTTCTCCAGTCCTACTATTACATTAAAACAGAAAATAAATTGGCTGTTAGAATACTACTTCCAATTGCCTGCAATTGGTGGATCTCGTTGAAAAATTTATATCAACATCCCATATTAAAAGCTTTTAAGACTATTTGAAATGGTTCAGAGATAAAGAGCCAAGTCTCATTACTCCTCAAACTCTTATTGAAATTAATCATATGGAAGATAATTTAGACATTTAAATAAGGGTTTGACTTTCTGAGCAGCCACGAAACCCAGTGAGTACTTCAAGATCATGGTTCTGAATACACAAAATCAGATTTGTTGTCCAGTTGGACAGGTCCAGTCATAGCAGTCATAACCAAAACATGTAGAAATATATAACCTGAAGCACACATCATGACTCAGTGTACTGCTAGTACAAAGCCATATTTTTACTGACAGGTTATGAAAACACTACACCTGTTTATCCAGGATTCCCTAAAGCCTTCCTCTCAGGCTCCTTATGAGGTGCTCCTATGATCAGATTGGAATGCAAATTATGCCATACATAAGTCTGTTCCTGGATACTGTAGACAAAGACATTGATCTTGCCTCTGGCCAGAAAGAAGTAATTTCTGTAAATGATTTCATAGCCACACTGAAAAATGGGAACCTCCAACACTTGCAAACATACCACTTTCACGTTACCACCATAACATAAATAACATGTGAAGAAAGTGTTCCAAAAGGCAAAAACTTTAGAATTGCTGAAGAGCAAGATTGTACATAATGCTTTTCAGGCACTGAAAAGTTTGTTTAACAGACTACAAAGGATCCATATCGTCCTTGGTTTCTGGAAGTTTCAGCAAAGGTTTTGCTGGTGAAGGGTCTGGCAGACATGCTAGCTGAGGACACTGGTTTGGTCTAGTTTGGAAAGAAGGAGGCTGAGGGGTGATCTCTCTGCTCCTGACAGCTTCCTGAGGAGGGGAAGGGGAGAGGGATGTGCCAATCTCTTTTCCTTGGTACTCAGTGCCAGGGCATGGGGAATGGCTCACATGCCACGTTTGCTGGGAGAGGTTTAGATGGACATTAAGAAGCATTTCTTTACCAAGAGGGTGGTCACACACTGGGAAAGACTTCCTGAAGTGGTGGTTGATTCCCTTTGCCTGTCAGTGTTGAAGAGTCATTCAATAATGTTCTTAATTACATCCTTTAGCTTTTGGTGAGCCTAAAGTGTCAGGCAGTTGGACTGGATGAACATTAGAGTTCCCTTCCACTGAAATATTGTATTCCTTTCTATTCTAATACTTTCTTTTCTATTCTACTTTAAAGTGTCTCCAAACACATATATAAAATGCCTGTCCCCACTGTTTACCCTATCACAGAACTCATGGTGTCCAGACATGAAATTCCTACTGAAATAAGTGGAAATAGTGCTGAGGGTCTTTCAAAAAGTTCCACAGGCCTCCTCTGTGCAGCTTTATGCAATTGAAGGTGTTAAGTCCACAGAATGTGTTGCAGTGTTTCCATTTCAATGTCTCTGGCTGCCCAAGGAGCTTGCTGGGACAAAATCACTTTCTCCATTTTCCCACTGTACCATAATAATTTCCCAAAGGAGGCACTGTTCTGTAGAATTTAGTTCATGATGAGGCTCCCTGTTTATTTTAGACTTCACATTAGAAAATAAAATGTTTCATTCCTATTTTCACTCTGCTCAGTCTGATCAGCACTCCTAGAGCACTCCTGATTGATTTGTCTATATACAAAACTCAGACACAGGAAGAATTTGAATCAGATTTGTATTTTTATGGAGTTTCATGCATAAATAGCTTGTAATTTGGGCCAAATCTTCTAAATCACTTAGGAAACAATTTATTTTTCTTTCTTTTTCTTTTTTTTTTTTTTTTGTTTTGTCCACTCCTTTTATCTGTCTTCTAATTTATTCTTTCTACATGAGTCTAAGTTCAGGAAAACATTTTCACATTTGTGTTGCTCTCTTAATTTCTTCTTTTCACTCTCCTTTTGCTCTTCACCACCATATCCATACTTCATCTGGCTCTTCCTTCTTCCTTATAATGCTTTGAACAAGAGTCATTCCACCATGGCTCATCAGACACAGTAGAATGCTGAGCTCCTATTTCTTACTACATACTTCATTGTGGAATCACCCTGCATGCCTAAAAACATCAGACTAGTTGCAAGAGCAGGGAGAGGGCCTGTTAGTGTTCTGCCTGGAAAAGACTGCACCTAGCTCTTGGAGAGCACCTAGCTTGGAGATTTATGCAAGATTTGGGACTTCACAAACTAGAATTGCATATTCAATTCAGGAAACTTTGTTAGGGAAGCATATGAGCTAAGGATTGGTTCAGAACACAAGTTTCCTTCAGGAGAACTGTGTGGCAACATCCTCCGAGTAGAAAATGAAGAAATTAAAATTGACATTGCAGTCTTTCAAATCAGAAGACAAAGGGAGAAAGGTGTCCATTTTTGTCCCTCTATGTATGTTATTCCTTGGTAAACTGAAAAGTAATTCCAGTATTTCCCTTTTCCAGATGAAGTCCCCTCAAAATTCCATGTCTTTGAAGTGAATTTGTGTATTTGAACTGGAATGAAGGCGCTGAAATTTGAACAAAGCACTGTGCTGTTAATATATTCCCCACTTTTGCTGGTTTTGGAAGTAAAAATTGTAAGAATTAATGTTTCATTTAAGGGAATGCAGTAACCTAAGTAGATTTTGCATTTTTGGAAGAAATTTAGAAAGAAGATTAAATTATCTCCTAAAATGAGATCAACAAAAGAATCTTTTGAGACATAAAACTAAAGCAGTGAGAGAGTTTGACACAATGTATATTGAGACACATAATAACACTGCTAGAATTGAGTGCCATCTTGCATTATACAACAAATGAGAGGAATTGTGTGTAAACACAGGCCAAAAGGCTGTAGCCAAACTTTTGAAGTTATTGCTCAAAATATCAAGTACACAATGCTGAGGATAAAGATGATCATTCTAAGGAATGTAAATTTAGTGAAGAAATTATTCATAATGAATAAGTCTGAGTGCAGGACACAGTATATCATGCTTTGGAAGATGTAAGAAGCTTTCAAGGTGTCACTCAAGTCACAGTTTGGGTGTTTCCTGTTAAGATATAGAACATGGCTACACATACACTGAGATCAAGGTAATATCATCACTGCAGATGTTCTGCTGAGCTCTGATTCTTACATTAATATTGGATTCTTTTCTGTCTTATCTCTGTACAGTTATGTCTTTCCTATTCTATGTAACATCCTGCCACCACCTGATAAAGAGATGAATCTGTAGGATGTAAGATAAACCATTATTAACAGCAAGGACAACTTGCAAATCTCCTAATTTGTACCTTGAGAATATTTAGCAAGAAAAAAAACTTTTAGGAAAAGGGAAGGTTGTTTTTTATGAGTTTTGCAGAAAAGGCCATGAAAGGTAGACATAAAGATGATGCAGCTACAGACTGTGAAATACCATGGGAAAGGATGCAAAAAGCGAGGACAAGCACAGCAAGGAGTGCCAAGAACCAGCTGAGAGGGAAGGCCAAGAGGTTTTGAAGGGGTCCAATGAAATTATCTCAGTTTTCTCAGCACCCCAAAAAGCTTCTCATGCAGGTCCATGCTGCTCAGTGTTGCCTGCATCACTGCCTTGCTGGGAGAGGTGATGCTATGTGCCAGGGGACAGCACAAATATTGTGACACCATGTCAAGACATCACTCTGTGCTCTGTACTATATAAGGAACTGGCTTGCCAGGCCTGCAAGGCACAGTATGGCTGGCTTGCTGGGTTTGTTCACCAAGCCACAAGGTATGAAAACTAACTACAAATACTCAAAATGAGGTAAAGATTGGTGTATGTGTATAAAGGACTGGGACTTTTTTTTTTTTCCCCTCCCAGCCACAAGTATCTCAAAATAGTTTTTGTTTAATTCTCAAAATATTCCTGTAGGAACTTCCCCTGGGAGTTTAGGAAATAAATAGCTTATCCTGGAGAGACTATTTATTTCCAAGATGTTTACTCATGCAATCCATGTGATTGTAATGTGCCTCCATTTCTCAAGCTCTCTTTCAGCTCCTTAGGGGCACATAACTTAAGCCTAGCAACTTCATCCATATACTGACAGGCTGTTGCTTCTAAATACTGAACTAGTAGCTCCAATTCTCTATTCATAGCACAACTATTAATGTGGCAAGAGAGAGTGGTTTATGATTAGGTTTGAAATACCCAGACTCCCTGGAACCAAAAGTTCAAATTCCTGCGAGATCAGTGCTTTTGCCCCTCTGTCTGTGCTAGGTGCACTCTACAACCCCAGGTCATCCACAGAAAGACATGAAATTAGCTCTGTCTGATCAGCTTAAAGGTCCACAGGTCATGCTTTGTCACAGGGGGCTACCCCACTGCCTGTGCACATGCTTCCCCACACCTGCTCTTGCTCTCCAGCATTGTGATAACAGCTGATTGCTGTCAGCTACCACACAGCTGACTTGCAGCCCAGGACTGGTGTAGTCCAGCTGCTTCTCAGTTGGTAAAAATTACAGTCCTCCACCTAAACCATACCATTTTAAACCCATGGAATTCTAATCTAAGAGATGATACTTTAAAAACACATGATTCAAGATAAAATGCTGTCATTAGCTGTTAGCTGCAAACACCATGAAATTCACACTGAAACTCCCAGTTTTTCAGTTTATTCTAACCTTCTGTTTTCTTAAAAGAAGAGGTTTTTCATAGCAGATTTAACATTAATTTCCCATGTATTTTTTGAGCAAGAAAAGCAGTGAGAAATAAAATCAGGATGGCAATATACTTCATCAACATACACCTATCTTGCAGCAGATCCCCAATGGGCCTTAAGCAGCCAGGTGAAGCTAATTAACCACTACAGTATATTTGTGATTGAAGTAGGCAGCAAACAGCAGAGATTAAATAGCAATAAACATGGATAAGTTGACTGGCCCATTTTCCTATGATTAATTAATCCTAGATTTCTGTTTAGTTATTTATTCAGTTAGAAGCAATGCCTGCTACTCCCAAAAAATGCTAAGTGTGTTAATTAGGGAGTGTCTGCAGCAAAGGATGGCCAAGGTTAACGGGTCTATAAGAAGGGAAGTAGCAGCTGAAGCCAGATTACTTTAAAAAGGAGGCAAGAAAGATATCAGACAGAGCCTGGTAGTTCTGGTAAGTCTGCTATATTTTGTCAAATTTCCTGCAAAATGCATTCTCTGTGATGTGATTTGATAGTCTCAAATAGTTTGTATTTCTCTGTTGTTTTTAGACTTTTTTTTCCTTTATCTATAGTGGTGTTAGAGCAGAAAAAAACTGTTGCTTATACATATTTGTCTTTCTAAGGCATAGGGAAATGTGAAATAAAAAAAAAAAAAATCCAAAAGCTTTGGTTGAAAAAAATTGCTGAAAACTAACTTAAATAAAAAATAGCTTTTAATTTACTATTTAATGATGAAGGAGAAAGCATTAAAATATATAGCTGATGATATGTTTGGGGATGGGGTGGTAGCTGCAAACTCCTTATTCCTTTTCTGAGCTTAATCATGTAAGCTTCTATGATAAAGACTAAATGAAGTTAATCTGTCTAAACAGGAAAGGAAAAAGGCAGTTTCTGTAGACTGAATGCTGCCTAGGTGTCACACAAGCTAGCACTGCTAAGAAGTGAGAGAAGAAACAGGCATCCAAATAAAAATTATTATGGAGCACATCTCTTTCTAAGGGGAAAAAAAGCCACAAAACACCTGACTTCTGCTGTCTTAAAGAGTCAGTGTTCTATTTCTTGCTGCCTTTGTGTTTAGAAACACAAAAGTGAACTTAAAACTCTACTAGTAAACTTAGATGCTACACAGGTACAAAGCATTGACAAGGAATGGAAAACTATTACCTTTTACTTAAGCAAATATACCTCCCTGTTTTCTTGGGCCCTGCTTCATGGTAGTCCTGTTGTCTTGCCCCTCCAAGGCCACAATCTATATACAGCTTAGAATATGGGGCAATCACCCTGCATGAAATATCTGAGGAACCTCATGAAAGCAAAGTGTTCAACAATTACTAGTAACACTTAACTGCTCACCTGATTTAGATATCTATCTTGAATTGGATATTTTTATCCTGGGCTTCTGTGCCCAAAAGTAGCAAGTGTAAGAAGTGGAGTTTCCTTTTATTGGGGGTTTGCAAAAGGATAGGAATAATGCTACTAATAAAAGCAACCTTACCATTGTAAATTCAGTTGAAAATAGATTTCCAAAGAAAATATATTTTTTTAGAATCAAAGCTTAGGGTCAGCTCAATTAAGACAAATGTCAAGTAAATAGGAGGGAATTAGAGGTTTGTGAGCCCACTTTCAAGGAATTAAGGATGGCAGTTTGATTAAGAGATCATTGGTGAATCCAGAAATTCTCTGCCTATCTCTTTAGAGCACTTGATTTTTTGCTACACAATGCTAGTCCCTCTGCCATCTAATAGTTTTCAGCTACATAAGGAGTGTTAGCAGCTGAAACCCCAAAAGTATATTATTTATATACTTGGATGGAGAAAACAGCATCTTAATGATGCTGCAGTTAATGAAAGATCTTTAAAAATTCTAGCACACTTAGAGCCCCTCATGCAGAAGGCTGGGAGAGGAGTAAGTGTTGGATGTGTGACCAGCTGTGTTCTCATTTTCTGCTTTCAACATGGCTCTTCCAAGTGCTTGAAAACTGTTCTATATATAGGAAAAATTCCATGTAGAAACAGAATATATATCTGAAAATAGGAACTTCAGATTTGATTTAACAACTTGCTGCTAAAAAGCAGCTTGCATTGCATCTCTCACAGTGTGAACAATGACACAATCTTTTTATTTTCTTAAGGCAACAAACCTGATTTCAAGATGTCAGAGGAAGATGATTCTATTCTGAATGTTAAAAGATCTCTGAGAAAGACAATGGTGAAACACAGCACCCCAGTGGATTCAATGCTTTCAAGAACAAATCCATCTCTTACAGATCTGACAAATCAGTCAATCAAGGACCAAGATGCCACAAAGAGAGTTTATGGATCTCCTATACCAAAATTAAATCGAAGTAGATCAATATCTCAAATATCATTAGTTGGTGTTGATGCTTACTTCCCTCATACATCCCCAAGAAGGCTTTCAACAGCATTTGACTTGCAAGAGCAAAGTAAAGAGAAAAGCCAAAGCTCTCGGCTTGTGTTTTCTAGAAGGAGGCTTTCCACTGTGTTGGCCTCTGATGAATCAAACCAAGAGCCACCTCACAAGGTTGTCCCAAACATAGAAACTCAAGCTACCACCAAAGCACCTGTGGATGCTGCAGTAACTCCTAAGAGTGGACCTTCTTGGCTCGTTTCTGGATTGCCAGGGATAAAAGATCCCCCGGTAGCAAAACCCAAAAAGAAGAAAATTGATAAAGCTCTTCAGGTAAAGGCTTTCATTTAGTTATTCAATAGCTAAGTTACACAAACTTCTACTAAAGCAGAATATATACAGATCTTTCTAGTATAGAAAGTGGGAATAGTTCTACTAAAAGAACATTTCCATAACTTTAGCAGTGAGGACATCTGTTTATGAACTGGGTCATAACCTGGCAGATTCTGTGATACCATTTCTAATCACAAATGGGACACCATGCAAACTTCCAAACTAGCATTTTCTTCAGCTTGTGAGCTGGTACAACTCACTGTGTACTCTGGTGGGAAAGTATATTTTTTAATATATCTTTATCTAGAATATATTTAAGAATAGGAAGAAATCAATAATTTAAATTATTGATAGCTCAAACTCAAGTAATAAATATTATACTCCTTTTTCTGTTAAATCCAAACAGTAATGCTTTATAAAAAGAATGACAGTCATTGCAAATGGATCTTGTGAGCAATCCTTTTGACTAATGTAGGGTTTCCTGGGGAAAGCTTAGATTAATAGATGTTCTGAAGATGTTGTTTGTCTGTGGTGCGCAAGAACTCAACTTTCTGAAATTTTAATTATTTGCTAAGGGCCTGAGGAAAGCCCATAGAAAGAATAGGAAGGCAGCAGAGTTAGACTCTGGAGATTGTAGCATCAGTGTGAAGCAATAAAAATTCTGTTCTGTGTTGGTATTTTCTCTGTGCCATATTGCTCTTGAGTGTGTTGAAAACCCAAGAAAATTTGCCAGCTTTAAGACTAAAAACTTCTTTGCTTAAATGGAAGACTTCAGTCAAAATTAAGTTGGGCCATAAGTCCTTTGTGTAGATTGTTTTTGAAAGCAGTTGGTATCTGAATGGACTAAGTTGATTAAATAACATTTTTTTTCTTCTATAACAGAGAAAGAAAGAAAGAGAATGGCTGCTTCGTCAACTTAGAAACATTGAGGAGGCAGTCAAACATGAACTGACAATTGAAGAAGCTTGAATGAGCAACTTGTGGGATAACTGCTGTCACATCCATCATTGGGGAATGAGAGTTCCAATAAATCACACTCTTCATTATAGTGTCTGCTAGACTTCCTCTTTCTTTCCAAAATGTTCTTTTTCTGCTGTTTATTTGTTTTTCCATTCTTTCCTCTTAATCTAGGAGAAGTCAGGTATAAGTTAAGAGCCTCTACACAAGACTCAATGGTAATTTATAATGGCTGAAAGGCCTAGAAGAAAGAAGGGAGGAAGAACTTAATGTTCAAGAATCAATTTTCATCTTGCCATAGCTCTTCCTGGCCTTAATCTTTTGTGTAGCATTCAAGTCTTACAGGATTGCTGATCTTTCTTAACAAGAAGTCACTAGACAAAGTCCTAGTGGCCACATAGAGTATAATCCTGGATAGCCAAAGGGGACTCTCTTCATCTGAAGGGTAATCAAAGCTGATGCAATCTGGAATGTTTTTGCTTCTACCTGGTGAGATGAGGAAATACTGAGAGGCACCAAGGACATAGGCCATTCTTTAGAGATTACTAATTAATGACAGCTTATTTTGAAGTTTTGGTTCAAAATCAATTTGTCCCAGCCTTAGATTGTAAATGCAACTCACTGTTGCATTGGAGATAGTTAATCCTTGGCCGTGTGTTTTGAGGTAGTATAGGGTTTGTTTGTTTCTGGGTTTTTGTTGGTTTTTTTTTTTTTTTTTCATCTGGAGCTGCTGCATGGAGGTCAAGAAGGATGTCTTACCTGACAGCTGTATTGTCAAAATGGTAATTTAGCTCAAAGGAGCTTTCTGAAGCATCAGTCAAGAATTAATGCAGAAAGCACAATATTCATATTAGTTCCTACTGCTTTCTATTATTTAATCTTTAGATTTAATAACACTAAGTTTATCACTTCTAAGTTATCTGTGGAGTGTCAGCAGCAGGAATCCAGAACAGATTTACCATCTACATGCACGTATTTCTGTGCTTGTGTGGCTCTAGCATGTGCACTTTCCTGGCTTATACTGGTTTTGCAGCTGTTCTAGGCACTAATTACTCCAAAGGGGAGAGGTTGCATTTAAACAAAGCTGCCAGTTAAGAATGGAGGCAAAGAACATGTTTGCTTTTCCTTCCTTACAGTTACAAACTGTAACTTGTAATATCTCACATCCAAGGTGGCAGAGAAGGTTGTCCCATGCCAACATTGAGACAGGCCAATCAATAGCATCTGTGTTACATTCCAAAACCTAAGAGTGGAGTTGTGGTTTTACAACCTCTCTCAGGATTTAAAAGGAATTAGGATGTTTTTGCTAATGATTCTTGAAGTGAAATTCTTCAGAGTTTCTCAGGAGAAGAGCCTTATCCTCAGACCTGGCTTTCTGTGCAGCCAGGCAGTGGGTTGATGCTGTCCTTCAGGTCATGAGCCAAGTCACGCTCACTTGGTTTCATGTTTAGTTAATGTTCTGGAATTTGTTTGTGTGTGTTACCCGGGCTGCTTGTCTGGCCTCCACAGGTTCCTCTGGCAACCGGAGAGCTCCTGGCTGGCGTAGATATCCCAAGCTGCTTTTGAGATAAAATAGGCATGGTTGCAGATGTGCTGCTATTCCCCTTGAGCCTGCAGGCATTTCATCAGTATCTGTGATTTGTGCCAGGGGCTGAACTAAGATCAGGCAAGTGCAAGGTTAGCGTAAAACCCTCCTCTACCCCTGGGAAAAGCACAGATTAGTTTGGCTGCATGACCCAATGCTTAATCCAAATGACCCAGTTCTGCCTCTTGTTTATTTGTACCTTCCCAGATAGTTGGTTCCAGTTGTTCCTTCTTCAGGCTTCTCATCCTAGTCTCAGGAAGCCTTGATACTGCTTCTGCTTTTCTTTCTCACTGTTGCCTCTCAAAGTCACTTTTGGCTCCTGCCCATCTAGTTTCTTGGTCTTCTAATGTCTTTATCTAATGTCTTCTCCAATCTGCCCTTGAGCTCTTTCCTTTCTTCTAAGACACAGCCATCTTTTGTCTTTAGTGCCTGCTCTTCACTGCTGGATTCCTTGCCCATCTGATACTCTCTGATATCTGACACTGATCTCCTGCCAAAATTCAGACTCTGTTGTCACACCCCAAAGTGCCTTGTCTACTTAGGTCGATGCCCTCCATGATGCTAGGCCAAGTGGAAAGGTCATGTGGGACCAATTCCAGACCTTAGGAGGCCAGGGGCGTAGCTGCTACAAAATGCCTTCTAAGGCCCTTGCTTTGGGCTACATTAAAAGCAAAAGGAATCCAGGGAATATGACTACTTAATATGTAAGGTATCTTTGGCTTCATTCCAAGTGCAACGCAAAATTTCTGAAATTCAGAACACAGTAAATGATGGGAAGGTTCTTCAGGGAGCAAGGCTTGCCACCCTGTCAGGTTCATGGAACTAGTTGGTGCCAATAGTATTCCAAAAACTTTCTTTAGTTGAGGAAAACAAATTGTACCAAATGGTAACACAGAGCTGACTTTGGTTCTTTCCAAGTTTTCAAGCTGTATCAGGCAAACGGATGCAAAAAACCAAGGGGTTTCATGGTTTTGGAAACTACTTCTACTTCTTCTCTAGAATGTTTAAAAATAAATAGAAATTACTCTATAGTATTTTTTTTTAATAATTTAGGTGTTCATGAGTTTGCAAAAGTTATAAAACTGCTTATAGTATTAAATGAGACGTAATATCATCAACTGGTTTTTCAGAGTTTTTCCAACATGTTTCTGATGGTCTACAACCACAGTATCAACAGTTAATTGTGTGCAACAATCCCAAAGGACTTCAACCAGGCCTATATGGTACAGACCATGGTGAATGGTGCTCCCATTCACTTTACTCAAATTAATAAAATTAGTATGTTGGAAACTATGAAACTACATGTATCAAATCGCACTTAGAAAACTATACTGCTATTATTATACTTCACATGTAAGAATATTCATAAGCCAAAAACAAATAAAAAAATACAACTAGTATTTCTTTTGTTTGCAGAGCTTGAACTTCCTTTCACTTCTCCAGCAGACTCAAAAATCTACTGGAATTAAGTTTTTAAGTTTAAATCATATGGCTAGTTTTCTGTCATACAAGAAAATACTTTGAAATTAGTGAGTTTCACTCTTTTTTAATGTCCGTCCTCTAGTGGCAACAATGGCAAAACTGTTTGGTTAGTGTTTCTCTTCATATGCAAAGTTCCTTTATGAATATTTATATTACAATATCACAGTGCAAAGCAAAAATAAATTCTTAAAGGGAGCTGTAAAATCCAACACCTCTAAAAAGGAAATCTTCCTAATTATTGCAGAGTTTAAGAATGGATTTTGGGTGCTGAGGCTGAAAATGGTTAGTGGCTACAGACACCAGATCCTTAAGAGAAGGTAATCCCTGAGACATCCTGTTCTGTAAAATAAAAGCCCTTTTCCTGCATCAATGATTGTGAATCAGAGTTGCAAGATGCTCTTGAGCTTTGGTGTTGTCCTGACTTTCGAATACAACATGAACACCTTTGTAAGTTCAGAGCAGCCTTCCCATTGAGAGTGTTCTTTTAGGGCAGTATTTTTCCTTTTGGAGTGAAGCTATGACCTTGACCTATGGAACTGTTTTCAGTGCACTTGTCCCTGAATAGATATTACACAACCTACCTGCTGATGGTGACTAAGCATGATGTTGGAGGGAGAAGAACAAAAACATTACCAAGAACAGAGGAAAGAGACAGAAATGTCTTCACCCTGGATTTATGAGCTCGGCCTTGTTCCCACTGAAGCAATGGTAATATTTCTGTTGACAGAGCTGGGAGTGCTCTGCCCAGCTGTGGTGCTTCTGTAGGGGGTCAGTTTGAAGAGAAAAATATTTAGCATATGCATTTAACATGTTTTAGATTTATGTAACAGACAAATGGAAACTAGGTCCTTCCTTTGCTCATCACAACTGAACAATTTTAGAATTACTAGGAAAAGTGGAAAACTTTTAAATAAAAACAGATTTTTTTTTTTTCCTCTCTCTGAGTTACAACATAGTTACATTCCTGCTATGGACAAAACCCTAATATCACACAAGTAATAAATCACACAACAGTGTCACTGACCTGTAGTTGGTTGTGTTTTGTTCTATAAGACATACAAACACAAAAGTCTCCCTTTGCTCCATCTGTTGATGCACTCTACTATGCCTATTAAAACAGCTCCCTCCTCAACATTTCCAACTTCTTAGAAACAGAGGAACAAACACTGAGCCTAGCAGCACCCAGAAAAGTTAGATCAGTTGAAGCAATTGGGTAGCATTTTCAAATGTTGCTAAAATCTTGAGCTAGGCACAGACCTTACCACCTCCTTTAGGATGGGGACATGAGCTGCTCATCCTCACCCTGACCAAACCTTGCTCAGGCTTCCCACTACTATCTAGGTACCTAATGCTTTTGTGCAATTAAATGGTGTTTAACAGTGCAGTCAGTCCCAACAGGCATGCAAATCCCATAGAGTCTGACAGTTCCAGTCCCCTGGGCATGCTCATGCATGTGGCTTTGCAGCACTTCCAGCAGCCCCACTCCTCCATCATGAAGTGGTACATGGGCAGATAGCAGTGGGATAGGAGCTCTGTCTACCTGATTTCAATTCCAGCAGCCCACAGTATAGAACTCTGGAAGGACAGACTGCATTTCAAATCCCCTTCTCATGTGAGATAGGAGCTTGAAACCAAATGTCCTAGCTCACAAGGCAGTAGCCATTGCTTCTTTAGTCTTACTGTGAAGTCAGTGCCTTGAAGTGTTACCTGTCAAAGTAGTTTCACTTTGCCTAAGTGTATATTAAAAATAAGACTGATCTTGCATCACTGCTCCCACTCACTCATTGTTCTCACACATTGTCACTCATTGTCCTGCATCTGTGCTTTTTTCATTTCTTTGTGGATTTGTGGGGATTTTTTTCCTGTTTTTCTTCATTTTTATAGCAGAAATGGAAAGAAGAAAGGGGGGAAATATCCTTCATATCTTTTCTGCTTCTTACTGTTTTTGCCATTTTGACCCCTTTTGTTGTCCTCCACTTCATACTTTTGCTCTTTCCTAGCTCTGCATATCCTATTATAATTGCCTTCTACTTTCAGATCTTCATGCTATTGCAGGTTTGTCTTTTGCAGTGACTCTCTTTTATGAGCAGATACCATAATACTCCTAAAGCTTACTCTCCTAAAGAGGAGGTGCCAGCAACGATAAGGGAAAAGAAATATCTCATACCTCTAAGATAGGAAAATATAAATGGAATAATTCAATTTTATAATATGGAAAGCTGATGCAAATTCAAATATAGGAAAGAAAGTACATGCAGGATTGCTGACAAATTTACTCAAAGAGGAACTGGATGCAAAAAAGGCACTTTCAAGATGTCCAGGTAAAATGGGTTTCAAAGTATTCTTCTCAGCCAAGAGAGCACAAGCAATTAATTGCATCATAAGGCATGCACTCAAATCAAATTGCTGTTGTGTGAGAATATTCATACAAAGGTCAGGGATTCTTTAGGGTTTGTTACTCCTCTAGAAGAAAAAAAAAACCCCAAAACCTGCACAAACTATAGCTCAGCAACAGGAAGAAGCTTTGCCACCATGAGAGGGAAAACATTGCAATTAGATAGAAGGCTTGAAATTGCAATCAAAATCTTTATTTACACGCTACTGTGGATACATGTCATAATTACAACTGTAATTGTAATTAGAATCGTAATTAGAAGGAAGAAAGAAGGGGTGGAACTGGAATAGAGGAGAAAGGAAGTGCTATATGGCATCCTGAATACCTCTGGATAGCTGAGAAAAAGTTCACTAAGACTGTAGGCAATTATACCACAAAGGTTATGATGCAAGCATGCAAATCAACAGTGTATCCTGACCTCTACAATTATATTTGGTAGCAGATTTTTTTAGCCACAGCTGGGAGACGATAAAAATTGATGAAAGAAAACAAATCACAGAGAAAATTCCTTGTGTAAGACCACCAAAACAAAAAGTATATGATGATCACATTTGGAGAAGAGATGAATAAGAGAAGAAAAATCACTATGGCAGGCTCATCGCACCAAAAAGGTCTGTTGGCTAATATAGTTTCTCAGAGTGCAAAAATCAGTGAGTTAAAGGAAAATAAGTCTCGAATTTGATATTTTAAAAGGTGTCTTTTTTTTGCATATACTTAATAAGTTTGTAAAACAGGTTTTTTCACATGATAGATATCTTTGAGAAAAATATCAGCTCATAGGGGAAATGTACTATATACAAAAATGTAGAAAATTACATTAAAAAGAAGGATGTGCTGAGGGGATTGTTTATTTTTGTTATGTTGACTGTTAAGCGGTCTGACTGTATTTACAGCAGCAACAAAAATAAAATTTAAGTCCTACTTTTATAGATATCTATACAAGCATTTCTACAACAGCTTGATTAATCAGATTCCTCAAGAGAAAAGTCTTTGACACACTTAATAATTCATTATTATCTTAGTTTTTACAACTGCCCCATCATCACCAAGCTATGGGTCACTTGATTCCTTTCCATGCGACTTTGTTATAGAAGGCAAAATCATGGTGGTTTACCAAAGGTAGAAAATCTTATTTGTAAGGAGAGGCATTCTACTATCATCTGTAACAAAGTGCTTTAACAATCTAATCTTGGCTTTTTGCTTTGTTTGATTATACATTAATTAAATTGATTTTTTAAAAAATCCAGTAACTCTGTGTGATCTTTGTGTTTGATGGCAGAGATTATTTATACAGTGGGTAGGCAAATATTCAAGTGACATTCAATCTTATCTCCAGTGTGATTTTGATATAATAACAATTTGTATTAACCCCTTGTATTGGTTTTGCACAACTTGGTTTTTGGTAACAGTGGGGGCCATAGAAGTGGTTCCTCTGGGAAGCTGCTGGAAGCTTCCACCATGTCTGGCAGAGCCAATCCCTGCTGGCTCTGAAGATGGACATGTCACTGGCCAAAACTGGGCCAGTTAGAGATGATGGTAATGCCTCTGTGATAACATATTTTAAATCAAAACAAAGTTGCAGGTTTTTCTTCTAGCCAGAGAAGAGGAGGAGGTGAGAACATGTGAGAGAAACAACTCTGCAGACACCAAGGTCAGTGCAGAAGGAGGGGCAGGAGGTGCTCCAGCTGCCAGAGCTGAGATTCCTCTGCAGGATGTGGTGAGACCATGGTGAAGCAGCTGTGCCCCTGCAGCCCATGGGATCCATGGGGGATGCAGAGATCCACCCACAGCCCATGGGATCCATGGGGGATGCAGAGATCCACCCACAGCCCATGGGATCCATGGGGGATGCAGAGATCCACCCACAGCCCATGGGGAGGTGCCCACACTGGAGCAGGTGGATGCCTGGAGGAGGCTGTGATCCAGTGGGAGACCCGATGGAGAGAGGGGTCCCTGCTTCCAGGCTGGAGCAGCCTGTCCTTGGAGGACTGCACCCCTGGAAGAGTGACCCACACTGCAGCAGTTTTGGGAGGACTGCTGCTCCTCCCGAAGTGGATCTATGCTGGAGAAGTTAATGGAGAACTGTCTCCCATGGGAGGGGCCCCACAGTCTCCCAGGAGAAAGATTCCTCTCCCTGAGCAGTCAAATATATCAGTGGACGAACTGACCCAAGTCCCATGCCCTGTCTTCCTGTGTGTCAGTGGGAAGGAGGCAGGGTTTGGGGAAGAAAAGGTGATTTTAAGAGCTTATTTTACTTCTATTTATCCTCCCCTGATTTTGTTAGTAATAAGTTCATTTTATACCTCTAAGCTGAGCCTGTTTTGCCCTTGGAGTGTTTTCTCCCTGTCCTTATCTCAACTTATAAACCCTTTGTTAATTTTTTCTCTCCTCTGCCCAGCTGTGGCAGGGGAGGGTGAGTTACTGGCTTTTGTGGGTGCCTGGCATTTGGCCAGTGTGAAACATGACACTATCAGACACTAAGGCTCAGGCAAACCTTATTCCCAGTAGCAGTTTATCTGATTTCAGCTCTCTGTACAAGCCTCAGGCTCTCTAGAACTGACTGAAGTCCCAGACTCGTGTCTTTGGACCTCTGAGGAAACAGGAGAGGCTCTGAAACCTGAAAAAAGTTGGTATGCTCTTGGTATTACTGTCAACGATATGATAATAATTATTATTGATACAAATAACACTGCTGAAATCAGAAATGCCCCAAGACGAAAGGCAAGGACTGATTTCCTGACAAAAGCAGCCGAGCAAACTTTTATTTTCGTAAGAACCAGTGCAGAAGTGAATAGCCTAAATGTGAAAAACAATTTTAAATGATAAAGAGAAATGTGTTGTCGTGTTTTAACAGCATTTATCATTTTGCTGTCAGTAACAACCCTCTTGCTCTCTTGCTAAGAATCCCAGGCTGCTGTATTCTGCTCTGCCTGCAGCCCAGGCCCTGTTCCTTTAGCAAGCACAGTTCTGGCATGTTTGTCCTCCAGTTTTGGCTCCCACTTCATGGGACAGATGACCAGAGAAAACAGACCTCTTGACTTACTCTGATCTGAGTCCTATGACTACTCCTATTTTTTCTTAGCATTTTTTAAAAGATGAAAAGATGAAAGAATAACACTTAAGATTCAAGTATTAAGAGCTAAATATATTCATGGAGGTTCAGAGTCTACATAAAACCTTAAAAGAAAAGATCAGGAATTTGAAACATCAGGGTCTCTTCCAGTTTTGGGTTTTAACAGTAAGTTTCTTTCAACATCCAGTCTATCTACTGTCAAAGAGAATATCCACTGTTGTACTTGATAAGGTAGAAACCAATATACATTAATTATTGCTGGCTGTTGGCCTCCAGGCACTTTTCCTCTAAGTTGTGCAACTGGCTGTGACTGATGGCCCTGGTCTGGGTCTGGATCTCCCTTTTACTCCATCAGTACTGCTTACTTTTCTGCTTACTACATGTAGAAATGCTTGTGCCTGGAAAGCAACGTATTAGTTCAGGGAGAAAGGGGAGTTCCATGTGAATCCTGGCATTTAACCCATGTGACAGACCCAGACATTAAAGTAAGTGGCAGTCTTCTGTTACTCTCTCAAACTTCACATGAGATGCTTGAACATGTACTTGAAAGTGCTATAATGTTTAAATTGCTTTAAGAATAAATCCCTGGGGAATTTACCTTTTCCTTTATTGGCATAAGGTAGCAACAACTTCATTAAGTAACCTAATGGTGGTGAGGGCTGGAGTTCCACAGCCTTCAGGGACTGAAGGGCATATCATAGGGTTAGTGGTGTTCTTTTCTGTTTCTGGGCCCAGAGAGACACAGTGGCTGAAAAATACAAAGAGATTTAAACAGCTTATCCTGGTTTAGATGCCTAGAGCCAGCGCTAAGGGGGTAATTTACATTTTTTGAAGTCCCTTCTAAGCTATAGCTCACTACAGTAGGCACTGAAAAGCCTTTATTTCATGGGTGGTCACAGAAATACCCTTACCTGAGTTTAGTAATGCTGACCATAGCAGAAGCAGTGAAGTAGAAGGCTTTTTTTATATTAACTGTCCACACAGGAACTCATACTCTGCAATATGCCTTCAGCTTTGTCATATCACAGTAAGTCAAAATGTTTCTGTATTATTTCTCCAGCTAGGCAAACTGAAAAAGCAGCTGGCCCGTGGTAGGATGACTAAAGGACTTTAACCTCTCTTGCCAGAAGAGCACAACAGTTTGTAGAAAATAGTTTTCTGGCTGGTCTATGTATGCACATTGCAAACAAGGTGTTTTAGTCAGTGCCCAGATACTCTGGGTGCCACTAAGGAAATTAACTACTTTTGCCTCTCTTTTTCTCATGACCCATGATTTAATGCAGAAAATCCATAAAAGCCTTCCCTAGCTAGACTTGCCATGAGACTGCCTCTCACTTGAGTTTCTGCAGATTTAGTTTTAGCTATTTATAAGCTATTTCTCACATTTTAGCTAAATTAGTTGCTGGGCCAAAATAGCAAAAGTCAGTCTGCACCCAAAAGTTAGTGCAACACAAACTTGGAACATATCCTTCTCTGCACCCAGAATTTGTTTCTAAAAGTCATATTTACCCAATCCAGATAGATAAATAATACCAAATGGCTTATTGCTACAAATCAATAAATCAATCAATTAACAAAAGTGTGAATCAAATTATTCATCAATAACCTAAGCACAATTGACTGGAATTCCTAAAAATCCACACAGCTGAAATAAAGCATTTCTTAATATGGAATAAATTCAGAGAAGAAATGAGGGGGTTTATATTTCTATCATAGCTGTTTCTCTTCATATGCTTGAAGCCATTTGTGTGTGGGGGGGTGTGTGTGTGCACGTGCATCATAGAGGTTTTGGATGTTAAGCTTAAAATTCAGAATTAGTTTCTTACCTAAAAAAATATTAGGATATTCCACTGGTTAGTTGGGTTTTTTAAAACATATCCAGATACGCAGTCTCAGTAGGAAATTGTTTGGCAAGTTACTTGTATTTTTGGTAATTAGTGGATAAAAGTGAATTTTTATAAATTTGTACCCAAGTGTATACAAAACTTTACATTCTGTGAGTCAGTCCATATGACTTTAAAAAAATGATTTTGAAATCCCAAACTTTATTTATCATTCAAAGTGCGGTCATTGGCTAAGAATTATTAAGAAACCAAAGAGAAAGTCTTGCAGAAAAAGTAACCCTTGCCTAGGATTCATGTGGTGTCTTTTGACAAGTGGTTCAAGTTAGGAGTCAACAGTTGTAACACCTAAAAATTACCATCAAGCCTTTAGTAAACACAACTTTACATCATGAATGTTTTTAACCTCCTGACTCTTATCTGTTTGTGTTCTTTAAAGCAAGGTCAGGGTCAGAGATGGAGATTGGTAGATGAGTTGTAGTATTACATCAAACAGAGTCTACATAAACATATACACTACTTTCACTTCATTGATGTCACATGGCCTATACAAAAGCATTGCCTGGTTGATTGATACTGCCCTAGGTTATCAGAACCTGTTCTAACATATGTTCATTACATTTACATAAATGAAATATGGAGGGACTGATTTTTATGGGTCCACCTTTTGTACAGAAGTACATCTTACAAAGTCTGCTTTAGCAGGCTTTTAGGTTTCCTCAATTTGATTTCACAAAAGATAGCAAGTGAAAAAAGGGCTGGGCCATGATTTCAAGTGGAACCACAAAGGAAACAAACCAACACTTTCAAAGTGTTTTATAATCTGTGGGGAGGAGTGTTGTTTATCTTTTATTTATCTTACTGGGTACAAGGAGAAGATCTGACTTGTAAAAGTCTGCAAGTTGTTAGGAATTGCCTGAACAGTTAAAAAACTGCCAGCTGCCTGACAGCAAAGAAAAACTTGCCAAAGACCTGAAAACATGATGGTGCTTGGGAAGGATGAGATTTTTTTTTAAACCAATAGGAGTTCTGTTATGTAGGCCTATATATCAGACAAGCATGATGTTCTTGCATTGTGTCTTTATCTGGTTACCTAAAAATGATGGTGATGAGTTAAAAAATCCTTTTTAAAAATCATTTCACATATATCATTAAAAGCTATTTAGTCTCAGTTCACCTCAGTTTTTTTAGACAGAAAAACTGCTGGCAGGACAGTGGCAGGCTGGAGTACAGTAATTTCAGAGACAAGTAGCTTATGTTAAGCAGACAGTCAATGATCCTCAATTCTGCTCATAAAAAGCTGTCTAAACAGAAAAATCCATAAATAGATAAGTGAATGAATACATGCATACACATATACAAATGCATATGAGTTCTTTAGGTTTTTGTCACTTTCCAACTTGGCCTACTTTCCATTCATATTTTTTTTCATGTTTCTTCATGAAAGAGACTTTGCTTTGTATTGCTTCCTTTTTCTCTTTGGGAGAGGAATTAGACATATTTCTGTATATTTTCCACTTCATTTTGAATGGGAAGAAAGTCCTGGTTTTCCAAGACAGACGTACAAGAAAAAGTAGAAATGCAAGGGGGGAAAGAGTTTGAAAAGTCTAATTGCAATTGTCATGCCAAAGTTTACTCCCAGTCAGACATGCAAAGTCCACGGAATTGTTTTAAAATCTGTAAAATCAGAATTCTTTAAAGTACTTTAAAATGCAAATGAGTTTCAACTTTGGGGTATCTAGATAGAGATGCCCAAAACTATTGGAATTTAAAAGAAAAATAAAATTTAAAAAAGTAGTTAAGTGAAAATTTCAGTCTGTAATCAATTAGAATGCTTTTAAGAACTGACTTATGAATATAGAGGAGTAAAAAATCACTAAATTATAAATAAAACCTTTGGCATCAATATTAGAGAAGAGAATGAATAACGACATTAAACATGCAGTTCTGCTTCACTTTCACATAAATGATGTGTTTACAAAAAAAAGATAAATAAATGCAAAGAAAAACAAAACAAAAACAACAGAAAAACCAACTAAACGAAAAATCATGCTGCATTAGATGACTTTGCAGTGGAATGTGCTATTTCAAGCTTGGTACATACTGTGAATACCAGGATAAAATAATCTGTTCAGCACAGCGAAGTTTGAGTACTTGTACTGGGGTGAGAACTGTTGCAGGCAAAGGAGAAAACCAAAGATTTCCCACCTCCACCTCCCCTAGGTGATACGTGAGGAGATGGAGAGGGTTGAAAGGATAGACAGAAAAGCAGATATCTCGCTCATTTTCGAACTGTTTGACAAACACTGGTTTCCCTGAAGTGCGTGCTTTGGGGGCTGATCCTCCTCTCACCCTGGAGCAGCAGCAACACCGAGCCCAGGCGCAGGAGATGGTGCTCAGCCGCTCCCAGGCTGAGTGCAGGGACTCGTACGTGCATGTGTGCAGCACTTACGAGATCCCGATGGCTTTATTGCCCCGGAGGCTCCTCTTCGGTATGCCAGTGTACTCCTAACCTGCAGCCACATGACGAAAATTAAACAAGGGTTTGTTGCATGTGTTGCTGGGGAAATATGTATCCAGTTGCTTCAGTTTCAATGGGATTTCCCTCCTCCTCTCTCCCCTCCCCTTGTTTTTTGAACATTTACATCTTTGTGAAAAGTCAAGAACAGGAGACGTGTGTGACAAGCAAAGGGGAGGGGATAGCCCCCACTCATCCACTCCCTTCTGCCAAGTCTGTCTCCAGCCCCCGCCACATTTTTCCCTTGTTAACTGTGTTGGGGCAAAGAGGTGGGAGTGAGGGAATAAAAGCATTCCTGCATGTCTGGAGGAAAGAAAATAGATAAAGGGGGAAAGTGAAAGGGGAGGGGAAGAGTGGCCGGGGACTTGAACTGCCAGTGAAACGATGCTTCTCCGGCCCTCCTGCTCAGATAATAGTTAACTCGGGGTTAAAGATTAATACCCGGGCAAAGCACGGTATAAATGGCCCGGGCAAGGCGAGTGCGTGTGAAGTGCCTCCTGCTCCCCAGGCCGCCGAGCTGCCCTTCCCCGGGCCCTGCCAAGCGGCATGAGCGGCCCGCGGTGCGCGCTGTGCCGGGGCTGCTCCGCGGCCCGCCTGCTGCTCCCGCTGCTCCCGCTGCTGCTGCCGCTGCTGCCGGCGCCGGCCCGCGGCTCCCAGCCCGTGCTCTGCGCGCCCTGCACCCCGGAGAGGCTCGCCCTGTGCCCGCCCGTGCCGCCCGAGTGCCCGGAGCCCGCCCGGCAGCCCGGCTGCGGCTGCTGCCAGGCCTGCGCCCTCGGGCCGGGCCAGCCCTGCGGCGTCTACACCGCCCGCTGCCGCCTGGGGCTGCGCTGCCACGTCCCGCCCGGGGAGCCCCGGCCGCTCTCCGCCCTCATCCGGGGGCACGGGACGTGCCTGCCCGCCAGCGAGGCCGGAGGGATGCGCTCCGAGGAGCCGGCAGGTACGGCGCCATCGCGGCCCCGCCGCGTCGCTCAGGGGCCGGGAGCTGCGGGCAGCGGGGCGCGGGATCTCGGGGCCAGGAATGGGAACAATGAGGGAAGCTGGGCAGGCGTCTGAAAAATAGGGAGGCTTGGAATGCGCTTTCCAGGGAAACGTGCTCTGACCCGCTCCCGGTGAGGTGCATCCCGGTGCCGGGCCTGAGGTGTTCGCAGCAAGCTGGTACGGCACAGCCTGAAAGCTCAGAAACCCCAAAGCACAGTGATGGGACAATGCAGAATAACTGCAGTAAAGTATCTGGGAGGTTGCAGACAGTAGCTGGAGTAGGACAAATGCTTTCTAGGTTTTGGTTATGTCCAACTCTAAAAGTCGTGACAGAGAATGAAAAGGCTTTGTGCTTGAGTTCATTTCATGAATAAAATATACCTGGAGTAGTGGAGTGCTAGAAGCATCTTTGAGTATATAATGGGCTGCAATTTCTTAAGTGTTATATCATTATTTTCCAATTATTATTATTGTTATTACTGTTTTCATCATCACTACTGCTATGTCCATGAAGTGGTGGTTAAGGTAACTCAGTAGCATTACAAAAATAATCATTGTCTCGAAATAACAATAGCCATTTGTAGAAGTAAGTGGAGTTTCTCTACTTGAGGGGGTGGGGAAGGCAGAGAACTGTGACTAAACCAAGTATTTAAGCTACCTGCATTCGATTTGGTTTGATTCTTTCCAGAGTTTGCTTGCTTCGTTCCTTCCTCCCTTTCTTTCTTCCTTTCTTTCCCTCCTCAATTTCTCATCTTCATTTTTTTCTTGAACATTGTCAAAGGGTGTTTTTTAGTCCCTTGCCTATTTATAGCCTTTATCCAGCAAGTAATTTAGACACATAAAAAATTTATCCTATAATGAATTGTATGCAATTGCAAGGAGCTTTCAGTGGAAGAGTTCACCCATATTAATTTAGGCATGAAGGCCATGATCAGGCAGAACCAAATATTTTCTGCCAGTCCTTTGCTATTCAGTCTACTGCAGGCCAGCATGAGCTGCTTCTGGCTCCTGTGAATTGCTACCCTTTCTTATTTTTGAGGCAAGAACAAAGCACAGGATGCCATGGGATGAGGTCTTGACCATTTCCTCTCATGAATAAAACCAGAAATACATCATGCTGACAAAAATCTAAATTCATTACAAGTTTAGCTTCAGTCTTTTCTTATTTAGCCAAGTTTCTACAACCCACCATAGTCAAGAAAGTTTTTTTCTCTTCTAACAGATTGGCTGCAGCTTCATCTTTGGGATTCAAGTAATTTTGAAAGATCATAAAATAACCAGCTTGTTAGAGAATAGCTGCTGAGCCCTTCTATGAACTTACTACCAATGTATAATTTGCCATGCTGCACATGTTATTTATTCTTAATAATGGATTTGTCTTATATATTACTTTTTTTTTCCTTTTGGTTGATCTTTCTCTTCATCTTTTTAAACTTTGAGAAATAAATACAAAATTTCACTGAAGATGTTCACCTTAATATCATTCTTTTCCAGATTCTATAGAACCTGATGATATGCCTTTGGAAAGCACTGAAATAACCCAGGATCAGCTGCTGAACTATCAGTTGATGTTTCCCATAGGCCAGGATAAATCCATTCCCTGGAATTCCATCACTGCATATGAAAACATGAAAGCGAAGAGAATATCTGAACTGAAGAAATTGAAAGAGAAGGTGGGCTTTCTTTGTAAAACTTTCAGAGAACATTTCAGTAGAGCCTCACAAAAAAAATTCTATCAGCAACATTGAGATGTCAGTATTTTGGGCAGCTGGCAAACCAGCTTTTAGAATGTGCTCATCAGATGCTTGAGGAACAGACAAAAGATCTGGAGCAATAACAGCCATGCATTGGGTATCTCCTACACAGAGTTCATGCAGAATGTTTCACCATATTTATGATCAGAACCTGGCCCCTTAATTTACAGGAATTTATATTAAATTCTTGTACTTCTTTTTTTGTTTAGTTAAGGCATTTGTCACTGGTCCAAAACACAGAGAAATAAAAGGGAGTCCTTCCATGTAGTTATTGATGAAACACCAATGCAAGACAAAATTTAATTCTCTCTGATCACAAGGAAGCACTATTAAGTACATTCATGTAGAAAAACAAAAAGCTCAATAATTGAAGTGGGATTCGACACTGCAGAACCCTAGTGGGTAAGGAGGGTGTAGGGCCTCTGCAAGCAGGTCTGTGTTCCACTTGAGGGCACCAGAGAACCACGGTTGGAGCAGTCCTGGGCAGCAGCACCCTGCATTATGGAGCTGGGTTAGTGGCCTGGGTTCATAATGGTCACTGACAAAATGGAAAAGAAAAAGAAAAAACATACTAATCACTGCCCTACCATAGGAAGCCTCATTCCATATCCAGACAGGACTTAATCACTGATTTAGTTTTAACTGTTATGCACATATGCTGTTAGCTGCAGTTGTGATTTTTAAGGCTTCTGCTTTTCTCACCCAGAGACACAGATAAACCCACAGACTGGAATATGACAGTTTATGTGAGATGCTAACATGGAGAGGTTTTGCAAAAGCAGAAGTTATGTTTTCACTCAAAAGTAGAAATATTTGTTCCATCACTTTTCCTGTCTTGTACTGAGTCAAACATGTTAGGTACTGTTGATGTACAGAAATTATGACTTTGAAAAAGAGAGCCAATTCACTGAAAACAGTGAATATTGCAAACAGTTCTTCATTCCCAGTTCCAAGAACTTTGGGGTTTGGTTCCAGAGCTACAGAACGGCTCCATGTTGCTTTGGCAACGGTTCTGTCCTGTACAAAAGATAACAAACATTCAGATGTTTGTTCTTGCACCATCTATATATGTCTTGCACCTATCCTCCATATATCAACAGAGCACAGGGTCATGGCAACCTGGAAAACGTGACCGATCTCACGTACCAGTCTTCTAACGCCCATCTGCCCATAACAGGAGAGATTGTATTCTCTGAGCAGTAATGTGTTTACTTAGTACAGGTTAAATTTTCTTGAGTGGCAATTTAAGGACTAAAATCCTCATGTTTATGAGAACAGAAAAAACCTCAAAGAGTAAAAACAAAGGTCTAAATGCAACACCAGAGTTTTCTGGCTGTGCTCCTGCAGAAGGAAAAAAAAACTACATGCAAAACAGTCTGGTGTAGACTTTATGCCTAATAAATATTTTCAGCTTTTTGCTGTCTATATTCTGATCATCTTTTGTGTAGCTGATGTCCTTGTGATTTTGGGATTCATTATCCTGGTATTCTTGCAGGGTCCTTGTCAGAAGGAGCTCTACAGAGCCCTGTATAAATTGGTGAAGGCCCGGCAGAGAAGCAGAGGGGAGATTTACAAATTTTACTTGCCCAACTGCAACAAGAATGGATTTTACCACAGTAAACAGGTGCGTGCCTTTTCCCCCCATCTCTGCTCTCAGTAGTGACTAGCCTGATACAGCCAGCCCTTTCACAGCCCTCAGCTCCCCAGCTCACAAGTTTTCAGCAGGTTGTGAAAACAGGGATACTTAGTAGTGAGAGCAGATGGCCCATCCTTCTCTTTGAGGTGAGCTGCATGCTGTTGGCTGTGTGCAATAGGGGCAGGAGTCTTTTCCCTTCACAGAACAGGTGCACTCAAAGTCTTTTACAAAATATTTTAACCCTGTCTGCTCCCATGTACTTGATTTGTTAGCATACATTCAGTTGACATTATTTCATAATATCTGCCATATTACCTGCCAAAACCCATTAAATATATGATAATCACTAAGTAAAAAGTGGGCTCTCAGCTTGCATGCAGTGGAAAACCTGCATAGGCAGTGGAAAAAAAAAAAAAAACCTCTTTGGAGCAATATTAACCTTCTGAAAGCCTAACAAAAATACTGATTTTTGTCACCTGTGGATTAGGTTATTTGCTCATTTCCATTATACCCTCGAAAAAACCTATTGCAAGTTACAGTGAGAGTAATCTGCAAAACTAACTAAAGCTCTGAACCTCAAGCCACACCCTGTAACCACAGGTCATGCACACAAATTTAGTAGGTCTGCATAAATCTGTGTCACCAAGACTCCTTGGTTTTGGGCATGGCATCACGGTGTGACTCACAGACACTGTGACCTGGGATCTAATCAAGCACAAACAGAAACCTGTTTAAGCACCTCCCCAAGAAAAAACCCAAAACATCCTTGTGTGAAGAGACAGAAAAGTCAATCACTGCTCTCACCCTATGAGATTGTGTATTCTGCCATCCTTCCATTTCTCACACTGGCACAGGAAGATATTGCTGTTTTCTACTGCTGTTCACCAAGGACTGGACAGTCTTAAATCTGAAGTTGCTCTTGTGATAGCTGAGCTTAGGTCTTGGTTCCCTAAACAAGTGTGTTGTTTAGAGGCTCTGCAGACCACTGCATTCAGAACAAGCCTGTGCATGGCAGGTCCCCACCTTCTGATCCTAATTCTGTCCAACACCTCTGTTGGCAGTACCTCACAGGTAATCTTACAGTTACTCATTGTGATTTTTTTTTTTTTTTGTCTAATAATATTCTAGTGTGAAACTTTACTGGATGGAGAATCTGCTGAATGCTGGTGTGTCTATCCAAAAAATGGCAGAAGAATTCCTGGATCTCCAGAAATTAAAGGAGACCCAGAATGCCAACAGTATCTCAGCTCACAAGACTACAACTAAACTCCAAAGTTTTCCACACCAAGTTTCCTGTTTGGCCTGTTATAGCCAGGAACCATTCCAGTCAGGAGCCATTTCACTAAGGTAGTCTTGTGCACCTGATTTTGAGTGCATGAGTAACCCCATAAAGTAACATTTTTACTGCACTGAGATTGCCCACATGTTGAAGTGACAAATGTGAGCAACTTCAAGATCAAATCCTATAACCTTGTATATTTTGTTTGTATAATATTATATATAACCTCATATGTAAAGCTGATGAATTATTTATTTCACACTGCATGTATTTTTGTGTTGTTACTAATTTATATTCTCAAACACTTCATAACTTTATATTTAAATACTTAATATTATTGTGCTTAAATATATGCATCATGTTGGAGGAATGTTGCAACTTAAGACTTCAAATGGCATAGCTATTAGGAAAAATGGCTTGTAAACTTGCATTTTTGTACTGCATATTTATAGATGTAAAACTGAATTTTAAAAAATAGATTTCAGTAGAAAGCATGCTTAGAAACTTATTTAAAACCTGTTTTGTGAACATATTGTGTTACTTTTGCACCTCTGTTTCAATGCCAAACTGTTTCTTAAAAAAGAACAATTCTGTACTGAAGCTCCTGATGGGACAGTGTTTGTATCTATTTTTTAAACATATGCACTGGATAAATGGCAAAATACAATATGATATTCTGCACCACCTTTGACAGGTGTAAGTCGTTCACAATGTTGACAATATAATTTAAAATGAGCTATTAAAAGTCTTCTGCGCTGCCTTTGTCTCTTGTTTTTTGCTTGTTTCCATTCAACAGTCTGACCTCAGCAGGAAAACAGGCAAAAGTCTTGCAAATCTGCCTCCTGAATGCCTGTTCCTTTTCCCTTCAGTGAGCTTCCTTCTTTTGGTCTCCCTGCCCCATTCCCCTAGTCCTGTCCTCTCCAGTCCCAGCTGTGCCATGCAAGTCTCTGCCTTGGGCAAAATAGCAGCCTCCAAGGGAAGTTATTAAAAGATTTTCTGGAAAGGAAAGCTGGATTCCTTTCTCCACTCAAAAGCCCAGGGCAGCAGCATTAATACATTTACAAGATAACATCAAGACTAGAAAGAGCCATTTCCTGCGCAGAAAGTCAGAGGTTATAAAAAGGAGGCTGGGAAAAACCCAACCTTACACTTTTCTCTGAAAATAGAGAAGAAGGTGCTCTTGGCTTGGGATATGGTCCATTTCCCTCCCCTACATGTTCCTTTGACTTACTGATTGCAGAGAAAAAGAGAATGTAAGTGACTGCCCTTCTGGCCCCAAGCTGATTTTGTCCATGGAGAAACTGGTGTGGGAGTAGCAAGTCCCACAGGTGAAAACAGTCTGCACCAACCCTGCCTATGAAAACAGCTGGGGAGAAGAGGGATAACATTTTCTAAGAGTCTGGCAGAAGTGAAAGCCTAAAATCCTCTTGCTGTTTGTTGGCACAAGCTTTGAGTTTTAAATGGGAGAGGGAAGCTGCTTGTTGAGACTGCAAAGCGAAGGCGTGGAGATCTCTGCTCTCCCTGTCCCGTTTCTGTGGCTTCATACGTTGTGCTTGCTGATTGTGTTGGCTGTATCTGCTCACCAATGTCTGCCAGTCTCATGGGGGTCTATTGAACTGCTCTAGATTTACAAGTATGGATATACTACTGAGTAAGTATTTTGAGATCTTCCCACAGAAAGCACTGCAAAAAAGCAGTTGATGGTTGGTATTGTAAGTAACTAATGGCTAACATCCCTGTAATTTTCTACTGTGAGACCTGGCTAAATCCGTGTTACAGCGCCACATTCACTATGTCCAAATGCTTGTCAGTCATTGTATCAAAATAATGAAGAAGCAGCAAGTTTTGGAGTCCTTTTCAGGGAGTCTAGCCAGCACTGAACAATTGTCATGGCATTGCCAAGGGAAAATGGCAAAGGAAGGAGGGGAAATCTCTCACAGCTACAGCACACTCTTAAGAGTAGTCTGACTGCTCTCACCCCACAGAACTCGTGTAAAGGTTTATCTTTAAAGAGTAGAAATTGATTCTTTTTGTTGGGATAATTATATATATAAGGGAAACATTCATAGTTTATGTGACAATAGTCTATTTGCAGAATAGCAATCCAGTGGACAGCTAATGTTTTACAGGGTGGAAGGTTCCCATCCTAGCTGTAAGAAATTGGGAGTTTTCAGTGGGGGCAGAGATTTAGGAGTTACTCTTTCCTCTAATTGTTAGGTGCCAGGAGCAGAAGTTACTTTGCACAACATTCAGGAATGACTGGCCAATTCTCAGAAGTGTTTAGCCCCTTACTTCCCACTGAAAGTGGCAGGGGAGGAGTGCCTCCTTATCTGCAATCTGGCCTGCTATGACATCTTGCCAGGACTCACTGGGACAGACATCTGCTCAGCTGCTCTGGGGTGAGCTGTCTGACTAGGACCACACTCTTCTGTATACTGGGATTAAGACTAATGCAAGGAGGAAAAACAGGCAAATTTTATCTTCCCTATAAAAAATGCTGCTGGGAACTTTGACTACATTTACACCATAGATGACACACACCTTGCTTTGTCCTAATTTTTACGATCAGCCTCAAACATCAGGGTGAAAAATCAAAGGTCTTCAGTTTTTCTTGTTTTATTTTTTCTGTTTGAGGAGCACTTTGGTTTTTTTTTTGTTTTGGTGGTTTGTTTTTTGGGGATTTTTGGATTTTTTTTTGGGTGGGTTTCTTTGTGTTGATTTCTTCTTTTTCTTTTTTCTTTTTTCTTTTTCTTTTTCTTTTTCTTTTTCTTTTTCTTTTTCTTTTTCTTTTTCTTTTTCTTTTTCTTTTTCTTTTTCTTTTTCTTTTTCTTTTTCTTTTTCTTTTTCCTTTTCTTTTCCAGTTGTTCCTCCTGTGCCAGCTAGCCAAGCCTAGTGGAAATGAGTGGGCAAACAAGGAAAGTGCCACAGGTTACTTACTTAGCAGCTTGAGTTGCCTCCTGTGTAGCTGGATGTATAAAGGGTATCTACTGATCCTTGTTATTTTTGCCCCTCCCTTCATATTCACTTGCATTCCTCCTACTCTACCTAAAAAGAAATTAGTTGGTGGGAAGGTCTTAGATGAGCATCTGTGATGTTTGGTTCATGTCACCTGAGAACCCTACCTACCCAGCTTGTGCTTCTTCCTGCCAAAACCCTGTCAGGTTTGCTGCAGCAGAGTTTTTTCCAGCCATGCCTCCTCCTGCCCATGGCTTACTGCCAGCTGCAAAATGCTCATAGCACAGAAATGAGGTCACTGCCCTCTGCATTTCATTTTCTACCCATTGTTTCCCCCAAAGCTGTCCAAAGGCAACCAAAAACCACCTGGTAGTGGGCTCTGCTCATACTGAGTCAGTTCTGCTCGTTGCTTTGCTGAACAGCAGAGACACATTTGTGTCAGCTAGAGCTGGCAGAAAGTGAGGGGAGAGAGAAGGAAAATGGTGGCAAAGGGCAGCCAACCCTAACACTGAAAGCTCATCAGCATCTCTGTTACTTCTCTACCATAACAGCAAGTGCTTTGGAAAAGGAAAACTTAGTCAGGGAACAACTACCTGCAGACCCAGTCCAAAATGCACTTAGATATAAAGCACATGAAAATTTAGCCTTTTACTTTACAAACAAACATATTCCTTTGATCTTGCACTTGCTAATGTGAGTCTTAAACACAGAAAAATATTAAAAGGTAAACTGAAAATGCATCATATATAGCTTTCTTTCCTCAGGGAGAAGAAAAGTGGGATGAAATGGAATGGCCCTTGGCAGAGACTTGTCACAGGATTTAATGCACTTCTGGAAAGAACTCAGCCCCCATAGCACTAGATAATACAAGGGAACCTAAAAAAATGCTAAACAGAGCAGGTTTTTTTTCTGCAAAGTCGTAAGTAAAGATGCTTGTGCCCTACCAACAGTCTTGCAGCACTGACTTTTCAGAATTATGTTATTTTTCTACACACATTATTGCTTTGCTATTGAAGAACAACAGTGATGTCTAACCCCTGCTCAACCCATAATAATAATAATAATAATAATAATAATAATAATAATAATAATAATAATAATAATAATACACTAAAAATAATAAATAAAAAGCCTTTAAAAAAAAAAGATCCAAACTACTCACTCCAAGCTAGACTCTCTGATCATGCTGCAAATTGGGTGGTCAAGTTCTATGTATATCTTTAGACAACAGTTTTGAAGTAGGTCTACTTTTTCTCAGCTATTACTCCACTATAAACTACTAGCCTGAACCAGGCTGCACTGAAGACAGGTCTCATGTTTTCTGTTTTTTTCTTACTGACTGACCAGCCTATATTACCTAGCCATTTTTATGTTGAAACTGGGAGGGGACAAAGAAGGAGAGAATCTTTTGGGAGTACAGCTGCTTTGTTCTGTATTACCAGTAAGTACCATAAACCCAGCATTGCAGAAGAAGCCCAGACATACCAGCACTTGAAAATAGCTCTGATGATAGCTCTGCCAACAAAGGTTTTATTTTCCCTCCTTTTCTCCTTCCTTGACTTAAAACTGCCCCCAGAGAGCAAAGTTCATCTGCAAGGAAGTTATGGTGAGGGTGCAGGGAGAGGGGCAGCATCCCATGAGAAAGATGTGGGAGCAAGGGTGGATGTTGCAGCAAGATTAAATGAATAAATTTAAATTTAGTCCGTTCCGGATCATGGCTGTTTTATTTCGAAAAAGTTTCTGCTCATCTTTTCAGACTCCCTCTTGGATTATCAAGTCTGAGTGGCAGCACAGGCAGCCCAGCAGAGACAAGGGCAGGCAAGGGAGGGCAGGGGCTGTGCACATGCTTGGACTCCTTGCTGCTTCATCACCAGCCACTTTTCCATCGGGGACAGTGCCTGACCAACAGCTCTTCTAGCAGAGCCTTTGTGCTGCAGTCCTGCTGTGCTGAGACAGCACAGGCAGTCTTCCTCTTGCTCTGTCTCCTCCAACCAAGACATAAGCTGACAAAGAGCAGTTGATTTGTGCCTATACTGAGGCTTTTAATTGCATATTTATGCAAATGGTGACAGGTGATTTTTTTCTCTCTCTGACTGACAATGCTTTGTAGTTCACCAGGCTGATGTGGAGATGCTAAAGGTTCTTTGGAAAAGCATCTGAGTGTGGGATGTCTGTGGAGGCCTAGAGCAAATCATAGCTATAATAATCTTCTTTCATATATTTTCTTTGCCTGCAGTTTATTGCTGTCTGTTTATTGCTGCTTTGGCAGCTGAGCCCTTACCATTTAGCCCCAGCAAGGGAACAGAAAAAGAAGATCAGCAACATATTACTGATAGTTTGGTAATAGCAGCTGTAGAAATGTGTGTGAGGATCTGAGGGCTGAAGGTTGTGTGCAGCACCCCTGTGATAAAACAATAATCAACTTTCCAAGCTCAGTTTGGTGTTTTCTACTGAGTGCAAATTAGGAGACGTAGGAAACATGTTTCACCCTGAATATTCTCAATATGGCACAAGCAGGCAAAAATAGCCTCTGCTCTCTAGTTGTAAGGAGTGAGGGAAATGCACTACTCCACTTTCAGAAGGAATTACCACAAATGGCTATGGGAAACAGCCCTTCTCAATGACATTTTCTTTAGAGCTTTTCAGATTAGGCAATTATTTGCATGAAACTTCAGCTTCCTTCTGCAGAGAGAATCTTGCTACCTTTCTTTCCATCCCCACTCATGGAGAGAGCAGTGGGATAAAATTAGCCTTGACAGAGAAAGGCTCCTAAGGAATTTGGATAGGTCAGCAGAAGTGGAAAGCCAGAATGCATACAGCAGCAGGACACGAATTCTGCAAGGATAAACTGAGATTTGCAGCATTGCCCTCTGCTTTTGCTAATACCTGGTCTCTATTTTTTTTTAGCAGCAACACTCTGCCTTGAAGTAATTTGCATTTCTTAACATATGTATAGGGTAAAAGCAGAAAGCAAGGGTTTTTTTAATGGGATTTTCTCTAAGACTCCTGCAAAATCTGAACTGGATGGAGTAAATAAAATGCAGTTTTAAAACTAAAGCTTTTTCTGGTGAACAATAAATTTGTACTACTTGTTATTTTACCAGAGAATTCTTTTTTGGGCAAAAAAAAAAGTTGTAACATCATCTCAATCAATACATTGCATAATGTAGACAATCTCACATGCTGGAACTTGGGACTCCAAACTGCTAGTGATAGGCTCATAGGCCCATGGGCTCAAAGGATGGTTGAGGTTGGAAGGGATCTCTGGAAGTGAACTGGTCCACCCCTCCTGCTCAAGCAGGGCCACCAAGGAATGGTGCCTGGGAAAGTGACCAGATGGCTTTTGAGTATCTCCAAGGATGGAGACTCCATAAACAAATGGCTAAATATGTTCTAGCTAGAAGATACCCAGGTCCACTGGACTTACCAAAAGATTTCTCTTCTAAAGGCCTTGAACCTGTTTTGCATGCTTGCAGATGAGGTCACTTCTGATGCTGATCACAGAAATCTTGTATTTGGAATACTCTGATATCCTTTTTGGATCTTATTTTTTGATCTCCCAGAAAAAAAAAAAAAAGTGGGAGCTGGGAAATAAAAAGGAGTCCTTTCTAATGAGGAAGAAAGCATATTCTGGTAGAAATTAATAGAATTAAAGGATTTCTAAAGACACAGCAGGACCACAGAGAAAACAGCTACATATATAAATATTTCATTTTGTATACTAATACACTTTGGCATCCAGGAAAATTGCTCAGTACTGTTCATACTTTAAATAAAATTCCTATTGCTAATATGTAAACTCTTCTGTGGAGCCATGCTTGCTTACACAGTTTGAGAGTGACTAGAGATACACAAAGACGATTTCCCAAATAGTTTGAAAAACCACTACTTAAATTTAGGGCTCAGTTCAATAAGGTAGGTTTCTATGTAGGGTTTCTATGGAATTTAGTCATAAAAAGTTCAGACTGTACTAAAAATGAATTAATTCTGTGGTTTTGGTATTCAATGAAGCCTCCTTTCCTCGTGCACAAATAGCTAACACTATGCCCTGGAAGGCAGGCATGTCAAAAAGGTGGAAAAGGATATTCTGGGCTCCAAAAACTATAGTACAGTAGCTCTATTAAAAAAGTGAACTTTCTCAGAGTTTTTAAGATAATAGAGCTGTCTGCAGGCAGCTTTAACTTGTGTATTGGTCAGTTACAGAGATTTATGAAGCTATTTATCACACTTATTAAATAAATTCTTACAACATTCATCTGGGCTACATATGGTACCCATGTACTATCTAGGGACAGAACATGCTCAAGAAGAAATCAGCAAGTTTTGCAATACATATTTTGATCTTCTATCATGCCTTGCCATGCAAATATTTGAAGTGTAAACAATGTTATGTTATGTTATAAATTTTTTTCTGAGGTTTCTTAGTATTAACTCAGATCACCTTAGTTTCTTGGAAGAGCTTATTAAAAACTAGAAAAAAGCTGAAGTTGTTAACTTAATCAAATACTGAAGCTGAAGACAGTGAAGGCACTAAGACATAAGGGATTTTCCTAATGCTTTGGCTTAATTTCTATCCCCAAACCCAAAGTTCTCCATAAAAAAGGAAAAAGCCACCACTGATTCTTTCATTTTATAAAAGTCATCTTTTTGGAGAGAGATAAATATATAAATATGTTATTTTGCATTTCATACCAATTACAACTGACAGGGACAGCAGATTGACAATGGCAAGTATCCAATATTAGTGCAAGCAACTGTGCTGGTAAAAAATATTTAAAAGGCAACTTCTGAAAAGGATGAAGCTTTAAATTACAGATGACACTTTATTTTTGGGGCAATTTTTAAACACGATTTCTGTTTTAAAGACGTCTGTTGGAAGAAAAATAACAAAACTGATTTACACACAGATCTTTTTTATCTCCCCTTATGGTTGTATGTTTTCTCTGTTACATAACTAAAGACCATTAATACTAATAAAGGAACTGAATGCCATTTCTTAAATATTCATGTGACAGACTGTATGCTTAAATCAGGTTTAACTCCTTGAGATGTAGTTAGTTTGGGTTTTTTTCATAAAATATATGACTTAAGACCTCTACTAGCCAGCTTCTTCTATATTTCTTTTGTTTTTAATGGTAGGAAGAAAACATGAAAAATTAAAATACTTGATAAAATACCTGAATCATAAAGCCTGTCACAGGCTGTTAAAACATCTTACATACTTGCAAAATGTGCCTTGCAAAGCAGCTATCTATTACTTTCAACATGAAACTGATTTTTGTTTTCAGAAGGCTCACCAGATAGTCATTAAAAAAAAAAAAATAGAGGCAACATAATAACTCACTTCAATGAATCCAACTCTTCTTTTCTTATCTATGATTAATGCCCAAATACTGGCATATTACAACTTTCTTCTCTCTATGAAATTATTTGAAAAGATCTGGTACTCGTTTAGAACTCTAAAAAAACCCCAAAAACAAAAAACCCCAGCATTTATTATTCTGCCAACAAATCTTTGCAGGCATTAGATTTGCTTTAGCAATAAAAATATATAAAGCTTTGTGTAACCATGTGTCAGGAGATCTGTATTATCCTGGAATAGGCATCACTTCATGTACAATTCTTTTCTTACCATGAGATTATAAAATTTCAGTTTTAATGATGATATGAACTCATTTCATTAGACAGAAATTGGAAAGATGTGGAGAACACTCATAGTGCTGTTCAGCTAATATATTTCTAGGTAAGGCTTTAAACATCTGAGTTATGGTGATAGGCTGCCCCTAAACCAGCAAGCTGTATATCGAAATCCTTCCATGTCAGAGTTTCTAGACATTTGCCACTGCTGGCAGGAACAGGGATGGCTGTAATTCATGCAGTGGGAGAAGAATGGGCTCCTCACCACCACAGTCCCTCCTCCATCAACACAATACTCAGCCCCAGCATCCAAAAACCCACTGTCCTCAGTCTTCATGGAGTTCCCAACCCATCAAGAAGTTACAGTGCTGATGGCTTCTTTTTTCTACAGTGACATCAAACATTTATAGTGAGACATATAAGAATATATATATTTATATAAATATATAAAATATTTATATAAAATATATAAATAAATACATATACAAAATATGGCATTATTTTCCAGAGAGATGATACATTTCACAGGCCACCTTTCCTTATCCATATTTCATTGTCATACAGAATTTTTCACAAAGTACATTAAACAATGAGCCTCAAAAAAAAAAAAAAAGTTGATAAAGCCTTCCTTATGTGAAAGCATCACATACCACAACAAAACCAAATCACTTCTCTTCCAATTAAAAAGACACATAACACCATGGCAGACAGTGAGTTTAACTGCTTAAACCCAATGGTTCTTTTTTATGTTTAAATGCTGGCAAATGATTTCTACCATAGTCAAAGCAAGCAACAGTTGCGTGTCGACTAAATGAAACGTGTGGGTCTCAACACCCAAGGTCCACAATCCCCCCGTCTTGTTGACATTGTTTTCAACAGGAGTTCCTCATACAGAGTAAGTGCTTTGGTAGAATGTACCAAGACAACACAGAATAGATACACCTTTTCAAAATAAATAAGCAAATACAAAGAGTAGTACTCTAATGGCAGTTTTTTGTCCATGAATATTCTGTATTAGTGTGAGCAGTAAGTGGAGGAAATGCAAGCCCTGTTGCACAAACTGAAGCAATGAACAGACAGAGGAAAGCTTTACCAAGAGCTTCAGTGCGACTGTTATCCTTTCCAGTGGCATAATTCAGTGATGGGTATATTAGAATTATCAATAAAATAATTAAAAAAAATATTATCTTGGTATTTGTAGTTATATCAAATAATAAAACTCAATCCCTTCTGGAAACACTTCCTTTGCTCCAAAAATTCATTTCTCTTACCTAGAATAGGTCAGTGTATATGCATACAGATTTATACATATTTGTAAATCATTCCATAACCTTACTCTTTCTTTGTATACAGATGTATACACTAGAATTACTGTGTAATATTTGGTATTCACATGTTACATTTAAATAAAGTTTATTTAAAAACACAATTATATTAAATACAGACTAAGAGAATATTCATAATATATTTTACAGAAAAAAATAGCCATGTCTTTATTTTAGAAATACATTTTTTTAAAAAGTTCTTTGAGACTTCTATAAAACTTTTTACCCGTGAAGACAAGTTTCCCATCAGACCTGTAAAAAAAAGCTTTACCTTTAAATCCTTGTGGGTTTTTGGTTTTGTTTTTCTTTGTAATACTTTTACAAGCTTAATGTCTATAAATTCTTTAAAATAAAAAACCCATTATCTTTTGGGATCAAATTGGTCACAGGCCATTCTTTAAAAAGTCAGTGGAGACTCCCTGATTCCATTCTGAAGTGCCTTTTGTTTTTCTCTCTGGGTGTGAACAGTGCAGGTTTACATGGGAATTCAGAGCTCCTCACACATCCCATGGAAGCTCCATGTGTGTCGGTGGCAGGGTGCAGCCACAGCAGCACCCACAGGGGCTGGAGCTCCCCATCTGCTGCAGGAGGCAGAGCTTGTTTCTCCACACACAGTGCAGTCCCACAGTGTTTGCGCAGCCCCTCCAAGGTCTCTGTGAGGTCCAGTGGCCATGCACAGATGCCAGAAGAGCTGGCACCCAGCCCTCATTTGCTTTCCAAGTTATAGCAGTGGACATCTCCCTTTTCCTTCCCATCATACCCAGGAAGTGGCTGTCCATATTTATCCACGCACCAGCAATAACCTCTTTTTCGGCCTTTGGATGGGCGACACTGAAACATAATACAAGACCCAGTTAGCATGAATTTTGTTTTCTCCACTTGCACTATTAGACAGCAGGGATTCCTGCTCCTTTGATAGCTGCACTTCAATATCCTCACCATATCTGACAGAAATCAAACAGAATATTTGTAACCACTACAAAGTTTTCCAATAAAACTTACCTTCTCTCCCCACCAAACCCTCTGGATCTAACTACTCTATAATAACACTGCACTGAGAACTACCAGAAAATAGGCTTATAAAGTGCTCCCTATCATTTTTGGCAGCACAGCTGCCCCCTTTGAATACCATACAACAGTATAGGCTAGTGACTGGGACCCATCTTTAGAAAAAAAATCTAGCAGATATGTTCTACACTAAAGCACAGGTCTGGCAAAGGCAAGAAACACACTTGGTTTGCATCTGTTTACTGGAGGAAATTCAACAGTGTAGCTGACACTTATTAACAGATACATAATCCTTCTGTAGTGTAGTTATTCCAGAAACTGCTAGGTGGACTAGAACTTTACAGGCATATTTTCCTATTAAAAAAAGTTTGTGTATCTACTAGTCTGTAACATGTTAGCTTTAAGTTAGCTGCTGGACTTTTCCAGCAATGCTTACCAACCTGAAACTATCACAGGCAGTAACACTGAACCTCTTTCAAAGCAGCAATGCAATAAATACACATTGTAAAGTCTATTTAAGTATTATAAGTAATAATGCTCATCCCAAGGAACCAAGAATGGCAAAAACTAGACTAAAGGGGATGACATGCTGCAGGCTGCATTCAGTATGCAACCCTGGACAGTTACACTACCATGAAGCTCTGTGACCTTGCAAGGGTTTTACCCACTTGTAAGACATACACAGAATCTCAATGGGTTTGCAATGGTCAGCCTCACTGTCAAGACACAGCCTCCCTGGCAGCTCATGTATTGAGATTTGGTGATACAGGATTTGCTACAAATGCAAAGAAAGGTGGCTGTTTACTCAGGACACACTGACAAAAGACCCAGTGACACCAGTACACCCAGTTTCCTGCAGTTTTGTCTGTTGCATTGCCAATATGAAGGAAGATTGGCTAGACTGGTGCTACTTATGTCCCTCAACACTCTCAAGTCTGTCATTCAAGCAGAGCAATTGTTGCCTCTGAGATCACATTCAGAGTAATTCAAGTTTTCAGAGGTTCAGGCTGGTACAATCTGGTAAACATCACCACTATCCCTCTACTTTTTGTTCTCCAGAGTCTCATAGGCATGGCCCAATGCCTCAGGAGGCTATGGCAATTGTTCACCTAAGTGCCTTTTCCATGTGCAGGTACACAAGAAAACATGAATCAGGTGTTGGGCTTCACATGCTGCTCAAAGTGACTGATCCTTTCCATGTCTAGTTTGGTATCTCAGGTGACAGTGCTACTTTGGACAGATCTGGGAATAGAGATCACTTTGGAACAGCTTGCACCACCACACTGGCCCATAAGCCAACTAATTTGTGGCAGCATGGAACAGGGTAGACAGACTCTTCACCAAGACCTTGTGAAAGAGAGATGGGAGCAGGCCACACATTAGGTACAAATTCTTCAAACAATTTACAGTAAAATAAAATAAGCAAATGGTGACTTAAGTAACATTCAGCATAACTGCAAATTAATCCACCCTTCTGATATATTATTGAGTAAAAAAGCCCTATGCAGAAATAGTGCAATGTCGTCTCTTCTACAAATCTGTAGTCCTTCTGCATAAGCCCTATGAAAATGGACAGCAGCAGGATGACAAGATCCAGCTAAACATACATATCAGCTTAATTTTAGGAGAGGATAAAGAAGTTTAAACCTACTGAGAGAACAGCTACATTAATAATTCACTGAACTAAATGGTCACCTGCACTTCAGTTCTTATCTATTACTAAATCTTTAAACATAACTCCTACAACTTATATTTATTGTCTCAAAAGCCTGACTGGAACTTACATGCATTCTCCAGGATTTCCATGGATGACTACTCAACATCCACTGATGTTAAGGGAAATTTTTCTTCAGTTTTGGTAGTGAATGGACTGGACTCTAGCTTAAGTATTATTAACATTTAATGACTTAAATTCTTCATGCTCAAAACAGAGGAATTAATAAACAACAGCCTTTGCACAATATAATTTTACAAAAAGAAAACTTAGCCAGCAGTTCTAGAGTTGTTTTCCCAACAAAGTAGGCACAGATGGAGCCCAAAGAGCACAGGGCATCTGGCTGCCAGCCTGGTGCTCTGGCAATGAAACTACATTTCTTCTAATAATAGTAACATAGCCTCCCCTTTTAGAAGTACTATATGAAGTATGTTACACAACTCTCGCTGATTCATAGGCTTGCATCACTCTAAAAACAAATGATCAATTAAAATTCTCATGTTGTTGGAGCCTTTGATTGCTTTTAACAGTTGCACAAACAATTTTCAGAATTAATTACTACATGAAGTCAATCTGCAGAAACACCTTTCTTACTGTTTTTTTTTACTTCTAGAAAATCCATATGGAAAGCAAAACCCTTAGATCATCTACAGCTGAAATAACACTCTATGAGAAAACAATTTATCTTTTCCAAGTGATTTTTTTCCTACCCACTCAGCCATGCTGTCTATAATAGAGCACTTCTGATTAAAAAGTAATGCTTTGATTCTGAAACAGCCAACACTCCCTACATAAGGGGCAGACAGATCATATGGAAAAACATATAGATCTAAACATTTGTTCTTACGAATTTTGTATTCCACATACATTTCTAGGCTCTGCCCAGCTATTCTGTATGACTTCATAAGTTTAAAAAGTTGGAAAACTGCCCAAGCAGTGGAGACAGTAATTACTTCTGATGGGAACACCAGCTGCCATCTTCCATGCCACCTGCCCCTCTCCCTTCCACAAAGAAATGCCACAGAGGCATTTATGGGGCACAGCAAAGCATAGGGTATCCCATTGAATTCCTGGTCAGTCCAGAGGGCTCCATGGAGCTACAACCATGGCCTTCAGGAACAGACTGCAGACAACCTTGACATATACCTCAGGCCCTTCTGGCTCCTGGCAAGCACAGCTCTGTTTTCAGTGGAATGATGCCAGCTCACATTTAGGTATCTGGCTCCAGTATACAAACATGGGGCAATTCTAGTAATTGCCCCATATAATAATTCTAATTTCATCAAAACCTTTTTTCCCATGCTTGAGGTAGGAATGTGCCTGTATCAACTAATTATGCATAAATATACCTATATAGCACAGTTGAATAGTACAGCCTTACATGTATGATTAAGACAAAGAATTATAAATTTTAATGGGTCTATTTTAAAGTTTATATATAAACAAAAGGTGTGAAATGTCTTTCAAGTTATACCCTGACATATGAATTTATGTTCCTAGAAATGTTTCATGTATGCAAATCATTCTCCATGGTTGTTCCTGAAAAGTCAGTTTGTAAATATCCACAAATGTCATGAAAAATAAGTGCATTCAACTTGACTGGAAGACCAGATAGCCAGGAAGGCAGAATATGAGAGTGCCTCCTGAATGATCATAATTTATCAGATTCCTACCATCCCAAACCTATTACATTCTCATCCTAGACAGTGGTTTTGGCAACTGTTTCTAGAATTCAAAATGTCTAGCTTGCATTCATTTTTAAGTGGATTTACTGTCTACTTCTTAACCTATTATCTTGAATTTTTTGACAACAAAATATAATTCAATTACAGATTGAACATAGCTAATAATGGCATGAAGGGAATTAATAAAACAGCACAGCTTTCTGTTAATGAGATTAGACATCTGCTCACAGTATCTAAAATACCAGATCTGCATGATGATGCTTCAAAAAGAAAACCAAACAAACACAATTGTCACAATTCCTTGTGGACAGTTAATTTGATCTGGACAGGACTCACTTCTCAAACTGACGGGTTTTTTTCCTAGGAGTTAATTCTATTTACTCCTAGGCAACTATTATTTTTGGTTTGTACTTTGTTGGTGAGAAAAGCAGGCTGCCTCTGTAAGTTCCATATCTGAGGGCTTGTTCCCAGGGTTGATCAAGGTTCATTTACAGAACCAGCAGCCCAAGTGAATTTCATGTAGAAGGTTCACTCAGGTGGGCTCCATTTGTGGGCATCTCCTGCAAGACCCTGAGTCATCTCAAACTAACATTGACACTACTGGACCTGTGTAAAATGGCACAGTGCTTGACAAGGCTGGCTAGGTATGAAAGTGTCCCCTCATTCTCTATGTATGAGAATGCTGACCAGACAGGCTATTGCACATACTGCAGGAACCTTTCCTAAAGAAGTTTTAAAAGCTTCCAGGCAGCACAGACAATACACAGAGGACAAAAGTGTCTATTTGCTTTGTACTAACACCTTATTCTCATAAATCAGCTTCTAGGAACAAATACTAGGTAAGATTATTTTCTGTCTTTCCTATTTTTTCTTAGTACTTTGTTTTTTTGCCTTGGTGATAGATCTATGACTGCACTTTAAAGTACAGTCCTCCTTTCAAGTAAGCCACTTTAATCCATGATTACTGTGGATCTGATTTACTAACACAATACCAGAGATTATTTGCAAACCACCATATTTTTGCAGACAAAGCAAAAGCATCAGTGTCTAAAGAAAGATGAAAGGAAGGTCTACTGAGCAAAGTAAATACCAGCCTGCAGTCTTCTATAACACATAGAGAAAGAAAACAGCTACAGCACACTTGAGTGCCTCGAAGACAGTCAAATGATGTGCTGTTCTAGAGCAGCTAAGAAAATACTTTTATGTACAGGCACAAAACACAATCCCAGTCTCTCTCTGCATAGCAGTCCAATACATTTTCTGAAAACAAGCAGATTGAGATGTAAGCATTGCTCTCTGCAAGTTTACACACAGCACAACATGGCTGAGCAGGTTTCTCAAAGCTCCAGGCAATAAAAAGAAACTTTCCCTGCTTGGGAGTTGCCACCACCTGCTCAGGAAAAGCTGGGAAGCATAGAAAAGCTCAGCAGCATGTACCAAAGGTCAAACAGCACTGTCAATGCTGGACTGATAGCAGAAAGGAAGACTGGAAATCTCACCCCTGTTATAAATGCCCTGCCTGACACTGACAGCTTATTGCAGAGCTCCAGGGAATACTAGAAAGGGAAAGACTGTTTCTAAGAAAGTTGAAAGCCAGAAAATGGAGAGATAGCATTCCTAAAATAAGGTTGCCTGGTCAGAGGTCAGACCTCTCACTTCCAACCAATGAACTGCATTAGCTAGCAGTAGAGTCAACCACTCCTTTGGTTACCAGAGATAGAGAGGCTGATTCATATAAATCCAAAGGGAAAGACATGATGGTCCACAAACAAAATCTGTCCTTGAGAAAAGTCTTAAAGAAACTTTTGAATTCAGAAAATTTTGGAATTATACCAAGAAATATATATTTGGAGGCAGGCCGCTAACTAAACAATGAAATTAGATGGGATGTACACACTAAACAAAGAACCTGGCACATCTTGCACTTCCCCAAGCTCTGAATGAGCTTCAGTGGCAGCTCTGAACAGAGAATGCTGCTGTAGTTCAATCCAACACAACTAAAGCATAAATACCCACAGTTTTGGTCAGCATTTGTCAAGAAAGGTCACAATCCCAGAATCAGAAAGGGCTGAGAAGCCATCCTTGCTGCAGAGTAACTCCTAGAAGTATCTTTTTCACGATAATACAACTTGGATTTTGGAAGTGATCTGTGTAGCACATAAAGGACAGATACATACCTTTCTCAAGTTGCTTTATGTAATATGATACAGTGTAGTTCTTCTAGGAACTCTCAAGCAGCTATTTACAATTCAAAGCATTGATCTATTGCAGTCATATGGTGACTGCAACATTAGCTCTGTGGGTTATTGTAGAGGCACTGCTTTTTTTAAACCAAAGGGCATTAGTATCTAGGACACCAGTCAACCCATGTGTGACTAGGTATGAAGTTTCTCAAACTAATCTGTTGTCATGATCAACAAAAAATAAAAATACTATCCCCCCTTGACAAGGTTCACCACTATCAGATCAGGTCCTAAAACTGGAAATTAACTAGTTCCTCTGCAAAATGATATATAATGCACCTTGCTGGCAAGATCCTTCAACAAAGATACAGAAAAGGTGAAATGCATTCATTGAAATGCTCAAAACTCTATACTTACTTGCTTTTTCTTGTAAAATCCCTTCTTGTCACAATTTGGAATATGAAAGCCCCTGGGACTCAAGACATTCAGGATCTTTAGGTGGTTTAAAGTGTCTTCCATTTCTCTACGACATGGACCCTGTTAACAAGCACATTTTAGAAAACACAGATGAAATTTCACTCCCAAATTCCATCTTTCACTCAAGAGTTAATAAATCTTTAAAGGGCAAAAAACCACAAACCCAAACTAATCCATTAAAATGAAGAGATGGCTGAATATGTCAAAAGCAGACCATTCACAAAAAAAATAATTCCGACAATTCTGCTCTATTCAAGATGAACTGATTTCTAAAGACTGAAGGCCCTACACTAATGCTGAGGCACATATTGGCATTTCCAGTTGAAATCACAGTCACATGTGTCTTTGGGAAGGCTTAACCAGTATGTAAGTCACATATAACTTGAGTTTGGAAAAGCTGGCCTTGCACCAAGTGGGAAAAGAAGAAAGTAGGCCACTGGAAATACATGACTAGACAGGCCTTCCCCAATGACACTTGTTTTTTTGTGATTCTGCTGGATTTGAAAGCTTAAATGAAATTGATTCAATTGAAAATAAGTGGCTTGGCATAACGTATATATCAAATACCTCAACTTTGCACAATTCCCAATTTCAACTGAATGAAATAGATGCAGTCATATAGAGGACCAGTTGCACACAACAGTCTCATTAGACAAGTACGTCACTTTTTTCCTCACTTTGTTCATTTGCAAAAGGCTGACAACAAGGTAGTGAGGATTAGCTCTAGGACAATGAGCCAAAAAGACCTTCCAGAAGCACTTCTAAGAGCAAGTCTCAAACACTAACTAATTATATCTCACAGCAGCCCTTCAGGGAAGGGAGTAAAGCGTTATGAGCTCCACTTTGCAGTCAGAAAATCAAGAGCAGAGAACTTCACATTTTTCCAGAGGCCAAGAAGGCAGTCATTGTCAGCAGTGGGATCAGGATTAAAGAGTCACAGCCCACAAACTCTGTGCTTAGCTACGCTTCTATCTGGATATATCACTGACTTCTGCCACCAGCCCCCTTCTTCAGCAGAGACAAGAAAAAATTTCTTTGCATGGTTTCATGGTTTAAAAATATTTAAGTTGCTGCATTGACACAAAGACTCATTTGGTGCTGTTTTTAATTAGTGAAGTAATGACATGTTTACTTTCAAGTGGTAATATTAATAGTTTGCTCATGTAAAAGGCCTTTAATGTGAGCGTCTGAAAGCATACAAATCTCCATAGTACTGTTGGAGATTAAAATGGAGTTTTTTGGTCAATAAAGATCTTCCTTTTTTTTTCTTCATATTTTTTTTCTCTACCAGTCTCACAGCTTCTAAACATGGGCTTTAAATGGCTTCCCTTACTGCTCAAACGCAGACTGCAAGTGACACACATTCAGAGATTTGGTCCCAAATTAGGCCTACAAAAAGGTCAACAGCTTTTTAAAAATTTTTATTTTAAGCAAGCTTCCAAAGTCAGCCAGACTAGTATCAAAAGCTAACATTCAGACACAGCTAGAAGAGCATTTGCTGACAAAGCCACCTGTCCCTGATGGACTTATTTCAGATTCTTAAAGACAGCAGCAGCCCTGGTGAACTGATATACCTCTGCTTATGGACCCAACTATCACTACTCATCCTAGTTAAGAATCTGTTTTCTCAGAGCAACAAACCTTCATTCTTTTAGTGATGGCACTTTTACTTCCCATTTTTGGAAGGAGGACACACTGGAAGACAGATACTGAAGTGACATAACTAGATGGCTGGACATCAGTGACAAACTAAAAATGAAGCTTCTCTTGGAAGCCACACTCTCTTCTGGCAGAGATTTTCACCTGATAAAAGTTTCAAAACCTTTTGAAGACAAGCCATGTCTGCTTTCACCATGCCTGTTCTGATAAAATGCCAAAAAATATCCAGATGCATTTTTCAAGCCATCTGGCCTAAGGCACACGTTATCAGATGGATGTCCAGGAATAAAATTATTCTTGCCCTCAGATTAACCACACTCCCACTGCCCTGCAAATTCACTGGGCACAGTCAATAGGAAGCAATGGCAGCTCATGCAACCACGAGACTTTGCATTTAGGCAGTAGCACCAAACATCAACTACAAGTGGAGGCGGTGCTTAGCAGTGATTAGTCAGTCATACAGTGACTGACTAGTCAAGATCCTAATCCTCAGCTCAGCCTAAGTTTATCTCCCTTGATTTGCACCAGGCAGCGTATGAACACAGTGCCACAAGGCTCAATGTGAAACATCTTTCTCCATTACTGCAACTTAATTACACTGCTTGCAACCAAGTTTAATGATGACACTATTAAACCTGTCCCAAGTCCACTCATACAAACATGTGACAATTACAGGGAGGAACAAGAACTTTCAACCTCTAAGAAACTTTAGTGAAAGTAATGCTTGTATTGATGTAAACATCATTATGTTAGTCCTACGTGTTTCCTGAACACAATCTTCTTGGTCTGCTGATTGTGTGTGCATTTGCAGAGTTAAGTGATTTACCGGTTAAAATGTACTAAAAGGCTGCAACAATTACTACTCTTTAGCTACTTAGTGTAAATATTTATCTTGTCATATGGACAACACATATATATATGCACACATTCACATACTCGCAAATGCCTTCCTATTTACAAAAATACTTACATATTCAGTCTCTTGTTTGGATTCAGAAGAGAAATTCAATGTATCCGTACTCTGCGAATCATATTCGACTTTATAGCGTTGTGTATCTTTGGCTTGCACTTTCCTGATGATATCTATTTTGATGTGTGGTGGATGAGACTTGGAATCTGGCACCCTGTGAGAGTTCGGAATTGCCTGATTTTCTACGCTGCTGGTACTCCTGTCTTCTTCTGAATCACTGAAATTTCCTTCAAAAAGAACAAATGCAGAAGAAATAATGTTATTTGGCTACCAGCTGTGTCTGCAAGGGCATAGAAACATAGAATTATAGAATATCTTGAGCTGGATAAGACCCTCAAGGCTCGTCAAGTCCAACTCGTGACCCTGCACAGGACACACCAAGAATCAGACCACGTGCCTGACAGTATTGTCCAAAGGTTTCTTGAATGCTGTCAGTCTTGCTGCAGCGACCACGTCCCTGCAGAGCCCATCCACCGTCTGAGTGAAGGACCTTTCCTTAATATCTAAGCTCTACCTCCCCTGACACAGCTTCACGCCATTCCCTCAGATCCTATCACTGGTCACAAGCAAGAAGACAGTAGTGCCTGCCCTTCTGCTTCCTCTTGTAAGGAAGCTGTAGAGCATGATGAGGTCTTCCCTCAATCAGCAAACCACTAGTCTATGTGTTTAATTTTCCTTTTTTACAAAACAGCCATATAGAAAAGATTAACAGCGCAGCACTCCGCGTGTCAGCGCCTTTGCTGCAGTGCCGCCCGCCGGCGGCAGGGGGCAGCGCTGACTTCTTCACCCCCACATCAACGCCGGCCTCGGCCACTTACGGGCTGCAGCCCTAATTTTTTTTTTTTTTTTTTTTTAAAAGACGTTAGCACCATCAACTCTAGCCCGCTAAGTTTCCTGGTTCTAATTAGCCTGTTGGGGCTTTTTATCCTCCCCCTTAACTTTATTCAACACAGAACGGGAAAGAAAACGAACAGCACACTCTCATTTGTCTGCTGTTAAAAAAAACAAACCGACATTTCTGGGTGTACAAAACTCATTTTAAAGGTAATGGACAAAACCCGCCATTCATTCTCCAGTGGTTCCAAGGACAAACACTGTTTTCATCTTCAGCTTCAAAAATATTTTCTCTTTAAACTACCATCCACAAAAAGTCAGGAAAAGCACATTTTTCTAACATACTTCATAAGTTCAGTCCTCCTGGCCTTCTAGGGTATTTGCCTATTCTGCATTTCTCTCTGTTAGGAGACTCCTGCAGTGCAACAGTAACTACTTGCATTTCCTCCAGGGAATTTTTCCAGTTAAGGTATTCCTAACAGCTAAGTAATAGCCGAGCCCCCACCAGTTGCTGTCTTAGCAGCTGACCACCTTCTTGGTTTTTTGTTTTTTTCTTAAAGGAAATCCTATTAGGAGTGAACAATGATAACATCCAATACTAAAATTATACTTGATGACTCACCAAAAAAAAAAAAAAAAAAAATCACGAGAGATGAGAAATTCAGTGATAAAAGTCCACATTCACATAGTTGGTTGATGCTAAATATTTCAACACACAGAGTACAGTGGCACTGCCAATACACAGGAATGGGGGAAGGAACGTAAGAGGAAGAGGATTCTGAGTTAACATTTTGGTACTGGTGGTTTTAGTGCAGCCACTGCTGGCAATGGACATAATTGACTAGGAAAATCCAAATCACAGTGCAAATGGATTAAGGAAGTTTAAGTCCTAAGTCCAAATTTCCTGGCTTTTGTGGGTTTAACTCAGACTCTCAGCGGTATTTGAACATATTTTTGGTGGTTTAATGTCCTGTTCTGAAACAGTAGTATTTTTCCCCCACACTCTCAATGAAATTTGCAAGAAGTGAGTCACTAAAATGATATAAACCCGAATCTAGGTTTTCTGCAATCAGTCCAGTTCATTAGTTTTTCTCTTCTACCAAAGAATAAGCAGAAGATATTCTTAACATGCACTGAGTATCCATGTCCATGTCTGGTCACTTCAGTTTAGAGAGGCCACCATAGTTCAATAGCACTTCTTGCACTTCAGATTAAAATGGTCATATTGCCACATTTTAAACTGTAAAGCATATTTGATTAACTCCATTTCACAAAACTTGGTGCTATGCTAGCTTTTACATCCTCATAAGAGGAACAGAACTGCCATGAGAACGACCCTTTTTTTTTTTTTTTTTGGTAAGAGATTAACAAGGTTGCAACTACTATTTAACACTTTTGTGCCCAAAAAAACCAACTGGAAAGTCAGTGGCCTACTGCAGTTTCTGTTAAGATCCTACTGTAATATACTCTGCCCTATACCAGCTTCTAGCAATTTCTGTGAACTAGGAAGGACCAACAGAATAGCACGTGATGCAGGACCCAGCTGCATGAAAGGAGATGATGTGATCCTGCTCAGAGAGATGTGCACCAGGGAGCGTTGGTTTGGCAGCTGGGAGTGGAGTGGTCCTCATGAGGCAGAGGGCACCATGTGTCATACAGGTTTTGGGTACTGCTTCCTTCCTGCACACCAGGTTTGCAAGCTTCACTCCTTGAACGTGAACTGTAGTGGTCTCACTATGCAGTTTTTAAGGAATCAAAACTACTACTGATTTAAAAACTTAGTTCTCCCTTAGCTGAAAGTCTTCCCGTTTTCCGCTGAATTCTTATTTCTGCACTCTTGGCTAAGTACAATTCTCTCTTTCTCCTTCTCTGCCACTGTTGAAAGCACTATCCCTAGATTAAACACCACCAACTCCTAAGTACCAAGGAGACTTTTCTTGTTTCCAGTGTTACTCCAAGAATGTACAGGATGAGCCAAGCTCATGTGATGAAGAAAGCTACTTAATGTTCCAAGGAGATTAAAAATTTCAGTTAATACCTCCAAACTCTCCTTCAAAGTGTCACAGCTTGGAAGCAGCACATAAATAATTATAATAAGGCATCTCCTATTATTCTAACAGGCAGTTAACTGGAGCATTGGTGCCACTTTCTCAGCTAAGGAATGGCTATGAAAGAGTCCCTATAACCTGGCAGAAAAATCTTCGGGCTTTTTAAAAATGCAAATAGTGGAAAGCCTTTTGACACACTTTTTTATTAAACACATGGTAACATACTTGCTGTTGGTTAGGAAACAGTTTAATTAATGCTTGCATAGAAGGACTGTGCTGTCTTGATCTGAATCCCAAATTTCCCTGTTTTAAGTATTAAAATCTACATGCTAACAGAACTTTTTCCAACCGTCCCTTCCTTTTCAAACAAAACTTGTTCTGTGAACATCTCACTTTCAAGACATGGAAGAGGTACAGGAAATCTTCGTTTGACCAAGGATTTATTTGCAGCAGAGACAAAAAACAAGGTGCTCTTAAACACTGTCGTGCTAACGCTTTGTTCTGAGCAACCACTTTTCCAGGCCAAAGGGATATTTAAATTTGTCTTTTGTCTTTTCCTCTCTGTGCTTAGACTTCCCTGACTTGCCCACGCAGGATTCAGAGCCCACTCTCTCCAGTTTTTTGCTCACTCTCTTTCCAGGTACACCGGGGACAAATGGCGAGGATTACACCCTCTCTCTCTCTCTCTCCATTCAGGCTCTGTAGCCTGCCAGTCCCATGCACCCGCAGAAGCCACATGCGATCCCTCCCCAACTCCTATTAAAAAAAAAAAAAAAAAAAAAAAAAAAAAAAAAAAAAAAAAAAAAGGCAGCTCTGCCTTTTCGGCGAGGAGCTACTTCTCAGCATCGGCGTCGAAGAAAACCGGGATACACATAACTAAGGCTGAAGAGGTAAGCTGTCCTTTCCCGCGGATCCCAGGCCCGGCTACGTGGCTCGGAGCCCCCGCGCAGGCCGGCAGCGGGCGGACGGCGAGCGAGGGCCGCTTCCGGAGACGCGGCCGCGACGCCCCCGCCTCCCGCTCCCTCGGCACTCGGAACAAAAGAAAGCGACACGCGCGCTTCGAAAAATAAAACAACAGCGGAAAACCAGCCCAGCCTCCCGCCTCCCCTCAGCCCCTTACCTGCAGCGTGCGGCGCCGGCAGCAGCAGGGCCCGCAGCTTGCCGCCCGCCGTGGCGTTGGTGCAGAGCCCGCGGCCCTCGAGCAGCGCCTGCAGCGGCCGCGCCTCCTCCCGCCGCGGCTGGCAGCTGAGCCCCGCGCCGCAGCGCTCCGTGTAGATGCCGCAGGGCTGCCCCGGCCGCAGCGCGCACGTCAGGCAGCAGCCGCAGCCCGGCTCCCGCACCCGCTCGGCGCAGTCGGGCCGCAGGGGCTTGCACTGCTGCAGCGCCCGCGCGTCGCACGGCTCGCAGCGGACCACCGGCCCCGCCAGCGCCGCCGCCGCCCGCCGGACCAGCAGCGCCAGCGCCGCCGCCGCCACTGCCCACAGCACGCCGGGCCGCGGCACCATGGCAACGGGCGGAGGGGGCCGCCGGGAGCCGCCCCCGCGCAGCGCGGCCGGGGAGCGCGGCGGGGCCGAGCGGAGCCTGCCCGGGCGAGGAGGAGGCGGGAGCCGCGCTGCCGGCGCTCTCTGCAGCCGCCTGCCCGCCTCACATCCAGGCACCAAAAGCTCGCTAGCAACAAAGGCAACTTTTTCCTTCTCTTCTCCCCGCTCCTCCCTGCACAGCGCCTGAATTACTTGGCTCGACAGTAACTTTTCTCTTTTTTTTTTTTTGCCACACACAACACTCAGAAAAAAAAAATTAAAAAAAAAAAAAAAAAAGCCTTTGCAAAAGTTAAAAGCGAAAAAAAAAAAAAGATTTAAAAAAAGCCAAGCCCAGACGGTCTGAAGAAAACTTAGTCCAAAAAACGTTGCAGAAAAGGAGAAAGTACCGAGAAGGGAAAAACAGAGATGGGGGGGAAAAGAAGAAAAAAAAAAAAAAAAAAAAAAAAAAAGCGAGGTTCCCTTGGTTTTACTCCCCGCGCTGCCTGCCCGCCGCGCTCCCGGCGCTCCGCAGCCAGCCGTCCCCGTGCCGCCCGTCCGCCCGCCCTATATAGCGCGGCCCGGCCCGCCCCGCGCCCAGCGCAGCGCCGGCCCTCGCCGGATCCGCGGCTCGCTCGCCCGCGGCTGCGAGGGCGGGGGAGCGGGCGGGGGGCGCGGCGCTGCCGGGGGGTTGCGGGCGCTTCTGAGAAACCAGCTGCGAGGGGTAGGGCTCCGGCCGGAGGGCCACGTCGCGCGTCTCCAGTTTCGAGAAGTGGTCTCTCCGTGCGTGTGCGCTTCCCCGCGTGCGTTTCCTTGGCGCCGGGAGAGGAGCGCCCTTTCGCGGGCTCCCGGCTGCAGCATGTGCCTGCGCTCGCACAGGTTATACCTTGGGCGTACCTTGGGACCGGCTTGCGGCTCACACGGCAGCCGCGTCCCCAAGGGTCACCGGGGGGAATGTATGGGCGCCACCACAGCCGCGTTCGCCAAGGTGTTGCTTCTGGCCCAGGACTCGGTCCGTATCTTGCCCCATCTTCACGGATATGCCTCCCTGATTTTTTTTTTTTTTTTTTAAGTGTTCTCTGTACTTTTTAAACTTTTCCTTCCCTATATATTTCCATTGCAATGTCCTCACAAATCCAGGATAAAAAAGACAATCCGTTCCCCCAAACTCCCAACATCTAAATTCTTTGCAATAATTCTGTACAAATACAGTGCTCTATACAAATACAGTGCTTGTATTTGTCTTCAGGCCACTGCAAATCTCTTCCCACTTGGCCAGGCATGTTTTGCTCCCCCTGTTAACTTGATTTTAACAGATTGAGAAAATCTGAATTAGCAGTGCCAGATTTTGTGAGCATTCTTTCTGAAGCTCTACTGCATCCTCAGTGGGAAGTGGATGGTGAGGTGTATGTATGGACAAAAACATGGTGTTTCAATCAGAGAAGCTTGTCCCTCATGAAAAATAAAAACAGCAATGCTCACTGGCTTATACAGTGGGAATGATGAGCCAGACTACTGTTCTGCTTTCGACCCCTTCATCATTAACACTGAAGCTCACCTTCCACTAATTCATCAGCTGTTCAAATGTGTCAAAATTCAAGTGGAAGAGAGAAGTATATATGTTATCGCTCAGGGTCATGATGCTGTTAATCTTGAAAGCTGCACTTTTTGCAAGTCATATTTTTTAGATAATTAGAATTACCTATTCAGTTTTCTCTATTCTTAATTCAGTACTTATACCTTGCAAATAACACCTAGAAAGGAGCATCGTACATAGCAGGATAAAAAAAAAAATATCTGGTTTTATTTGTGAATAATATGGTGCAAGAGTAGACACTTTTCCTTGGGTAATTAAAGATGCTTTAGAAGACAGACCAGCCTTCCTTAACTCCCCGAAGGGGAGTTGACTACCAAGGCTTTTCAGTATTCTTTTGTCCTTGTGTTCATTTTGTTAATTGACCAAAAGAGGTCGCAGGTTGTCCAGGGTTGAATTACAGATTCCCTATCTGCAGGAGCCGATCTACAAAGGGGGAATTGATCAAGCCCAATATCCTGCATGTTTGGTTTCACTGTGGGTTTTGTTCTGGTTTTTTGGTTTTTGTTTTGTTTGTTTTGTTTTATTTTTGAGGTTTTGTTTCAGATTGTTTTTTTGGTTTGGTTTGGTTTGGTTTGGTTTGGTTTTCCCCCAGACTATTCCAGGAAAACTTGCTGTTACTTTTTTTGTAAATTTTGTAAATTTTTTTGGTAAATTTTAATAACTGTTTGTAGGTGATGAAGTCAAAAAATCCTTGGGGTTGTCTGGCAGCATGTGTCAGGTTAGGTCTAGCAGAAAGAGAAGGCCAGCTTCCTTTCACACTTTATGTATACAGGTATCTTCTCATTTGGGGTGAGGTTTTATAGCATATTGCCTTCAAAACTGAGACAAAAATGCATAGGAAATGCTGAGAGAACATAAGTAAAATGGGGCAAAGGGGATGGGAGGAATGAAAGAGAACAAGCTTTTCCTTCACCAGAGTTGTGCATCTCTCACACACCAATACCAGTGTAACTTGCATTTCAGACTGTGGCAGGAGCATTTTCATCAAGCTGAATTTTTATTCTCGCAGTCAGAATGACTTTCTTTTCCTTTCTCTACTTTCTTTTATAATGTTACACAAGCTGTGGTGCACCATTTTGAACTCCTGTTAATCCAAGGAGATATCTTCAATGTCACAAAATAGAAGGAATTTCCCTATTTTAGCACACAATTGTTGAACTTAGTATGTATTTTTAAATAGCATTAATCAAGATTAATGCAAGATGAAAGTGCTTTGACCAAAAGCACTGTAAATGAGAAATTAACACCAACAAAGGTGTGGCTGGATCACCTTTGCAAGGAGAAAGACAGTGATATGTTGGAGGCCAGGCTGGTCTAACAGTTTCTGCTAAAAACACAACGATTTGCACTGTCTTAATCCATGGACACTGCATGAAAATACAGTTATATGAATTACAGAATTTGGTTCAGAGTTGTACTTGGCAACCACAAGATGGATGCCAATGAATCTGGACAGCCAGATTAGAAATTTATAAAGAAGAAAACTAAAACCAAAAACCTCAGCATGCACCTATAGCTCAAAACCCCCAATATGCATCTATAGCTAACAGCTGAATTACACTTTATATCCCAAACTCTAGTATTATTGATGGAACTGTTTAACTCAAGACCAAGCACTAAATATGCAAAGTAGCAATTTTCATAAAGCTGTACCAAATCTAAATTTTCACATTTACATGTACTGTTTATTCTAGGGCCTTTGCATTTTTTCCTGTTTATTCAGTTTTACTGGGAGGAGAGGGAGAAACTCTACAGTCAGTTCTAAACAACAGAAAGCAGAAGAGAAACAACTGAGAGGCACTGTGCTTCAGCAAATCCCATGTCCTCCCATATTATGGAAGCACAAAAAGAATGTATTTTATTTCCCCTTCCACTTCATCCTCCCACCTTCTTCACAATCAGCTCTCTTCTCTAGTGCCTTAACTGAATTCATACTTTTTGGTATGTTTTTGTGGTGGCTGTGTTTGCTACAGGGACAAAACATGGAAAATAGAGCTATGGTTGAAGTAGCTCTACTTTCAGCTTCATGGTCACTTGATGGAGCAATCCCAAATTTTTAGTGTAATTCCTTGTAGTATGTGTGGTTATTGCACCTAAAATATAACTGTCAAGAATGTGAGCTTGCCTTATAATGCCATTCTAAAATTTGTGTTACTTCACAAACCTTTCCCTTTTTCAGACAGACAAACAAACAAAAACAAAACAAAAAACAAAACAACCAAACAAAACTAACAAAAATAGAACAAACAAATAAAAACAAAACCAAAAAACCACAACCCAATGAAAAAACTTTACAGAAATCTAGAGATACATACATAGCTCATCTTGGGTTGAGGGCTAAATCCTCATTTACAAAGCATCCCTTAATTTTGGTATCTCTGCTTTTCTTTTTGCCAGCCTTGAAATTTTATGTACAATAAACTTCTGAAGAAAATAGAAAGTTGAATTTCCTAAATATGTTCTTGTTTTTCAGAGGAAGAATGAAGTCAGTTGATACAATACTAAATCGAAAAGACACTTTGCAAATCACTGCTTTCTCGAAGTCAAGGAGTAAAATCTCAGCATTATTTGTCAACTGCCTGTAAAAACATAGTTTAATGAAAGTTTCTTGCAGACCTCCTTCTGGTTTGGGGCTAGATGTGAACGCTTCAGGTGTTTTCCAGCTCTTTAGAATCTTATGCCAGCTGTACAGGTTTAAAAAGAACAAATTCTACTGGATTCCTCCCTAATGCTACCCTGTGCTGCTTGTCTGAAGATGGCAGTCTGAATTGAGTGTGATGTAACAAACTGAATTTGAAAGCAGATAAAATTAGGAAACCAAAGGAGAAATAACAAATGCTTTGCTGGGAAGTCAACTGAATTGAGACATTTCTTTTCTACCAGAGACATACATAATGAAAGGATATATACTGATAGTATTACAGAAACAGTTACCAAACACTTCCCTTTACTAATTAAGACATCTTGTTAAATATAAATAGAGGAAGGGTAGATAGCTGATAGGTTTCCTTTTACAAAGTTCTTATCCAGAGATGTGTTCATATCTTTTATGTACTAGTTAGACATTATATAGTGATCTGGCAATCAAAATCCTATTAAATTTAAAGAGAACAGGGGGATTAGAGGGAGGTGGAAATGAAGGGAAAAAATCTAGCTCCCAGGACTTCTTCATAAAAAGAGAAGAGATTGCTGCTTGCCCAGATGTTCTCCACACCCACCCTGCAGTCAGCAATCTGGGTATTGTACACGTTCCAAAATGCAGATGTCATAAGAGATGAAAAGAGAAATGCTGCTGCTTCAAAGTGTACAGTTTGCTGAAGATAGACTTACTGACACAGTTAAACTTCTGTCCACGAGTAAAAAATCAAAAACAAAAACAAAAACAGAAACAAAAAAAAAAAAAAACAGCTTTAATAAAAAAAAATCATATCCTTCCTTAAAATCTCAGTAAGATGGTGAAGTGGAAAGACTTTAGATTACTGGAAGAAGAATACAGCTAAGAAGTGAATGGAGAACTGACCTTTATGCATATTGGATTTTGAATTAATACACTATGCTTTATGCCACTCGGTCATGAACATACCTCATGTTAAGATAGATTTACAATCAAGGTCAGAAGACAAAAAGTGTAAGAAAATAAGTGATAAATTAATTTAGCACAAGCTGATTCTTCTCTCCATTCATCACTCTCACAGCTTCATGACACTATGTAACAGTAGAACAATAGCTCATTATAAAGTGTCACCTATATGTTGCAGAAAAAAAGCAGTAATCTTAATACCTGTCAATCTAGATGCTTTTTTTACCATGTGGCCTTCAGAATAAGAAAAAAAAAAAACCCTCTTAAAACCTTTGCAGGATGTAAGTTGAGCAAAAAAAATACCAAGTTTTAAAATCACAGACTGCTGTTGGAGCTAAAAGCATATGCTGTGAATTGTGTTGAGAAGTTTCCTTCTACAAAAAGCATGAAGTGTTCTGGGACAGTCTGTACGAAAAGAAGAAAAAAAGAAAAAAAGATTAGTAGTTTGGAGTCTATTTTATAAATTACAGAAGTTCAAATCACATATCTCAATCATTTCCAGGTGAGAATGGTATCTCTAATATCCTATATATTGTCCCAGCTGATTAACTATTGATTGTAAATTGTCAATATTGGTCACACCTCCTCTCTTTTCAACTCTACTGGTTTTGTTTTATCTTAGATTCAGACTATGCATCTTGGTCCAGCATTGGGCAAAGCCTTTTTGGTCCCATCCTGCTGATGATCACACACTGGGCAGGTCTCAGGTCCACCAATAACCGAATATTACACACATTTTTTTTTAAAATAACTGAGATACACCATTAATACCAGGAAACCCACTCACATTATCTGCCATCAGTTCCCACTCTGCTTCAATTTACTTCACCATTGCATTTATTCAACTAGGATTTGAATCTCTAGGAAGACAACAGTATTCATATTTTCCATTTTATAAGCCGTTTATAATTTTGAGTACCTCTTCTAATTAATTAGATATTATTTATGTCCATCATAGATACAGTGACTGAGAACAAGTAGTACATAATTTCTGATTAGCAAACCTCTTTTAAAATGGCTCAAACATTAATTCTAATTTATGTTGTTTTTTAATTTTTTTCACAATGCAGGCCCATATTTTTAAGAGGACTTCAGAAATAGTATTGTTTTCTTTGACGTGCAGGGCATAATTTCAACAAAATATACTAATTTGTATATTCAGAAGCTTTATGCACTTCGTAGTCTGTATCTCACAATTTGTGTCCAACCAGTCTGTAAGGTTTTCAGTCCATTTTCCTTACAATGGCTTGGAATAGGATTTGTGCAGGACCATGCACAAATTTATAAAGGGTCAAAATCAGAGTACAAAAACTGTAGCTTCCTGTACTAAATTAAGTTCCCTGTACTTATTAGGATTAGTGTAGACACTTTAAAATAAAAGAGAAATTCTCTTGGGTGCTTAATTGCTTGCTTCACAGGCAAGTTTTGTTTGATAGATGGTTTGTTCTTTTGCAAATATGTCTTTGGTGGGCATATCTACCTATTCCCAAAACAGAACAGGAATAAAGAAATCCAAACATAGATAACAATACTTGCTGGAAAATTCAAATTATTTTACCCCAGTGCAATATCTCTTTATGGCAGAAGATTGGAACAATGCAGTAGTACCACTGTGAGCAATCTGATCCTAAATCCATCAAGTATAATGAGAATCTGTGTCCTTTTAGAAGCTAGGGTCTAGTTAGGGTCTCTAGCAGGAGCATAGTTTCAGGCATGAATTTGGCCTCTGGATGTGAAAACTTTAGAAAAGTATCCTCAGATTTGCTATAGACTGAAAGGAAGAATTTCACAGTAAAAATTATGGAAAATTACTTTGTTTCAAAAATCCCATACCTAGAAAGAGAACAGAAACACATATGACGTATTTGATAACACATGCTTAATATCACATGCTGTCTGACGCTTCTTGTTTTTCTGTTTTTCAAAATTCCATCTCCCTGAGGGTTATTTAGAAATTTGGCATGACTTTTTAAACAGATCTTAAATAAGGCTGGTTGCAAATTTCAGCATGGTTATCATTGCACAAAGCCTATCTCTGCAATTCACAAGAGTATTGTATATCTTGGTTTTGGCTCTGAGTCACAAACTCAGTCAGCTCTTAGGAGAATTTTGAAAGTCAAATCATAGCATATAAACAAACATTCTGCTCTTCTGTATACAGTAGTTTCTCAGAAGGATAAATGTCACAAATGATGCATGTACATCTCCTAACAAAAGACATTATACATATGGGTGTGACCAAAAAAAGAAGGGAGCTAAATGAAATCCCATTCTTGCTGCTGAAGTCATTGACAATATTCCTGATGATCTAGAAGCATTTGGGTCTGAACAAATGACTTTACATTTAGCAGGCTAGCTCAAAACAGAGTTTTGAAGTGCATCCAATATGGAAACAGGAGCTTCTGTACTCACTACTTCAACTTACTGATCTGGTATCACTACAACAAACTACTTGATCATGTAGATTTTATAGGCCCAGAGTAACAACACCATCCCTGGAAATTTTCTGTTGTTTACTAGAAGAAAAAGACTGTGATCTATTTACAATTGAACATCATATTTAAAGTAATTTGAAAATGTGGGCATTTGAGGCTCACCTCAAAATTTAGGATGAGAGAACAAGGCCACAAGTTGTGCTAGATGAGATTTAAATTGGATATTAGGAAAAATTTCTTCACCAAAAGGATTCTCAAGGGCTAGAACAGGCTATTGAGGGAAGAGGTTGAGTCACCATGGAGGCATTTAAAAAATGTGTAGATGTAGCACTTAGGGACATGGTTTAGGAGTGGGCTTTGAGTATTGTTTATGGCTGGAGTCAATGATCTTAAGGGTCTTTTCCAACCTAAATGATTCTGTCTTTATATGATATCTGAACAGAAGTAATTGTGGAGAATGTCTACAAGAAACACTACTAGTTTTCAGTTAAACAAAATAATCTCTCATGGGGATTTACTTTTGGGAAGGTAGTATATGACAGTCCTATAACTTGTGGAATCCATTTCACCTTGTGCTCCCACTGGTTTGGTTGTCCTTTCATAGCTCTGACAAGAATCAATGGAACTAGAATGTTGAAAAGTTGGCAGGAGGAGAGAGAAAACGAAGTCCTGCATATTAGACCTCACTTGGCAGTAAACCTTGGCACACAACACTTCACTGGGAGATTTAAGGAATGAATACATCTCTCCCCCTACCATCTAGAAAATGTAAAGGACATTAGGCATTATTATTATATTTTGGTATTCCAAGTGTAACCTGTTCAATACGTAACAAGTATGGGATGCTGAGTTTGAAACCAGAATTCAATTTTGAAGGAAGACTTCTGAAGTCTGCCTTAGAAAAATTCTAAATTATGGATGAAAACTGGCAGAATCTGATGTAACTTCTTGCATTGCACAGCAGTTCCTCACCCCAAAAAACAAGGAAATTTTCCCACACTTGCAGAAAGATGAGGCTATCTCTGTCCTTACTGACTTCTATATTTTAGTCTACAGTTTAGACTATTTCTGCACTAAAAATCTTCATTGAATTCAGCCAGATTGGTCAGAAGTATGATAACTTCAGCAGTTTTACAGATGGATAGATAGGTAGAGAGATAGATAGATAGATAGATAGATAGATAGATAGATAGATAGATAGACAGATGGATGATAGACTTTTAAATAATCATATATAGTTTTTTTATTACAGTAACAACTGTTTCAGCCTGCTAGAAAAGTGATTTCAAGCAGATGCTTCCTGAGCTTTCTGGCCTCATCTACAATCAAATTTCTTAGAAAGAATTTTTATTTCAGACAGAAGCTAAAGGCCATCTCTTTTCATGTTCCCATTTAAAATGTTACTCTTAATTTTAACCAACTTAATTAATTTCCTTAAATTGCTTCTAATTCATAAATGACTCTCGAAGGAAAGTACAGCATGAAAATTACAGTCACTGTCTTCTATGGACCACATGTACAATTTTATCCCTATTTATTTGATTTTTAAAAGAAGAACCTAAGCAGCATGTTATAATTAAAACAAATATTAATTGTTTATTGACATACAAGGTCTCTCAAACCCCAATTATGAGAATAATAAGTTCAATAAAAAGCCTACTGCAGTCTTGCTGTTAATAACACATACCACCATAGCTTAAGACTTTTGCTAACACTACCTGTTTCATTCAGCATATACTCTCCTGGAAATTGTCATTGCTCCACCAAATTCTTAGCATTGCACAAAATCAGCTCATCTGAATGAGGTGCATGACTTTAATTTTTCTTTTTTACAACTTTTTTCTTGTTTAGAATTTTAAATTAAATCTGCTTAATGACTAAAATGCCTTATAACAATCGACACCAAAAGCTTGCTCAGATGAGAAGTTAATCAAAAGTCACTTTGGAGAGAGACTAGATCACATTTTCTAAGCTAGGTTACCTCTCTATAAATCTAAGGACTTGACCCACAAAATACTTATTATTATGGAAATAGCATATTATTATATATAATACAATAAAGATGATATATAATAGAATAATCCATATTGATAAATGTATGCAAGTATAGACACTTATATTAAACTTTCCACCAGAAAATGTGGGCCACAAAGTCAGTCCCACATCCGCATGTGTGACCAAAAGAAGGCACTCAATGGAATGCTATTAAAAACTATTTTTTTCATTATTCTCTGTTAGAGGTAAGCAAAAAGTGAAAATAGACCCCAACAAATGGAGCAGTTTTGCTTTAATAATCTAACCAGAGGTCCAAAACAATCATTGACTGAGAAACATGAATAATAGCCATTAGATATTTTTTCCAGACAAACGAACCAACTAGCAGCTCAAAAATCTGGAAATTATTAAACGTATAAATACCACTCAGCTCCCTCCTTGGGATGTTAAAAATATTAAAAACAATTGAGAATCATTTGAACTAAGTCATCTGTTGTCCTATGTTGTGGGATCTACAAGATGTGGCAATAGCAAATGATACAATAACACAACGTTCTTAGAAGAAATCTACATTTGGAAATAATTTGTTAAGCTGTGAATTTTGCACTTTCAAAAGCAACAGCACCATGATTTTCAACCATGCATTAAAAATATGCTAGTAGTAGTAAGATGAAGGCAGTATTTTATGTCTTCTGGAGGCATTATTATTTCCATATGGTGCAATACCTTTCATTCAATTATGATGTACTATAATACTGATTGCTATGGTAACTGTGCCTTCCCTAATTTAGTGTATTACAACTCTCTAAATAATATACAACTTTAAATGCCAAGGATTAGATACTATAAATACTGTTTATACACTGCAATAGTCCAGTACAGAATAGAGAGGCTTACAGTACTCTGAACAAATGGGAGCTGGATTAAACTTTTAGTATCATTTAATTCCATTGTTATAAAATACAACAACAGGCGGAAGCATTAGAAATCAGATAATCCTTGCATTACTTTCAATGTAAAATGCTGTTAACACTGAATGAAACGCAGCTAAAGCTGCTGAGTGCAACAATTATCCTCCATCAGGGTGCACACCAGGAGCACTGAAATTTCCTTATTCAACAAAACTGTGGGGGTAATAGGGAGCCACCTCCCAAAACACAGGCCACATGCACGGCTGGTCAGATGCTGTGTGGGTGGAGAGGTTTCTCTGGGAGCTTAGCACAAATGCATGGGTTGGACATTGCTGGAGTAGGGTTGTGCATGTGCTCAGAAGGAAAACAAGCAGCCTAAATGACAGACAATTATTCCTGGAGACAGTGGATGGAAACACTATGTACAGTGAGTGGAAGGACAGGTTCTTTCAAAATTGTATTTTCTGCTCCTTTTCGGGAGTGTGTGCAAAAATCCAAAGGAATAAAGGATTTAGCTCCATGTGCCTCAGAAATAAGAATCATCAGCCAGTCAAAAAAACCACTAGCCCACAAATCCAATTAGCCTTCTACCAAATAATCAGATACTCAAGAGTGATTAATTTTCATGTCTTAAAGACTGTATGCTTTATTTCCTAGAGCAAATTAACTCCTTTTATGAAGCCAGCCCCCTCCCTGCTGCAATGAATCAGTACTTAAACACTTGTTTGATGGGGGATCAGGCTTGGCTAGGTTAGTGCTAAGCTGTGCCTTTCCCTTTCCTCCCAGTCAAAGAAAGTGGATAGTTCTGAGCCCATGCCAATGTTTCTAAATACAGAATGATACTTAGAAAGATGCCTGATCAAATTGGCAAGGGTCTGAAATTCATGCAAGTGATTGATTTTAGATTGGGTATCAATAGAAGAATATGAGGTAAATAGCGATGAGGAGATAATTTCATGGCCACATTACATAAATTTAAAAAAAAATCACCTGAAGTTGTCCCACTAAGGTCCAATTTTAAATATTTTGTCTGCTGCTTAATCCTATAAATAGCTCACAAAATATTGAAATCCTTAGAAATTCTTTCATGCTAAGACCACTGCTTTCGTATATTTGGGATTTGATGATGGCTATTGGACTTTGAATATGACTGCATGTGACATTTCTGGAGAGAATAATAGTATTTTATTAAAAAAAACCCACATGAACTTCTAACTCAATGTGCAGATGAAATTGGTTGGTGACCTCCATTACCTACATTATGTTTGAAACTACTACTCCATTTTAAAATAAACACTGTGCAAAGTCAGCATTTGCTGTTTAGACCAGCTTATTTGTGATCAGTGTAATTCAGATTAAACTGTCAGAGTTTCTTGCCCAGGGATTCTTTAAAATAGGATAAATAAAATGGCATTTACAAATCTACCTTCATTCTTGATTGTTGCTGCCACCACAAGCTCCAGAGCTCCTGCCCACATCATTAGAAAAAGATAATTGACCCCCACGGACAGAATTTATGCACCACTTTGTTTTCATACTTGCACCAAAATTTGAACCCTCAGATCTTTTATTTACAAATTGCATAATCTTAAATATGAGATTGTTTTAACAAGAGTCTTTCATGACTTCCATGTAAACAAGGGAGAGATTTAAAAGGAAGGCAATTTGCTCAACCAGGTAATAGTGGCCTCATTATTATTCCCATAACAATAACAGTGAGTTCTGAAATTGAACCAGGCAGCTTGGTTTTGTTGGGTGCATGTATAAACACAAGAAAAGAGACAATCCTTGTCATGGGCTTCCTACAAATAACAGAAGGAAGAGAAATTAAAGAGGTTGCCTGTGGTACACTAATTTTAGAGCCCTCCAAACTCTAAATCAGAGGCTAAATTTTATGTACAGCTGTATACAAAGGCCTTCTTCCTTACATGAAAATTGACTTATTTCTCAACAAGTCATTGTTTCTATATGAGCAGAGCAGTTTGTCAGTAGGTCAGAAGCATAGATTATATTGTTTGTTCACAATACAAAACGGTTTAGTGAAACTGTCTTACTGGACTAGATTGGGAGCATTGGATTACCTGGGCACTCAGCTTCAGTCAAAGCAGCTGTACCGTTTCCATGGTGGGCTGCCATCATTTTCAACAGCACAGCTGAGAGGGGAAGCAAACTGTGCTGGGGGTGCTGGGGTAGGAGCTTCATAAAGAGGTTTTGTTGCCAGGGGACTGCAATGTTAAACTGCATCTTCAGTTTATACATTTATAAATATAGGTAAGTAAGTATATATATGTATTTTTTAAAGTGCCTCAACACAGAACAGAATTTTTCTGCTAGTAATTACACAAGCTCTCTCAAAGACTTCACCTGAATTGACAAAAGCTGCCTTCTGTCAGCATGGCTGTGACCAGAGCAGGGGTTCTCTTTAGGAAAACTGTATTGGCCACAATGTGTGAATTTTTTTTATTAAACAAAAATACTGTCTTCTTACACAAGCAGAGTGTTATAGGCTGGTTTCTGTTTGCACAGTCTTTCACTGACAGGCATAAAGCTATAGTATTTGATGGCAGCATGGAGCCAGATGGGGTATGAGCTGCTGGTCAACAAGGTTCTGATTTTAGTTAAGAAACATCTATGTAGCAAAAAGCTGACTGGCATCTTTGTTGGCACATCGTAACATTGAACAAACACTGCATGCACACGGTCAGGTTTTTTCTCACTCTTGATGTGATCTCATGTTAAAGAAAGAGCAGTAAAGCAGAGATGCTGCTATATGTGGTACTTGCCCTGTGCCACCAGGAATCCAGGTTCCTTCCTTTTGTAAATGTAAGAGTCTGCACCAATAGTATCAATCTCTTCAAGGTATGAAGTAGGCCTGTGGATTTTATTAACAATAAAATAATAATTTTTTATTATTATAATAAAAGAACAAAACCAATAAAATAATATTTTTATTATTTTATTATAACATTTAAAGTGGTAATAAAAAACTGCAACAGGAAAGCTGAGTGATTGATTCTCTGACACCCCAACTTGGGGATTCACACAGAGAAAAAAGTAAAGTGAAGGGGTTTGGAGGCTGAGGTGCAAAATACTATTGCAAGCAGAAGCACCAACAAAGCTGAGCAGGATATCTCACTCCTTCCTTGCACTAGAACTCCTGACAATTTCACTTCATTGTTTAACAAGAAGGGCTTGTTACTAAGATTAAGAAATTATTCTTATTTACCTTAAAGAATCAGGAGAACCAGTCTCTGGGATATAGTGAAAACTTCTGAGATGCTTGTATTACACGTGTTCTTTCAAGACAAAATATCCTGCTCCTGGCTCTAGGGCAAGAGAGTTTCTAAGCACCTTTGAGGCCCATAAGATGATGCCAGTCTCCTAGCTATACCAGTGCTAGAAAGTAAAACCATTCTCTGGCCCTGGGAGGACAAGACATATCTGCAGTGCTAAGCTTTCCTATCCCCTCAAGCAGAGCAGTCACGTCCAAACTGCCACATAGATCTCCTCCAGATCACCACAAAACCACAGAGCCTCACTGAGATTACAGCTTCAGGAATGGCCCCAGTGGGCAATTGCCTTGCTGCCCCAGACAGGAGGGAGACCAGTGACTGTTCTGTGTGCTGATGCTTCAGACTGCCTTGTCTCTGGGCAGAGTAACAATCAGCTTGTGCCACAGCCCTTGCTAACAGTTTTACAGAATCAAGAACCACAGGACGAGGCTTGGACTTGTGAACTGGCTCTGTTTAGTTTAATAGTATAAACACAGACTTAGACTCTTCTGCATGCAAAAGGGTTGCACGAGTTCAAGGACAGATGGGAAAAGCACTTGGAAGTTAGGTCTACTGAGGGCTGCTAAAGAGCCAAACCACATGAGCTAGAGAAAATCCCCTGAGCTAAAAACAGCCAGAGATTAGGAGAACAGTCAGGAGATGTGTCATATATGGCTGTTCTGTTCTCACTCTGTCCTGGGAATCAACTCCGTTGCTAGTCTAAGAAACCACACAGACAGACCTTTGGTCCTCACCAGTAAAGACAGTCTCATGCTCTCAGGAGTCACAGAAGCTATGAGACCTGCACTGAACTCAGTTGTCTGAGACTTTATCTTTACACATATATGCAGACTCATGCAGATGCATTTGTTTTGTGTTTGTTTGCTTTTTCTTTTAAATCTTCTCCACCGCACTAATGATGCCATGAAATGTCAGGTAAATACTCCTGTAAATATGTGTGTGCTTAAGTAACAGCTTTGCAGTATTAGCAGAAATTGTTTTGTTTTGTTTAAAGTCCATGTACATCCCTTTTGTGTGTACAATATTCTTACTCTTTAGTGGAAGAACAATTTTGAAGCCACTAAGAGCTGCCCAGCAGCCAGCTCTCCAGCTGTTTTCTGGGCATCCTTTCCACCCAGCCTGCTGACCTGGTAAGGAGGGCTTTAAACTAGAAATTATGTGGAGGGAGAAAATTACCAGAACCCTTAGTGGAAGTGATGGAAAGGACTGGAGTGATATGACAGAAAAAGATCAGAGAACTAGGAAAACAGGGCTGAAGGGAGGCCACCTCTAGTGATTGCATGGAAACAAGGAAGTGTCTAAAAGGCATCATTATGGGGAAGTTCCTAAAATTCTTTCTGGGAAATCAACTTATGTTGCTCATGCTAGAGTGCATCTCTAAAGCACCTGCACACTCGTACACATAACATGGATAATAAATAAAATTAATTCTAGATCTCTGTGCAGCTACAGGATCTTAATATTCATGGAGATGTGGTAGGATGGCTCCCATGACTGGAGGGTTGAGGTGGAGGAATACAAACTTCCTGGAGGCCAGGAAGACGAGGAAGGGGAGATTTCCCTTTGTGTGAGAGAGCAGCTGGAGAGCATAGAGCTTTTCCTGGGGATGCATGCTGAACAAAGTGAAAGCTTCTGAGTATGGATTTAAAAACAGACTGCATTAATGGCATTGTAGTGGGTGTCTGCTATGGGCAGACATGCTAATGGAAATGTTGAGGTTCCTTGTGGATGTGAAGGTTGACAGGAGTCTTGAATGCAGTGATCGTGAGATGTTGGAGATCAGACCCTGAGGAAAGGAAACTTGGAAAAAGCAAGATCACAGTGCTGGATTTCAAGAGTGCAGACTTTGTCCTCTTTAGGGATCTGCTTGGTACAGTTATGCAGGATAAGGGGCTTGGGGAGAGAAGGGGACCAAGAAGGCTGCTTTATAGTCAAGAGTCTCCTTGTCTGAGCTCAATAGTAGTCTGTCCTAGTGATGAACAACATGCTCCTGGCAAAACAAAACAGAAAAAAAAATTATGGAAAACCTCAGAAGGAGAAAGCAGGGGCAGGTAGCCTGGGAATAATACAGAGATGCTGTTTAAGCATACAAACATGTGGCTAGGAAAGTCAAAGCCAAAGTGAGATTGGATCTGGGCAGGGATGTCAAAGGCAGCAAGAAGAGATTTTGTGAGCACATAGATGACAAAATGAAGATTTGGAAAATTGTGGGCACATTCTTGAATGGGACAGAGGTCCTGATTACACAGGTACTCCATGTGTTCTTCATGTCTGTCTTTATTGGGAAGATCGACCTTCAGGGATCCCAGGCCCCAGAGAACAAAGAAGACTGGTGCAAGGATAATGTACTTTTGGTGAAAGAGTATCACATCAGAGAATAGAACTAGACATACAAAAGCCCATGGACTGTGATGGGATGCACCATCAAGCACTGAGGGAGCTGACTGTCATTGTGAGGCCACTCTTGATAATCTTTGATTCATTGTGGTAACTCTGAGCAGTGAGGAAAACAGCAAATATCACCCCTATCTTCAAAAAGGGAAAGCAAGAGGATCCAGGGAACTACAGGCCATTCTTATTTTGAGCCTTGGAACAGTTACTGAGCAGCTAATCCTGAAAACAATTTCCAGGCTCGTGAAGGACAAGGCAGTTGTCAGGAGTAGTCAGTAGGGCTTCACCAAGGAAAAGCCATGCTTAGTCAATCTGACAACATTCTACAGTAAATGAGTGGTCTTGTAGGTGAGGAGAAGGCAGTGAATGTTCCTTACCTGGATTCAGCTGTATCCCATAAGATAGCAGCTTCTTATACAGAAGCTGTTAAGCAGGGCTTGGACAGGCAGATGGTGAGGTAGATTGGAAACTGGCTGAATGTCTGTGCCCTGAGCATGGTAATTAGTGTCATGAGCCTGAGTTGGAGGCCAGTAACTATAAGTGTACCTCAGACATCTGTACTGGATCCAGTCCAGTTTAACATCTTCATTAATGACCTAATAGTGGGGCAGAGCATAGTCTCTGCAAGTTTGCTGCTGACACAAAAGTGAGGAGTAGCTGATAGACCAGAGGGTTTTGCTGCTATGTGCAGGGACCTTGATAAGCTGGAGAGATGGGCTGACCTAATGAAATTCAGCCATAGCAAATGCAAAGTCCTGCATCTGGTAGAAGACAACCCCTCGCAGCAGTACGTGCTGGGGGCCACCCAGATGGAAAAGAATTGGCAAAAAAGGACTTAGGGTCCTGATGGACACCATGCTGGACATGAGCCAATGGTGTACCCTTGTGGCAAAGAAGGCTCATGGTATCCTCATCTGACTTAGGCCAGAAAGTGCCAGCAGGTTGAGGGAGGTGCTCCTTCCCCTTTACTCAGCACTGGTGAGACCTCATCTGGATCACCATGTTCAGTTCTGGGCTCCATACTGCAAATGCTCCAGTAAAGGGCCATAGATATCATTAAGGGGCTGAAGCATCTCTCCTGTGAGGAAAGGATGAAAGAGATGGGACTGTTCAGCCTGGAGAAAAGAGGGCTCAGAAGAGAATCTTATGAATATATATAAATACCTGAAGGGAGAGTGCACAGATGTTAGAGCCAGCCTTACAAGAACCAGGCTCAGCTGTGCCCACTGACAGAACCACAGGTAAAGAGCAGAAAGTGGAACACAAGAAGTTCCCTCTGAACCTCAGGAAGTATTTATTGACTGTGAGCATGGCCACAGGCTGCTCAGGGGGAATGTGGAGTCTCTGTTCTTGGAGATATTTAAAAGCCACAAGGACCTGGTCCTGGGCAAACAGCTCTAGATGGTCCTGCTTGAGCAGGAGGCTTGGACTAGATGACCTCCAGAAGTCCACTCCAACTTCAGCCATTCCATGATTCTGTGTGAGCCCAGTGAACTTCCTAGTCACCACATTTCTTCTGAAAACAGGGATGTTTTCTCTATGAGCTCTTGGCCTTTACAGTCTAAAAAAACAACAAAAAGAAAACCCAAAATCCTATTTTATTTTTCATGTCACTAATGTTCAGCAGCATTTCTTTTCGCTTCTTCTGAACACTTATTCTATGGCAAATAGTCAAAAATTTTTCCCTTCACACCTCCTTAACCATCTGAACCAAAGAAGTAGTTGCCATCTGAACCAAAGTATTCACACAATTCCTTTCTTACAGAACTCCCCTACCTATGCATTAAATGTATATGCTTTACTGCATACTCTAATATTTATTTTGTTAAATCTCTGTAAATGGATTCCAGCATAGCTTTAACACTTGCATTACACTTTCATCAAAAGACAGTCAACTGCAAGCAGCATTTCTCATCTGTCACAGTTAATGAAAAAATGCAATGTACTTTTATGGGCCAGAACAATATTTAATCACTCCAGAAAACACTAAATAAAAATTTCATTATTAATTTTGAAGGCAAGACATTTAATTAATCTTGGAGTCATATCTGAGATTTATGGTTTTCAAAATATTTGATAAAACTAAACAAAACATACAAAACCTCAATAGCTAATTTACTGATTTCATAACAGTAAGTCAGAGGGAAAAGTGAAAACAGGTAAAGTATAATTGATATATCCTAGCTCTTACACCCCAGGAGGTATGCAAAGCAGAGAGGTATTGAAGGAGAAAACCAAAAAAATTAAAGGAGAATGTGCCAAGATAATCTGATTGAAAGGTGCATAAGTACATATATTTCTATATAAAACCTACAATCTGCCTTCTTTATCTGAAGGCTTTGAAATGGAATGGAATTGAAATTTGAGTTAAATTTAAATTTACAGAAACAGGAGGAATATTTCCATCTCTTTGAGGGATGGAACAGGCTGAGATAGAATTATCTAACTTTTATCTACTCTTTAGCTGGCAGAAGAATGTAGACCTATTGATTACAATCAAATCAGAATAAAAATCATCCTTTTTTCTCAGCTTCACTACATTTCTAATCCAACTAGCAGACTGGCAGATAATACTAAGGTAATTGTTGTAAGCAGTTTTTTAAATAAATTGCTTGGTTTTAAATCTCTAAGATGTCTTTAAGCACTAGCTGAAACATTCCTGTTGTAATAAGGGGGATTACACACCAGTGTTCTAATTTTGCACCACTTTTATATTTAGAGAGGATAGATTCAAAGGTGTTTTTCTTGGAGAAAAAAGATATACTAAATATGATCCCAAATTCTGTCAGGAGTATTTCATTTATAATAGTAAATATGGTGCACATTTGCCTTTTTCTCTCTAAATTCTAAACTAATGGCATTTTTTGACACTTTGGCTCTTGATAGATGTCCTTATGGATATAGGTCCTTCCTGCAGTAGTAAGTTGCATTTTACTGAAAACACCCTAAACAAAAGCATTCTCCCTGATGTGCGTGTATACAGGTCAGATGGCAATGTTTGCAAACTTGGATACTTAAATTTAAGCTCCTGAGAAAGAAGCCACATTTTTAAAAGTGCCTACCTCCTATTCCTTGACAAATATGAAAGTCATAACTTAATCTGATGTTCAGATCCAAAATTTTGAACATATTCAGGCAGGTAAAGGTACAAATATGCAGTTTGTAAATTTTTCTTGGGGATTGTCCAAATCTAAAGGTTTGTAAAAAAATCTAATTTTGGGTCATAATTACATGCCACACTTGCAACTAAGTTCTGCACTTAATCACTTGATGGAGCAAGTTTCCTTAGGAGCAAAATGATCCTGCACCCTAAGTGGATTACAAATTCTTAAATACCAATTTAGCAACATGCATTTTTATGAAGTGCAGGATCACACAAAATTTTCATCTGGGTTTCCTGTTCCCTTTTCAAACTAAAGGTGCCTGATTTTATGTGTGCCACATTATCAGATCCAATGAAGAGGCACATGGACTTTGCTCCCTCAAAAAAGAGAATCAAAGGCAGAAAATGCACATGCTCACTCTTCTTGAAAATTTTCAGTGATCAATTTAGAGTCTAAGTTGAGAGCTACAGTGATCTAGCTAACAGAAAAAATTGGGAACAGGGACTTTAATGGAATTTGAGTAAGTTCATAGTTTCTCTTCAGGTTTATACACTTCCCCTTGGCACCCAATCCTAATCTACACAAATAAAAACATTTTAGTCAAGCTATTTTCAATTAGCAAGTATTTGCCATTTTTAGATATGGTGTGCCAGCTGCCATGATTGAAATGAGCTGGCTTAGAAATTTACATTAATGATTGGTAACTTTCTTCCTATCAGTTTTCTTTGGAACACTGAACAGGACAACAGAAGATTGGCCTTTTTTCCTATGATTTATATGTGAAATTTACAGGGTGTGGAGAGACTGCAGAAAAGTCCTGAAATTTCAAAATAAAGCGAATAGCATGTTGTGATATGTTTTACAAATGATAATGTAAATCACACATAAACATAAGAAGGTTTTTAAAAATATGTTACTTGGATGTGAACTTAAGAAACATTTTGACTCAAACTAAGGTGACTAGGTATTTCTTTTGTCTTCTCCAAATATTTATTGTATTGATAATGGACAGCAGACCATATATAGCCTTTTTGGTAGGTAAAGCAACAAGAGACAATGTGTATATATGTCCCTACTTAATTTTTATCAATCTCTTTCAGACATCCTATGCTTTCTTAATCAATTTTTTGCAAACATGAATATGAAACTTCTGCCTTTGTTGCCTAGCCTCCTACATCCTGGTGAAAATCCAGTGAATACCTGTCCATGCAATGCTAAACCTGCCAGTCAGTGGCTGGTGAGTAAGTCATACTTTCCCTACCCAGAGAAATTGGATGGCAAGCATCATATCCCTCCCATCTTAATCTGTGAAGCAGCAGGTTGTACAGTCTGTTTCCCATTCTTACAAGTCCCCAAAACCTTTGCAATTCAGTAACTCAAAATGTAGAGATGTATTAAATGAAAATTATTGGCCATAAGTGCTTACAACACTATCTTTGTTTTCCAAGAGAAATAAAACAGCTCACTAGATATATAGCATGGATTAGCATTATAACTTTGTGAAATCATATTAATGATTCATAGAATAATTAATGCTGGAAAACACCTTCAAGAACATTGATTCCAACCTTTGGCCAAACACTAAATGTCAGTATCAGTTAAACCATGGCACAAAATGCCATGTCCAGTTGTTTCTTGAGCACTTCCAGGGGTGCTGGCTCCACAACCTCCCTGCTCAGCCTGTTTAAGTTCTTGGCAACCCTTTCACTAAAGTTCTTTGCAATGTTCAGTCTGAAGGTCCCTGGTGCACTTTGAGGCCATTTCCTCTTGTCCTGTCACTAGTTGCCTGAGAGAAGAGGACAATCCTCAACCAGGGAGCCTGCCTTTTTGACCTTTAAATTACCATCAAATTCTATCATTATTTGTAAAGCTGAAATTCTTAGGAATTTTATTGATCTCACTGATAATAATGTGGAAATTTTGCAGATCTTTATGGCATTCTTTTGTCTTCATCATGTGTGCACACATGCACACAGACTTATTCATATTTCAAATATCCTCAGCAGCACTAAACCCAAATAGCAGTGGTGCATATTCTGTTCTTTCTACTTATTCCTAGAGAAAAAGTAATACTGAAGAATACAAATGGAGCTCAGAACAGCAAATGAAGATGGTACAAAGGCCAATTGTGGAAGGCTGGCATAAGCTTGTGAGAAACAAAAAAAATGTCCTTAATCCACAAAAAAAGACTTAAGACATCTGCTTGGAGTTCTGTGCTCTGTTGTCCTTGATTGCATGGAGACTTAATGACACTTGACAGCTTAATCATATTCCTCTTACTCCAACTCACCCCACTCATTTCAACAAGACTGCTTTGGGATCCATTACTGCTCAGTATAAGGAGCAGGACAATTTTGATGTAATTCAATGGCCATTTAGTTACAAGCATGCATTTTGAGTGATAGCTATGGATGTCCTCTTCTAAATTTACACCAAGAATATTTCATTTCAGAGTGATAATTTCATTTCTTTATAATATTAATTTTGACCATATTAATTTAATTATATCCACTAGCAAAGCCATTCATGCTGTGGAAGTAGTGAAAACATAAAGATTTTTTTGAATCAATGAGCTATACATACTTAATGTATAGTATTACATTTACCTGCTTTGGCAATCTGTTGTCTACTAGTCAGAACCAGAATCTGAGTTTCAACAGAAAGAGACTGGTGTTTTTTCTTACTGCCATAGAGATGGCAAGTCCTGTCCTGCCAACGATTTTGAAGTAGACCTCTCCAATAAATACATTATGTGAAAATCAGTACTGTATATATGAGAAGAAAGAGATATTCTAATGGACTCCAGTCTTGTAATTGTAACTTACCACATGAACTTTATCTTTGAACTTCATGCCAACCTCATTTGATTTACAAGAACAAAGAAAAGAAGGTATAATCCATCATAGATGACAGCCATTTGTTTCAAATCAAATTTCTCTATTTCAGAAGTAAGCATAAATGCTGAAACAAATGAAAACAGTGATATTTTTCTTAAAAGTGGTTAAGATTCTGCAAAGCTAATAATTTCACAATTTTTTTTTCAATTTCTGGAATACAGATTTCAAATAAAGATGAGGCCAGATGACTTTATGTAATTCTCAGTGAGAGAATTTACTAAGGTCAAGATATCATACTTGTTTTGCAGCCAGTACAGATGTAGAATTATGATGACTTAATGCTCTCTATGTCACTATTTATCTCCTCACTTCAAAGAGGATAACAATGCAATAAAATTACAATCTGGCTGCATAAAAAATTCGTCATGCAGTCATGCATTCTGAAAAGAAATTATAACTCCTCTAGAGTTTCCTAGCTATGATTTTTTGTTGTCATTTATTAATACTTTGCTTCTAGAGTAATAATTATGCAAATGAAACAATAAACAACCTTGTCTTCCACAGAAACATATCAAAGTAAATCCTAGGAGAGTCATGTTCTACTGCTTGAGAAAACAGCCCTGAGTCAGCATTCCCTCCTGTCTTTCCCCCCCACCTCCCCTGCCTTGTCCATGCTGACAGGAAATGGAAACTATTTCAACATATTATACAAAATGTGTAGAATTTGAGTGATTATTTCAGTCTTGCTATATATCAGACATGAAAGTGTATTGGCAGCATCACCAGACATTTCCTAAGCTATTCAAAAATTATCACCTGTCTTCCCCACTTTCAATCTGGGGAGACATTAGGCTAGGCTTGGAGAAAAAAAAAAAAAAAAAAAAAAGACTGCACTTTCCAGAAAGACAGGTTTGTCTGGTTTGGTTCTCTGAGAGTTCCCCATTATGTTAACTTACCTGCTCCCTTGTGTTGCTTTTCTGTTAGAGTATGTTCTGTATCCCAGAAGGCAGGAGAGTAAAGCAGATAACATCTGCTTTTGACTCAATGGCCAAATTGAGAGGCAGCATATGAGTGGATGCAAGATCTGTATCAGTGAGTGGATGCAAGGCTTGGGGATTCTTACCCAGCCCAAGCAAGTTTAAGCTAGTTTAATTTAAATGCTGAGTATGGCAGAAGAAGGTGCTATATCAGGTAAGATTCCCTGGAATTAACTGAGGCCTGATCCAAAATTCAAAGGCTTTGAAGCAGATGTTGGATTCCCACCTGAATCTAGTGATGTGGTTAACTGCCAAAACTGGTATGCTGTATTGCTGGGTGATATTTTAAGATGTGGTCAAGTAAATAGCTTAATTTCTAGAAGTGTTCAGTACTTGTTGCCCCTAATGTCTTAGTGAAAAAAAAAATAAATAAAAATAAAAATTAAAAAAAAAAAATTAAAATTAAAAAAATAAAAATAAAAAAAAAAAAAAATAAAAATAAAAATAAAAATAAAAATAAAAATAAAAATAAAAATAAAAATAAAAATAAAAATAAAATGTGCATGCTGTTCCAGCTTGGCACTCAAGCTTTTGTGTTCTGCTAGAAACAGGCAATGCTCAAGTATATGAATGAATATTATGCAAAAGATTTTTATTTCCAATAATCCATTTAAACATTTTTCTCTTCTCTTTTTGCATGTTCCTCTCATGGTGCCACTATTTGTTTTGGAGGTTGAAGATTTTTAAGTACAAGTGAAGACTAGCATAGATGACAGAACTTACAGCTTTCCACAAGTCTCTACCAAGATATCATGTTCTTGTGATAACAGTCAAGTTCTTCTGCCTGTGTTACCTGGAGCAGTTCCTAAGATTTTCAAGAAGGATGCCAATTAGAGGAGATTGTGACATTTTGCTCATGTGTGTGATACAAGACCTGCTAACTAGGAGTTGCTGAAACCACCACCTAATTTCATGATATTTAAACAGTAAATTACCACACTTAGCACTTTTGTCAGCAAGCTGAAGAATTGATTGATTGATTGATTGTGTGTGTACCTCCTGCTTAGCGATTATTTTCAGCCATAACTGTTAAACCTTTTAGGGGGTGAGAGTTGCTCTTAATTTAAAAGGATGTCAAGACACTTGTAGAAAAAGTGCTCAGGTAAAACTGGCCATGTTCTTGAGTGATCCACTTGTACTCTCCCAGACCTCCTGGGTAAAGTGATTAGTGCACAGGCTGCGTGAAAAAAAAAAGGGCATGGCAGGAAAGGAACAGGGAAAAAAATGAGGAGAAGTGCTGGCAGAAACAAATGTGAGAATGAAAAACTCGGGAACCTGACTTGTGCTCTGCAGGAAGAACATTTTTACCCTTTATTGCACCTGTGGAAATGCAAAAGGATGGTAGCAATGCTACATGTTGAAGGGGTAGTGGAGCAGATAGGAATATCAAAGTATATGTAAGAGTAGAGCATTCCTCATACCACTTGTTGAGCTTTCAGTCCTGATGGTGTATACACATAAAAATCACATAATACATGGCACATATTGTACTGATGATGCAGAAAAATAGAGCCCACCATTGGGGGAGTTCTGTCTCAGTCATTTGCTCTGTGGCACTCTACCAGTGGCCTGATTGCTGACCAAACCCCATTATCCCTAAGGATATTTTCAATTTTGGTGGCTTCTTCTCCCAAATGAAAGTAGAATACACATACATTCATTTCTACTGTTTAGTTTGTTTTTTTTCTTCTCTCTTTCTAGGCCACTAATTCTCTTACAGTAAAGAGCCCACATGTAACCCTGTTTTTTTTCTCTCTTAGCAATGCTGCAATGAGAAGAATTTTTAAGGCTTATTTTTAACACATTGATCTTCAAAAGAAGAATTGCTTGATTTTGCAAATCTTCCCATCTGAAAACATGCCACCTCCAGTTCCTTCATGTTTTGCTTATTTCAGTATAAATTACACAACTTTCTCTATAATGCATGGGCATCTTCCCCACAATTTTATTATTCCATTTTCACTTTTCTGCACTTTTTTGTAGCTCTTATGACTGCTCACAGGGACTCACCACAGCCCCAATATCCTTCTGGAGCAAACTGAGATCACCTCATTGCATTTGAAACACTAGAGGTTGCTAAAGCCTGTGTTTGTTCATTTCTCAAGTGAAACAACATGATAGATCTTACTGAATTGAAGCAATGAAAGGAAAATTCCTCCTGTTCTCATATCTAAAGTAACACAAGATAATTCATCCTCTGAGTTCTCTGTTTCCTTGGCTGTTAACAAAAGACACAAGAAAAGATCCTGTTCCAGTGCATAAAAGGCACCTATGATACATACAGGATATCTGGGATACAGAAAATTAAGGATAAATGCAGGATCAAGGATTTAATCTTTAGGGTCTGTTTACACTTGGTCAGACATGAAAGCTTCTAGCTTAAGAATCAAGTGGTGTCTTGTTTTAAGATATATGTTATAAGAACATTGTCAGAAAAAGAAGAAAAGGCAAATCCAAATTTTTAAAAGAAATGTGAGGGAAATTATTTTTTTTGTAAGAACAGATACACATACTGTATACCTGAGATTGTGCCCCATGTCAGGCACATGATACTTCTCTGGATGACTTTTTGAATCTTTTATTGTAGGCTTTTCATTAGGTTGAAGAGTAGCTGCTCTATAAACCAAGCTATTTAGTGGTGATTTAAATATGTCTACTACTCTCATGCAAGATCTTAGCTAAAAAAAGGCAGTCAATCATTTCCTGTTACTGTTCTTCTGATTAGTAAGATCAGTACTAATAGGTTGCCTGGCAAAGGGAGAATGCAGTGAAGCACTAGCTGTGACTATAGTAATCAATTTTTACAGCCCTGTGAGAAACCTAACTGGAATAGTGTTGCTTTTCAGAATCTCAGCTTCTGCAGTCAAGTTATTAGGCAAGTAACTCATTTTCTTTTGAAGAAAAGGCTGCTTATCCAAAAAAATTATTTGACACATACCTGCCATGGCCCCCCAAATGAAAAACAAATAGAGAGATGCCCAGACAGGTTATTTTTAGTAACTGCATGGTTTCATATGCTTAATTTATAAGTAGTGAACTCTTGGGACCACCAATCTGTGAATAGTCTTTGGAGGAATTGCTTGGGCCCCTTTCCAACCTCTCTTCCTGACAGGAATTTCTATGAGGGGGGTAGGGAGTTTGTAATGAACGTGCCCTGACACCTGGGCTGGGGAAGCTAACAGACTGCCTTTGTTCCAGCAGCTCCAGTGGTTTCCAGTGCAGTCCAAGGTCCCTTAGAACGCTCTTGTTTCAGGAAGGGAAAGCAAAGCCATGAGAAGAGATCCTGAACATGATAGCAAAAGCTGCCCCTGCTTCCAGGAGGGCACACACAGGGGAATGGAAGGGCCAGCTGGCATCAGATGGAATGTTGTCCAGCTTGTGTGAGCCCATCACAGTGGTTCTGAGCAGCAGGAGGTCCTGTATTTAGGGAGGGAGAATAATAGCCCAGACAAGGTGCCTGATTCTTCTTCAATCCCATGTCTACTTGCATTCATGAACAGACTCCCATTGATTTCAATAGATAAGACTCCATCATTTCAGCCCCAGCAGCACGGCTGACTTCACAACGCTAAGGGAAGTCTAGCCAAAGTAAAAAGCACAGTTTTGTTCTGTGTGCCACTCATGCTTTTAAAATAGCAGAGGGAAGAGCAACTGTCTCAACACTTCTCTTCCTACAAAGGCCTGTTAACACATTGTTAGCCTTTCCTGCTTGACTTACTAAGATAACTGAACTTTTTCTGAAAAATTATTTTGTAAATAAACTTCGTTACTATGGTTGGCCAGAGTTGAGTGTCTGGTCAGAGCTAAAGCAAAGTCTTTTGAAGAGTTATTCATTCTTTCCACTTTAAACCTATGTAGTTGGAGAAACAAAAGTTGAAAGTATCTTGGGCTGAGCCCAACTTCTTGTGTTACAAGAGCTATGGAAAGAAGTGAAAGATTATTTACAGTGCAAATGAAAATCAATTTGAGCCTGTTCCTTGGCCATTATGTGAAACAGACCCTGCTTTGTAATTCCGCTGATCTCTGTGTAGTCATAAAGCAGAGATTTACTTGCTCCTCATCTCCAACAATTAACTGCTACAGATGTCAGACAATTATGCTGAATGAGTGTGCTGTGCCTTCATTAGTGTTCTTCTTTTGTCTGAGTTGCAAATTTTGAATGCTGCCCAGTTATCGAAACTCCACTTAAACTGCCTAAGATCAGAAACAAGCCCAGGGCAGCAACACAGTATGATACTAGAACAAGCAAAGCATTTGTTGACTCATGACCCATCTAGATCAGAAGCCCTCAAGAATGTTTTATGCTAAATAAATAAATAGATCTCTGAAGTTAACTGATTGCTTCATGCAGAGCAGACTCAACACTTAGTGCAACATTTGCCTGAACAGCAGAAAAGCAGGCAGGGAGCTGCCCTGCAGCTCTGCTCTTCCAGACACAGGAGAATTCAAACATGGCTGTGCCTACTCCCTAACACCTGCTCTCTTCACCTTCTCTGAAGAAGACATGTCAGCACAGGGCAGAAAGCACAGCCTTAGGCTTCTTTGAAATATAGAGATGACTAAACAGTCCCCAGCTGGCTCAGGATTACAGGGATGGACTTAGGTTGCTTAAAGCCACCTTTCTAACTACTAAAAAAATGCTTTTCAGTTGTGCAAAGGGGAAAATAGATTTGGTAGAGAACTTACCAATAAGCACAGATTGGGATTCTTCCCCTGATTCCTTATGTACTTTTTGTGACCTGGCAAGGAAATCTGGTGCTACTATACATGTCTTAACATCTTCCCTTGCTAAGACTCCAACTGCTCTTCAATTCCTGCTGCTCTGATACCAGCTCTCAACTAAAACAGAGTGACCTCAGCAATTGTAGTCATGATTTTAATTTAATAAGAGATAGGATTGTGGTTGCTTTAGGGCACAGTTAATATGTTCCTAGGACCAAGCATAGACTACATACATCTGAAACAAACAATGACAAGCCATTATCATCAAGTGTAGCTACAACACAGAGGTCTTGCTTATCTTGAAGTTCCCCACACTCATATATATTTCATGTTGAAGACTTAACATGGAAACCTATGTTTCAGTGATAGAGGACGAGTCCCTGAGACAAGAAATGAAATTTCTAGACACTGATTTCTGAATAATGGCATAAAATATCTCACTTGAAGTCCTTCAGGGGTGTACTATCTGCAAAACATTTTCTGTGGTGGCTCTAAGGAAAATGCAATGATTTTAGCAGTTCATAATAGTTTCACTCACCTGGATATTGATAAGTATGTGAAGTCAACTTTTTAGACTATGGTGAACTACTTATGAAATAGTTAAGAGAGATCCTTATGTTGGATCCTGTTACATGAACTGCAAACTGAAAATTCAGTACAAAGCCACAATTACGGTGTAAAGTTATTTTAAAATTCCAAATATGCTACTCAGAGTCCATCAGAATTGATTTCCAAGTGGGCATGGCACTTCTTTATTGCTTTATGAGTAAGTATTTATCTCATAATTTTTGAGATGGTCTAGTCTTTTTAATGTTATTGCTATTAAGACCACTGTCCTTAGATGTCACTGCCTTTCCTGATGTACAGGCTTGGGACAATATACTTTCTGTTTGGTCTGACTCTCACTCTTTCATATTGGATCCTTCTTTCTCTATATGCAGATCTCAAAAAAAATCTGAAAAATTATTGCATTTAAGTTAGCACAACATCACTGATGAGTCAGAAATGGCCCCAGAGGGATTTTTTTTGTTATTTTCTTCAGTTTGCCATGATCTCCACTGGCCTGCAGAAAGACACTGGACCTGCTCATATTCTGCAGAAAGCATCCATGCATGGGGCCTCAGTGAAAAGCAGCAATTCCATCTATCACAAATTCAAGAAAAGAGTAAGAATTTGAGATCTGCCTAGAGTGTAGTGGGCAGTGCCCTCTGCCCCCCAGGGAGCCTAGATTACAGATTGCAGGTAGATCTATGGGTAGCACCTGGGACTGTGTTATTGTAATGACAATGCAATTCTCCTGAAAACATGGAAAGTGTGAGTGCAGTGGCCAGACCACTCCATCTGAGTGGGCCAAAGGCAGAAAGTGGGTGTGTGGCAAGTAATTTTATGTGAACACACAACTCTTGAATTGCTGGAAACTGCTCCATATGGTGCAGCACTTACCCTGAAAGGCTGACACACATCATGCCAATAGGCCTGTCTCCACATATCTCTATTCTCTGGAATGTCAGGCACCTTCCAAACTTACATTTGGACTGGATGGTAGCAACTGTCAGAATGCAGATGATGGCACTGATGATGAATCTGATGTTTGCTGCTCCAAAAAGATTTTAATGGAAAGGTCAATGACCTTTGTCCATTTCCCTGGCAACTTCCAGAAAACAGGTAAGCATGAATCATGCTTCTAATCTCAGCTGTTGCATTAGGGATTAAAGAACTAAGCATGAGCAAGGAAAAGAGCACTCCATTTATGTTGTAACTTCACAAGTCCATGACTCCACCACATCCACAAATACCATGTACACTAAAAGCATTGAACTGTGCTTGTTTGGGGGTCCCTTGGCTTGAAGGGGAAATTTCTTTGATTGGAAATGGGGTGCCTTTGTTTCTCACTACCCAGCATAATATTAGTCTGCAAAGAATGATCGTCTTCACTTGACCAACTCACCCTCTCAAGGACCATGTCTACACATCTTGTCATCTCCAGTCACCTGCCTTTTCCACATTGTAAATTCTTATTTGGCAGGCACAGTGGCAGATCCCAGTAACCTTTTAAGACCAGAAAGCCATCCACCTTGGAAATCATCACAACAATGCAACAGACCTACATTCCTATGCATAAACATAAGCAGCCAATAAAATAAATTAACTACAGTGGACAAAATATACTCTAGGACACAAGATATTAGTCCCTTGATGAATGCTGGTTTGCACACAAATTGTTATTCTAATTTGGAAAGGGTATGACTGGGGGCTCCTACGAAGCTGAGGTCAAAATTGCACTGCTACAGATTTACAGATTTTAGAAATACTTAAATCCAGTACTAAAGATCATGGAGCCACAGTTTTCCTTTGGAAATATGGAAATTTTGGATAAGGATACTAAGCAGAACATAGATATCTTCATGTTGCAAGCAAAAAAAAAAAAAAAAAGTTTTAACAGTCTGATTTTTTAAAAAGAATGACTGTGAGTTCACATGTGCAACACATGCAGACAAACCTGTACACCTAAGCATGTCTTCACTTGCTCATCTTTGCTAACAGAGATATCTTTAAGATACTGTCCTGAAGGTTCTGCAGCATTTACAGCATATCTGATATCTGGACTTGGGCCAATAGAACTCACCTGGTGTATAAATAATACACCTTCCAAGGCTAAACAAAATGTAAATAGTGTTCCTCTCTTCCTGACAAATAGGCACATAAAACTTCTGTGGCAATGCTGTTCTTCAGAGTACCCAATATGTAATCAAATTAACCAAATTGTTAAATGTATTGTGCTAGGGCAGTATAGTGAGACAGAGATTTTTAGCAAGTTAATTAGATGTATGATAGGAAAGTGTTACATACATTTGTTCAGTAGGAATATGTTATTCAAAACTATGCAAAAGCTGAGTGGGTAGATTTTAATCTGGCATTTCAAATTCACTCTTTTCAAAGGGGCAAAATTGTGATGCTCTCCAATAGATGAAAAGGAAAGCAATAGTAAAGAAGATAAAAAGTTGGGAACCTAAGTAAGTCAGTGATTCAGTTAGCTATGGACAAACATTCAAGGCCAGTTTGGTACCAGACCAAATAAAATATCCAGACCTTAAAATTCTTGCTTTATGGCAATTCTCTTCTTACCACAGCACTCTCCCACTCCACCCTATACCATCTTGCCTTTCTCATTCTCCTTGAACTTAAGAACTCTTACAGCTTGAACTCCTTGAACTCTTTAACTCTTAGAGCAAACAGCATCAAAGAGCTTGAGCAAGAGGTAGCTGCCTAGATTTGACACAGACAGAATCAAAGGAGGTTCTGTAAGATCCCTAAGCAGACCATGAGAGGTGTGTGACAATATCCTCTTGAGATTTCTATGGGTCCTCTCAACACAGTTTAGGAACTCATCAATGCTTTTAAGCACTTTTAACTTGTATGGGTAAAAATAGCAGTTTTCTGTGTCAGACTTAATCTGTTTTCAATAAGAGAATGGCTATTTGAGAACAGATCTGCCTTCATGGTAAAGGCTCCTCAAGTTGTAGGAATTCTTTACCTCGATAGGTAAAAAGCATTAAGGGGTAAAAATCTGCCAATTTTGAGTCAATTTTTATCAGAAGCTGAGAAGCAGAAAAACGAGTCTGTGCGTCCTTATTCCTGATGTTTTCTGTGCAATTCCAAGCAGTGTAGGCCTCCAAAACAATCCTTTGAAAGGATTTTAGTAAAGCCTCTGTGGTCTTTACAGAACACATTGGAAAAGACTATTAAAATGTTGGATTACTCTGAACATCCAGTCTCAAGTTAGGCAACCTGTTGCCATGTGTTCTCTCCCATACCTGTACCACAAGAGCCTATAAAGTAGCATGTCCAAATTCAGGCCTGTGTGCCAAAATAAAATCTCCACCTTGCAAAAAAAAAAAAAAAAAAAATTACAACTTCCACTGTGCACTTTCATGCATGCCATGGCAAGTTGGGGAGGTAGTAATGTGCTCTAATAGGCACTCCCTGAAACTGCTACATGCTTTGCCTTTAGCCGAGGAGCAGAGAAAACGTGGCGTTCTTTTCTTCCCCTGGAAAACGTAATTGAATGTCAGAGAACTTACTCTCCATCTGGTCCTCCTAATACCTATGATCTGCTGGTTTGACATCATAGGACAGGGATCTCTGTCAAAGAGATAACCATGTCCCCAATATGAGGAGTGCAGGCTGCAAGTCAGCACAATATCTATGGTGCAGAGCGGAACCGGGCAAACACAGGACAGGGACACAGAAAGATGGAATGCTGCATGGAGCAGGTGGGCTCCAGGGACCTTAAATGTAAGAAAGAAGAGGCTAACTGAAGATTTTTGAGGAGGGCTTTTTTTGCCTTTTTTTAGGTGGTGGTTTTGTTTTATCTTAGGTTTTCTTTTTTTTTTTTTTTTTTGTTTGTTTGTTTACCCTCCTCCAAGGCAACTGGACAACTCAAGAGACAGAAGCAAACTTGGGAGTGTATGTGAAGGGTGAAAAAGGAGCAGATAAAGAATAGGCTTCTGCCTCAGGTAGAAAAGGTGTTGGTGCCCTGGGGAATATGAGAGAAGAAATGTAAACAAGAGGCACAGTTGTGCAAAACCTTGGAACTGGAACAAGCATGTAGCTCATCTTTGATGCCTCAGGTAAGTGAAAACCAGTTCAAGCTCCTGGTGCAATAATGCCTTGCTCATGTTATTCATGCTGGCCCTGTCTCACAGTCATACAGTCATACCCAGATAGACACTGCCCTTTTGCAGCATTCCATGCATATGGAATGATCCATATAATGAGCATCTATATATGCAAGTAACTGCTCACTCACAAATTCCAGAGAACTGTGCTCAATATTAACCAAGAAAGCACGGGTGGGCTTGGCAGATAGAAGAAGGACAAAGTTTTTTGCATTGTGTTATATCACAAAAGGAGCATATTTCTCCAAAATGACTATCTATAGTTCTTAGCAAGAGATTCCTTTAGAAAAATATACCGACAAAGCTGCAAACTTGTTAAATATTACCATTAAGCAATTTACTGTCTGGCATGAAGTCTGCTTTTTTTGTTCTTGGCCACTTTAATGATGGGTTCTTCAAACAGCCAATGCAATGATTATTCAGTGTTTTCTACATAACTGTAGTTAATGTTTAAAAAACAGTAATTCCTTTCATTCTCTTGTTTTTAACTGAAATTTTATCTTTCAGGGAAAACTGAAAATAACTTTCAGAAAATGTCACGAAGAATTACCCTCTTCCTAAACTCATCAGTGATCCCACACCTATTTTGGCAATAACACTACCTACTGCAGTTAAAAAGCATCTTTTTACTCTAAATCTGGCTTATTCCAATCCATTTAGGTAACTCAAGTGACACTTATATAATTAAAAAAAAAATATTTATTTCAGTAGAACAAATGACAATCATAAAAAACCCAAAAATTCTAAACTAAGTATTACTTGCAAAATTCAACAGACCTAATGTACATTAATAAATGGGCTAAAGACAAATGAAACATTGTCTTAGGGTGAATAGTTAAGGAAATAAGCTTTTATGTTTGAAAATATTCTGAGTAAAAACAAGAAAAAAATGGATTTTCTATTCTACAGAAAAATTATTTTTAAAATCACAGGGTCTTTTTGGAACTGTAAATAAAAAGCTGTCATGATCATAAATTTATTTTATTATGTTGCTTTAAGGCAGAATATAGTTTCCAATTCTTTGTACATATAAATGTACATTCTTTATGTACATTTAAATTTGAATTCTCTGCATTTAATCCTACATTTGTGAATAACCTCGTGATTATATCTTAAGTTACAACACAAATTGCAAATAGTTTTTATGGTGAGGTATATTCCCAAAGACTTTAAAGAGAAATAACTCATAACTGCTACATGATGTCAGAAGTTCTGAATAACATGAAAGTGGAATACATTTCCCACTTTTCTGTGCACTGCACTTGTAGCTGTAGGCTTGAATCAGAGGCCAAAGATAAATTTCTTTCCATCGTCACAAACATGACAAGGAGAAATATTCTAGACTGCAAGAGACTACTCTGATATTTTCCTAGTAATTTAATTTCTAACTGAAAAAAGCACAGTCTGTAGCACAGATTTGTGCAAATTATTTTGTATCTCTATTTCTGCAAAATAATAATCAGGAATAAAACCATTTATATTACCTACTATTGCAGAAGGTTACTTCCTACTCTTTTTTTTTATTTAGGAATATAAAAGATAGATGACACTTAGGTCAATTAAGCACTTATATTTGATGTTGGATATTTATAAAAACAAGTAATTTGAAACACTACCTTTCATAATAAAGAGAAACCCTTCAAACAAGTGAGTCATAGCTATCTGTTTTCTTCAGTATGTTGCTGGGGCAATACTTGAAGATCTATGAAGATCTGCCTCTAAAAACCCTGAACCAAGAGCTGCCAATATTTGTAATTCAAGAATTACCATCAGTTCCAGTCATAGCATTCAGAATTTAGCAAGTTAATACCTTTTTCTTATCTAAAACTTGCCTAGCTACAAATTTGCATAGAAAAATAAAGGCAGGTATTTTAAAATGTCACTGATGAACCAGAATTGCTTAATCAATATTTAGAACTACCTGCAAATTGGTCCATAATTGTCAGGGTCTAAGGACCAGAACGGTAAAACTCTTAGTTCAAGTACATTCCACCACAAATCATTAAGGCTTTGTCATTCTGTCTTCCAAATAAAGGCAACATTGCTTCATAATAATATCAACCTTTAGATTTACACCTGCATTTAATCCACATACCAATATTAAATTTTGTTCTAATTTTTGCCAGAATGACACATTAGCTCTGTTTAAAAAGATGTGTTATACAAAAGAATCTATCCTCTTTTTGTCTTTCTATGGACCTCTCAAGGTTTCTGATTTACGAATTCAGAATCACAAATTTTCAAAATTTGCAAAATTACAATTTTCATTCTAAAAATGACCAGCTTGAAAACATAATTCTTGCCAAACTTTTCAAACATTTTGTTTTTGTTCCAGCATGGAGTAGAAACATTGAGAGACCTTGAAAGCAGCCACAAATTTATATTTGCATCTAAGAGGGAGATACCCTGTCAGTGCAGAACTTTCTGGAAGCTGATTTTTTAGAGCCATTAGTTCTTGATGCTTGTAGGCTACACTAGGCCTTCATTCAAAAAGATAGGTCCCCAAGGAACAAAAATAATGCATTTTTGTTACAGTTTGCTTGCCCATGTGATATTTTTATCTGGTACAATTATGAGTGTCTGGAAGAGAAGTTGGTAACATGTATATGTTTCTGGAAGGGTTTAATTTCTCAAGATATTAAAAAAATATAAGTATTTTCACTTAGGGAAAAAAAAATCTTTAAGAGCTCAGTAATTGATAATCTTCTGGATTATCAGAAATACAAATGTGTCTGTGAGTGTTCTTTCTGAAAAAATTGAGGAAAAATTGAATGGGTAAAGCATATACTTGCTGTTCTACCCAAGTAAACAAACCTTGGGAAAGACACAGCAAATAAACCACAGAGAAGTTGTGTAAAAAACTGGTAAAAGAATAATAACATGTGACTCCCAGGCTGACAAAGACGTCTAGGAAGAACAAAAGAGAGACACCAATTACAGTCTTCTACAATTAAACTCCACTTTGAGAAGAAACAAAAGAGGAAAAAACCAAACTCCTCAGCAGATCCCTGAGGAGTGCAAAGTGGGTCATCAGCTCAATTACATGTATGAGCTGGAATTAGCAGGGAGTTGCTAGAAACAAAGGTTAGGTGGTGCTGGCAATGACTCAAGGGGTGAGAACTGTAACCCAGTTAGAGACAAAAGGATGGGACGAGGCTTCTCTGATTGTTTTGATAAGGATATTCTAAAGCCTCCCTCGGGGGAAATCAACCTAACTGTAGTCCATACTTTTCCTACATGCACAAAACAATGCAATGCTATGGAAGCAAACGAGTTCACAGACAAGAAATTAAAAAATAAGATGGAATGAACACAGGTAAAACTTCCAATAACATGCAGATTGTAAGATGCAGGGAAATACTGATGTTTCTAGTAAAACCTATGGACACACAGGTAAGTTAGGAAACATTCCACAGAACATCTGGATTTCCTTTCCTAAGCATTAAATTAACTCGATTTCTGGTACAAGGAAAGTCTTATTGTTCCCAAATTCTTGGACATTGCTGGAAATTATACGAAAAACTTCAGACAGAGGCAATGAAGGAATGTAGTCTTTGATAACAAAATAACCTGAGGTTGATCAAGACTTCAGTGAGGCGAGACATGGGCATTTAAGAATGGAACAAGAAACAAAATACATAAATGTCAAAATCAAACTATTAGGCTTTTATGTGCAGCCATATAGTCAGATTGCCTGTGCACTTCAGCCAAAACTCAGATTCTTCTAAATGCTAAATCTTTCCCAAAAATTAAATTTGAGATTATTCAGGAAGCCTGACTTTGCTTTTTCAAGTCATTACAAAAGCATCACATTCAGTGAATTATCTTAAAGTTGTTGCAAATTAAAAACTTACTGCAGTCTTGGGAGTCACTTTGATGACTCCAGAAAAACTAGAGACAATTACATAATCTTAGAATATCTGCTTTTGTAATGAGCAGTCCTGGCTGTACACAAACCAGCAGAAAAACTCAGGACAGCTCTGTGGGGAAGGATCCCTCATTTCTACGTTTTGCCTTCGACCCTTTTTACTCTTGACATCCTCTCTGAAAGCTTGTCTCCTGCTAATCATTGCTAGTTATTAATCAGTGCTTAGTTCTGAAGGCACATTTGAATTAAAAATTTCTTTCTCCAGCAGGAAGTTTCAAAATCAACCATGGCATCATCTTTTGGGAAGTGTTTCTGTGCACAGGGAGAAAATCACCATCCACTGCACCCATCATAAATTTGGACCATACAAAATTACTTCATGTCTTTTTACAGAAGAAATCAAACTTGAACTTTCTGTTTAATGGAATACCAACATTTAGAAACTGTCTTCTAAGTTCCAATTTGAATATTTCTTGCAAAAAGGAGCTTTGCCCCCCACCAAAAATAAAGCAATTTTCATTTCTATTAATGTGTTGATTATATTTTCTGTGTCTTAAGTTATGACATATTGCAGATGTCAAGCAGTATATTTTAATATTCAATTGATTCTATTTATTTTATAGCACTTCTACTTTGGAAAGTGATAAGGACTCTGTCTATATAATAGTAAAATCTCTTGTTTATTTTACTAAATGAGATTTTTGTTATTTCTATTGTAACTAAACAGTTCTATATGTGTAATTTAAAGTAAAAATAATAGGCACAAGGCTTGTTATATCACCATACATTACCACTGTGTAAACACAGGAGAAAAATAAAGTAAAATCCATTTTGCAACACAGTATCATAGAAAAAGTGATATAAGTGATATTTTTTCCAAAATATATGTGTTTCATCAAAATAGTCTTGAATGTCCTCTGAAAAATATCTTTTCTAAAGGTCCTGGCTGGTAGAAAATTTTCATAAATATTTTCTAACCACCTTCAATTGCTGGCCTTTGTAGCTTTTCAGCATTCCAGTTTTCCAGACCAAATGTAAAATGGAAAGATTCATGTCTTTCTAAAAGGAGGACAAATTTAATGTAACTGTAGTTTACTGACATTGCTTATGGTCAAAGAGATTTTTGTGCTTGCAGTCAAACTTACAGTTTTGTGCATGATTGTTTTGTAAGCACATATACAGATTTTTTTTCTTTTTTTTTTTTTTTTTTTTTTTTTCTTTTTTGTTTTATATTTTTTTTTCTTTTAATAGTACAGATACTCTTTTTAACAGAGGGAAAAGGTTGACTACAATGCAAATAGGAAGACAATTTTTGGGAACAGTATCAATGTCAGTGACAACATATGTTAAATTTTCATTTAAAAATTTGTATTTATTTAAAATTTGTATTTGTTTGAGAAACCCATAGTTAAAAAAAATTCAAACTGGGAATTTCACTGAAACTGAAAGGAGATTTTTACTGGCCTGCAATGTGGGTTTCTTCTAGGTCTCTGGGTCTTTGGGTGAAACAAATAAACCCTACCAAGCCAGCAGTGCCAAGGGCACTCAAAATGATGCTGAATGGCCCCATGGACAGTGCCAATGCCTGAGGAAAGGAAGAATACCCACTGCAAACTGAAGGAAACCTTTCAGCAGAAATTCAGAAGACTTGAGAAAGTCTCAGCTGCAATTAATGGGTTGACAGAAGTTATTTTGCCAGGTTGTTTAACTCCAACCAGCAGCCAAGTCCCGTGCAGCTGCCCACTCACTTCCCCACCAACAGGCTGGAGGAGAGAGCTGAAAGACTAAAATCTAAAAAATTGGTGTATTGACATAGAGACAGTTTAATAGGTATAGCAAAACCTGCACATGCAAGTAGAGAAAATCAAGGCATCCCCTGGGCAGGCTGGTCTTCAACCACCTCCAGCAGAGCAGGGCTGCACCACACATAACAGTGCCACCAGTCCAAACATCCTGCTCTTCCTCTTTTCCCCCCAGTTTATGTACTGAGCATGATGTCACATGGACTGGAAGATCCCTTTGGCCATTTAAGGTCACCTGTCCCACCTCTGTCTCCTCCCAGCCACCTCCAGCTCCTCACCAGCATGGCAGAACAAAAAGCAAAAAACACCTGGTGTCTTTGCAAACAACTCAGCAAAACCAAAAATGTTTCTGTATTATGAACATTGTATTCAGCATGAATCCACAACCTAGGCCCATGCTAGGCATTGTGAAGAAAAGTAATTTCACCCCAGCCAAAACCAGCACACAGGGAAAGAATTTGTTTCATCTTTCTATGGAAGTGGTTGTAGAAAAGCTGCTGTTGCATTGTGGTGAGAATCTAAGCTGAAAGCTGCAGTTGCAGGGCATGGAGATGGTACCAGGGCTTGAACCACTGCTGCCAGTGGTCCATTCTGCCTGGTGTGATGCTGCTGTACAAAGCAGGCATTGCACTACACCTACAGCTCAGGCACCATGAGCTTTTCCTAAGCACAGTGTGGCAGCATGATTGAGCTCAGAGGGATTGTCATCTGGGAATTTGGATATTACAGTTTTCAATAGTGAGGTTTCTTTAAAAATGAAAAGAAAATAGCCTTTTTCTTCCTTTCTTTATTTTCTCTCCTTCTTCCCTCATTCAATAATGCTTTCTCAAAAATCAAGCAGTAGCTTCAATTAGTTAAAATTGCAGAAATGGTGTAGCTCTGTTCAGTCTTCTATCTTTGTGGCTGTCAGGGTTATGGAGACAAGGGGTGCAGTTTCTATCACTGTTTAATTCCATACCACCCACATCATGGCAGGGTGTGGTTTCAGCAGGACAGGGCAGGGGACTGGAAGCTGAAGGGACTTCAACTTTTTTGCCTTGTATAGGACTTGAATTATTAAAATAGTTTAGCTACAATAGCTGATTATTTATAAAGGTATAATCAGCTCTGCTTTAAAGATCTGCAAAGACCAAGAAACAAATCAGCTTGCCAACAATGGGAGTGAAAATTCAAAGTTACTAGGGTTCAATTGAAACACAAAGATCCCACTCCAGATTTCTCTCAGTTGTTCTACATAGTTTGCACTCCTTCAACTTGCTCAAAAAAACTCCAAACCACAGCTGCACCAGGGAGTACAGAGTCTAATGGGCAAAGTGTGTGATCTAGTGTGAAGCAGGAGGTCCTTTAGAATAGGCTTGTTACAGCAATTATAATCCTAAAATGCACTGTCTTTTCAGGTTGTTTTTTTAAAAATAAATATATGAATATACATGTACACGTATGGGTGCACATGGATACATTTATGCATATACATTCATGTGGGCATGCATGCATGTATGCACAGATATATGATTGTCACTACAAAGGATGCACTGAAAGGATGTTGATCACCAACTCCTTTGACTGTGGCCCAAAAATCCAAGTTGGAGAGCTTGAAACTGGGTGCCAGGGCTAGCATGAGGTTGTGTGCTGCCTGCTGCCAGTCTCTGGGAGTCAGTCAGTGCTCCTTGGGCAGTATCACAGACCTCTCCTCCGTGCTCCCCCTGTGCTGAAAACAAGCAGAAAGGCTCATGGAACCAGCACTGGTAGTGACCCTCAGCAAGTATTGCCACAGACAGGTACTCCAGAAACACAATTCAGCTTTTCTTCCTCAAAGGCACAGACTAGCCCTATTCAAGTGCTTAATTATTGAGGTTAATGGTGAGAGAAATTGAAGCTTTGCCTATGCCCTGGATAAATTAAAATGTCCCTGTGTTAGGAATAGGTAAAAAGTACCAGAGAACCCTAATATTTAGCTAGGCAAGCAAAAAACCATTTTGCAATTTATTGAAAGTACTTTAATGAATAATCACACTGTTTGTTTTTGGGAAAGTCTTAGAAGTCTAGTAGGCACATGAAAAAACTATTTCCTCATTAAATTTTTTGAGGGATATTAGATTAAAAATGCCTCTTGTACAGCCTTGTGCACAGAAGCTTTTTGTTGGTGTCAATAAAGTGATTAAAAAAAAAAAAAAGAAAAAAACCCACAGAATCAGGGAATCAGGACTTTGAAAGTATCTAGTGGGCAAACCTGGTTCCTGGAGAAGGGTCACTTCACCATCTGCCATCCAGCAGCTTCTCAGTTTGGGAGGGGCCTGTTGTTTATCTACCAGGTTTAAAAGCACTGCTAAGTTTTTATTTGCAGTCTGAATCATCTTAAGTTTCTGCTAGATTTTAGTGAAATATTCTGTCTAATCACAGATATGCTGAAGACATGGCATGCTGGAAAAAATGCACCAAACACTCCCAAGTCAGATTTCTTTTGACAACTGTAATGCAGGTTCAAATTTTCTGTAACAAGATACATGGGATAATTTATTAAAAACAGAAAGGAATGCACAGTTATGGAAATTCAGAGAGGATTTTTTTATGCCATTGTTGTTTTGTCTATACAGAAAATATTTTACTTCAAAGGCAGTTGTCAGGTATCTCAAGCATTTAATGGCATCTTGTCACTGCTTCAGTAGGAAAATTTAATATTGCATAATGGCTATTAATCCAAGAAAAACAGGTTTTCTTTGAATTTGAGCATTCTCTTTCAGCTTTTGCATTCCGAACATTTCAACTCAGGAATCAGCAAATGAACTTTACTAGAAATAAAAGCTGAGATTGTTAAAAGTTCATTGTGATTAGTAGACATTATGTGATTTGGCCTCAATTGCCACTAAAATTCCCTGATCAGTATTAAAATCGGGTAGAATGGAAAACTAGGGAATGAAAGCTGTAGATGTTGAAAAAACAAATTTTTTCTTTTCCTATGGCAGTGATGGAAGGTCTGTATGATTTATTACTGCTAGCAAATCTAAACTATGCATCAGCTTGCACAAAGAGCATCCTGTGGCTGCTGGAGATGCCAGAAGAGCTGCTCTATGGATACCTCTGTGCAAAAGACTAAGCTGGTGGTTCATGTGGCAAAGGCAGGTGACACTGCAGGTATGTATCTGCACAGACTCAAATTCAGCTGCTTAAAGAGGTTAGAGCCTGTAGGAGGTATGCTGGCTGTAAGATACCAAGGATATTTTGTATTACTTTTTTCTCAGTATTAGCTGGACATGAGTTTAACTTCCGAGGATCATTTTGGCTCAGCTTTGAGAGGGCAAAATAATTTCAAAGAAACTTTTGTAGATTTTCTTTATAACCACTCTCTGGTTATAAACCTTCAGATGGAGATGCTTGCAGACCTGAAGTACTGCTAGCTCTATCATCCTCATAGCTGGCTCCTGATCTGTAGGCCAGCAAATGATTTACCTGTAAGGGTGGTCTCCTGTGAGAACACACCCCTACAAGTGTATTTAGAAAGGACTTCAGTACTGACCACCCCACAAATGTGACATTAATTTGTAAAGGGGACAGGAGAACGAGCAAGAAAGAGTTCCTGGAGGATGGGGACCATGAATATACAGGAATGATACCCTGAGATAAGCTGAATGAAAATGGGGAACCTTATGCTATGATATGAAAAATGAAGGAGTTTGAAAGGCAGATATGTTCAGCAAGTGGCCAGAAGAAACTGTGTGAAGATGCAAAGCCTTTTTTAATGAATTTCTGCTGGCTGCTCCCTTACCACTTCTTTCCAAAAATCATCACACTACATGCAGTGTCAGCAAGGAGGCCTGAAACAGGGACAATCACTTCATAAAGAGCACAGCAACTCTGTGTATCTGAGATGCTTTGCAGCAGTGAGTCTGCCTGCAGATCCCAAACAGGACACTAGAAGAAGACACCAACAAGCAGGACAGGAGGGTCACAACATTGTTAACTGAGTCATTGCTCCTGTACAACACTCTGGAGTGCCTTAACCATGGGTGTGCTTGGTGAGATTCTGAGAAGAGAAGTAAAATAGATAGAACACTGTTCCATTTGCTTTGGAAGCTTCTCTGCTTTGCAAAAATAAGTTAAGGTGGCTTGGGTCAGTGAGGTGTCTGGTGATGGAGGAGTCTATAACTCTTTATGTACTTCAAATAAAACAGACATTGAATAAAATACTTGAGCATTACTTGGAGCTGGGGCTGCAATCTGAGATTCCCTCTTCCCAGGTGAGTACTGGAAACCACAAAACTGGGATCCTGCCCACTCCAGGCTGAGGATCCTGAGTTGCCTCTCTACCTGTCTTCAGTATTTCTTACTGGCTTAGTATCAGCAGCTCAAAATTCTGATTCCTCCTGGCAGACTCCTAGGAAATTTTGGCCCCCATTCTAAGACATCTAATTCAGCTGCTGCAGTGTGGCAAACAGGCTTAACACAGACTTCTGTACTTCCACTCAAGGGGCTTAGGTGCCTGCTTCAATAACTCCTCAAGATCTAGCCCTGTGACTATAATAGGACACTGTTGGAAAATGAACAAACTCCTGCTCTTGGGAGAAGAATGTCCCCGTGCTTTTCCGGTACACCAAGAAAAAATGAATATTCATTTGATCATTAAACTCAAAGTGCAGGGACTTCTCAAGAAGTACAGTACATGGTGTTAGGCCAAAGGCAGTTCTGATCCCAAGGTATTATTAAAGTTTCAACATTTTGGCCCCTACTGATTTCTTTCACGCGATTCTTAGAACTATTACTCAGACAGTCCATGTTAACTGGCAGATGCCCAATGGCAATATATAAAGTACATATTTTACCACAGTCTCTGAACTGGGTAATTGATGGATTAAAAGAGCTAGTATGAAATGAACACCAGCTTGTTCTTAACCTCCCCTTCTAGGTATGAGTCTATTATTGGTGCAAAAGAACAAACCTGTAACCCTTTCAGTGTGTTCCTAATATCTTTGACAAGTATTGTCACTATTATTTGGGTGGGGTTTTTTTGGGTTTGTTTTTGGTTTTTCGTTTTTTTTTTTGTTTTTTATTTTTATTTTTATTTTATTTTATTTTTTTTTTTTTTATTTGGAAGCTCCCAAACCTAAAGAAAATCAGAAATATCTATGCAATATTAGTAAAGAGAGGGGGTGGATTACTAGGGATGCAACTTCTGAACCAGTTGTACTACGTAATATTTCTATTGTGTAAAGAGGAAAAAAACACCACCTGCTTCACACTGCCAGGTGCAACAAGAAAAGGTTTTCCATTGGCATAAGTAGAGAAAGCACAGTTTCTTCAAAATCAATGGCAAATCTCTCACTTACTTCATATTATAATATGTACCAGAAATTTTTGTACCAATGCTTCCCTGTAAACTGCCTCTTCAAATACGACTAAGAAACAAACTTGTGAGTATTTTGAATTACATTAAACACAGGAAGCTTTTACCACTCTTTTCCTTTGGAACATTTTCGTTAGCATATCACCTGAAAAGAGACTCACAAGCCTTTTTTTTTTTTTTTTTTTTTTTTTTTCCATCTGTACAGGGATAAATTTCTGCCTGAGTTTTAAAAAATTATTTTAATGCTTTCTTGAACTGTAAAGTAAGCCAAATCTCAAACCTGGGAATCCAAGAGAAAGCAACTAGAGCTTCAAAACAAAGCAGGCTCAATTTTCACATCCATACTTTTGCCTTCCAGCAACAGACAAAAGCTCTGAAATTTCCACTCTGTGCATTGTATTTGTATATGTGTAATGTATTTTGTCAGAACAGGATGGTCAGCTCTAAGGACAGAAAAATTTAGTCAGCCTCTTTCCTCACAGTCTACAGGGTTACCGTGATTTTTTTTTTAAAGTTTCTTTAATTTGCCTTTTTTTGAAAATGTTGACCTTCTGAATGTTATATTTTATACTTAATCTCTTTATCTACACTGACAGGACCTATTTGTTTTTAAACAAAATCTGACATTTTCACATAATAGGATGAGTTCATGCAATGAGGTGCAAGAAAAAGCAATATATATCACAAGAATTTTATCACAACAGTTGGCAATGCTTCTGAGCTGTCCACAGCTCTTGCTGATTTGATCCACTTGAAAACAGCATCTAATATTATATATATACAAAGAGATGATAATTTTTTTTGTTATTTTTCTTTCTGGGATAAGCCAGTGTAATTAACCCAGTGAACCTTATTTCATAAACTCTGTCACTCCATGTGTAAAGAAACTTTAGAATCTGGCAGACAGAAAGCCAGTATTCAGAGGTGTTACTCCCTTTTTGTCCCACAGAATGATGCCTGGATTCGGATGAGAAGTAACAATACCCATTTTCTTTTTGAAATCCTTCTGAAAAAATCTCCATTTCCTTCCTGGTATTTGCATAATGAACAAAATCTTTGGCAGCCTGCCCAGTTAACTGCTTGCCACGTAAGAGCCAGGATGAATGGGAACCCTGAGAACAGGCTGTCTCCTCGTGACGGTGGAAAAGCCCAAACTTCCCAAGAATCTCTTCTTTTAATTGCAGTATGTAATCCAAATAATCAGTCTTTTCTCTGAAAAATTCCCCTCTCCCCAGCCTACTTCCTTCAAGCTGGAGAAAATCCAACAAGACTCCCTGCAACCTTCTATGTGGCCTTGTGGGGGAAAAGAGATCCCTATTGCTGAGAGGTTGTTGGGTAATTTAAACATGTCTTCATGGCTGACTTTTGAGGTTTCATTTCCTATTGCTGATACTAAGTTCCTAGGCCTTGCCTGAAAACATTCTTGCAATATTTAAAGCATATGAACATTGTAGGTAACTATAATTTTTTAAGAAAAAAAGTTCCTTTACACCTCAGTTCTCATTTTTTAATTATGATACTCTCTTCCACTGAGCAAGTCTGCAAATTCTAACTTAAATGTCATGCAAAATTCAAATGGGAATGGGAGCTGTATATATTTTAGAAAGCTAAAAAATTAAAAACTGATAAAACTGTGGTTGCTATTAGGAACTTAAATAAGCCTCAGTAATATGTTAATGTTCCTCCTATAGTATCCTAAATCTTGTAGGTGAGGGTAGGAATTTTGACATATTTTTCTTTCTCTGAACCTCACGACTTAGCTATTCTTAGAGGCACATGTATCTTCCCTAACTTGCCATACAGCTTAGTACCTCAGAAGTTACATCTTCTGTCCATATTCAATCTGCTCATATTGTTCCTCAGTAATCTTCAACACCCCCAGAGCAAATGCCTACAAAGAAACTGTAAGAATTATGGAACAGCTTCACTCCAAAGGATATGGAGCTGTCAGGATGTAGACTCTTCCATTCTGTGAGTACATGCCTCAATAAGATGTTTGCTACTTCCTCTTGAGGTACTGAGTGCTATACACAAGTCTTGGGAATGAGGACATTGTCTGTGGTCAATGGGAGAGAAAACAGGAAGGCCCTTGTGTTTGTACTATACTTGGAGCCAAGAGCTCGTTTCCGCACTAACGACAGGAAACGTTGAGCAATAAGAGTCCTGCTCCAAAAATGACATTGAAAATTAGGTGTTGTAATGCTCCCTTTAAATTATGGGAGAAAGGATTTAGGCAAATAGCAAATGAAACAGTGAATATCAAATTAGCAAGGAAATAATTTCTCTCAGGAAAATAGAAAAGTCATTACAGTTTTGTGTTTCCAGGTGAGGTTCATCAAATTCTTCTGTATTGTGTATTCCAAAGCAATAATTCTTGTCCTTGCATTCTGGTAAATCTCCCTAAAGGAGGGTCAGACTAAGCATGCTTACTGTACAAAAGCACACTGTTCAAGATCCAATAGGCTTGTTTTTGGTCAATGAGTCAACACAATTGAATTATTTCTAAAATGTAAATCACATTGTGGACTTTTTACACAATGTGCACTAAAGAAAGGTCTAGGTAGGTTTTTTGTTATTTTGGAATATTTTAACTATGAATTAAAGGTCAGGTGATGTTGTTTCCACCTTAGAGTGGAGAGAGGATAGGATGCTGCATAATCAGAAGGGAAAGGATTCATAAAAGTCCACTGAATTATACTCACTTAATTATTTAAACACTTAAGAAATAACAGACTTGATCCTCTGATTGAACTTAGGAAAAGCTGCTATACTCTAGTAATGGAACTCAGTTTAGTGTCCTCTTTGAGAATATTACTTTCATTTAGAAAGCCAATTGGGTCCAGACCACCGCAGACATTGAAGGGCATTGAAAGCACTTGTAATTATTATTATTTAATAGCATTACAATATTCTCTGGTAATGTGACATGTCAGAAATGAGACACAAACCCAAGCAAAATGGAGAAGAAGAAATAGAAACAGAAAGGAAGAAGACACAAAGTTAAGAACAACTAGGAACTTAGAAGTGAATTTCTTATTCTCACTCAGTAACTGAGACAAAGATGGAATTCTCCTAACCAAATGTCAGCACTGAGAAAATTGCATTAAGTATGGTAAATGATGAATTACCATTCCTATATAATCACTGGACAGAAGGATACACTTCCAGGAAGCAATAGATATCCTGCAAAAGAAGACAGCTGAAATAGGTGAAATACAGCTTTTTCCAGTGTGTGTAACTTTGTGTCTAAGTTTTGACTGTTGAATATACCATATTCACCATTGTAAAATCATGTGAGAAGCCTGGCTGTAAAGACAAAAGTAAACAGTGACATGTGATTGTTGCCTAAGGAATGTATTATCTTTGAACCTCTGTGCAAAAGTCTCAGTGACAATGGTGGGGAAAGGCAGGATTTGAAACTACACATTCATATTCTACCCTATAGACCATATGAACAAAATCTATCTTACTTGTCTGGAAGAATTGTATAAGTTATCAGGAAAATAAGGTAGAGAAACTTGGAATTTTAAGTAGTTTATTGACAAGATTCTTCTGTGCTCTTGTAAAAACAAAGGTACAAAATATATTACACCTTTCCAGTGCAGCCAAATGTGTCATTCCGAATACAATTCACTTTAATACTAAGCATGCAACTCACATTCATAATTGTAAATTGTAATTTGAGTATTGTAAAATATATTAAAGCAAGGTGCAAAATATCATCTCTTGGGAAAACCTCCTGTTTTAGATTTGAGACTAATCAAGCATTATATTTATATCATGTTGAGAATACTCTCTGAGCTCAATGTGAGTTTTGGTGTGGTAAGAAGAGATTGGAATTCAGAAGATACCAAGAAAAGAGAGGAGCATTTATTTGGCTTTAAGAAATGAATATAAGCTTGAATTTGAAGTTGAGCAAATGTTCTAAGGAGTCTTAGTGACATGAAAAGCAATGAAGGTATATTAATCATAAGAATATCTCTGTATTTCTTTTGAATGTAAGTTGTCAATCTTTTCTCGGTATTCTTTGTCCTTTTTCTATTGGAAAACTTCCTGTCTTTGGGATAAAGTGAGCAACATTGCACATAAAGTTTAATAAGTGGGTGTTATATCTTTATTGTTACACCAAGGTGTCTTTCCTGAGTGGTAATTAAGCAATACAGAGCCCATTGTTGGGACTATATAAGTAGGACTAGGATCCTCTTTTAGATTTATCACCTGCCTGGTCATTCATTATTATCAGATAGTTCTAGATCAGCTTCTTTGACAAGTCTGAATAACTTCCATGACTAGAAAAAAATTGTGACCTCGCTACTTCAGATTCTGTATGTGCAATTCAAGTATCTGGGTCACATCAGTGATTCCTGAGGGATATTTGGGATAACTTTTCACTTTAAAACCAGATATTTTTAATACTGTCCTTTATTTCCTAATTTTTCCTTTGTAATTCCACAGAAAAAATCCCAAACAACACTTATCAGTGGTGATTTCCAAAAGCATTTGAAATCCAAGTACAAATCTTTAACAGAGTGATTGTACTTGTTAGAAAATTATTTTGTGTAACTATCAGGTCTTGTTTTCATAAGGCAGATTAAAATTTAAAACAAAGCCATTTTTTATTCTGTTATTTTTTGGAAACAGGCTGTGTAGGATCACTCAGCACTCAGCCTGCCTACAAAAACTTTTTAAAAAAAAAGAATTTAAAACAAAATTGGTAAATTTTAAAGCGAATTAGAATGGTAACAGTGGAAATTTTGAAGAAAATGGAACTCTCAAAGTTATTGCTCCATAAATAAACTGGAAGAGAGCAGCAGGACTGGTTATTCTGTAACTGTGGGAAAGACTGCAATAAGGCACCAGGGGGAGAATCTTACAAATTCTGTGAACGTAGGACCATTCTCTGCACTAGGCACCAGGGAATACACACTTGAGACAAACCTTGTAAATGGGGAAAGCATTACTCAGGCTTTTGTTTAATAGGAAACCACGTTTCCTTAGTGCCAGTTCTCAAGGATCTACTTGTTCCTTTAGCCAGGATATATGTGCATCATCCAGGTGATGTATGTGACTGCTTGAGAGCTAAAACAATTCTGACCAGGAGCTCCTGCTTCTCCATTCAGAGTGACAACCTCTTGGGCAGACATTTACATGAGCCAATAATATTACAGAGCTCATCAGAAGGAAATCAAATAATTCCTTATAGTGGGTGCTGCAGTCCTCATTTGACTTTATTGCTGAAATAGACTGGTTTATGGGATGCTAAATCTCAGATCAAAGATCAAAACCAGGTGGTTTTATCAAAATAAGCTGGAGCTTATTTGAGCATATTGGAAGCAATAGTTTGAAGGCAGCAACACATTGCCACCTCACAGATACAACCTTATCTGGTAGTATCAGATTTACATATCCTAAAGCCTTTCAAGATCCTCAGATTCTTCTGTAGAGCAAAAAAATAATGAAAATATGGTGCTCAGGGACATGGTTCAGTGGTGGACCTGGCAGTGTTAGATTAATGCTTGTACTCAATCTTGAAATCTTTTCCAACCTTACTATGATTCTGTGTTTCTTGATGTTTTATTTTTGTTACCTAACAGTTTATATTTCTTCTGTGTGGTCTACAGTTACAGATATCATAGAATCATTTGCTTAATTAAAACCCTGCAGCCTATTTCTAGGTAGGTAGTAAGAAATTTTAAACTTTTTTCTTATGAAAGTCTAAAAGGTTTGCAATATGAGAAAATTTGACCTCATCTTTGTATTTAGGCTGCACATAAATATGCCTGCAAGATTTATGTTTAAGAAGCCCACAGACTAAGTGATGGGAGTCTAGTTGCAAAGAATTATCTGGTTTTTGAAAGTCACCTCATGTTGAATATTTTGAATCTGGAGGCATGCAGAAAGATTTCTCCTTTTTCAGCAAACACTTTAGCAAGCACATAAGTGGTTTACAGATTAAGAAATCTATTCAGTAAGACTGGTTTTTAGTTGTGATGACTTAGAATGGTGAGCCATCACTTTTTATTTAAAATTTTTATAGGATTTTAAATTTTATTGGAAAGTTCCTTGCAGTGCTGCTTACTCTACTCTAAAGAAGTGAATTTTCTGTGAAGTAGAATTGTAGGAAAAAGGATGGAGAGGAAAATCTAAAAATTATTCTGAGGTGTAAAGAACCTCAGAGGCTCTATAATGTGCAAGTAAATTGCCTAGGACTCCTCAGGACTGTCAGAGAAAGCACTAATGCTTGATGGAAGAGATGGAAGAGGTGATTTAGTGTTGATTTTTCATAATTTCTTGTAATATTTTCTTGAAGAAGTGAGAAGCACCTGTAAAATTACACAGGTAATATCTAAAATCAGATTCCTCCCATTATTTATGATAGAATTTCTTCTTTCTGTCCCAAATGGAATTTGGACAAGGTGGCAAGCATACAAATAAGTCTCCATGGATGCAAAGAACTTAATGTGAATTTTTACTCTTGTGATCTAGAACTAGAAGCAGTTCCTAGAAGATGGTGGATCTTCACAAATATCCCCTTTTTATAAGTTAATTAAATTAGCAGATATAGTAATTTGGTTGTGGTCCAGGATTTCCACCATCCAGAGTCAGCTGCAGCATCCTACTGCCATCATGTGTTCAGCTGTCTCAGGGAATAATCACACAAACATTTCAAAACCAGCTGGGGTGCTTTCACATATTTCTGCCTTTCAGCTGCTATTTTCTGCACTGTGGCTAGAGTTTCAGTCCCTGACAGAAATAGTAGAAGAGGAGAAATTGAACTTCTATCTGCAGTGTCACTGGTGTGCCTTAGTAAGCTCAAAGGATGTTATACTGCTCTGTATTGCAAGTGCCTGATAAACTTTGGCTCTAGCAAACAGAAGCTCAAAGCAAAGCTCCTGGCCATTTGGGAATTGTTGATATATGTTAAACAGAGTAGACTCTAGATTTTAGATGTTCAGGAAAAGGTTCCTATGGGAGCATAAGATTCATATCTGTAACTGGTGACTAGTCTCCAAACACTCTAGTACTTGAAGACAACGTGCCTTGAAACACTCAGTTCTTTTCCTTTTTCCTCCCTCCTCTCTTTTGAAAATGCACCAACATCACCTGCAGTTACAGCAGCTCCTCAAACTACTACTCAAATGGGCTGCAGCCTCATCAATGCAGGGATCCCTGGATTCAAAGATCCCAGGAGAATTTTCATCACTAGTTGGGGGTATGTTCATGTAGAAAGACATGCATGTTTACATATTTTAAGTCTGAGAAAGCTGTGTCTTAATGTTACTGTTATATACTGCAAGGTTTCAGTTTGAATTTGACCATGTACTTTCTTCTGGAAACAAGTCAAGGTGTCCTTATTTATGCACCTTGAGCCCTCACAATCAAAAAACATCAGTCATCCACACTCCACTCTCTAAGCTGTCCAGCTGACATTAAAAAAAAGAGTTACAGCAAAGGCACAGAGAAAATCTCCTGTCTAAATCTACTGTAATTTACCTTTTCAATGCAATACTGCTCCCATCTCTATCTCTTAATGGAATAGAGCAGAAAAAATGCTTCCTACTTTCAGACTGAAAAGGCTGCTATATTTTGGATTGTCACTGCTTTCCATCTAGAAGAGGATCCCTGCTGGTTGAGAAGTGTCCTGCTTCTGGAGCATCCTCAGGTACAAAACTCCATGTCATCCTTGCACTACAAGCACTGCATAAATGACAAAGAAAAGATGAAGAACAGAAAAATTACCAAAATTAATGTGATCCAGCACACAGTAGTGCTATACCTTGGCAGAGTTCCTGAAATCTGACGTTGTTCTGCATGACATCTTTGTCTGGAGAGATAGGGATCTGATAGATGGAATTCCCACTGATAAAGGAATTGGCTGGATGATCACACCCTAAGTGTTGTGGTCAATAACTTTATGTCAATCAGAGGGACCTTGACATTTGGTGTTCAGCCTGGGGAGGAGAAGGCTCCACAGAGGACTTCATAGCAACCTTCAAGTACCTAAAGGGCACAGGGAGCTGGGGAGGAGCTGGGGAATTAGATAAGATACACTCTGATAGTGGTGAGACACAGGCTGCCCAGAGAAGCTGTGAATGCCCCATCCCTGGAAGTGTTCCAGACCAGGTGGATGGTGCTTTGAGCAACCTGGTGTGGTAGAAGGCATCCCTGCCCATGGATGGGACTGAATGTTCAAGATCCCTTCCAACCCAAACTATTCTATGATTCTGTGACATTGCATGGGAAACACAAATAATTCACAAATAGTTAAGAGAGTCCTCTAATCACATGATAGGCAAGCTACAGATAGTACATTGCTGAACAGATATTCTAGTTATGTAGAACAAGACTATCTTTCTTTGAATTTATTAGTGCCTGAAAGGAGAGTTGTATGTAGAAGAGAAGCAAGTAAACTTCGGTAAACATGCAAAATCAAGGAAACATACAATTTATCTTTTCTGATGTAATAAGCTAGTAATGAAAGCAAACAAATGACAACAGGATAATATTTTTCCCTTAATCTCCAAGGTTGGAAACATCTTTAATCTTTTAAGTTAAAAAAAAAAAAGAAAACAAATATATATTTTGAGTGGAAGTGCCATACATGTGAAAGTGTCCACTAAGTGCATTTTTCATATTTTATTTTTTATTTTTCTTCTGTTTTCCTTAAAGTAAAACACTTATGAAATAATTATACTCCAAAGCCTTCGTGCTAGACAATTCACTTTTGCATTCTTGCTGTCATTGCCAATAGTTTATTCTTTGAAGGTTTAACCTCAGTTGCCAGGCTTAGCCTGTTAATGCTAGGCTACATCCTCTCAATCAATTTCCAGCAACAGAGTCCTGCAAAATACTGTTTGTTTTTTTAAGATTCAAATTTCATTTGGAACTTGGAGTCAAAGGAATTTGGAAAGAATGAAATTAAAATATATTTTGTTTTTACCCAGCTCAGCATGATCCATGTTATTTATTTAACCATTTAGAGTTTGAACCCTGGTTTAGAGTGCTTACAGAAACTTGTTGAATTTGGATTTATTTTAAACCTTTTATTTTTCACAGATGAATGTTTATTTCGACCTTTATCCTAAAAGAAAACTTAAAAGAAAATGGCCTCTTTGCCATTTTCTAAGTGATTGAATCAGTTACTCTGGATGAATACCTAAATTAATTTCCAGAAAAATGGGTTTGAGTCACTGACAATTTCATGATAAAGTGAAGTCAACAAGTTATTTAAAAATATAGAATTTAAAAAATGTTGCACAAGAATTTTTCATTCCAAAGCATACTTTTGAAAGAGAACTAGACTTCTTTTTCACCCATACATAAAGAAATAGGTGTGCAAACAAGAATGGACACACATATGCAGTCATGCAAAGAAGGGACTCATGGACTCAGATTCATTTTTTATTTTAGTTGCTATTAAGATATTTTCCTTCAAGTTTCACTAGCTTCCTAAGCTTTCCCTAAAGTCCTTACAGTACATTTGTTTAACACCCTTACAAGGAGCTTAATTCACAATAAATGAGAATTGTCATCTTTACACAGATTTTTCTTCCCTGTCTTATATACATTTTCATCTCAGGCACTGCCTTTTCCAGAACTACTCCCTTACTTCAAGCTACTAATGTGGGATGAGCAATTTCCAACATTGATGTTGAAAATATGAGGGGTAGAATAAGGGATATTAGGGCCAAAACCACCTCCAAACAAAACAAAAACAACAAAAAATATATTCTACCAGTAGAAGTGAGTATCTCTGTCTTCATTGAGAATTATGTCCTTTAAATCTACTGAAACCATGTGTACTGCATTGAATAATAAGCTGTTTGATTTCTGATGCCTGTGGAAGTCTGCATTTGAAAGCACATAGAGTATATTACATACCTTGATTATTTCCTACAAAATGTGGGTGTTTAGAAAACTTACAGCCCTCAGGAGAGCATTTTGGAAAAAAAATAATGAGATTTGAAAGTTCTCCTCTCTCAGTTATATTAGTAGTACATGTAGTACAATTGGAGAATAATCTGAAGAAAACATTAAAAAAACAACCTTTTTTACCACTTTACTAAGAACTTTTAGCAAGAAACATGCCATTTAACACAAAAACTCTGCATTATTTCATCAATGATGGGAGTAGAGGGAATCAGTTCTAGCTCTTTTATAGCCTTTCTGAAGTCAGTGAAAGTTTTTGCTAATTTAAAAATTGTGATGCCCTTCTATTTAACTTTCATAGTTGAGTGATTAAAATAATGAGGGTAAATACATATTTATGATTTAAAGCTAACTATCAAACCAAGAAAAAGTATTGATGTTAAGTGTGGTCTTTTGTCTAACTGGCTATTTTACTGCATGTTAATGTTGCACATAAGAATATGACATTTAAATCTGTTTTCTTAAATCAGAGGAAAGAGAAATAAATGGTGTACCTTAGAATAAGGTACACTGCTAGCTTACATGAAAGTATTTTTAGCTAAAACAATAGTGGAAACTTTCAGGCAAAGTCTCTTGAACTTTCCAGTTCTTTGAACCATGGTTCACACTGGCATGAACATGTTTCTTCTGGCCCTTAAGAGAACACATGCTGAGAGCTGATGCATCTTTTCTCATATTTGCACCAGTTAATTGTTTCAGTGAATGCTGCACATTCATCTACAACTTAATCAGGGAGTGTGATTCTCTGTATAACTTGACTACAATAGTCCAGCCTTCTTCATCAACATCATCATGTCAATAACAGTCTATTACAGTTTCTGGCTTCTTCCTTGAAAAGCCAAAACATAAGTAAAGAAAAAGCCAAATTTACTTTTTTTTTTTTTAATCTTCAAGGCTGTTCTGATCTTGCAAAGAGCACCCAGAAGCTCCAGTTTCTTTCTTTTCAGACTATTTTCCCAAACTACATTTTCTATATTGTCTTTCAGTAAAATCCTGTTGTGTAAATGGCCTTCCAGTCTGGTACATATATCTCAATTACCTACTGATTTCTTATGTGCTGGTCTGGGCTATATGGTCCTCAGATTGAGATACATAGCAGTTTTTAAGAGCAGTTGTATGCACAGTACATTTCTAATAGTTAATTTTACAGAAACAGTCATATTTAAAGTCAATAAAGTCAATATTCAAAGAGAAAAATCAGATGACCGTATAGAGTTTTGAGACCAGATTATAGAAGGATGCATGAAAAATACATAGGCTTTTAAGTAGGCTCTACACATTTTAAAGTAGGTAATTCAGAAAGAAAGGAGAGTTAATATATAAGCAAGAATTATCACCTTCCTTTCCACTTCTATTGCACACACTACTCGGGCATATATTTTTTAATATGCATATCCATTGTTTCCTCCTTTCCATGGCATGTGAGACCCTGGGCTTAAACACAGTTCAGACTGGTTTCCTGAGTGGGTTAAAGAACAAATAAACTACTACTCTCAGCAGTGCCCTGAAAAAGAACAAGCTTGGGAATCTCAGTACTCCCAATAATTTGCACCCAATTGCCCAACGCTGCTGACTGGTTTTGCAGTAGATCATGGTGTTCCTGAAATGGTGTCAAAGCACCCCTTTCCTCAGACTTCACCAACTGACCTTTGAATTCAAAAGAGCCTGGTTAAACCATTATGACTGAAAGAAAAAACAAACCAAGAAATGAATGGAAAAAATAATCAAGAAAACTATCCCAAAATGCTAGATATAGAGATGCATTGGCATACATACCAACAGCAAAAATATGCTACAACCAATAAGAATTCATGGAAAGCATTTTCTGAAATCAGATGGACAGAAAAGGAAAAAAAAGCCCCAGCTCACCAGAAAAACAAAACCCAAAAATCCTAGCAACAACAATGACTTCAGTGAGCAAAGGACAACATTACCTGGCTCCACGCCACTGGCAATTCTGTGCTTTTCAAACATCACTTGCAGCATGCTCTTCAGATTAATGATATATTATTTGAATTCTCTTTGGGTTGGAATTTTGTTCCAGAAATAACAGTTCAGATCATATTAATTTCTTCTCTGAGTTCTAGGAAAAATAGTCCTGAAAAATGAGAAGAGTTTTATGGCCTTTGAGCATTTGTGATACTGAAAATTAAGGATGGAAATATACCAATCCTCCTCTCCTCTCCTCTCCTCTCCTCTCCTCTCCTCTCCTCTCCTCTCCTCTCCTCTCCTCTCCTCTCCTCTCCTCTCCTCTCCTCTCCTCTCCTCTCCTCTCCTCTCCCTTTCCTCCACTTTAGGGTATTTATCACCTTAGCTCTTCAGGGAGGAATCCACTCTAAAATCGTGCTTTTCTTGTGGTCATCATATTAAAGCCCCAGTGTTGCTCAGGCTACCTCAGCTTTGCTATAAATTATAAGAACTGTAAGGAAGCTGGTCGATAAAAAAGGGATTAATACTAAACAAAACGATGCAAAGTGTGAATAATCTGAGTCATCCTTTAAAATGTGTGTAAAGTAGAAAAGAGTAGATCAATCCACTGCTAATAACATACAATGTTTACAGTACAACAGCACTTAGGAGATACTTATGCCCAGTTAATTCCCTGGGACACAATGAGCACTGCAGCTGCCTTGTATTTTAGGTAATTTCTCAAAGCCATAATGACAGGCTTGGTAAATGACTAGTCATTACTTAAACTAAAGAGGTGGGTTAAAGAGGCTGAGGACATTCATAATAAGGAGAATAGTAGGGATTAGGGGAAAAAAAACCAACAAAGAGCTTCTATGTAATCATCTTGTATGGGCATCTCATGAACATTTAATTTTCATTACTACACAATAACTGTACTTTTATCTTGGAGACAACTTTGAAAAAGAACCAAGTTTACTCCTGTTACCAACAGCTGCAGGTCCTTTCACTATCAACTTCATTGCAGATCTTTGTGTGCTAGAAAATGAGGCAGGAGAGATTTCCTTTTATGTTATCCACCAGTACACCTTCTGACCCTACCACTGACTTCCCAAGGTTGGCAGCTTGGGAAGACTATGTCTGGGACACCACCTTGTTATAGTCTTAGCCTCCTTCATGGCTTCCTAACAATTTCTTTGCTTCACTTTTGCCTTTCTTTAAATTTCCACAGAATTATTTTCTTTTAGCTATATGTCAGCTCCCTCAGTCTCTCCTCACAGGGTTTATGATCCAGACCCTTCACCAGCCTTGTTGCCCTTCTCTGGATGTCCTCAAGCATCTCAACATCCTCCCTAAACTGAGGGGACAGAACTGGACACAGCACTCAGGGTGTGGCCTCACCAGTGCAAGGTACAGTCATGTCACTTATGCCATTTTGCCATAAACTGTTGGTCTCCTTTTCTTTTCTTTTCTTTTCTTTTCTTTTCTTTTCTTTTCTTTTCTTTTCTTTTCTTTTCTTTTCTTTTCTTTTCTTTTCTTTTCTTTTCTTTTCTTTTCTTTTCTTTTCTTTTCTTTTCTTTTCTTTTCTTTTCTTTTCTTTTCTTTTCTTTTCTTTTCTTTTCTTTTTTTCTTTTCACAAATTATTTCATTAAGAGGTCTAGGCTCTGTCTTTGTTCCAGGGATATTTTTCCTCCCATAATTCTTCCACTGATAGGTGGTGGGCACATATTTGGGTTCCTCTACCAAACTTTTCCTGGTCTACCCAGATTCCTGGTCCCATGGAAGTTGCTGTTGGTGTGGTCCACATCTTGAAACGTCCCAGTTTGGGCAGCCATTTGTAGCAATGGGGAATAAAGACACTCCTTGCTTCTCCCAAAAGTCATTTATTGTAACGAAATGAGCATTTTAATGTTCTAAACTTGAACCAAAACATGCCCTCATTGGCTGCCTGCCACTGCAGTGCTGCTGTTCATGCATCCCTTTACCCATTCAGCTCTCTCATGTAGTCTCCATGCATCTCCTCAAAGAATCTCTGCACCTGAGGCAAGCACATGCTGGCCATACAACCTGTTCTCTAGTTACATGACCTGTTTGCCACCTCCCTGTTAGCTGAAACTTTCCCAGAGTGCTTTCCACTGACCAAGAGTGAATAAGATTTCTTGTCTCCCACATGCTAAAACAGAGTTTTCAGGAAGGATTGTAACCAGAGCAATGCTTCAGCTTTTCCTTGGTGGTGGAAATGTCAAGTCTATGGTATGGTTTATGCCATTTCCCTACATGGTTAAAAAGCCCCAGGCACCAGGCCACATTTCAAACCCATAGCCAGTCAGAGCTTGAGTTGATGCTCGTGAACAGCTGCATATTTTGGACTTTGGTGAAAACTATGAAGCCAATGCACCTATCCTGTGATACAAAAAAAATCCATAAAAGGGAAAAAAGCACGTCAGTTGAAATAGTAGAATGGAACATATCATTAACTTGCATAGGCCATTAAAACTGAGAATATTCATGACTTTTTAGCCTGAGTCAATTCATTCAGTAACAAATGGATTAAGAATTAAAGTTTCAGCTCAGCCACAGCCTCATGAGGTTGATGCAAAGATTCCTTAACAGTCAGTGTTAGTCAGACCATAGGCAACACAATTAGACAAATTGATTTATAATTAAACTGACAAGTCACTTGATTAACTGTCTTCTCTTCTTGTCTGTTTGTCATTTTTCACACAATGACCTACCTTTGAATGTACTTACTGAAGTATATTTTATGGGTATAAGCATTTAATTGCTGTTTTATATCTTTGTATGCCATTAATAATTGTAAGTCAGTAGAACAAGTAACAGTTGCCTAACTGGGTTGATTTCAGCTACAAAAATAATTCTGTTCCTCAGCTCTATAAAAAGAATAACATAAACATGAAAACTCTTCTGGGAAGGTTAAACTCAGCTGTTCTGAGTTATGTTCTTACTATAAATTATGTAGTGTTTAACAGACTGAAACTAAGAATCCCATATTCTGATACTATCTTAAGGAAAATGTAAATTCATGGCCACCTTTCTTTGCATGTGCTCAAGGAGAGGTTTGGGTTTTTCTTTGATTTGGGGTTTCAGAGTATGCAGACCTGAATATCACAGCAGCACCCTGAAAGTTATTGAAATTAGAGAAGAGTGTAGATAATACAAAAGAGGACATTTAAACTTCAAAAACAGAAAATTCTTGAAAAAGGTATTTGATTTAGGAAAATATGCAAAAAATAATCTTTTATAGTTGATAGAATCCATGTGAAAAAGAAATGACACATTTAAGAAATTAGATCTATGATAAAGAGTAACTCTCTCCATAAAGAGACCAGAATAGCACAGTTAAGGACATTCTAAGCCTACACAAGTAAACTTGGGATCAAGAAGGTTTGCAAAAATTTGGGAGAGGAAAAAAGAAGTAAAAGAAAAAAAAAATAAGATAAAATTAAAAAAAAAAAAAAAAAAAAAGTAAGAAAGAAAAAAAGTGAAACCCAGTGATATATCCTGAGTAAAAAACTGGCCCATTGAGAAACAGTTTACATACAAATGGTGTTGATCCAACCTTTCCTGGGTTTCACTCTTAAGGATTCCAGTATAGTAAAATCTTCTTCACTAATATAAGTAATCCTTTTGCTTACATTTTCTTAGTCCAGAAGATGGACATAAATGCATATTCTAAAAACAGTCAGGACTAAATTCTTGAAATATCTCTTTTCAGCTTTCTGCCTCTGAAATTCATGCCAGGACCATAAGTAACATGAACAAGACTTACACCTGGGCTCCTGAGACTGACTGAGCAACACCATTGAGGTTCTTAGAAGAGAGTGGCCAGAAGTGGAGCAAAACAGCCATGATGTTTAATGACTCTTCCTAGACCATTCTGTTTGGGCATGGCACATAGGCCAGTAAAATCACATTCTGCTAAGACTAAGACACAACCTAGGGCAAACTAAAAGACCTTCTGAATTGCTGTATTTGGGCCTTTTCGTGTAAGATTAAATCCTATTAAAATCTACAGAGAAGAACATTAGGAAATGTATCATAAATATCAAAAGATTAAGAAAAGTATGTTAAAAATGCTGGGGAGAACCTTGTGTTAAAGGTACACCAAATCACAAAAATGTAAAAGACATTTAAATCCATTTATGTGGAAATTCTAGTTTGATACAGGAGCCAAAATCAAGTCTAGTCAATCAGTCAACCCTGTTTTACAGGGTTTTTCTTTATTTTCCTTAATCCACAAAGAATTTAAAGCCTCAAGTTTTACCAGCATCCAAATGAGAGAGACAGATCTTGACAACGTGGACAAATATTAGAGATGGATGATATAGTTAAGACAACACAGAGATCAGCCTAGACTTTCACTAAAAAAGCAGATGGAAATTTATGATATTGAATGTGCACTGGTAATTTTAGGTTTTTCTACAGTTTCATGCATATATGAACTAATTCCTGAGTGTGGGGCTGGAAGAGGTGGTGCAAAACCTTCTAAGACAACATTAATATTTTCAGTGGGAATGGAAGATGATTGCATGAATGTTTTTATATGTACCTTTTTTTCTTCCTCATGGGATTCCAGTACAGCTATTTTTAAACAACAGGGAGTTTGGCTAACTTGGAAATAAAATATGAACAAATATGAACATATAGATTTTGGAAGGCTGTGTTTAACCTCCTCACCCTTCCTTTTTTGCTTTTAATGTCTATATAGTATATTAATACCCAGCAGAAAAAGGAAAGGAGAGGGGAAGAAGAAAGAATTTCACATTCCTGTATTTCAGCCAGCACATTCCGTGGGAGCACGAGTGAGGTGGTTAAAAAAATGCAGACTTTGGAATTTATGTGATTTTGGTATGCTAGCAATATGCTTCGGATGCCTTAGTAAAAATGGTTAAAGAATGTTCACCTTTTTTGGGAGGGCCAGTTTAATCTATTCAGCTCTACAAATGTCAACGTGTTTTTTTCCATAGATTACTCTGAATTAAAAGTCACATAGAAGCATCTATACACATCAAATCATGCAGCTGCTCATGCATCTGTCAGTGGGAAGTGGCAGTGCCCTTAATACAAGGCATATAATGGATGGAAGAGAAGACAGTGTGATGGCTGAGACATGGGGTTAAGGGCCAGGAACCTTGGGTACAACTCTCTGCTCTGCCACAAATGTCCTTCTGACCTTGAGAAAAAACCTCTCTCAGCCTCACCTGTAAATGCTCCTTTTTCTCACAGGGTCGTGGTCAGTGCAAATTAATTAATAGCTGTTGGGCATTTTTCCATCCCTTTAGAGAAGGCACCACAAAACATGGTCTATTCCATTTGCCCTGGAATGAAAAGTGTACAGAGAGAGGGAAAATCTGTGAAGCAGATTAACACCACCCCCTAACACCCCCAACCAAAAGCACAAACCCAAATGTTATGGGCCACCTACCCTCCTTCAATCAGACCTGCTGACACCCTGCAGCCCTTTCACATGTTCTGAAATTCAGCCCTTTCTCTTTCCTTCTGTATTTCCCTTTCCCACCCTTCCTACTCTTCCTACCTGCAAGGCTGCTAAAGTTTTGAGTGCCTCACATTTACCTGATTAAGTTAGTTTAATTGCAGGTCTTTTAACTGTTCATTCTCTTATTCCAGAGTTGATAATGTTTCCATGGCAGAAGGCAAATCTGCAGCCAGAAAAAAAATCTACATTTCTTCTCCTAATAGCTTGCAGTTTTTCTGGCTTATATCCATTAAGACAGCTGAGCAAGTAGGGAAAAAAAAGGTCCATTTAATGTTACCCAAGATATTTAAAACAACCCCATAAAATAATACATTCCCTGCTTATAAGTCTATATATAGTAATCCAAAAATATCTTACAGTAGATCAAATATTTTTATTTTCTCTACACATGGCTGACCTTTCATGTTAAAATTTTAGGAGGATTAAGTTCAGTGTCCATTCTGTATGATGTCTTTGATTGGTTATATACAATGCATGTAAAAAAAGGAACCATCAGGAGTCAGCCTTTGGCTGAAATTCATTGAATTTGCTGAATGTAAATCAATGCAGGAAGCATAAAGCCCAATCAGGTTGGGAAGGTTGCATTGCTAGAAAATACTATAGATAGAAAAAAAGAAAGCCTGGTAAATATTGAGTCCAAACAGTAATTTGAGGTTTCTGTGTCATGGTACACACAGATCAGTAGTTTATCCATTGTTTCTCTGTTTGAATAGGAGGAAATTAGTATCCTTTTAGAAAGGTATGAATTCAAATCCTCATATTTCGATAATTATATTGTTCACACTTTTTCAAATTAATGTCTCTTATCTTGTCTGAATGTGTCTCCAAACATTGGTCTTATTATGTCTCTTTATGGTACAATAAACTGCTGATTGCTACCAGAAATCCTTACACATGCAGAACCTTTGAAACTGTAACCAAGAAATTTCTTCTCTTCCCGAATTTCTTCTTGGCTGATCCAAGGAGACTGAACTTCTTGGTTTATCACTACAAGGCATACTTTCCAGATCCCAGACTCATTCTTGTTGCATTTCCAGAAATATTTCCAAGATTTTTTACGTGTAAAGGTTTTCTGATACCCTATTTCTGTCTCAGAATACTCTGTGGCTGTCTACTGTCCCTTGGCTATGAAGTACAAAGTTCTTTTTGAAGCACTGACATTCCTGAATATAATAGGATAAACGGGTTACATTGGAGTGTTATTAAGACTGGTGTGCATTACTGCTGAGGAATCACAGGGTAGTTAGAGCTGGAAGGAATCTCTGGAGATCATTTAGTCCGACCCCCACACCAAGGCAGGGTCATGTAATTAGTTTCTCTAATTACTTATGAAACTTATTCATTGATCAAATTTATCAATGAGGACTTATGATGTAGAAAATTGCAAAGAATGCAATTATAAAAGCACAGTCATATACTAGAGCAATCTGTGGCATAAAAGATATATTCTGCGTGGTAGCTGATTATAGACAGTAAAAAAATTCTCCTATATATTTTAGTTTTTGAACTGGTTAGCTGCAATAATTATAATAAATAATTATCAGTAGTTTATTTTAGCATAAAAACTGATGTGAAGACTCACTATCCATTTTATGAAGAAGCAGGATGAGAAAGATGTTGAAAGAGAAAAAATCATTTTACTCACATGGTTACTGAATCAAAGGGGCCAGCTGGCAGCATTTTCTTTATTGTTGTCAATTAGACATTGAGTTGAATTTTCTAAACTTGCCCTCCAGTTATGGTCACAAAAAATATAAAGACAAAATTACCTCTGTGTTCTAGAAAATAATTGTGCTTACAGCAAGCACTATACATGAAACCAGAACTAAATGCAGTATAAGAAAAGAACAGTTAGAAAATGAAAGGAATAAAAAAATTGGGAGGTTGCATGGACATTGTGCATTTCTTAATAATAATATTTATTTTATTAATATTAATTAGTTTGCAGGTTACTGCTTCATTTTGTAAGGATGGATTTTGAATTTTGCCATAATTGTTTCCAATTTTACTTCTGACTATTCTACAGTGTATTTTTTTGTTTAGAATCCAAGACACACATGACAGAATTTCTAATTTTACTTATTCAGTGACCTCCTAACTAACAGCAGCTTTAACATAGCCTTTAGCTAACATAAAAGAAGCTTTATATACCTAGACAATGTTATATCCCAGTCTACAATATAAGCTTGCTAAGATAAGAAAGAAGAACTTAGTATATAGAGGTGCCTAGCCCAGAAGTGGTTTAGGAGGTCTTCCTGAAACAGGGTACATTACTGGAAGCTAAATAATTTTTTTTTAATGCAATGGAAAGTCATGAAAAAAGAATAAGAAAAAATGCTCAAAATAAGCTGATTGAAATAAAAGAATTAACTGGAGATTTTGGCTTTTTCCAGTTCTAAAATTGATGGCAATACTTGCTTTCACCATTCAGCCATGGGTCAGGAGAGTAAAAGTGGTTCTCTATGAGAAATTAGTAAGACATGAGAGGATATTCAATCTCTGTGTTGCAGTTTCAGCCAGAGTGCTCAGTCTCCAGGGTGCAAACTCTTTGAACCATTTCTAGATTCACTTTTGTTGTGCTGGGAGACCAGAACACTCAATGTCCAAGAACATGCTCTGAGTTTGTTAAAGGCAGGCATTTGCAAAAAAATCCAAACAAACCCAAACACCTTCCACTAAACGTTTCATATTTATTTATTTATCTATCTATCTATCTATCTATCTATCTATCTATCTATCTATCTATCTATCTATCTATCTATCTATCCATCTATCTATCTATCTATTTATTTGGATTTCTCATGTGGAGATTTGCTTTTTGCTTTCCCATCCTGTCTTTTTACCTCTCTTCCAATTTTTCAAAACAAGTGAGTTATTATAACAGAGCCTGCTGGAAGACATCTTTCATGGATAGCAGAGCTCATTTTTACTGAAATGTTCTTTGGTCAAGCTGTTGCCTGTGGGCAGCTTTCCAGAATGCAAACTGCAGTTCTTTTAGGGAGACAGACATCCTCCATGCTGCTGTCACAGAAGAGGAGAGCAAGTTGACTATCAGAGTTTGTCCTCCCCTTGCATCCTTCCCATCCCACTCTAAGAGACCTTCAGAGCTTTTTCTCAGTGACAGCACCAGATGACCCAATAGCCAACCTGTATTTTGCTGGTTCTCCCCAGTGGAGATGTTGTGTGCACCTGGCAGAAATGGAAAGCACAGATCATGGAACATGTGGCTGTTGCCAGGAATGTGCAGCCAGGAGAGTTTCTTTCTGCTAAAACACAATAAAATTTAGCATAAAATAAACTCTTGATATCTTGAATCTTCAAATACTGTTTGCCACAGACTAAAATCTCCTGGACTTAATCCAGCCTATATCCTACACTGAACCATAGGTTAAATCTACTAATCCCTTCATTATGTATTTGCATATTGAAGGCTCCAATCAGTCTTGTCTCTGTTTTTTAAAATAATAATGTGCTGGCTGACTAATAAACTGTTTGATACAAGTAGCATTTTTCCTTCTGTAGTCCACTGAGTTCAGTGTATAACCTAATTGCTGATCTTACTTTGTTCCTACTCATAATTTTCAAGCTTGCAACCTAAACAAAGGTTCTTTAAATAAAAGTTTAAGACAACTAAAAATGCTGCCTGCTTTTAGAAACACAGAGTTGTTTAAATCCTAGTCATTTAGCAATTTACAGGTGATTGGTATATTTGCTTATATTTCTGTTAAAAAAATTAACATCTAAGCATTTTATTAAGCACCTATTACAAGTGACCAGAGCCTGAAGTCTTGAAAGACTCCATTTTACTCATAGAGCATCTCCATCATCCAACAACTTTGTGTCCTGAATGTGGATAATAATAAGTTATCAGAGTTTATTGGTATCTATAAACAAGATAATGGAATACCAGTTTTTACCAGCTGTAAATGGTGGCCCTGCGTTCAGATACTTGCCTGTCCATGGAAAAAAGGAAAAATTCTGATTGGAATTTTTCTGCCTGACAGATTTCAATCCTTTCGTTTGATTTCTCTTATTTTCTTGTGAAATATCTGTAGAAAATGCTTGTTGTGAGGTTATCAAAAGGGTCTTCCTTTGTCTGATGGAGTCTTCAGAATAATAATAAAAACCTACATGCACACACAAAATAAGTGAAGGGAAAAAAGGAAAAAAGCTCTAGAACACTCATTGAAGCTCCATGATCAACAACTTTTTTTTATTTGTTTGTTTTAATCTTACTTCATTCCTGCTATTGTACTCCCTGTAAAGTGTTCAGTTATTAGCACTGGAAGAAAACAGGACAATTACATGTTTTGCATGTCTTTTATCTGAATTAAGTTCATATGTTTCTGTAAATGCTGAGATAGTAATGACTTCAATTGGAACTTGGCATCTCATCCATCTTTCCCCCCAGCATTTAGGGAAATTGACCTTATCATGATGACATTTCCATGCACTAACACAACATGCAAAATCACCAGGGAAACTGAAAGGGAGGGAGACTAGAAGGAACTTCTGGTGTAAAACAGCTTTTAAAGTGAATATGCAAACTCAGACATTGGTAGGTTTTGGAATGGATGCCCAGTGTTATTTTTTGAAGGGACATACTGCACTTTGCCCAACCAAAAGCTAGGGCCAAGTGCTAGAGCAAGGGAAAGGAAATGCTAACCTGTGTCAGAAAAGAGAAAAACACAGCTTTAAGAAACCAAGACAAAAAGGGAAGTAAGAAGAAAGCCACATGTTTTTTTTTATTTTACTCAGAAAAAAAAATACCTAGTCCACCATACTCTGTGCAAAAAGAAATACACTGACGGTTTTTCTATCATAATCTTTATTAGGAGAGACAAAAAAGCAAAAGAGACAAAATTCAAAAAAGCAAGATGGATAAAATATCACTCTAAAACCAAGGGAATGACTTCCAAAGAATGCCTCAGAATGGGTCAGCTGTAACCCACAAATGTTTGACAGTTTGCTTTAGCTGATGTTTGGTGATTAACAGTGGTAATAATAAACTAGGCAATCATTACCAAAACCAAGGCAACTTCCACATAACTAATAAACATTTTACCAAGCTCAAGAGGAAATCTAAAAGTAAAAGAAATACATCATGAATAGCTAGAAATCTTATCTTGTTTATGCTGAGTTTTCCCAGGCACTATGTGTCTTCTCCAAAGACAAAGGCCATGATGGTAGTCAAAAAAGCAGAGGATTTAACACTCATGCAGCTATTTAGTGTTGATTATGAACATCAAAGTTTTTAAAAGGCCTGCTTTTAGAATAAAATTCTGCTCAGTAGGAGTTTCAAGTGGCACAGAGCCCTGGTGGTCAAAGGGGAATAGATACATGTATTTTCCCTGGCAAGCTGTATTTCAGCTGTGAATTAGCTGCTTGTGTATATTCACAGAGAGGAAAGGAAGAAGGGCCATGAGATGAGTTCAGATCCTATGGATCTAACAGTGGGCTACAATCCTAATTTTGATTTGTTGGTAAAGGATATTTGGGCAAGCTTCTTTTGTTTCTGTGGGATCTATCATAATGTTTGCCAGCTGCTCTCAACTGTGTAACCTGTGAAGCTTTCAGAAATAAATAGAGAGGATCAATTTAAATCTAATAAATTTAAGTTTTGTTTTAACACCAATCTGCTTTAGCAGGCATTTAGGTTGAAATGAGGAGCATGATAGATATGCTAAAGTTTAGATGATTAACATGGGTTTTAACACTGATATTAGTGGAGGGTTTAAAGAACTGAAATATTGGAAAGATTATGTTCATGCAATTACACCTGAGAGACCAGAGTACAATTTTCAGATGGTTTTATTGCCACTATATTTGATGGATACAACTTGGTTGCCTGCCTTTTCTCTCTTCCTCTTCCTTCATGCCTCCTGCTCAGTGTGTTAGTCTCTGTTAAACATATTTTTAGGCTCCTTGATGTTCCTTTTACACTGTGTATGTTATAACTGTCCTGTCCAATCGAGGATCAATAATTCCCTTGGGCTTTAATGTGCCTGAATCACCATTTAAGATTTTGCCCTATCACAAACAGAATGGCAGTGGTAACTCTTCAATTGTTAAAGAGGAAAGCCACCTTCATACTGAATTTGAATGAATTTTGGTTTCAGTGTGAATTGCTGGCCTCATCTCTTACCAGTGAGGGAGTACATGAAAAGTCTGTGCAAAAATTCTGTCTCTGAGAATAAATGTAGCCTAACTTTATTAAGCCAAGTCTATGTATATCTCCATAAAAATATAATATTCTTTAATTTACACAGCTGCATATTAAAACAGTACATTTGGAGTTATTACAATGTCACAGACACAGTTAATGAAGAATCAGGTTGTCAAGCATAAATATGTTCAGGAGACATTGAATGTGTCCCTGGTTCAAGTAGTAACTTACATTCTAGACCTGGTCAATTCACTTGTTTTCTTTTTGAACACTAAAGAAATTCTTTGAACAACTCATTTACCTTGCTTGTATGGACAGAAACACTGAACACAAATAGGATATTACTTGTAAATTCTGGCTACTTTGCTATAGAAATTTCCTCTTCACTTCATGGGTCAGTGATTTCAGACAACTGAAAGCATTGAATTAAAGTCCATTTAAAGCTGTTGTTCATGTCATATCATGGTAGGAAGTAAACTTACCAATTACAGTATTTTCCAAATAGTTGCATCAAACAGCACAAGAACACAAATATCCAAGGGTTCTGTGTTTCATTTTCCAAAGACAACTGCAGACACCTAATTTTTAATGGTGAAAAAGGCTCAGCCACAGTCAGCTGAAATATATACATAATATAATTTTTTTACCCTTCTCTCATGGCAAAATTCTGTAGGAATTTAATTTAGGTATAACACTTGAGCAATGTCAGAAGAGCAATACCACAAAATAACAGGGTCCTGTTCCAAACAACAGAATGAAGATTTCCAGAAGCACATTCTTAAAATCTGTACTGCACCTTGCCTTGCACAGCACATAGCTTCACTGATTTTGAAAATCAGCAGGTTTATGGGTGCAGCAAGATATGCAGTGCCCAACAGCTCTGATACACCATATTACCAAATGCATGGACAAAGCTGTACCTCAGGAACTTAGGACTGCTGCACTACCCACAAGTACTGCAAAAAAGATCCTCTATGCAGTAATTGCACGCCGTCATTCAAAATGGCCTTACACAAAGTTTTTTAAAATAAGTAGTATTAGTGTTTTAAAATCATGAAAGAGTCAATCCTGCTAATGTAAATGGTCAGAAAATCCAAAGATCTGATAAGAAGCTTATAGTAATGGCTGAGGATTTCACATTCAATTTGCTTGAATATTAGAGATCTGAAGAAAGACAAGATAATGACACTCTTGAGATCGCAGATGGGGTTTTTTTTCCCCCTATGAAAAATTCATAACTGCATGGAATTGGGATGACAGAGTGTTAAAATTGGAAAAGCTACAAGATTCTTGATTTTAAGAAGCATTATTATCTGCACTGATGCATCTGGAGCACTGTTTTCCAGCAAGTGGCAGTAGCAGCTGGCATGGAGAAGTACACACCCAGGCAAAATCAGTCAGTCACAATTTAGAATTCAGTAAAATTAAATTAAATAATTTTTTAAAAACTTTGAATAAAAATGTGCAAGAATCAGATCCTCAGCTGCTATAAATGAGACCACCTGGAGCAATGTGTTCAGTTTTGGGACCTCCAAAATAAGGATGTGGACCTCCTGGAGTGAGTCCACAGGAAGCCACAAAGATGATCAGGGTGCTGGAGCACCTGTGAAGACAGGCTGAGACAGCTGGGGCTGTTCAGCCTGGAGATGAGAAGGTGCCAGGGAGACCTCACAGGATTTTCCACTGCCTAAAGGTGCCCTACAAGAAAGCTGAAAAGGGAATTTTTGCAAGAGTATGTAGCGATAAGACATGAGGTATAGGCTTCAGACTGAAAGAGGGTAAGTTTATATGAGATATTAGGAAGAAATTCTTTACTGTGAGTGTGGTGAGGCACTGAAACAGGCTGTCCAGAGAAGTTATGGATGTTCCATCCCTATCAGTGTTCAAGGATAGGTTGGATGGGATTTTGAGCGACCAAGTCTGGTGGAATGTGTGTCTGCCCATAGCTAGAGCTAGATGATCTTTAAGGTCCCTTCCAAGTCATACCATTCTATGATTATATGAATTCTAGGCAGATCTTGGAGTTATGTGAAGGTCTCCCAGCTGAAGGAGTAATGCAAACTAGAGTCAAATGGAATTTTCAGGTGGAATGGCAAGAGTGTGTGACAAGTAGCAAATTAATTACTTTTTCCTTGTTATGACTGTCATATGATTTGAAGCATTATTGAAGATATCTAATGATCTTGCATTTTTCTGAAACAGAGCTGGGAACAGACCTGTAATGTAAACTCAGGTTCTGTGGCATCATGTGTTTGTTAATTTTTTATTTGATAAATTTTTGGATTTATGCCTCATGGTACTGGGCTGATTTCACTGGGATTATACAGGAAAATGAGAATCTGGTCTAAGACACTGTCAACAGCAATTCTCCCATGGACTTAAATAGGATCACATCAAACTTGAAACATTTTTTCCAAGGAATTAGATTAGATGTTTTTAATAACAGTCTTCACTGTTCAAAATACATACAGAAGTTAACCAATCTGTGCAACTTTATCTTGCTTGTACAGTACTTTTCAGCAAATCCCCAGTAAAAATATCAAGCTAACTCCCCCATATTGTATTGAAATATTCTTTGTGTTTGATTTTTCCCTCTCATCTTATTGCATGTTTTGTGTGGATTTTAAATCTCTTTTATTTCTTCCTTACCTTCCATGTGCTGTTTTTCTTCATTGCATTTCCAGACCTAGTTATTCTGAAAATCAGGATCTGTGTTGGTATGGTTGGAATTCAGTGATTTTCCATAAGCATAGAGATAATCAGCTAGATTCCTGCTCACCCTTTATTCTGACCAGTGAAATGTCACTGTGTATGTGATAAATTACCCAGTTTATATCTGTGGCAGAAATTTGGAAAATATCCATCCACACACAGGAAGGAGAACAAATGTTGGACTGGGAGACCTCTGCATTTCCATGATGTGTGCCCAAAGATTTTCTGTCCCAAGGGGGATGAGACTCCAAAGACCTTGCTCTGTGGCTGCCTTAGCCCAACTCAGATTCTGAGATATGCTTCAGCTTCAACTGTGCTACACTTTGAAGTTGCTCCATGTGATCTCCATGCTATTTCTACTTTTTATCTTGTCATGAAAAAACAAAGCTTTCAGTCTCTTACAAAAAAAGCAATTAAAGAACTAAAAAGCTTTAAGCTCATCGATCTTCATAAACTTTTGTTACTTTTCTAATCACAGCTACCCAGAAAAAATAGGTGAGGCACAAAAAAGTCTATAAAAACTGAGAGATAGAGTAATTTATGAAAGACTGTTGATTATTTATGTTCCAGAAAGTTCTGGGGCTTCAATAACTTCTAGGCAATTTCAGCTGCTGAGAGTGCAGGCTGGCATAAGAACATCACCTCCACTGTTCAGTAGGTCTCTAAGAAAATGTGTTTTTCCCCTGCTGCCATCAGTTTAGTCTAAACTAAAACTGAAGTATCCTTTAACATATATATATATGTGACAAATTATATAAAGCTTCATGAGAGAAAGAGGGTACTCAGTGGCACGTGCTTTTTATTTGCCAGGGATTGCTATTGAAAGTGGATTTTGAAGAGCTATTGCTATACTGTGTTATAAGCCATGCAAATATGACTTGAGGATGTTTAATGTTTGGGGTCTTTCTTGGTCTCTTCCTTGTTGTTTTTTTGTTTTGTTTTTTTTTGTTTTGTTTTGTTTTGGTTTTGTTTTTTTTTTGTTTTTGTTTTTTTTAAACCTTTAAAAATCCTTTTTATCCCAGGGAATTTGCTCTACATTTTAAGCTCCTCAGTTTATATACTGCACTTTAACTTTCAGTATAAAATAACTAATTGTTTTGGTGTCATCAAGCACTGGACATAAACTTCTGGATAAAATATCTAAAGTCATACTGGTTTCTATTTTTGCTGCCCATAACAGAAGGGTGTGACTACTTCTCTCAGCTTACGGCTTTCCCTACTTTAATGTCCTGATGTGATCATCAAAGGACAACTTAATTCTTGAATGTTGTTTTCCTTTAAAAAGAATTCAAATGTGCTAAGAGGTAAAAGCTGGCAATATACAAATAACAACAGAAAATTCCTCTTCAACAATCCTTTTACTGGGTTACTTGAGTACAAATGCATTTATTTTCTTTTCACAGATATGTTTTTTACATTTTAGAACAAGAAGCCAAGTGTCTAAATGCAGTGGTTTTTATCCCTAATCAAAAAAGATGAACTGTTTATTTGAGGGCAAAATCCTGCTTTTAATTACATTAGACATAATTTTGCCAGTAGGCTTTTTCAGACTGGAGGAATCTTTATTATAATAATAATGATCTAACAAATAGAAAAAGAAGATAAGTGCCATAACTCGACTGTTTGCAGGATAAAAGCATACCAGAGATATATCTAGAAATAGCATATTGTTTCAACTCTAGACAGTTCAGCTTGTCAACTACAACCTAACTTCATACAAAAAAAAACCCACAAACATATGGAGAATTTAAAATATTGCATGTCATGGTTTAACCCCAGAAGGCACTTAAGTACCTTGCTCCCTGGTGGGATGCAGACTTGGAAAAAAAAAAATAGCTATCTTGGGTTGAAATAAGAACTGCTTAATAATTGAAGTAAAAGAAAATCCAATAATGCAAATAATAAAAATTATAGCAGCAGCAGGAACAACAACAACAATAACAACATCAGCAACAACAATAATGAGAGACAGAGAAGGGAATAAAATCCAAAAGAAACAAGTGGTGCTCAATATCCCAGCTCTGATGCTGTCTGATGCTCAGCCAGTCCCTGAGCAGCAATTGGTGGCTCCCAGACAACTCCCCCCAGTTTTCACACTGGACCATGTTCTGTGGTATCCAACATCCCTTTGGCCAGCTTGGGTCAGCTCTCCTGGCCATGCTCTGTCCCCTTGTGCACCTCCCCACTGGCAGAGCATGGGAAACTGGAAAGTCTTTGGCTCAGGGCAAGCACTCCTTAGCAACAACTAAAACATCACTGTGTTATCAACATTATTCACATGCTAAACCCAAACCAAGGCTACTAAGAAGAAAATTAACTCTATCCCAGCCAAAACCAGGACATTGCATGAACTAGTATTTCAATTATGACAAACAGAACCTATTTCTATGTTTATCCTTACCAAATGCATGTCACATGTGAAAAAATGTGATTTTGTTTTTATGCTATTTTAAAATTAGGAAGATTTAGGGATTCCCTAATGATCCTAAAGCATTAAGTTTCAGCAAAGAAATTGAGCTCTTCAAGCTTCTGTTCCTTCAATTGTATTTTCAAAGCATATTTCAGCTATAGAAAGTAGTGAGAGCCATTTAATTTTAGTTGCCTCTCAAGATTACCAATCAGCTTCCTGCCTTGGTAACTGTACTCTGAAAAAAAAGAGATTTGCTCATGTTGCAGAGCAGAAATCACAGTCACTTCAAGTTGATGGAAAGACATCCCCCCGAGGTGATGAGAACCAGGTTATGTGTGATGGCAAAGATGCTGCATTATATCAGAGTCCCACAGGTTTGGGCAGGTATACAATCTTCTTTTTTATGCACTCAGCTGAGAGATGAGTAAATAATGAACAAACAAAAGAATATAGATGATAGTTTCACTTGAAATTGAAATGGCAGCATATACTTAACTTTTGGCATGGATACTGGGGCCATGGCTTTATTTATCTCTTATTTAAAGATTTCATCATTAAGTCCATAATGTGTGTGCAAGTCACTTAACCTCTTTGTGCCTTAGCTTTTGAGTTGCAACATTGTGATAAAAGGCTTGTCTGTCAGCATATATAATATGCATATTCAATTTCTCAGGTGCTTAAATATCAAAATAATGGAAGTCCTGTGTGCCAAAGACACAATGTATTAAAATGGCACTTTTCCTGCCTGCTTCATTAGTGAAATTGAGAAGCCTTTAGCTGTGAATTTAAAAAAATCTGATAAAAAAATCGATAAAAATATGTTTGAAGCATCTGAATTGTTGGCTTATTTATTCCATGATAATGTTGGGACGGTACAATTTCAGAGAATCTGTGGTGATTCTGCACTTAAAGTATACTTTTTTTATATAGCATTTAGTAAAAGTACAATCTGGCTAAGGCCTAATTTCAGCCAAGCAACCAAAATTTGCTTTGATGTTCAACAATGTAAACATTCAATAATAATATTTTAGATAGTTTTCAACTTGGATAATAAAGGATTTAAGAGAACATTGATAATTTCTACTTGCCTAGCCTTCACCAGTGCTACCAAGTTCATATTACTGATATATTTCTCATTTTTTTACTGAAAATTAAATAAAATGAATAAGCCATCTTTACCTAGGTAATAAAATTTGGCATAAGTATATGTGAAGGCAGTTAGAATTGATTTTCAGTAGCACTATTCACTGCTGTGGAGTCAGAAGAGCAAGTGCCACAAAACTAGCTGTTATCTTGTGTCCAGAGATATAGAGCATTTGAATAACTGGATTTGTAAGAGAAACTGGGGGAAGAAATGAGGTCTAGAACTTGAGTTCCCTCAGGGAGCTTCTGTGTTTCTTAATTTGTACACTGTGGGCATATTCTGACTGTAATTTTGTTACTACATCTAGCACAGTAAAATTTAATTTCAGGTAAGATTCCAACATACATAAAAATAATTCTGGATGGTGCTGCATTACAGGAGAGGTACTGCAGTCTTATTATCCACTATAAAGTCTAAAAGCTGGCAAATTTCTGACCATTTTGAGCAACACTGCAGCTCTTTGGTATAGATAAGAGAGGTGGATCTGCTTATGTCTGGGTTTCCACAGCATCCAACTGATCCCAGACAAAAATCTCTCTGTCTGCTGAGCAAAACCTGTAAGCTCCAATAGGTATATTAATGTAAAGCTTGTTGTCCAAGTAGATGCATTATTTTCTTGCCTTTTCCTTTCTCTCAACTATATTTTAGTTCAAAATTGAGGTCGGAATAAAGTTTGTAAGGAATTTCAAACATCCTTATTTTCACTCCTAGAATTTTGGTAGCTACTTCTTTTATCTTAATATTGCTCTGAGATCTTGATTTATATCAACTGATGACTCCACCAATTGAACTTAAATTGTCTTAACAGGCACAATAGTTTTGAAAATTGTTGAAAAAATAAAATGGTGCATCCGAACAAACTAAAAAGTCAGTAACACAGTTTAAAGTGGGATTTTGCAAGCCTCATCTGTGCACATGAATTTGCATTATTGTGCCCAGTGATGAAAAGTATTGCTGCCTGCCAACTATACTTCAAATATTTTTCAGCCAGTTTTTGAAAGCTATCTTTGTGTTCCAAAATTGGAAAATGAAATTTGCCTAATCAGAAGAAAAATATTAAATTTATTTTTACAAAAAAGCAACCAAAAAAAAATAAATAAATTGGAAACTGAAATTGTTGATAAAATAAATATTTTGCAAACCAATGACATTTTTTACTTTCTGATCAATTATTCATAAAAATAAAACTTTCTAAAAAGGCTTTTTATCCTGTCATTTTCAGTCTGGTCAGTACACATTTTCTATTTCACCAAAAATCCTATGTGGTATTTCAGACTAGAGGAAATAAAACTTATGGAGTGATGTTTTTCATTGAATGAAATGCTGCAGTTTCCTACACAGAGGTGGATATTTGTGCTAGAAAAGATCAGTGACATGGAAAAGGCTGACTGGGATGAGGCAGGATATGATGAACAGTCTCCAACCCAGAGGATGGCAACAGATTTGGGCTTGATATTGGTCACAAAACCAGAGATATTCAGCAGAGATTTTCAGAGCTACGTTTCTGTCACGATGGGAATTCAAGTTATCTAAAAACACGTAGCAGAGAACTTATTTTGCTGTTCCAAAGAAGTTTGTAACATTTTGATTTTCATTTGTAAACCTGGCAATACAACTCTAAACTTTCATGACTAGTGAGAATAAAAGAAACATATTGTCTGGATAGAATCATGTTTATGAGATACACCTTAAAAGTTTCATTTCAGTCACACTGGAAAGATACCAATGTATTATCTCCAACTAGTTCACTCATGCAGTTCACTGTCCATTTTACAAAACATGGAAAAGTTTCCTTGGAAACAGATTTCTAAGAAACACACTTTTTTTATCCTAATGGGAAATTGCTTTACCAGTTTTTGGTTGAATTCAGAGCTGGTACAGGCATGTGCTTTCTGCATAAAACCTTTCCTTACTTAGCAGGCCTCTAGTACATTTAGTCCAGAACATACAGACACCTCTTGGTGTCTAGTGACCAGTCTCCCTGTTACATTTCTTTCAGGCATTATCTGTTTCATATGAAAGCTCCATCATTCTACAGACCAAATAAATTGGAAAGTGAAGTACAACCTTAAAATAAAGAGACCATTTTGCAAAACAATCACCATTCCTCTCTGCTGGCTATAAAGAGAACTGAAGGGAGAAACCCAGGAAACTTCCCTCCCCATATGAATCCAGTTACCAGAAAGCCCCTTTAAAGAAAAGCAAAACCAGAATATGGCAGTTCTGTCCTATAAATGATCACCTTGTAGTCCCTGATCCCCAGTCAATGGCATGGACTGATGTATACAATTTACTAAAGAACAAGATAATGCTCTACTTATGATTTGACTCTCTAAGTCAATTGCCTGAAGAACAGAATTCTACAGTACATTTGAAAAAACAAGCAAACAAAAGCACAACATAAGATCTGCATCTAGCACTAAAAAGTAAAAATCGTTGGTGGTTTAATTTAATCTCTGCCTGTTTGCCAAATAACATCAATTATCCTGTGAATCATCTGACCTCATTTAACACTGTCATACTCCATACATCATTGAGACTGTGACCTCAGATGTCATGACATCAGAGACCACCAGTCAGGCGGCCAGAAGACCTACATGCTTGTGCATGAGCTTTTCCAACATGCTAGCTATTAATGATGTTCAAGCAAAGAAAAATATCCTAGCATTTCACAATTATCTTTCTTTAAAGATTAGAAAGGATTATGTAGAACATATTTCCTTTTAGTTCAGATTTATTATATATGACTTGTTATATTGTCAGTCAGTGCAATATTATTATAAAAATCATCATGAAGGCATATTTGAACATAACATTTATTTCATTGTACCCATGAAAGAAAAAAAGAGTTATTAAAACTTGAAGAGCAAAGATGTGTCAGTAATTAGGAAGTTCTAGAAATAAGGCTGTCTTCTCTGTCAGGAGGGGTGTAGGTGTTTTGATTTGGAACAATTTAAAGGAGAATACTCTAGAAGGATTTGTCTCCTCTAAGGATTCCAACAATTCCCTTTCACCAATAACAAATTATTATTAATAGATGAAAGTGAAAAAACAACAGCTTATTAACAAAAAGAATGTCAACAGGCAGGAGGGGGAAAAAAAAATATCAAACCCTTGGACCTCACCACTCCACTGGAACAAAGAGAGACCTGGTCTGTAATGTCTGCATACTGTAATTTCTCAAACACACTGACATGCAAATTCAAAAGTGACTATTAGAAATTAAAGGACATCAAAATTGGGTGACTAAAAATATTAATTCAATTACAACAAGTTTTGGCACTCTTCTTGCTCCAGATGTCTGTTTTAAGTTAAATATTGGGCATCTTCCAACACAAATTTTAGCAGTTTCTTTGGTGGAAAATTGAACGATGCAAGTGTTCTGATTATTTCCAGATGTTTTATTGATAGCTGGGTAGGTAAGTACTGTAATCAAATAGCAGAGACCACAAAAATGAATTTGTCAGAAAAAAGACATACAAGCAGACATATTCTAGAAATCCTTTGTTTTTAGCACATTATCTGTGATGAACTAAATACAATTTTCTGGAAGAACAGTAGACATTTGCCAGAAATGACAAAAACTGTTGTTAATTCATATACAGAGAGAGCCATTAATAAAGCAGTTCTTTCTATTATGAAAATATCTAAGATATGCTAATTATTTAGAGGTAGCTGTTAGAAACAGCCCTCCCACTCCACACCAGCCTGTAGGGATGTGTGGAGACCATCAGCTTCAGCCTCCTCTCCAGCATGTTTCTGCAGTTTGAAGGCTGTCTATCCACATGGATTATTTCCAGGGTCTGGGAAGGATTAGAAAAAGTGGAGAAGCTCTTTTGCAGATTCCTTCTCCTACACCAATATGATGGCAATCTCACTTTAGCTGTTAATGTGGCAGATTTTCAGGCTTTCATTTAATTTTTAAAGCCTTTGAAAAGGCTTAGGGTCTTGATGCAGCTCAGTTCTGAAAAACCTCACATATGTGACTCTCATTTGTCCATGTCTTGAAAATTCCTTTTTATATGCCTTTTTGTACAGATTCAAGTTATGAATCTGTTTCCTCTTCCATTTTACAAATCTTCCCAGAGTCTCCAGAATCCTCTCCATGGTTCTTTTATCAAGACTGTGCCTTTATCTCAGATGTAGTAACCAAAAACACTGATTAGGACAAAAGCCTATTTATGGCATAAAACAAAGAATCTTTAGTTGTCCTATTCAAGTTACCCTTCATTGCATGTTTTTTCTCAATTTCTATCCCTTCAGCATGTTGAAGTATCTAAAGGCAATAATAAAGTTTCATCTTGTGTTCAGCAAAGTTTAGATCTTTTATCAGTGCTGGGGGTAACAAAGCATATGGGAATGTCACTTTTGTGATGCCTTAGAGTTCAGTTACAATTTCTGGCTTCCTTTTGCCTAGAGATTGGCATCTATATAGCTGTTAATACCTAATTTCCTCATCCATCATCAGATACTGACATATTTTCTTGTATTGCAAAGAAAGCACACAACCATCTCTTATTTTTAACAACAATTGATTCAATAAAAGAAAGACTTGAACCCTAATGATAGGGCTATAACAATACATTTTTAAAAGATAAAGCATTGCTTTTTAATTAATTTCTAACTGATGATTGTTTGGCCTCAAGTTTTTCACAACTCACAACACGACGACATAAATATTGTATAATTCCTTATGGCATATCCTCTGTTATAGAACTGCCATATACCTGGATGTTTTGGGTTTCTGTGGCCTAGTTTTTGTTAGCAGGGGGGCAATGGAAATGGCTTTTGTGAGAAGCTTCCTCCATGTCCAGCAGAGCCAATCCCTGGTGGTTCCAAAGATGGATGTGCTGCTGGTCACAAGGCTGGGCCAATTAGAAATAGTGCCAATGTCTCTCTGATAATATATTTAAGAAAATAAGAAAGGAAAAAGAAAAAGTTATTTGCACAGTTGTAATTGTGGCCAGAGAAGAGTAGAGTGAGAAAATGTGAGAAGAACAACACCAAGGTCAGTGGAGAAGGAGGGGCAGGAGGTGCTCCAGGCACTGGAGCTGAGATTTTCCTGCAGGCTGTGGTGAGACCATGGTGAAGCAGCTGTGCCCCTGCAGCCCATGGGATCCATGGGGGATGCAGAGATCCACCCACAGCCAATGGGGATCCATGTGGGATGCAGAGATCCACCCACAGCCCATGGGATCCATGGGGGATGCAGAGATCCACCCACAGCCCATGGGGATCCATGGGGGATGCAGAGATCCACCCACAGCCCATGGGATCCATGGGGGATGCAGAGATCCACCCACAGCCCATGGGATCCATGGGGGATGCAGAGATCCACCTGCAGCCATGGAGGAGCCCTTGCTAGAGCAAGTGGATGCCTGAGAGGAGTCTGTGACCCAGTGGGAAATCCATGGAGAGAGGTCCCTGTTTCCAGGCTGGAGCAGCCTGTCCTTGGAGAACTGCACCCTATGGAAGAGTGACCCACACTGCAGCAGTTTTGGGAGGGCTGCTGCCCCTGGGATGGACTCACATTGCAGCAGGTCACAGAGAGCTGCTGCTCCTGAGATGGAGTCATGTCAGAGAAGTTCATGGAGAGCTGTCTCCTGTGAGAGGGACCCTATGTGTAGCAGGGAAAGGACCTGTCTCTCTGAGCAGCAGGAAAAACCAGGAGTGATGAACTGACCATAACCCCCATTTCCCATCTCCTTCCACTGCTGGGGGAGGAGATAGAGCTAGGAACTAAGGGGGAGGGATTTTAAGGGTTTTTTTTACTTCTCATTGTCCTGGTCTGATTTTGTTTATAATAAATTCACTTCATATCTCTAATTAGAACCTGTTTTGCTCAAGATGGTATTTGATGAGTGATCTCTCCCAGTCCTTATCTCAACCTTCATTTTATTTTCTCCTTCCTGTCTGGCTGTGGAAGGGAGTGATAGAGAAACTTTGGTGGGTGTGTGGCATCCTACCAGCATCAACATACAACACTGGATCACACAGAAACAGGAAAGATTAAAGCAAAATCAGAGCTTATTCCTTATTCTACCTTCTGCAATAGTCTCTGGTGACTTATCAGAATGAATGGAAAAATAATTCTTTCTCCAAAAGTCGGATACTTCTGGCTACTCCTTAATTACAGAAACCCAAATACAACAGGGAAGATGGTATGGTATTTCAGTAAAAAAAATAAATCATATTTAAGTAAGGAAATCACCAGCAACTGCTTTATTGTGGGGTTTTAGTTGTAGGCAGCAGTGGTTACTGTGGTAAACTTGTGCAGTTTAATTCAGTTATTCTCTTAAAAAGGAAATGCAAGATTACCCATAAGTATGGCTGTTGCAACTAACAATGATAAATAAGTCACTTTTGCAGGAAGGATCTGTGTTTTCCATCTCACCCCCCCTTCCCCTCCTTTATTTTAAATGCTTTTTGATTTTAGACTGGAAAACTCCATGAGGTAGAAAGTGTTTTGTCACATTGCCTGGGACAAATATTCTTTTAAAAATTAATCCTTTATAAACTTTGCTTTTCTTGCTGTGATGCATACTCATAATTTTAGGATTTTTAAAATATACTTTTCTTTCCAGGATTCCACCAATTTTCTTGATATTTTGTTATGGAAATTTCCCATAATTTTCAGTAAGAGATGAATAAATTAAGTTTTATTGTCATACATGCTCATGCCTATGGTTACTACAGATGGATAACTACTCAGATGCATAGAGATGCTTCCTTCTAGCATGCCAAATGTGGTGTCTGTTGCTTAATATATAGATTCAAACTCAACTAAACTGCAGACATTACATGGAGGTTCACATTGAGTTTTATTCCACTCCTCATTCACAATTTTATCTATGGAACTGTTTTAAATTTTATCTATGGAACTGTTAACTTTGCTTCTGAAATCTCCCTATAGTTTGTTGCCAAGTCCTTATACAATATGAATAGGAGCTTTAGTTGAGTAAATGTCAAAATTGTTACACTTATAGTGGAACATTCTGATCATCTTGAGTTCAATCTTGCAGCATGTATAGGGAATCAGGGATCAGGTCCACCCACCATTAGTTTATGAGAGGCAGGTCCATCCTGATCTTCTTATGACAGCATGACTCACTTGGTCAAGAGGAGGTAGCTTATGTTGGTGCTAACAATGAGGGAAAGGCTGTTTGTGTTAGTGTTAATAATAATTACTTGGACTTTTGTAAAGCTTTTGATGCTGATTCCCACAACTTTCTCCTGAACAAACTGGCAACCCATTGCCTGGATGTGGGAATTGTTTTCTGGATAAAAGCTTGCTGAATGGCCAAGCCCAGAGAGTGGCAGGGAATGCAGTTAAACTCACAGGGTGGCTGGAATGCCACAAGTGGTTCTTCCCAGGGCTCAGTATTGGACCTTTCCTGTTTAATATCTTTATCAATGATCTGGATGAGGGGATCATTGACTGCAGCCTCAGTAAGTTTGCAAATGACAGCACCATGTTAGCTGGGAGTGGTGATAGGCTCTACAGAGGGGTATGGACAGGCAGGATCTATTGTCCAAGGCCAATTCCATGAGGGTCAAAAAGGCCAAGTGCCAGATACTGCACTTGGATCACATCAGCCCCATGCAATTGTACAGGCTTGGGAGGAAGTGGTTGGAAAACTGATTGTTGGAAAAGGACCTAGGGGTGCTGGTGAACCCACAGCAGGTGAACCTGAGCCAGCAGGAGCCCAGGGGACCAAGAGGCCAACAGCCAGTGTGGCCAGCAGGACCAGGGCAGGGATCACTCCCATGTACTCAGCACTGGTGAGGTCACACCTTGAGAACTGTGCTCAGTTTTGGACCCCTGAGTACAGGACAGACATTGAGTGGCTGAAGTGTGTCCTGAGAAGGACAACAGAGCTGGTGAAGGGTCTGCAGCAAAAGCTGAGAGAGTTTGGGGTGTTTAGTTTGGAGAAAAGGAGGCTCAGGGAGAACCTTGGAACTCTCTACAACTCCCTGGAAGGATGTAATGGAGAAGTGGGTGCTGGTCTCATCTCCAAAATAACAAGTGAAAGAAGAAATGGGAAAGGCATTCCAGTTGTCTCAGGGGAGGTTTTGATTGGATAGTAGGAGAGATTTCTTCATGGAAAGGGTTGCAAAGCACTGGAGCAGGCTGTTGGGGAAAGTGGTCGAGTTAAAAGCCCTGGAGGTATTTAAATCATGTCTAGATGGGTCATTGAAGAACATGGTTTAGTGGCAGGATTGGCAGTGTTAGGTTTTCAGCTGGACTCAATAAATATGATTTTATATCAGGGGGTTAACATCTGTCCCAACTTTGGAATAGTAAATAGCAAAAGATGCATCTTTTTTCAGAGTCCAAGCACTTAGAAAAAAGATTCTCTCTAGTGATAGATTATTCATGCATTACTAATAGATGTTTTGACAGTAGGCATGATACTTGCAAAATGAACTGTAACATCTTTTAAGGTAGAGCTTCAGATTTCTTCAAGTTGCTAAATCTACACTTTTTCTAATTTATACATGGCAAAAACTCCTATTAGAGACCTCTTCTTTACTGCAATATTTTTATTGATGCTCCAGTTATTTTCCACCAAACTCAGTATTAGAGGAGAAAAATTTGATACAATATTTATTTCATAAGGATTTCAAAAACAAGCTGCAATGTGCATTAGTATGAATATAATATGAAAGTTAGATGTTAGCTACTGTAACTTTAATTATCTAGTAGACCACAGCTGGTAATTTTTTATTCCTTTCTAGGAATAGTTCTTTCTGGGAGTGTCAATGTTCACATTCTGAACAACTAACTTTTTGGGGAATCCAATCATAAGATTTCTGAATAGAGTCACATAAGCACCTTTGCTATTTAAATTTCCCTAGGATTTGCATTATGTAACATTCTTTCTCAAACACTAGACTTTTCACATTGTTTTATTTTCAAACCCAACTTACAATCTTTAGCCAAAACTTTATAAAAGACAAAAAATGGATATAACTCTTAGGCCAAAAACATCAAAGGCACTTCTCAAGTCAGCACCAACGTAGAGAAGACTCCTGCTAATGTTACACCAGCATGAAGGAAAGAGGAGTCCCAGTTGAATGGCACTGGGACTGTCTTACCACTTTCTGAGTAAGTATTCCTGTCAAGATAATAACCAACCCTTCACTTGTCTGAAAATCAGAAAGTCTGTTATTGAATCTGTTTAGCTTCACTTAAACAACTGAATAGTGAATTTGAAAGAAGAGGGTGTGCCAGTGGTGGTGAGTAGTGGTGAATTTAGTGATGAGTTCAGTCATATCTGAAGAATAACTGTTTCATCTAATAATTCATTGGCCTTTAAACTGTCTTTATTTTAGATCTACTGTATATGGTACAGCAGACTCGAGATGCTGATGTAGTACTGTTAATAATTTTGCTCCTTCTTACTTATTCTGTACTTTTTACAGTAAGAAATCTTCTGCTGTGCTTTACTGTAGTTATTAGATAGTTAGTACTACATACAACAGTTGAGGAGGGCCAGAAAATTGGTATGGCACTTAACTTGAGTTCTGACCTTGGTGATAGCTGGGAAGGAATAAGTTTGTTCTTCATCTGAAAGCTTCCACCTAATTCTGCACCTCCTGGAAGCCACACAGTTGTTATTTGGCGGAAACTTTTGATGTATCACAGAAAACAAAGAAGGGTCCATTTCTGCTCAGGGAAGATAGAAACATTAGAGATTAAATCAGTCTTTCTGCTTGAAGTTGATAAAAGTTTAAACCTTGAAGGGAATTTTGCTAGTAGTTGAAATCCTAATACAACATTTGAACTTCATCAGAACCTGGAGTTCACAAGATTTGAAAACACAGAAAACAAATAAAAACCCCAAAAAACCCCACGAAGAAACCTCACAAACCACCAATCTGTTTCAGAGGAAGATCATGCAGAAATTGGTAAAGAAACACAGATATTGAAGGTCTACTAGGTCTTATAAGTTAATTAATACCAGATGTTTTCAATCACTTATCCCCTTTTCTCTTTTTTTGAAAGTAAAAATCAGACATGCCCCAGGCACACTGTCAAGAAATAAATACAATTTTCCATCATGAATATTACTACACTATACACTCAGATCTGAAAATTCTAAAGCAAGAAGTAAGTTGGCTACTTTACTCATTGTTAGTACACAATATCAAAGAAATAAGATATATATGGGAAGTCCTTGATCCATTTTATTCTTCACCAGAAAGAAGCAATTGCAAAGTGCATATTAATTTCTTAAAAGTCAAGAAAGTCTAGGAATGCCTTCTGAAATAAATGAGTAGTTTTAAAACTAAACAACCCATCCTTCAGAGGATGTATGAATCACAAAGTTGTTTGTTTTGCATAGCAGGTTCACAGCCTGTTATTTTACCTTTCAATTTTGTTAAATATAAAATTTCACATATTGTTTCCTATAGAGGAAAAATAATCCATAATATGACTGAGTTAATGCAGGTGAAGACAAACTAATTCTCAGAGTTTTCCTGTTTCTAAATTGCTCAGTATCTCAAAAAAATGTGATGTTCTATGTAGGTCTTATTAAATAAGATAATTAACAACTTGGACATGTATTGTATAGTACTGTATTCTCAGGCTAAAATCTGAAGCTGCAGATAATGTAGGCAAAGCTGAGGGAAGCTACTCAGTCATACACGTGTGATGACAGGCATTGCAAAAATAGAAAGCACACTGTAATTAATTACAGTTCCCATTATTGGCCCTAAACACCTGTGAAATCATATAAAAATCTAGAAACTCCCTAGGTGTTTTAAGTTTATAAATCAGAACTTACTACAAAAAATACCTGAACTTATCATATTAGGCAAATTTTTAAGAAATTGTTTGTTTTCTAGCTATTTCATCCCTGGACAGCAGAAATAGAAACCTTGTAGTACTTAAGGTTGATCTGTAGTATGTTGTTGTGTACTATGTATGTAGCATGTAGTATTCCATATGTTAGTTTTGACAAAAAATAACCATTGTATGCACGATTTTGCACTGAAACATTCTCTTCCAAACTTCTGCTTGATTGTGCAAAACTCATTGGATAAATTTAATCAAAATAGAGTATGATTTGCAGTAAAAATACTTGATTTTGAAGCATATATTGTGAAATTATACACACACACATATAGATATATATGTAAAATATATATTAGGGAAATTTTAAAAAGAAGCAATGACCAACATATTGAAAGATCCATTGAAAAAAAATAGTAATTTTTTCCAGAACGTTTCTACAGAGAAAAGGAAAACAGCAGATTTCTTAGAAAATTTACATTTGGCAGCTGGATTTATTATCTGCACGTGTTACTAAGCAAGAGGACTTTTCTGAACCAAGTGTACTCAGACAGGGTATCCTGTAGAGCAATTCATACTGTTGTTAATGACAAGAAATTCAGGGCAAGAAATAAATCTGGGTTATCAACAGAGTACATGTTGTTTTGATATATTTACTTCATCTCTAATGTTATAAACTGTTTAAAATGTAAGACAGACTGCTGTAAGGTCAGATTCTGCTCCTGTTAATATGTGGTGTGAATAAGGAATAGAGTCAGACACAAGTAGGCATGAGGCTTACATTAAAAGATCTCTGTTTCCTTTTGTGTGACAGCAAAACTTCTAGTTTTCAAAACCAAGCTTACAGCAGGAAGTCTATGCTGAAAATTGTATTTACTTCTCCCTTTGTTCACAGTGAAGAAGATGCTCCCATATAGTTTCTAAGGAAGACAGTGAATCCATCACGTACTGTAAAGCCTCTAAAAAACAAAAGGAAAGGGTAATTGAAAGTCTGAGCTAAAGCACAGGAACAAAAAAGAGATGTGGGAGGCTTTTTGTAATGACACAGGGCTCAGCTGATGAGAATTGTTTCAAATGTTTCCTTTTCTTCTCACATCCAGTCTTTTGATGCAGGAGCTCCCTTTGATTTTATTCCACAGCATTTCCTGTACTCTTACACCACACCATCATGATTTGTACAGAGAGAGCCTGTTTATTAAGAAAAGAAGGAGAGAACTGCACACCCAAAGTAACTTTCTTCAATTTTTAAAAGAAGCCATGCAAATTAAGATGAAGCAGGATTTCTACTACTCTTTAGTTCATTTGTGCAAAATTATTTTTAGCATGATTGTCCTACCAATAACCAAGATGTCTCTGGGTTGTGTGTGGGGGTTGATTATTGCCACATGTGAACAGCCTAGAGCAGTTGAGAGCCAAGTCAGTATTAGTAAATCAGCCTTTGCAAGAGCACTGTATTTGTTTGTTACCAGCCCATAAAAATCTCTCTCATCATGACCACCAGACACAAGCACAGAAGCCCAAAGGGATATATTATTCTATTGACATAAAAATACAATGTCCAGTAATCATAACTGTTTCAATGCTTCTGTCAGCAAAATCATCCATTTTGGAAAAGACTGTGGACATTTTACAGGGATACTAAAGGCTTCATCATGCCAGTGGACCCCCAGAAGTGGCAACTTCTGGGTTTTTGCAAAACAGCAAAGTTCTTCTCTGTCAAAAGACAAAGTGAATAAGAGAAATGATAGAAAGAAAGGAAAAAAAATAAAAATGGCCCCTGGGATAAACAGGACATGTTTAGAGCATATTTTTTCTACCATCTTCTTCTAGCATTTTGACAATTCTAGGAAAAAAAACTACCACATATTCAGATGTATCTATCCAGCTGTAGCTAATTTGTTAGCTTCAGGTCTTTGCATGTACTGCAGCCACAATGAAGCACAGACTTTCTACTTCCAGTTAAAGAGGTCCTCAGTCAAAGGAGCTCTGAGATAGCTCTAAATGGCCAGGCAATAATCTCTGTGATGTTACACTCATGGCATTGACATCTTATTATATTGGAAGTTATATTGGACATCTTATTTATTGGAAATTCAGGTTACCTTTTACAATACAGAGAAAAATTATTGTCTTTGCTTCTCTAGCAAAATGTGTTTCATGCTCAGGAATAATATCTTGGTTTACTACTCATGCTGTGATGAAAATAACCAATATAAACTAATCTCTTTGGCCTAGTCATGCACACAATACTCTGGATTTTTGTCACAAAAATATATTTTGCCCAAAATGTGGGTTTACTTTGTGTGTTTCTCAAAATAGCACATTGCAATTTTGCAGTAACCAGAAGTCTCCAGCATATTTGTATCATGCAATACAGACATGGGGCTAGAAGTCAAAAAGCAGACACCTTACCCTTTATCAGTGTAACATTTAGGATAATAGCAGGTCAGCACTTGGTGTATGTCCAGTTTCTTACAAACTACAAATCATAAATTTCTAGCTCTGAACACTGGAATAGGCTAAATTAATTTTTTTCTGACCTTGCAGTTTCCTCAGTGAAAGGAAGGGCAACAAGGCTGCATAAAATAAGTAGTGGAGCAATGCTTGGTATATTGTTAAGCAATTCTTATTGACTCAAGTTCAACAACATGTACTTTTAAGCACTGAGCCATTCCTAAACTCATACTTTGCTGGGACTAAGAATTGCTGTATGTTATCCATGTGCTCAGTACTTTACTGAATTACAGCTCAGTTTTCCTTCCAGAGTCTGATAAAAACTTAAGATGCAACTGAATAGAGACATTTTTTGTGAAATTCAGAAGTGCAGTCTCTGGTCAATAATTGCCAATTGCTACAAATTTTCATATCAAACTTCTGCTCTGAGATCATACTGTGGAGCACAGAAGACAAATCTCCTGGCTTCAGAAACAAGCATTTGAGATGGCTGAGAAGAAAATATAATTTTCTGAAAAACCCAAAGCTTATTTAAAACCTTATTGTCTTAAAATATCACAAGCTGAACTAAAAACATCTATTAAAATTTTTGTACACAGATATGTGTTTATGTGTTGACTTACTTTACTGATCCTTATAAGGGACTTTATTTAGTGGGGCAGAGATAGTAATGTTCCATAATTGTGAAATGCAACATTGCTTACCTCTGTCTGTATAACAGAGTTTGTATCTTAGTTACTAAGGGTTTATTTATCCACCCTGAGGTAGTAGTTCTGGATGAGCAATCATGGCTTTGCATAGGCTAAAAATCTGCTTCTAAATCTTATCCAGAGAAATCCTCTGTTTTCTGCTGGGAACCAAAAAGCTTCAAATCAATTTTTGGAAAGGTAGAAGAAGAACAGCAGAGCTGTGACACTTGAAGCCAGCTGAGAAGGTGGCCCCAGACCAAGGAATTCCACCATGCAAAGATGGTATCTGTTATCTACTGTGTGATTTAAAGAAACTCCTCTAAGCTTTTGTCTACTCAGTAAATTTTTACTGGTCAGCACCTTCAAGCATATGGACATTAAACACAAATCCTCATAGTGTACTTGAAAGAGCTTTCAATGTCATGAAACACTCAGTTGTTGTAACAAGATTACTCTCCAAGAAAGTTATCTCAACAGAATTATACATTATATTAACAGTTCGAAACTGAATGTGCTGGATTAGAATTATGGAACACTTTTTAATATTTTTAATATTTTATTTATATTATTATTGCCATAATTACAGGTTACTTTACTAGTCAGTTATTCAACCCAGAAGGGAAATAAAACAGATTGTTTGCAATGTACAACATGCAATCTCTAGGGAATCAGTATGACTCCAACTTATAAAAATAATTTTTAGAAAGCATCCTTTCCCAGTTTGCTTCTTTAGAAAATCTGAGACCAGATCACTTTTAAGTGGTGGCAGTGTTCACCATGCTTTTGCATGGATTTTTTGAAGAGGGAAATTTCAGGATGATGTATGACATTAAATACAGAATACAGTGACCGTTTTGTCAGGGAACTGAATGATAGTGGGAAAAAAAAAAAGAAGTGAAGCTGGAGAGCATTTCACACACTGCACATCAAATACTTGGAATTACAATGACCCTTCAGTGGTCAGCCCCCTAAAACAGCCCAGCAAAGCACAGCACACACACACTCTGAAGTCATTACCCTATGGAGCATACACTTTATTTGAACACCATCTCTTGCTGGGGAAGGTTTGAACTAAAGCACTATTTAAGCATTCTGTATTATAAAATTTCTTCCTCTTAAGGTAATATGTATAAAATTCAATTACTGTATATAGCATCTCATGCCAGGGATTTGAATGTATTTTCCTTTGTTTGCAATAATAATCTGGGCTGTCAGGAGGACTTTTTTCTATCATACTGGGAGGAAAGGTAGAATGCATGAGAGAGGTTGCCAAAGGTGAGAGGATTGAAGAACACTATAATACAAAATTAAATGTATTTATTTGAGAAAAAGAAACCCCAGTCCTTTGTCAAAAATATATTTAGTAGAATGATTAACAAATATACTGCAAATACTTTGTATCAGTTAGGCACTGTTGACAAAATCTTTTTGTGCCAAAACAAAAAGTGCTTCTGGAACAGATAACACCCCCCTGCCCCATTAGACACCAGGAAAGAATTTAAATTCTCTGGTCACATATATGGTGTAGATGTGCTCTCAGTTTTACCTGTGAAGCCTGTAATATCTGAGCAGAGGAATGAAGAATAAACAATGCAAAAGTGAACAGTGCAACCCATGTGGGAACAAGGTCAGATGGTTTTTTCATGAGTTACTGTGCTATAAGAAAAAAAAGGAGCAAACCCACTAGGGAAGCCTAAAACACTTAGGTTTCAGACCTGTGATTTCTCAAGGAAAACAGTATGCAAAAAATTAGAATTGTTGAGTCTTGACAACACTCAGCCATAAATCACTGTAGCAGTGAAGGAGTTCAACTTTAAAACAAATGATCTTGTGTACATCTGAGTGTGATAAAATCTATTGGTGCTTCAGGAATTGGAAAGTTCTCAGTCTCCTTACAGCTGTTTTTTAACCAAGGTCTCAAGCCCTTTAAAAGTGCAATAAAATGGCTTTTTTAGTGACTGATGTAAGTTTTCTTCTTTTGTTATTTCTTTCAGATGAGACAATAAATATTCTGTTTCTTTGGGGATTCAGTTCAGATAAAACAGCAATCAACCCAAAATTTGTCACCTTCTCAAATTAAATCTGCATTGTTCTATATTAAATTCATATCTGGTTAACATTGTGTTGATCTTGTATGGAAGCATATCTGGATGATGGGTACCATGTTATCACAAAAATTACTGCAAACACTCTGGATTAAAACTCAGCAATTTTGCTTCAGGACCTGAAATAGGTGTGCATAAACCAAAATACACTAATTCAATGAGTGCAGTTACAGCCTCTTCAATTTACCAATAACACACAAGCAGAGATCCAGTATGGAAAACTGCAGTGATGAGGCAGAGCCCAGTTCTTTCCAACTTCCATGGTCACCAAGACCAAATATCTGATAGGAAGCTGTTTCAGGCTTTTCCTACTGTAGACTAGATTTTAGTTGCTAGAAAAAAGACAGGGTAAGGGTTTTGTCTTTGCTGAAGTACAAAAAATTTTATCTACTAAAAACAGTGTGAGATTTAAAAATACTTAGACCTGGAAAAAGTGAGCCTGATTTTTGTCTTCTAACAAATCTCAACTTAGATACAAAACATCGTGGGAAAAATTAGGGATCTAAAAGGGAGAAGAATGCTGAGCAAGATGATGTCCACATCAGGCGTAGAAAATGCTCCAGAGAGGTGCTGAGTCAAAAAGTATCCTGGACTATCTTCTGCAGCCTAATCTCTACATCAAGGTAGCCAATCTCTACCCATAAGGTAGCCAAAGCAGGAAGCTTTGTCATATTTTATCTTAAATTCCAGACAGAACACTCTGGCAGTCGTTAGGAAACTAATTTTTGGTTACTGTCCTGCTTGAGAACATATGACAGTTTATAGCACCTTGGTGAATCCTTAGCCCAGACAGATGTCATTACATGTGTGCTCACCTTGGGCTTTTCTGCAGAGAATGATGATTTTTGTGGTTATTATAATTAAACTAGGAAGGTAAAACGAAAATGAGTGGGACATGGCAATAAAGCACAGAGGACATTCATATAATTGAAGACTAAGCTGCTTTTGCAAGGTTTTTCCCTGTGTTTATACACTGGTATTGCATATTGTCATCGGCATAGTTGGTATGAAACTTCAAAAGCACAGACTAACATTTCCAACAGTGTAGCTCAGTTTATTTGCCTAGTGATTTTGATTTCAAAGAAAAAAAATACCCATGGATTCTTTTACTTGGAGCAGAAAGAAATGGAAATTCAGCCTCTTGCCTTTTCCATTTGTACGGGCACGCACATCTGGTAAGACAAAAACATTGTAGAGGAGTCCCCTCTTAAACCAGCACAGCACACAGCAAAGAGTGCAAAAGACTGGATAGACAGAAATAATGAAGTTTTATTTGTTCATTTGTCTATTCTGTATGATAACAAAAAGGGCAAGATATCTGCTTAAAATCAACACAGAGGCCCCAAAAATTCTGAATGTCAACACTGCTGATTAGTCTTGCAGTATTACTTCTGCTCAGCATCGGGAAAATATCTGACATTTTTCCCTCTCAGTCTCATTTCTTACCCTTCTTTGCAAGCTTTTCCACAGCAATCTACAATTCCATCTAAGGAGATGCGGTCTGCAGAAACAAGTCAGAGCCTGGAAATGTGGACTTTTCAAGTTTTCATTCCATCTGTGACATTCTGTTCACGAACTACAGCAAGATGCTTTCCATTTCTGTCTCAGATTGCCCATTAATGCACATCTCCAAAATGGCTGCAGGTGATCTGAATCTTTGTTTGCATATCAGTCCTGCCCAAAACTCACATTGCATGGATTCCTGTTCTATATCCAATAAAGGCAGAGGTGGCAAAGCAGACCTTGTATAGCATGATGACAATCAAAATGATATTTGGATGAGATCATGGGACTACAGACACTAAAGTTGACACTCTAGTTGAGGATCAAATAAGTTTATACCATATAAAGTAATGATTTATGCTTTCCCTTCCCCAGGCAAAATAAAAAATTAAAGAGATATAGTAAAGAATAAACAGTAAACAGTTATTTTGTACATTTTAAACTTAAATAATTCAGTTGAATTCATAGCCTTCAAGGGAATAAGGCACAGAGCTAAACAATTGTAGATACCTTTCAAAAATGAAATATTATTAGATTTACAAAGCACAACTTTTATATTTCTCCTTGCTATTTATATGCTCACTTTGCATTTCCCTTACTGAATACTGTTGCTGTAAACAAGAGACATTAAGACTGAATGACAATGCTAACAAAACCTAAAAAGGTCAAAGTATTATGATAGGAAAATATTTTTTTCAAGATACATATAGCACAAATGCTCAAATCCTGCAGTTTTACAGTTATAAGATAATGCTGTATTGCAATTTAATAGTGTGATTGTTATCTTTCTGTACTCATTGGTTTGTTGTATTTTGTCAACTTCAACAACACTTTTGTCAAGATATACATATTTCAGTATATGCATTACTAACTTTCCCAAGGGAGGCCAATGGTTTGACTTTTGTCAAGGTTAAAAGACCAAGAAAGTCTGCCAAAGCAGCACAATGGAACATTATAGAAAGAAGAGTTCTACCACATATCTAGAAAAAAAAGTAGATATTGATTATGATTTTTCCTTTCTGTCTTGAATTTCTTGGGTTTCAGGCACAGCTGGAAACTAACAAGGACTGAATGAATGTGGAAAATAAACTCTATTTATGTCATCAAAGGTAATTGCTAAAGGGGAGGGCCAACTAAAGTGCAACATTCTCATCTGAGTCTAATCTGCTGCAAAAAGTGAAAAATGGGGACCTTATTCGATGGGAACATTTATGCAGAATAACCCCTGCCCTCAAAATCTCTCATCTTGGTAGAACATTATATTTTGTCAGCATTTCCTGAGAGTGGCAGTACCCCTATACACATTGTGTGTTTTCACAGCATTTCTTTCAATGTTCTTCTTCTGAGGCTTGCTAGGAGGTTTGTTCATTGTCTTCTCAGCCTCTCAAGTTTACAAGAGGGCTGGAAGACGACAGAAAAGCCAAGTTCTGTCCTGGTGATCTCCTTACAACAATAACAGTGGGGTTACCCTCCTACTGCCAATGATCTGCTATCCTGCCTTCCTGCCTACCAATGGTCAAATGCTAGTAGAAAATCCATGCAAATTTTTGCAGAGGGGCATGGTTAAAAATACATCCTTCACTGAATAAACTACAAAGTCAAAAAAGGCCTTCCTGTATTTTAAAATAAATATGAAGTCAAGCATATAAAAATGAACAAGGAATTAGCTACTAACACTGTATAAAGATAGTGCCTAGCTTGCACTTTCTTAGATGAGATATTTTGCTTTGGAAAATTTGTGATTAAACTCTTTTTAGGAAGTATATTTTCTGCTTGTTAATCCAAGATATTAATATATTATTTCCTATTTTCATTGTATCACACAATCTTACCATTTCTTGGCTTTTGCTGTGTATATCTCTCCAGAGCACTGTAATTAAATTTTAACTTCTTGAGATACAGGGATTCCAGTGTGAACATTGCTTTTCTCACTGAGAGAAGTCCTTAAACCAACAACCTATTCATGCTTTTCCAAGCCTCACTGTAGGAAAGGTGGGAATCAATAGCCAACAGAAAGAGAGGATGTGGAAGAGAAAACTGTTACCATGCATTATGGAAATAGAATATGCTATTAATATATGTAAAGCTAATCTGTTTTTTTCTGTAGCTGAGGATCAGAAGGTCTACATATTTGTAAATGAAAGATAACACCTTAAAGTTTCTGGATGAAAATGATCCTGACCCAGTCTTCTTCAGTGTGAAGTAATTGAAAATCCTATTTTTAAGCCCATTTGAATGGAAAGCCCTGCTGATTTTCACTAACTGAAGTATCACTTAAGCAAACTTCCAACTCAAATTCTGTCAGCCCAACTTCCACAGAACCACGTATTTAAGTACTTTGTATTTGTATCTCCCACTGTGTTTCACAAGAGCAATTTAATCCAGTTATGCTATTCCATGAAGTTGGATTATAAGGACCACATATAATTGATCAATTAATCACTCAATAAATAATTAAATACTTTGCCTCTTGATAAATGTTTTTTTTTATAGCAGGGACAATTCCAACTGCTGAAGGAGTCTCATGATATCCTGGGTAGTAAATTAGATTACATGTTTGATTAGAACCTAAATAGATGCTCAATAGAGATTTATATTCTTTTTGTTAATGAAAACAATCTATGTTCTATATTCAATAATCAAGCTTTTCTATAATCTATATTGCAATTTCCTTTTTAAATTAGGGATTAAGAGGGTACAGAGATACTTTTAAAGTAGTTTATAAATACCTGGTTTTTCTTGCTTATTTTGTCACTTGTCACTGCTGCTTGTTTCATCCTTCAGAACTTATGCATTAAAACTTGATCCTGCAAACAACTGGGGCTATAACTGTTGATTTGCAAAACAAGAGCCTAATATAAATCAAAACTTGTTGATGAGGGAGGACAAAAGATAGAAAGAGATACTGAAGAGATTAATGGCAATAGGGATTATCTGAATTCTAGAAACATGTCCAAAGCATTGCACAGTGAACTTCATGGAAAATCTTCCACTGACCTTATTGGACACATGTGCCCAGCCTCATGGGTTAGAGTCAACATGATTTATCAAAAGAATAAACAAATACATAACACGCTCTGAAAATAATTTAAGAGATACCAAGTACAATTAAGTAAAGACAACTATCAGTCATATATCTTTTTTGTCCATTTTGTCCATCTTGCTACACTCACCTGAGTTTTCTCTACACTTCTAGGGTCATGTAGGTAGCTCCCTATAGCTTCCCATGTCTCCAGTTGTTTTAGTCTCAGGTTGTTTTAATCACCAAAACACCATGCAAGATCTTCTCTTCAGAAATTTCTCGAATTCTCCGTACACATGGGTGAAGAAGCTGATTCTTCTGTCCTAATTTATATCAGTAACTAAAATGCTTGGTTTTGTTTATTAGACTTAGCACTTCTCCCACCTCATCTCCTCCTTACACAAAATGCTCAAGGTATTGTATTTGCAGCATGCTCTCATTTAAAGTTGCTCTATTTGGTGTGCAAGGATTAAAGTATAATATGTTATGCAAATATTTAGACAGAAGAAATTCATACATTCACAGAACCCTGACACATGAATGATTTACAGTCTTTGCACTGCAAATTGACTGTTGTATCATGTTGATTAAGAGTAATGATACTACCACAACAAAAACAACAAACTTTTCAAGTTCTCTACTTGGTACTCTGACCATGATTTTTTTTTGCTGTGAACCACTCAGAAGGTAAAAAAAAAATAAGTACTGAAAAACAGTGGCAAGTACTGAACATATTGATGAGTTAGCAATTGCTTAGTAGTTGTCTAAGCATGCTCTGCTTAAATAGAAGGTAATACATGAGCTGGTTTTATCAGGGGCAATAGCTGAGCACTTTAGAGAGGTTCCATCTGCATGTGGAAAAAATATACATAAAATATTAGTATTATATTTTATTCTAGAAATGTCTGGTATTCTGTATAAAAGATTGAGCTTTCAGTTGTAAAACTTAAATCTTTTAAACTGAAATTTTCCATGCTGAGCTTTAGCCTTAGGATGACTTTTATATAGATCTTCTCTCAATCTGTTCTTGCAGTTGTATTTCTGGTGGAGCTCAGTGTTGCTCAAACATAACCTTGTTGTTCTTGTTGTAGTTCAAATAACCAGGAGCCAGAAGCAGCTTTTGCAGGCATTGCTTGAGCAAAAGTTGCACTTGTCAGGAATAGAAGAAACCAGGAGTGGGGAGGGACCGAAAGCAATTTTTGACAGAATTCAAGGAAAGGGGAAACAGAACTCTGTAAATCACTGAAAGGGAAAATCAAAGACTGGAAGAAAACTCTGATTACACATTCTTCTGGGGTTTTATGCAAAACACAGGGACTGCTGACAGGGACATGAAACTAGGACTTGATGAGGAAGAAGATAGGCACTTAACTGGAAAAGTGATGGAGTTTGAGACTGTAGATTGAAAAACAGTTGGACAGAAATCAGAAAAAGAAGCGAGGCAGAGACGAGATAAAAATGTTAATAAATAAGCTGGGATAGGTGAAATCTTTGTTGGAAAAAAAATAAAGAGAATGGTTTGAATCACTAAAGTAAACTTCACTCCTAATCTTTGGGTTTGAACTCCAGGCCCGAGACCTCACAATTCTGTTGTTACCCAGTGCCTGAAGAAATGTAAAAGCAAAGTTTTGCATTCATTTCTAGCATTGCACATGACAGTTCCTTACTCAGGTGAGCCTTACACAGCCTGTTCAAGTGGCAGTGCTGCATTACTGAAGGACCCTAAGCATCTTAATGTCAAGGGCATGGAGAGAAGAGGGCTCAGGGAGGACCTTATTGCTACCTGAAGGGAGCTTGTATCTGGGTAGGGTTGGTGCCTTCTCCCAGGAAACAAGTGACAGGATGAGAGGAAATGGCCCCTAGTTACACCAAAGGAGGTTTAGAATGGATATTGAGAAGAATGTCCTCCCTGAAAGGGTGTGAGGCACTGAAATAAGCTGCACAGTAGAGTAGTGCAATCACTGTTCCTGGAAGTGTTCAAATGGTGTGTGAATCTGCACTTGGGTTTACTGGTTTACTGGTAAACACAAAGAAATACTGGTTGTGTATAAAAGAAAACTAGAACAGCAATTCTTAGCAGAAAGCCTGTTTAATAAATAAAGAAAGGAAAAGAAAACATGGTTAAAGCAATAATGATGACCTGGAGCACTGTATTTCCTATTTATATTTTCATGGAATTAAAATGTAAATAAAATATTTTACAAGTAGTCAATAATTATCCAACTTCTTCTTGATGCTAGCACAATTATTTTAAGAAGTGATATGCTGTCATATTTTCAACTGAACTTGTTCTTGAATATACAAGGAGGTATGCCACAATAGTTGTAAGATCTAAGGTTCTTCACATTTCAATTAGAAATTCAGAATTAATAAATAATTCTGTGCAGAATAATCTTCTAACTTAACTGCTATTTCTCACTGAGGGATATTACTACTGCCTTACTTTTATGAATCATTGTGCAAAGAAAGGAAAAACTATGGAGCATTAAAATACTACCTGTGAAGAGTGCCATAACAAAGTCTGTCTGGAACCAAAAGACTCCTTCACAAAAATGAGGGATGACTCCAGTGCAGTAGTGAGAAGGAAAAACAATGACAGCTACTGATTAAGTGAGAGGTCATGTGGAGATCCCTAACTTGTGAAAAAACAGTTCAGGATTTTCTCATAATGCTGCACAAAAAAGCACAGAAAAAAGGTATCCATCAAATTTTTTTAGACATCTTTTAATGCTGAAATTAGCATCTCCAATGATAATAGCAGTATACTGATGCATACATGTATTTTTGCATGGAGAGCACCAGTGTTAGCTAATAAACACTAAAGAACCCAGATCTATCTGCTTAGCTGGTTACTGGATGCCAGCAAGGGGAGCCACACCCTCACACATATACATATACATGTACCCCCATAATGAACCATGCAGTTTATGTGCCTATCTATACAGTTTTGAAGTTTAGCACATTCCTTAAAATGATCAGCAGGATACTTTTTCCTTTTCTTCAAATTGTGTCTCAATACCAAGCCAACAGAGGAACATTATATTGTAAGTGCAGAACCATATAGACAGTTGGCTCTGGAAAGGCAGATCTTTTAAGACCTGCTAAATATTCAGTCCTTGGGGGTTTTTTAGACTCAGTTTCTTCACACAGGAGCATTTTGATTAGCATGTCACAATATAATGGACACCCTGAATTATGCTGTGTAATATGTCCTGCAGATTCTACAACTGTAGGACATACAACTCCATAATTCATCAGGTTGAGCTTTGAGTGGACTGCAGTGGTAATTTCTGAACCAAATCTATATGTACACTTTTTATTTTCATTTCACTTTTATATTTCTGTTTTAGTAATTTTCACATACTACACCTTGCCAAACATACCAGATTTACTCGATTCCTCTGTCAAACTATGGATTATTAAAGTATTGTCTGAAGAGTTTTATGTGTTTCTGGAAACTGCCTTGAATTTAGGGTCTATTTAACCTATATCAAAAGAGAGTTCACTTGGTTTCTCAAAGAAGTTTCACATACTAGAGTTCTGTACTATCTGCATTTCAATGGATATGCATGATAACAGGAATGCCACAACTGTGGAAAAATCTGTAGTTTTATTTCCAAAAGGAATTACAAATAATTTTTTAAAAATCTGCTTCAAAAATATTTAAGTATATAATCAGGCCAATTCAAATATCTTTTTACATGCATTTGAGAGACTGTATTTCAGATTTTAACTTCAAATAACAGAATGAAATATTGATTTTTCCATGGTTTTTTTATAAGAAGCATTTCAGCAATGCAAAAGTGATAGTTTGAGGGGTGGACGAGTTGGTTATTGAAATTTATTTGAAAAACAAACTTTGATAAAGCAACATTTTCTACCAGAAATAAAATGGAAGAAACCTACTGAAAGTTATAATTTTCCTACAAACTTTAAAAAAAAATAAAAAAAACTTTAGTTTTTAAATCCTTCATCTATTAGAAATCTACAGAATGCTGCGGCTGCCACATAAATTGTTTTGGATTGATACTACAACAAACATTTTAATAGATGAGGTGAAAACTCCTGGAAACTGGAACAAAGTTGCCAAAATGCAGCTCATTCTTCCAAATAAGAACAGTGATTGAGAACTCCTGTCAGCAGCATCTACAGAATAAGGAAAAGATGCAAGGTCTAATATATACAGGGTCACATATATCATGGGGTTTCTGCCAAGAGAATTTTGCTCTTAATATCTATTATGTATCAATTATGTGAATAACCTAGTGTTTGAATTTATCCTTCTTGATTTTTACTTGAATTTATCCTCCTTCATTTTTTTTAAAACTTAGCTTTAGGGCAAATAGAGATTAGAATGAACTATGAGGGCAATGCCCTCTGTTTTCTGCTTTGGATTACATAACACAGACTACTCATAACTGAGAGACAAAATGAGGGCAACAACCTCTTGGACCTCAAATTTGATATCCAGAACTGTATTTTATAGTCATAACATACAAAGGCTAACTCTGTTTTTTTATTGCATGATTTTATTGATGCAGCTGTACCACACAGAACCTACAATTCTCACTGAGGCACACAAAAAGAACAGGCTGGAGCTACTCAGTAGCCAGTGCACCTAAGCATCTGAAATGTCACAGTGAAGGAGAGTTCGAAGAGGTGAAACTCTAAAACAAACAGAAAATTGTTTTGTTTTGTTTAATACTGCAAAAGTGCACTCAGAGTGCTCAACAGGATCAGGGAGGGAAATGATGGCAGGCCAGTTAGACTGTCTGGAAAGCTAGTGCTGCCTTCTGCTCTGGATACTAGATGCTCTTTAATGTCAGCAGAGTAATGGGTGGAATGACATCACCTTGAAGTCTGGGGCCAAGTCAGGTTAGTAGACCACTGGGAATATGTCAAGATGCAAGTAGGAAAATTCTTTATTCGATTGATCTCAGAAACTCTTGAAAGGAGCCCTATGAAACAGACCTCACAAATGACCTTTAGCAGGGTGTGTCTGCTGTTTGGTGTCTGTTGCTTGCAGCTTAATGCCATCAGCTTGATTTCAACACCTTTTCCCAACTGTATCTCATACAGCCATGTGTGCTCATGCTAGACACAGACCTAAATGTGAAAAAAAATCTGCAAAAGGATGCATAATTTTTCTATATGATACAGACTTCTCACTACCTGTTGCATTTTCCATGCCTCAGGGTAGAGACAGAACCCCCAAGCAGAATTTTTCTTCCTCTCTCTCAACCCCAGTAAACAAGATACTCAACACTTACAGATTTTTGTATTCTCAAAAGAGAAACAGCTCTACAAGAAAATGTGGCAATTATATTTTATCTTTATACCAATTAAACCAGGTCTAACAACCCCAAGCCTTTAGAGAACTTGTGAATTACTGACATATTTGAAAAGGTGTCATACTCAATTTTCATTCTGAATCCATGAATGCTTTGAAAAACTCCCTTGTACCTGTTTCTTGTGACAAACAGGGTGAATAGAAAAGGGTTTTGATCTTTTTTTAAAGACTGTGGAGTGCTCTACTTTTAAGAGTCTTGATCTTGTACAAGGCTGTTAGGAGAATTTCTGGAATTTCAAAATGGCAGAAGGATACCCTAAGACAAATTCAGCTAAATTCACAAGCTCAGTACCAGCACTATTTAGGAACACAGTTTTCCAAAAGCAGGATTGTTGATTGTTAATTGTTGGTAGTGCAGCAGAATTACAGTGCCACTGCAGAACAGAAATTTTGAAAAATACATACCAGTTTTCAGGAAAGATTACACAAAACATAATTTTAGATTTGGATACCTTTAAGCTTTAATAGTTCTCCAGTAGACTATAATGCATCGTAATACAAAAAAAAAAAAAACAAACCAAAAACCAAAACCAGTGTAATTCATAAAAACCTCTAAGGGAATCTGAAAGAGGTAAAAAGAATAGGATAGAACTCATATCTGCTTTCATGTACATGCCAGCTGGCATTTATCCTACCATCTTTATTCCTAGGATTAAGTCTGAAAATAGCCACTAATGTCTAACAATACTCTAGACAAGCATTCTAGTTACAAACTACCTTACTATCATCTAAATTGTGATCAAAAACCTTAGGAATGTCTGATTGCTTAATTAAATAAAGGAGATAATGCCTCATCTGCTAGTGTTTCCAATCCTGCCAGTTAAACTGCTTTACAAAATATGGAACAGAATACAGAAATTGAGGAAAGCTATAAACAGAAGTTATGAGCTTTAAGATAACACATTTTTACCTTAGTAGTGAGCACAGTTAAAGATAACCACAAACAAACTGAAGCATGGTCACTTTTTCAGTCTCACTGGGCCAAATACTCAAATCAAAGGCAGGACACAATTTGGACCACTGAGACAGAGTAAAAATGAATGCAAAATTACCCATAAACAACCAATTCAGTTATAATAGATCATTTCTAAAAACATACAGAGTTCAAGGGCTAAACTTTCGACATACGAACAAAGGATAAAATGAAAATGAACAGCTGGAAAATATATTTTAAAGTAGCATATTTCTGTGTATTTGTCTCTTGGGCATCAGTTCAAATCCAATTAAATTCAATACTAACACTAGCAATTACTTCAGTGGCTTTGGACAGGAATCTTATTTACTCCAGCTCCTTACACTGATATACAGCAACTTGACCCTCACTAATGGAATCCCTTCAGCATTTTTGAAAGGCAAAGAGCCAAGTACCCTCAACTTTCCTGAGAGTGGGTGCTTATGATTCCACACAGTTTCTGCCTACCATCTATGAGAACAAGAAAAAAACTTGATTTGTTGAGTCGTAAGTGCCAGCCTTTGCTGAACTGAATTCTACATCTTGCCAGGCACCAAGGTCAGGCTGACAGATCTGTAGTTTCCCTGATCCTTCTTTTGGCCCTTGTTGTGGACAGGTGTGACCTTGGCCAGCTTCCAGTCATCTGGGACCTGCCCACTGAGCCAGGACTGATGGTAAATGATGGAGAGAGGCTTTGCAAGCTCATCTGCCAGTTCCCTCATCACCTGGGATGGGTCCCATCTGGTCCCATAGATTTATGAGTATCTAAGGGGCTCAGCAGGCTCTGACTGCCTCCTCCTGGATAACAAGGGGCTGTTCTGCTCCTGACACCACCAACCACCCCAGGATGCCAGCTGTCCTGAGGGCAACCTGTCTTTCTGTCAAAATTGAAGCAAGGAAGGTGCTGAGTACCTCTGCCTTTTCCTCATCTTTATTTACTAAATTCTCTCCTGCATCTTATAGAGAATAGAGGTTGTCCTTGCCCTTCCTTTTACCATTAATGAATTAATAAAAATAATTTTTATTTTCCTTCACAGAAGAAACAAGATTGAGTTGTAACTGGGCTTTTGCCTCTCTAAGTTTTTTCCTACGTGACCTTGAAATCCCTTAAGCATTTCCTGAGGTACCTGACCCTCCTCCCAAAGGTGAAACACCTTTGTGTTTTTTTCTTAGGTCCTTCAAAAGCTCCTTGCCCATCCAGGCTAGTCATTCTCCTTATAGGCTCATCTTTCATCATACAGAGAAAATCTGTTCCTGTGCCTTCAAGATTTCTGTTTTGAACTACACTCATCCTTCCTGGACTCCTTTGTTTTTAAGGGCTGCTTCCAAGGTACTCTCCGGATAAATCTCTTAAATAGGCCAAAGTCTGCCCTCTGGAAGCACAATGTGGAAGCTTTATTGATGCTCCTTCTCTTTCACCAAAGAATGAAAACTATAATTTCATGGTCACAGTGCCCCAGAGGGCCTCCAACCACCACATCTCCCACCAGCCCTTCTCTGTCTGCAAACAGCAGGTCTAGCATAGTTCCTCCCCTGGTAGGCTCACTCACCAGCTGTGACAAGAAGAACTCTTCCATACACTCTGAGAACTGCCTAGACAGCCTTTTCTTTGCTGTGTTGAGTTCCCAGCAGATATCTGGCAGGTTAAAGTCACCTAAAAGAACAAGGGCTGAGAATCTTGAAACATCCTCCAGCTGCTGGTAAAGTCATCCACCTCCTCTGCCTGGTTGGGTGGTCTGTGACAGACTCCCACCAGGATGTTGGGCTTGTTGTTCTTCCCTGATTCTTACCCGTAGCCACTCAGCTTTATAACCATTAATCTCAATTTCCATGGCATCGAGAGCCTCCCTAATATAAAGAGATACACTTCCACCTCTTCTCCCTCTCACCTCTCTTCTGAAGAGCATGTAGCCACCCATTGCAGCACTCCAGTCATGCCAGTCATCCTTCCACATTTCTGTGATGGTGACTACATCACAGCTTTCCTGCTGTGCAGTGGCTTCCAGCTCCTCCTGTTTGTTACCCATGCTGTGTGCATTAGTGTACATGCATCTCAGCTGGGGAACTGATTTCACCCCTGACTCTGGCTCATCACCTTTGGGCTTGTTTGTGGAAAGCATAGTTGCATCCCCTTACACCTTCTAGTTTAAAGCTCTCTCAGTGAGTCCTGCCAATTCACAGTCTAGAATTCTTTTGGTGAAAGGATAAAAGCAGGTCCTTAATTGAAAAAGTACATATGTTAGCTATATCTGATGCACTAATAGAGATGTATTGTAAAACGTGTATTTTTGTGCATGATTAATTCAAGAAATCTGTTCCTAGATACCAAAAATATGCACAAGAATTCATTCACACATGAGATTAGTTTGATTCTTTTTTCTTTTACTATTGGTGAACAAAGGCAAATGAAAACTGTGACCTTACACACATGCACATACACACACACACACACACACACATTTCCATATATTCCCATTTTAGGATAATTTTAATATTAACAGTGAATATTTTAACATCAAAAATAAAAAAATTAGGCAATAAAGGGCTAGCCACAGAAAGAATAAAAATATCAGATCTGAATACCACTACCTGTAATAAAAGCTCAGCTATAAAATAATGGTCTTGTTGAGTCATTAGAGTTATGTTACTAAGAGACGATGATTTTACCATTTGATCCTCTTTTACATTTCCAGGTTCATTCATAGAAAAAATGTTGGCATTTTCATTGTCTGCCTAACTGTTTTTGAAAAAGGATGGTTTCCTTAAGCTGAATTAGGGTTTGCCAATACAAAACTCTTACTATCATTAATCAGCACTTAAATTAGTGGTGTTATTCATGGCAGAAAGTGGTACTCAGCATGCCTAGGGTTCCTGTATTAAAGTGTAAAGAAAGAGGCAGGGGATGGAAGAGCTAGACTGAGTATGGAATCCAGCAAAGGTCTTGAAGATTGATGATGATGGTTACCAGAAACACTATAATTGTTCTCTGCACAGATGAGCAAAAATTAACAACAGTCATACTTTATGAGCTACACACTTTAAAAAAAATAAATATTTTTCACCTATACCAATATGCTGATACAATGTTTTATTGCAATGCTTTTAAAGCAGCAATTCACACTGAACTGGGCTCTGAGAAACTAAAAAAAATCACCTTACTTTTGTATATATGACAGGCAGAATTTCAAGTTTTACCCAGTCAGGGCATATTGGAGGGAATGTCTCAGTACCCAGCATGCTCAAAATTTTTTACAATTATAACTCAAATAATTACATTTGAAATATAACAGACAAATGTAATTTATTCCATGTGTGAAGGGGTTGTGCATGTGAATGATTTTCACCATTGGAAAAAAATGTATTCTTAGGGTACCAAATTTGATCTGTGATCCTTTCTAAAATATCACCATCAGCATAGATATTTTTAAAAATGTTATTTAATTTAAAATATTTATTTGTTATATTCAACACTTTGTTTTTCTGGTTGCATTTGGTTAGAACAGGATAAAATTACATACCTAATAAAACTAGGCATTTGGAAAATTTATGTACATTTCTGTGTAGCAATGAAAAAGCAATTCCCATTTAAAAAATAAGTTCTGGTTAACCAACCCTTCCTGATCTAGTCCAGTCCTGAATATGTGAAGCAGATATAAGTTATAACCTGACTGAATCAATTCAAACCACTGAAAAGAGAATATTTAAAAAAAACCTACCCTAATTTTCTGTGTAGTTGCTTATTATCCATTCACTATCTTATTTATGCTCAAGACTTAGAACATTAGATTTATTTTCAATTTAACCCCTAAATTAGTAGATTAACCATTCTACTTAATCTCTTTAAAATCAAAGCTAACTTTTGTTAGGACACATACAAGCTTTCCAAACATTCATGCTCTTATCTTTTCCAGACCTTCCCCCAAGACTACCACAGTGCATTAGAGGCAGGAACAACTGCACATCTTCACATATCTTATGAACTTTAATATTTTTATCAATGACAAACAGCAAGATCAGGCACACCCTCAACAAATTTATGGATGACACCAGGCTGAGTGGTGCAGTTGACAAAATAGAAGGAAAGGATGCCATCCAGAGAGACTGGACAAACTAGAGAACTGGACCCATGAGAACCAAGCACATGTCCTACACCTGAATCAGGGCAATCCTGAAGAACCATGCTTAAAAGAGCAGTGAAACTTGAGTGATCTTGCATAACCTTCATATCAATAATCCAGGTGAAAGAAATAATAAATAACAAAAGTAAGAGCTATAATGAAGGCAATGAGGTAGGTACTTCACAGGAAAAAAGATTTTAGATAGTAGAGTCTGGGCTCCTACACAAATGGATGCTTGCTCATGTAACTCAGCAAGTAGAAATATAGCTGTGTTATGCATGAAGAATGTTTCTGCAAAGGCTTAGCAGGGCATTTCACACTCATCCCACAAGAGTCTATCTATTGTTTGTTAACCTGACTTAGATAAACAGGAACACCTGACTTGTAGTGAGTTATTTTAGCACCATGGGGTTAACACTTGTCTGGCATCTCCCAAATGCTAATAAAAATCTTACCATTCAAGCGAGACCTGGTAAGAAAAGCTGAATTTTTTACATCCATTCACTTTACAACTATAAAAGTCATATCAAACTTTTACAAAGCAGAAATCTTCTAGACGTTTTACTCTCTCATGAGTAGGTGTTGTGGATAGGTTAAACCTTACAAAATAAGGGCCTTGTTACCCTTGTAAAATCATGTCACAGTCCTGCTGCTTCAGCTAAGTAGAAAAGGACTATGGGAAGTAACTCAGCTGAATTAGAGGTAGAAAAAAAAGGTTATATAACCATTATGTGTTCGTGTTTTGGTTTATGGTGGTTGGTTGAATTACATTTGTTGTGCTTAAATGTAATATAACTGATGATTGCCTAACTGCTTAAAAAGGCCTGGTTTTTGCAGTAAAGGAGATCTCTTTTGAACCTGCCTGGGGAGTCTGCTCCCCAAAAGTTGAGATTCCTGTTTTGTGGTTACTCCCCTGAATATTACATGAAGGACTCTGTGTACTTTGTCCTTTCAGTGGCAAGTTACATTTGACTTCAAATCAATGTTATTTTTTTCGCTAGCTTTAATATAGGTACCTTGATATAGTGCACTGTTTTATGTTATGCTGTTCTAGAAGTAGTTCTTCACTTCTACTTACTGTGCAGTAAGTAATTATGATTAAGATTCTTCATCTGTTACTTCCAGTCTGTTTAACAAAAAATCATTTTTATAGAAATATATGATTTACCATCATTTGAACTTGTGATTCTCTAAATTAAAACCGTGGCCAAAATCTTGGCTAAGGCAGGGCTTGTCCGAAGCTTCCACTTGTCCCATGATAAAAGGTACCAGAAATATTTTGGACATATGAAAACAGATATAGAAATTATGATAGTTAGATTTCATGGTAATAGATGAGCTGGTCCCTTAAAAGGACAATACTTAGACCTAAAGTCAATACTAGGACGTCCAATTAAAAATATATTGGGTAACAGGATTTAAGGGAAGGTAATAAATAGCAGGGAAGTAAGGCTTTGTAGAAGGATCTGGACAGGCTGGATTTATGCACCAAAGCCAATTGTATGAGGTTAAACAGGACCAAGAGCTGAGTCCTGGGTCATATCAATGCCATTCAGAGCTACAGTTTGGAGACAAAGCTCCCAGAAAACTGCCTGTCAGAAAAGGACCTTGGTGCTAGTCAGAAGGCATTTGAACATGAGCCAGAGTGTACCCAGGTGGCCAAGAAGGCCAATGGCCCTGGCCTGTATCAGGAATCATGTGGCCAACAGGACCAACCATGTACTCGGCACTCAAATCCCATGTTCGGTTCTGGGCCTCTCACTACAAGGACATTGAGGTGCTGGAATGTATCCAGAGAAGAGCAACAAGGCTGAAGAAGGGTCTGGAGCACAAGTCTGATGAGGAGTCGCTGAAAGAACTGAGGTTGTGTAGTTGTGTATTCTGGAGAAAAGAAGGCTCTCCATACCTGAAAGGAAGATGTAGTGAGGTAGGGATCAGTTTCATCTCCAAAATAACAAGGAATAGGACAAGAGGAAATAGCCTCAAGTTGCACCAGTGGACGTTTATAATTGGTATTAAGAAAAATTTATTCTCCAAAAGGTTGTCAAGCATTGTATCAGACAGTCCAAGGAAGTAGTTGAGTCTCCAGCCCTGGAGGTTTTTAAAAGACATGTAGATGTGGCACTGAAGACAATGGTTTAGTGGTGGATTTGGTCATGCTAATTTAATAGGAGGACTTGATGATTTTAGTGATCTTTTTTCAACCTAAATGATAATATGATTCTATTCCATGATTAAAACCCAGAACTTTCATTTGCAAATATAAGGATGAAAATCATCCATGACTAGTATTTGATAATGTATTCATCTCATGAAGCAACTTAAATTAATTTCAAGCAGACAGGAACCAAACAAGTATGCCAGCAAAACATCTTCAGCTGAAATACCATACTTTTCAGTTGATATTTTATTTTTTAAAAACTATAAGAAAAAGGGCAGTCATTACTTAATGGGGGTGGGGGAAACAACCATGTGAATCAGTATCACCCTTTGAGGAGTTTTTGCAAGTATTGTAATATTAAGTTAGTGCTCTGTGGATTTTTAAAATGGAAAGGTGTTAGCTATGCCATAGAGCATAAAAGAGAGATATAGTGTAGGAGGGAAAAAAGAGGGTCTGAAGATGTGCCAGAACCAAAAATGAATGTTTGTGACTTAATTGTTAACGTTTAACAACAGAAAATGGAAAGCTGCAAAAAGAATGTAATTTCTTTCCTGCAAGAAAAGCATACCAAGACTGATTTAGTTACATAACTGTTGAGTTGTTCTGCATTGAATCTCCCAAACCTGAAGGGCCTTCTCCAAAAACCTCCCACAAGAATAATAGCCATCAGTTCTGAAATCAGTGAATACAAGGCTTTGTTTGATGAACCTTTTGACAGAGGTAGAAGGCCCTGATTATGAAGAATCCTGTACAGGAGATTACGAATAGCTATAGCATATGCTTAACTATGACTACATTCTTAAAATACTTATTGTGACATTTTTTCAGACTGCTTAGTTTCTAAAATATCCATATTTCCAGAGAAATAGACCAAAAAATGTGCATTGAAAGATCTAATTATATATGTGTTATATATTACAACATAAGAGTTGAGCTGTTTAATTTTTTCTTTTTTTTCCAAGTGCAAGATTGATGCAGTATTTTTAAGTGCATAATATATAATCCTTCATATTATGATGCACACATAAAACCCTATAAAGATAGAAGATATAGTTTAATTTTATTTTCTCTAACAAATGTTCTCATTCTTATGTCCATAATTTTAAGCAGCCATACAGCAGTGAAAAGCCATTTGCCAGACTATAGACTTTTGGTTGAATTAAAAGTACACACAACACCCAGTCAGAGTGTCCCTTGCACAGAGCACGATCAGTGATTATGCTAAACATGACTGATTCAATTTCTTGCACAGTTTCTGTGACTGCTGGAACACAACAGGAAATGAATTACGGGAACAGAAAATATAAAAATTGTTTCCAGTGATCAGATTTCCTTGTTACAAGAGTTTACTCCAAAGTTCTTGACACAAAGGAAAGGTAATAAAGTCGTTAACTTGAGCAAGAAAACAGTTTTACCTAGTAGTGCTTTCTCTGTGCCAGCTCTCAGACAACATCTTAGAGGACAATGTAAAAGGTTTTGATTGAATAAACAGCCCCAGACCTTCCTTCTAGGAGGCATAAATACATCTCTTCTCTTCTGAGAAGTCCTAATAGATAAGGATAAAATACACAAATTTTAAACACTGTGTCACTCAGCTAAGTACACTGACAGTAAAAGTTCTTTGAAGTACCAAGCATTCAATAGAGACAATGAATTTTAAATTACATATTTCTTACTCTATCCATTCTACTTTCAATGCCATATACTAAACATCATCCTGAAAGTAAGGCATTTTCCAATGTATCAGTAAACCAAGGTGGGTTATGGAGAAGAAAATATGCCTTTCACATATGCCTTTTTAACCACAAAGTTCATAGTTTATGTCTAGACATTCATTTATCAAAAGATTAAAGCTATGCTCAACTCTAAACACTTACTGACTTAAGAATCATTATCTACTTTGCTGAAAAAATATGAACATAAGCCTAAACTAAGCTTGTCCTAACTATCCTTCTGAGAAAAGGACTATAACTACCTAAATAGGACTCCTTGTTTTAGATATCATACCCTCATAATTTTCACCAGACTATTAATTAAGTCCACAAAAAAATAAAGAAAATATTGATACAAAGCGGAAAAAAGCCCTTCCCACTAAAATAAATGCAATATAGGTCATCTTAAATTAAGTCTAAAGTAAGAATTTCTAGACTAGCAGTAATTTAATATTATACAGCATTCTCGGTACATCAGAAAGCTCCCACTTTCACTGTGGTTATGGAAACATCACTCTTATTGGATGATTTAATGGGACCCCTATTTAAGTTTTGATTTTGATGTTTTCAAACTTCACTATTTAACCTATTTGGCCTTCTAATTTTCCTTCATAATGTTAAGCTGCTTATTAGTCAAATAACTGAGTGAACAATGCCTTAATCTTGAAAAAACTCTGAGTACTCAGTCTAATTCTGCAATGAAAATATTGTCTCTGAAAGCTGCTCTGCAAAATAAAGTCTTACTGTCTGGTGTGCACATTTGTGTAACTCCCACTGAGATGTAGAAACCACAGGAAATTCAATATAACCTTCAAGAAATATGATGGCATTTGGACAGGGTGAGAGATAAGGATGTTACTCAGTAAATTTATTATTTCATGCCTCACCAAGATGACCCTGATCTTGAGATCAGTGGTCATTTATCTAATCCACTGTAACACAATTTCACAGGCCTCTTTTTTTCCCCTCTGAAAGGATTGCTGAAGATTAACAATACTATTTTGGTTTATTTCAACATTACTTATTTTTCATTAGAAGCTTATTTCTGCCATTAGAAGCATGTCTGTAATTCAGATTTGTGGACATTTTCTTGTCTTCTGACTGAACTCTTACTTAAGCAAAGTATTTGTGTTCATTCTCCTCTAGTCTTATAATGCTTCTGCTTATTTTTTGAGAAGCTCTTAAAAATTCTCTATCTGTTCTGAACAGACAATGTCTTTTGTCACCACCTTTGGATTTCTAGGATGCATAATGACTTTGCAGTTTAGCCTGACTTTGGAAATGCTAATTTCTGCTGAGCTTGTCCTACTGCTATTTTTATTATTCTCAACTGACTTTTTGGGAAAACATGCATTGCTTTATCCCATCACTGATGGCATGAACTAAGCCAGCTCTCCATGCCGTAGTGAATCATGGAGTGCATGCTGAACTCAGAATGATTTAGGGGGAAGATGGCTATAACCCCTCTAGATGCTGGAAAATACATTTTAGCACATGGGAGAGGAACAGGGAAACTGTTGCTAAAAATACATAGGTTTGTCCTTCTGTATTTCACAATCAACCAAGGGAAATATGATTCTCAATAAGGTCATCTAAGGAAGAAGTCCCAGTTCCATTAAGATTTCTTCAGGTCTGAAGCTCCTTTGAGTAAGAAATGGAAGGAGTCTAACACTTTAAATTCTATCACAATGAAGGTCAAGAATGAGATACCTAAAGATGATAGTCCTTCCCATAGAATATTAAATTTGCCAAACAACAGGAGAATGAAGAAGAGTTCCTCTGAGTTTACTTAGAGGGATTATCCTGTATATTCCATCAGCGTCTTTAACATTGTATTTGAAAAAATATTATTTTCATTTGATAAAAGGAATATTTTATTTGAAACTGGACTCAGGGAAAATGGAAGTCTTGCCAATAGCTTGTAATTAGTTTTAATTTCTTGGTTAAGTGCTAAACATTTAATTAAGCAAAAGGCAAGGCCAAGAGCCACTATCATCTGAAGTAGAGTAACAGTTTTCCAGAGCATACAGACAGATGACTATCATCAGGTTGCTGTTTTTTCTTTCTCCTAAAGCATTCAGTCCCTCTCTGAAATCACATGAAGAACCATGAGAATGTCACAATGGAAACATATCTCATTCCTTTTTGTAAAACTGAGAACATAAAAAATACAAATACCGTGAATGGATAGGACTAAAGGGAAAGAAGGAGTGAACCGCAGCAGTAGATGAAGCTACATCTAAGTCAAAGCTTCTTATGTTAACAAAGCTATACTCAAGAAGAAGGCCATTGATTTGCCTTAAACAAATATGTAGTTTCTGGATTTATTTCTCAAATATGTGTGAGACACAATGACTGTTGAGATAATAGGGTTGTTTTATTGACAAAACTTTTACCCAGAGGTTTTTGCTAGAATAATAACGAAGACAAGTGTATAGGAAGAGTGATGACTCACTCTCCTCAACAGTAATAAAAGATTTCTCAAGTAAAATGACTCATCATGCTCATCCCAAAACTCTATCAAAATTCATTATTACATTGCAAACAATCAGCATTAAAAAAACCCTAAATCTCATTATGCCATGCTACATGTGTATTTATACTCTGTTTAGAGGGAAAAATTGAATTGAACTTTAAAAGGATTAATGTATAGAATTACGTAAAATCACGCATTATATAAAAACAAAATATTTCTGAGGAAAAAAATTTTGCCAAATCATGTAATCCAAAAATATCATTAGAACTCATATTCACAGCACAGAACATAAAATAAGAAAATCACAGAATCACAGAATCACATAATAAGCTGAGTTGGGAGGGACCCTCAACGATTTTCAAGTCCAACTTCCTGCACAGCACCATTCCCAAGAGTCACACCATGTGCCCATGAGTATTGTCCAAAGGCTTCTTTAACTCTTGTCAGGCTGGTGCTGCAATCACTTCCCTGAGAAGCTTGTTCCAGTGCCCAGCCACCCTCTGGGTGGAAAACCTTTTTCTAATATCTAACCTAAACCTCCCCTGACTTAACTTCAGGCCATACCCTCAAGTCCTGCCAGAGGAAACAGAGAGAAGAGGTCAGTGCCTGCCCTTGCATTTCCCCTAGTGAGAAAGTCGTAAAAAAAACCAGTGAGGTTTCTCCTCGGTCTCCTTTTCTTCAGCCTGAACAGACCAAGTGACCTCAGCTGCTCCTCATACATCTTGCCCTCAAAGCCCTTCACTGCCCTCATTTGGACACTCTCTAATACCTTTATATCTTTCTTATATTGCAGTCACCAAAACTGCACACAGGGGGATCTGTGACTCGCTTATCTGCCTTTCATATTTTGCAGCATTGCACAAACTGCCAGGGAAATGGGGTGCTATTTGACCTGGGGAAGAGTGGGGAGCAAGCAAACATCAGCTCCTACCAGCTCTGCAAAGACAGCCTTGGAGTCTGGAACTAGGGTCCAAGAGCTGAGGTCATTCACATCTTCAAAATGCAACAGTTTGCTTCAGGGCTCAGTGGTCAGAGTCCTCAGATCATACAGACACTCTGTCAGCCAGCACTCTATCATCCTGCTGTTAACAGTTGACTTTATATTGCATCCAAATATTAAGCCTGGTTCAGATAGAATTTATCTATATCAACGCCAACTAAACTGTAGGCAAACTTTAAACATTGTCAACTTTACGCACTTGACAATGTTTAAAGAACAACATGCCCTAGAATATTAATGTTAATACATTTAAAGCAGACTGCATGGGTAAAACAAACCTGTTTGATGAGGAAGAAGCACTGACTACAAAGCAGAAAAACTGAAAGAAACAAAAGGCCTGTTTTTAACAGTTGTTAACTCATTCTTGTTTCCTTGAAATCACCTTCCTGGAAGTTTCTGTATAATATTTTTGTTTTACTGATTAGTGGGAGAAATCAAAACATAACTTTTTTTAAATGATTGCATTTGCACATCTTGGACTCCATTCTTAAAACATACCAAAAAGTATTTTGTGGAGATTAAAACCATAAAGAGAAAGAAGGAATTCCCATTTAGCCAAGGATGTAACAAACCTGGCTTTAATTTCTATTTATGCCATAGATTTTCCCTGATACATCTCTTGATTCATTTAATCTCTCTCCCATAATTTCCACTCTGTGAAATCTGTTTTCCCAGAGATGTTTTGCTGAACAAAGCTATTTTCTGCTATGTCTGTTTGTTCTGCTGCCATGGCTGTTACTTGTTTGTCTCATTATACATATATATACTAATAAAGAACTGTTATTCCTTTTCCCATATCTTTGCCTGAAAGCCCTGTAATTTCAAAGTTATAATAATTGGAAGGGCAGCATGTCATATTTTCCATTCCAAGGGAGGTTCCCACCTTCCTTGGCAGACACCTCTCGTTCGAACTAGGACAGTTTTGAACTTTAAAAGTTCAAAAGGATATAGACATATAGATCTCTAACACTTCTCAGAGTAAACCTCTGAAGGATGCTCAAACAACTCATTGTAATGTGGAAACCATCGTAAATACATTTGTGAGCTAACAGAGGATTAATGTGACTGATAAAAGGCAAAAGCAAATACTGTATCCAATTTTCAAGAGTGAAGAAAAACAGAGAATAATAACTCAGGCAGAGGCACTGATAAAAGATAATAAGGTAAAATATTAAATATACTACTTAAAATTCTCAAAAAATATGTTGAAACATATTGAATGGAATTCTGTCATTTTACCCAAAAAATTTTTTCACATTTAATGAAAATAGGAGTTTTATAATATGCGTTAAAATATTTAATAAAAATTAGTGTTAAAATTTCATTGAAAGTTAATGCATACATAAAAGTTTTCTTCAGGAACAAAACTGTTGTTTCTGCAAAGCTATTATTGAAAAGCTTGGATTCAGGGACAGAAAATATCATTTGAGTTGCAGGTTTACTTGCATGGTTATAGGAATGAAGTGCAAATATTTGAAAACTGAAAATGGAAATACTTTTATTAATTTGATGGAAGTTTGTAGACTCAAATATTGTTGCCCCTCATAGTCTAAGTTACTTTGTTTTCAAATCATAAATAGAAAGATTTGTTACATTTATTATATTACAGAAGGACTATAAATTAGACAGTGAAATTCAGTTGAGGCCATATCCATTTGTAAGACCTTCAATTAATTCTTAAAAGTCAATCAAGCAGCTGATAATATTATTGTAATAATAATCTCATGCATTTTTTTGTTTCTCTTGATACATTTACTGTTGTCAATTTACATTGCTCAGTTTTATTACTTGCTCAAATTTACACAGTCAATGATCTCTTTATGTTATGGATTAATCAACATTATTTTTCTTCAGATTGCGACAGACTAGGAGATGATGCATCCATCTTCTCTTTGTCAGATAAGAAATGCTGAATTCTTAACTCCTTAGGCTGAGTGATCACCTGCATAAATGCTCCAGCCTTTCATCTGAGTTAATGGAAAAGTAGAAGCACCACCTCTTTAGTGCAGTATTACTAAAATTGTCTGCTGCCTTTGTCCTAACTATAGAAAATCATCCTCATCACAGAGCTAAAGATATGAAGGGATTAGAGGCCAAGTGACTTAGCCCTCAGCACCAGATGTTCCAAATGCCAAGGGTATGTGCCTTGAAAACATTCCTTTAGACAAATGCAAACTGTGATTTTGCTTGTGAGGGAAGTGAAGTAAAGAAGATCAGAAAGCCATTAACCTATGTCCTCTCATTAGAGGTTCTTGTAAAAAGTCCATCTCCAGTTTACTTGCAGGTGCCCTTTAGGCACTGGAAGGTGCTAAAAGTCTTCCTGGAGCCTTCTCTTCTCCAGGCTGAACCACCCCAGTTCTCTCAGCCTGTCTTCATGGGAGAAGTGCTCCTGCCCTCTGATCATCATCTGCCTACCTTTGGATTGCTCCAGCATGTCCACGTTCTTCTTACACTGGGAGCAGTGCTGATGCTAAGTTAGGAGACAGGACCAAGACAATGGAAATGTAATAAATTTGTCTTCTGCAGCATTACATCAAAATAGTTAATGCTGTTATAGTTCAGTCACATATGACATCGCATCAGTCCATTTGGTGTGGCACTATTGTCTGCTGACATGGTGGGAAAAAACAAACTTAATTTTAGGGAAAATAGAATTTGAACCTTTGAAAATTTCTCTAAGGTCTTATAAAGCTATTTTAGTGCAATTATAGTTGTGGATACTGGAACTGAATTATTTCTGAATTATTACTGAGTTATTTCTTTCAGTAAGCATTCCCAAGGCTCCATATAAATACATTCTTCATTGTTTTATGAATATAGAAGAGTATAGAAGCAAGAAAAAAATTAAAAGCAAAGTTTGAGTAGTTCAATGCCTATGAGTAGATATGCAGCTAGAGAATATATTTGCCACGGCACTTGTAGGAATCCAATAACTAATTGCAAGAGTTTGAGAAGCAACCTTATGGTACCTCTGGGAAAAAGTATCAGTTGCTTTTCATCCAGATTTCCCACAAGGTACTTACATAGCCTATTCAGCTTGGATTGTGGAAACAAATGTGAATTCTCTGTTGGGGTTGAGTTTTGCTTTTGCTATCTCTAAGTGCTACATAATTCAGTCTAACATATTTCTTAATGTGTGCCTTTTGATTCTGGATTTTCACGTTGAGTTAGTCAAATCTTAACTTTACTCTGTCCTTGACAGCCTCCCAGACTCCTTTCTAAACAAGCAAATGGTCTTCCTGGCTGTCAGGTTTCTTTGTATCTGGAGTCATTCATTGACCCTAAACTTCCTTTTCCCATGCTGCATTTGATGAAGGGGATTGGAGCTTTCATTGTTATACACTGATAGGAAGGCAACACATAGTTCTTGACCATCAAGCATTTGGCAAGAGTATATTGAGACAGTATATCTTATATATGGGAGAGCATCATTCCCAAGATACCTCATTTATGAAGAACCAGAAATGCAGTGCCAGCCTTCTCTGGGCTGTGGGGCCCTTTCCCCTCTGGTGCAGTTCCGGTCACAGCCGCCAGGGGCGCTGGTGGCTCCCGGCCGGGCAGGGCGGGTGCGATGATTCCCCCGCGCCTGCAGGGGGCGCTGTGGGCGGGCCCAGCCCCTCTCTCCACACGGCAATGGCGGCACAGCCGGGGGAAGGAGCTTCTTTCACAAACAGTCATGGTTTCACAGTGACGAAATGCCAAGCACCCACAGGAATCACTTGCTTAATTTCTTCTGCTGCAGTTGAGCAGAGGAGAGGGGGAAAAAAAGTATTAAGGAAGAGTTGATGAGCTGAGATAAGGATTGGGAGAAACATACTCTAAGGGCAAAGCTGGTTTAAATTTAAAGGTATAAAGTATTTTTTTTTTAAAATAAAAGAGTCAGAGAAGAATAATGAGAAGTAAAGTAAGCCCTTAAAACACTTTTTTCCCCCCCAGCCCCTTTCTCTTTCTAACTAACAGTGCAGGGAGACAGGGGGTGGGAATTTAGGTCAGTTCATCACTTTTTCTGTTCGTTCATGGAGAGAAGTCTTTTTTCTGCTATGCCGTGGGATCCCTCCCAAAGGAAAACAGTCTTTCCAAAACTGTAATGGTGTGGGTCACTTGTCCACAGATTGCAGTCCTCAAAGGATAGGCTGTTCTAGCTTGGAAGCAAAGGCCCTCTATATGTGGGAGCAGGGGCCCTCTCTCTCTCTGTTCAGGTCTCCCACTGGATCACAGCTTTCTCTAGTATCCACCCACTCCAGCATAAACCCTTTTCCCATGGGCTGTGAGTGGATCTCTGCTTTCCCCATGGACTTCATGGATTACAGGGGGACAGTTTTTTTCACCATAGTCCTCACTAGGTCCTGCAGAGAAATTTCGGCTCCTACAACTGAAGTACCTCCACCCCTCATTTTTTTTCCACTGACCTTTGTGTCACCATGTTATTTTCCCTCACATGTGCTCACTTTTTCCTCTTCTGTGACTAGAGGAAAAACTGCTGCTTGTTGTTGCCATCGTCAACAAGTTCCACCAATTCAAAGATTCTTGCAGGATCCCGCAGTGCCAACAAGTTGATCTTGTCTTGGTTCCATGTCAGGGAATCACTTATGACACTTCCATTGCTGGCCAGGCTGCCCCACCACCATCACCCAGGCAGTGGCAGACACTGGTGCTATGTAACGCCTTTCCTAATGTGGGGTATCAGGAAGGGGAAGCCGTCACTGCTGGCCTTGCCCTTTTTGCCTACAGTGTCTGCAGCCACGGTGGCACATTGGTATGTGCCGAGCTAGAGATGGCCCCCTGGCAGCGGCACTCCACCACCCCTGGAAAAACTGCGCCTGCACTATTTTGACTTTCTTCTATGTCATCACAGAGGTATTGTCAACTTCTCTGATTGGCCCATAAGCATGTCCATCTTCAGAGCCATCAGGGATTGGCTCCTTGGATATGGTGGAAGCTTCTAGCAGCTCCTCAAAGAAGCTACTCCTGTGGCCCCCTCTGCTACCAAAAACCAGGCTGTGCCAAGCTAGCACACAAACCCACAGGAAATCCTGCATTGGCTCTCGTCCATCGCAGTACACTCAGAGCTGGGGGATGCGGGGGCAGTGGCCACCCCAGACACAGAACAAAAACAAAAATGGATATGGGATAAAAAAATCCACACGAGAAATACAAAAGAAAAAACAAAACCAAAAATAAAAGAATGGACCACTTCTATCTTCTGTATATCATTCACTGTTTTATTTTCTTTCTTATTGATTAATGGGCCTATGTGTATGTTTTGTTTTCTAGGGAAGAACATTTGTTTATTGCCTTTTCTGGCCCTTTCTAATGAAATTCACTGCCTTTTGTCCTCTTATTTTGATTGTGCTATTTCTTTACACATAATCATTTTTAAAAAAAGAAATCACTTTTTGATATCATTAATAAAAACTTCCCAACATTATACATATATAATTGCCATTATGATTTTCTGGTGATTGATGGTACTGGAGTGCAGTGAAGAGTGGGGACAGTACCACAAAATAACCATTACACTGGATGGGGCTCTGCTGTCCTGGGGATGGCTGAACACCTGCCTGCCCACAGGAGGCAGTGAAATAATTCTTTGTTTTGCTTTTCTGGTGAGCATGACTTTTGCTTTCCCTATTGAACCATCTTTATCTCAACCCATGAATTTTTTCACTTTAACTCTTTCAATTCTGCCCCTCATCCTGGACAGAGAGACTGGACAGCTTTGTGGTGCTTGGTGGCTGGCTGGGGCTAAACCATGACACTTATATAAACATTAAGACTATATAAGACTATTCAGTTTCTGCATGCATATTTATTGACTACAGGAATAGATACATTTTATGAAGTTGTTCTAATTACTGCATTTGTATTTCCATATTTTTACTATCACAAGCATTTTGCAAATTCTCTTACACATATGAAATAATTTCTTTCATTATGAAAGGCACTATTTAGGTTGCTTTTATTACTTACTAGCTACTTAACATTTATATCTTTTTGCAGTTCGCGAGTCGGCTGTTGACAGATTCACTACTTGAACAGGATAGTCAGAAAATGCCATCATGTAAGGACTCCTACCTTTCCAAGTGCAGATAAAGAAAATTACAGGGAAGGAACTGTGACTACATGATTCTGAGTTGTAGTTCCTCCTACTGGTGTGCAATTTATGTACCTTGTTTTACATAAATCAATCCTAATACTTATTATCTGGTTTTATAATGAGATTATAGGAAATTAGGAAATTTATTCTTCTGGATTTTCATGTGATACAATTTTACTCCGAAAATATTAAAAAGACTAAGAAATATGTCTTGGACAACATATCAGAGGAAGGATAAACATTTGAACAGAATTTTGTAATTTAAAAATCCTTTTAAGTCTTTAATGATTGCTAATCTCTGCAATTTTAGCAGTGCAAAGAACATTAATCGCTGGCTATCAGGAAATTTGGGAGAACATGAATATTTTATATTATCTTTAATCTCACCCTAACCCATGACTGAAAAATTAAACAACCTCAACTTTAAGGCAAAAAATATGCACTACAATAAGATGGGAACAGAAAACATGGTAGGATTCTCAAGCCATAATATTTTCAAGCTTCCCACTGCTCTAATGATCCACATGTAGCATAGCAGAAATCATATTTGTCTCCAGAAAACAGATTTAGATCATGGTGCTAATAATGCCAAGATTGCAGGCTTGATCCCCATATAGGCCATTCACTTAAGAGTTGGACTCAAAGATCTTGTGGGTCCCTTCCAGCTCAGAATACTTTGTGATTCTGTGATTCTGTGAAGAGGTTCAGAATGGGAATGACAGAAGCCTGTCTCAAACTATACTTGTCTGAATGATATTATCCATAAATCTAGCTAGTTTGAATTCCCTAGCTTAATCTACTTTTGGGTGGAGTCATGTACATGGTTGCAACATATTTAAGTTTTCAACACTCAGAATCTGTCATCACGGATGCAATAGCTTGAAGGCATGTCTAGAGAAAAGGTTTAATCTTTTAATTTAATGCAATATCAAGTCAATATGAGTCAGCAGTCCTCCCATCACATTTATTAATGTTTATATATGCAACCTGAATAAATATATGTATTTCACTGACAAGCTGTCATTGTATTGTAGGGTTTGCCCTATATGAGATGATTTTATATAGAAGAGTAAGTATGTGGGTGGTTTCTATTATGCCAAAAGTGATGGAATCTCAAAAAGAAATGCATAAAATATGAAGTTCAAACCTCACTATTTAGGACTGTAGTGCTTTCTGTCCACTAAAAAATATTTTTATCAGTTTATTCACATATCTGTCTATTGTAGTTCATTCTTTCAACAATGATTACCAAGCTTATGATGAATAAGAATTGTAATTTGAGATCTTATTCTAACAGGAATTTTCCATGGATATTCCCAATATATTGTTCCTTAATTCCCCTCTTCCTGAAAACACCAACAGACCATTGTGCACATTCACTTTCAGTGTAATCTCTAAATAACTGGTTTACCACAGCATGATATTTTAAGTATAGAAAAAGTATAGTGCAGATTGGAAGTGAAATGAGCTGGTCAGTGTGAAGGCAGGGCATGGTTACACACATAGGAAAAATGTAGCTATATGAATTGCAACAAAAAGGATAGGCTAAGGTTCAGTATCATCCCAGCCACTGCATTTTCATGGACTAGAAGTCCTCCAAAACTCCATCAAACTTAGATCTCAAAGCCATTTTTAAAACTTTAGAAAATGCTGAGACACATGATGGGCTGTATCATCAGCTACTGTAATTGGTCATTAGAGGTTAGGATTTTTTGCCTTCTTTTTTCTTTCTCCCAGGGAATTTTCTCCCGTTTTTTGCCTGAGAGATGATAACGATGAAACTTTAGAGTAACAAAAGATGTGGCTGAGAGGAGGAGGAGGGAGAAGGGTGCAGCTGGCTGCAGTCTCTTAGCTTGGGGGCTTTCTCTTGGGAAGTGCAGACATATGCCGAAATTTTGGCTGGGGGCAGAGAGGCTGAGCTCAGTTCCTTACTCTCTTGCTCTTGGATTGGAGGGGAGACAGGCAGGCTGCAGTTGCTGTGCAAAGAGTTTGCTGCCACTGTGGAGTTTCACTTTTTATTGCTTCTCCTACCATGAGCGAGGCTTTGCTCGTAAAAGCCGCCATTGAACTGGGACCTTTCCAACACTTGATCTCACTGGAATGAACCCTCATCATCTGGTCAGGTGCCACAGGGGAAAACCCAGGACAGCGACCCCCTTCCTCCTCTGAGGGAACATTTGCAGGACCCCAGCTGCTGCTTTCCAGCCTGGCTGTTTTTTTCTCCTACTGCTTCAGGCTTTTTACTGCACTTAACCCAACATCTCATGTCCTCCCAACCCCCACAGTTTGTGCTACGGCTGCAAAGTTTCTGCGACACCCTGGATGTGCCCACCTTTGCTGTTCCAGCCTGCTGCTCCAAGGTTCCTGCTACAGCCCATGTCACCATGCCCATGTCACCAGGGGCACCAGGACTGGCTGCCCATGAGATTGTAAAGGAATCCCCTTTCCATCCCTTCCCCCGGCTGTGCCGCCCTTGCCGTGTGGAGAGAGGGGCTGGGCCCGCCCACAGCGCCCCCTGCAGGCGCGGGGGAATCATCGCACCCGCCCTGCCCGGCCGGGAGCCACCAGCGCCCCTGGCGGCTGTGACCGGAACTGCACCAGAGGGGAAAGGGCCCCACAGCCCAGAGAAGGCTGGCACTGCACTTCTGCACTTGGGGGCTTTGTTTGTTGTACTGGCATTGTGGTTGTTTGTTTCCCCTGTTTTATATATATATATATATATATATATATATATATATATATATTCTAGTAAAGAACTGTTATTCCTTTTCCTATATCTATGCCTGAAAGTCCTTTAATTTCAAGGTTATAATAATTGGGAGTGAAGGGTGTCATACTATCCATTCCAAAGGAGGTTCCCACCTTCCTTGGCAGACACCTTTCTTTCAAATCAACACATTGGTAGAGCTTTATTGGAGACACTACTTTTAAGGAGAAGTCTACAAACTAGATAAAAATCACAGCTAATAGATCTGGGGGAACAAAAAGAAATTTGCACATATAATTGTACATGGCTTAATGGTCTAAAACCTGCTTATATATGCCCTCCATATTTGCTATATGGCATTTCAATGGAGAGTTGGAATCTACGGAAATCATTGAGACATTTTCAGTATGAACACAAAGACTATTAAAATGCATTGAATATGTATTTGAAGTCAAGTTATGCATTTACCATACTAATAAGCACAGTGATTTTCTGAAGCAAGGGTTGATTTATAAATACTGTGTTCTGTGATTCGAAGAAAAATTGCAAACCAAAGAGCAAAATTTGGTTTCCAATGCCATAAAAAAATAGTTATTAAGTGTGCCTAAAAACATTTATCTCTTCTATGAGATAAACATCTAAAATGGGTGGATGTTGTGCAGTAGCCAAGATTTTTGTTATTCTGTGGCAGTGATTCAACATTCAGCCAGGGGAATCCTAATAGGTTTTAACAGGTCTGTACAAGGTTAACAAATTAACCTGTTTCTACACTGAAAAATTAAAGTGTATAGGCTATATGAACAATGTCATAGAAATAGCCTCCTTTGTAGAATCATTTCTCAAGAATAATTCCACAGGACATAATTCCTACAGTCCTTCACTGTGAGGTAATATCACAGTGTGGGTTTGTGTGACTCAAGGCTCTGTGGCCCACCCTTTCTTTTGTGTGTAATGTAGTAATAATTGTAATATTAGTTTTTGTTCTGCCTATTGTTATATGTACAATCTTTTAATGTAAAATTTAGTGGCAGCTCTTAACAGCTAGTGTCTGAATATGCCAAAAGCCTCTTCACAATTCACTTCGGAAGACTTCAGCAGTGAAACTTAGAGAAATTGGATTGACCATGTTAACAAAGTAGCAACTACCTAGCAAGAAGACGATATCATACAAAAGACATTGGGGCAAATATTAGAAAGTGACAAAATTAGTTTACTTTTAAAAGAACTTAATTATGTGTTCAATTTGTAATTATTTTTGATTGGCATGCAGGAGATCTGGATAACACAGCAGTTATGTCACATATAGGAACTACATCTTGTTAATCAGGCTCATGGCAAATGCAAACTTCAACTCAATAAACAACCCCTATGAAGATAATGGGACCACACAATGCATAAGTAAGCACAAGCAAGGCAAGTTATTTGTCTAGCCATGGTAAACCAAAAAAAAAGACAATTATGTCATTTTAGTGAGTCAAATCTAGCCGTACTCAGAAAAAAATTCCACTGATACAAATCCTTGAGTAAAGAGGCAGCATCTGGTTAGACTGAATATCAGTTTAGACCGCAGAGGGAACAAGCTGAAACCCTTCATCATACTGTCAGAGATCCTAAACATTTAAGGATATTTGAGGATTTGTAAATTCTTCATAAATAATGTGGACCACCCAAATGCTTATAACAATGAATAGCAAAGAAACTTGTACTAGAATACTAATTTGGAAATATATCAGTAACTGGTTTTTAAAATTTATTCAGCACCTCCTCTGGGAAAGTCAAGAGGTGCCTTTTATGATGGTGCCAACCTCACCAAAACCTCACTTAAACTATACTTTTATTTACATGTGCTTCCTTCAAGTCCATAACTTAGATCCTTCTCCCAATATTCAAATGACACTGGATAAAGCCATAATTTTAAGAGAATTAGGCTTACTGGTTTAGTCTTAGGTTATTCTATTTTCTTTTTTGTATACTTCTGGAACTGAGTTCCTACTAAGCAACAACAAAAACCTTTGTGTTTATAAATTAGACTATAAGTGCTTTGATTATGCACAAAATGATGGGTTAGTTTTTCTCATCCTTAGTTTTAAAGGTCTCATATGAGAGACATAGCACACTAGGTGATATTAATTTCAATTTGTTTTGAGTGATGGACATTAATGAGTAAGACTGCCCTCAAAGGATTTAAGTGCATAGTTCCAGAAACACTATGTTGAAAGGTTTGCAAAATTACAGATGCACCAATTGCATCAAGCTTGATGGTGCAATTGAAACAATAGAAGGAAGGTACACCATCCATGGGGACAACCCTGGACAAACTAGAGAAGTAAGAACCTCATGAGGTTCAACAAATCCGAATTCAAGAGTTAGACCTGGGGGATGAGCTCATTGTTAGAGCAGCTCTGCCAAGATGGTTTAAAAGCTGGACATGAGCCAACAGTGGATGCTTGCAGCCCAAAGGTCAACCACATTATGGTCTGTATCTAAAGAAGTGTGACCAGCAGGTCAGGGGAGGTGATTCTCATCTACTCTGCTCTCATGAGACTCTGCTTGGAGAGCTGTGTCTGGCTCTGGGGCTCTCAGCACAAGACATGGACCTGCTGCAGCAGACTCAGAAGAGGGCCACAGAGATGATTAGAGGACTAGGGGATATCTCTTGTGAAACCAGGCCCAGTGAGCTGGGGCTGTTCAGCCTGGAGAAGAGAAGGTTCTGAGAAGTAGTAGTACTGCAGCCTTGTAGTACTTGAAGGGGGCTTGTAAAAAACAGGGAGAACAATTTTTTTTACATGGGCACATAGTGATAGGGCAAGGAGGAGTTGTTTTAAACTGAAAGAGGAGATATTTGGATCAGATATCGGGAAAAAAATCTTCATTATGATGGTGGTGAGGCACTGCCCCTATGAGGATGTCCCATCCCTGTCAGTGTTTAAGGCCAGGTTGGATGGAGCTTTGGACAACTTCATCTTCTAGGTGTAGATTGGAACTAGGTGAACCTTAAGGTGTCTTCCAACCCAAGCCATTCTGTAATTCTAGAGGATATGAAAAATGTACTCTACATCATAGCCAGAGAGAATGGCCCAATCTGGAAATTCTTGCAGAGAGCACCAGGGAAGACTAGAGGTTGACTAGAAGCTTTTCAGGTTGGGGATAGAAAACATCTGAAGACAAATATTCTCCAACTGAAAAAGAGACACTGTCAGCTTATGAAAGTGTTCAAATTGCTTTGGAAGTTATTGCCACTGAAGTACAGCTCCTCTTGGCACCTGGGTTGCCTATGTTGGGCCAAATGTTCAAAGGCAGGGTCTCTTCTACGCATCATGCAACTGATGTTACATGGAGTGAGTGGGTTGGACTGATCCCATAAGCTCAAATAAGAAACCCTAGTCATGCAGGAACCTTGAAAGTGATCAGGGACTGATCAGAAGCCAAAGATTTCTTTATGTCACCAGAGGAGTAGGTAACACATGCTGAAGAGCACCCACTGTATAATAAATTACCAGAAAGTGAGAAACAATATGCCTTTTTAAAATAATGGGTCCTTCTGCATTGTAGAAAAGCATCAGAGATGGAAAGCAGCTATATGGAGTTCCCTACAGGTCACAGAAACTGGTAATGGAGAAGGTGATTCGAATCAGTTTGTAGAGGTGAAAGCTATCCAGCTGGCTCTAGACACTCCTGAAGGAGAAAAATGGACAATACTTTGCCTCTATATTGACTCATGAATTATGATCAATGCTCTATAGGGGTGGCTGGTCATCAAGGAAGAGATGCAACATACAGATGTGCTTATGATTGAGGTGTGGACTTAACCATGGACTGTGCAGTACAAGCTATCTGTAAATATGAAACATGCACAGAAGTTGGGCAAGCCAAGCATTTAAACTTTCTCTGGTATGGAGGATGGTGGCTGAGATATAAGTATGGGCAGGCATGGCAGACTGACTATCCCACACTCCCACAAACCCATCAAAGCAAGAGCCATGTATGTACAATGGTGGAAATAGCATTGGATGGGTGGAAATATACCCCATGCCTCATGCCACCGCCCAGAACACTCCCCCCAAAAGAACTGGGTCAGAGAACAGGTCTCATTTCCAAGACAATCTAACAGACACTTGGGCCAAAGAACATGGCACTAAATGTATATGTTCATCACGGTGCCTGTCATGCACCACCCTGTGGATAAACTCAACAATGCAATGGATGTGGTTAAATGTGGTTAAAAACCACAGAGAGCAATGGGTAGTGGGACCTTCAAACCTTGAGGTACACATGTAGCAAAAGCCACTTGGCTAGTCAACACTAGAGACTCTGCAAGTTGGGCTGGCCCTGCCCAATCAAAATTTCTGTGTTGTATAGGTGGGGATTGAGTTCCTGTAGCACAAGATATTCCAAGGAAAACAGTCTGTGTAATCATGCCTCAGGCAATGACAAAACCCCTCATGGGGGCTTTTGCACAAAGACTTAGGTGTACTTGGTAGGTAATGTGGGAGAATCAGGAAGTCTGGTGTAGGCCTCAAAGGGATTTGATTTTGGCTAAGAATAATGAAAAGTTTAAATTTCAGGAAGTTAATTGCCATATAACATGGCATATTATCAGTTCTGTGGAGGCTTTATGACCATTACCACACTGGCTATCTTGTGGCATCAATTTTTGCTATGCCAAATCTGCAGATCTGAACCCAACTCACCCCTGATTGACATCTTAAAAAATGAACTTTGAGGAAACAAGGTGAGTGAAGTGGTGATGGAATCAGAATTAGCTTCAGCAAGCAATGTTATACACACACCCATCTTCACTGCCTGAAGGACTGTTATGACAGACAGAGCTCAAAGTCATGGACTAAAGAAACTCAATGTACTTCCATAGGAATGGTCCATTGACTAAAGGAATGATATCTGTCTGTACATTTATTAAAAGACAGAAAAGGTTATGGGGTACTGGGAAATCTGGGAGCCAGCATGATACAAATGATATGGAATAACAGGCATATACTGGTTTTGGCTGGGGTAGAGTTCATTTTCTTCTTGGTCACTGTAGTACAGTGTTTTGGCTTTAGTATTACCAACAGAGAATTCTGTTGGTAACATAGAGATGTTTTGGTTGTTGCCCAGTAGTGCTTACCCTAAGTTAAGGCCATCAGTTGCTTACACTCTGTCAGCAAGCACCTCCACAAGAAACTGAGAGGGAGCATGGCCAGAACAACTGACCCAAACTGGACAAATGGCTGTTCCACACCATGGAGCATTATGCTCAGTATATAAACTGTGGGAAGCTTCCCAGAATGGTGGGCAATAACAGCTTGAGGATAGGCTGGGCATTACTCAGTGGAGTGTGAGCAATTGTACCATGCATCCCTTCTTTTATTTAGGTTTTATCAATCTCTCTCCAACCCACTCCTTCTTATTGGTACGATTATAATTGTTATTGTTATATTTAACATTGTTTCCATTATTGAACTGTTCATATCTCACTCCATGAGTTCTCCTCCCCACTGCACTGAGAGGAAAGTGAAGGGAGTGGAGTTGGAAGGGAAGGAAGAGAGACAGTAGCCGTGTGGCATTTAGTTGCTATCTGGGCTTAAACTACAAAATCTGCCCAAAGTGTATTGCACTTTTCCCTGATAAACTGCATTGTATTTTCCCAGTTCCTCCAGTGTAGGGGAGTTTAATTTTAAGGTTTTCTTATCCTTGGTGCAGTCCTTCAAGGACAGGCTGCTCCAGCCTGGCAGCAGGGGTCCCTCTCTCCACTGGATCTCCCACTGGATCACAGCCTCCTCCAGGCATCCATCCATACAGTGTGGGCACCTCCCCATGGGCTGTGGGTGGATCTCTGCATCCCCCATGGATCCCATGGGCTGTGGGTGGATCTCTGCATCCCCCATGGATCCCCATGGGCTGTGGGTGGATCTCTGCATCCCCTATGGATCCCCATGGGCTGTGGGTGGATCTCTGCATCCCCATGGATCCCCATGGGCTGTGGGTGGATCTCTGCATCCCCCATGGATCCCATGGGCTGTGGGTGGATCTCTGCATCCCCCATGGATCCCCATGGGCTGTGGGTGGATCTCTGCATCCCCCGTGGATCCCATGGGCTGTGGATGGATCTCTGCATCCCCATGGATCCCATGGGCTGTGGGTGGATCTCTGCATCCCCCATGGATCCCGTGGGCTGTGGGTGGATCTCTGCGTCCCCCATGGATCCCATGGGCTGCAGGGGCACAGCTGCTTCACCATGGTCTCACCACAGCCTGCAGAGGAATCTCAGCTCTGGCACCTGGAGCACCTCCTGCCCCTCCTTCTGCACTGACCTTGGTGTCTCCATCTTGTTTCCTTTGCATGTTCTCACCTCCTCCTCTTCTCTGGATAGAAGAAAAAATCTTCTAGAGATCCACTTTGTTTTGATTTTCTTCTTAAATATCTTAGAGGCATCATCAACATCTCTCATTGGCCCAGCTTTGGCCAGCAGCATGTCCATCTTTAGAGCCATCAGGGATTGGCTCTGCTGGACATGGTGGAAGCTTCCAGCAGCTTCTCACAGGAGCCACCTCTGTGGCCACCCCATTACCAAAAACCAGGCCATGCACAATCAACACATCTTCAAATGAGTTTTAACTGAATTTTTTACTTGAGAGAAAAAAAATCCATTTGTAATAAAGGTTAAAATTCTGCTTTCAGTTCTAAGGAAAATATTTCTACTCCTTTACTCAATATAATTTCTGATTTAATGCTGTTATTTTAGTGATTTGTTGGTTGTTTTTCCCCTGCATTATGTAATTAATAATAAAAAGTATTTAAAATCTCACTGCTGGATCAGAAATATTTTTTTTCTCAGGCCAGAGTACACTCTATTTGATCAAAACTAGTATTTGAAATTGAATTTTCAGTTTATTAGAAAAAAGTGCATAAAGTTATTTTGTTCTAGAATGACCCAAAATGGTTTCCTTAGTTTGTTTTTAATTATAGGTAAGTAGCAATACCTAAGTTCTGTGAAGCCTAACCCTTAAGTGAAAGGTTTGGAATTATTATCAAAGTAAAAAGTCTTCATTGCAATTTTTAATTTTATGAAAAGGAAGTAAAATTCTTCTGAAGCTTATGCTAATTCATTAGCTTATGCTAATGAGATTCATTTCTGGAAATCAAATATATATGTTACTTGTTAAGATGAACTGCAAACACTCCATTCTAAGGAAACAATATAGACGTTTTTAGCTTACAGAATCATAGAATCACAGAATTAACCAAGTCGGAAAAGATGCTTGAGATCATCTTGTCTAACCTATGCCAACCATGGCACTGAGTGCTACATCCAGTCTTTCCTTAAGCACCTCCAGGGATGGTGACTCCACCACCTCCCTGGGCAGCCCATTCCAATGCCCAGTCACCCTTCCTGTGAAGAACTTTCTTCCTAATATTCAGCTTAAATCTCCTGTGCCCTCTCATCCTGTTACTGGGAGAAGACTGACCCCACCTGGCTACAATCTTTCATTTAAAAACATGTCACTGTCATTACATTTATAAAGTTCTTGCTTAGTTGCACTCTGTATAATGATATAAACATAAATATTTCTTCTGGAACAGTTGTGGGGGGAGATGCAAGGTTATTTTAAAGTGTAGAAATCTAAAGGGTGCAGAGGTAGCTGGGGAATATATTTTAATCATGTTTGTAATTAAGAAAAGAAGCTGAATTTTCAGTGATCAAAAAATACATTTGCAATTTATTATTTTTTCCCTCATTTCTCACTATACTGTAACAGGTAACAGGAAATCAATCCAGCATATATTCTCACTGACAGCTATGCCTATACCTGTTTATAGCCTTTTCTCTTTCTTAAGCATGATCTAATAATGGTTTGGAACCTGCAAAATGTTCCTGTTTCAAAAAACTGGACTGTGTATGAATGTTCTGGGAGGTCATAGCATATGCTACATTGTTAATGCTTAGTCTTTTGACTTAACACTGTAGAACAAAACTTTAAAAGAAATATTTTAGGGTAGAATTATTTGATATGTACTGGTGAGAACAAGAAATCCTAGAACAAACTATTCTTTTACTCACCAGTTTATTCTTTATATTAAAGTTGGTCCTTATTTTGAACATTTGCTCTTACAAATGCTGAAATTTTGTAGACATAGACTCTTCTTGGAATGACATTCATAGTCCTGCATATCTTTTATCAGTCTTTACTCCCTTTAAAATGATGAAGCTTCCTATATTTTGACACACCTAGTCTCATTCTTGCATTATAGATAGTTATTGGAAAGAAAAAAGGAAAAAAAAAAAGAACCAAGGAAGCTTTCTGAAAAGAATAATGAAACCCTTACACAGCTTGTGTTCCATTGTGACTCAGGAAATTTCTAAACTATTATGAATTGTTCATAATAGACCACCTAAACAGTATTTGTCCATGTTGAAACACACTGCTTTTTATACTGGTTGTCAAAGCAGCTCAGAAGAAAACTCAGTGATTTTAAGTAAATGCTTATAGGAATAAATATATTATTTAAAAAAAACCCCACATTTATTTGCATGAAGCTTGTCTTGTTGTAGGTGCAGATTTCTATAGCAGAACAATACCAAGAACATGAAAGAATTATTTAAATCCAAGCTACAATTAATTTTAAATCTTACAAAAGACAATACACTTACCTTTTGGCTTAACTAGCATCTTAAATTAGATTGGTGTTGGTAATCTTACATAGTTTTATACCCATGTACTATTTATATATGTATTAGTTATGTACTGCATATACTTGTACATATATATGTATATCTTCTTAACTGTAATTGGAACATGCAGTATAATGGTGTAATAGCTTTCTGAACTGTTCCCTTTCAGAATTCAGAGCACTCTACTTCCAAAATCAAGACTAAGATTTTTTTTGTCCATATAACTTGTAAGTCTATAAAAGACAATGGTTTATCAAAAGAGAAGAGTGAAAACAGATCAATTTCCTTTGAAGAAGATATCATTTACCAAGAACAATCCTAATTCTTTTTTGTTCTTTCTCCAAGTGAAAATCTCCACTATTGGCCTGTCCGATAAAAATATTGGTGTGCATCAACTTGAGTAAAAGGAAAATGTTTTACTTGGCCTCTGCTTGACTACATACAGACATGAAATAAATACACTTCATTTAGTTTTGAAATAAAATAGTAGCGAGTAAATATAATTCACTACAGTAGCTGAAGTATCATGCATCAAGAAGACAGGCACTTTAAAAAAAAATTGTAAAATTAAAGAATACAAAATTATCCTATTGGAAGCCAATCTCTTGCAAATATATACTTTATCACCCTTTCTGTAAAAACCTTTTTCCTAATATCCAACCTATATTTCCCTTGATGCAGCTTAAGACTGTGTCCTCTGGAACACACCCTCTTGGGAAAAAAACCCAAAAAGCCAAAGAACAAACACCTGGAGTAACGCCCTCAAAAAGGAGCAAGAGAAAACCCAGAAAGGGTGCTACACCCACTCTTCCTGAACCCTGTGGCCAAAGTCATGAGCTAAACCAAGAGGCCAGCCAGCTCTGCTTGGGCAAATCCAGCTTTTAAAGTAAACCAGGCATCCCCCTGCTCTGCCCCATGGCTCTGTTTTCCAGATGCAGGGTCTTAAAGAGGCAGTAACAATTCTGGGCACAGATAGACATAATAGCATTTATGTTACCCAGGAGTAGGAATCTTCTTCTATCTCCTCATCTTACACTCCTGTTATATAGATCTTAACAATGTTTTTTCCCTTTCAAGTGGAAAGGTCATTTCTTATATGCCAATCATACTCATCACCAACTTTTCTAGTTGCTCTTTTTGTCTGTCACAAGACACATATTCTATAAGACTTTTATAAATTAGTGTAAAGTCACTGTTGATTTTCTCAGCCATTGGATTGTGTTTAAGAGTAAAATACATTTAGGCTCATTACTGCATCATTAAAAATATTGTGTATCAGAAAAATTTGACTGGATGGTCCTTACAGGTTCTCTCCAACTTGCAATTCTCTGTGATTCCAAGATTGCAAGTTCTTTATTTAGTTATCTTAGGTACTCTTAAGACAAATAAATAGTTATTCAGACTCTGGATACATTTATGAAGATTTTGCTTTATGCAGTATCTTTATGAAGGTATTGCCATGGGTTTGATGAGGGGGATTACTGAATTATACTCTAACAGAGAAGAAAAAATAAAATACTCCGAGTGTAGTCAATACAACAAAACAGAAAAGCCAGTCAATACTTCTGACTGCATTTTGCAGACAATACATGGAACAAACTCAACAGTGGAGGATAAACAACAATTTTGATTTTGAGTTGGGGTTTTTTTGGTACCTCTTATATGTGCATGAACTGTAATACCCCCTTGGGGTGGGCTGGTCTTTTTTTGGCTTGGTTTGCTTTCATATTATAAACATTATTGTTTGTGACAATTTATAAGTAACTTGGAGTCTTGATGCTCATAATATTTTTGATGTTAAACAACTGTAGATTATTAGTACTCCCTAATCCATGTAAAGCACATCAACAAATTTGCAATACATCAGAGTCTGCAGAAGAAACTCTGTATTTTTGTTAAAAGGTAGAAAAATATATGCCAGTGCTTTTAGGGGGTATCTTGATGGTGGATAATAGGAGGTGAACTAACCTGCCTGGGAGTGATGAACAGGTTGCTAAACATCCTGCAGATGTGATTTCACATAGAAGTGAACAAAACACAGGACTAAAGAATCCAGCATTTTAACTGGTTACTCCCCCTCCTACTACTTGTATGCAGTATAAGGCTACAATTTAAGAAAAGCATGTGTTTTATTATTTTCTGGAAAACTGTGCCTTTTCACTTCTGCCAGGATGGACATACACAGTAACTCCAGTGTTTCCCAGTCACATCAAACTTCATTCATAGTAAGAAAGATGTAGCTTCCACCTAAGTGAAATGAGGGCTACATGGCCAAAACCATTGCATAGACATCTCTTGCAGAAGTAGAGCTCTCTTCTACAAATGTAAGTCCATTTTTGGGTTGTGGTTTTTGGTTTTTCTTTTTGCCCCAGGATGTCTTCAGTGCAGTAGATTATCTCATATGCAATAAATCCACAATTTGTTGAACTGATGTACAAATAGAATTGACTGCAAAGTGGATGGATAAAATCCATGCACAGGGCATTCCTGTGATGCAGAAACATCAGAGCCATATAGTGCAGCTGTACTGATTACCTAGTCAGAGAAGCTCCTGCTTGGTTGACAAAACAGACAAATTAGGTCTGTGATGACAAATCACTGTTGTCCTACACAAGTTGAGAATCTGGAAGTGCTCTTCCACATAAACTCACTTCAATGGATATGATCTTCATAGTACAAATCCTTAAATAGCAATGGAATAGTCTAAAAAGCCAGAAAATAAATACCAGCCAATGTATTATCTTACATTTTTCTTCAACAAACAGATTTTCAGAGGCATATGAATTCTGACTAAACTTTCTGAAGCAGCTACAGTTTCTGGAGAATAGTGATGTAGTTAGTAAAAGACTGCAGCATGACAACACTTATAATGCAATTCCTGGTTTTAAAATTAAATCCAAATCAAAATGAGTAACTGGGTGTTTTCATTTTGTGAACAACTTATTCTCTGAATTCTTCCAATATTTGTTTAATGACTGTGTTGTTGGCTTGTATTTTGCCCTGTATCAAGAAATGGAAGAATACTTATTGCAGGAAAGTACCATAAACCAAGCTAACTGCTTGCATTTTTTGTTTTAATTACCACTAACTTGACATAGTCCTTCTTGCAACAGTACCATAGGAAGGATTTCAAAAATAAATAGCAGTAATTATTACAGTCCTGTATTGTTCCATTCTAGACCAACATAAGTAAAGTAAAATAAACTACAATTCATCAAAGATAAGTATTTTTAACTAGAAACTGCAGGGAGCTGTTTACTGCATTTAGGAAAGATATGAATTCTTGTGATGTTGGAGAATCCCAGCTTTGCCAAGAACACTCTTTCTTGTACCATGAAAAGAGGAAGCAATGTCAATTATATACTCATACACTTTCTTACCAGTCAGTTAGCAGCATGTTACTGGTCAGAGCTTCAAAACATTTCACTTTGCTGAAACTTTGATTTTCCTGCACTGAATCAAATATCTAATACTTTAAGAAGCTTTTCACGCAGTCTGTGATAGATAAAACCAGAAGTTTGAAACACTTATGGCTCCTACTCACCCACCCCGCCCCTCTGAGAGGGATGCTGCCCCTGAGACATGGATATCTGACCCTTTTGTCAGTCATCTCCTGCACTTTTCAGTCTGGTGTATTATGGCTCATGATGGGATGAGACAGACCTAGGTCAGGAATGGCAATGTCCAGAAATGGCCACGGCCACTTGGCAGCTGGAGAAAGTAATAGTTTTGTCACAACCCGAGGTGTCTCCTTAGACCTGAGATCACCTCTGGAGGACATGCAGGTGGTTTGGAACCCACCTCTTTCCAATGCCCATCAATGAGAGACTGCAGGAGGCTGTTCTTAGAGGTTTTCATGGTTGTTTATTCTTCCTTATCTCAGGAATGCTCTGTCCAGCTGACAGCAGTCTGCTCGCCAGACGTCCAGGGCAGAATCTGCCTGAGAAAGGCAGGACTTATCTTTTATAGTCTAAATTATGTACTAGGTATTTGCAAATTACCCCCAATACAATACAATCTTGTTACATGGTCCAGCTCTGTCCTCATCCAATCTAAAAGTGCCAGCATGTCACCCAGCATGGATGACACGGAGAAGAAGGAGGAATAAATATCCACGCCCCAAATTCTCCATCTTGGCCACGTGTCCCTTATCACAAACATTCTAGAAATCTCTAATTCTACATTCTAACAGTCTAATTTACACTCTATTTATTTTTGCAGCTTGCATTTCTTCTCTCAATGTGGGTAAATTGTTCCAAGGAGCTAAATCCAGCCTCTGAGACACCTGGGTCTCATTCGAAGGTCTTTGGGGACCCCACCAGGGGAGTCTTAAACCTCCCAGGGAAGCCAGAGGAATACTCTGGACTCCCACATGGTTTCAGCTGTTTTCAGCATTCAGGATTGCCAGAGACCTAACAATACACACACATCCTGTGCCCTTGTCATACTACCACAAAGGCAGTTCAAGCCAATAACCATCTCTAAGGCAGCAATGCCAGGGTTTGATCCCATGTCCCCTCACTGTGTAATGAGGCAGTAACTTGTAAGGAGGGAGCAATGCACAGTTTGAGGTGGGGAGTGTGCTGCATGGTGACAGACACTACCTGACTGTCTGTACTTTGCCACTTCATTAAGTTCAGCATTCAATTTTCCAAAAATGTCTGCAGTTTTCTTACAATATGCATTTAGCCAAAGTTTTTTGGATTTTCCTTCCCCAGCTAAACACCGAGATATGAAAAAAATAATTGGGGAAACTTCTGTGATTTTCATAGTTGAAACTCACATTAGAAGGTTAAGAACAAGTTCAGAGTCTGGATATTTATCTGAAGAAAATTAATTTTTCCTTTGAGACTTTGAAAGAAGTCATGGGAATTATCCACTTAACTCATAAAAGTGAATGAGAGTTAAACCAGTTTACAGGGCTCAAGGGGCGAAAAGTCACATGAGGGATCAGTATGACATTATCTTCTACTTCCCACCAAGCAAAAAATACCTCAGGAGCAGAGGTAGACCCTTTAGGATATTTTGAGAGTTTTCCTTGAAGGCCCTCATTCCCAGCCACAAGCTGTAAGCAATCAATGGGAATTAGCACATATCCTGAGACATTAAAAAACATTCATTTCCATCTTCTGCCAGAGCAAAACTGACAATACTCCTCCAGTTTAAACACAGCTTTAAAATATTTCAGCCATATTTTGTACAAGATTGGTTAAAAGATATGAGACAGCCTTAGTTTAATTTGGATTGCTCCTCAGCTTTCAGCACAAAACTTTATTACATTTCACTTACAAACTTTAATGTTGAACTTTAGTTACTTAAAGAACAGGAAATTTAAAAGCATGGAAGATGAGAAGAATTATGATAAAACTGATTACTGAGATGTAGAAGAAGTAAAATAACTTTTGATTTGTACTTCATGCAATAAATAGATCAATTAATAATAATAATAACTTAAATTTTAGATGAAACAAGTAATTAAATCTAATACAATCTATCTTTTAAAACTAGATATTAAATTAAGCTGCAGGTTATAAGACTTCAAGAACCCAAATCATAAAATGCACACTGAAAAAAACCAACCCTGTTCATTCTTGGATCAATGATAGTATTTCATACTGCAGTAAGGAAAAGGGTTGAATTAGATAAGTAGCAGTGATACCTTTTCAGCCCTAAAATCACAAGCCAAACAAGATTAAAACAATAAAAAAGCAATTACCATTTATAGAAGGTCCTCCAGATGCACTTGTGGTGGAAGGTACATGTGATATAGGGCTTCAGCACTTTTATATGTTTAGCAAATTAGCATAATTGACAAAAATGCCCAATTAGATGTTTAGTTAATGAAGTGATTCTCCTCTTGTTTCAGCTCCCTACTGATGCCTCCCCCTTGTTTCTAGCTTCACATTGAATATGTCTAAATACATGGGAAAGTGACATGGCCTTGCTTCACTGAAGAAGCAAGATTAGAATAAGATTCCAGGAATGTGTTGGTTTAACCTAACAGGGCAGTTAGCTAAGAAACTATAAAACTATATAATAATAGTCTATAGAGCTATGAGTACATGCAAAAATATATAAAAAGCAAATCTTTTGGCATCAGCAGATGCAAAGCAATGGTTAGACACAATGTTTAGGAATTCCTAAATGCTTTGAATTCTATTCCTAGTACTAAATATCATCTTGAATTTGAATAAATGTCTTAGTTTCAGTGGTTGTCCCATAATATTGCAAAAAACACACTCAGCTAAATAATGAGTTTTTCTGGTATCTGTTCCTTTCCTTTTTAGGCTGTGTCTAAGTAACTATAATCTGGAGAGCAAAGTATAAATTCCAGTCTGCAAAATATTAAGTTTCTTTAATTTAGTCTACAAAGTTAACCTCTAGTCCACCTGTGAAAGAAATGTCAAACTCTTTCAAGCCTTATGAATTGTTTAGCCATCTCAGGGGACAGTGTGTTTCTGTTATAGATCCTTATTTTTTTCCTTTTTATGAGTCATTGTATTTTTCAGTGAGGGAGTGTGTTGCTGCAGCAAATGAGAATAGTTACCACATTTGGAGCAGATATGAACAGCGTGTACTTAGTATCAGTTTTCCCTTTGTCCTCACTTGCTCTGAGCACATGAGATATTGTAAATGGAGATGGTCTGAAAAGAAATGCTCCCCCTCTCAGCAGGATGATAAACAAGACTGCATGCACAGGCAGTTATTTGTGGTTGTGATGCTCTCTTGTGACAGGGAACATGTGAAGCTACATAGCCAATAAGCCACTGTATCTGTTTGCTCCCATTTTCAAATTGCCATGTTCTTTATCCAGACTTCACTTGAGCACTAGGGTGTATATAATACTTCAAACTACATCTACTGCATCATAATGTGACCAAATCTGCTGTCCAGGAGAAGCAAATAAATTTTTAGAGTCTAGGGCTCTCAGACTACTTAAAGAGAGTGCACACATTAATTATTTCTCTTTGCTCACAGACAACCATATTTTCTTCCCCAAAATTTATGTTGGCTGCAAAAAAGCACCATGAAGTTGCATATGACAACTAAAGTCCTGCTCACACAGTGTGTAAAGCCTAATGAAATTGAAACTTTAGCAGACAGCTAACACAGTTATACTTGTCTTGCATTGTATATTAACCAAATTTTTAAATCATCTTATAACTCAACTAAGCTCATGTAATAGAGAGAAAAAGTAAGAAATAGGGAAAGAGAGAAAAAGAGAAAGAGAGCGAGAGAAAGAAGAATGAGGAAAAAAAAGAAAAAGAAAAAGAAAAAGAAAAAGAAAAAGAAAAAGAAAAAGAAAAAGAAAAAGAAAAAGAAAAAGAAAAAGAAAAAGAAAAAGAAAAAGAAAAAGAAAAAGAAAAAGAAAAAGAAAAAGAGGAAAAGTAAAAAAAAAAAAAAAGAAAAAGAAAAAAAAGAAAAAGAAAAAGGAAAAGGAAAAAAAAAAAGAAAAAGAAAGACTACTCACGGCATATGCTTGTCAGGTTACAGTAAGCTTTCATTATGACCTTTTCTTTAACTACTTTGCAGGGAATGTTTTACTCAAGAGATCTGCATTCTCATGTATTTTATTTTTCTATGCCAGACAAGATAAAGCAATTATCACCTTCTTTGCCTTTCTAGATTGAATTTACTCTCTCAGTTCAGTGAAATCATAGCTCTAAATTACCTATATTCACTGTTCCATTGAGGAATAAGTTTACTGTAAGCTTTGCTATCTACAATAACTGATGGTAAAATCACACTCTAGTAAAGCTGGATTTTCCTTCATGAAGCCCATAAAAGTAGATCAAAAGCCATTGGAAATTCTAGTTCATAGTTCTTGCATCAGAAAAAAAAGAAAAAAAAAGACAGGTCTTCAACACTTAGCACTGAAATTACTTGAAAGTCTGAAATAATTTTCTGAAAAAAATGTTTCTTCATGGAATTTCCTGGAAGTTTGCATACACAGATAATAGTTGTGGTCTCTCTTTCTGTTAAACTTCCTTCTGTAATAATGCAGAGTAGTAATGTAATTACTGCATAACTCAATATTCAGTAATTAAATTGGTTGTTTCATTCTAAACTAAATCACAGAGGTGATTAATATGACAGTGTATTGGCAGATAAAAAAGCTGAGAGGAAGAAAGCAGGATAACCAGATAAACTGAACATAGGAGGGCTTGAAAGAACATCATTAAATGCATATAAGACTACTTGGAAAGAAATATTGATAAACACCTCTTCTTCTGTTTTTAAGGCATTTAATTTGACAACTATTTCATCTGTTATTTGCAACATGGACCTATACTTTGCCCAGAAAATGCTCTAAGAAAAAGAAATCTGTGTCTAGCATATTGCACAGATACAAAAGCTGTTCTTTGTGATTTTCATGGAAATGCAACATTGTTTATTATGCACTTCTAAAATTATAGTGTTTTTTATTTACATGAAAAATCCATGAATGTGCAGAGATACAGATAGTTGCAAAATGCAAAATTATCTGAACAGATCTCTATAAAACTATTATTTTAAAATCTTTTCCGCTTTTCAGTAATCCTGCTTGACTTTAGCTGAATGAAACATTAGAATAAAAATAGGGCCTTTCAATTTTAACAGTTTCAGCTGACTAGAAATAATGTTATGCCTAAGGAGCATTGAGAAATATAAGCATTGGTTGCAAGTGAATGGACACTTCTCCAGATAGCTGCTCCCACTGTTCCAGCTCTGGGGACTGATAATGGATTGGTACTAATTGGTATTAATTGGTACTAATGTGTGTGGTCTCCAGTCCAGTTCCCACCGGACACGTGTTCAAGCCAGAAAAAGAACATCTTGTCATAACTTGTATTATTGTTCAAAGTTTCAGGAAAGTGTCCAAGATAGAATAGGTCCAGGAAATACTCAATTCAAACCTGACCTCACAAACAGTTTTTGTACTAGGGAAATATTGGGTGCAGTACGGTGTTGCTGATGACGTGTACCTGTTCTGCCTCAAAAAGTTGTGTCTTTAGAAAAATCACTCCCAAATTTTAAATGGCTGGTACATAATCCTCAAGAATCAGCATTCCTCTGATTTTTTCAGAGACAATGTAACAGCAGCAGCAAAAGACTTTCTGCTGACATTTTAGGTGCAGCATCACAATATCATACTTTTATTCCCCATCCTGTCTTATGATAAAGTAATAAGCTTCAGTTCATCACAGTCTCCTGAATGGCTAGAAAAGAATTACATATTAACATAAAGCACCTGTAGCAGCCAAAAGGAAATGGAGAATTTAAGTAAAAAAATAGCATCCTAGTAACAGAATGGTGATATATTTGTGAATCCTATGCTTTTTTTTTGTCAATAGAAACTCTTATCTGTGACATCTCTGGTAGCAGAAGTTTTAATCACATGGGAGCTTTGATGTCACCTTCTAAAGTACATGGTTACTTCTAATGTTGTAATGTAGCTCTTTATATTAGCAAAATAAGAAAAGCATAGTTAGTTTGTATTTGGGGTTTCAATGCATTTTAGTTGCATACAGACCAATAAATAGATGCTTTAAACCTCCTGATTAAGAGGACCTTTTAACTCTTTCTACTCACAGTAATCTCTGTGAGCCTCAGGTGACCTTCTCTAAGCAAGCCCAACTTACAAACTGAGCCTAAACATCAATTTAGGTTAGGAAGGAAAGGAAAAAAAATAGTGAGGACACCATCCACTTTAAAGCATATTGGCAGCTGTATGTAAAATAAAACAAATCTTCCTGTACAGGATGTTTCCTTAGGAATACACTGGGAACAGCTCCACTTCCCAGTCAACAATAAACCAGTCCCAAAAAAGCATACTTGAAAAGAGAGGAAGTGTGCAGCATGGTACATGACGCAAGCCTGGGTGTGAATGAGAAACTATGAATCACTAGTACAATGTGCCTTTACTGCTGCTGCTGTAGTGACAGACCAATGCATAATTGCAGCAAAATTCCCCAACTCGTTCTAAACTTGCACGGCCTCAGGTTTCATTATTAATTCAAAGTGCAGAGCAAGGTTATGGCTAAGCATCTCAGGTCTTCTACATGTATGTTTTATGAAATAATATTTCAGAAAGGCATGTTTACAAAACCCCCTATTTGCTAAGGCTTAAGACTTCCATCTGTGTATTATGAGCTAGCCTTGCTTTAACAGGACAAAAAAATCTGAGCGATGCACACTCTTCAGGTGGTCATTTCAGTCCAGCAAATTTCTCACCCTTCTAGAATCTTTTACTACTCACTTTAAAATGGAAATAAACACACATTTTAATGGCAAAAATGACACATTCACATTTCTCATAAGAAACATTTTCTGCTACGTAGTACAAGATTGATATAGATTCCTATGATTCCTGATATGATTGTTTTATGAAGATAAGTTCACAAAAGTGAAACTCAAGAGATTTATCACTGACTTTTATTGCTTTTTTCTGCAGTGATCAAATGCCTGGAAGGCAAGTAACTTGGGACACCAGAACGTTGGATAAATATAATTTTATTGCTAAAATTGCACAAAATTAAAATCCCACTAGATTTCATTTATTTGTTTGTTTGTTTGTTTGTTTCTTTGTTTATTTTAAAGGGTGTTAATCCCAAAATATTTACATATTAAAACCGTTTCAATATTTTCCTCAACAACCCCTATATTAGAGTTTCTAGGTGCATATACCATCAGGTAACTTGCTGAATGCATTATATTTCACACAATGATGGTATTTTAAAATGCATCCAGATACATGAGGGATTATCTCTTTTTTGTTAAAGCAGACAGTATTGTTAAGAATTTATTTGCATTAAAATAAATTCCCCATTTTCTCTACCCTTGAATAATCTGAATAATCTATCTACTGAAAACTGGCCATTGTGTTTCTCATACAAATACTTTTATATATTTTTTTAAATTTATGTATTTTCCCTTAAGACAGCGAAATCATTTATAGCCTTACTAAGCATTTTGAATGTTTCTTGTGATCTGAGGTTCTCATTAGGGAAGTGAAGGTTGGAAAACTTTACTTACCTTGGTCATCAATTCTTCAAGAGAGATACTTTGTAAAAAAAATGCTCACACACAGCTCTATAGATTTCAAACACAATCCCAGTATTATGTGATCATATAGAATCAAGAAAACATATCTCAGAAACTCTGCTGAACTCCTGATCATAATGTCTTTATATTCTGCTAACTCATTACTGAATCTTTTATGCAAATTTTTTTTGCTATGAGAATTATAGTTAACAACTTATCTGGCTTCCCACTGCATGTTTAGTTACTAAACTGTGAAGTAAAGGAGCCTGTATGGCAGTATCTATCTACTAAGCAAAATATCAAGCAGACAAAATCTCTTGCCAGATCTTTAATGACAAGAGAATCATAATATTGTTGATACTTGACTGTGCCACACCATATGTCCAAAAGGCTGGGAAACATCACATTTAATGCATAATGAATCATCATGAATTATGTCAATAAAAAGCTGGAAAGGATTTTTAGTTTCAATATTTTTGCTCACTACAAGTGTGCCAACAGTGTCAGCAGAGGATTAAAAATGTGAAAATTCATGTGAATGGATAGAAGCATATCACAGAGTCAAATAGCTGAACAGGAAAGCATACTTGAAAAAGCTTTATTACTGAATAAAAATATTATAATAGATGTTACAGTATTTGGTTACAACCTAAACTCTATTTTTTCTAAAGCATAAAACTCCCCAGATAAGTGATTAATATTTCCAAGCACTCTTTATTATAATACTGAATAACCTGCAGATGCATTTTTATGCACAAGTCTGGAAGACTGTGCTCCATTCAGACCTACTGCACAGAAAGACTGAATGGAATTTTGAGCATTTATATATTTGATCATTTAAGAGCAGCATTACTCTGTCTTCTGGTTTAAACTATATCTAAATGTTGTTGAGGGAATTGTTGATCATTATGGATGCACCTATGCAACTCCATAAAGAATTATATAAATTTGATTCCTGCTTGCTTGTGTTGTGATTCTACTGTCTCATCTGAAAGGTTGCACTACTTGTCTACAAGCAGAATTATTTCTAAACTATTGTTCCAGTTCCTGTGCAACAAACTTATCACAAAAAGCCTTGCTGAAAAGTTTTTAATCGCAGCAATAAGACTACATACATGAGCAAGCAAGATTAGCCTGCTCCTGAATCACAATGTTGCTTTATAAACTTCAAACAAAGTAAATAAAATAACAACAAACAGGATTCAACTGATGCCAATATTTATTCCTTAACAGAAATATTTTTCACAGGCATCTGTGTGTTAATTACATCTACCCAAACAAACAAACAAAATGCAACAATTTCTGTTGGGCTGAAGGAATCAGTTAATTTATTAAATAATATACTACAGAACATTCATCTAAAGATCTCAGTGTACCCTGGAAGAATTAAACAAGTCTCATAATAGAACCTTGTGGTTGTTATTTCCTCACAGTATGAATTAAGCACTCAGCACTTAAGTCATGAGACTCAGCCAAGTCACTAATTGCTTTGCATTTTTGGAAATCTTTCTCAGAAATGTTAAATTATTAATTGAGTTATTACATTATTTATATATTAATGAACCTGCATTTTACAGATTTCCATTAGAAACTGAAATCTTTCAAATTCTGCCAGAAAGATTTCTTTATTTCCTCTGGCAAGAAGTATACAGTTAAAAAGGAAATAATTCCAGAGAGATTTTTATTAATCCAAGTCTCTTCTCAGAATACAAATGAAAGTCTTTGCATGTGTTCAATACTCTGCAGATCACAACAAAAATGTGAATCTACTGTAGACTTTTTGCTAATTGAGAGCTGAGAAAATTCAGCAAATTTAGTTGACTAAAGGGAATCAGTTAGGCAGCAGATCCTTCAAAAATTTAATCTGTACTGTAAGTTTGAAAGCCTGTGCTATATGACTTACACAGAGCAAATTGGTACTGAGAAATACTGTAATATGTCCTCTAGCCTCTAAATAAGTCAATTAATGTAGACAACTGAATGCTAGTTAATGTGCAATTTAAAATTTCTTTTTACTTTTTGTGTTGAACTCATAGTCTCCCTCCCCAACTCCACCTGTCTTCACCTGAGAAGTGAAGCAAGTAGCCAGGTTTTCCATGTGATCAAGGACTGATATGTTTTCTGTATCAATACAGATTTTCCCAGATAAAGAGGCTATTGGCCAAATCTAGGAGTTACAGTTATCATCACCCATAAACTTCTCCAAACTTTATTTTCTAATTGGTGTGGGAAGAAAGGACAGCCAGTTTTGTTGTGTGGCCTTTCCTTAGCTCTTTTGTTCCACTTCTGGATGAATAACTTTTAGGAGAGTCAGCAGGGAAGCAGTTTCAATATTGTGCATGATGTCTTTGAAGCCTATCTCCTTCTCTGTATCACATTAGTGAGCCAAACATTGACATGTCTTCTTGGCTTACACTTCATGGTACTGAGTGCATGTATCTATGCCTGTTTGGGAATCTGTATTGGCCAAAAGATTTGGAACTTGTCTTTGTTACTGTATCGTAAAACTGCATCTGATTACAGCTACTTTTACAGTAAATTCTACATCAGTGTGAAGACTGTACTTGTGGCACTTCTTACATTTCTATATGCACTAAATACCATTTTTTGGTATAAATATCAGATTTCCCTACAGTCTGGGTTATGCCAGAAAATTCTTCTCAAACTATGATGTTTGTCAAGAGTGGAGACTGCAATTCATATACAAATGAATCCTGCAATGAAACAGAATGCAGAAAGAAGACGAGAAGGGAAGTCTAGCTTATGTTCTCACCCATGCATCCTGTATTAATGTGGCAGTTTGCAAAGAAAAGAAAAAAAAAACAAACAGAGCATATATGCCAGATGTATATCTCATGCAATCATATACATAAATAAAACAAGCATGATGATTTGCTTTTCTTTACCAGCTTAATATGATCATTTTACTAACCTCAGCTGCAAATTGCAGTTCAAGTGGGTGTCAAGGAGGAGACTCTAAAAGAGCACAAACAGCATTCTGTGAATGTGACTTATGGTACCACAGAAGATGTTGCAAGGATTAAAACAGAAAAAATATTCCCTTTCAAACTAACTTTTTTTTTTTTCTTCCTGGAGATGCCTTTCCTTAGGATTGAAGAAGTTGTGTATCAATATATTTTTTAAAAAACAATCAAACAACAAAAAACAGGGATGGTCAAAAAATCGTTCTGCTCATTTCCCCAGGTGCAATCATACCATGTAACAGAAGACATTTCCACTCCCGAAAAATATTGACTTTTTCATATCCTGAGACTATAGCAGCCAATTAAACAAGCATTATTCTAAAAGATAAAGTTCAACAAAGGCAGAAACTGTGGAACACATAACTCAAGTGAAAAGGCACAGTCCAGGTAGCCTCTGGCTGGAAGGGAGTTTGTGACATGGAAAGAAATAAGAATCTTCTCTTATCAAAGCAGGTTTCGATACTGCAGTCCTCATTAAGCTCTGAATGCTAGATGATATAAGTGAAAATGTTAGTAGAACTTCGAATTTCTATTACAAATGTTACATTACATTATCATTTTACAGAAATTACTGCAGCTTTCTGATGAAATAGGCCTTGCATTTTATCAAGAAGTTAATGAAAATGTGATAATTGAATCATGTGAATTTCACTGGGTGTCAAAATAGCAAATTCTGATCATACATGTTAGTGCCAATAGTTAGTTTACACTGGGGTAAAGTCACCCATGGCTCTGGCTTTTCCCAGCAGCGAGCAGCCACTCAGATGCCAGGGAACTGTTTTGAGTCCTTCCACTCTCACCAGCACACTGATTCTGTACTGCTCTAATTTATTCCCCACCTCCTAATCATCCAGTGCTTGGTTCCCTAGAATAACAAACTATTTTGGGCAAGAAGGATGTTGTGACCTTGAACACAGAGAAATTAAATCAAGATGTAGATGTGGCACTTAAGGACAAGCAATGAACTTGGCAGTATTGGGTAGACAGATGGACTTGATGATTTTAAGAAGTCTTTCCCAACCTGAATGATTCCATAATTCTCTGATTCTAAGAAAAAAAAGAGCAGCATGCAATTTTTTAGTCCCTTTGTTACCAAAAATTCAGTAAAATAAAAAAACTTCTTAACACCAAGAAAAAGCCATTAAGAAGCAGGCTTTTTTTTTTTTTTTTTTTTTTTTTTTTTTTTTTTTTTTTTTTTTTAATCAGCCAGATGCAGAGGGGAATAGCTCCTCCTAAAGCCATGCTTGCTGAGTACAGGGAACTTTCTGTTTATGTACTGTGTTCTACATACATGCTCATTTATTGTCCCAGATTAAAGATACATATGATAATCATTTCCCCAAAATCATTAGCATAGTTCCTTTCCCCTTTATGCAGGCATTCTTCTTTTCTGGGGGTCTCTCTGATGGTCCATGGTGGTTGGGGACCCCAGAGTTCTGTCGACCTCACTGAGATGACAGGGCACTGGGGCTGGTGAACTTCCAGTTCTTACTTGTCAGGCTTATAGCCCAATAACACTTTGAAGAGTACAATCAAAGCAAACAAATACAAACGATCAGACTTTTTTATGATCCTGAACAATATTTCAAATACTCCAGCTTTCCTAATCAATGATTTAAAATTAACACATACATTATAAGCACAAAAATAAGCGAAGATATACTTTATGGAAGTAACTTAAATATGGAATAATATAAAATAGGCAATATAATATAAAAAAGGCAATCACTTCACTGCAAAACATTCTGCTCTGTTTGGAACAAATTTCCAAACTGCATTACCTATAGCATATTACTTTCAGTATTCTAGTTAAGAGTAGGAGTTAACAGAATGCTATAAGTATATCAAAGGTAATGCAGAACACTTGAGTGAACTGGAATTATTCAGCATAACTCTCAACACAGGACATTACTAGAACAGGTTTATTTTGAGAATTTTATTATTTTTGCTAAGATTGCATCATACAACATTGCTTTCAGAATGAGCCCAAAAATTTAACATAAAAAAAGGTTCCTTCTTATTGTTTCCGGCAGATTTGGGTTTTACTTGTTAAATTCATATTTATTTTCATTCCTACAATTGGAATTTGAACCCAGAAAGGTTCTGGAGAAGATTGTGGGGAGGGGGATAACGCAGCCCACGGAGGACATGCCAGGGATCAGGCCCAGCCCATGTGAGTGGGAATTGCAAGTACACAGAACTCTCAGGGCCTTGTGCATACAGGTAGAGCTGGATAGACTGTTTCACTGCAGGCGTTGGAGGAAGCTTGGAGAATTAGGACAACAAAAATGGAAAAGACATAAAAAAAGGAAATAAGTTCATAGTTTAAAGGAAAGAGATATTTTAAATAGAGATGTGCATAATGAAAGCAAAGCAGTAAGTTAACAAAGAGAGTAAAAGATTTGAAGATTTAGCAATACAATCTGCTATAAAGTTAAATAGAAGTCTAAGATATATCAATATAGGTTTGTGAAGCGTTCCACAATTGCTAAAAAATGACAGATTGCAGCAAAGCCACGAAAACCAAGGCAATTTATGCTTGGCGTAAAAAGATATTACCAAGTTTCATATAAGTATGTGAATGGTTAACAAACAAACATAAGGCTTTAGAAGAAGGTATTAGGCTGCTTCTCCTTTTAGGGCATTAAACAGAATATGTTGAATGTCTCACCCTTCGATGAGATCAATGCCATGAGGCATCTTTGAAAAATTCTCTCAGTTCCCCCATCTCTCGTGATTTGGATCTCCCGAGGAGTGTGGGTTTAGGAAAGGCAGGTCCTGCCTGATCAAAGTGATGTCCTTTGAGGTGTGGATGAGCTACCTGGGGTCTGAGGGAAAAGCAGTGGATGGAGTCTTCCTGGGCTTGAGCCTAGTCTTTGACTCCATCTCTCACATCCAGTGGTGGATAAGCCGTCAGCCCTGGGCATGGGCAGGGACAGTCTTTGCTGGGTTAAGAACTGTCAGGATGGCCGTGTGCAGAGAGTGCTGGGGAATGGTGCCGCACCCAGCTGGTGTCAGGTCACTGGCTGTTTCCCTGTGCCCAGGCCTGCTCCTGTTCCCAGGGTCTCTCCTGTTCCTGTTCCCAAGGAAAACAAGCACACCCTCAGCAGGAAATTTGGGATGACACCAAAGCAGGTGGAAGTGTCAATGTGCCGGAGGGTAGCAAGACTCTTCAGGGAGATGTGGACAGGCAGGGTGGATGGAGCGATGCCAGCAGGATGAGATACAAGAAGACCATGGCACAGCCGAGCCCATGTGTCCCAACAAGCCCCTACAGTGCTCCAGGCTGGGGGAAGAGCAGCTGGAAGGCTGCACAGTGGGAAAGGTTCCGGTAGTGCTGGTCAAGAGTGGCCAAACTTGAGCTGGTGTGTGCCCAGGAAGGCAAGGAGGCCAGCAGCCCCGTGGCCTTCTGAGGCAGCACTAGTGTGGCCAGCAGGAGCAGGGTGGTGACTGTCCCTGTGTGCTGGGCACCGGGGAGGTCACAGCTCGAGTGCTGTGTGCAGATGTGTGCCCATGTTGAGATGAAATTAGTGAGAGATGCCTCTGCCTGAAACAAGGTTCCAATGAGCCCATCCATCAAAGTTAACAACAAGGATTTTATTGAAGAGGAAATGTGGGGTCGAAAGATATGAATGGGAAAGATGAGGGTGAGAAGCAAAGAGGGCAAAATCAGGATCTGGAATTTTCAGGGTTAGCTGACACCTTAGGGCATGGTCCTGGTGCCGGCAGCAGGGCTCACTCCTCTGGCTGCCCCCTGAGGCAGCCGAAGGAGAAAAGGCGGCGCAGAGCCCGCTGGGCCGCCTTGGCGACGGAGCGCCATGGCCGTGGGGCCGGGGGCTGCGGGACAGGGGCCATGGCAGCGGGGCCAGCAGGAACACTGCCTGCCAGGGCCTGGGCGGGCACCGGGAAAGGCCCTGCCGGAGCACCATCCTCACAGGGCTTTTCCTGGGAAGGGACAGCCTGGGCACAGACAGCCTGCATCCCTGCTGGGTCTGGCTCGGCTGCGGCATCGGCAGGAGAGGCGCAAACCGCCCCCAGCTTGGTGTCTGCGGGCAGTGGCGTGGGGAGAGGCTCGCTGTGCCCCTCCTCAGAGGGACTGCTGTCCAGAGGAGAAGGTGCTGTCTCTTCCTCCTCTTCTTGCAGTGGGAGAGACAACACGCTCTCGGGCTCGCTGTCCCTCAGGCCTGCCTCTGCTCTGTCCTGGAGCTCTTCTTCCTCCCACTTTTCCAGGAGATTGCTCAGAAGTGCATCACAGGCTGGAGACTTGCCAGAGGCAGAGCAGAGATGAGCCAACAAGTCTCCATTGTTTTCTGCCTCTCCTGATGAGACTTTGGTCAAGCCCGCCGTACTCTGCGTCCCCTGGGAGCCTGCAGCAACTTCTGGGGTGACCCTTGACCCGACCTTTACAACATATTCATCTTTGTCTTCTGGTGGGTGAAGGAAGGTTCTCTGCATCTCACTCTCCTTCTCTCCTTCTGCTTCACTGTTAGGGAGCTCTTCTGGGTCCAAGTTTTCCAGCAGCTCCTTGACAAGAGCGTCGCAGGACAGTGAGTCACCAGAATCAGGTCCCAGCTCGGCCAACACCTGGTCAAGAGACACAAGCTCAGACAGCTTTGGTGTCTCTGCTGTGGTGCCTTTGGTCACGCTGCAAGAGCTGTGCTGTTTTGAGGGAGCTGCTGCTGCCTCCAGGCTGGGGCTTGGTGGATCCTGGAGGATGCACCTGGAGCTGTTGGAGCTTTCTTGGTTTATCTCCAGGGAGGAGAAGATGGCTCTAAGCCTCTCATCATAGAATTTTTCTCGCAGCTCCTGCACCTCCTCTCTCCTTTTTTGCAGACGATGCAGCATGGCCTCCTCCTCATCATCATCTGGGCACAGCTGCTTGCCACGCGCAGCTTGCTGGGCTGGCCTAGGAATTCCCTCTCTGTCTCGGCGGGCACTTAACCATTTGGAGTTCCTCCAGTTGGACACCACTGGCCTGCTCTCACGCAGATATGGGCTGAGGACTTTCAGCAGGTCGCTGCAGGTGTAGGCACCGTGTCCTTTCTGCACATTGGTGATCTCCACTCTCTCATATTCTCCCAGGTACTCCCAAGCCAGCTGGCTCCCAGTGCAGAGCGGCACACCACGTGTGGCTTGCACGGCTGACAGGCGATTGCCCTGCCTTTCTGCTGGCCCGTGCCGTTTGTACAGCAGAGGCTGCCACTCACGGGGCTGGCCCTGGGCGTTCACCTTCTGCTGCTTTGACATCTTCAGTGATTTCCTCTCAGACACTGACCACGGGTACACAGGAGAGCTGCTGCCTCCTGAGGAGCTGCTGCTGCTCTCCTGGGAGTGGCCACCCACTGCAGGCTTTTATAGCCCCCACAGCCATGACACTGGCCTGCGTCACAATGGCCTCTGGGCATGATGCCACCTTGTGTCACAAAGGCCTGCTGGGCACGACTGTCCCATGACCCAAAGGACTGGTGGCTTCCCTGGAGATGTCCCTGGTCACAAACTCTTTCTTTCCTCCTTTGCCCCTCGACTTTGCCTGCGCTTGTTCTTCTCCCAATGACCTGCATCTCTCTCTTGTGCCAGCTTGCGTGTTCCTCCCCTAAAAGTCCCCCAAGATGCCCTGTGCCTTGTCCAAGTGTTTTCCCCAGCCACCCACCCACCATGTGACACAGTCCTTGGCACCTGAGCCATGTAGAAAGATCATCAGAATGGCAAAAAATGTGTTTGGACTTAAAACAGCCCCTACTGTAAAACAGAATAAAAAGTCTTTGCTAACAAAAGATTAGGGGCAGTGGCGTTCCAAGGATAATCGCCCTTCTTTAATGGATATGGCAATGAGGAATTGATGTTCACAAAGGGGCAGGAAAAGGCTGAGGTATGGAATATCTTGCTTGCCTCAGCCTAGAGGAGTCAAATTGGTTATGTGGAGAACAAGCATTCCCAGGGTCTGGCACACAGGAGTGGGAGGAGACCAGAGCCCCTGCAATCCTGGGGGAAGTCACCAGTGTCCTGTGGAGACCCTTACACACTGACAAGTCTGTGGGGCTGGCCCGGACTGCCCCAGGGTTGCTGAGTGTGCCCATGGAAGAGCTTGCTGGGCCACTGTCCCATCCTTTATTGTGGTCATTCCTGGCCAGCCGGGGCGGCCCCAGATGCCTGGAGGTGCCAGTGTGAGTGCCATGGCCAAGAAGGGCTGCGGGGAGCGTGAGGGGAGCTGCAGGGCTGTCAGCCTGACCTCGGGCACAGCAAGGCTCTGGAGCAGATCATGGGAGGGGGATCACACGGCCCACGGAGGACATGCCAGGGATCAGGCCCAGCCCATGTGCGTGGGAATTGCAAGTACACAGAACTCTCCAGGCCTTGTGCAGACAGGTAGAGATGGATGCAGTGTTTCCCTGGAGGCCTTGGAGAAAGCTTGAAGAATGAGTGCAGTGAAAATTGAGCAGACATAAAAGAAGTACATGAATTCGTAGTTTAAGGAAACGGATTTTCCGAACAAACAGAAATAAATCTTATGCAAGCAAAGCAATATGTTAAGTAGGAGAGTAAAGGATTTTAAGGTTTAGCAACCTGTTTTCAGGTTTTACAGTTTTACAGGTTTTACAACCTGTTATAATGTTTATTATAAGCATAAGATGTATCAATGTAGGTTTCTGAAGCGTTCCACAATTGGTTAAAAATGACAGATTGCGGCAAAGCCACAAAAGGGAAAGCAATTCGTGATTGGTGTTAAAAGATATCACCAAGTTTCATATAAGTATGTGAATGGTTAACAAACAAACATAAGGCATTAGAAGAAGGAATTGGACTGCTTCTCCTTTTAGGGCATTAAACGGAATATGTTGAATGTCTCACCCTTCGATGAGATCAATGCAATGAGGCATCTTTGAAAAATTCTCTCAGTTCCCCCATCTCTCGTGATTTGGATCTCCCGAGGAGTGTGAGTTTAGGAAAGGCAGGTCCTGCCTGATCAAAGTGATGTCCTTTGAGGTGTGGATCAGCTACCTGGGGTCTAAGGGAAAAGCAGTGGATGGAATCTCCCTGGGCTTGAGCCTAGTCTTTGACTCCATCTCTCACATCCAGTGGTGGATAAGCCATCAGCCCTGGGCATGGGCAGGGACAGTCTTTGCTGGGTTAAGAACTGTCAGGATGGCCGTGTGCAGAGAGTGCTGGGGAATGGTGCCGCACCCAGCTTGTTTCCTGTCACTGGCTGTTTCCCTGTGCCCAGGCCTGCTCCTGTTCCCAGGGTCTCTCCTGCTCCTGTTCCCAAGGAAAACAAGCACACCCTCAGCAGGAAATTTGGGATGACACCAAAGCAGGTGGAAGTGTCAATGTGCCGGAGGGTAACAAGACTTTTCAGGAAGATGTGGACAGGCAGAATGGATGGAGCGCTGCCAGCAGGAGGAGATACAAGAAGACCATGGCATAGTCGAGCCCATGTGTCCCAACAAGCCCCTTCAGTGCTCCAGGCTTTCGGCAGTACGGCTGAAAGGGTGCACAGCAGGAAAGCCACTGCTGGTGCTGGCCAAGAGTGGCCAAACTCGAGCTGGTGTGTGCCCAGGAAGGCAAGGAGGCCAGCAGCCCCGTGGCCTTCTGTGTCAGCACTAGTGTGGCCAGCAGGACCAGGGTGGTGACTGTCCCTGTGTGCTGGGCACCGGGGAGGTCACAGCTCGAGTGCTGTGTGCAGATGTGTGCCCATGTTGAGATGCAAGTAGTGAGAGATGCCTCTGCCTGAAACAAGGTTCCAAGGAGACCATCTATCAAAGTTAACAATGAGGATTTAATTGAACGGGAAATGTGGGATAAAGAGACAAGAATAGGAAAGATGAGGGTGAGAAGCAAAGAGGGCAAAATCAGGGTCTGGAATTTTCAGGGTTAGCTGGCACCTTAGGGCATGGTCCTGGTGCCGGCAGCCGGGCTCACTCCTCTGGCTGCCCCCTGAGGCAGCCGAAGGAGAAAAGGCGGCGCAGAGCCCGCCGGGCCGCCTTGGCGACGGAGCGCCATGGCCGTGGGGCCGGGGGCTGCGGGACAGGGGCCATGGCAGCGGGGCCAGCAGGAACACTGCCTGCCAGGGCCTGGGCGGGCACCGGGAAAGGCCCTGCCGGCGCCCCATCCTCACAGGGCTTTTCCTGGGAAGGGACGGACTGGGCACAGACAGCCTGCATCCCTGCTGGGTCTGGCTCGGCTGCAGCATCGGCAGGAGAGGCGCAAACCGCCCCCAGCTTGGTGTCTGCGGGCAGTGGCGTGGGGAGAGGCTCGCTGTGCCCCTCCTCAGAGGGACTGCTGTCCAGAGGAGAAGGTGCTGTCTCTTCCTCCTCTTCTTGCAGTGGGAGACACAACACGCTCTCGGGCTCGCTGTCCCTCAGGCCTGCCTCTGCTCTGTCCTGGAGCTCTTCTTCCTCCCACTTTTCCAGGAGATTGCTCAGAAGTGCATCACAGGCTGGAGACTTGCCAGAGGCAGAGCACAGGTGTGCCAACACATCCGCATTTTTATCTGCCTCTCCTGATGAGACTTTGGTCAAGCCCGCCGTACTCTGCGTCCCCTGGGAGCCTGCAGCAACTTCTGGGGTGACCCTTGACCCGACCTTTACAACATATTCATCTTTGTCTTCTGGTGGGTGAAGGAAGGTGCTCTGCATCTCACTCTCCTTCTCTCCTTCTGCTTCAATGTCAGGGAGCTCTTCTGGGTCCAAGTTTTCCAGCAGCTCCTTGACGAGAGCGTCACAGGACAGTGAGTCACCAGAATCAGGTCCCAGCTCGGCCAACACCTGGTCAAGAGACACAAGCTCAGACAGCTTTGGTGTCTCTGCTGCGGCGCCTTTGGCCACGCTGCAAGAGCTGTGCTGCTTTGAGGGGGCTGCTGCTGCCTCCAGGCTGGGGCTTGGTGGATCCTGGAGGATGCACCTGGAGCTGTTGGAGCTTTCTTGGTTTATCTCCAGGGAGGAGAAGATGGCTCTAAGCCTCTCACCATAGAATTTTTCTCTGAGGTCCTGCACCTCCTCTCTCCTTTTTTGCAGACGGTGCAGCATGGCCTCCTCATCATCATCTGGGCACAGCTGCTTGCCACACGCAGCTTGCTGGGCTGGCCGAGGAATTCCCTCTCTGTCTCGGCGGGCACTTAACCATTTGGAGTTCCTCCAGTTGGACACCACTGGCCTGCTCTCACACAGATATGGGCTGAGGCCTTTCAGCAGGTCGCTGCAGGTGTAGGCGCCGTGTCCTTTCTGCACATTGGTGATCTCCACTCTCTCATATTCTCCCAGGTACTCCCAAGCCAGCTGGCTCCCAGTGCAGAGCGGCACACCACGTGTGGCTTGCACGGCTGACAGGCGATTGCCCTGCCTTTCTGCTGGCCCGTGCCGTTTGTACAGCAGAGGCTGCCACTCACGGGGCTGGCCCTGGGCGTTCGCCTTCTGCTGCTTTGACATCTTCAGTGATTTCGTCTCAGACACTGACCACGGGTACACAGGAGAGCTGCTGCCTCCTGAGGAGCTGCTGCTGCTCTCCTGGGAGTGGCCACCCACTGCAGGCTTTTATAGCCCCCACAGCCATGACACTGGCCTGCGTCACAATGGCCTCTCTGCATGATGCCACCTTGTGTCACAAAGGACTGCTGGGCACGGCTGTCCCATGTCCCTAAGGACTGGCGGCTTCTCTGGAGATGTCCCTGGTCACAAAGTCTTTTTTCCTTCTTTGCCGCTCGACTTTGCCTGCGCTTCTTCTTCTCCCGAAGACCTCCATCTGTCTCTTGTGTGCCAGCTTGCGTGTTCCTCCCCTAAAAATCCCCCCAAGATGCCCTGTGCCGTGTCAAAGTGTTTTCCCCAGCCACCCACCCACCATGTGACACAGTCCTTGGCACCTGAACCCATGTAGAAAGATCATCAGAATGGCAAAAAATGTGTTTGGACTTAAAACAGCCCCTACTGTAAAACAGAATAAAAAGTCTTTGCTAACAAAAGATTAGGGGCAGTGGCGTTCCAAGGATAATTGCCCTTCTTTAATGGATATGGCGATGAGGAATTGATGTTCACAAAGGGGCAGGAAAAGGCTGAGGTACAGAATATCTTGCTTGCCTCAGCCTAGAGGAGTCAAATTGGTTATGTGGAGAACAAGCATTCCCAGGGTCTGGCACACAGGAGTGGGAGGAGACCAGAGCCCCTGCTATCCTGGGGGAAGTCACCAGTGACCTGTGGAGACCCTTACACACTGACAAGTCTGTGGGGCTGTCCCGGACTGCCCCAGGGTTGCTGAGGGTGCCCATGGAAGAGCTTGCTGGGCCACTGTCCCATCCTTTATTGTGGTCATTCCTGAACAGCCGGGGCGGCCCCAGATGCCTGGAGGTGCCAGTGTGAGTGCCACGGCCAAGAAGGGCTGCGGGGAGCGTGAGGGGAGCTGCAGGGCTGTCAGCCTGACCTCGGGCACAGCAAGGCTCTGGAGCAGATCATGGGAGGGGGATCGCACGGCCCACGGAGGACATGCCAGGGATCAGGCCCAGCCCATGTGCGTGGAAATTGCAAGTACACAGAACTCTCAGGGCCTTGTGCATACAGGTAGAGATGGATGCAGTGTTTCCCTGGAGGCCTTGGAGAAAGCTTGAAGAATGAGTGCAGTGAAAATTGAGCAGACATAAAACAAGTACATGAATTTGTAGTTTAAGGAAACGGATTTTCCGAACAAACAGAAATAAATATTATGCAAGCAAAGCAATATGTTAAGTAGGAGAGTAAAGGATTTAAGGTTTAGCAACCTGTTTTCAGGTTTTACAGTTTTACAGGTTTTACAACCTGTTATAATGTTTATTATAAGCATAAGATGTATCAATGTAAGTTTCTGAAGCGTTCCACAATTGGTTAAAAATGACAGATTGCGGCAAAGCCACAAAAGGGAAAGCAATTCGTGATTGGTGTTAAAAGATATCACCAAGTTTCATATAAGTATGTGAATGGTTAACAAACAAACATAAGGCATTAGAAGAAGGAATTGGACTGCTTCTCCTTTTAGGGCATTAAACAGAATATGTTGAATGTCTCACCCTTCGATGAGATCAATGCAATGAGGCATCTTTGAAAAATTCTCTCAGTTCCCCCATCTCTCGTGATTTGGATCTCCCGAGGAGTGTGAGTTTAGGAAAGGCAGGTCCTGCCTGATCAAAGTGATGTCCTTTGAGGTGTGGATGAGCTACCTGGGGTCTAAGGGAAAAGCAGTGGATGGAGTCTCCCTGGGCTTGAGCCTAGTCTTTGACTCCATCTCTCACATCCAGTGGTGGATAAGCCATCAGCCCTGGGCATGGGCAGGGACAGTCTTTGCTGGGTTAAGAACTGTCAGGATGGCCGTGTGCAGAGAGTGCTGGGGAATGGTGCCGCACCCAGCTGGTGTCAGGTCACTGGCTGTTTCCCTGTGCCCAGGCCTGCTCCTGTTCCCAGGGTCTCTCCTGCTCCTGTTCCCAAGGAAAACAAGCACACCCTCAGCAGGAAATTTGGGATGACACCAAAGCAGGTGGAAGTGTCAATGTGCCGGAGGGTAGCAAGGATCTACAGGGGGATATGAATAGACAGGATTGATTGTGTGATGCCTGCAGGATGAGATACAAGAAGATCAAGGTACGGCCCAGCCCATGTGTCCCAACAAGCCCCTACAGTTCTCCAGGCTGGGGGCAGTACGGCTGAAAGGGTGCACAGCAGGAAAGACTCTGGTGGTGCCGGCCAAGAGTGACCAAACTTGAGCTGGTGTGTCCCCAGCTGGGCAAGGAGGCCAGCAGCCCCGTGGCCTTCTGTGTCAGCACTAGTGTGGCCAGCAGGACCAGGGTGGTGACTGTCCCTGTGTGCTGGGCACCGGGGAGGTCACAGCTCGAGTGCGGTGTGCAGATGTGTGCCCATGTTGAGATGCAATTAGTGAGAGATGCCTCTGCCTGAATTAAGGTGCCAAGGAGGACATCCATCAAATTTAAGAACGAGGATTTTATTGAAGAGTAATATGGAGGAGAGAGACAAGAATGGGAAAGATGAGGGTGAGAAGCAAAGAGGGCAAAATCAGGAGCTGGAATTTTCAGGGTTAGCTGGCACCTTAAGGCTTGGTCCTGGTGCCGGCAGCCGGGCTCACTCCTCTGGCTGCCCCCTGAGGCAGCCGAAGGAGAAAAGGCGGCGCAGAGCCCGCCGGGCCGCCTTGGCGACGGAGCGCCATGGCCGTGGGGCTGGGGGCTGCGGGACAGGGGCCATGGCAGCGGGGCCAGCAGGAACACTGCCTGCCAGGGCCTGGGCGGGCACCGGGAAAGGCCCTGCCAGCGCCCCATCCTCACAGGGCTTTTCCTGGGAAGGGACGGCCTGGGCACAGACAGCCTGCATCCCTGCTGGGTCTGGCTCGGCTGCGGCATCGGCAGGAGAGGCGCAAACCGCCCCCAGCTTGGTGTCTGCGGGCAGTGGCGTGGGGAGAGGCTCGCTGTGCCCCTCCTCAGAGGGACTTCTGTCCAGAGGAGAAGGTGCTGTCTCTTCCTCCTCTTCTTGCAGTGGGAGAGACAACACGCTCTCGGGCTCGCTGTCCCTCAGGCCTTCCTCTGCTCTGTCCTGGAGCTCTTCTTCCTCCCACTTTTCCAGGAGATTGCTCAGAAGAGCATCACAGGCTGGAGACTTGCCAGAGGCAGAGCAGAGATGAGCCAACAAGTCTCCATTGTTTTCTGCTTCTCCTGCTGAGACTTTGGTCAAGCCCGCCGTACTGTGCGTCCCCTGGGAGCCTGCAGCAACTTCTAGGGTGACCCTTGGCTCGTCCTTTACAACATATTCATCTTTGTCTTCTGGTGGGTGAAGGAAGGTGCTCTGCATCTCACTCTCCTTCTCTCCTTCTGCTCCTGTATCAGGGAGCTCTTCTGGGTCCCAGTTTTCCAGCAGCTCCTTGACGAGAGCGTCGCAGGACAGTGAGTCAGCAGAGGCAAGGCCCAGCTCGGCCAACACCTGGTCAAGAGACACAAGCTCAGACAGCTTTGGTGTCTCTGCTGCGGCGCCTTTGGCCACGCTGCAAGAGCTGTGCTGCTCTGAGGGGGCTGCTGCTCCCTCCAGGCTGGGGCTTGGTGGATCCTGGAGCATGCACCTGGAGCTGTTGGAGCTTTCTTGGTTTATCTCCAGGGAGGAGAAGATGGCTCTAAGCCTCTCATCATAGAATTTTTCTCGCAGCTCCTGCACCTCCTCTCTCCTGTTTCGCAGACGGTGCAGCATGGCCTCCTCATCATCATCTGGGCACAGCTGCTTGCCACGCGCAGCTTGCTGGGCTGGCCGAGGAATTCCCTCTGTCTCGGCGGGCACTTAACCATTTGGAGTTCCTCCAGTTGGACACCACTGGCCTGCACTCACGCAGATATGGGCTGAGGCCTTTCAGCAGGTCGCTGCAGGTGTAGGCACCTTGTCCTTTCTGCACATTGGTGATCTCCACTCTCTCATATTCTCCCAGGTACTCCCAAGCCAGCTGGCTCCCAGTGCAGAGCGGCACACCACGTGTGGCTTGCACGGCTGACAGGCGATTGCCCTGCCTTTCTGCTGGCCCGTGCCGTTTGTACAGCAGAGGCTGCCACTCACGGGGCTGGCCCTGGGCGTTCGCCTTCTGCTGCTTTGACATCTTGAGAGATTTCCTGCCAGACACTGACCACGGGTACACAGGAGAGCTGCTGCCTCCTGAGGAGCTGCTGCTGCTCTCCTGGGAGTGGCCACCCACTGCAGGCTTTTATAGCCCCCACAGCCATGACACTGGCCTGCGTCACAATGGCCTCTGGGCATGATGCCACCTTGTGTCACAAAGGCCTGCTGGGCACGGCTGTCCCATGTCCCAAAGGACAGGTGGCTTCCCTGGAGATGTCCCTGGTCACAAACTTCTTCTTTCCTACTTTGCCGCTCGACTTTGCCTGCGCTTGTTCTTCTCCCAATGACCTCCTTCCCTTCTTGTCCCAGCTTGCGTATTCCCCCGTAAAAATCCCCCAAGATGCCCTGTGCCTTGTCCAAGTGTTTTCCCCAGCCACACACCCACCATGTGACACAGTCCTTGGTGCCTGAGCCCATGTAGAAAGATCATCAGAATGGCAAAAAATGTCTTTGGACTTAAAACAGCCCCTACTGTAAAACAGACTAAAAAGTCTTTGCTAACAAAACATTGGGGGCAGTGGCGTTCCAAGGATAATCGCCCTTCTTTAATGGATATGGCGATGAGGGATTGATGTTCACAACGGGGCAGGAAAAGGCTGAGGTACAGAATATCTTGCTTGCCTCAGCCTAGAGGAGTCAAATTGGTTATGTGGAGAACAAGCATTCCCAGGGTCTGGCACACAGGAGTGGGAGGAGACCAGAGCCCATGCAATCCTGGGGGAAGTCACCAGTGACCTGTGGAGACCCTTACACACTGACAAGTCTGTGGGGCTGTCCCGGACTGCCCCAGGGGTGCTGACGGTGCTCATGGAAGAGCTCGCTGGGCCACTGTCCCATCCCTTATTGTGGTCATTCCTGGCCAGCCGGGGCGGCCCCAGATACCTGGAGGTGCCAGTGTGAGTGCCACGGCCAAGAAGGGCTGCGGGGAGCGTGAGGGGAGCTGCAGGGCTGTCAGCCTGACCTCGGGCACAGCAAGGCTCTGGAGCAGATCATGGGAGGGGGATCACACGGCCCACGGAGGACATGCCAGGGATCAGGCCCAGCCCATGTGCGTGGGAATTGCAAGTAAACAGAGCTCTCAGGGCCTTGTGCATACAGGTAGAGATGGATGCAGTGTTTCCCTGGAGGCCTTGGAGAAAGCTTGAAGAATGAGTGCAATGAAAATTTATCAGATATAAAACAAGTACATGAATTCGTAGTTTAAGGAAACGGATTTTCCGAACAAACAGAAATAAATATTATGCAAGCAAAGCAATATGTTAAGTAGGAGAGTAAAGGATTTTAAGGTTTAGAAACCTGTTTTCAGGTTTTACAGTTTTACAGGTTTTACAACATGTTATATTGTTTATTATAAGCCTAAGATGTATCAATGTAAGTTTCTGAAGCATTCCACAATTGATTAAAAATGACAGATTGCGGCAAAGCCACAAAAGGGAAAGCAATTCGTGATTGGTGTTAAAAGATATCACCAAGTTTCATATAAGTATGTGAATGGTTAACAAACAAACATAAGGCATTAGAAGAAGGAATTGGACTGCTTCTCCTTTTAGGGCATTAAACGGAATATGTTGAATGTCTCACCCTTCGATGAGATCAATGCAATGAGGCATCTTTGAAAAATTCTCTCAGTTTCCCCATCTCTCGTGAATTGGATCTCCCGAGGAGTGTGGGTTTAGGAAAGGCAGGTCCTGCCTGATCAAAGTGATGTCCTTTGAGGTGTGGATCAGCTACCTGGGGTCTGAGGGAAAAGCAGTGGATGGAGTCTTCCTGGGCTTGAGCCTAGTCTTTGACTCCATCTCTCACATCCAGTGGTGGATAAGCCATCAGCCCTGGGCATGGGCAGGGACAGTCTTTGCTGGGTTAAGAACTGTCAGGATGGCCGTGTGCAGAGAGTGCTGGAGAATGGTTCCGCACCCAGTTGGTGTCCTGTCACTGGCTGTTTCCCTGTGCCCAGGCCTGCTCCTGTTCCCAGGGTCTCTCCTGCTCCTGTTCCCAAGGAAAACAAGCACACCCTCAGCAGGAAATTTGGGATGACACCAAAGCAGGTGGAAGTGTCAATGTGCCGGAGGGTAGCAAGGATCTACAGGGGGATATGAACAGACAGGATGGATTGTGTGATGCCTGCAGGATGAGATACAAGAAGATCAATGTACGGCCCAGCCCATGCGTCCCAACAAGCCCCTACAGTGCTCCAGGCTGTGGGCAGTACGGCTGAAAGGCTGCACAGCAGGAAAGGCTCTGGTGGTGCTGGCCAAGAGTGGCCAAACATGAGCTGGTGTGAGCCCAGGAAGGCAAGGAGGCCAGCAGCCCCGTGGCCTTCTGTGTCAGCACTAGTGTGGCCAGCAGGACCAGGATGGTGACTGTCCCTGTGTGCTGGGCACCGGGGAGGTCACAGCTTGAGTGCTGTGTGCAGATGTGTGCCCATGTTGAGATGAAATTAGTGAGAGATGCCTCTGCCTGAATTAAGGTGCCAAGGATACCATCTATCAAAGTTAACAATGAGGATTTTATTGAACAGGATATGTGGGGTAAAGAGACAACAATGGGAAAGATGAGGGTGAGAAGCAAAGAGGGCAAAATCAGGAGCTGGAATTTTCTGGGTTAGCTGGCACCTTAGGGCATGGTCCTGGTGCCGGCAGCCGGGCTCACTCCTCTGGCTGCCCCCTGAGGCAGCCGAAGGAGAAAAGGCGGCGCAGAGCCCGCCGGGCCGCCTTGGCGACGGAGCGCCATGGCCGTGGGGCCGGGGGCTGCGGGACAGGGGCCATGGCAGCGGGGCCAGCAGGAACACTGCCTGCCAGGGCCTGGGCGGGCACCGGGAAAGGCCCTGCCTTCGCCCCATCCTCACAGGGCTTTTCCTGGGAAGGGACGGCCTGGGCACAGACAGCCTGCATCCCTGCTGGGTCTGGCTCGGCTGCGGCATCGGCAGGAGAGGCGCAAACCGCCCCCAGCTTGGTGTCTGCGGGCAGTGGCGTGGGGAGAGGCTCGCTGTGCCCCTCCTCAGAGGGACTGCTGTCCAGAGGAGAAGGTGCTGTCTCTTCCTCCTCTTCTTGCAGTGGGAGAGACAACACGCTCTCGGGCTCGCTGTCCCTCAGGCCTGCCTCTGCTCTGTCCTGGAGCTCTTCTTCCTCCCACTTTTCCAGGAGATTGCTCAGAAGAGCATCACAGGCTGGAGACTTGCCAGAGGCAGAGCAGAGATGAGCCAACAAGTCTCCATTTTCTTCTGCCTCTCCTGATGAGACTTTGGTCAAGCCCGCCGTACTGTGCGTCCCCTGGGAGCCTGCAGCAACTTCTAGGGTGACCCTTGGCTCGTCCTTTACAACATATTCATCTTTGTCTTCTGGTGGGTGAAGGAAGGTGCTCTGCATCTCACTCTCCTTCTCTCCTTCTGCTCCTGTATCAGGGAGCTCTTCTGGGTCCCAGTTTTCCAGCAGCTCCTTGACGAGAGCGTCGCAGGACAGTGAGTCAGCAGAGGCAAGGCCCAGCTCGGCCAACACCTGATCAAGAGACACAAGCTCAGACAGCTTTGGTGTCTCTGCTGCTGTGGCGCCTTTGGCCACGCTGCAAGAGCTGTGCTGCTTTGAGGGACCTGCTGCTGCCTCCAGGCTGGGGCTTGGTGGATCCTGGAGGATGCACCTGGAGCTGTTGGAGCTTTCTTGGTTTATCTCCAGGGAGGAGAAGATGGCTCTAAGCCTCTCATCATAGAATTTTTCTCGCAGCTCCTGCACCTCCTCTCTCCTTTTATGCAAACGATGCAGCATGGCCTCCTCATCATCATCTGGGCACAGCTGCTTGCCACGTGCAGCTTGCTGGGCTGGCCGAGGAATTCCCTCTCTGTCTCGGCGGGCACTTAACCATTTGGAGTTCCTCCAGTTGGACACCACTGGCCTGCTCTCACACAGATATGGGCTGAGGCCTTTCAGCAGGTCGCTGCAGGTGTAGGCGCCGTGTCCTTTCTGCACATTGGTGATCTCCACTCTCTCATATTCTCCCAGGTACTCCCAAGCCAGCTGGCTCCCAGTGCAGAGCGGCACACCACGTGTGGCTTGCACGGCTGACAGGCGATTGCCCTGCCTTTCTGCTGGCCCATGCCGTTTGTACAGCAGAGGCTGCCACTCACGGGGCTGGCCCTGGGCGTTCGCCTTCTGCTGCTTTGACATCTTGAGAGATTTCCTGCCAGACACTGACCACGGGTACACAGGAGAGCTGCTGCCTCCTGAGGAGCTGCTGCTGCTCTCCTGGGAGTGGCCACCCACTGCAGGCTTTTATAGCCCCCACAGCCATGACATTGGCCTGCGTCACAATGGCCTCTCTGCATGATGCCACCTTGTGTCACAAAGGCCTGCTGGGCACGGCCGTCCCATGTCCCAAAGGACTGGTGGCTTCTCCGGAGATTTCTCTGGTCACAAACCCTTTCTTTCCTACTTTGCCCCTCGACTTTGCCTGCGCTTCTTCTTCTCCCGAAGACCTACATCTATCTCTTGTGTGCCAGCTTGCGTGTTCCTCCCCTAAAAATCCCCCAAGATGCCCTGTGCCTTGTCCAAGTGTTTTCCCACCCACCTACCATGTGACACAGTCCTTGGTGCCGACCCCATGTAGAAAGATCATCAGAATGACAAAAAATGTCTTTGGACTTAAAACAGCCCCTACTGTAAAACAGAATAAAAATCTTTGCTAACAAAAGATTAGGGGCAGTGGCGTTCCAAGGATAATCGCCCTTCTTTAATGGATATGGCGATGAGGGATTGATGTTCACAAAGGGGCAGGATAAGTCTGAGGTACGGAATATCTTCCTTGCCTCATCCTTCAACATTCAGATGGGTTATCTGGAGGCCAAGCATTCCCAGGGTCTGGGACATAGGGAGGGGATCAGACCAGAGCCCCTGCAATCCCTGGGGAAGTCACCAGTGACCTATGGAGCCACTTAGACACTGACAAGTCTGTGGAGCTGGCCTGGAGCGCCCCAGGGCTGCTGAGGGTGCCCATGGAAGAGCTTGCTGGGCCACTGTCCCATCCTTTATTGTGGCCATTCCTGGCCAGCCAGGGTGGTCCCAGATGCCTGGAGGTGCCAGTGTGAGTGCCACGGCCAAGAAGGGCTGCGGGGAGCGTGAGGGGAGCTGCAGGGCTGTCAGCCTGACCTCGGGCACAGCAAGGCTCTGGAGCAGATCATGGGAGGGGGATCACACGGCCCACGGAGGACATGCCAGGGATCAGGCCCAGCCCATGTGCGTGGGAATTGCAAGTACACAGAACTCTCCAGGCCTTGTGCATACAGGTAGAGATGGATGCAGTGTTTCCCTGGAGGCCTTGGAGAAAGCTTGAAGAATGAGTGCAGTGAAAATTGAGCAGACATAAAAGAAGTACATTAATTAATAATTTAAGAGAAAAGATATTTCATAGAGAAAATGCATTATTTAAGCAAAGCAATATGTTAAGTAGGAGAGTAAAAGATTTTAAGGTTTAGTAACACAACCTGTTATAAAGTCAATTATAATCTTAAGATGTATCAATGAAGGTTTTTGAAGTGTTACATGATTTGTTAAATATGATACTTGTGGCACAGCCTCAAAAAGTAATTAATTTTTGGTGTAAAAATGTGTTACCAAGTTTCATATAGGTATTTGATTAGTTAACAAAATACCATAAGGCATTGGAGCAAGGAATTAGGCTGCTTCTGATTTTAGGGCATTAAATGGAATATTTTTAATGTCTTAACCTTCTATGAGACTAATGCCATGAGGCATCATTAAAAATTCTCTCAGTTCCCCCATCTCTTGTGATTTGGATCTCCTGAGGAGTTGTACAATTGGAATTTACGTATAGCCTATCAACTGAATTGCCCTTAAGAGACGACCTCAGAGTTTCTGAGTAAGTGGATAAGTAGCCCTGTTAATATGGGAACAGTGACTCCGCCTTTAAATACAGAGGTGTGATCTGCTACCTCTGTAATTACCAGTCAACCTTTAACTTTCCTAATTGAATTTTTCTCCACTAGCATGTACTTAAGTCTAACCCTTACTCTTTTTTCTACAATATATGATTAAAATTAAACCATTATAAGTTAATTGATGATGTTGTGGCTGATTACATTTGACGTGTTCCTCGAACTTGGCAAATAATCAAGTGGCCTCTCCCCAAAACTTATATAGTAACTTCATATTCCCTCATTTCCATAACAATATCATCACATAAAAATACATTTGACTTTTTTCAAAGTACAAATTCATCGAAATAATGAGGAAAATATGTAGCTCACTTAAACAAGAGTCTCCTGAATGTTAGGCCAATTCCAAAGTATTCTTCTTTCTGTATAATAAATTTCAGAAGTCTATTATCTAATATTTTCATGAAAATCAGTTATTAACATAAACAACATGAAAGAAACCGCCCCACACTTCACATTTAAGGATGAAATTCTTTACTTCTGAGAACTCATTAATAAAATTCTTCAGACAAATATTGTTTAATATTTACTGGTAATTAAAGGTAGTGACATCTATTACGATCTCAAATTTCTATCATTAATCACGCGGGGTTGAGTTATTTGTAACTATGCCAAACATTTATTACCTGAATTGAAATTTCCCTGCCTCAGGACAAACATTTCAACTAGATTGACTCAGTCATTTAAAAGAACAAAGACTTCCATAGTTTAACTTGTTCTTGTTTGTGCATATTCAGAAAGATTACTTGTATGATCATATATAATTTACCACTAAGAACCCTTTAAGGGTACAAGAATTGTCAGTACTTACAAGGAGACATCATGTTTTAAGCCCATCTGGAAGTTAAACCTCACCCAGTTGCCCTCCTCACCCAACCCCTTCTGATAAAAGACAGGAAAAAAAAGGTAGAGGCTACAGGTTGAGATAATAATTTACTGGAAACAGAAATGAGACAAGAAAATGAACAGTAACAGCAACAAAATTAAGAATAACAGTGTATAAAAGAGGGTGATTACACGCAAAACGCTCACCAAGTCTGACCAGATGTGACTACAGCTGACACCAGCCCATTGCTCCCACCACCATGCTTTTTTCCCCAAGTCTGAAACAATGAAAAAACACGGCAGACAAATGCCCCAGTCAGGATCAGCAGCACCCTGCCATTCCACCTGTTGTCTGCTCTCATGGAAAAGGACAAAATGGTTGCAGAATTTCTCCATGGCACCTTTTTTCTTCTACCCAAAGCCACTTCCTTCTCTTCTCAGAAGTGAGAAGCCCTTACTTCTCATCAATAACATGAGTGGTAGGCAATAAAAACCTATACATATCCACAGGTTCCACGCTCCACCCTCTCTCAACTACTGCAAAAAAGTTAAACCTGTCCTTGGCTGAAACTAGGACATTATCCACCCCTTATTCTATGCCATGCCCAGACCCTACACCTCCCAAATATATACATACATCCATTCTAGAGGTCTTCCAGTGTAGGAGGGCTGGTGTGCTGTTGGGTGGTTAAAGGCTGCAACAGATCTTAACTGGTGTGTCTGGCACAGTCCATCCTCACTGTCCATGGCAGTTATGGCATACAGTGGCAGTGTTATTCATCATTATATAATATACTGTTCAACATTATAGACTGTTCTCACCCAAATAGCAAGTCCCCTTGAGGTACACATTGTGCTTCCCCATCCCTCTGCTTTACCCACCAATTGCATACAGGTCCTTGAGCAAAAAAATCCCACAAATGGCTTTGCCTTTAGTTGAGGCAGGACTAAGCTAAACTGTATTCCCTAGCACATTTCTCATATGCATCATGGGGACTTTATCCCCTTCTATGGTGTGTGGAGATCTTGACTGGATAGGGCCAGCTTGACTGGTAGAACCCTAGTGTTAGAACCTCTAACCTGGTGACCTCTGTGAAATGTTGACCCCAGTGTTTGAAGGTCCTATAATAGGACCCACAGCTGAGTTAGAGAGGGTTAATAAACAAGGTTTGTTTTGAGAAATATTCTCTGACCAAGACTGTTGGCATTGAAACCAAGAGGAGGAGAAGAAAGTGAAGATAACTAGGAAAAATACCTCACAGCTGTGAAGAGTACTTTTAGAAAGGTCCTGGGAAGAAAAGGGGTGGTAAAACTTACCACCAATAAATATTATCTTGATTAATTGTGACCAACAATGAAAATGTAAACTGGGAAAAGGTTATAAAAGACAGTATTGTTGTAATAAACAGATATTAGCCTTCTGAAGTACAGTGTGTCTTTTGAGTGTAGCACTTGCCTCTGTAGTGAGAAAGTCTTGTCACCCATTGCTTTCAATCTCTTTTTCCACATTCCATTGTACCATTCAATCATCCCAGAAGCTGGTGTACGAGAGGAAGTACGAGGCACCCACTCAATACTGTGCTCTCTGTCCCAGCTGTCTATGAGGCTGTTTTTGAAATGAGTCCCATTATTTGACCCACTTCTTTCAGGGGTGTCATGTCTCCACAGAACTCGCTTTTCAAAGCCCAATATAATGCTACTGTCAGTGGTGTGAGGCACGGGGTACACATCCAGCCCTCCAGTGATTGTTTCCATCATTATAAAGAACATAGCACTTGCCTTGGTGGGTTTGTGCAATCAGTCTACCAGACCTCTCCTTATTTATATTTTGACCATTGTCCCCCATACCACCACAGGGGCTTTATCCACTTGTCCTGCTTGATTGCAGCACATTTCACAGTTATGGATAACCTGAGAGATAGAGCCCCATGGTTAAATCCACCCCTTGATCCCAAGCCCATCTGTATGTTACATCTCTTCCCTCATGATCTGAGGTGCCATAGGCCCACCAAGCCTGAAAAAATACACTCTTATGTTGCCAGTCCAGGTTCACCTAAGACACTTTAATCTTGGTAGCTTGATCCACCTGTTGTTGCCATGTTCTTTGGTAGCCTGACTCTTCAGTATGCACAAATTTACATGAGGCACTTTTGCAGCCAACTTCTGGATCCAGGTAGGAACGTCTTGCTGCAATTCCACAGTCCAGATAAGTTTACCTCTGTGCTACCAATTAATCTTCTCCCATTGGTACAGACACCCCCACAGTGCACTTGCCACCATCCATGAGTGAGTGTTCAGGTAGAGTGCTGCCCATTTCTCTCATTCAGTGAGATCTAAAGCCAACTGGATGCCTTTCAGCTCTGTGACCTGACTTGATCCACCTTGTTCCCCAATAGCTTCTGGTACTTGCTGCGTAAGACACTGTGGGAAGATATTTTGTGAGGATAGTGCAGAAGGCAATTTTCCTCAATGAATTACAGCTGTACTGATTATTGAGAAGTGGAGACAGTCTTGCCTGTCCAATGAAGATAGATGTTATAAAAGAGTGGGTTAGCTGGTTGAGAGTCAGTTGGAGACCAAGGATCTGCTGCAGTTTGAGATGGAGTCTGCTGGCTGTGGTGTGAGGAGGAAAGGACATGCAGCCATGTAAGGGACAGATAAGGTAAGAAGATGTGTGGGGGGCAGACAGGGTTAGGTGGCCTAGTAAAGGACAGGTTGGGGTTAGCCAGTCATACAGAAGGAAGAAGGAAACTTGCAGAGAGAAGGGGAAAGGAGTCACAGCTGTGTAGAGCTGCCTGTGGGGAAAGGAGTCAGAGCTGCCTGAGAGAAATCCACAGAGAGAAGGCACGAAAAGTTTTTAATAACGGACTGGTGATGATGCCAGTTGTGTCTATCTCGACAACTGAAACATGACTCCATACAGCAGATTTCCATTTTCAGAGAAAGTAAAGCTTTTGATTTCCAGGTATCTGATTATATGTCAGGGCCTCTTCAGTATGTGCCACCTGCTCATCTTCTCCTTCTGGGGATAATCTGAAATTCTCACCTTTGTGCCAGGTCATGAAGCCTTCTAAGATCCCTGACCAATTGCAATTTCCTATTCAAGATCACTATGTGATCAGCATGACCCACATATTCCATGTAACATCAGTGGCATGATGTGTGGATGGGAGTTTTCCTTTGAACATCCAGCCCAGCATTGGCAGTTGAGGTGCCAGGAGGAGCTGTGCTTCAGTGCCCATCACTACTGAAGCAGCTCAAACCCCTTCATAAGCTGCCAGAATCTCTTTCAGTAAGGGTGTAACAGGCTTCAGATCCTTTATATCCTTGACTCCAGAACCCCAGGGATTCTCCTTGATTGTCCCTGGGTGCTTTTTGCCAGAGACTCCAGGAAGGACAATTCTTCCTGGCTGCACTGTAGAGCACATTTTTTTCATCTTGTCCCATCCTGATTGGCTCATGGGCTATTGCATGAACAAGCTCCTGTTTAATTTGTTCAAAAGCTTGCTGTTGCTCAGGGGTACACTTGAAATCTTTCTTCAATGTCACATGATAGAGACAGCTTACAGTCTGACTGTTATCTGGAATATGTACACTCCAAAAATTCACAGCACCTAGGAAAGCCTGTGTTTCCTTTTTGCTTGTTGGTGGGGGTATAGCTGCTATTTTGTTGACCACATCCATTGGAATCTGATGGCACCCATTTTGTCATTTTATTCCTCAAATCTGAGCTTGCTGAGCAGATGCCTTGACCTCACTTTGTTTTATGGCAAAACTGATCTTCAGTTTATCTTCTCCCCTTTCTCAAAAACATCCTCTGCTGAGTTGTCTCATATGATGATGTCACCAATGTACTGCAAGTGTTCTGGAGCCTCACCCTTCTCCAGATCAGTCCAGATGGGTCAATGGCAAGTACTGGGGCTGTGTTTCCATCCGTGGGGCAGTCAGTTCCAGGTGTACTTTACCTCCAGGTGAAAGCAAGCTGTGCTCTTACTAAAAGAATTGAAAAAAATACATTAGTCATGATCAAGGCAGCAAAGTGGTGTCACTTTCGACTCCAGTTTGTACTGAAGTCCCAGTATGTCCAGCACAGCAGCACTCAGGGGTAACTTTGTTTAAGCCACCATAGTCCACAGTCAGTCTCCACTCTCCAGTGGACTTATGCACTGGCCATATAGTGCATACAGGACTATAAAAGAGTGAGTCTTGCTGACCACTCCCTGGCTCTCCAGTAGATGAACTGTAAAACTGCATGTCACTAGAAAGCTCTTATCAGACAACAAAGGTCTCAGGCATATGGTACAATTCTCAGGCTCTTCTGCACAGGGCTAGGAGTTGAGGTAGATGATCCTTGTGGGTTCCTTCCAACTGAAGATAGTTTATGATCCTAGGATTCTGTGATCATGCCTAATATAAAACTGAAAAGCATATTGTTGAGAGAAATGCCTCCTGAGATGAAAGTTGATGGCAGTTCCTTTGAGAAATTAAAATGAGTTTTAATTACATCAAACTGTATTAGTTTAATTAATACAGTCTTAATTTATAAATCTAAGCTTTTCTGCAACAAGTTACTTGAGCCTCAAGATGGGACTAGGAAAAAAACTGGACAAGACAGAACAAACATGGGAAATCCAAATTTTTGATTTTGTAAAACTTCTGCTTCTGAAAGCTAATACTCTTCTTCTGTCTGATAAAGTATGTCCACTACTGTACCATAGTACAACAATAGTGTCACCTGGTGGTTAAATTTACTGGTAGTGGTTGATCAAATCCATACAGAAAAAGGCTATTAAACACTGCAAAATGTCTGATCTAAACTGAATGAATTGTTTAAATTCATGAGCAATTTAATGCTAATAACCAAACTGTGATGTCATTAATTATAATAAGTGGTGTTAGTATCATGGCAGTGGGTCAGGAAACCAGTAACTAAGTACTTTGTTATGGAAAGTAGATAGTTTGCCTTGCATGAGTCTTCCAGTGATTAATTCTACTGCTTTTGCTTTGAACTAAATAAAATATTTCAGGGGTAAGAAAATACCCCTGAGGGTAGGAAAACATACATAAAGCATGGATACGTAGAGAATTTTTTTTAGTGTAAATATGACAGATTTTGGCTTCCAATAGCTAAATGAACCCAGATAAAGAAAAAGTAGAAATTAAACATTAAGAGGGTTTTAGCTGGTACCAAGCCATGTTGCTATTTTAGTTATAGAAAGCAAACTCAAAGAAAGACATCTTCATTTTGGAACATTTGTAGATGTAATAACCCTTAATCCTTAAACCTTTCACAACATCATTTGATGATCATTAAATTTCAGCATCCTCCACAGATGAGTTTTATTGATGCAGCAGAAGAATAATGTGTTTACTATAGCCTTCAACTGCTTCATGTTTATAAAATCCATTTCATAGGTGTCTAAAGAAGTAGAACAACAAATTAGATTTTATAACCTCTGGGAGAACTGATATATTCACAGCCATTTCCATGACAAGAAAAGGATTGGTTTAACTTCTTTAGCCATTAGTTTGCTTTTTATCCTTCCTTTGAGCACAAGATAAAGTGTTGATTATACTGTTTATGACTCTTCTCGCTTCACTTTTCTGAAGAAAAGTCATATGCATCCAAAGAGTTCTCTGATAATGGAAAATTCTGAAGCACTGATGACATAAAATTATCTGCTACTTAGAAATGAGAATTAAGAAGGCTATGAATAATTAATTCCAATAATTTCTCCCTTGATATGGCACTTCTCCTAATGTTAGAAAAACACTACTTGATTCCACCATATGGGAACTTCAGTATTCTGAATATCAGTCAGAAACATAAGATGGGCTACACTTTCAGCTGGTTGACTATCAACATGTGTTTTAATTACATTGAGACAGACAACTGGCACCATCACCAGTCCTTTATTAAAAACTTTTCATGCCTTCTCTCTATAGAATTCTGTCAGGCAACTCAGACTCCTTTTCTTACAGGCAGCTCCACATAGCACTAACTCTTTCTCTCTGCAAGTTTCCTTCTGCATGACCAGCTAAACCTCAACCTGTCCCTTGCACAGCCACGTGTCCCTTACCTCTGCACAGCAGGCTCCATCCCAAACTGCAGCAGACTCCAGGTCATAAGCTCCAACTACAACTCACTCTGGGCTAGCTGACCCACTCTTTTATAACACCCATCCTCATTAGGCAGGCAAGGCTGTTTCCACTCCTTAGTAATTAGTACAGCTGTAATTCACTGGGAAAGATTGCCTTCTGCACTATCCTTACAGACTATTTTCCTACAAACATGGACCTCTTGTTATGAAAACCACATTAGATCTTTAAAATCCATTTGTTTACTACATAACTGCAGCTTTCTCTTGCTGGAAGCCATTTTCAGGCAGTGGCTCTGTGAACTCAGAGTGCACTCTGATATCTAACTCCAAGTTGCTGCAGATAGGTGAGAAAATGTATGAGTAGGAAAACTGATGTTTGGGGGTTTCCATGCTAAAAAAGTTGATCAGATTCTGTGGACACACAGGTTCCTCTCACCTCTTGAATTTCTTAATCTCAGATAGATTTGGTAATTTTTATGTTTCAATTCCTTAAAATAAGGAAGCTTTACACATGCTGCAGAACAGCTATTTTGAGTTCTTTGTGTTCAAAGTTCTTTGAGGCTGTATCTTGCCATTTCAGTGCTGTTCCTCTGTCCTGCAGCACTGCCTCAGAATAGGCTAGGAGATGTTTGTCACCCTTCTCCTTGGATCATCAGCTACATAAGAACTTAAGTATCTGGAGAGAAATGTGAACTGTGAAGAAGATAGACACTTACGTTACTTAGACATAAGACGTAGCCAACAAGGAAATTTCAATTACATGTTATTCATTTGCTTGTGCTCTCTACAATGTATACAATCAAATGAGAACAAGTTCTCTTCATGGAAATTACTCCTCTATGGGCTTTGATTTTTTACAGACAGAAGGCTAACCAAATAGCTTTATTCTCATAGAGCTCCTTAGATTATCACAGTATAGGTGGTAAAGTTTTATTAATGAAAAAACAACAAGAATTTCTTACAGTGTCATCATTTTGATTCTTTTTCCTCATCTGTGAGACTAGAGTTGCTTCTGCCTCTGACTTCCCTTTACTGTCCCCTGTTTTTTCATACCTTCTTTTTTATTTGATCTTAGTCATGCTGGAATGCTGCAGAAGAGGAGAAAAAACCATTCAGCTTCTTTATTGTTTTCAGCCACTGAAATCAGACAGGCATTTGAGACACAAGGGTCAGTAAACCAAACAGTTGCTTTTTCAGAACAGAAATTTAAACATCATTTTGAAGTTAGAGCATGAAATACATTTATACCACTTTTTTTTTGACTTTTCAAAAAGACAAGCCTAAAGAGAAAAAAAGGAAATACAATTACAATATATTTTGAAGATAAAAGGAAGCATAAGACCTCTTTTACTTTAGTTATTCAGTTACCCTGACTGGGAACATTTTGAGCTTACAGGAACTCATCTGTGGAACAGAAGTGCAGACCAGAAAAAAAACAAAGAAAAAGCTCTGTTTGTTTTGGCTTAGCAGAAATCATAAACTTGTTTTGGCTTAGCAGAACTCAGGACTTCAATATATGTCAGGACACAACCTAGCTCATTGAGTTCTTTTTTTTCCTATTGTGTGGAAGCATCAGGGCTTCATCTAGTGTTCACAGAGAAGATTACAGTTAAGAAGAATAAAACCTAAGCCAAACCATGATACATAGCAATAATTTTAGTCCAGACAATTTCCTTTTAACTGTTGTCATGAACAATATCACATACTTTATATGAAGTTCAGGCTGCTGGTCACAAAGATGATTCACAATGTTACCCATCCTAAAAAATCTAGTGAGAGAGTGCCTTACTCTATGGATCATATGCACCTAGTCCAAACTGTGGAAAATTTATCAAGTTTCCTTGATTTTTAAATTGTTTTTAAATCAGTCTATGTATAAACATAAACATCAGTCGATGTATAAACATGTTCAAATACATAGGAAAATTTCATTTGGTTCTAATTCAACACAACAACAATTCAAGTGGCTTGAGCTTTCAGTTGGTCAATGCCTTCAGAGTACATTATATTCCCTACATAAAGTTGTAGGAAAGTTGTTTGCTATCTAATTGTTTCACAAGAGCTGAGACATTTTAAGAATAGGATGCCAATCTGCTCATGATTGTGCTGACATGCAGGCTCAAGGCCAATGAAGAAACCAAGTCAACTGTGTTGGACTACTCCTAAGATGGTACAAAACAGTACTCAGTACTGTTTATAAAGGCAAAATCTGAACTGTGGCAAGCAGTATAAGATTCTCACACCTTCCTACAAGTTTCTGACCATTAGAGGCCCTGAAGATCCTTAGTTCATTTTCAAAGCAGACCCAGAAGGTTATTTTCTAAATGGAGCAGGTCAAGGCATAAAGGAAGAAAGATGACTTAGTGATGTTATGACATGAATCACAGGCCTCAAAATATCTAAAGTAAGTGTAGCATGGAAATAGGAAGTCGTGATTAGTAGGGACTTTTAAGAAGTTACATTTTCAGGTACCTAGAATGCAAGTTCTAGAATAATTTCTTCCTTGCAAATATGAAATGATACTGGAGATCTCAGTATACCCAGAAACAACTTTTCAAGATGACATTATTACAATTGTATACTTCTATTCCACCAGTATGCAATTTTTAAAAAATTATTTTTCTACCCTTGTTCAACTTTTAGAACTAGCAAGGACTCTCTATCCTTTCAGCAGTGTCCACCAAAAGGAATATATTTTTAAAGTTGAGTGTAGTTTCCATTAGCCTGGCAAATCTTTTCAGGCACAAGTTTATATTGTTGCTGGGTCCCTGGAAAATATGGAAGGGACACTGTGTTCAGAGATCTCCTAGTCCCCAAAAGGAGAATAAACTGTAACTAAGTCTGTATCTGCCACATTTTTTTCTCTCAAAGTAACTGTGCTGCAGTAGAGGAATCAATTACCGGCACTCTTCACATCCCTACTACCCAAATGCAAATATGATCATGGAAACTGATTTTACACATTGGACATCATCATATTCTTTTGAGCAAGTGCACAGTTTCTCAGTATTTTGCATTGAGGGCTGGTATGCATCTGCAGGAACAAAAACTAGATTAAATTCTAAGAGTGATGAATTTACTAGAGTTTTCAAAAAGGATCTTTCATGGAGTTCTAACCTCATTGTCATCTTTCACTTGCCTTCCTTTTTCATAGCCTCCTGAAACCAAAACCCAGAGAGCAACAAGGCAGTTAGGAGCTATGTGCTGCTTTCCTTGGTTCTAAGACAGTTTATGTAAGACATCATGAACCACACTTCACTGGCATATTTCTTTCATCTACTAGCTTGTACACATCCCACCATCTCAGTGTGGAGAGGTAAGGCTTCATTATTCTCCCTCTGTCATGCTCAGTGTCTGCACAGAAAAGAAGCACTGAGATTGGTTAACATACCAAAGAGATTAGGCTGGATGGTTGCTTTCAGTAAATCACATCATCTCTTGACAGTTCACTCAATGAGGTTTACCAATCACCCATGTTTAGGAAGACAAGGAAAAAGATATTTTCTCACTACTACATGCCAGCCTCTCCTAGAAATATTGCTTTATAGTAAATGAAATTCCAATATCAAAGCAAAAGTAACATAAATAATTCCAGTAAAATTCCCCAAACACCAAGATTTCAGAGAAAAACCTGACCAGGAATCCAGACTGACTATCAGAATTATAGTTCAGTGAAACTTACTTCAACAGACTGATCATTAGCAAAGCAATAGTAACCATTGACACTACTTGTAAAGCACTGAACTGCCTACCATTTTTTCCTCTTTAGCAAGCAGTCAGTTCCATGAGTTATCCAACCAGCTATTTTGGAGGTCTATTCATTGGCAGCAGAAATAAGAACACCATTTGACTTAGAAGCTATGCCTGTAGTTTTCAAAAAGCAGAGCTTAGAGTGGGTTCTAAAGATCGTTATACTGTCTGGGTTTATTGGGAAAAAAGCCCCAAGCACAGCCAAACTGCAAAACCACTTAGAATCCTGTATGAGTTCTTTGAACACATTTGCTTGTTATTTACTCTGCCATATTTCTGAAGCAGCAACAGTGTTAATGAAAACATAAAACATATGCAAATGAAAAGGAATAGGGAAATACAATGAAACTTCTCATTGTAATTAATTTTACTTAATATTTATATAGCATTTCACCATTGGAGATCACAAAAAATGGTATTTGAATCAATTTGAGGTTAATTGTACTTTCTCTTACACTTCAGAACAAACCAAAGTCTTCTGTCATATCACAAAAAGGCAATGAAGATTGTGGCTCCTGTTTAGAACATTTGTCACCCTGCTCAGTGTGTGCACATACCAGTATGTCATGGCCTAAGTTACAAACAAGAATGTCATCTTTTGCTTTAAATCAGAAGTACAATTCTGACTACATGGGCATAGCTAGGCAAGCCTGCCAGCACCACTAGAATCTACCCAAGGGTCAAAATTTTGCCTTGTAGCTGAGTATGAATGTTAGTAGTAGTAGTAGTGCCATAATATGTATCAGTTCAGCTATTTCCAAACTTGTTCACCTCTACCTGTTCACTTGACAAGCATTTTCTTGCACTACAGTGTATATGTTCTATAAATACCCAAATCTGAAATCTTAATTTCTATACGTTTTAGCATCATTTTATGTTAACCTTCTAATGAAGGAGTATCATGTTTTTTATATTATATTCCTCTCTGTGTTATCTTCAGACTTCTCCCCTCAAGCATGAACATGTTGGATCTACTGTCTACCTGCTGTCTACTACTTGGCACATTATTTTTCTGAACTCCAGAAATTAATCAGGATTTCTTAAGAAATTTCCCCTGAATTTTTTAGCATTACTTTCCTTTCTTCTCATTAACACAGAAGCTTCTCACTCTGGACCCAGCATTGAAAGTTGTCTCTTGATTCAACTGAGCATGCGGGTCTAGTTTACTGGGTTATCTAATCTCTCGGAATTATTTTTTAAATCTTTATTTTATGCATTTGAAGTGCTGAAGATTGTCTTTTGTCTTTTTAACTGTCTACTAGTTTGCATTTAATTTACATGTCTTGCTAATTGTTTTCCTTATATTGTGGGAGGATTTGTTTCATTATCATGATGAAAAAAAACCCCAGAAAACTCCAAATCCTGAATCATCAAGCAAATGATTTGGATCAGAATTTTAAAAGCTGATTTGTAGTGTGTATTTTCTTAACATCCTTCTGCTCAGCTTAGAACATTTATAATGCAACTTGCATCAGCAGAGGTCAATCAACTCTTTCTAGACAAATCAGCTTATATAAGAAAGCTGAAGTTACATATCCAAAATGGAGATATTCATAGTTCTTTCTTTTATTCTGACATCTGGTGATAAATTAAAACAAGCAGATTTTTTTTTGATTTTTTTTTGATTTTTTTTTTTTAGAAATAACATAATAAAACTTTCACAGTATAAATTCTGCAAAGAGTGGTGTTAATTTTATATGTTGCAATGGGAAGTCCCCATTGACTGGAGGTTACTTAGTGTGATGCCCATCTACAAGAGGACTTGGAAGGATTTTCTGGAGAACTGCATCCCTGCCAGCCAGACCTTGGTGCCAGGGAAGGTTATGTAACAGCTCATTTAGAATGCCATCCCATGACATGTACAGGACAACCAAAATATCAGGCCTGGACAGCAGGGGCTTGTGAGAGGCGAGTCCTGCTTGACCAACCTGATTTTGTTCTATGACGAGGTAACCCGCCTATGGAAGAGGGAAAGTGTGGATGTTGCATATCTAGACTTCAGTAAAGCCTTTCACAGTGTTTTCCCACAGCATTTTCCTGGAGAAACTGGCTGCTCGTGGCTTTCATAGGTATGCTGTTCCCTGGGGAAAAACTGGATGGATGATAGAGCCTGGAGGATGGTAGCAAATGGAGTTACATCCAGCTGACAGCACAAGTGGTGCTCCCCAGGGCTCCGTATTGGGGTCAGGCATGTTTAGTAGTTTTATTGATGATCTGGATGAGGGAATCAAGTACAACCTCACTTGCTTTTCAGGCGACACCAAGCTGGGCAGAAATGTTGACATGTGTGAGGGTAGGAAGGCTCTGCAGAAGGATCAGGACAGGCTGGATCCAAGCACCAAGGCCAGTTCTATGAGTGTCAACAAAACAGTTGCCAGGCCCTGTATTTGGGTCACAACAACCCCATGCAGTGCAACAGGCTGGGGCAGAGTGGCTGGAAAGCTGCCCAGCAGAAAAGGACCTGGTGTTGTTGGCAGATGTTGAACATGAGCCAGCAGTGTGCCCATGCATCCAAGAAGCACAATGGCATCCTGGCCTGTATCAGAAACAGTGTGGCAAACAGGACCAGGCAAGTGCCTGACCCCCTGCACTCAGCATTGGTTCCACCAGGCTGAACCACAAATCCTGTGCTCAATTTTTGGCCCTTCCCTTCAAAAAAGACCCTGAGGTGATAGAGTGTGTCACAAAGCAGATGAAGTGTCTGGAACACAAGTGCTATGAGAAGTAGCTAAGGGAGAGGCAGGTGTTTATCCCAAAGAAAAGGAGACTCAATCTCTACAACTACTTGAAAGGAGGTTGTAGTGGGAAGAATGTCAGTCTCTTCTCCCAGTAACATGCACAGAACAAGCGAAAATATCCTCAAGTTGCATCAGGGAAGCTGTAGACTGGATATTAGTAAAAATCTCTTCACAAAACTGTTATCAAGAATTGGAACAGGCTGCCCATGTTGAGTCACCATCCCTGGTGGTATTTAAAAGATATTTAGATGCAGTGCTTAGGGACATGGGATAATGCTGGCATTGACCGTGTTAGATCAATGGATAGGCCTGATGATATGAAAGTTCCATAACAACTCACCCAACGAGACTTTTAAGAGGGCTTGCAGTTGTGCATGAACTTTGAGTTAGACATATGGGAGAAATACTGACAAGATATCCTCAAGAGGTCAGAAAAACAGAATTTTACTGGCCACTTTAGAAAATCATTGAACTTTGGCCAAAGGTTTAGTGCAGCATTCAATCAACATAAATACTTTTCTTAGGATTAACCTGGCCCATTCAACTTAGCTAACTCTAGGTCCATTTGATTTTAAGTTACTCAAAAATTCCAAGAAGAGAGAATTAAAAGAAGGAGACAGAAAATATATAGGAAAGTGCGCATATAGCTGGCAACTCCTGGATTCCAGCAGTGTTCAGATAGAAATTTCAAGGGAAAGCAGGCTCAAGACACATGCTTATCTCATGTTCAGCCTTAAATACCCCTTGGCCTTCCTGTAGTGTTCCCCCAGGTGAGACTTCCAGCCATACAGCCTCTCAGGAGCTAAGCTGGAGCTCCAGAGCTGGGTGTGGAGCATTGCCTCCAGTGTGACAGGGAATAGCAGCCACTGCCAGGCTGGGATACAAGCTCTAGGTGTGGGGATGTACAGGGCAGTGCACTGCCTTGCTAGGGCAAGGCCCATCCTGCCCCCTCCTCCCCGCATATGTATCCCAAAATATCTTAAGACATCAGTCTTTCCAGTTTTACACTTGATATTAGAGGACTTTTTCAATGTACAGGATTCTATGATGCTATAACCACCTCTGATTGTTATGCAGTTCAGTAGTTCAACAGTCAGTATTTGTCCCAACTGACTTTCCACAAAAGCTAGAAAAAAGTAATAAAAAAATAAACTCTTGGATAGCATACAAGTGAAATGTTCATATTTTTGGTTTCTTGACACACTTTCTGAGCAATGGCACCAAAGAACTTACAAATATGAAAGTTTTTGACACTCAGAAAAGAACTTTGTTTAATGTTCATGGAAATTTTGGCATATGTCTCCTCTTATTAGAAGCAAGGCCTACCTCTTTGGTCACATTAGAAACATTATATTCATGTCATAACAGCAATTGGATATCTCTGTCATCTAGATACATATTTCAAAGAGAACTAAACACTACTTTTTGTTCTAAAGCCAATAGGATACTTCAGAAATAAATATTTATTTGTTCTGATAATACCATTGATACAAAAAGTACAGCCGTAGCTTGAGGGTAAATTTGTAAAGGCATCTATTTATTCTCAAAGCACCGTCAAAAGAGAGTTTATTTAATGTAAACAATTGTCCTTAGCTATGCAAATATTGAGCTATCGGCTTTTCTTTGAAGTCTTAACAGCATCATAGTCAATAAAGTCAAAGGCTGCAGAGCCTTTGACTGCAGAGTGTTTACAGATGGATGTAACTGTATTAATATCCTAATTTGAACTCTCTCAGCAGCTTGTTATCCATCAGCTCAATGGCTGCTGCCTCCCACATTATGAACAAGTCTGAAACTAATGAAAAGGCATTAGGTTTACTGTAGGTTTTTCTTGGGGTTTCTGTAGGTTTTACTTAGGGTTTTCACTTTGGCTTCTTGAGAACCTTACATAGCAAGCAAGATAAGGAATTGTTTTCAAGATGTTGAAAGTTTTTTGAGGTATAACTTGCAATATATTGTGGGTAGTTTGATGGCAAACAATCTCCCACAAACTAAACATTTCCACCTTTTTAACAACTCTCTCAAGTATTTAGCTTTTTACCCAAAGAGATTTGAGCAGTTTAGTATATCTGCAAGCTCAGACTTCCTCCAGTCCCTACACAACCTCTGTTTGCTTGGTTCACCAAAGTTCAGACTGAAGTTCTACACCTTTTTCTTTGCTTTTACAAGTCCAGAGAGAATGTCTGATATTTTCCTGTGCAAAGAGGCTGAAAGGTACCTCCAGCAGTCATATATGGTACAACATAGTCTTGATTGCAATTAGATACATAATGGATGTAAGTAGAAAAATATTATGTTTTAATGAAAATCCATCAGTTTATGTATATTAGCTTTCATGTGGAAAAAACAGATAGTGTTGCAAGATTTTTTTTTTCAAAACAGAAAGAATAGCAAGACCTGAAAGATGGATTAGTATTTGAGAATGTCTGTAATCAGATTTTTTAATTAATTCAGTAATTAAAATAAGTTATCCATTAATTAGAAAAACAAAGCATTAGCCCTATAAATAGGATTCCTCTAGCAAAAAGGAATTATGAGATAATAAGAAATTTACTTTTCCATTTTGTTGCCAAAGTTCGCTGTATTTGAGGATCTTAAGAAATGTTTATTTACTAAAGTTTGGCATGTTTTAAAAAGTAACAAAATAATGAAAGTGGAAATGCAATGGAAAAAGTACTTAAATCCTGTTGAATTTGGTACAAATATATTCTGTAAACTGAGTGGCTTAATTTGGCTATTAAGGAATTATTTGTGGTCTACAGAAAGAAGGAATACATGTTCTTAGAGAGTGTATTTATGCAGCATTTCACTACTGATTTCTATAAATTAGGGATCTCATTCCCATGGTGAATAAACAGATATATTTCCTTGGAGATGCTCACTGCTATTTTTCATTTAAAAATCAGTTAAATCATTCCCATATATTCCTTTCCAAAGGTAATAGAAAAAAACTACATACTCTTAAAACATATATCTACTTTAAACACTGCAGCTCAAGCCTCTAAAAAATCACAGTGATGGTGTTATGTTGTAAATTTCAGAATAAAGCATGCTTATTTTTGGTCAACAAAATGGTCAACAAACACATTTTTGTGGGCTTGCCCAGGAACTGCTCAAGACAGCTAATAATCTAACATAAAAGCTTGAATAAATATCCACAAACCAGGGTAATTCTTATGGGTATGGTATGTTTTTCCTATCCCCATTAACAATTGCTTTGAGTTGATGAGCCCACCCACAGTGAGATCATTCTGGGAAGTCAGCAGGGAGAAGCAGACAAATGTAAACTAGAAACATATCTGGGAATATCTGGTTTTAAGGATAGGATAAATGGAAGACACACCCATTATTACAGATGTCAGCTTTTCTTAATAGTCCAAAATACACTTAATGTTGGAGGAAATGAGCCTGCTTTAGCACAGGGGCTAGTCTAGTTGATCTCCAGAGACCTTTTCTAGCACCAACTATTCTGTGATTTTGTGATTAATTCAACATCTGGTAAATTTTCATCAACTTTTCTTTCCCTATTTTAGCATGCATTTTAACATCAATGAAGCAAGCTTATGCCTCAAATAGCAGAAGGATCAGATCATGAACTGTTTTAACCTTAGTATTTGCAATGCCTCATGTTGTGACTTGCAAGGCTAAGCAATCTTTTTCTTCTTTTTATAACTTATTTCAACATAGATGCTTCCATAAATCTGTAGACTAAGACTGTATTATGAATCATTACTAGATGAATAACTTTTTCTTGATAATTAATCAGTTCCTGTTCTTACAGTAAATACTATTTATGATCAAGTTACTGCTTCAGTCAAAATATGAGTCATACCTGGATAGACATTCCTACTGAGAAAACAAGAGGTCTCTAACTGATGAGCTATATAATTTTATGTCTCCCTATATGCCCCAGTCTTGCAAAGGACACTGCACAAAAGCTTTAAAGACATTTAAGCATGCTGTGTCCTGCTACAAAAAAGAGGCAGTAATCTGCCAGACCTTGATTCTATTCCTGTTAACTTCAAATGGAGAAGACCTACTTTGCTGCAACCTAAATCCTGGCAAAGAATTTATTTCGTGCAGTTTCATGTCCTTGACAAACTCATTACATTGATCAATATTAAATTCTATAATCAGCATGTACCTCTCTCCTACCCTAACTTACAGGTTACAAAATTCTGATTCCATAAATTTATTTTGGTGCATTTACAAACATGCAAGTTTAGTCTGGATCAGGACAGATTTTCTGAGGCTAATCTCCTTATCAGTCCCCTCTTGCTGCAGTTTCTTTCCATCACGAAGCAGTTTCACAACTTGTAAATGGAATTCCTTTGGATGAAACTAAATCAGTAGGAATAATCCAAGAACCCAACAACATGGTCCAGTTACCTGAGGAAGTGCAGTCCCAGGGACCAAACCAGAGCTGGTCTGAATTAGGAAAAATTCTCAAAACTTGTATTAAAAATTCTTACTTAACTCTCTGTACTAACTGTTTAACTTTATAATTATGACTGCAACTTCTGTGACAGCTAGTATTGTTTCCTCTTAAAGTTTTAACTTCAATTAATAAGCCTTTGATTTAATTTTTTGTTTCAAATTATGTTATTTCAAATTTATAATTTGACCTACACTAATACTAAACAAAGCTGCTAAAATAAACCATTAGTTTTATTAGAAAAATTACTTAGGCCTTATAAATTTACATAAGTATTAATTTCCCAGACCATTCTTCCCTTCTGTCCCACCCCCATCAGGTCAGCAGGCAAGCAATTGACTCCTTTCAGCAAGAAGATAGGTTTCTTGCCTTGCTCAAAATTCTGATAACACAGGTATTACCAATGGAAGAGAATATTTTTATCAAACCATCACATCTGGATTTTTAATTTAAAAAAACCCCAAAACAAAAAGAAACCCAAACCAAAATAAGACCCCAGCAATTTAAACCCATACATTTTTCTGTCAGCATTACATCTTTTTCCACTGTTAAACAGTAGTGTGTATGCCAAGTGAGCCTCTTTCACCTTTGATGTATAGTAACATCTGTTACTATAGGCTGGAACATATCCATAGGTAACAAAAACGCCCTTTTTGCAGATGGGAAAGATAATGCACTGTGGGTTGCTTTTCTCTTTTCACTCACAGAGAGAGGTAATATGGTTTGAAGAGTCTCAGTGAGGGCACTGAATTAAGGAACACAATTCCTAAACCATGACAATAGAGAAACCATGTTTTCCTAATGGAAAAGCACCTAGAATAATTTTTTTTACCATCAGTCCTCCAGTCAGCTAAATATATACTCAAAGTTACATGTCAGCATTTAAGCATATTTTATACCACTAGATTTTAAAACACATGCAAGCAGATTCCCCATATTCAGAACAAACTAAGGAAATGTCAAAAGACCAACTGGGAAAATTTCATAAGGTATGAAATTGCATTAAATCAATGTCGTTAGGTTGTTTTATTTGCAACAAGCACACGTGACAAAGTACACAACCTCACAGTACTCCAGAGCAGATAGCAGTAACAAACTTCTGGAAGCCTGAGGGCACAAGCTTTAATTTCAAAAATAGTTGCTCCTCCCTGCCAAAGTGTGTCTCACATTGGCTGCACAGTCCTACAATGAGATCAAGCACAACCCTCATGAGCCAACACTCTCAGTGGTGTGAGTCATGGATCAGATTACAGACAAGGCCAACTGTAACCACATTACTGAAAACAGTACATCAAATCTGGTACACAGGTTATATCTAGGCCAACTCTCCTAAGCAAAAATCTACTGAATAATACTGGAATATTACTGTGTGTAGACAAAGCTTCAAGGTATGAAGAAGAAATTAGAATGTGAGAGAATTTTTAACAATCCAAGCAATAACTAGTATGAGTTCCCACTTGTGAAAACAGATTAAATGAAGCTCAGCAACCACAGCACTCCAAGCAACAACCAGGAGGTACAGCTAGACAAAACTGTGTTGTAGTTATAAGGCTATCTGAAACAACTTATGAAAGCAGCTCAGCTGACTCTATATGATGTGGGATGTTGGCGTGTTTCTCAAATTAAAACCATTAGCAAACAGCCCAGCTAGTGCAAGCATCTCCACTCTGCAGTGTTAATCGATGCTGTGTAAGACTGTGCTCTTAAATACTTGTGCACCTATGGTGAAATGCAGACTGATCATGCTTTGAGGTGTAGATCTTCATAACAAGATTAAGTTTAGAGCCCATACTGGCAAACGGTTCATGTCAACGAGTCAAGAAACATGGCAGAAAAATTAACAAAACATTGCATTCCTGTTCTCTCTTCAAAAGAAAATCTCAACCATTTTTGCAACATCAACTAGCTGATTAATTCCATTATGTTTTAATTTTGTTACACCTTTGTGGTGTCCCAGGGTCTCCACATTGTGAAGACACACTGATGTAGTTAGATTAACAGTATATTAGGGGATAATATTAAATGACAGGCTATATTAGGTTGATAATACTGGGATGATGGATTAGATTAAAAAATGGTTAAAAGTGTAAGAAGAAATGCAGACAACTATTTTCATTGCTTTTACTAGCATTCCTTCTTGCAATTAATTTCAAAGATGCTTAGAAATCTGGATGGACACTACTTGAATACAATTTTTTAAATCTTACTATTATTTATGACATATTTAGAACAGCCTAATATCAGCTACCATTTATCCATACTCAAGAAAGGTTAAAGAGCACCAGTGGTGGAGGATCATTCAAGTATCTTTTAAATGAGTCTGAATGAGCAAAGTATTTTATGATGTTCAGGACAAACTGGTACAGTTTTCTATTCTCTGTACTACTCAATTTATGACAAGAGCTTCAAAAACATTGAGAAAACATTTGTGGATCTTTAATCCTTACATGAATTCACCACTTGATCTCTAGCAGGTGGTGTCTGGGAAAAACATCTACTATGTTGTAGTGACTTTCAAAGTCACCAAGCAGCCTACAGACAAAACAAAAATAGTATCTGCTGTAGTCTTTGAAAACTGCTAATCAAATATTACACTACAGTAGGCAGATATGAAATGGATCATTATCATAACTAGGGTAAAAGAGCGAAGTGATCAGCTAAATATGCATTTTGATCAATGAATAAACACTTGAGAGTCTACAACTTCCTTCAAAAACCTGTGTTACTTCTATTTAAAAACTAGCATAATACATACATTTTGATTTAGATGCCAGAGGATTAATAAAACTGCTGTCAGGCTAAGTGATGTCTGTTTCCAAAGCCTCCTAAGAAAAAAAAAATCCCTGTCCCCAAGAGCAACAAAGTCCATGTGTAGATAGAATGTGAGTACAAGCATTCCCAACAGAGCTCAGCACACTCTGTCATACATTTTACCATAGTGGTATTCAAACCATTTTAAATTAAACCTTGTGTTAAATATATGTGCTATCATTATGACTTACTCAGAATGAGCATACATAAGTCCACTGTTTTTATCCTGTTTACTGCATCTGTAATACATCTGCATGCCCCTGTTTCTGCAATGATTATAAGGCCAAGCTATGAGACTGAAAATTTTCACTTCCCAGAAAAAGTGGGTGCAATGAATAAAATTATATCATCAGTATCTACAATTTTCTGCTTCCATTTAACTTTGCTGTAAGCACACAAAACTTGGGTGGTCATTATCTAAGTGCTAAGGGGACACTCTTCTTGCAATAAATCTACTATCTCTTTCCTTTACGTTTTTTATTTATAAAGTCACAAATATTCTAGTACCTAAAAGAAGTTTTCAATCACTGTAATAAAAGTACTTCTTATAGACATATAAAATGCATGTACCCATAAAATGACAGTGTTGTATTTCTTCAAAATTTGTATGGACTTATTTTTAAATAAGTCCATAGCTCAGGTTAGAGTATACTTGTATTAATTTCTGGTCTAGTTCATCATGAAAGGTCTTCAGCATTAGAAACTGCTAAATAATTCTATGGCCAAGGTTCAAGGTGATTACAATAGCATGTAAATATGAGGAAAGTCATGTGCAAATATTAATGATTTACACCAAGTTGCACAATAGTTTGAATACATTCTTTTTAGTCAGATTAAATTTTTAAAAAATATAAATTACATAGGATATCAGGACACCTAACTTGTAACTAATCTGTTATACTGGAAAATAAAACCCCAAGTCAGGTTTCTAGTTCAGGTGTACCTGAACTAACCAGCAACCTGTGTCACCAGCTTCACTTTCATACCTACAGAGTACACAATCTTAAACTATGTATGAAAATTGTATCTACCCTAGCTAAGGAAAACAAACAATCTGAAGAGGTGCTCTTCCTTCAGTCCCACTTTACACCCTGTAAGATCACAGCGCTTTGCATACCCAAATTAAATGTGATAAATAGTGATCTAAAATCCTTCTTCTGTCTTCTCTAATGTTCATTGGTTACAAATATGTGAGAACTGTGAGGCTTTTATAGACTCTCTTGTTACTGAAGAAATACAACTCTGTATAAAATAATGACATATTTCTTAATTTATAAAGTGAATTAAAATAAAGGCTTGACCTAGCTGCTAGGGTATTACCCCAAGAGTCTCAAGGTCCAGACTTTCTAAGAACAGGTGTAGTACAGGGATGACAAACCACACATTTTTATGTCTTTTTTTTGTGGTCAAGTTGGCACCATCACCTACCAATTTGGGGGTTTAAAATTTACTCAAAGCTGAAATCAGGGTGCCTAGATGATTCAGCTTGTTGCAGATTAGGCCTTTCCATTGTTAATGGCAACTGAGCTGAGCAGGTGGCAAATAGTGCTTAAAAATTATATTTAGAAACATAGCACATTTGAAGACAAAGGTCCTTGGCTTTCTCTAATGTAAAATGCATATTCCTTACTACATGTTTCTAAAGTCTATAATTCAAACCTCACTTAAACTTATTAAATGTCTACAAAAGAAATCATTCAGACAGGCTGCTAATTATGAATTAATATTTTCTTGGTTATATTTATTATGAGAACAGTCCCTTGTACAATTTCATGGCAACTAACATTCTCCCTGACAAATCCAAGTAATCATTTGGCAGATAGGAAGTATTCTTGGGGGATAGTTTGCATATAGCTAGCCTGTTTTGGAAGCTAAGAGCTCTTACAATATGGGCATGGGCCCTCATGTCAGAAAACCATCCAGTCATCTTTAATTTGCTAGTGTAAAAGTAATCAGTGAATGCAAATGACTAACATGGATTAACTGCAGATCAAGTTACAGGATTAACTTCATGGCATTGTGGCCATGCCTTTAATATATGCAGACCACAATGCTGCAAGGGACCTTTGTTGTATGACAGCTGTTTTAAGTTCTGGCATTCCTCCCAGATCTTTGGTCCACATTCCCTTCCCATCTTCACACCATGCCTTGTACTGTTATTTCTTCTTGTAGTACATTGCAGAGATTTATCCTACAAGGAGTAACTACCAGTCAAATTTTCTAGACCTGACTTAGATTTACAAGTGTTTTTATATCTCAGTTTTGCAGGTATACAGTGGAATTGGTAAATAGCTGACATGAGTAAGCTGATTAACTAAACTACTTTGAGAAATCAAAAGCCATAATAATGTGCAAAAATATAAACTTTCCAAAATGAAGCAGCTGGGAACTGATGTACACTCCCACTTCTGAAAGTTAGTCTCTCCTATAACACCAAATTGTAATTCCTCTGTGACATCAATTTTTTTATTGCTAGTTGAAAAAATCTGGTGAATTTCCAAGTTTGGCTGATGCTATTAGAATTTCCTTGTAGGCCAATGTGATACATAAAAGCAAATTCATATAACAAAAAAACTATCTTGGAAGAGCCTTTAGTGTAGGTTTGTTTGGCTTTTTTCTTGTCTGTTTCAGTATTTGGCTTATGATGTTACACTGAAATACACTGATTTGCTTTACATCATAATGTGCAACATTTAGCCATCTGTTCTCCACATGCATTGCAGTAGTTCTCAAAGGACAGAAATGGTCACAGTCTATGCCTATATTTATGAACAGAATTCTAGACAAAAGTGCTATTTCTTAGCACTACTATAAGGAGTGCTCACAAGTGTAAAGTTCAATATGAGATAATTATTTTCTCTAAAATGTCATTATTATTAGAGGAAACCACACATATCTCTGTTTGAAATGTGTTTTGTAAGTTTTTCTCTGCAATTTTGTAGATTGACAAAATACATATTTTCTTTTTAATGTTTTAGTATTCTAGAATTATATCAAGACTTTAAAACAGATTTTCTTCACCTGAGATAACATGGTGTTATGAAAAATGAGACCTGAAATTATGTTATTTATCAGTGTTCACGTAATTACGTTTCAATCAGTAGTTGTGTATGGCATTTCTCCTCCTAATTTATCTAGAAATTCAATTAGGTGCCTAATATTAGTATTTAACTGAACAAAGCGGGAAAAGAAATGTGTTTTATCCAAATAAACCACACAGGAGCAAATTTCATATTCTACCACCATAAGCTAACTAAGATTAACCTAGAATATATTTAGTTGGGAATGCAAGCAATCCACATATCAAAGCTGTGGCTGTGAGGAATTCCTCTGGATAACACATGGATGTTAGCCCATGGTCAGGGCCAAGCTCTGGGCTTGCACAAAGCATACAGGAGTTCACTCAAAAACTGGTGGGTTTCAGAGAGGTAGAGGACTTTGTCTTACACAGATCATGAGGCTCAGACACAAAGGGTGGTATCTATTAAAGTTATTAAGCCGTTTCCTTCCTTTAATGATATTGCAGAAGGTAAAAAATATTGACCTCTAAGATGTATCAATTGATTACAATTAGATCAGGACGTCTTAAGCCCTTTGTGAACCTGGAGTTACATGTCCTGATTTATCCAAAAACTGACACTGAAATTTTGGAGGGAAATGAAACTCAGAATTTCTCTTCTAATTTTTTTTTTAGTCTAAAGTCAAAACCGAAAGTCAAAAGGCGTCAAAAATCAGAAACAATTATTTCAGGAATGTAAAAAAACTAACATTCCTATCAGACAAGATTTCAAATTCATACTAAAAGTACTAAATAAAATACTACCAAAAGTATTCAGTAACATATTCTCTGAAAAATATGTCAGATGGGCATTTTCTGATGGAAAATAATGTAATTAAATGTTTTACCTGCCCCACGAAAAATTAAATACACAGTTTGACTCATCTATTTCTCCTTACCTCTTATTTATGTTCAACTCTAGATACATCACCACTGACTGATTATAATTAAATTCCAGTTAGAGTCTTTGGGAACTTCATGAATAGAGAACAAATGCAAAGGTATGAGACACTTTGGTGTGAGACCAGCTGCATTTTTGAACGTCTTTATTAATTACTATAAGTTCATCTACTGTCTTTTGTTGGATCTCACCAGGCCCCTGAGGAGCTGATAGATTTGCCCCTAAGTGGGCACAGCTGGCTTGGTAAAATTCCTTTCAGAAGTAAACTTTACCCATTAACTCTTACAGACCAGCTGTAAGCCCCCTTTCCATAAAATGGTGCTACAAGCCCTGAGAGGAGAGCAGGACAAAGTGCAAGAGAGGTTCCAGGTGTGTCCTACAGACTGAGCACAGCTCCCTGTCCTGCCTGGGGAAGAGGCAGAGGGGAGGTACAAAACTCGCTAATCAGAGAAAAGTTGATGCTGATAAAAAGGTGGGGAATGATTAGAAGGAGGGTGGTTTAGCTTTCGTCCTTGTTTCTCACCATCTAGATGTATTTTAATAGGAAATAAATTAAATTACTCTTCCCCAAACTGAGATTGGTGGTAAATGATTGTAATTGGTAAAGGACATCCCTGTTCCTACCTTGACCCACAAGATTTTTCTTGGTTTCTTCTCCAGTCCCATTGAGGATTGAGAGGGTGGCTGGGCACTGGTCAACCATCACACTTGCAAATTAATCTTCAACATAAATTTTTAGACAAAAAAAAAGGACATCTCAGAAACTAATGAGCAATTATTTCCTCCCCCATTCAAATCTCTTCCCCTTAAAACTTTCTGTCATTATGTCTCTTTTCTGTTTAAATTTGTGGTATGGACAGTGGTATTGTTTCTTCTTTTAACACCTCTGTTTTCTCTGAGAAGTGCAGAAAAGAATTCTTGGTAAATTAATACAGCAGAGATGATGACAAAAAGTATTTTTCAGTGTCTGGACAGGTTTTGTATTACTTTGCATTACTGAAATATATGCTATGCCTACCACTGGTTATATTTCCCCCTCCACCCACCATACATTTATAGAATTATATTATGTTGCTATCATGTAAGATAAAGATTATATAAAACACGAGTAAAAGTCTAAGTAACTATTTAGGTGAAAGAATATGGAAAAGCTACACCAAAATAAACAAGATGGTGGTTAAGGATTAACTGCTTTAATTTAACATTGCAGCAACAAAAACAAGAGAATTTCAGAGCAGAAAATTATTTTTAATAAAATTTGAAATCTGTGATGAAAATTTTGTCAGAAATACGTTCATCCAACTGTAATTTTTTTACATGCTTATGTGCATGTAGTGTGGTGAGAACAAAGGGAGAGATGAATTGTTATGGAGCCCTAAAAACCTGAAAGGCAAGCAAACCTAGTCCTGCTTGTACCACTTGGATAGTTATGTAATGTGGTAAACATGCCACCTGCCCCAGGAATTTTTGGAAGACTCCTGTGGGTCATACATTTTAGGTGACATGAAGGAGCAGAAAAATATGATAGTGACATCATAAGAAGAGATTCTCTGAGATTTTTGAATCACAGTAGCATGGACAAGATTCCTGCAGGCTTGTCAGTTCAAGTCTGCCAGAACATGAGTTTTGACATTCCCAGATCATATTAGGATATTTTCAACTTGTTTTAACAATTCAGTACACACTTTGAAGAAGGTTTAACAGTGATGAGTAAGGATATTTATGCTTTCTTTGATTAACTCATAGTTAAAGTACACATAGGTGAGTTTACAGTTCAGGCAAGGCATAAAGGAAGTTACCTACACAATGTCATTTACTTTAGTTGTAGGACTGAACTAGCAAAAGAAAAATCAGTTTAAGAAAAATCACACTTTGGACGAAAATTCATTCTATTCATTTCAGGGATTTGATCTCAGGACTATATAAGTCAGAAATCAAGGTCATTGACACATGCTAGAGAATTCTGTAGTGTATGTATGGACCATGTGAAACTGACTTTATTATTTGGTACTTAGGAACCTCATCTAAAATTCAAGGTTTTCTCTGATTAGAAAATGATCTGGTCTTTATAAGGTGTTCCAAACATGGCTGGTTATTTGCTGTTCTAACATTGTTTCTTCCATATTGAAAGGAACTAATATATATGTACCTTGCTTGAAAAACATTTCTACTGACAAATTGGAAATTCCAGATGGGAAAGTTTTTGTCTAAAAATGTCCATTTTAAATTAAGAAGGCCTTCAGACATGAACAAATAACTTGCTAAATATGAGAAACATTCAATTATCTCCAAGTTGCAAGAAATTCTTAATAAGTTCAATTTTTTTTTTTCAAAATGCTAGAAAATCCTCACAATAAAAGTCTGTGAAATGGAAAGATATATTACAGTCTTAAAAGCTTTGCCAGAAAGCCGTGGATTTCCTCATCATATTTCTACTTCTTTAAGAAATAAAATAGACAAGAATATATGTAATATATTCTGCTCTCCATCTCCATTATATGATCAGAACTCCAGATACCTCTCTTTTGTTGGGAAATATAACAGGAATAATCAGCTGTACTTATTCTGCTAAAAGAATATTATCATTGGAAGTTCAGAGCAGAAGGTAAACAACTGAACTACTGTAACTACTGGGCTTGTGTGACTTAATGTGAAAGCAGAAATGGATCAACATAAGTCATGAAGGGCTGTGTTCAGTTTGGCAATTTGTAGTTTTTAAACACATAATTAGGCATTAATTTTGCAGCCTGGGTGTTCTGTTCTGCACTTTTGTCCTTATGTGCACTTTCCCATCAATCTCCTATGTCATTTCCTGTTCTGACAGGATCAGTGTATTGATTTCATGATTTTTAAAGAAAGAAGAAAATGACATGTACATCTAGAAGCTAAGCTTGTTTTGTTTCCTAAGAAACAATTTGTATGTAAATTCAACATAACCCCAAATATAAACTCAGGGAGGTTTTTTTCATACCATGTAAAAAACCATAAAAAAACATAAAAACCACCAGAAAGAAAGAAAGAAAGAAAGAAAGAAAGAAAGAAAGAAAGAAAGAAAGAAAGAAAGAAAGAAAGAAAGATAAAGAAAGAAAACTATTTCAATTTATTGTTTAAAGAGGGTGTAATCTCATCATAGTTTACCCATACCCTGACTTAATTAGTGGCCCAAAGTAGCAGATGTCATATACTTTGCTTAGTGTTAATAATTTCCTAATGATATAAAATCATTATATTGAAAATTAGGAGTCAGTATAATCTTCAGCAAAGAGGTGCAAGTCCAATAAAATTAAATGTTAGATTCCAAGAGTATGGTTTCCGTAATACTAGCATGACAATAGAAATTTTGAAAGAAAAAAATATTCTCAACCCCCTGTTTTTGTTTATGTACAAAATATGTACATCATCCTACTTTTCATCTAGCAAGGAGATAAAAGCAAAAGGGTAAATGTATTTTCTTATGAGCAAGTTCATATTTTTGGTCATCAGACTGGGAGAAACCTTCAGTAACTACATGCTTATCTCTAGACATGAAGTTATCTGGGGTGACTTTGAGTGAGATTTTAAAAGTATTTACATAAATAAAGGATTTCTCTGTTCTTCCATGTATGTGTAAGTTTGTATTGAAAGCAGTTCACTGAACATACCATTTTAGTTTTTGTCACCTTTTGCACACAGTATCTCTCTTGAACACTTCTTGCATGTCAGACATGAGGATATTTCAGTATCCCACCTGAGGAAGGCATACAAAAAAGGCAATGTAACAAATAACTAATTTACCTGAGTATATGGTTAGGATTTGTTTCTATGATCAATAATATGATAATTCTCTGTTCCCTACATGCTCTCTCTAAGCATTGGCTACTATCAGGAATAGAATCCTAAGCTTAATATAACTTTGATCTGGTGTGGAACAGCTGTTATGATACATAGGTATTTATAAACTCACACGTACATGATGTTTAATTTAATAACAGTTTGTGGGTTATCTCAGGCAAACATATACTTATTGTCTGTTAAATATAACCCAAAGTGTGACTGTAAGATCAAAATACAAAAAAGGATATAGGCAGCTTCTTGAGGAGTAAGTTTGAAGATTTAGATTTTTTACAGGCCAAATTTAAAATTCAAAAACGAACCTTTAAAAATCCAAACCCAAAAGACAGAAACTCAACAGCCAAATTGCCCCAGTATTTCAGCCATTTCCTGCACATGTTAGGGACTAGCACATCCCACTGGAATTCTAATAAGACTTCCCTCCTATTCATCAAAATAATTTCTGGGAGTCATTCCACTTCCTCAAAACCCCTAACAAACCCAGGCAAAGGTCCATCACAAACTTATTTGCCAGGCATGACTTCATATTTTCTTGACAACATATATACATATTGGGTAACTTGAACTAGGACTCCTTGAGCCTGAGAACCAGTGCTGCCAAGCTATCCTGAAATACACATCCCTTTCATCAAAAATATTTTAAACTCTTCAAATGCATTTTCCAGCTGCATTTGGTCCAAATCTTCTCCATGTCCCTTGTGTCCTGGGATATTCTGGTCTCAGCAGTGACAAAGACTGTCACTGCTTCTGAACTGAGCAGTGTCTATATAGATCCTCTGAGGGTTTCAGCTCACCCTTCTCATTCAGGGCCTTCCTGCCTGTCACTCCTTTGCCCTACAAAGGAGTTTCCCATCTGCCCTCCATTCTTGCTGTTTTTCCCTTTCTCTGCATGCTCATTCCTCTCCTGCTATTTTCCCAGCACAGGGAGCTGCACATCCTTCAGTAAGTAAGGGATCATCTGACAGTTGTTCCTAAGGAGATTGTTCTCCTGTGTTTTTGTACATGCATAACAATTACACAGATCTCCATTGAATATTAAGGCTTTAACTGGAGCTCATTAATTATCCCAACCACAGACTTAAATTATGCAGGACAGCAAACTCTGTACCTTACTGGTCATTTGGATTTTAAAATATTTTACAAAAAACCCTAGGTTTTTTACTACCTTACAGTTAGAGAGGTTAGGGAGGAGACTGAATGGACTGCAACATTCATTAGGACCAGAATTATACTGATAATATAATAAGTGATGCAAAAATATGTGTTATAGTAACCAATAGCAGAATAAGAATTAGGGAATTTTCTAAAGTGTGTCAGCCACTTTAAAGCATAAAATAAAAACTAAAAAAATACTAGATGCATCTTATTATTTTTTCAAAACCCATTCTAAAGAAAACCCCAAAGTCCTCAAGCTACATATGAAAAATTATTTATCTCAATAAAAGCATGAATGCACTAGGGAATGTGATTCCATTAGCATATATATATTTCTACACCATCAGAATGTCTGAGGTGTGTGTTTATTTATGTGATAAGATAGCAGAAGTGTTCAGTAGTGCAATACAAACATTTCACTCTAGTATGGCTCTATAATGTAGTTCAAACAAGTCCATCACTTTTACTACTAAGGGATCTCTTAAATACTTTCATTCTTTGAATAATTAGTCCTTTCTAGATCAAAGGAATATGAGTTGATGATCAGCTTAAACATTTTTCAGCTCAATGTAACTCTGAGGACTTCTGTCTTCAGCTTTTAAAATTCTTGTAACATTTTAAAATAAGCATGGGGTGGGTTCCTCTGATTTCTTCCCTTCCATTCACTGCTGACAAACAAATTGATTCAATTAACTTGATTAGCTGCTCAGTCCTTTCACTCCTTGTTAAACAGTCTGGTGGGTAACTGACTTCTTTAATAGAGATGAAATCAGACCCAGAAGTACCTAATCCTCAGCTCTTTTCCATCTGAAACAGTGGGACTAATGAACAAATAACAATTGTTTCTAATAAAGTCTAAAAAGTTTTGGGTTGCTTAGAGTAAGGAAAGCTGCTGAAAACATTTATTTACTGAGAAATAGACCTTTGGTGATTCAATATTTGGATGCAAATCTGTCATTTTTGTGAGTGGCTGAACTTCTGAACTTTCAGGATCAGGAAATAATATAGAAAAAGGCAAAGGGGAAGAGAAAAGCTCCTCTAAGTTTAGCTGTCCTGTGACAGAGGAAGTAAGAAATTGTAGCATAACAGCCAGCTGTTAATTAAATAATTGACTTTTCCTTAAGGGAAGGGGGCAGGATAGACAACAGCTAGGGTATTTTGCCATAATATGAATCATAGACCAGACAAGTTGGAACAAATTCAGTCTTGAGTAGGTAACACTGCCCTGTTCAAGTGCTGTGGAAAGCTCATAGCTTAATCTTGAGCATAGTACAGCTCCATCAGGGCAGTAATTAAAAAAGGGTTACTAAGCTTTCCTTCCTAATGCACTGTCATTCTGGTATTGTATTACCACACTGTACCTGGCTCCCTCTGATGTAGCTTCCATTATTTTATCCATTTCTGAAGTGTGTGAAATGTGATCTGTCACCTGAACTCTCACTCATTGAAAGGAAATATGCTGATTGCATTTACTCATCTTTCTCAGTCTGTGTCATGTAAATGAAATGTGTACATTCCTTAATATATTAACATTATACTTCCCAAAAAGTTAGGCCCTTCAATAAATTAATTAGGCACGTTGAATGCATTTATTTTTTTAAGTTTTTTAAATTGTATCATGTAGTCCTGCTTTAAGCACCCTGATGAGAACTTTGTGCAACTTTGTGTACCTATACAAAAACATTCACTGGATTTCTAAAGGTATCAATTTCACATTACCAATGAAAACCCAAGAAATATAGTGCTTCTTTCTTTATTTGAGTGAATGATGGAGAATTATGAGTAAATAAGTGAAATTTTTAGATGCTTTTAGCTGTCCACAGGATATTTTTAAAATACGTCTTCAGAAGGGATTAAAAAGTCAGCAATAATATATGAGTCAGGAAAAATCACAGAGTATCACAGAATCATAGAATATTCCAGGTTGGAAGGGGCCTACAATGATAATTAGGTAATTTTATCTCCAGCAACTCTAGTTTTTATATGTATTAAAGTAAACAATACTTTTTTGTGCAACCAAATACTATTTGCAACTTAAAGAAAGAACATTCAGAATTAAACATGGTCTTGGCAGTCATCGAACAGTCTTCAACAAGAGTAATCACATTTTTTAATACATGCCAAATGAGTTGTTTAGGATGGCCAGGATAAGAATATTAATGTTCAGCCTATCAAAGTTTTAACTTTAATTCTTAATATTTATTTTAAGAATCTCAATTGTTTAACAGACTATTGTCTTTAACAAAGGAATAAATAATAGGATAAGGAGTTTAGATATCAGAGTCTAAGTAAATTAGTTCAGAGATTTTTGCCTGCTAGCATTTAGAATGCAATTTTGGGAAGACTGGATAATGGCTCTCTTTCCACTTTTGGCCAAACCTCAGAATGTTTGTCATTCCAGGAGTCTGCAACAAGCAGAAGTGCAGCTTCATTGGATCTTAGCCAGATTCCTTTGCATCTTAACACAGATATAATTATAGCATCTGCACCAAAAATAATACTCAGTTTAAAACTAAAAAATCCAAAGTTTAAAAATTTATTAGTATTCAAAGACAATTTTTTAAATATCCATGTCATTGACATTTGGATGTTGATGTGAATATGTGCCTCTATGTATGAGAAAATCTAGACTGATTTAAGCCTTCTATTATTGTGTTTTTGCAACAAAACTTCCACTGCCACACATGTACAGGTGTGTCAGTGAATATCTCCAATGTACACCTATAACAATTACCCTTCTTTTTTATTTTTTGTAGTTGGGATACATGAGCTTCACTGATTCTCCCTAGCCAACCCCTCAGATGGTCCTTTGTCTACTTCATAATTTTCCTGGTCATCAGTTTCCAGAGCCTCAAACCTGTTCTCTAGGGGCATCTGGGAAGGGGAGGAAGGCCAGGAGAGGATTCAGCAGCCACCTAAAGTGGGGACCTGATTCCATTTCCCTCCAGCCTCTTAGCTTCCTTCCTGCCTTTAGGAAGAGTTTAGAGCATCCTTGGCTTCCTGAGGTGCAGTTGTCTGGTACCCTGACTCAGGTTGGTAGAAAGCAGCTCCATCAGTCAATCTACTCCTCAGACACCCTGACACTGTTTAACCTTCCCACCTCCTCTTTAAGTTGCACCACTAGGCTGAACAGATCACTGACCTGCTCATACCTCACACAGGTATTGTCTCTTCTTCCTTCAGATACCAATGCCAGTCTCTGGCACTCTCTGCAGCATGAGACCTGGACCCTGCATATTTCCTTGGCAGATCAGTTTGTGTTCTTTCTCCATTCTTTCTGGCACATGCAGAGGACACAGCTCCTTGGCAAGCAGGCACAATTGCTAAGCTCACCAGTGCCAGGACTGGGGCTCATAGTCCTGAAAAGTACCTTAGAAGATCAATCAATCCGGTGGTTTAAATCTGCAGACTCAAGAATTTTCTAATATGGGCCTCAATACATTGAACTTAAACCTGCTAGCATTGAAGCTACTGTTGGCAGGCTCTGTTTCCTTGGACAGAGGCCCAAAAATGAACACCACAATCTAACACAAGTCCTACCCCTCTCTAATTCAAAAAGTGTAATTATGATGTTTGGTAAAAACACACTTAATATTAGTTTTATATATCACATGGAAAATTCACACTACTTCATACTTCTTCAAGTATTATATGATGCAAACACTGACTCAGACATAGAGTATAATATATAACTTCTTTTTTGGAATAATGTAACTCTACTTGAGAAATTCTGTGTCAAATCTGATTCCTGCTTTATACAGAGTTTCTCTTCAGACAAAATCTGCCTTTTACCTGTGTTTGGAAGCAATTAAGTAATTAATAAGTAATTAATACATCATGTAAGGGACACAAAATTATCACTGCCTTATCAGCAGCTGCAGTTTTCCAAGTGAACTAAAATCCTCTTTTTAAATCATATTCACATTTTTAACTGAAACAACACACAAAATCCCTACTCTAAAAGGTGTAAATGTTGTGTTTAAACTACAATGCACTCTGATAACATGATTGTTTAAACACAAAGAGTAAAGTTCAAATGGAGAACAGCTTTCAAAACATGGCATGACATGGACTCAGTTAAACCAGTTACTTTTCCACATTACAATGTGTGCAATGCATCAGATTGAAACTGGAAAAGGTTACCCAGAAAAACACAGTCAAATGCATTAATCTAATTCTTATGGGAGAGACATAATGCTTGAATATTAATTTGAATCGAAAGGAAAGATGAGACTTGCAAGATTCTGGAAGGACTATATAATAGATGTCAGCAAATCCCACAGTCCACCTGCTTCTTCACTCAAGGCTTTGAAAAATAGATTACACAAATCTTAGAGGATAATTAAAAATTTGTTTGCATCAGGTTTGAGCACAGCAAGACAACTAATTATCTTGACTTCCCCATCTGCTGATCTAGCCTCCAAATCTTCTCGACTTGGCATTGTCCCAGTCAGTAAGGAAAGCCAGACTATCATGTGTATGTTCATTTTTTCTAAGTCAGGAGGTTGGAGTAAAGCCCACTATGAATTTACAAAAATCTTATATGCCACTGCCTCAAAGAAGGCAGAAAATATTCCTTCTGACTAAGAAGTCCCAACAGAAACTGCAGCAAGTCAACGCAGAAGGTTTTTTTGTCTTATTAAAACTACAGTAATACAAAAGCAGCAATTCTTCCAGCTTATATTCAATCACACTCTTTCAGTTCAGCATCTCCAGGGAAAATATTGCCAGCTCTCAGATACTGTTTCTTATCACCATTCTGACAATAATATACAGTATTTCATGATAGAGACACTATTTATGATCTGCAAGGTGTGTTTAAAAATGATGAGGTTCTGGTTAGACTTTTGTGTGTTTTGTGGGAAGAGGAAGCTGGATAGCAAGGTGCCATTCAACTAACTAGCTCAGCCCTCTAAACAGTAGTAGTTTCACTTTCATTGACCAGCAGAAAGATTAGGAGACAGGTGGCAGAAATCATTATATAAATACAAGTTTGAAATTATGTCAGAATTTTGTTCATCATTTCAACATACACGAAAGACCTGAGCTCAAGAAAAATACATGAGTAAGGGAAAAGGCCTTTCCTCATTTTTTTAAAAGAAAATATTGCATTTGCAACTATTTATAAATGAGGTCCTACTGTCCACATAAGCACATCTGTCCTCATTTATTTTACTCTTATATACCACAAGAACTAGAGAAAACTATGTTTATACCAATATTATTTGGTTACTGTCATAACAAACCACTCAGCAAAAGTCTTCACAGACTATAAAATTAGATGTTTCTTATTTAAAGAGTGGATAATGATGATGGACAGATGAAATATGAAGCTCTTACTTCAAGAACATTATTTCTTCTTGCTCATAAGACTCAGTGTCCAAAATTCCATCCTAAAATCTTTTCTGTCTTCTGCAGTTTTCCTTATGTATTAGAGACTGGTTTAAGAAAGCAGTCTTTGTCTCTGAGAAAGAGAAAATTTCACAGCTGAGAAAATTTCACCTCTCATTCCAACCTAAGTTAAAAATCTAACCTAGATTTGTAGTTGTATTTGGTCAGGAAAAATTATCTTTGGTATTTTGCATCAGAAATTCATCCAGGTTGGTTACCTGAAAAGTGTGGAAAATACCTAACACTAACCTAATTATAACCATCAAAATTAGTTCTTCTGTTTGAGAATTACAGTCAAATCAAAATAATATGAAATTATACAAGATCTACTGTAATTTTTCTCATCTCATAGCAGTGTGACTTTTTGATGCTGGACATTACAAAAATATCCGACATTTGCCACTATAAACCCTTCCACATTTTAAGAATGTCGTTAAAATTGTATTACAGAGATCCTTTGCAAACACTGAAAGCAAAAATAAATATCTGTCCAAAGTCCCACTGGTAATTATTTTTTTTATGGCACTGTAGACATAGTTTTCTAACATGGAACTACATCACCCAGAGTACTCTTCTTGAACATCCTGTGTGAGTAGCCAATTTAATTTTAATTTCTTTCTCAACACTGTCCCAGGCATATGGGACAAGGGTTGCACATGTGCCACTTGCAGGAGGCAACTAGGAGAAGATGGGAGAAAGCCTTGCCTAGGGGAGACTTTGCCTGGCAGCCATCCCATGTCTGACATGGGGCAGGCAGTCAGCAGGGAACACCAGAGACACTGCACCCTGCAGAGAGGCTCTCCCAGCAGATGGTGGAAGGTCTCTACTCATGGACTGCAGTGGAAGGTTGGACTGGGCCAATGGTCTCCTGCCAGCAGGCAGACTTTGGGAGCAGCCAGAGGCTATAAAAGTAACTGCACCACAAGCTGTGGGCTCTTCTTTGTGCTTGCCTGGCTCTGGTCTGTTTTTGTCCTTTTTGCCCTTGCTCTGATCTGATTTTTGGCTCTTTTGCCCTCGTTTTTGCCCTTGCTGACCCTTGCTTGCCCTGGCTCACTCATCCTCCCTCTCTCTGGGCGCTCAGCTGGACGCTGGCTGACCTTTGAGCTTCCCTTCACCCGCTGTGCCTCCCTGTGCTCCTGTCCCATGCCCTGCCTGCTTTGTCCTGCGTTCCTGGCTGCCTCTGGCCTTGCCTTGCCCACCCAGCCTGCGCTGTGATCCCCAGCGTGGCCTGTCCAGAGCTGTGCCCTGAGTGCCCCTCTCTCCCCTCGTGTCTGAGGGAGCAGGATCTGAGCCTGTGGAGCTGCCCAGGCTCCGCGGCGGGCAGCGCACACAGCCCCGCCAGGGGCATCCATGGCACACCCGCCCTGCTGGTGGCAACGCCTGATCCTTCTCTCTCCTCTCTCTCCCACCACCCTTTTCCATCTTCCTTCCTCCTTTTCTGCCTTTTCTGCTCTTTTTCAGTAGGCAACACCCTTATTGTTACCAATAAACAGTTATCAGACGAACTTTTTTTCTCATTTGCCTTAATTTCGTTTTAGACCATCCATTTTAAAAGAACTCCTCCCCATAGTAGAACATGACATCTTGTCCTATCCTGATGCCTTGTATAAAGAAACTTTGGCAAGATAGCCAGCATTTTAAGTTCACGAATCTAATATTAGATATGTGCAGTGCAGACACAAATTAGTGCCTTCATGTTCTTTTCATAGGCACTGGAGGTGTTTTTAAAGGTCAGTGAATCTAGCACCTCTTAGACAAACATGCTTATGATGCAAAGCATTTCTTTCTAGATCCCACTGACTTTTCTATAGAATTACAAAATAAGCTGAGTTGAAAGGGACCCATGAGGGTCTTCAAGTCCAGCACCTCGTCCTGCACAGCACAGTCACACCGTGTGCCCAAGACTATTGCCAAAGGCTCCTTGAGCTCTGGCAGCTTTGGTGCTGTGACCACTACCTGAGGAATCTGTTCTGGTGCCCAACCACCCTCTGGGTGAAGAACCTTGCTGCATCCAAGTATCTGGATGTTAATTCAGATTTTCTAGAAAAGACAAAGCCTTAATAATGATGTAATCAAACTGTTTTTAAAAAACCCAATGTATCAAGAAAACAAATTATTGGAGACAAAATGCTCTTTTATTTTTTACATTGACTATTGATAAGAGATTTAAATAATCTCTTAATAATGTTTACATTTAAACCACCTTAATGATTCTCACAAAACAATGCTGGACCTGTCATGTTGTTATCTTGAGGAATTTAGTCAGAATGCTAGTGACATCAATCTTCTAAAGCCTAGTACTATTTCTTCTATCTACTTCTACTACTTCTACTCTCTTTTTTTTCTGAGTATTTTTTTCCCTACTTCCCACCTCTCCATGCCAGCAGATGGGAATCCAGTTTCACTGCTCTCATCCTCCACAGAGGTAGTGCAAAACCTGCAATGTAATTTCATCAATAATCAATTACATGCTTACACTTTTGATGTACTCCACGTGTAAGAGTCTGGTGTTACAGTCTTCTTTTCTATTCACTTTTGCAAAGGGATAAAAAATTGTTTTGAATATATGACAGACTAACTTTGCTGTCTTAAAAGTAATTTTAAAATCCAATAAGATATTGAACACACAGAATAGGTAAAATTCCAAATACCTAAAATAAAATCCTAGAATCAAAGAACACATAGCACTACTTTTCTGCAAAAAAAAACCACAAACAAATAAACAACAAGAGCAAAACTCAAGCATTTTATTTTGATTGTTAATTCACTTTCATAATTTTTTAAAAATTGTTTTGGCTGGAAAATAATTGGGATGGAGAAGAAACTAATTGGGAAAATTGGGAAGACTGAATAACCACAATGTAATATGTAGATGACACAGAATACCCAAATTTAGACATTTGTTACTCAACTTTGCATGTTGATACACTGTATCAACTCCTTTCTTAACCATGTCATACAACCTGCATGATATTTACCAAGAAAAATTGCATTTATATAGTTTTACTCTACTAATGTAATACTTTTTTTATTATCAAGTAGGCAGTTGAAAATCATGCAATAAAAAGCCCTCAAACAACAAGCAAACCAGGAGCAAGAACAGTCTGCATAGTCTCTCTGTACTGACTAATACACAAAATATGCAACCAAGCCAAAACATACTTATATTACTTCCCTCTTCTGTCTTTATTTGCAAATAAAGTTCCCTGTCCATGACCTTCTGGCACACTGGCACATCACCAAGGACTTTGCATGTCTTTTTTGTCAACCCAGCATGCTCACATATCAAAATACCAGAACTGAATGTTCTTCAAGGTTTGTTGAATTTAGTTGTTTAGCCCCTTGTCTGAGTTAAAGAGGAATAATCACTTCCCTTGTTCTGTGGAGTATGTTGACCCTGATAAAATGCAGGAAGTTGTCTTCATTGCTGCCAAAATGCATGGCTAAGTTGGTTTGGCCTACTGTACATCAGCTCAAGATTAAAGTGAATGCTGATAGTTCTGATCAAGTATTCTGCATTTCTAGGCTATTGCAGCACAGTGTTTAATGAATTTCAATTTCAAATAAAAGCAAAATCCCAAAGAAATGGACAAACACTTATAAGACAAGGTGTCTCTATCACATGATTTACTGTATTTTGTATTTTGTTTTGTGTTTTGTATATTGGCAGTGAATTCATATGCACAATTTAAGATGAGATAGAAAGCATAAAAACAATACAGAAAAAGAATAAAAATCAACATCAATGTTAGAAAAAGGTGGTCATGTTAGGTCAATTTATATCTTGGTGTTGGGGGTTAGGATTTTTCCTTTTTTTCCCTTTCTTTTAGGGAATTTTCTCCCATTTGTTGCTAAGAGATGATAACTATTGATACTTAAGACAACAAAAATGGCCAAGGGGGGAGAAGGGTGCAGCTGGCTACTCTCTCTCCTGGAGAGTTTTCTCTTTGGAAGGGCAGAGATACCATGAGAATTTGGCTGGAGGGTGATGGACTGGGCTCTGTTCCTCTCGCTCTCCTTCTGTCAGCAAGTAAAGAACTTTTAAAGTTATTCCTTTTCCCATATTTTTGCCTGAAAGCCCCTTAATTTCAAACGTCTAATAATTTAGAGGGAAGGGAGTAATATTTTTTTCTGTTCCACAGGAGGTTCCCACCTTCCTTGCCAGACACCTGTCTTTCAAATTAAGACAAACTGAATGGAACTACTTTACATGCTGATTTCTGCTTCTACATTTAGCAAGATTTATAGACTCAGAACAGCAGAAAAATTCACCACTAACTCAGAATGTTTTCCACCAACATCTTAGTTTAGGACATATGCAAGTAATGCCTAGTGGGTTATAATTACAATTAACTTCTGACTTGCAACAATAGTTGGAAAATCATCATAATATGTATATATCTAGATAGATACATGTAGAATTTCTTAATTATATTACAAAACCATCCTCCCATTGCTGAGAGAAAGTAAGATGGCAATAAAACTTCACAGCAGATTTGCTAACAGTTTTGCATGCTTGAGGAAAATTTAGGTGAGAATTAATAATATTTTCTGTCAGCATTAGAGCATCATAACAAGTATTGTAGAGAATGGAAGAAACTGAGAGACATTAAAAAAAAACCCTCATCTAATAAAAGACACTCACAGTTTTGCCTCATAATACATTTGCAAAGAGTATGAAGCACTAGAACCTTCTAAAATTACATCTCAGGATACACCTATGCCCTGTAACAGCCTAAAAGCTTTCACGGCTTTTCCATATAAGACTTGGACTCCTTAGTAATTTGCCTCCTTTACCGTGCTGATTCTCCATATCTGATCCTATTAATCTGAAGTTCAGTATTCAAAAGGTAACATTTACTTCATAATCTTGTTAGCTTGCCAAATTTCTTGCCCAGTTTAATGTATCTTCCACCACAGTTTGGAGGTTCTATCTGTGCAAATATTCTTGTTTAGCACTCCCTCTTTGTAGTGGAGGAGACTGAGGCAGGGTGCTTTGCAGCTGGGACAGGCTGAAGAGTGGAAGGCATCTTGACATCCACCTATCTTGCTTTTTTATATTACAATAATTTATGATTAAAGTATTTTGAAAATTAGGTCAGAATTCTGGGGAAAACAAAGGACAAAATTAAAGCCAAAATAAAAAAGAAATTAAGATGGACTCACTAACTAGGTTATTTTTTATCTGCTAACTCATGTCTTAATTTCTTTTTTACAAACCACTAAAATAATGACAACAAAATTATCAGTAAAAAAAAAAAAATTAAAGCAATTTGACTTTCAGAGCAAGTAGTATCAGTCTTAAGAAGGTTATTTGATTGATAAGTTCATATTTATTTTTAGTACAACAAATACTAAACTTTTTCAATGTACAAATGGCAGTTTATTGTTTTGCATCTTAAGTGCATTTCATTATTAAATATACCAATCACAATTAAAACAGCCCAGCCAAATTCTCTAAGTTTAAAAATTCTGCAGCCAGAGTATACAATCTCTCAAATTGTCTACCAGCTATATACTAATAGCTGTTAACTCAGCTCTGAAGTATAATCCCATGTGCTTTTCTGACAGACTGGTAGATTAAAATAAGCATACCTGAAGAACCTTTGTTAGCAGAAGTTCCAGGACATGTATTTTTGTGAAAAGTCACTCTGTGAATTTAAATAATAACTTTTTTTTTTTTTAATCATAAATTAGACCATATAGCTATCTAACAATCCTGTGCTACCTTGAGAGACACTAAAATACATGCTGGAGGTAGAGATTCCCTGTGCAGAAGAGGAAATGGTGGTGCAAATTTGTATGAGGAAAAATTGTAATAAAAAATGGGATTCACTTTATCTACGTCAATGGAACTAATCAAAGGTAGGCATTTAAAGTGTGCTAGCCAAATCCCAAAGTAATATGATAATTAAATTTTGCAGTGTAATGACGAAGATTTTTTTTTGGCCAGGGATTCTTATTTTAAAAGACTGCATCATTCTCTTGCAGCAGGATTAGTCTACCCTTTTGTCATCTGAAAGATAAATACTCTGACAGATGATATAAAACTTCTATAGTCTATTCTCCCAGGGTTGTGCCTAAGATAGTATATTGTACAAAGACAAGCACTGAATACCTTTTTTGGTGGCTTTAGTCACAGACAAATATTAACACAGACATAGACTGGCAAGAGGAAAGAAGAACTATAGAGAAAGCAATCAAAAAATCTTTAAAGAAAGTTTAAAAATTTAGAATGCTGCAATGAATGAAGTTCCACCTCTCCCCTGATTTTGTTCCTGTACAGTATAATAAATTTCTTATCAGAATTTAAGGCACTATGTAAGTGTTTCAATTTGTTCTCAGCACTCAGAGGGATCTAAGTTGAACAGAACTCCTAAGTGTGTACTAATTTTTAAGAAAAATAAAGTATTACTTGTTTAATGGTTGTTAATGTGAAATATAAACTGTTTACACAAATGAAGTCCCAAAACAAACTGTGACTGGGGACAGCCTGAGAGTATTCATGTCTGTCCTCTCTCCAAGCCAGACTCTTAGGATTCTATATGTTAGGTGAAATTTTTTGCACAAGAGGGGTTAGTACCCAGTATTTGAGTATTGAACCTCACCAAACTGAATGGAAACCTAAAACTTAAAGCAAAAGTGATAAACTTTCAAATCAATCCCTTTAGAAGATGAAAAAAATAAAATAAATTCAGGTTATATTTCTAGTGAAAGAAGTGCAATACCCATAGGGAAATACATTTTGACTATTCTGTCTTGTATCTTGTCCAAAATGACCAAGCAATTGTAGTCAGGCCTCAAAAATACTTATTGAAGATTCTTAGTCTTAGGTGGTATAGATTTAAAAAGCTAAGTAACATTGAGCAACTGTCACAACTAAGCAACAGCTGGTACATCAAGATTTTCTAAAACTTTCCTTGAAACTATTATCTATTAAATAAAATTATAACTTATTTATAGAAATCCAGGAAGCTGATTATTTTGTACAATATGGCAAAATAATGCTTTCAGTAATAATGCTTCTTGTGATGAAACAACCAATAAAACTAGATCATCATCATCATCATATAGTCATTAAAATATATTATCTAGGAATTCATAGATAAATATACTAGAATCTGCCCTAGAATGCACTTCTTAGTGCAGACAGATCTTAGCACTAAGCACCTACTTAGGAACATTGATTATATAAACTATTTCAGAAATACTTCAACATCAAATGGAAGAGAAGCCAAAAGAATAGAGAAATATTTTACTTCATTAAGATTTTACTGTATACACACACATTATTTAAAACACAAATAAGCTATAGCAAGGAAGACTTAGCAGGATTCTACATTTGAATAGCTGTTTGGTGAAGAAAAGTCATTGATGTATTGAGGTAAGACTGACATTTCCTGAAGCTCCTTGACTCAGAGCACTATATGGGCACTTTCTGCACAAGCATAGACATTAGGCTGGGAAAAGCACATAATCAATATTTGCACACTTTTAAAGTCATATATGGGTTTTGTTTTGCTTTATTATTGACTTGATTTTTAAAGTGTTGAGCAAATTCCATTTCTACAAAAAACATTTCACAGATACCTAGACACATATTGGCATGTCTAATACACAACTTTCTTTTTGATAAATTGTAATCAAAGATCCCAAAAATCAAATCAAATAAAATTGGTTGTTCATATGCTGGATATTCAGTAATAACTTTTGGAAATCAAACAGTGCGCATATATATTATAGAACCACATCTGCATCAATAATTCTTCAGTCTTCCATGAAATGTGTATTAAATTTAATAGATTTCTCTTAGTCTGCTTCAGTAAACTTGCTGTCTCTGAATGTTTAAAAATCTCAGCTTGATCAATGAGATCAAATAAGGATTATCTGTATAAAACTCACTGTTTAAGCAAACAGAACTACTAATTGTAGCTTGTAGTCTGATTAAAGAAAAAGAAAAGCATTCAACAAATATTTGACCTAATACTTAGGCTTATTGAATAATTGCAGCAAACTAACAAAGGACTGCACTGTGAAACAGGCCACACTCTAAACCAAAAAATGTCTTAGTGAAATTCGTATTACTTTACTTTTTTCACATTCATCAAAATATTGAGATCAGAAAAAAAAAAGTTTTTAATATCATAAAATCATAGAATCTTCGGGGTTGGAAAAGACCTTTAGGATCATCAAGTCCAACTGTCAATCTAGCATTACCACTGTAACACATAAACCACTTTTTTATCATAAAAACCCCCACTTTTTAGTCTTATGATTTAAACCATTTTAAATCATCAAATGCAAGTCTTAAGAACTTAAAAAATATGCCATTAAAAATAAATGATGAAAAATTCATTCCAAAAGCATTTGTTATCTCAGGAGCCAGTGTCTCAAGAAAACACACCCAATTTTTACAGCCATGAGATGGGAAAAACACAACAGTGAAAGCAGTTTGCTGAATTTTTCTGGTTTAAAGAGAGTGAAGAAAATTTACTGTCTCATAAGAAGCTCCATAGCATTAGAAAAAAAAAAAGAAAAGAAAAAAAATGTACTGGTTATCCGGTTAGTTCTAAATTTCAGTCTCTATTTACAGAAACAAGATGGTTTAGGCCTGCAATATGTAAAAGACTTCCTGCTTCTCCAAAATTAAGATCAAGTGTACTCAGAAATTATGACCACCCTGGAAAAACTGTGTGTCAGATTAATGAGGGAAAGTTTCTAACTCTGCTTCCTGGCAGAACTTCTGTTTTCTGTGTTGGATACCTGCAAGAATCTATGGAATTGAAAGAACGACCCCACCCACCCACCCAGTGTGTCCTGTGTGTCTTTCTAGTCTCACAAGGAGGATGCAGGTGTTTGAGTTACACACACATTCAAAAATTGAACATGTAAAACACTAGTGACAAGTCCAAAACTGATATTTTGAGAGTCAGTTTTCTGAGCACAACTCCATTTAAAGTAGAAGGAGTTAATCAGTTCTGTTCATGGCTGTTCCATGTACTCATTTGTACCACAGGCAGCAGTTATTGCTACAGGGTCATACTGTCCCTAGTTTTTCTTGATGGTAAAGTTTATTTCAGCACACTGGCTCCCTAAAAGGACACATACACAATGTGAAACTTTAGTTTGTGGTTTAGCAGGGTGAAAGAGAACCTTTGTAAGCCCATTGAAAGGTGATTAATTTCATCCTGGATGGTAAACACATTATTTACAGAAAGTATCTGCATTTTATGTCACTGAACTAAGTGACAGGGTTTCTGCCAACTGCTTGGAAATAGAATTTGCATTGTCAGGCAAAATTTGGAAGCCGTAATGAAAACTGGGTATGTTGGCAAAAAGAGAGAGTAAATTCCAAAAATTACTAATATTGATACATGTATTGTCAATTGTTTAGCCTGTGGTGCCTATATATAACAGCTCCTTGTCAGATCTTCTTAGAAAAATTTGTTCCAAAACAGACCTCTAAGAAAGTCAGTGCTGTTTTATGCATATAAAGGCTTTAGTTCATTATATCAATATTCTATTTGGCAGAGAAAACCAAGGAGTTTAAAATTTAAATTCAGAATAGCATAAATAGCACAAAAAATAGCATAAAAGTTGGAAGCAAGACCTTGACACACAGTAAGGATCAATCACAAATTTCAGATTCCATTACTCCCTTTCAATATTGGTGTGTTTGATTCTTTTGCATTAGAATCCAATTGGAATTATCTGATAATCATGATGCTGTTAAAGCAGCTGTTACTGCTGTTACTGGCAAAATGGTATCTTTTTTTTTATAATTATTATAATTATAAATTATTATAAATTATAGTTATTTATTATAATTATTATAACATCAAAAGTTATTGTAGTTTGGGTATTTTAACACCTATATTTCATACAGTTAGGTCTTTTCTGTGTAAGACTGTAAAATTCTTTGAGCCACGCACATGCTTTTTGTGTTTCTGGAAGTTGTTCAGACACCTTTGTAAACAAAAGAGCAATATTTTGTGTTTTGCTTCAAGTGTTGCACTGTAATAGCACAATTAGTACTCTGATTCAGGATTTTGTGCATTCTGTTATTTAGAAATAATGTCTCCCATACTGTCCTGTGGTGACTTTATGATGCTGGTACCCCCATCCTCTGTCTTTTTGCTCAGAAATGGGTGCTGTAGCTTTAAGCTAGGCCCAGAGAGAGAGAAAGAGAGAAGTGGAATTTTTTCACACTGTATTTGAAACACAGAGATAAGAGTTCAGCCTTCTCCAAGCTTGTGACTGTGCTGTCCGACTTCTCTGCTGCACAGAGAGAGAGAAACGGGGAGTTTCCCTTGCCTTTTTTTGCTGGTTTTCCTCACTAGCTATGGCAAGAAAGGTTTTTTTCCAGGACTGTGGGGTTTTTTTTCTGGAACTTTTTGGCTTCTCTCTGGCCCAGAACACCAGGACAATCACCTGGAGCTGCTCTGCAGCCTGGGCACCTGGTCCAAGCTCTGGAGGGACTGGGAGAGATGGAGCAAGCCAAGCCACACCCCATGGAAGGGCTCCCCCTGGCCCACAGGAGGACTCTGAATCTGCCATCTCTTCAGAACAAGAAGAGGTTTTAGTGTTTAATATTATTCATTTTCTCATGTTCGTGAGTACTGCACTTGTTAAATAAACAGGTTTTTTCCACTTTTCTCAAAGAGTATTATCTCCCAAAACAGTTGGCTGCTGAATTCTGCCCTTTAGAGGAAACAAATTTGTCCCAAAACAGGACACATACCTATAATGAAATGAACTCCACATATTTCATACATATTGACTCAAAATACAAAAAGAAATGCATTGGTCTGAAACTGAAACACAAAATAAAGAAAGTAACAACCTTTCTGGTCAAGCAAACCACTCAGAAATGGCTTCTAATTCTCTTTTCATCACACTTTGCACTAAACTTCATGAGGCTTGGTTCTTTTCCTGAAATTTTATTATTTTTTTCTCTGCTGGTGGGGGCTTTTTTCTTTACTTTGACACAATGTTGTTTATGAAACTTTCAGTAGCTGGAAACACAACTAATGAGGAAGTTTCAACACAATTCCTGATTTGAGATGCACAAAGTCAGTATAAAAATGGAATAATAATTCCATATGTTTTTAGAAGAATAAAAACATGTTTGACATGATGTGAAAATGGATACAAATTTGTTATGTAACTAAGAATAGCGGCCTTTGAAGAATTAGAGCATTTATAATCATGGGAGCAGAACTGGGAGAAAATTATAGATTCATGGGGTTAAGATGTTTCCCCTGGGCTATTTCTTTTGTTGTTGTTGTTGTTGTTGTTGTTGGAAAACACTGTATTTTTTGTTATTGTTTAAGTGCAGTTTCTGTTTCAAATTAATTAAATTAGGCATTCGAATCGCAGCAGACAAGGTGATAAAATTTTAAGCAGCTTAAGCAGCTTCTTTATCATAAAGTCAAACCTATCAACACAAAATTGTGTGATGAGAGGCAAGAGAAAGCTGGAGAAGTAGGTTCCACCTTAAATGTTTATCTTTTGATAGTTTTTTTTACAAGAAAATTTTCAGAATATCTTGTTTTATCAATCTTTCGTTTAATGTCCTGAGAAAGTCTATTCCTCCTGTAGCTTATACACTGGTGTATGTGCTTCCATGCTTTCCCCATGTCTTTTAACATGTTTTCTGTTTTCACAGCTTCAAAAAATTCATTCTATGTTAATGTTTAGACTATAAATTGTCACACAAAAACTGTCAAAATATAAGCAGGCAAACTTAGGTATTGTCCACATTGTTCATACACTGAAGACCATTATTGAGAGTGTTGAGGTGATATTTAAAGCCACAGTAAGGTGTTTACACAGATGCATCATCCTTTACTCTGTGGAGTTAGAACATATTCAAATTATAAGTCAACTTTCTAGAGTCTTCCAGTGGATGAAAGGAAGATGCCCAACAGCAGGAAAAAATATAATCTTTATTCAGACTGTCTGAATACCTTTACTCCCTAGAAAACATGGAGTTCAATGAGTAGTAAGTGCAAATTACTGCTCTTTACCATAAAATGTTAGACTAAATGGTTAATTTATTTTTACAAATTCTACCCTTCACTAAGCTCTACATTTTTCCATTGTAATTCCTAGCTGTTCAGTGAACACTGAAATATTTTAACAGTGAATAAAGAGAAGGAATTTCGACAAACAAAACAATTGCAAATATTTTCTTTCTTTCTTATGTTTGCACATGTTTTACTTGAATTATTTGAAGCAATGGATGCACTAAGCCAAAATACTTATGTATGTACATATACACAATTTTTTCTGTTCACTCAACATATTTTCAATGTACCTTATCATTTTCTCTATGGAAAAAAATCTGTTTGTAAGGGGAAAAAGAGCTCCTAGGTGTACAGGAATGTCAAAGAAGTATCAGACATGGACTAAAGATGTGTCAGGGGAGCTTCAGGTTGGGTATGAGAACAAGATTCTTACCCAGAGGAGAGTTGAGCACTAGAAGAGAATCCCCAGGGAAGTGGTCAGAAAACCAAGCCTGACTGAACTGATGATGTATTTGCTCTTGGGCACATAGTCTGACTCCTGGGAATTGTGTTGTGCAGGACCAGAAGTTGGACCTGATGATCCTTGTGGATCCCTTCCAACTCAGTACGTTCTGTGATTCTGTGAATTAATTTTTTTTTTTTAATGATGGGTGTGATTTCTCATTTTTCAGTCACAGGGGACTGACCCAACTGCCATGACTCTTCAAACAGCATGGAGAAAATCTTGGCAATTATGTCAGCCAGCTCCCTCAGGACCATCTGAGGCATGTGGTCAGATCCCAGGAACTTCTGTATGTTCAGGTCCCTCAAGTGGTCTCAATCCTAATCTTCTCCTGGAATGAGAGGAAGGACTTTATTCCTTAAAGTCCTATCTTGAGGTTTGGGAATTTGAAAGATGTGAGAAGAGAGATTATTGTTGAGTACTGTGGCAAAAAAAAAGTACTTCAGCTTTCAGTGACCAATGTGTTTTTACCATTTCTCTGGACTTACTTACCTGAGTGGGTATGTTTTTCTTTAATCATCCTTTTCTGGCCAACATGCCTGTAAAAGTCTTTCTTGGTAGTCTTCACATCCCCAAATTCAGCTCCAATTGAATTTCTTATCTTTCCTGATCTTATCTTTGCATATCTAAGCAGCATTCCTGTGTTATTCTTGCATCATATGTCTCCAATTCCTGTGCATTTCCTTTTTACACTTCCACTCAACCAAGGTGCCCTTGTTTAGCCATGCTGGTCTCCTGCCTTCCTTACACAGAGTAACCAAGAGTTCTTGAGTTCTAAAAAAGCTCTAAACAGTTCTAAAACCTTCTTTATCACTGAGGACAGTTTTCCTTAATTCCTGAAATAACTGAAAGTTTGTTTTCCTACAAGTTTGCTCTTCCATTGAATATTATTTTTTATTAGTTAACATGTTGATATTTCTCATCGCTACATTCTCTTTGAACAGCTTGAGAATAAAAATTGTTTTTAAACAGCTTATGCCTATTTTGCTTTCTTGAAAGTATATTTATCAACAGCATCTAGTAATATTCCCCTTCCCTAATAGAATAATACTTTAACTTCTGTTTTTAATATGCATTGAACTTAATAAGCATTTTTCAATAAACATTGCAATGTCAGTATCAGTCTAGAACTAACTATGAATCTCACATAAATGAATAGGACATTTATTAACCTGAAATTAATTATGTGATAGAAGCAGCTAACTTTTGCAGCTGAATTTGCAAAGTAGATGAAAATTTCCATTAAAATTTTCCTTTCTCTCCAACCCATAGAAAAAAACTATGATCCCTATAGTTGACTATTAATTTAGATGCATGTCCTGCTATGTTCATGCATTTACTTTTTCCCTCATCATTTAAGTTGAATGAAGTGCAAAGACCTTTTACTCAGACTTTTGTCATGGAAGTGCTTTTCTCTACAGCCTAGCTGTTTCCTATTCCTCTGTTTACCCAGTTTCAAAGTGGCATAGTAAGATTGTAGGCTGGTTGTAGGAGTTTATCCACTACTGAAAATTTAATTTGTATATATCTGACATTTCATTTCCTGCTTCTTGGAACCATTTTTAATGCTAAATTGCAAACTTTTTCACTGTTTTCAGAAGGCCTTTCTTTAGCTTCTTTGTTATTCACTACAAGGTCACTGCTAATCCTTTCCAAAATTTCCATAAAGGTGGCTGTTTTATTGTACAATAGTTCTTCGCATGGTTGCCTAACCACTGGAGAATATATTTAAGGACAGTAAATTGAAACCCTGCAATGTGAATCCTAGATCTGCTTGTAACCAGCAAACTAAAGGTATTTCCTGTCTCTGAATACAAAATGAAGCTTAAAAAGTGAGCAAACTATTAGTGGCCTTTATCTTCCCTTGCTACTAGTAATTACATATGAGCAAAAGTTTATCTAAGTCATATTGAAAATGCTTGAAAAGTCCTAATCAGAAATACAAAACTTTCTGAAACTGGATGTAACAGTTAAAAACACTTTATACAAAGAAAACTACTTGTGTTTATATAAATTAAAGTCATATATAAATAAGAAATATCAAGAAAAGTTGAGAAAATATTGCAAGTAACATTGCAGTGCCATGATATTTCTGCACTATGAGATTACTCTATTATTTCCTAGTTACACTGCCTTACAAAATAATGTAAAGTCAGAGAAAAAGAATTAATATTTTGTTACTAATGCAAAGAAATTAACAAATATAAAGTATCAAATATTAGCAACAAAGTCATTGATTCCAAGTATTTATTCTTGTTGGAATAAAAACAGACATAAGAAGTTTCACTAAGAAGTAAAGTCAGCCATTTGTCCTGCATAACTCATGAGCACAATTCATCAGAAATTCTACAAATGGAGCAGGATGTAAAACAGAAAAGAGAATTAGAAAACTGTTAAAAATTACCTAAATAATATACAGGTAAATAAAATACAGTAATACTTTTTCTATACCACTGTCCAACTTTTCTGTCTTCAAGCATAAGGAAGAACAGTTCATTGCCATTGATAGAAGACAAACAGCTTCAACTGTGTTGAAAAAAGGAACTATCAGAAACACCTATATAACTTGTCTGCTAATTGCAGTTAGAAATGTTATTTCTAGTGCTGATTTATTTTTGAGTTCTCATTTATTGGCTTGAAGATATTAATGGAAGCCTTTTTCATTTCTGCATAAAAAGATGGCCTGCCTTACAGGTCAAGTTTTTGGTTTTTTTTAACACAATAGTTTTTCAACATCAAAGTAAAAGGCAGACTAAAAGGCATGAGTATGAGGCAGTATACTCTTTCTGCAGAGATTTTTTTCCAGGGAGTGGATTTTCATGGTTCCTGACTCCTTAAAAGCAAGCATTCATTCTATGTTGCATCATGACAGAGAAAGTAACCACACACATTTCCAAAGACAAAAAGCAGAAAACATCCTATTTCTGACAAGAGTTTGGGCTGGTTTTTTTTTTTTTATTATTCCTGTGAAAAAACTGCTATCAGTAAACACCATCTAATTCTGTTTTGCTTGGCTTCTCATATTGGTATTAACACATGAAATAGATATTTTAATACTACAGTACAATTATTTTTCAAGGATATACAACAGACAGACTAAACTCTTTTGTTTGCTTTTGTCATCTTCATACTGAAAGCTCTGAAGCCTCAAATCAAAGCAGGTCTTTCAAAAAAAAAAAAAGAAAGAAAGTCATTCTATGCCTGCTATTCATCAACAACAATGTTCAAAGTTTAGTGGGTACAGCACAAAATATATAAATTGTAATAAAGAAAGAGAGAAAAAACTTGTTTCCCCAACCAATCTCTCTCTCTCATTAGGGAAACAATCTGGATGACTCAGTAAGTAGTCATCATTTCAAAAATGGTAACAATTCAGTTCAATGAGATGTGATGCCCATTTTTAAACCTCTACACAGTAAGAGACATTAACAAAAGCATTGTAGCATATTTAAGGCACACATTTTATGTAATCATTTCTATAAAATCGAGTGCTGAGGTTAGGACAGAGATCCATTAAAATATCTAAAATGGTCTCCTTTTTCCAAGTGAGTATTCTTAAGGTAAACAGTCCTTACAGTAAGATGTTGAGATAATAACTGTGAAATACAGCAATTCTACAGATGACATCACGCTATTAATTACTCCTGTTCAATTGAAATAGTGATTTTATGTCTAGTGATACAATTGTACCTTAAATGATATCAAGTGGGAATGCTGGAAGGGTTCCTTTTGTAATAATTTTAAAAACTAAATAAATAAAACAAATTAACTTAAATAAGCCAATGACTGCAGATGAGAATTGTTTTCAAAATCATACATAGGATCATATTTTAGTCCATGACTACAGTGAAATCTTTGGATTTCCGAGTAACAGACTGAGTCTTATGGCAGAAAAAGTTCCTAGAAAAGTTATGACGACTGAAGGAACAACTTTAGACATCTGCAAGAAGCCATCCTTTTTCTTATAAATGTAATTCTGTATCCTCAGAGGAGTTTCAAAGGGTTATAGGCCCAAATATCTACTGAATAGAAACTGAGTACCTAACTGCCATATGCTGTGGGTGCTATTTCAAAAAAAAAAAAAAGCCGGGGATGGGGGAGAATTTGAAAACTTCATTAATTCAGCCCCTTCTGCCCCTTGTGCTCAAGACTGACTCAGGAATAAGTCTTCTGAATGTCAGAGATAGGGACCACAAAGTGAAGCTGGCCTAGATTGAGGAAGGCCAAACAAAGTTTGCCCTGAGTATCTGAACAGCGCTTCTCCTCCAAAGGCAAACAGTGCTGTTATTATATTTAGCAGCACAGACTGATAAAAGTAACTCAGGGAATTCTTGGTCATGCACTCAGCTCCTTCAGACTCCAGAAGGGAGAATTAAAACTCAGTGCCACATTTCTGCATTTTCATGTTTGTTGTGCACTGCTAAATTTTGTAAGTGGTCCAAATAACCATTTCTCCCTGATTGTCTCACTAAAACCCAAACAGTGTCTGTCTGGGGTGCCCTATGTTTTCAGTAACCTGTCATAAAAGAAAAACAGAGATAGTTTGAGTGAAATTTAATACAGTTCATCTCTGCCTACCCTTCTTCAGGTAAAGTGTGAAATTTGGTTGCCACAACAAAAAAATGCTCTTCCAATCTGTCCAGTGCTAGAAAGTGAAGGTACAAATTTAGAGGTAGAATTCTAAACCTAGTGAGAACCAATTGGGGAAAAAACCTTACAGAAGTATAAAGTCTAACCAATAGCATTTTTTAGATAATACTTATTATTAATTACACTGCAAATTTTCCATTTAGTTTTTTCAACTGAAGTACACACTATTTAATACACATAATAAGTATTTTCTGTTTCAGAGAAGTCAATTATGCCATATTTAATCTCATAATAGATGAAAAAAAAAAGGAAGTTCTTAACATCTTTATACAAGGTTTGTATAAAATAATTAATGGTTTTCTAAGGCATTTTGTTAATATAAGAGAGCAGTCACACTTCCAATGTTATTTCACAGAGCATATTTATAAAACATTTTTTTGTTTCTATTTCACAAAAGTCGCAGTTGCAAGTTCCACCTTGCTATGTAGTGGCTCCTTGTTGCAAGAAACTTCCTTCATGACAATACAAATTCATTCAAATCACATGTAGAATATATTTGTAAGAATGAAGATATTTGCCTCTATAATTTTAACATCTTTGAACTGTAAGAAGAAATGCACCAACAGCACCACAAGTTCTCTTTCTCCATAGCCCACTTGGACACCTCTGTTGCCAACCCTGAATGAACCTGAATGTTGATAGTTTTGGTCTGAAATGTTCACAAGAAAAATACACATCATGGATTAAATGAGCAACAAAAACATATAATATGCCATTGCAATTTTAGTATCTGTGCAAGAAAGAGTTTTCTCAGAGACTCTTGTGGAAAAGTTCTTTGTTTTACAAACTACATGCAATTTTTTCAGATGGACCTTTTGTTAGCAGCTGCTAACAAACCTCTACAATCTAGTGTTTTTCATACAAATAAGGAGATAGAAAAATAATGTAAACAAAAATCTCTGGCAGTTTTTAACACTTGATTTGTGCTTGTACTGAATTAATACTGAAAATTCATGAAATCACCACTTCTGTGGTGATACTTCATTGTTCAGAATTTGGACACTTATGAATGAAATGAATGGACATATATTGCAAAATTAAACCTTTTGGAGTAATTCTGATCTCCAAAAGATATTTATTTCTGTATTGATGATGAGAGTGATGATTATAGAATTTTGTGAAATTTCTAATCAGAAGAAATTCACTGTCCATCAATACAGAATTCAGCAGTGTATTTTCCCTTGGCCTCAGAGAGAGGGCTTTATGTAGAGAATGTTAGAGCAACTTACATCTGTTACAGAAAGAAAGAAAACAATTGGAAATTATAAAATTAAAGAAAGTTTTATTTGCTGCTAAAGGAAGACCAATATTTTCTTGAATGAGCTTAAAAACATACAGTGCAAGTCTAGCTCTGTCTTTTCCTTAAAGGAGAATCACATGCACAGAGTTGTGGGAATAACTGGGATACCATGAGTACTGGAAAAAGCTAAGTCCCTGAAATGCCATACAAACTTGTACAATTTTCAGCCATCCTTTTAAAGCACAAAAATAAAGAAGCATTTAACAACTGAATGAATTATAAATGTTAGTATTTTCAAATATATTTGTAATGGAACCAACTCAGATTGTCTGAACAAAAGGGGTACTATACTGGACAGAGACACCCAATCTTGCTGAAGAACATAACTACATATATTTATATTTAATACCAGCAAGACACAGCCTAGTGCTCTGAGCTAGTTACACCCAGATACAGAGATGCTTTTCCAATTCAAGGTACATTTCTTGAAATAAGAATTACAGTTTCTTCTTCCAGTACTTTCTAAATAAATTTGTCCAAGTTTTGTCTTCACCATTAAGACCTCTAAGTGACTTTGATACCTTTGAACTTTCAATTGCATTTTTTTCTGGAAGGGGTAGTACAAGCCATTACACAGAAATTTATATCCTGGAGAAAAAAAAAGTAGTGATCTCTTAGAGATGTGGAATGGTGGTAGATATTCTCAGGCTGAATTTTCAGGAACCTGTTTTTTGAAAAATATGTGATGTAATTCTCTTTGGCCCCCTGCCATTCCTCCCTGGAGCAGAAAAAACATTTTCATGTTTGTGATATTAACCATATTGGAAAAACAACTAGTGGGAAAGAATGTGGAAAACCAAACCAAAACTAAGTTTTAAAAGGAGCAAATGTGGAAGGGCTGATAAAAAGATTTCTTCAGTCAGTTTTCAAAAGACCTTGAGGAAATAATTTGAATTAAGGAGCAGATTTCCATTTTTTGTGGAAGATTTTAATCTTTAAATATAGTTCTCCTTTTAACAACTTCAAACACAAACTAAGCAATATTTCTGTGCAAAATATTTAGCAAAAATGCTGATTAAAATCCTGGCTTTTTTCACTTATTCAAAAGAGAGAGAATCCTAAGGTGGGGATTACCAAAAACAAAGGAAAGAAATTAGTTTCTATTTCATGATGGGAAAAGGTACTCTATAATCTACAGTACTCTATAATCTTAGCAAAGTGTTAGCAGTGTCTAAGTGGTTTATACATTTTTTTTTTAACTCTGATTGTATAAACTGATTCAGAAAGTGAGACTTCTTTAATTTTACTTTCCAAGTCTTGCATTATATATTGACAAATACATACATTCAAAGCATACATTCTTCTAATATAGCTAAAACACATTTTGAGGAGTAACTGGTGATATCTTTTGTAAATATAAATTATAGAGCTCATCATTACTTTTCAGTTTTGCTTCCTTTTTGTGGAGGAGGAAAAATATTATAGCAGTGTCTAAAAACAAGAATGTTCATTCATAAAGTGAATGAACACTTAGACATGAGAGCAGTGTAAAATAAGAGGCCAGAATATCATTCTTTTTATTTGTGGTTGTTAAACTCTCTCACTATGCTGTGTACTGTACTTCAAGAAAAGTTAATTTGGCATGACATAGAGAAAAAAATCCACTTCTAATACAGAATTATATTGCTATCTTGTCCTGAAATATTATAACTTTGATCACTGTGGCCCAATTCTAGTTGAAATACAAACCCCATCAGTGATTGAAATCAGCCTACATAAGTATGGATTTTAGATGTCTTTCATACAAGTGGCTTGACATACAAAGCTAATTTGATGTGAGTGACATTTCCACATTCCTTTTCCTAAGATGCATAAGTTGTGATGGAATTGATAATACTAGGAAGACAATTGCTAAATATGTGGCAATGACATGCAAGTATCAAGATGGGACAATCTGAAGAAATATCTTATGAGCCCTGAAGCATTCACTTTTCTTGCAAGGAACCACAGGTTTCCAGCTAATGTGTGTTCAACCTTTTCTGCACTCATTCAAGCATGCTGTAATATGCCAGCTGAAATTGCATTCTGTCATGGTTGTTTTAGGAAAGAGGGAGAAATAAATTACAACCGTGTCTCCTCAGTCTTAACATTCTGATTACCCAACTGAAAAAGCAAACATGTTTGGCTTACACTCGAAAAAAAACCCAAAAAAACAAACAAACAAAAACTGTATCTATTGGAGAAAATGCATTGTTTTGCTGAGCTAAATCTGCAATAAATCTTTATGCTATTTGCTGATGTTCTGCATGGAGACCACACTTAAAAGGAAGCTAATCTGCAAAGGAAACCATTGTAACCACATTAAAGACTTTTTTGTTGTTGCACTTTATTATTTTTCCATAGTGGACCACAAAAGAAAACATGACTGGAAAGAACCACAAAATTGAAGAAAGACACAGCTACCATTCTCACAGTCCTGGTTCTGCAACCAGTGCAATAGAAGAGACAGCATGCTCAACTTCTTGTAAAATATATTTCTTTTTCTCTTAAAAGAAGACAAAAATTATGTTGCAATTGAAAGCTGCTAAGGCATTCTCCCAGAAGATCTTTCTTATAATTTTAACAAGTATTTGGCAAGACCCATCCTCTCTGGGAAGTGGTACAATTTCTCTTGATAAACATTTTTAGATCCAGTAAGAGGTTTCAGGTTTAAAACTAAGAGAGATGAGCAGCAGGCACAAAAAATGCTAAGTGCATGTTTGCTCTCATACTAATGTGTAATAGAGTAGCAACCAGACTTGAACACAGCAGTTTTAAATCCCTGAGATGTAGCTTGCCCACTGTCCTAAAGAGAAAATTCTCTTTTCTGCATGCTGAATAAACAGCTGTCCAAAGTGAAACAACTGAAAATATATGGTAAAGATTTATTCAAATGCAGTCAATATCTCTGCCTCATGCTGAATATGGGAAGAAGAAAAAAAAGTTTCAAGTCTCTTCTCCCAGTCAATGTGTTTGCACTTTTTCCTTAGTAAATATAAGTGCAAATTTTATAGACTAGACAGATCATTATCAGCAAGGGATTTCAATATTATGAGAAAGAGACAAATTTTCACAGGAAAAATAACAGAAAACTCTTCCTAAATAAAAACACTCTCAGATTGATTACTTAGAATTATCAAAGAAAAAGTTCTGAGAGAGAAGATAAACAGGAAATTACTTAATCCTGATATCAAAGGCTTTAAAAAATAATTGCAAACAGAGTTTCTGATCTGTCTTTGTTTTCTTAGAAGAGAAGAACAGGGGGACAGTCAATCAAACTACAAAGAAAATATATATAAATAAAGTTGCTTCTTCTCCACAAAAAGAATAATTCACTTATAAATAGCAAATTTTGTAAAAGAAAATGTTTACTTTTGTTTTCAACAGCACTGTAACTTTACTAGTTAGAAAATGTACTTAATGAATTAGCTAAGCCTGAAGCACAATGCCAATGATTAATTCTAAAGAGCAAGGTAGGGATTTTCTCTTCCACCTTATCAGCAAAAAAACTGGGCTGGCATTTGTGAGTTGGCTACTATACTCCCACAATGTTTTCCCTATTGATGGCTCAACACCTGTGTCAAGAAATACTCTACATTTCTCCATCTCAATATTAGCATAATTCTACTGCAAATTTTGCCTTCCACCTGATAAAGCAGCAAATTTCTTTTACCATGTTTCACAATAGCTGCCCCCACTATTGCCTCAGAGGAAGCACAGAATAAAGCAGAGGTAATGCCACATGTAGCACACGCTGCTAAACTTTTAGAATTACAGAATCCTGGAATAGTTTGAGTTGGAGAGAACATAAGAAAGCATCTAGTTCCAATCTCACTGCTGTGGGCAGTAGACCAGGCTGATCAAAGCTCTATCCAACCTGGCCCTGAACATTGGCAGGGATTGGGCATCCACAGATTCTCTGGGTAACATGCTATAGTGCTTTACTCCTCTATTCCTTACCAGAAAGCCATTGTAGTCATTGAGAAAGCAGGGACAAAATGAAGCATCATACAGAAAATAGGAGAAGAAAACAGATTAATGTGACTTTCAAAAGCCCAACACAACCTGGCTGGACACTATTCTATATTGCACTGGACATATCATGTAACTAATAATCCTGAAGGGAGAAGCATCAAAACATCAGGATCACATAACTGAACACTATAAAATTGCATTTATCTGCTCTAGAATAACTTATATTAATTAACAGCTTAACAATGTAATTTTCCAATATTGTGGAAATAAATTTTCTATTACCAATATCTAAGAATAATTACAAAGCCCCAGATTCTTGCAGTTCAATGGTTGAGGGTTGCAAATAGTGTGGTTAGTTAAGTATATGAAAATTATCCTATTGAGTTTATTGGTAAGCACCATCTTCTTTTGTTTCAGGGCTCATCAGGCCACACAATTAAATACTCTGATCCCAATGTTAGTGACTGGATATTTTTTACAAGATGCCCTTCAACTCTTTCTTCTTATTTTTTCCTTTTTTATTTTTTTTCCATTTTTATTCTTCCTTGGTTTGAAGAAAAATGCCACCACTTCAATTAGAAGTTGATGATCACAAACTGGTAGAAGAGGCTCCCCAAGAGCATGTGTAGGATGAAAACTGACACTATGATAACAAGACACACACTGATTTCAAAGGCCCTGGATTTATAAGAGCAAATAAAAAATAACCAGTTACAGAGCACAGAATGGATGCAACTTAGACAGCTGACTATAAGCATTTATCAAGGAAACAAAAAAAAAAAAATCCAACATATGCAAAACATTCTGCATAAAGTGAAAATATAAAGTAATTACAAGAAGAAAATTTCAGTTGCTACAAGAATAAAAGTAAAAAAAAGAATAGAAGACTGCTCCAGTATCTCCTCCCCAGCCAATGATGGTTTGTCTGCCACTAATATGCAGCATGCTGTCTCTTACTTCGAACAAAGAGAAAAAGCAGAATTTTTTTCATTTTGCCATTCACAGCATTTTGCTAGTGATGACTTAGAAATCATATGTAAGACTTTATTTTCTACCACAAAACTGTTTAAGCAAATCAAAGCTTTAAAGAGCACTGATAATGAAATATAGCTACAGTAAACAGAGATGAAACAGGAGAAATGTCCCCTACATGGAGCATTATACTATTTGAGCTTAATTTTTTCTTCATATTTGTTAGTTTCCTGCTTCTCAAACTCTTCCGCCAAGGCATGTTTCCCAAGAAACCAGTAAACACTTTTTAATGCAAACAGACATTTCTGTCCAGCCACAGACATTGCAAAATTCCCAAAATGTGTAGGCTGTTCCTATTTTAATGTTTAGAAGCAAAATTCCTATTCTAAGAAAAAAGAAAAAATCTCTGCTGATGCAAACTGACAGTTTGCTTAAGTCCAAATGTTGATGCACCAGTTTACACAAACTGGTTGTTATATTTTAATCTTCTAAATCAAGAAAAAAAATGCTACTATAATACTAGCTACCTTATTGGTAGCTTATGCCAAGAGAAAATTGGAGCATTTTACCTTATACATAATTTTTGGAAATCATTAGGTATTTTCAACAGCAGAAATAAACAGCTTAATTCTTTCATTGTTCAAGCACCTATGTGATCTAAAATAAACAGATCACACTTGACATTTCCTTTTAACCTCAAAGGGAATTATTCTTTAGTTATGAATTATTTACACATTTTATTGTGTTGTGAGTGACAGATTTGTCAGGAGGATTCACTAGAAGGATTCTAGTTACATGACTCATCACTAAGTGCTTTAGGGAGCTAGTTTTAGCTTTCATTTAGATCTTTTTTATTAATCCGCTTTTATTCACCCTTTGTCCAGGAAATAAAGTCATATTTGGCTTGCTGTTTGTTTCAAGTCCAAATAGTAAGTCCTATATGAATTTCAGAAGTGAGGTAATCTCAGAGGAGAAGGACCTCAAAGGTCCTTCCTGTCTAAGTATTTTAAAAGCTTGGGTCTGTTGGAGTGAATTGTGGCATTTACAAAGCAATAGGAGTAGACCAAAACTCCTCATGCCTGAATTGCCAGCAGCTCAAACTGTAACACCAGTCACCTATCACATGAATGCTACAGGAACACCAAGGTTTCAACCAGTAAACTTTAAGTGCATCATTCCAATGTCTCAAAAGCACCAAGGTCTTCATGGTGAGAATGCCATTGCCATGGTCCCCGGGCTTGGAAAAGCACATGACAACATGTAAAATCATGCTCCACAAGCCCTTACAGAGTGCTCTCCACCACCAACAAACAAGAGACAAAGTTCATGGGATGCTGCAGATTCTTGGTTGTGATTACCACTTTCGATTTGTGTAGTTCACTCTTTCCTACTTTCCTATATTTTCCTAGCTCTCTACTATGATAGGGAAGAGAAGTGAATTATCATTTTCATTACCAACATTTGACCTTGTTCATGTTTTCATCTTTTCTGGTTATATTCAACCCCTCCATCCCCTTCCATGTTCACAGCTGAAAATGTGTTCCCAGACTGAGACAAGAGCCAGAGGAACTTTTCTGCACATACTACAGGAGGAGATGAGCCAAGCTGCAAGTGTTAGCAAAGTAACTTTTCTTAAAACCACAATTAATGGAGTAGTTATGCCTTTTAAATTTTTAGTGAAACACAAGATGTTGCCGTTTGTACATTACACAAAGTCAGTGGACACAATTATGCTCACTGACTATGCTAAATTTACCCTTCATATTGTCACTTTGTTCATTGCAAAGTTTGAATTCTAAATAATTGGCAAGTAAAACAAAGACTCCAGCATTTGCCATCCAATGATGTTTTCTTTCCTCTAATCATGAATATGGCAATTAGTGATCTGCATGCATGAACACATACACACACTAAACCTAACAATTCCTCAGACTAGCGAGGATTAGAGGTAGAAGTTCAACAAAGAGTGTTTTGGGTTATTATACTGAGAGCTGACCACAATTATAGAGCTAAGTACTACATGGAAAAGGGCTTTCTGTCCCTTTTATCCTATCCTCGAGCCATACTGCTCAGCCTGGTCACAATTTCTTTCATGGACTCATGATACCTAAATAATGTCCCATATAATATCAGACAATTCAGAATATGTGCATTAATGTGCATTTTTCTGCCACTGTCACTTCTTTTTTGCCACAAAAAAGTTGTTATTGAAGAATGGTGTCAGAAAGGAAGCATTCTTTTCTATACTGGTTTCATACTTTTTTCAGGTTTTTTTTTTCTTACCTGTATTATCAGAACACTACCAAGAGCACCTTTTTTAAAACATTCTGCAAATTCTTGATCAATATTTTTTTAAAGTTCTCTTTCTTTTAAGTGCTTTTATTTTTATTTTATTTTTTTTTAAGAATACTGTATTAATGTAATTATTTCTCTTGATTATCAATTTTGCAACAACTGAGTGAATTCAAGACAAAAAGATATACAAACATTTAATTTTATCAATAAGTGATTATTTGAGATATTTTTAATTTTCACTTGCTCATCAGTCATCCTTATTCAGTCAGGAGTTAAAATTAATTTTTCATACATTATATATTCACCTTTTTCTTTAGCATATAAGACGCTTAAAGATTAAATACCAACTTTAAAATTATAAATTATGAACTTTTTAAAAGCAGCAATGAATGTAGTGTATTAAAAACTAAGTTATAAAATCATGTAACATATTTTATTTTTCAATGTCTGGGGGAAGAGGGAGCAAAAATTAATTACAGTGAATTGTCCAGACTAAGAACTAGGCTTAATTGTTGCCAAGGTATAAGACCCAAGATCTTAGGCAATATGTGTGGACAAGAACAGGGCATTCCTAGAATTATAATTCTATATAATTATAATTCTATATAGTATAGTAATTATAATTCAGTAATTATAGTACTGACTAATAGTCATTATACATCCTGAGTACTCAATATAAAATTCAGAAACACAATATAAATCTTAAGTCCTAGTGTTCTCTCTCAGATTCAAGGTAAATTCACTCCATATCTCTTTGGAGGTAGTTAAGTCTATTGAAGTAGTTAAAGCCATCTACATCCAGACTTAAAAAGGAGTGACAGAAGTGTAATAACTGAGGATACCCAATTCACTCCCCCCACTCACTCATGCTCTCACTTGCTCCTAGTGTCTGTCTTCCCCAAATGCCACAAAACACAAACTGCATAAGCAGCCTTGGAAACGTGGACCAGAAGCTATTTCCCATACACAAAGACCAGAATCTATTTCCCAGTATATAAAGGGTGTCTTGGGTTACCAAAGTATGTATTCTATCACCACCTACATCACTTCCTGATGAGCTTTTAATGGTTGGTCGTTTCCAACAGGAGCACAATGAACACTCAGTGTAAAGGGGGGACATGTCTGCTCATGGGCCATCAGGGACTCCCAAAAACGACTCACAGAATTACATCATCATGTTGGGAAATGCCCTGCCCTGGGGGAGGTACCAAACATTCTTGCCTGCATATAATCTGGGGTTTGGTGATGTCATTGGGTTTTTGTCCTTTTTCTTTTATGGTCTCTGTATTCTTCACACATGTATTTGTAGCTCTGTAACCTATTGTATTAGTGGCTAGTTTCCTAGTACTTTTCCATGGCATTTCCCTAAGCAGAAAGACAAAACAAATTCCAGAGCTCCAAGCCCCAGGAGGTGTAGGGCCCCTGTGCTATCTTAGTTCTTCCTGGGAACCAAGGCCAAGCACAACTCTTCCAGATATATTTTGTAGACAGACCATAGCTAGTGCCAATGGGGGTGACTCCAGAGAAGGGGCTTGACCTGGGGGAGAATTGTATCCACATCTGTCCTCCTAATTGGTGCTTGTTATTAATTATGCTAATTTCCTAAAACCCAGAAAAATATAGTCACCTCTGTGGGGTGGGCTTTTGTGGACATTTTTCCAGAACTGCCCCTGAAGGCCTTCAAATAAAGATCTGCTCCTTTGTTACCTCCTCACTAAAGTTTCACTTCCATCACTCCAGCAAGACTGCACTCACAGTTTAATTGGTCTGCTACCACCACCCTTACCCACAGGATATCAGGTCATACTCTGACTTTGTCATTTTAAGCCATTGTTTCTGTAGTATTGCCTTTAAGGTAATTTTCATATTAGATTGTAGTTCTTACTTGGAACCTCTCACAAGATATTTGTGTGGAGTTAATTCCTCCCAGTGATTTCAAACTAGCACAAAGGAGAAACACAGAAAAGCACTTATACCAAGGTCTGTAGTGACAGGATATAGTACAACAATTTTAAACAGAAAGAAAGTAGATAGGACATAGAGAATATTTTTTTTTATTATATACTTGATGAGACATTGAAACAGATTTTCCAGAGAAACTGTGGATGGATCACTGCTGGAAGTGTTCAGGCTCAGGTTTGATGGGGCTTTGAGCAACCTGGTCTAGTGAAAGATGGTCCTGCCACTTGTAAGGGTATTGAGCTTTTTGAAGCTCCCTTCCAACCCAACCTATTCTATGGTTCTTTACCAGCTGAATGACCTACCTGAGGGACTCCCAGATGTCATCTTTTGTGTGACAACTATTAGCAGACTCAGAAAACATGAACTCTTATATTAATGCTATTGCTTTAAAGGAGCAGAAAAATTTAAGTGATGCTTAGGAAAAGTATTCTGGAAAATACTTTCTTTTTTTCCCCCCCATTTGTTTACTCTAAACAAACTTATTATCAAAAATACTAGCAATACGTACCTCCTGCAATGGTATTTATAAAGCATAGTGATTGAATCTGTCATGTTTGATGATTCCAGGGTAAATATGACTTAAGAGGCTGAGAACACTATTGCCTTATTGGGTCTTCAGTGGAAATCTATCTAAGTGGAAAATTCTGTGTCTCCTCTGAGGTGTTAAATATGAGGTATGTGCTCCTTCCTGCCCAGATGGCAGTTCTGCATACATCCAGAGATAGGACTGTAGGCCAACCAAGCACTAGGAAAATCTCAGTGACTCTATGCACACTATGGATATCAAAGTGCCTAGGCTCTGCAAGTGGTTTAAATAGAACATTAAACAACCAATGTTAAATTATGAGCATGAACAACAACATTAAATTACGAACATGAACACCAACATTAAGATACAACTCAGATTCATATTATGGGCATGTTCTTTTTCAGATCTAAACCTTAAGAACCAAATTCTTGTCCAGTTGTTACTTTATTTCTAATTTATGTCTAAGACTCATGGATAATACAATATCCTCTTTTTCTTCTAAGCAAACTATTTATTTCATTCTGTGTGTTTGTCTCATCTCCTGAATGTAGTCCTCCTTTCCTCTCTCTAATAAAAAGAAATGCTACATTTCCTAACTCTATCTTCTAGAAATATTGTTTAGCAAAATTTTAACCTTTGGACTTGTTAAGAAATGCCAAGAACTCTTCACAAAGGTTGCATTAACTTGCTTTTAATTAGCTGTTAAACTTTAAAGATTATTTATAAAACTTGTGACTTGATTGATGAAATAAAAAAGAAACAGGAACCCTTACAAAGATAACTTTCAAAGTTCTATAATTTTATCACATAATGTACTTATATGTATGTCAGCTATACAACTAACATGGTCAGCAAATAGAACAAACAGTATAAATTTAACTCTGTGTTGGTATTGCATGGCCTGGTTTTTGGTAGTGGAACTTCCACTGTGTCTGGCAGAGCCAATCCCTGATGACTATGAAGATGGACATGCTGCTGGCCAAAGCTGCATGATAGTAATGCCTCTGTGATAACATATTTTAGAAGAGAATCAAAACAAAGTGGATCTCTAGAAGATTTTTTCTTCTATCCAGAGAAGAGGAGGAGGTGAGAACATGCAAAGGAAACAACCTGGAGACACCAAGGTCAGTGCAGAAGGAGGGCAGGAGGTGCTCCAGCTGCCAGAGCTGAGATTCCTCTGCAGGCTTTGGTGAGACCATGGTGAAGCAGCTGTGCCCCTGCAGCCCATGGGATCCATGGGGGATGCAGAGATCCACCCACAGCCCATGGGGATCCATGGGGGATGCAGAGATCCATCCACAGCCCATGGGATCCATGGGGGATGCAGAGATCCACCCACAGCCCATGGGATCCATGGGGGATGCAGAGATCCACCCACAGCCCATGGGGATCCATGGGGGATGCAGAGATCCACCCACAGCCCATGGGATCCATGGGGGATGCAGAGATCCACCCACAGCCCATGGGGATCCATGGGGGATGCAGAGATCCACCCACAGCCCATGGGGAGGTGCCCACACTGGAGCAGGTGGATGCCTGGAGGAGGCTGTGATCCAGTGGGAGATCCAGTGGAGAGAGAGGTCCCTGCTTCCAGGCTGGAGCAGCCTGTCCTTGGAGGACTGCACCCCTGGAAGAGTGACCTATGCCACAGCAGTTTTGGGGGAACTGCTGCTCATGAGAGTGGATTCATCCTGAAGTTAATGAAGAACTGTCTCCTGTGAGAGGGACCCCATGGTCTCACAGGGGAAAGATTCCTCTCTCTGAGCAGTGTTAGAAAACCTTGGGTGACAAACTGACCAAAACCCTCACCCCCTGTCTCCCTGCACTGTCAATGGGAAGGAGGGAGGGGCTGGGAGGAAAAAAGGTGTTTTTAAGGGCTTGTTTTACTTCTCATTATCCTCCTCTGACTCTGTTACGAATAAATTTACTATTAAAGTTTCTTTGCAACTTTAAGTTCAGCCTGTTTTACCCTTGAAATGTTTTTTCCCTGTCTTCATCTCAACTCATGAACCTTTTGTTAAGCTTTTTTCTCCTCCTCTGCCCAGCTGTGGCAGGAGAGGGTGAATGACTAGGTTTTATTAGTGCCTGGCATTGAACCAAAAATTTTTAACTATAAAAGTTTGCAATTAACAGATTCAAACAATATTAAAGCAGAAGTATGTTAATGTACCTTAAGTTTGTCTCAGACAGCCATCCCTTCCACCTAAATCAATCTGTCAGCTGGATCCTTCCTTTTCCTCACCCTTAGCTGCTCCTCTAAACATCCTGTAAAATGCCAAATGCAATCTGAAAATGTTCAACAATGTGCAACAAAATTTCTTATAAACCAAAAATCTTCTCTACCAGTGCCTCAGTGATCATTCATTACCACCTCAGAAAAGAATGTCACTTCTTAGTTTACATATATTAATTGTATTATCACTCAATTTATGTACCACTCTCCCAGATTTTCCTGTTATGAAATTATTTTCAGATTTAGGGCCATCAGTATTTGGTTTGAAATACTACCTGCAGAAACATCTGACTTGTAGGCAATAATATTTTTACAGTCTCTCGTCACCACTAAGCATGTTTCTTTCTCCTGAATGCTCACATTAATTATTTTCCAGTCTCAGGGGACATCAAGACAAGCTGAGCTTTGCTGGTTTTGCCTTTGGCAGAATTCCAGCTTCCACCACAGGGATTCTCCATCGTTACTGGCTGTACATGTCCATTTATATAAAAATTCAGCCCTAGGAACCTTTCCTGGGCTTCCTAGGTGGTACAACATCCATGTCTAAGCTTGTTTGGCTGTGTAAGCCAGACTCAACACAGGATAACACAGCAGCTTGTGCCCTACACTACCTGTATCATATATACTGACAAAAATCTGTAATTAATAATTTTTTTACTCTTCCTGTTTACATATACATGCACAGGCAAAACTGGCTTAAATTGCTGTATATACAGGAGGTTAGTGAAAAGCAAAGATGCTTGCTAAGTAGAATAGATTTTGTTTCCCCTCCTAAGCTTAAAACTTACCTTCTTCAACCTTTGTAGCTCTGTGATGTTATTTTTTCTACCATTGCCTCCAGCCAACTTTCTAAAAGTTGTTTAGTAGGAACCACTATTCAGCAAGCCTATTGAAACAACAGGAATGATTAAGTCTTTCTCCATGCATTACAAAGCAAACATTGCAAAGTACTGCTGGACCTCACCATATGTGTAGTAACAATACCATGCAACAAAGCTGAGAGCTTAGGTAAAGCAGAATGACATCACTGAGACAGAAAGCAGTGAGGGATAAGTAAAACAGACATGTTCCTAAAGGCTGATTGCCCATTAAAGGGCTTGAGAAAATATAGCGAGGAAGAAGTGCTGAGCAGTCAGATTTATGCATGCAGTTTTTTTTTATCATCTTTTCTATACAAAAGAAAAAAACATGAGTTACTGAAGGAGGAGGGGTTACAATCAATTTTAGGTTTATTAAAAGTTATGCATGACTATTGACTAAGGCTTAACCATGGAGGAAGATACAGGGTGAGTGAGGCATTGTCTTCAGTGATTACAAACTTCTATAGACTTTGAGCAAGAGGTTCATTTTCCTTTCAGAAGAAAGGAAAACTGGAAATATTCTGTGAGCTTGTATTATATGGTTTATTCTCCTTGCAGTCAGGCTGAAGAAGATACTTTAAAGGTGCTTCCAATTAGCAGAAACCAGCAGAAAACAGACTTGTGTATACTTTTGTAAAAAGTAAAGAAGCTGTAAAAGGCCAATTTGAACCCAGAAAATATCACTGCTTTTGAATAACTCTAGCTATTCTAGGACTTAAACTGTATTTTTCTTTGCTTGTTTCTCTCCTTCCACTGTGATCCACACTCTTGAAGAGTAGACTTCAGCAGATCAATCTGGCCTATAGCAGGACCTTTAAAAATTTGAATGAAATCTGCAAAACCCTTATTCTTCTAGCATGCATCACGTCTAAGGTCACAGTCAAATTTTATTTTAGATTCCATATTTTTCCAACCATGGTAGATGAGGGGTTACTGTCCCTTTTGTAAGGTACTACAACAGACTGAATCCCTTACAGGGAAGTTTAATGAAGTTTATGCATACATGAAAGAAATTATGAAAAATGAAAACCAAAAGGGTGAGACACATAATGTGATCCTGGAATGAACAGTTAAAAAACACTATGAAGGAGAGAGCTGAGAAACAAGAAATTCAGCCATCTGCAGGAAATCAAAATGATTTCTCAAACATGGAATTAAATTAACCCACACTGAAAGGAAAAAAGAGCCTTCTGAAAATGCTAACAGAGAGATTAAAGAAAGCTAAAGTGAATCTTGGAGAGAGGGCATTTTTTTAATATCTAATAATGCATTAAATTCCATGATTAGTCACTTAATCATTATGGGTATAACTAAGAAAACAGACAAAAAATATAGAACGACAGACAATCCAAGACACTGATGAGCTGCAGTTTATTCTCAGTATAGCACTACACTACAGTACATTCCATTAGCTGAATAAAAAAATCTGCAAGCCTACCTATGATCATCTTACTGCTGATTTTGGGTTTGTTAGTCTTGGTGTCTTCACATCTCAGACTGAAGTGTGATGTCCACATATTTGCAGGCCCATTCTCCAAGAAAAGGGACTTTGGAGGCAAACTGGAATATATCTTTTCAGATGTATTTCCAGCCACAGTTCTACAGAGTGGTGATAATGGTGGTGGCTGCACCAAGGGCCATGACAGCATCTGTGTGCATTGCCATGCACTGCCATGCAGCTCTGGCTTTTATGTCCCTTTTCCCTCCTGAAATTATGAACTTCCTAAACAAAAAAATTATTCAGTGTGCACATATAGGGAAAAAATTGGTTTGATATTTTTAAGGTAAAGAAAATTATAAACTTATTGAACATACAGAACATTCCCTCTTGAACAGAAGGAAATATTTCTTTAGCTAGACAGGCTGATTTTAGACCTTTAGTTTTAATCAAATTAGACCAGATTTAATTATTCTTTTTATGAGACAGGAATTCATATTATTCCTTCATTGTTTCAAAGTCTTGCTACAACATGAACAGAAGAGTTACCAAACAAAGATAAAGGTTTGTAGTATGATGAATCCAAGGTAACAGGTATTTGAAGGGTTGAGATGTATAATCCTTAGACAATGTCAAAGAAAACTTCTTTGAAGAGTAGTAAGTTAGACCTGTGAAATTCAAAACTACTACTGTTCATTTCTAATTAGTCTATAATTTTTAAGCTGCACATGAAATGAATTATTGCTAGGATTTAGAATAAAATATTTTACAGTTCGACTCAGTGCTGGACTTAAACCAGGAAGAAGTGCCAATAAAATAGATATCTAAAGATCCACAGAAGACCAATACATACAAACACAAAATGTCTTAAGATTTTTGGGATGGTGTATATCATAGAGGGGTAATAGCTACTACTAAGAGAGACTACCAAAAAAAATAATGCACCATCTATGACAGAATTCATATTATGAAAACAGGTGTCCTATGTACCTTGTAATACTAGTCAGTAATAGTATTTCTGAGAGAATATGAGTCTTAGAACTGCATTTTAATTTTTTTTTTTTAATTAAGAAACTTCAACTGTTCAATTTCAGTGAAACAGAAGAGTACCAAAAAATCCTCAGAAGTTTTTGTAGGCAGATTTAGTAGATAGCTTTTCATGAGTGTGCAAAGATGAGAGTCAGGATTGTAAATAGCAGAAGTTATCCAAGTTATGCTACAACAATTTTACCTATTGTGTTCAAGAAACCTACAACTGAATTAGTTACAAATTATTAAGGCTAAATGATTCAGATGTTTGTCCCAGGAAAGTGCTGCCCTACCTCCATATGGCCACTTCTCCAGACACATCTTTTTTTTTCTCAGAGTGTTACCTACAATCCTTGGCCATTATTGTCAACAATCCTTAACAATCACAGGTATCTGGCTATCAGTGTTTGAGACATACACATTAGCCCCTTATCTTCTGGGCTTTCACAATGTGTGTGCATATGCCCACATACACGTGTATTTCCCATTTATATTTCAGGAACTTGGAGATGACAGCTCAGTCAATATAAGTAAAAAGTCTAACAAAGCAGCAGTACAAAGGAATCACTAAAAGGCCCTTCAAAAACATGCCTCTACTAGAGATAATATCCTGGCTATGGTAAAGAAGCAAAGTACAATTTGAAAGGTTTATACACATGAAAACATGTGCTGGCTTGCATTTGTTCCAAGTCAGCAAGCTGGTAGTCATCTAATTGCACTGTTCCTGTCTGAAAAGTTAGAAATGGGGAAAATAGTCTGAAGAGACCAAGCATCTCGTTCCCATATATGACTTCTCTCTACCTATACTCACATTTTCCTGTTACTCTCTTAACCTCTGTGTTCAGAATTGAGCATTCTCAGACCAGAATGGGTAGCACTGTGCTCAGTTTTTTCTCATGTAGCTGCTACAGAACCACTACATCTGACAGCAAAAACCATTCTAAGGCCCCTGACTCAGCCAAGACCAGAACACTCATGCCAATACAGAGGAAATTTTGTGAGGACTTATCCAAAGTATTCTGTTAAGGTTCCAAGGATGAGCAAAGTCAGCAATTTCCAAGAGAAATACAAAATTCCTACAGAAACTTCTATCTAAACAAATTTACCCAACTCTTACAATGTGTTTTTAAACCTGTAGGTGGTTTGAGAGAAGGCACTGAATAAAAATAATTCTCAGTGATTACTCAAGCATTACTGCAGCTAAAAGGAAGAAGCTTATCCAAGAAGACAATTTTTACCAAGCAGAAGAAAAATTTTATCTTATTGAGATATTTAGGCATGGACTGAAAGCAATCCTAAATATGTATCTGTATGTTATTACCACCTTTATAGGCTAATCATCATCTTCAGTCTGAAATGCTCTCAATAATTTATCCTCACTACAAATAAAAAATTTCTCCATTTCCCATAGCTTTTTTATATCACCCAAAAGATGTCTCACTTATAAAAAAATATTTTTGCATCTATCTGAAGCACAAAAAACCATGCTGATATGTTTTTTTCTGTTACAAAAGAAGGCAAGTCTTGATGTTTGGTTTAAACAAAAAAAAAAAAAAAAAAAAAGAAAATTTTTCTGGAAAAAAAAAGAAAATAAAAGCAAAATGGAATATCAAATCATTACTTCACAAATTGGATTTCCTTTATGAGTGATTCACTGAGGAACCAAAGCCAATGTTGCAAGAAGTTATGTGTCCTGGAAAAAAAGTTTAAATATAAGCCATAGCCGATTTATGAAATTTACACTGTAACACAATGTATATGTTCTCAGGCATTTTCTCAGTTATTTAATGAGAAGCATCTAGATAGCACCAAGAATAACAGTCATGATAGAATAACTTTTGTTTAAAAATACAGTAAAACTTTGAAGGAAAGTTAGCATCAACAACAGTAGGTTTCAGAAACAAATGCTTCAAATTGTGAGGATTAAGAAGCCTCAGGGACATGGGTTTTAAAGTTTTCATTCTACTACTTCTAAAGCAAGGCTGCATCCAGTTTAAGAAAAAAAAAAGAGACAGAAATTAGTTCTGAATTTTTAAATCTGATTTTTCAAGTTTTTTATTATAATGGAGACTACATACAGGATGTTTCATTCAGCTGGCCATTTGATAGATCACTGTACAAAGGCCACTACTCAAAATTCCTGTTTGAAGAACTTGCTTTATAAAAAAAGGTTCCTTCTAATGTAAAGTATTACAATCAATGCTTTTCTTTCTGTTACTTTAAACTTTTAAAATCACTCCATTCAGATGCATGAAACTTTCCAGAATGTTTTGACTACCTGCCATTGGTTTAATGTGACAGCTAGAGCTGGTCCGTAGCTGCACAGATAAAATTGGGGGTAACAGAACCCCCAAACTCAACTAGCCTGGTTTGTTAAAGAGTAGAAGTAAATGAGTCCCTGGATGAGGCAATGGTAGGTTGGATTTGAACTCAAACAGGGGACCCCAAGCAATCCCATTCAAACCTGACTGCAGACATATCACTAGTCAGTGAGCTGGGCAGTGCTGAAACCTCGACCAATCAATTGTTCAAGCTGAGGAATTTTGAACCCTCTGTTAAAAGGGGCGTGCATCAATAAATCTGGGCTGCATCGCGTGATCTCAGTCTGTTCAGTCATGTGCCTGTCTCCAAAAATGGGACAAATGCAACAGCTTAACAGTATTTTTCTCCCTCCGCCAGCGCAAAATATCCTCAAGGCTGACCAAAGAGGATTCAGTACCGATTGCAGACTTCTTGCACTTGTACCAATTCTGGTCAAAAAAATTCTAAAAGTGTGAAAAAAGGCTAAAAAATGTTCTGGGTTGAATACACATGCCACATCCCTTTGTTTATGGGAGAAGTTAAATAACCAGTTTACTGAATTTTTATTCCTTTTAAACACTATGATTTGCACTAATCTGGGGAGATGTCTTTGTTTTTTAAGAATTCCACTATTTAGGACAAGCTAAATAGATTCAGTATGTGTTTGCTTCTATCTGACCTGATCTGAACCACCACTAATGCTATTCTTATCAACATTTTGATGCACTAATTATCAAGCAATGATTGTGCCACATGTGATGAGGTCTCATTGTTGGGTCAGTAATGAAGTGTACTGAAGGACTAGTTGTGATAGACTTAATTGAGAAAACAAAAGGGAGATGGCACAAGCAGGTGCATGTGTCAGTAACAAAAAGTTTGTGTGAAGTAGAAGACCATCTGGTTGGATTGATTGTATTTATTTCTGTGCTGTTTGTTCACGACCCAATCCCCACATAGATTCATCTCTTTCTTTTTAGAAAAATAAGAATTTTTCTATAATAAAACATTTTGTTCCCGTAAATACAAGAAATGTACTACCATCTATGAAGGCCTCCAAATTCTCTAACTTCTAAATTTATTTTATAGGAACACATAACTCTTTAAATAAAATATTTGAAAGAAGTTCATAGGAAAGGGAAATATATGAAATATACTCATCACAGGATGCAAGAATTGCAAAGGTAGAAAGAAAAAACAAAGAGAACTAATAATAATGTATCTTATTTCCTGGTTTTAGCCTGCTCAACTCAGAATCTCTTTCAAGAGGCCTACTGTTGGAAATTCAGCCCTACTTTGATTTAAGTCTATGACTAATCTTTAACTGTCCTCAGACGCAAACAAGCCCAATCTTACAGTAAAAACATTAATTTAAGAGGAAATAAAGTGAGATGAAAAATCTGTTTCCACAGAGTATCTTCCACCAAAGAAGGTCTTTCCTCTTAGCGGATACAGACACTGTTTTTAAAAGAGACATATGGTCATATCAACAAACATTCTAAATATAGTGTTAAAGGGCAAAAGGAACAGGAATGTATGACTATTACGTATTTGTGCTATTTTGTTTTGTATTCTTTCCCTCTTTGTGGAGAATATTCTAAGAAAAAGAACAATGTTTCCTGTAATTTCTCTTTCCATGATATGTGTTGTCTTCAGCTGCACTTAACTTTGATATCTGCAGCTGCAGTGTTAAGGAAAAGGCAACAGTCACCCAGGCAAACGTGTTTGTTGCCTTGCAAGTAACATCTACTAAAAACAGCTGTTTTATAAACAGTGCTGACTACAAAAACTTAGTTTCTCACTTCAAGAAAAAATACAACTTAACACCGTGCAGCCTTTATTTCTTCAGTGCTGAGTGCCATATCTTTGCACAGAGCATCAACCTCCTGACATGATTTTTGTTCCTTTTTTTTCTCTTTCCAATAAAGAAGGCCTCATGTCACTTCTGCATATACAGCTGGTGCAAATGCAAATATTTTTAAACTCTGCTGTTAGATGCAAGCCTGAGTCACATCATCTGGACATGAACGTTCTCTTAAACTCTGAGAAGTAAGAGAAATTGCATACAAGGCTCTGGTTTTGGCTTGTTAACAATAACATTCAAATTAGGGATAAGTTTCCTCATACCTAAGGTGCAAAGATATTAATGACTTTGGTTTACTTAAGAACACTGTCCAGAGTAACCCAAAATGTTATTGCATTCCATATCTCTCTGTTTGTTCTATGCCAAAAATTATTACTTACCAGATCTTTAAGATCTGGTGTCCAGAAACAGAATGGCAGAGATTGGTTTTTAAGGTTGGGAGAGCTCAGGCAGAAGCTCTGCTGCCTTTCTCTTCCGTTCTTGTGAGGAAGCTGGGATTGTGCCTTTTTGTCTCCCTCTGAGCTCCTGAAGAAGTTGCTTCAGGCACATCTGTGAGTAGCAACTGGGTCTCCATTCTCTGGTGCCCGACAGCTCCGCTTCTCCCTCCTCATCCTCTTTGGAACAGCTGCACCGACACCAGCTGAGAGCAGCAGGAGGAGGCAGCGAGAAGCTGCACTGACCTCAAAAACAGACACAGACAGACAGACAGACACAAAAACAGCACACAGACACAATGCCACAGTCACTGAAAGGAAGCAGGGGAGCTGACACCACGGGGTCGGAGCCCCAAGACAATCCCAGTACACCCCACCTCCCATCATAATCTTCTACCTTCCCGGTTTATTCACAGGGGAAAATTGACCTGAGCAGGGATTGTCCACCACCTTTGTCTCTCATACCGCATGGTTGTGTGTAGAGGGCGCCATTTTGGGGGGAGAGTTTGTCCCCTATTTCTATTTGTCTCTCAGACCACAAGGTCCTTTCTGGAGGGCGCCATCTTGGGGGAGAGGTTTCTCCGCCATTTTGTTTCTCTTTGTTTCTGGGGAGTCCAGCAGATTCAGCGACTTTGTATCTAGTGATTACCACTGCTATTTTTGCCTGCTGCTGCTTCATTTTTAGTAAACTGTAATTTTTTCACAGGTGTTTGTCTCTCCTGATTGGTGAAAAGGGAGTGGTTAAAACTAAAAAGGGAGGTAATGCATTTTGGAATGTCCGCCCCTTAAACTGTCTTAAAATGAGAAATTTGGCACAGTTGAAAGATATTACTTTGGACATTAATTAGATGATGATATGGAACAACAGGTGGATGATGTCGTAGGTCACCCAAACTGTTATTGAATTCCATATCCCTGTGTGCAAAATTGTTACTGTATCTTCATGACCTTGTATTGGGAATGGAACCACAGGGAAGGATCTCTCTTTGTCTCTGGATGCTTGAGTTGCCTCTTATGTTCTTCTTGCCTCTTGGCTCTACTTACAACAATAGCAACTTGAGAAGCTGCAGTTTGCAAACAAAAACTGTTTCAGAGTGAATTTTGCAGCACTTGTCTGCAGCTGTGGAATTGCAGCCAGAGGAGCAGAGCGGCACCCTCCATGCAGGTATCCCAGCCCGCCCACAGCACAGGGACAAGGTGAGAATTCACGGAGTCCGGTCGCCCCAGCGGCTGCTTCTGTCTTCTGAGAGGAAGGTGAAGTCCCTCCATGAGCTCTTGACCTTGGCAGCTGGAGAGATTTGGGAGGGGTGGGCAGAGGGATCCTGCCATTTTCCCTTTGTCTCCTGACACACACTTGTGTGTGGAGTTGGCATATTTGGGGGGTATGCCACCTTTTTGAGCTTCTCTTTGTTCCAGAGGAGTCTGTGAGATTTCAGGAACTTTTTAACTGGTGACTGTTACCACTAATTTTTTGCCTCTTCCTATTTCCCTATTATTTAGTAAATTGTTACATTTTCGCATATATCTACTCATGTTTGTTCTCCTTATTGGTTAAAACAATAAGGGAAGGTAACTTATTTTGGAGTGTCCCCCTAAATTGTTCTAAAACAAGACAAACTGCAAAGCAGGACAGACCAGATCTTAACAGCTACAGCCTATCAAATAAAAATCCATAAACTCTTAGGAAACAGTAATTATCTCAAATTACATTTGAGAGTGCCTTCAAGTGGCAAAATAAACTTGATGTTCTCCTGTTCCAGTTGAACTCCCTAACAGCCAGGCTGCCATGGGAAACTCCAAGTTTTTGGACTGAAACATGCTGCCACAATATTTCCATGAAGTTTTGACCGTTGTGTTTCTTTCACGTATTGTGTTACACAGGCGGAATCGTCTTTCATGCAGAAATTCACCAAACAAATAGTAGTTTACAAAAAATCAATGTGAGTACATAGCGCTGCTTAGTCTGACCTCCCTGACGATAATGAAAAGCAAAACTGCTTGATTCTACACACAGGCATAGGTATACCACTTCTATCCATCTGGTAAAGCATTTGAGATAATCAGCATTTCTACAGTAAACAGGCTCTGGGGACAGCAGTTCATCAGATTGTTTCTTTTTGGGGAACAAACAAGACTTCTAGGACACAGAAGAATCTTCAATAGTTTCTTTACAGTATCTCAAGGCAGGATAAAAAAACCCAAACAAAACATTCCTTACTGCACACACAACACAGAAGTTTTGTAAAGTTGTCCCATGAGTTGCACAATCATTCAATGAAATTTCACAGTTTAATACCAGTAAACTGTCTCTTCTTCCTTCAAACTACTATCAAATATTGCCCTACGAATACACTGTTTTGAGCTGAACAGACTCCCATTTCCCACTCCATGCTGTAAAGGTATACCTATGTTACTTGAACACAGTGAAAAAAATCAATACACAGTTCCTCACACCAAACCATAATCCTAGATCTGATGTAAAACCACTTTGGACCACTCAATAAAGCCAAAAACAACTCTGTAAGTCAACTTTATAAAGCAGAAAACCAGCTTTTTGCTTCCAAATTAATCTGGTTAAGTTTGACATTTACCTAAACTGCTCCTGACTCAGCACTATTATCATTCAGTGTCTTCTTCCTGTCTGACAGAGAAAAGCCTTAATTCTCATAATACTTCATCCTTCATTCCTGTGTTCACTTTTGGGACTCTCACTACAAGAAAGACAGTGACATGCTGAAGTGTGTTCAGAGAAGGGCACAGGAGCACAGGTCTGATGAGGAACAGCCAACAGAGCTGGGATTGTTCAGCCTGGAGAAAAGGAGGTTCAGGGGACATGTTACTGTTCACTACACCTACCTGAAAGGAAGTGGTAATGCAGTAAGGGCTGGTCTGTTCTCACATCTAACAAACAACAGGACAAGAGGGAACAGCCTCAAGTTGCATCAGGGGAGGTTTAGATTGGATATTTAAAAAAAAAATTATTCACTAAAGGGTTAACAAGCATCAAAACAGACTGCCCAGGGAGCTGTTTAAGTCACCATCCCTAGAGGTATTCAAAAGCTCCATCATGTGGCAGCTGGGGACATGGTTTAGTGACTTAGCAGTGTTAGGATAATGGTTGGACTGAATGATCTTAAAGGTCTTTTCCAACCTTAATAATTCTATGGTTATGTGATTCTATAAAACAGAGTAGTGGCTGTAATTTAGGCAGGTCAAGACCCTGTGGCCATGTCTAGCAGTTAAGATAAATAAATGAGTGATACCTATCTTTTCCAGGAACAATGAAGCATGGAGAAGTCCATATGGTGGAGTACATATCTATTTCTCCCACAAATATTACATAAACTGCTTTATGTGAATGTAGAGTTTAATTTTGGACCAAAAAGGGATAATGCTCTTTAAAGGACCATAAACTTATCCATGATGTTTTTTGCTTCCTGATGTCAATTTCTCAAGGAACTAAGAAGGTTAAAAAAGGCCAAAGCAAATGTCACCACTGTTTTTTTGTGAAACAACAGATCCGTGAGCTGTACAGATCAGAGTACAGCTTAGGCAATTAGCTCATGTGCAGACAGTTTGCTCTTGAAGTTAGATTTATGGGACAAGTCTTGGTTTCACTGAATTGTCAGAAGTGGTTTTACTTGAGGACAAGGATTATAGATTTGATGTGGAAAAACAAAGTTTCTGAGAAGGGTTTACTTCCTGTCTTACTTCATCAAGTATTATGAGTAAACATAAACAAGGTCTATGAAGCTTCAACTGCCAAAGTACACACAAGCCAAGAATTGTATTACCTATTCAGCAGGCACATTTGAACAAACAAAACATGTCCCTTCAAATGAAAAAATTCTTCAGCCATTCTCTAAAAGAAAAAGCAGTTATCTTGGTCTCATTCCTGTTTGATATTATATCAGTAGGCAGTCATGCTCACTTCACTTTCATCACAAAGCATTATCTATTCCTGGTCTTTACTCTTCTCACTAAACAGTGTATGAAGCAGTTACACTCTCTTCTATTACTTTTCACAATACTGAAGGAGAAAAAAGTGTTTTTGAGAATCACATACAATATTAGAATGAAAGGACAGAGGCAAGGAATTGGTAGCAGCTGCAATCCTTGCTCAGGCAGGATGACTGCTGGTGTCTGACTACACTGACCCAGCTGAAGACACCTTCTCATGTGACAGCTGCATGGAAGATCATAAGAAAGAGATTGGCTGATGGTGTTTCACCTTGTGGTCTCTCCTACCTTTCTGTAGAAACAAAGGAAGCAAAGATGCTTTTGGTGCTTGGGATGGTAAGAGAAATAAAACCATTGCTGGTTCAACTACAAAAGCTTCCTGTAGCAGAGACTGAGCAGAGCATAAGAAATAGTTTTTCTAAGTTACTTTTCCTTTCTCCATGGGTTGCAGACTAAACAGTAGTTCTTAGAGCAGTGGTTTAGTGCCAGCAGGTTTTCCACTAATTGTCAGAATTCTTTTATTCTTGCTGTTCTGAAACATTTGCATTTGACAAGCAAGGAGCAAACTTAGCTAAAGACTCTGTTTACAGGCCTCTCATATTGTCACTTATTAACTAACTACCATACTCTGAGGATGCAATGATTTATATTCAACAACAACAATAACAATAGTTGCAAAGTATTTGTTCTGGGTAGTCATCATCCACCAGCCCCATGAGAACAGCTCCTTCCTACATTTCACTGTGGGTTCAAAATCTGTAATTTGAAACACTGTGCTCATACTTCACCAGGTAACCAAAGTTTTAAAATTATTCAGGTTATTTTTATCTAATATATACCAAAATGTACAGTTTAATTCCTCCATGAGAACCATGTTAGGCACATAAAGGCAGTTCTGTAGTGAATGGCCAAGCAGCACCAGAACTGACCCAACAAGTGGCCTACTGTAGATCTCTGAGTGTCTATGCCTCATATGTATATTCTGTGCAGTACAGAATATTTCAAAGGGTCATGGCAAACTGCTTAGGAGTATTTCTTTAGGGTATGTGACATGGTCGGTTTTAAGTTTTTCTGCTTTATGTCTCACTCCAGTATGTATTTCTGTTTCATGAAGCTACTTAGAAGAAGTCAAGTAATGTATTTTGGTTTCAAAATCAAGAAGCTTCTAATTATAGCTTCAGACAGAAAAAGAAAAATCCTCAAAGAAAAACAGTCTTGTCTATGCACTAAGTTTTGTCTTACAAAGCAAATAAAATTATTTCTGCCTTAGAGAAAAAGTCCAGAATTCTTAGGCAGCAGGCATTTTGTGTGCACATCAGACTGCGTTAGAACTGTGCTGTATAAAAAGATATGTAAAAAGTAAAAAAACACAACAGTTAAATGCATTTGGAAATCTAAATCCGAATCTCTCTTCAGTCCATAGTCTGAACCTAAGACTCAGCTGGAAAGGATGCTGATTTTGCCTAAAATTGATCAAAGAAGGATAATGAAAAGATTAGTTCTTCTCTTTCCAAGAGAGAAGCAGCAGCTGAGGAATAGCTCTAGGCAACTCAACCTTACTTACCTCCCAGCTAATAGCTATGCAAACCACAGAATTTTACTTGCATGGGGTATTTTTTTTTCTCTTTTGATGTGTTTATATAAACTCATATGACTTCTGCTTTGAGTGAATCTCAAAACTTGAGAATATTCTTTCCTGATTTTACCTCTATAAGGAACAAGATGCTTTGCACATGTTTAATCTAAAAAGAAGAAAAATTATTATCCCTGAGAAATTATTTTAAGAGATAACATGGTTGATTGCTCTGTAAGTCTGGGATGTATTAGAACTAGCCAGAAACAACCATTCTATTTCTTGGTGCTAATTATTGGTTGAAGCACAAGTCTTCTCCCTGACAAACAGAATAATTTATTGAACTTAATTTCTAAGACAATTTTAGAACTATTGCCAATTACAATAAAAATTAAAAATTTTACTTTGAAACTGCCTTTGGCATGATAACATTATTTTTTATGATCTGAATACTTCAGGAAATAACCAAGAACCAGTAAGTTCTCTTCACATTTTACTTAAATCACCAGTTTTAACCATCTTTTTTGAGTTACAAAGGCCAAACACAAGTACTTAATGAAGAATTATCTACTGATAGAATTCTTTTATTTTCCCAATGCTTTCTGCATAAACCTCCAAGGAACAGAACTCTTCCAGTTTAATTTTCAGTGCATTAAAGAAGAAAAACAACTATGTTTTCATATATGCTTATGCAGCATCTAACAGAACCAACTACAGTTACAAAAAGATAGGTGTCTAAACAAGAAGGTGGAAGTCCACTTGCATGATCCAAGGATCTCATGTTTGAATATCCTTCAAGATAAAAATGAGTAAGCCTTTCAAACCCATTCAACCTGGCTGGCTGTTACTGCACTCTCTTGCAAATACCACAGCAAGTCCTGAGTCTAGGATCTGCTCCAGAAAACCCACTGACCTCTGTTTTTGCCTCTGAAGTAATACTTGGGGTAAAGCTCTCCCCAGTATTTAATAGCTAAAACAGCAGTCGAGACTCCTCCAGGTCACTAGTTCAGGATGTCAGGAATATGGTTACTTTGCACCCCTCTATGTGTGGAGACTTGTTTACAGATGAGATTAGCTCTAAATGAGAAGCAGTCAGCCTCAACAAGGGGCTGTTGTGGTTTGAATGGAAGACAAATTCTTAGTCAAGTCCAGACTGTGATCCAGATTTAAATAATAAAAGAGAATGTGCTCAGCTTTGCTTTGGAGTCTGTTGCCAACAGGCAGTGGACATGGTAAGAGAGTGATTGAGCTCATAACGAGTAGAAAAATGAAGGAGACCACAAACAAAAGTATGGAAAGCAGGAGGACATACAGGATAAAATACAGAAGGCTTAGCTCACATACAGAGCATGAGAATTAATTCAGAAAAACTCGATGAACACTGAGTGAATGTGCAGAATAAAGGCAGACAAAGAAACATAATTGTAGGCAGACAAGCTGTGAAGAAAATTAACGAAGATGAGAAATGGCAAGTAGATACATGGCACACAATGACACTAATGCATTCAATTCAATTATGTCTGTTTAGTCCCAGAAATGTTGATATGTGGGACTATCCCATCTATTTCAAAAGAGCACAGATTTATACCATCCACAGGAGAACTGAAGCAGTTAACCTGAATCTTATAATCTGATTATATTTTGCTTGAGCGGGTATCTTATTTTCTGAAATTGCACTGAACTCCAGAGAATATATTAAGAATATAATATAATAATGTAATTATTCATGAACATTTTTAAATCATTTCAACCTTACTATCACTCATAGTCATAGTAAGTAATCAGTCACCTCTACTCCTTCACATTAACTATAAGAATACATGATAGCAAGGATCTGTGGAGTACTGAAACACTTGTTAACTAGCAAAAGGCTGTATTATCACAGATTATTGAATTACAGATTTGGTTTGGTTTGGTTTGGTTTGGTTTGGTTTGGTTTGGTTTGGTTTGGTTTGGTTTGGTTTGGTTTGGTTTTGTTGGTTGTTGGGTTTCTCTTGGTGGTGACGACACACAGAAATTATTTAAAATAGCAGCCAAACTTCAGTGTTTGGATCTAGCTAGGGGAGTTTTAGAATCTTGGATGTGAGGCTTTATCAGTCATCTCCATTAAAAATCTTTAGTTCTACAGTATCCATAAGACTTTACCTGGATGAAAGAGAAATGACTGCATATTTCTACTGAAACCCTTATTTAAGGTAATTAGCTGTGCTTGAAACAAGAGTTAAGAGGTCAAATGCAGCATTGCTTGTGGCATTTAAAAATTTGAATTTACTTTAGAGATTCTGTTCAACTTTGGGCTCTCCAGCTAGTGCTGCACACTAAACTCATGGTAGGCTAGGTCATGTACCACTTGCCCTGTATATTGTTATTTGGCAGCTGCTCCTTTAAGTCCCACTAGCAAGTATAGCACTTTCCCTTCACATCCAAAATTTTTATTAAAATTTCTATTTTTCAGTGTGTCTCTGAAAATATTTTATGTCTTACTTGGGCAGCTGCTTGCTTCACATCTGCCAGACTACCAGGGATTCCCATAAGCCCAGGCACCAGACAGAAGCAAAGGCTGCACACCAAGATTTAAACCATGAGAAATTCCTCTTGTGGGAAAGATATAGAAGCAGCTTCTTGTTCAGCACAGACCTGATAAAACCCCAAACTATGACTTCTAAGATATCATCATGATAGGCATGCTAGAGCAGCTTGGGAGTGATGTGCAGATGACTTGGGATAAAATCATAAGGGCTTAAATTTTGCCTGATTAACACCTAGAAGATATACACAGATTTCATATGCCACAAGTCTCCTCACAACTTCTTTTCACATTGTTACTTTTTTAGCAATGTTCCTTTCTATTATGAAATAATAGCATTCAAATGTTCATATTTGTGCCATTTTGCAAAGATGGTATGCCTGATTTCTACTGAATCACCCATGTCTCATTTTGGTAAGTTGTACTTCTAGCTGAATCCAAACTTTACCACTAAATCGTTACATCCAGACCCTAACTTTACCTCTGAAGAAAAATAATCTCTTTTTAGAAGACTTGAAGATAGACTCCAGGAATATATCCAGATAAGCACTGAAAGTGTTAAATCAACTATATGGCAGGACTAGATCAATATCAGCATGGTCTTATTCAAGATGAGCATACTCTGCTCAAGAGCCTCAGAATACATTGATACTCAACATTCTGCCATTCTCTTACTTGCATTTTCCATAAACAAATAATAGAAGTTTCACAAAAAAAAAAAAGCTTATAAATTTTCCAGTTGAAAATGGAAAATGTGATTAATGCAGTCATTTGTGTTCACAACTTCACACTTCAACACTCAAATTCAGAAAAACTGAATTGGGAGATAAGTTTGAGTTTAGGCAAACTTTTGGTAGGCAGTCTTGTGTGGGAAAAAACCCTAGAGTGTACTGGTTTTCAGTACAGTCAAGCAAAGCTGAGAATCAATTTAAAAGCTTTAGGTTCAGAAACTGGCATCTGACACTGTGTCAGCAAAATGACAATCTATAGGAGAAAGAACTCTTCAAAGAATGGCTGATCAAAGGAAATAATATATTTCTAAAAATTAATTTTCATTTACAAACTATGTATATGAATCTTTCAGTTACTATCCATATTAGGGTATGCTTAGTAAGGATGCTGAATACAGTATAACTGAAAAGAAAGTAGTATTTTTCCGTGAAAAAAGCATAGCTATACACAAAATGCTCACCACTTCTCAGACAAATGGAGCTAGGAATAAAAACTCTACCAGAAAAATTCAGTACTCATATATTCAGTATATAATAATATTCAGTAATATTCAGTATTCAAGTTGGTCATAATTTTCACCTGTCTTCTTTTTTAGTCAGGTTTTCCTATTTTTTGTGTTTGCCAGGAAAGAAAAAGAAATTCACATTATAATGGCGAGGGGGAATCAAACCATAGAATTGGGGTCTGAAAGTAAGGATTTGTTTTGCATCCAAAATTAGGATGTTCTATGTATTATTGCACATCTTGGTGTAAGGGTTACAGGAAGCCCAGAAAGTTAGTGTAGTCCCTGTTGTCATTTCCAATGGCATGCTGCGCAATGAAAGTAGAAAAGTTTTGCTGAATTACTTTTTAAAAAATTACCTGCAGTGAAGAAAATCAATATACATTGAATGTCAAGATCCCAAAAGCAAAGAAAAATTCATACAGTATTTTTCCTTCTCTTCTACTTCTGGAAATCACTGAAGTATATAACAAAAAAAGTTTATTTGAGTTTATTCTCATAAAAAGAAGCAGGATGTACACACAAAATCATCAAATTATTTCTAGTCAAAAACATTTTATACTGTGAAAAATGCTACCATTTTCCATATTCTCAGCATTGTACTTAAAAGAGCACCGTGACACGGAATCACAGAAGCACAGAGTCACAGAATCACAGAATCAACTAGGCTGGAAAAGACCTTTGTGATCATCAAGCCCAACCCATGACTCAACACCACCTTATCAACTAGACTGTGGAACTAAGTGCCACATTCAGTATTTTCCTAAACCTCCAGAGATGGTGACACCACCACCTCCCTGGGCAGCTCATTCCAGTACCTAATCACTTCTTCTGTGAAGAACTTCTTCCCAATGTCCAGCCTACAGCTCCACTGGTGCAGCTTAAGGCTGTGTCCTCTTGTCCTATTGCTGATTGACTGGGAGAAGAGATTGATCCCCACTTGGCTAGAACCTCTTTTCAGGTAGTTGTAGAGAGTGACAAAGTCTCCCCTGAGCCTCCTTTTCTCCAGATTCCTCACTGCCTGTCACAGGACTTGTGTTTCAGACCCTTCACCAGCCTTGTTGCCTTTCTCGGGACATAATCAAGCATCTCAACATCCTTCCTAAATTGAGGAGCCCAGACCTGGACAAGTATTCAAGGTACAGCCTCACCAGTGCTGAGTAGAGGGGAAGAATCACTTCACTAGTCCTGCTGACCACACCATTCCTGACACAGCTCAAGATGTCATTGACCTTCTTGGCCGTCAGTCCAGAATTCTGGCTCATGTTCAGTCTGCCATCAGTCAGTTCCCTCAGGTCCCTTTCTGCCTGGTAAATGTCCAGCCAGTCTATCCTCAACCTATAGTGCTGCAGAGGGTGGTTGTGGCCAAAGTTCAGGACCCAGAACCTGTAGTTACTAAACCTAGTATCACTGGATTTGACCCATTAATCTAGCCTGTCCAGGTCCCTCTGCACAGCTCTCCTGCCCTCCAACAGATTGACACTGTCCCCCAACTCGGTATCATCTGCAAATTTTCTAACAGTGGACTTGATCCTCTCATCCACATCATCAATAAAGATATTAAACAGGACTCCTCTGCTTCTAAACAGCATGTGCAGCAGATCCTCACCCCTGCTAGGCTCACTCACCAGCTGTGACTAGAAGCACGCCTCCATATACTCTAAAAACATCCTAGACTCCCTCTTCTCTGCTGTGTTGAGTTCCCAGCAGGTATCTGGCAGGTTAAAGTCTCCCACAAGGACACAGGTTGGCAATCTTGAAATATCCCTCAGCTGCTCATAGAAAAATTCATCCACTTCTTCATCCTGCTTGGGTGGTGTATAACAGAGTCCCACCAGCATACCAGCCTCGGTTGGACTTCCCCCTGATTCTTACCCACAAGCATTCAGCCCTGTTGTCATTACCCTCAAGTTCTGTAGTGTCAAGGGACTCCATAATAAACAGAGCCACCCCTCCCACCTCTCCTCTGAACAGCATGTAGCCATCCATTGCAGTACTGCAGTCATGTGAGTCATCCCACCATGTTTCTGTGATGGCAACTGCATCACAGCTTTCCTGCTCTAAAGTGGTTTCTGGCTCTTATTTGTTACCCATGTTTCATGTATTAGTGCACATCCACTTCAGCTGGGCTGATTTCACCTGAGTCTGGCTTGCCACTCTTAGGCTCATCTCTGGAGAGCTGAGCTTCATCCCCTTCCCTCTTTGAGCTAGTTTAAAGCTCTTAAAATCAGCCCTGCCAGCTCATGGGCTAAAACCCTTTTGCCCTTGTTAGATAGATGAATCACATTTGACCCTAGCAGGCTTGGTTCCATAAAAACTGCCCCATGATCAAAAATACAGAATTTCACTTTTAGTCCTTAAGCCACTTACTGATTTTAATCCATCCCTTATAAATAAAGCACACAGAGGAAAAAATACATCACACAAAGATAAAATAATTTCACATCTTTCATCTTTGCCATTTTTCTGAGAATTTACTGAAAGTATTTAGAAGAGACTGCATTTTTAGTTTTCATATTGATACAAAAAGTTCATCTACAGCAGAGATTGTGAAGATAAAGATTCATAGACAAGAAGCTGACTTCAGATGCAGAAATATAAATCACTAAGTCTTGACAGCTTCTTCTCTGCCCCTCTTCATCTTCAGGTAGGTAAATTAAAAATATTTAAGTGAATTTAGTCCAAATAACTTCATCAAAGACACTTTCTTCTAAATGTTTTTTTCAGAAGCCCTCAGAAACACCTATGCTATGAATCAAACTTCAAATAAAATGAGTAACGTTACAGAGTTGAAAAAAAGTAATCTTATTCCATAGATAATTATTTTTTTTTAATGTAGTCAGGAAAAAAATCTCACACAATCTGAAATAGTTGTAAACATTGCTTATCCTGTCCCACTGTACTTCTGTCTTTATTATATAAAGTGAACCTTGCACTGAATATTAAAGAAGGTATTTTAAATAGCAAATGGTGGAAAGAATGTTGCTTGTATATAGTTACAAGAGAATAGAGTATGGTTTGAAAGGTTATCATCAAAGGAGGGGCCTTTCTATGCACTTACAATGTGCAAAATTTTCCTCTCTCAATTAACTGTTTCTTTTCCTATAAATTTTCTGTAACAACCAAACACAGCTGCCAAATTGCCTTCTTTGGTTTTGACATGATGCCCAGCAGAGGCAGAGAAAATTCTGAAAATTATTCAGCTGCCAACTTGGAAATTACAAAAATTCTGATGTTTCCCCACTCTGATGTTTTGACAGCAAGATTGAGAAATATGAAGTCGTCAAATCTGATGAATTTAAACATTAGGATTGCTTTTTAGTTTACTAGCAAATTAAAAAGGTAAAACTTTCCCAGGTGGACTTTACATGCAAACATAAATGAAAATATACAGAAAAACATATTGTTTTAAGCAACCTTAATCAACCTGGTTGCTTAAGAAATTTTTCTGAAAGAGACAGCACCATCTGTTCATTTAATTCTGGTTTCTGGCAAGTGCATTAGACCTGGACAGATGATGTCAGGCTATGTGACAAAAGGCAGTAACAGTTGGGGTTACACAATTAATACCCTTCCAGAGTCATCAGCCCATCAAAGACCCAGCTGCACAAGGCTGGATAAAGTGTCTGTAGGTGTTCTCCTTCTCCCAGGTCTTCAACAGAAGTATTTACATATCTGGGTTAAAATCAGGTAAAAGCAGTAAAACAAATAATTGAGCTTTGCTTCATGCAACAGGCAGCAGACTTTTGGGATGTTTTTCCACTAAATACTGTGATTTTGAGAGTTTTCATGAGTCACAGAAGAGATCAGTACTTACAGAGAAATTATAGTGAGAGCAACCAAACCAAAACAGGATCAAGAAATCCCAAGGAGTGAAAATACTCAGTGGCTGAGAGAGTATTTGGGGGGAAATGTGCTCTATGCTTGTCAAGTGGTTGCTGTTGCTTGCCAGTGACCCACGGCAGACACTTTTTTATTTATCAGGAGATAGAGCTTAACTTCTGAGACTTCACTCAGCAAAGCTAAGTCTATGTCAAATTTTTTTACACTGTGAAATCTGCAGAAAACAGGAAAGATGAACTAGTATACTCTTTAAAGAGAAAATGCAATCCAAAATTCTAAGAAGGTAAATTTAGCTACTATGATTTACAAAAAGGAATGTGCTCACATCAGATGGTTCATCTCAAAGTTAGAGAAAGCACACTTCATTTCTACAGATTTATCCAGCTGAAACTCCTCTATCTTCCTACTCTGTGTGGAAAATACCCCACAAAACAAGTTCTTCATGTGACATTTTAATTCTGTAGATAGTAAAATAGCCATTTATGTGACTCATACAAAGAAAAAGGCATATTGTTGTATGGAGATAGAACATGACCAGAAAAGAAAAAAAAAAAAAAAGTACATTTGCACTTAAATTGGTGTTTCATTGTGAGAGAACATCATAAATTTCTATCAAAATGCTTGAAATACAACTTTCCATACACACTTGTGTACTTTTCCATTTTATGCAACATAGTTCTGAAGTGTTTTACATATGATTGTAAGTGTAACACTGCTTGCTATATAGACATAAATAAGTATATATTTAATCACTGTGTGTGTTTAATCAAGTCTGAGTTGTCTCATGATAGTGAGTGCAAAGTCACAAAAAGGGAGAACTGATGCTGGATCAGATATTCCTGTCTGCAAATGAGAATTCTTTCCCCCATCCACCTGCCTACTCCTCCCAGGCCAAAAAAGCCTTTATCAGAGGTGATACATTGCCCAAACGGCTAGTTTCTGTGAATCTTCATGAAAATAATTTCTAAATAACAAATTATCAATCCTACATTTCTACCTACATCTGGAAAGATGTATGCACACAAAATATCCTAATTTCTACTGGTGAAAGAGTGAGATGAAAGCCATGAAATACTGTTGAGAAATGGCAAATGTATCCATGCATTTCAACCAACAGTGCACTTCAACTAACAGAAGATGAAACTCGGTGTTTAGGATATAGTCCTAGAATTGAATTTAACCTGTTATATATTGTTTCACAACATATTCAAATATAGCTTACAACTGAAAATAGTAAGGCTGATTATTTAGTAAGCAGCTGCACTTGAACAACTGTTGTTGTACAGTTTTCTCTTCTCTTGCTCCCTCCAGAAAAAGAATCACTACCAGCATCACAGCACTTGTCAACCGTATCTGCTTGCTCTCCAAACAAATTTGATTCTTGATGGCATTTGTTTGACTGATCTCTATCCTGCAATTACCCCCCTTGGCTGTGAGAGATTTCACAGTCACATTTCACACTGCATGCATGATGAAGGTGATTCACAGCTCGTTACTTCCGCAGTGTGCTCCTATCCAACCTAAGTCAGTCCTTCTATCCTCCTTTTCTAGTCTCATCAGGGTAACATATTCAGGATACATTTCCTGTAAGCTCTCATTAAGAAGGAAGAGCACTTCCTTTCTCTACTTCTCTAAGTAAAAGTATAAAAGATTTTTCAGCTCTTAAAACAAACAGTGGAAATTAGTCATCTTGCAAATAGGCTCTAACTCTGTTGTTTTTCAAGTCCTAGGTTACTAGAACAACTGAATCCTCTCAATTCCCAGAAATGTAGAAATAATTAGACCGGAAGGAGGGAACAGATGAACACGAAGTGAAAAAAAAAGTCAAAACAAAGACTGAGGAGCTATGACTAACAAAACCAAGCAAAAGAAGGAATAATAAACCCTTTTCCTATTAGAACCTAACGTAGTGGTAGAACAAAGATGTTACTGTTACTCCTACGCAACCAAAATGTGACGACAAACTCATGAAACGACAGTTCTGGATTAGGTCCAAAGTGCCATCAGCACTTTGAAAAAGAATTTCTCTTGAAAAAAGGCAAGGCATGGCGATTATACCAGTATATTATACCAAAACTCAAAACCATGATGAAACATGAAACCAAAAAAAAAAAAAAAAAAAAAAAAAAATCATAACAGAAGGGGTATTGCGTTATATGATCATTTAATGTCTACAACAAACATTTGATTTGGTATCATCATTGCAGATATACTATGATGTAAACACAGCACACAGCCACACAATCAGATGCACAGATTTAGAGTGCTTGATGTGTGAAGGGATTGAGGTCCAAGTCCTAGTTACAAGCTGCAGGCACAAATATGCAAAGTATAGCCTAGTATTTATTCTACTAAGTATTTTTGCAATTATAGGAAGCATTCAAATTTATACTGTTTGAATTCTGTGATCTATATCTCTGGGAAGCTGAGTTGCCTAATTCACATAAAATTAAATTATGCAAGACTGTATAGTTACTATTCCTGCTTCAAGAAAACATCATAAAATAAACAGATAGAAAAGTCAAAGGATTTTCAAGGACTTCATTATCTGTTAGCAATAAAGCTCAGTTCATACAGAAAAGAAGATACACCCACCCCTGATGGACAAGAATAAATATTTCCAGTCAAACCAAGCCTTGTTAATTTTGTATTTACAGCATCTTTTAGATGAAGAGCCTCCCACACTACTATTTACATCTACTTGCTGGATTCTGATCAGGGAAATTCTCTTTTGTCAAAGGGTGATTTGGCAGTTCCGCTTTTGAAGTAAAAAGAGCACAGCACAAGTGTAAAATGCTCTTTGTTTAAGAAATGCTCAGCAGCTGAAAGTGCCTCAAAGCACTTTCCTGGACATCTTTCAAAACTTCAGACATGAAGGTTAAGGCATTCTGACATTGCAAAACCAATGCAGAAGAAAATTCATTGGAATATCCAGATTATAGCTACAAAGCATACACAGAGTACCAGGTTGAAAAGCACAAGCTTTGTGCTGCTCAGGTTATCTGCTTTTTAGATATTTCAGGTTTGATTTTCCAGTGGCACAAATATGACAAGGCAGCAGCTAAGACATTTACTTAATTGCTGAGCAGCCTCATGTCTCTTCTGTGATCAAATCAGTCCTAAGCCCCATATGGAAATATCTGCAACCACTCTAGTGTCTCAATGAATTTTAAAGGTTAAAATCCTTTGTATATATAGTAACAACAAAAACAGCAGAAACAAATCTGCATATGCCACTCATTAAAGGGATACATTGGTCTCACCAGACTCTTCTTAATATATCAATGATTTTTCCTTAAAGAAAACATGAAGCACCAGCTTCAGTGAACAAAGTCAGAGTTTTGAACTGGACAGGTACCAATCCACAGAAATGCAAACATTTCCATTTTATTTCATTCAGCATCAGAAAGGGACCAAGGGTAAGCAAGAGAAGTCCCAGAAGGGCAAAGAGGAAAGAGCTTATGTTCTTCCCTGCAACTCCAAAAATATAACTTAAAAGCCCTGTTCTGCCTGGAAAATGGGTTTCTCAGTCCTAGGGTGACAGAAAACAGATTAGCTACAGCTGTTTCTATATTCTCTGCTTTTAAAAACTGTATCAAAATAAAAATTCAGTAATTGCTTCCCTGAAAAACTTGAATGAGAGTAAAACTGACATGCTCCTTACATAAATAAATACAATAAATAAAATTAGAGACCCTCTTGAATGTATTTGGGTTCCCTACAGAAATCATATCCAGCTCCATGCCTAATGGCCATGTCAGGGATGTATAGCTATTGTTCCCTGTAGATTTTCTCCAAGGAGAATGAGGACTTTAAAAAAATCAACACAGTAAAATGTTATCTAATGTAAAAAAGCCACACATTTTTGCTGCCCATTGACGCAGATAGAGTAAGAAATTATACCTAAATTTATTGTTGTGTTCCATTTTAAAAAACTATTAAAACTATATCTAACTCCTATGAAATTATGCATTCATGCCTAATAGTACAGGCCTAGTATCTGATTGTGAGTGAAATTATACAAAGCTTGGCATAAAAAGGTCAACTCTTAGGGCTAATTCTGAAACATTATACCCTTTCACATATTCAGTTTATGATACCTTTGCTCATTTCACTTAGTAGCATTGTCAAATATAGCATTATCCAGCTTGATTTGAAATAAAATATTTGAAAACTGAATCTGTTGTCTAAAAAAGGCAGTTGGAGGAAACATTTTAAGAAATGCTCTATTTAAGCTACTAATGCTTCTGCAGAAGAGAGATTGAAGGCTGTAACCTTGCAATTGTTATAAAAGACAATATAGAATTGGCTTTTGTATTTATGTATTGGATTTTGCAGGTTACAATTAGCCACAAAGATTTTCATATGGTACAATCTGTACTTCCTTTTAACTGCTTTTTGGTATAGTATAATCTGTCAGTTTATGTGTGCACCATATAACTTATATATAAATAGTAGTATAATAAACATATATTACATCTTAGGCCTTAGTATAATATTAAAATAGAGGTTATGTAATGCTAAAATGCTTTTATTTATGTAACTAACTCAGATAGTGGTGTGAAATAGCTATGTTGTTTCTCACATTTGTGGACTATCTTATCTGAGTGATGATAGTGACACAAACCAGGACATCAAGAGAAAATTTACTACTGACTGTCCAGTTACCAGGAAGTGTCAAAACAACAGAATGGAGCCTTGTGAAGAAATAAAATATATTGATTTAATCTACAGGATGGCATGCAGACAAGTTCAAGGTTAAAACCAAGCAAAAGAATTCCCAAAACATGGAAAACCCACAGGAATGTTGAATATGCATAACCCTCATTAATGTGCATTTAACCAATGTAATGAGAAATATATAAGAAAATTGTTTAAAGCTAATAAAGTGTGTTTTTGGCAGATTGCCAAAGTACTCCAGTGCTGAATATCATCCCTTTTATCCCTTATTAAACTTGTATTTAAAAAATTTAAAAAGTGAGCTATGTTTCTCTTACAATAGACAGAATTCTTTGGAAGTCCATTGTGATTCAGAAATAAGATGGCCCATTTAGAAAATGTTATGAAGATTCTGCTAAAAGGCCTTCAGAAATATATTCTTTAGTAGGAGCATGTAATGGCACTACTTTATAGATATATGTCTAACAACACTTAATGAATATTTAGCTTGTTACATCAATTTTGGTTGTTTGTTTTTGGTCATGCTATCTTGGCTTGATACAATTTAAAGAAGAGCACTCTAGAATGAGTTGTCTCCCTCCATGTGTTCAACCAATCCCTTTCCACCAATAAGGATTGAATATGAGTAGATATAAGTGAAATAATAAGTTTACAACAAAAAGGCAGGCAAGAGGAAAAAAAAACAAAAGGTAGATACCAAACTATTAAAAACTCACACCCCAGCCCCACAGGAACAGAGACCTGAAATGTCTGCAATACCCTTCCCAAGACAGCACGGGGCAGGGATAGCCTCAGGCATGTGAGACAAAGGGACAGGATGGTGTCAGATCCCCCTTGGGAAGGCAGGAGCAGTTCCAGCTGTGATGAATGTCCAACAGCTGGCCTGGAGTCAACCTCCTCCCCACAGCAAGGCACAGCAGGGCCAGGCAGCTGAGCTGGAGCCACTTGGTGCCTTCTCTTCTTGGATGGTGACCCAGGTTGGAGCTGGGGATGCTCTGGCACTGTTGGCACCACGCCTCAGCTGTGGGCAGGCACCTGCAGACCTCACCCCAAGGCAGGTCACAACTGCTGACTGCAGACTGAGCCAAAGGAAAAAAACCAAAAAAGCAAAAGCAAACTCAAAAAGGGAAGAAAAAACCTTTGCCTGAGCAAAGACCAAGCAACTTGTGAAGCAAATGCCACATGGCAAAGACCCAGAAGCTTCCTGGGGTCAATAATTTTAAAAATTCCAGTGATAGCATCCCTCACACACACACACAAGGTTCTCATTTGTAGTGTCTTAAACACAGAGCAACAACTTTTGGGTACAGGTAGATATAGAATAAAATAACATCATGAATCACCTCAGGACACATGTATTGAATTAGGAAATAAAAATACAACAAATTATAAGAAATAACTATGGCTCTAAGTTATTATTTTGGAATAATTTTTTCCTTTTGTTTTTCAGATTCCAATTACTTATTACATCTCCTTGTATATTTTTGCTTAAGCTGATAATCTAACTATTGAATTTGAACCTAAACACTCTAATTAAAGAGAAGGAAGGCCAATTTTTATTGTTTATGGTGAAAGGAACTAATGAAACAGAAATGTCTTCCCTAGAAAGGTCAGGAGAGGTAAGAAATGGTCAGAAAACTGAAACTGTTAGAATCAATGTCTGCTACCTTTGGTACAAAGACCTCCTATATCTACACCAAAATGTCAGTCTAAAAGGGGTTTTTTTATCAATTATGAAAATCTGTAAGGTAATTTCCCTTTACTGAGAGAGCATTTTTCCCTTCAAACAGTAAATCCAATATCAAATTTCTCTGCTATTCTGTATATTTATTTCTTCTTAGATTTATTGCTAATACTCTTAGCAAAGATTTTAAGAGAAAATTAACCGTTTAATGGAATAGGAAACAAGCAAGCAAGGAGAATTTCTTCTGGAGCTAAGTCATAAAAAGAATGTGTATGGCTAGTGGGAGTAAGGTCAGGTGATGTGAAAGTTTATATGAAGAAGCAAGGTTTCTGACCAGTTCCACTTGGATTATGGGGGCTTCATCCTGCTCCTCTTCCATCTTTTCTGATTCAGAATGTTGTACTCTGAGGACAACCTTGCCAATAAAGACCAAGGAAATGAAGGCATCACGTATCTCAGCCTTTTCCTCATCCTTTGTCCCTATGGGTCCCCTTGCCTGCAATAAGTGATGGAGACTCTCTTTAACCCTTCTTTTGTTGCTGATGTATTTACAGAAGGTGGTTTTGGCTTTGTTTGATTTTGGTGGTTTGCAGGGTAGTAGCAAAATTAAGTCCTATTTGGACTTTGGTCCTTTTAATTTTCTCACTGCAGAATGTTGTGACATTCCTGTAGTCCTCCTAAGTTATCTACCTCTTCTTCCAATGGTCATAAACTCTCTTTTTTATTCTGGGTTCCAGCCAAAGTTCTCTGTTCAGTCAGTCTTCTTCCCCCATCTCATCTTTTGGCACATGGGCATTGGATGCTCCTGTATTTTTCAGATAAAACATGTCCTGCCCTACTGGACAACTTTGCCCTTCAGGACTGTCTCCCAAGAGAATCTCTCAACCATTTTCCTAAAGAGGTCAAAATCTGTCCTCTGAAAGTCTAAATTGACTTAGACCAATCCCTCACTTACATTTCTGACAATTGAAAACACTATAATTTCCTGATCACTGTGCCCAAGAAGGTCTCCAACAGCCACAACACTAACAAGTCCTTCTCAGTTCATGAATAGCAGGTCAAGCAGAGCATGTGTCCTGGTTGGCTTGTTCACCAGCTGTGTCAGGAAGTTCTCTTCCACATGTACCAAGAATCTTCTAGACTTTACTCTCTGTTGTATTTTATTTCCTTCATACATATGGTAAGTTTACGTCCCCCACAAGAACAAAGGCCAGTGACCATGACACTTCTCTGAGGTGCTTATAGAACATTTTATCTGCCTCTGAATCCTGGCTGACTGGTCTATAATAAAGAGCAGTCATCTTCCTCTTTGGGTTGCCTTAGCTTTGTTGTGAGCTAGTTGAATTTAGAGTGCTTGGCAAATCCATGGCATATAAAACTTATTTTTTGTGAAAACAAACGTTTTATTGGACTAGAAAGAATACAAAGTCATTCAACACCTTGTCCCTCTAGAAAAACCATATTGATACAAATTCACACAGGTAAGTAGCCCATCATATGGAACTGTAAAAGTTAAAGCTCACATACATTCTTATCTGTTATGGATTCTGCTATAACTGGAAAGAAACCCAAAAGATATCTGTTTTCAAATAGAAAATTCTAACATCAAAGGGAAATAATATCTAGTGAAATACAACAACAATTTCTCTATGATACAAAGTTTGATTAGATAATTTGAAAGGAAAGGAAGTTGAGACCTGTGAAAGAGAAGGCAAGTATTAGTAATTAGAAACATGACAAGCTGATTACTTCCTCTGGGACAAAATTCATTTTGTTGCTGGAGGAGCTAGTGGGATTAGTATGGGCCAGATTTGTATGATCCTTTTACCAAGAAGATACCCTGTGTCAGAATCTTTTAAAAAGACATGCCCTCAACTCATTTTGCTATGCCACAAAACCTAGAAGAATACTGTAGGTTTGAATGGGTATTTTTCCATTCTGGTCTAAACTCTGACCTATATTCATTACATCCAGTTACCAACTGCATAATCAATAGAGGTAAAAGTTGAGGCAGCAGAGATTATCAGAATTTTGTGAATCTCATGGGAACAGCTGCATATCCTCAGATGAACAGAAAAAAGGGTGAAGACAATGAAAATAACCGTATCCATTTACCACACTCACTTTACTTGTCAGCAGTAGACGTCTATTCCTGTAGCTGAGAGGAATCACAATTCAGATGCCACTCACAAGCTACCTCTTGCAATCATGATCCACACCAACAAACATTAACATTGCTGGGATTTTCTTCAGACTTACAGTCTATGTGTGGCCTAATTTACAGAGTCATGCATCCTTTTTTCCTCGGAGTGCTATGAAGAATTTTTAATGGTCTTACAGAAATGCAAGTTCCTGAAGATTATAACTGACTAGATGATATTGGTAATGTCACCACAGCAGCACTGCAGGACTTTGACTTCACTTTCAAGAGTGTAGCAAACCCTTTCACAGTGTGACATCTACTGCTTCACAATGCACATTCATACCAATACTGATCTGGATAATTACCTAACTGTGGAGTTAGTGCACATGGTTTCACTTTATATCGACCTTCCCTGTGCTTGCTGTGTGGCTTTTGGCAAGATCTTAAAAGATATGACTCAACCACTTGTCAGCACAATTTTTATGAGCTAAGAATAATTAACTAGGAAGCAAGCTTGTCTCTAAAGTAAAACCTTAATTGATTACTAATTTTTGAAGCATTGTGTTTGAAGTGGAATTAGCAAGAGACAGTTCCATAAGTTTCCCAATCATTAGCAAGCATGTCTGGAAACACTCAAGGGATGTGTGTAACCAGCTATACTTGAATATGTATGAATAATTAAAACAAGTTTGCCTTGCTTCACTAGTGACTAAACTTTCCAACATCTTACTAAAAATTGTGGTTTCTTTTTCATTCTTAATTTAAGATCATCATACATTTATCATAAAATGCCCAAAAGCTAACACCAAATGCAATATTCCTCTGGACTTGCTGCCCCATTAACACAACAAAAATCTAACTTTTCCTATGAGTTCCTTACTTCATGGTCCTGAAGTGACCAAGCAACAGATGTGCTTGGGATTGAGTACATGAATATCTGCTTAGAGCATGGGCCATTTTCAGTATTTGAGGAGAAAAGACACATTTACTTACTATAGAGAGGATTATAGTAAGGTATCTACTACTTGTATCTATTTGCAATGAAGTACAGCAAACCTACTCTCATGCATTTCCTATCTGTTATTACCTGACTAACTTATCTGAGAAAATACTTTTTGGTTAGTGGATGATCTTTACCTTAGAAAGACTAAAAATTTGTGACAGCATATGAAGATCTCTTTCCTGCTTCTCAGAACAACTGGGGTTTTCACTCTGTATTCTCATGTGTTTTGCCCTCTTAATACTAACATTACCTATGAAAAACCTTTTAATTTATTTACACAGCACAAGTCAGCAGAAAAATTCTTTCCTGATAGCATAATTCTGATACAGCTGTCATAGAGCACCAACAAGTTTTAGACTTGGATGAATCTCAAAATCCTTTTCGCATAACTTGCACTAAACAGATCAGTCCATACTTTGCTTACATCTGAACAGAAGATATTTTCCAGGTCTAAGGTTTATTATTATTATTATTATTATTATTGTTATTATTATTATTATTATTAATAATAATAATAATTTCTTACAGAGAGTAAAGAAATTCACAACAGATTTGCCTATTCTTGGATCACTTTCACTTCTTCCAATGTTTCTCTGGCACAAAAATCTTTTGGATGCTCAAAGAAACCTTACGGTGTTTTCAAGCAATATTCTCTGTTCCATGATTCTATGTCAACCACTGTTTGATAGCCAAAAATTCCTCTTTCCACAGAGTATTACCTTCCCTTACAACAAAATCTGGTTTACATTAGTGGTTTTTAAGTCCAGCTTCAGTAAAAATGAATCATCTCTCTTTACTGTTCCTTCCTTTGCCTCATTTTTTGTCATTTGCTTCAAGTCAGGGTCTAATCAAAATATTGTAATGCTCCACTCTTAGTCATTCATTAGAAACAGTTTTCTTACCTGAAAACATCAATAGCTAGTTCTACCACAGATTAATGATTAGGTATGATTACCATACCTTTACAAGAATGGATATATCTGCTTAAAAAATCAAATATGTGAAGATTTATACATTCCCTTTTCTAATATACCCCCGCCTACCAATATGGCTCTAAATCTGATCTATTCATTATCTTGTAAAATTATTTTCACTTTTTCATGAAGGAAAATAGTAATATTCGATACATTTCTATGTGGCATAAATATCTAAAACTATGTAACATGTATGTAAGAAAGGTGAATGCTAATATGGTATTCAACAGAAAACATACAAATGTTTCCATGTTTTTGTTACGTGTAATTTCAACTGATGAAAGTGCAACAGCTTCACTAGGTAGAGAGCTCTTGTATTGCCCTGTTGGGTTTTGGTGGCTTTTAAAATTAAGATGAATTTACGTTTTATTTAAACAAGATTAATATGATTCTCTTTTTTGGGTTTCTTTGGGGATTTTTTGTGGTCTGTTTTGGGTTTTTTTCATAAATAACTCATCCTACACCTATTGTAGTTTCTAGGACTGTATATTTTTAGCTGGAATAGACAAACCAATTTAAATAGATAAAAATTAAGGAACAGTGCATGAGGGAAAAGAAAGACTAAGCACTAGTCCAAACAAGTCCTGCACTTCAAGGTCAAACATTTCTATCCACTTTCTTCTACTATTTTTCTTTATAATTTGGAACATATATAATTAGTTTTGAAACAAGTGAAAGTAAAAGTATATTTGTGATTGTATTATCCACTACCTTCCAGGCACAAAAGACAGACAAAGCTATTACTTTTACATCTCAAATTAATATTGCATGATAAAATAAAGCAAGTCTTTAATTAATTAAATTTATTTTTGCTGGCATACTGTTTTGGAATCACATGATGATGAATGTACCTAATCTCTTGACTTAATATGAAGTCTTCAAGCTGCCTGTCACTACTTAATCTGATTCATTACATTATTACAAATCAACCATTTTCATCATGCTACTAAAATATATCAAAATGAACGGCAGAATATATTAAATACTTTAGGAAAGATGTAACTAATCTTGATACATGGATTTACATTATATAAAAAATGTTATTCTGCTTATAACTTAAAGGTTACTTTGTATTAAGAAAATATTTTATTCTCTTAACTTTTCCTCTTCATCAACCTTACTGATGGGACCTAAAAAATAACCGTTTATTTTAATACCTAATATAATTTAAAATTAATTCAAAGAAAGAGTTTTACAATTTCCTAATTATTGGCGTTATAACACATTATTACTTGTATCAGAAACTTCATATTTTATATTGTGTGAGTTTTGTGATATTTTATGAGAAGATACACAGACAAATGATGAATTGAGAGTTCAATACTCACTTTCTTGCCAAATGCCTCAACCTGGTCAGATATTAATCAAATCCCTCCAAACATCAAGTACTACTTTTTTTTTTTTTTTTTTTTTTTTTGGCTACTTCTATTACTTCCTGTTCCTATAGACCTGCAACTCATTTTCTTTCCAACAGCATTTATGAGGCAAAATGAGAATATCTAATTAGTACTGAACTAAACTCTTGCTCTAGGCTTGTATTGTGGTACCTGAAACATTTGGAATAGTGAATAAGATTAAGACTAAGACTAGGACTAAGACTAAGAATAAGAATAAGAATAAGAATAAGAATAAGAATAAGAATAAGAATAAGAATAAGAATAAGAAACAAATCAAAAATCCCAAAGAAGAAAAAACTACCCAAAACAAACAAAACCACAGAAAAATCCACAAGTTTAAGTCCTCACCTATAGCTGTTGAATGGAAAAATTGTTCTTGCTTCTCTCCATAGAAAAATGCTGGTTGTCTTTAAGAAGAAGTTGGAAAAAGATACAGGAATAACAATCTTCATTTTAGCAAAAGCCAACTCAAAATAAAGTGGTTTGAAAAGCTGACAGTTTCTTGAGATTTGTTTCTGATCACCCTGCTCATACAATATGTGGAGCAAACAAGTACATAAGCCATAGATTTAAGCAGAAAGATATCAGAATTTTTTAATACCAACCCAAGCATTGCAATGTCCATATACTTTTCCTGCTAAGAAAACTGGATAACAGTTCCATAACTTAAGGGCATCATAGGGATAGAAACTTCAAGGAGTGAAGGGTGCTTTAGTTCTGAGATAACATGGCCCACCAAGTATCTAAAACGTCCAGCTAATGAATATCATTCATTTCAATTTTATCTGTTTCAATCACTTTCTTATTGCCCTTTCACATGTTTTAATATGTAGGACAATTCAAGTGCATTCTAACTTCAATGTTCTAGCTTTCAGATTATAAATTATTTTATTCTGGTTTTTTTTTTTTTTTTTTTTTTAAATAAGTACTTGTGTAAGAAAGAAAGCCTCTAATATAATAAAGTACTATGTGTGAGTAACCAGTAACTGTATACAAGTGCAAGACTTCCCTACCATTGTAATGCACTCAGAGTAAAAAAAAAAAATTAGCTTTGTGTTTATTTTACTGCTTGATAGAGAAGAAAAACCCCAGTTGATTAATTTAATTATAATAGTGCTATATATTAGTTACCACAAAGCAGTAACTAATAGTTATTGCAGCATTTTAGAAAAGATATTTGATTCTATATAGACCTGAAAGAAAGCATTCTGCTGAATATATATTGATAATGTACATTATACTTTTACAGTATAGGGGGCTTAGTGTAGGGACTCCCTGAACAGGGATGTGATATTTGATTATTTAGATCTTATAAAGTTCTATGGGTGTAAAATTAAGAGCAGTAAATAATTCTTTTTTCTTTATGGTTATTCTGAAATAGCTGTATTTTAAATTTAATCAATGTCACAAAAAAAAAAAGATGTTAGAGCATAAATCCTACATTAAGATCAGTCTATGTAATTGCTGTGTTTCAATTTGAAGTCTGTGGCCTTCTCAAAATTCAATACAGAAACACAGTTACAGTCAAAGGCTAGACATGTGATTTTGGAATATCAAAAATATTATTACATATAGGATATTTTCCCATTTACACCAGCTATTAAAAAAATAAAGAAACAAAGAAACAAGAAAGAAAGAAAATAGGAACTCATGAACTGATTCTTACAGAAAATATGGCAGCCTTAGGCCAGTAAAGTTGTTTTAGAATACATGCAGGGGTAAAAACCAACTGAAAATACAGAAATATATCTTTATTAAAAAAATTATTAAATTCCTAATAAATAGATTGACATAAATACCTAACAGATATTGAGCTCCTTCATATTTGTTTCCCTACAGTAATAATTTAATAATATTGGCATGCTCTGAAAAGGCTGTCTTGGCAAGAAATCATTAATTGCTGCATAATAAATATTTTTCACATAGTGTTTATTCTTATAAAAACGACTGAGTTGAGCTTAATCCCACCTTTAATAATATTTTTCATGTGATGAACTTGCTGTGACTAACAGCTCTCTCTTCGTGTGAAATCCAAAAATGTGACTTTTAATAAAACCTGATTCCCCTGAAGGTATCAATGTAAATTGAACAAATGGTAAAGTGAATTTCAAGAAACTCTTTGAGGTTGTCAGCCTCTTCCTTCCCTTCCCCTCAACTCTTCCCTCTCCTTATGCAAACACACATACTTTGTCAGTATGAAAGGACTCCACTTGAACACAAAAGATGCAGGATGCACAGTTCACCTGTAGGAAACCTAGTGATTAATGACAATCCAGTCAAAGACAGATACAAAAGTTTCTATTTCAAGTTTCCCAGATGTCAAGTCTGCCAAGTATTGTTTTCCACATAACTCAAGATAGATGAAAATCCAATTTCTGCCCTGGAAAACAGTGTGGCTGATACTTCCTGAACTACCTTGTTTTCCAGGTAGTACAAGAAAGGAAAGATCCTTTCACTGGTCTCAAACAGAAATATAGTTTAGTTTCCTTTTCTGCCATAAATCATAGAAAAAATAAAAAATTTAAACAATTTTGCCAATCACTCATCTATCCTTAATCTGTCCATCTCTTTGTCCAATCAAATATTCAATATAATATTTTTGAATTTCAAATCTTTCTTTTCATTATTTTATCAATACAGACATGAAAGGAATGTTATACAAAGGAAAAAGCATCCTTTTCCTGAAATATTTCAGAATTCAAGAATGAGAGGCCTACTGCTTAGAGCTAGGTAGTTACAGCTCGATATACTGTTCACTTTAATACAAACCCCCAAAGATTCCAATATTTGATAATAAAATATTGTTATGTTTCAATTACAAAGCCAGTTTAATTTATAGCTCATTTTATTTAAAATTCTACTTTTCTTAAGATACTGCTCCTAAATGTAAAACTTGGCTTTTCTCTGTAACTCAGCTACAAGAAGCCTTGTCAGTACCCAATATATCCCTTAGCCTTTGTCCAAAACATGCAATTTTTTTGACAGGGCAAAGAGGCAGCATAATATTTGTCTGATTGCCAGTTGGCACACGTGAGCCAACTGTGCTTCTTGGAATCATAAAGCCTGATGAAAATCACCCATTTAAATTTCATCTGCTTTTCAGTCAGGGAACTTGGAGAGGGTCTCTCCTTTAACAGCTGCTGTGCCTATGAGCTCATTCTCCTCCCCAGCTGACAGAAGCTGACCAGTGGTCTCAGTGGTTACTGAGGGGATGAAAGAGAGCTACCAAAGAACAATATCCTGAATCTTTCTTCTGCCATGTGCTGGACCAAGCAACTGGGCAGAAATGACATTGGAAGTGTGGGAAATGACAAAAACATGGCATCAAACTCCCATTCCTTTCACGTTTTAATGCAGGATGGAGAACAAAAAGCCAATCTATTAGAACTCTAAAACAGTAGATAAAGTTATCCCCCAGTCAGGGTCTTTAAATGCAGGATACAGCTGTCTGTCTGAAAGCTTTTATGTCTATTTGGCCCTAAATACCAGCTGCAAGTGCATATCCAGCCAGAACAGGTAGGAACTAATGAAGATAACACACTGTAACATTAAAAAGCACTTCATTTTTTTCTGTACAAGCTGAATTTTGAGCTTGGGCTTAAAATACCTCCCACTTACTTAGAAATAAAATAATATTGACATTTTATACATGAATGTATACTTTGAAAGAAGGAGTGGTGGTGTCAATTTGGGAAATCCTTATGATTTTGCAGATATGAACTGAGTACCTCTGAACTCCTTTTGATTCCTATTCCAGTAAAATCACAGGATACAAAGCTATCACAGGAAGGGGTTAATGGGACTTTCTGGGAGTCAGGCCAATTCTGACAGGTCACTGAATGTGTCAGCAGATGTTTACATCATCCAAGCTTAATCAGAGGAAATAAGGAATTAGGGTTTATCAGCATCATCATAGCTCAATTGAGCTGCACAGTCCATAAATAAAGGGATTTGTGAATAGGTATGTGATTTGTAAAGCACTATAATCATTAAAACAGCTTTTGGTGTAAAATAAGGACTTTTCTAAAGAATTAAATAATCTACAATTTACACTTCATGCATGAAATTGGAAGGAAGAAAATGAGTCAGAAACGCTGGGCATATCAAATGACTTAATTTTTAAATTTTAATATTCCAGCTGAGGATAAAGTCTCTCTTTTAGCCAAGTCCTCAATGTTTTAGTGATGTAAGGAAATGCATTTATCATTTCTTTCAAAGGTAGCTGTTGTCTCACTGCTTCTGATTTCAGAATGCATCTCACTAGCTGACAACTCACACAGTGAATTTTTATCCTTTCAATTAAAAGCAAAAAGTTAGAACAAGGAAAAAGAAGTTGCAAAAGAAGGAGAAAATTATTCCAAACTGTATTCTTTATGACCTTTAAAGAGACATCATGTTATAAACAAGATTGTATATATAGTTTCACAATGGAATGTAAGCCAAATGTCAACTAACTGTAGGAAAGTGAAAATTTAATTCTAAAGACAGAACATTTGAGCCAAAGATTGAGTAACTAATTGAAAGGAGATTTGATATAAAGGCCAAATTATCTAGCCTTCAACAGGAAAATTTACAAGGTCAGATTACAAAGCTGATAAGTGAAAGGTATCTGGGATGAAAAAAAAGAACTGCTTTTGAAAACAGGATAGAATTTTGACTGAATAAACTGAAGGCTATAAAAAAGATTAGTACTGGAGGCAAAAATGTGAACATAAACTGGACTCCTTAGTGCTGGGAAAAAACATGACATATGACAATGCCTCTTGAAAGATTGGCCAGAATAAGAGGGAAAAGACTGAACACAAAACTAGATGTCATTATCCAAGTGGAAATTACCCAGAAATAAAGAAACTTGGCTATAGCACTTATAGAAACATATAGGAAGCGATCATCCTGCACAAGAGAAAACAAATTCTGTTCTGAATAGACAAAATATATCTAAGGAACAGAAGAAACTTGAGCTCTGGCACGACACTCAAACTTATGGCTATCAAGTGACAGTGGAAAATTAAATGCCATAACCTTCCCCAAACCTGGAAGCAGTTATCTAAACAAAATTTTATGAGTACTAAATAAAGTTGAGGTTTATCACATATGTTTATATAACTACATGTTCACACACTGATGAAAATTGTAGGGATTTTCCCTCAAAGGTGTTGGTAATAACCTTAATATAGTGTTCAGTACCACTACTCAAATCCTGTCCCACTGAAAGATCCTCTCCCATGATTTTAGCTTATTTGTCTGTGTTGATTCCATGCCATCTTTACAATTTGCCAATCAGAAACAGGTTCTGCTATTCCTTATGACTTTCTATTATCATCCTTCAAAATTACAAATGCAGAGTACCACCATCAGAAAAAAACTAAGAGCAGTTATTTTCATAAATAAGGTCTAAAAACATGTACTCCTGCAGGGGGAAAAAAACCCCTCTGAAGTAAGTCAGTTACACAAACCAAACAGATGAGAATCAATGTGAGTCAGTAAGGAAAATTATACCCCAAAAGAACAACAATATGGAGTCATTTAGCAAACAGTAGGTTTATTTGCCAGGAAAAAAAAATGCATTCAGAGTCTGGAAATAGCAGGATGCTGAAAACTGAGAGGACCACAAAGGTAATAGTGATTGGCCCTCCAAGTCAGGTGTTTGTAGGTTCTAGAGCAGTCATAATTTTGAGCCCAAATAAAAGGCAGAAAATGAAAAATAGTTTTGCAAGAATTCCACTCCAATTTAAAAATTTAATATAGATTGTTCACCAACTCCCCTGTAGCCTTTGATAACTACATTTCCAGTTGTTAAATCTTATAAACCAGCTTTAAGATCCCTTATTAGAAATCCATGAAATAATTAGGAGTTAATTCTTAAATTAAAACAAATATTTCTCAAATAAGTTTAAGAAACTTATACTAAAATTCTTTATTCAGAATCAGGTTTTCAATGATCTAGCAAGGTTCACAGTGAGACTGCTTCTGATGTGAAACTCTGTTGGGTACAAAGATTACTTCTATAAACACAGTATAGACAACCACAAACATTAAACAATCTCTAAATACACAATGCTGTGCATTATAATTAGAATGCTACAGCAGTACTGGTACTCTTTATGATCCATACAACTTAGATAACAGGCAACAATCAGTATTCAATCTTTTATTCAATCAATTCAGGCTCTTCCAAGTTAAAAAAAATTTGCAGCATAACATGAGCTGATATACAGACTTGAGGCCAGACTTCCCAATATATTTAGGCTCCAATGGAATACCCAGTGGAATTTAAATATCACATCATGTATCAAGTTTTATGATAACATAACCATCATCGTGGTTAAATCTACCTTTGCAAACATAGTTTGTGGGTTGGGGGTCTTTTTAAGCTAGTCTAAAAGCAGCACAGGAGAAAAAGAGATACTTCCTATCTACATTGTCCATTGTTTCTTAGCACTTACCACATATTGCTGAGCAGAAGAAAAATAGCTTTCAGTAGTTAAGTACTTATTAAAAGTGCTGCAACAAAAAAGAAGAAAGAAGGGATCCCTAAAGATTCATAGAAACAAGCATCTTTCAGAAAATACTGCTTGTTTATTCATTATTCTAATAATTAATATTCCCATAGGTGAAAATTGTGTTACTGCATCAAAAATAAGCTTATTTCATTCTCAGCATACTAGAATGGAAGAGTATTCTCAATGCATTTGATGCAAGCTAAAATCTGCACTTAAGAAGACTACTTAGGAGGAAAAAGATTAAATATCATTCAAAACTATAAACCTCCTATGGTTCCATTCTGTTGTTCTTAGAATTACTTCTAAATTTATCATCCCTTGACATCTATTAAACAGATCAATTAGTTTTTCATCTTGATAATAGCCTATTAAGTTATAAACAACAAGATGGACTGACCTCTCAAACTCTTAGAATAATTTTGCAAATCTTTATTGATATAATTTTTAAAAGCCCACTTGTAGGAGAGTTGAGAGACAACTATTTCACAATAGAACAGGCTATACCTAAATAATATAAAATCAGTATAAATATTTATTTTACTATTTAATATTGATACCATGATGATACTGATACATCAAATGGTCATGATGCTATCTAAAGACACTTTGACAGGCTGGAGGAAAGGTCTAACAGGAATTTCAAGTTCAACAAGTGGACGTGAAAAGTCCTTCAACCTGGAAAGAAACAACTAAAAGCTTCTTGGTGGAAAAGAACCTGAGGATGCTGGTAGACATAGAATCACAGAATCATTTAGGCTGGAAAAAGACCTCTAATTTCATTGAGTCTGACCACTACTTAGCACCACCTTGTTCACCATTAAACCACATCCCCAGGTGCCACATCCACATAAAACAGAGCACAAAGCAGCAACGTATCTTTAGAGCAAAGAAGGCTAATTGGCACCTTGCTCCACTTCAGGCAGGGAATTGCCTGCAGCTTGAGGGAGGCTGTTCTCATCTGTTCACACTGCTGATGCCAACCCTGAAGTACTGTGCTCCATTCTGAGCTGCCCATGACAAGAGAAACGTGGATGTACTGGAGACGGTCAAGTGAAGGTGCATGAGGATGACTACAGGACTGGAGCATCTTTCCTATGAAGAAAGGCTGAGAGAACTTGAACTGTACAGTTTAAAGGACACACAGAGGGGTCTTATCAAGATTCCTGAAGGAAGGATGCAAAAAGGACAGAGTCAGACTCTTTTACATGGTGTCCAGTGACAGGACCAACAGAAACACACACACAGGAGTTTCCCTCTGAATATGAGGAAACACTTTTATACTGAGAGAGTGAATGAACACTGGCACTGGAAATCTTCAAAAATCATCTGAACATGGCTCAAATTTCTCTAAACTGATTCTAGAAAGTGGAACAATATCTATATGTTAAGTCAATATTATGCCTCCACTGCAGTAGAATTCATGAAGAGTTTGAAGAGAACATTACTTTTACTGCATTAATGAACCTTTGAACTTCTATTTCTTCAACTAATATAAATTAATCCAGCAAATAGATTACCTTAGTCATTGCAGTGTCAGTGATTTCATTGGTTTCAGACATATAATTCAAAAAGAAAAGAATTCCTGAGTACAGACTTAATATGTTTTTCCTTCCAAAATTTTCTAAAATCTACCTGTTAATTTTTTCATCTTTTTTACATCTGCTTATGGATCTGATTATAGGATATCAAGGGGATTATTTCAAAGCAGTTTGGCATCTTTTCCATTTATGATGGCGACTGATTGAGATGGCATATTTTGATGATATTTTGAATATTTTAGTTTGTTGGAATTGCGTTTTGTCAAGAACTAAAGTAACTCAATATATGATTTATGCTATTTTCAGTTATTTTGACACAAAACTTCAGATATAGATAGTTCATAGGGCAACAATATTAGAATATTGAGAACATTTGTTCTCAAAAGTCCCAAAAATGGTCAAATAAAAACAAGCAGTGTGAAACCAATGAACCAGGTCTCAGGTATGTCCTCCCCTTCCACCATGCATGCATCCTTCTCTCTTTTTTCTGTCTCTGATAGGCAGTGTGGTTTGTCCTTTAAGAACACTAGGTGGATATTACAGGAAGAACTGGCTGAATCTTCTATAATTAATATAGTCCAGAGATTGGGGAGAAGAGGCATTTGTGATTGACTTTGGAAAAGTTGCTGGAGGCTGGGTCAACTGGGCAAACTGGTATCCCAATGCTGCAAGCTGCTTGCAAGGGATTCCTGCAGAGTATATCCCACCCAAGAATAATGAATACTCACTTTTGGACAAGGGAGTCCAAAAAGTGCTAAGATTCAAACAAACATAGAGACAAAATCCTGCAATACTTCCATAGGTGCTTTGCAGCTTTGTAATTGGGAATTCTGCATCACCAAAGACTGTAAACCTGTAGTTTTCTAGATCAACCTGTCTATATTATAACTCTTCAGACATACACTGTTGACTAAATCTGAAACTAGATGAACCAAGCTGCACCTAGACCTCTTTGAGAAGTTTTAAAAAGCAATGGGTCTCACTGAAGGTTGTGATTCAACAGGAGGGAGCCCAATCTGGTTATACTATAATCCATCATAAGAGACTGTGACAGCTACAGCTGCTCTGTAGCTGTACAGATAATTTGGAATAACAGACAATGACTGCACCAGCCCAGTTTGTTCGATAACAGAAATAAACAACACCCCAGGTGTGAATGTGATTGGCTGAATTCAAACTCAGACTGGGGACCACAGCCAATCCTGTTGAACCACGAATGCACCCGTACCATTGGCCAGTGAGCTGGGCGGAGTTAAAACCCTTAACCAATCACATTTGTCAGCGTGGGGAATTCAAAGCCCTGTAAAAGGGAGCGCATCAATAAACCTCGGCTGGTGCTGCATGAACTTGGGGTGTCTTTGTCACATTCCTGTCTCCAACGTCAGTGGCAATAGATCATAGAGTTCTCACTTATATATTGCATTGGCAGTATTTAGATACTGTATTAAGACTAAATCTAGTCATAATCATACACATAATCACCGTATTCTACTTCTCACACCTGGCAAATCTTCTTTCAACTACTCTGCTGAGGATCACAGCAAGATAACAGAACGGCAAGGATGTGTTAGTGTCATCAAAGTGAACAGTCACAGCAAGACAACAAACACCAGAATGACAATGTGCCCCTTTTTGCATCTAATGGTGTTGAAGGTACAAAGGTGAATCAGCTCTGCCTGATTATTTGCTCCTGCGCACCAAGCTCACACCTGGTCCCCTGCTGAGGGACAGCAGACACAGGCTGGTTGTATCAAAAGGGATATGGTTCAATCAGAAAAACTATTCAGATAAGTTAAGCAAAATGAAAGCAAAAATTAAAGTGTACATAAAACCCTGTAACACTTTCTTAAGGTGTGAGTTCTTATAAGTGATTTATCTTCCTTCATCACTAATCCAAGTTATGCTGAAACCTGAAAATATGTTGCATAATACACTGAGAATATCACCTAATTTTGACACAATTAAGAGCATAATACTAAGAAACACTTTCCCGTTCTTTTAGCTCAATCTCAACCCTTTTGTAATTATTCCCCTACAGAATTTCCTTCATAATCTTACTCAGCTGCATTTTGAAAGTAATCACTCCAATTAGGAGTTAACTGAATTGTTTTACATGGAGGTTAGAACTTCCTTTTTTTTTTTACTTCACTGCATTAGTAATCAGTTTGTTTATTTCTTCTTCTGCTAATAATATAATTTAGTTTAAATACCTCTCTTTTAGTGTATGCCCCACTTAAGTTTTTTCTAATCCTCACAAACTGGGGTAATTATTTTTTCTTAGTTGTTCCTGTCATGAATAATTATAGTGTGGCCTGGGGGACAAGGAGAGTGTAGTACCACAATTCCTTCTGAAACCAAGCCTACAGCAGATACACTTACTGCTATTTTCTATTTTGAAAACAGTTTTACCATATCCTATTTAAACTCATTTCCTTTACAACAGTCTTCAAAGTTATTCACATTTGTTCCTTGTACTGACAGCTAACTTATTTGGGATGTGTGCATTTTTAAATGCCAAGGTCATTAACAAAACTGTGAAGCAAAAATGTTTGCAAAACTCTTTTTTTAGGTTCACCATTTGTAATCTCATGCCAGACAAGTCAGCATCTGACATGTAACACTGTTAACCTCTGCCAGCATAGGATCTTTGTTAACTTTTCATTATTCCTCATCCTCCATGATAGTTTCAGGTGTGCTGCTGAATGCCAGATGCATCACAAAAGTGCTAGAGCAGTCTCATTTTAATTCTTTTATTCCCCCTTGATTTTTGTCTATAGATGATGAGATATTTTGAATGAAGCAAGTTTGTTCACCACATATGTAGTGACTTGTAAGAGTTAAACTTGTCCTGAATTTTGTTTTCTTTGTTCTTTTCTTCGTGTTCTTTTGTTTTCTTTTGTTTTCCATGCTTCCTTCATAATTGTTCAAAAATTTGCCTCCTATTGAGATTATGATATGGTTTCCAAGTAATATTGTTTCCTTCCATTCTCCATCTTCAATACAAGTACTGGATTTGTAATTGGCTGTGCATTTGAATCACTTTAAATGCAACTGCTGCCCTTCATTCAGCAAAAACATTATTCATGACAGAATGTTTTTGCAAGTTGAGGGTTTTTTTTTTTCATATGGCAATTTTCAAATGTCATTATGAGACTGCTAACTACAAAGAATAGGCTAAAGTTCCATTTTGGTATGACCAATATTTCTTAGAGCTCAAGGTACTGAAGCACCAAACATACTTTGCTATTTGGAAAAAAACATGTGGTACTTAAAAGGACAAAAGTTTAATATTTCCCTGAAGCTACTGAAAACTTACTATCAGTTCCTATGTGTGTGCAGTCTTTCAATATGCAAAGTGAGTGACTGCTCTTCCAAACCTAAATCAGTTACCTTTGCTGAGACATTGTGAAAAATACGAAGTTATAGAAGGAAGATTCACATAAAAGTTTCTTCACAACCAATTGCTAATGGATGACCTACCTCACAAGAATTAATCTGCTCAGAGAAAACTCACAACCATTTGTCCACTGACACAATCTCCTACTGAAAAAAAAAAAAAAAAGAAAAAAGAAAAAAACATCCGAGCCCTCCTCTTACCTGAAGATACACTACATCTTGCTATGATAAATGCTAAAAGATGAAGATAAATATCATAGAATCATAGAAGAGTTTTGGCTGTAAAGGACCTTAAAGATCATTTTATGCCAATCCCCCAGGGCCCCATCCAAGCTGGCACTGAACACTTCCAGGGATGGGGCATGCACAATTTATTTGGGCAATTCCTGTCAGTGGCTCATCTCCTTCAGGTATCTTATATCATACTTAGAATGATCAACTATGTAATAATGCATGTATACCGTGGAAAAGAGCTAACTGGGTGATGTAAAATACTGTTTTGTCCACATAAAAAGGAGTCACATCTGCATTGTCATAATTTTCATTCCCTTGACTAACACTGTTCAGACAATCCACAGCCTTGCTTGGTCCTACTGACATACAAATTTCTATAAGCTTATTTGTAAAGTTCAAAATAGTGGAAATAGCACTTCCTGTGATGTTTCAGCAATTTTCCTATAATATCAAAAAATTGCTAAGACACAGAAAAAAATTTCAGTCGTGTAGAAAATACATAGTGAAATAATTTTTTCAGTAAGTGTTATGTGAACTTATTGCAAGAAATATTTATTTTCTCCTACTTCATTGGCCACAAATATGCCATGTAAATGTCATGCAAATGCGCTACAAAATGTGATTTCTATCATTTTACTCATTATTAATGACAGAGATTATTAACAAATAATGAGTGACATGAGTCAGAATTACATGCAGAAACTTCTAGTTGTGCATTTTTCATTTGTGACATTGAAGCTGTTTGAATCAACCCAAATATTCTTCATGGAATGAACTCAAAAATTCAATATTTAGAAATTTAATATTTCAGAGCAAACTTTTGGCTCTGATGTAATTCACTTTAGGTTTCTGTGACCATTGCTGAAGGCATATAGATATATTCATATCCAGAAATGTGTGTTTCTAGATACGGATATAGACAATATAGATATATCCATATCCACACACACACACACACACGGATGGATAGATTGATGGATGGATGGATAGATAGATAGATAGATAGATGATAGATAGATAGATAGATAGATAGATAGATGATATAGATTTCTTTTGAGTAGAAAAAGAAGGTAAAATACACAAAGCCATCAGGTAAATTACTCTATTAATCCCTTTATTTTCTTCCTTAGCATTTCTCTTCTCTCCAGGTAAAGATTTTTATGTATTTCTGATTTATGCTTTTCTATTTACGGGCAATACAGTTACATTATGTAAAACTTCTTCATGTATATGGGCTTAAAAATGGCAGTAAGATATCTCTACTCCATATTTATGGTCAATTTATAAATCACAATTCGATCTACACTGGATTTTAGCAGTACAAAAATAGCTATACTGGATTTCAGTCTCATTTGAGAGTAATGAATATGTAACTCAGAAAAAAAATAGTTTTAATAGTTTTATTTTGTACATTGAACTGACATTTCTAACCTGGGTTGACACCTAACACTCAAGTATGTGTTTTGTTGAAAATAAGGCAGCAAGGAAATATTCACAAATGAACATGCACAGAGATACAGGTTTTATTCTTTAAGCATCATCATTTTATGTGCCTACATTTAATGCAGTTTGTCTGTGGCTGTCATTCTGGTTAGACTAAATTCTTGCAGTAGCCAGTCTGTGTCCTCTTTGAATGTAGAGGAGGCAAGTGGGCTCCTCAGCACTTTGCTGCCATCATGTGCCTGGATACATAAATAAAATTAGGGGAAATTACGATGTTAACAAAAGATGACGTTAATAACTTACCAACGAGCCAAACAACTGTACAGCAAGACCGAGATTTTTTTAGAAGTGTGACATTTAGTCACTGCTGTTCTCTAAAAATATCCACAACAAATGTCATAGAATCATAGAAGGCTTGAAAATAGTATCAAGACCAATGTTTGATTTAATATACTACCATGCCCACTAAACCATTTTGCCAAAAGCCACATCATGGCTCACACCTTCTCTCTTTCAGGTTCTCTAAGACACCAATGTTTATTTAAACTGTGCCTGGTAACATTTATCACCCCTTCAACTAGCAAAAACATCTGACTTGGAAGCCCAGAAGAAAAAGTTCAACCTGTCTACAGAAGTAATTGCTGTGATCAAAATCAGCTGTTCTCAGGAACACCAGGTTTTAGAGTAATCCTGATGAACTTCAAGTCAATTAAAAGTTTATAAGTAGAAGTATGGAACTGAGTCTTACTTAGTCTTACTAATAGTAACCATGGTCTACCATGCAACACAGTTGAAGTGAACGAACCTCACCTAAATTTCTGTGCCTATAAAAACTCTGGCCAGAATTTCCTCCAGGAGAGGAAAAAACCTACTTATGTTTAAAAAAAAAAATTACTTATCTTTAAAAGAATCTACTTATACTTAAAAGAAAAAATATAAAACATTTTAAACTATGCTTTAAGAGAAATTAATTTATGTCGTGGTGTCTGGTGGCAAGTCAGTCCATTCAAAGCTGGAGGGAGATGCCCAAAACCTGGAGGATAGCTGAGATACTTTGATGTTTACAAAGGAAAATTATCTGGAGAAGGTATGAGAAAACTAGCCTGTGTAGAAAGAGTTTGGGTGTCAATTGCAGTCACAATTATGATGTCATTTTCTTAATATCTATTACTATAGTAGCAATCCTTTCCCATAATTGTTATCTCCCTTGTGGTACATGGCATAGTGTTCTCATTTAACAATCTACAAGGCCACTAGCAAGAGATGATTGCATTTAACCCTCTGCATCTTTTTCAGAAAATGAGAAATTTCATATGCCAAACTCTGGAAAGAATTACAGTCATCCAATGTCCTGAGAAGCAATGGACTCACAGGGACCTCTGAAGTCCAGCTCCTGCCTCTGCAAGGGCAGCTTCAAGAATCACACCATGTTCCTGACACCATTGTAGGTGAGCCTCTCGAGCTCTGTCAGGCTTGTTGCTGTGACCACTTCCCCAAGGAGTCTGTTCCAGCATCCAACCACTGAAGAACCATTCTCTAATATCCAGCTTAAGCCTTCCCTGACACAGCTTCAGGCCATTCCCTCGGCCCATGTCACTGGTCACCACAGAGCAGAGATCAGTGCCTGCCCCTCTGCTCTTCCTCATGAGGAAGCTGTAGAATGCTATGAGGTCTCCCCTCATCCAAGTGACCTCAGCTGCTCCTCCTTTGACATCCCCCCAAGGCTTTTCACCATCTTCACAAGCCTCCTTTGGACACTCTAATAGTTTAATATCTGCCTTATACTGTGGTGCCCAAATCTGCACACAGGACTCGAGGTGAGGCTGCACCAGTGCAGAGCAGAGCAGGACAATCCCCTCCCTTCACCAGGGGGTGATGCTGTGCCTGATGCCCCCAGGACATCCCAGACCTCCTGGCTGCCAGGGCACTGCTCATATTCCCCTTGCCATCCACCAGGATGCCTTCCACGGTGCTGCTTTCCACCCTCTTGTTCCCCAGTCTGTACACACAGCCCAGTATCCTTCTGGGCTGGTCCATGTGTGAGACACAACATGGAAAGCTTTACTGAAATCCAAAAAGATTGCATCACCTGGCTCCCCTTGATCAGATAAGGTCATTACTTTGTCATAAAAGGAAATTAAGTTTGACAAGCAGGACTTCCTGCTCATGAAGCCATGCTGGCTGTGATCAATGACTAATTTTTCAGTACCTCCCAGTATAATCTTCTCCATAGTTTTACCAGTCACTTAAACATAGACTAACAGGCCTGCAGTTGCCAGGGTCATCCTTCTTGTCCTTCTTGAAAATTGGGACAATATTGGCCAGCTTCCAGTCAACTGGAATCTCTCCAGATTCCTAAGAATGTTCAAAAATCTTTGAGATGTCCCACTGATGGACCCTAGAACTTTCAAAAGGACTCCCACTTCAGCCTTGGAGACTTGTTGGTCTGATGAGTCTGCCTGTTCCTTTTGGTATTCTTCTTTGCTAGAGGAAGGATCAAGGAAAACAATATCTGGGCTTCTGATCTTTAAACATTCTTGAAATCTTTGATTTTCCTTGGACTTCTTTTTGTTTTTGCATCACTGCCGACTTGAACAGCCAATATGGATCAGAGGGCCCTGTTAAACTGCAGAATTTTACAGTAATGTTCCTTATCCCAAGTCCTGGGAGACAACAGACTTCCCTGGGAGCTGGGTCCAGTCTCAATGTCAGGTTCTCCATTCCCCTCAGAAGGGGATCACCTTTGACAACAGCCCTTCTTTTCCTCGTAACAGAGGAGGTCATGATGATGGGGTAGGTGGTGTTGCCCTACGTGGTCCCTTTATCCCAGAAGGATTTTCACCCACTTCATCAGTAGAGTGTCCTTCTGGTTCCAGAGCCCCATACATTTTGTCAAAGGTGCCAGTCCTTCTTGTCACTATCAGTTTTTCAGGAGGAGAAGCCTTCTTCCTACCTGGGCAGTGACCAGCTTCCAGCTTTCGGGTTCAACAGATCCTTGAGTAACTACTCGAGTTCCAAATCCTCCTGCATCTCCTTTACAGGGGAGGTTTGAGACTCCTGAGACTCTAGCACTTTGAGAATAACCTATCAAACTCTTATTTTCTCAGCTACTGCACAGCCTGTTCACTTCCTCCAGTAGTTTCTTCGCCCCGCTCAATGCAATCCCCCGCTCCACTGCAGAATCCCTGGAAGATTATTTTGGCAGGTTTATGGCTGCTACTTTGGTGAGGCTTGTGTCAAAGATGACTTTGTTCTTGAACACCATTTTGGTCTTATTATGGAAGTATTTCACTAGTGTCCCATTTAAGTATTCATTTACTGTATGTTTGGATTGTTTTTAATTGCATACAAATAAGATATATGCCATCAGATTAAATATTTTGCAATTACTCAATTTCATAAAAAAAACATTGCAATCTTCAGTATTTCCTCTGAAACACAGATTGAATACAATCTTCAGTATTTCCTCACTCAATAGTAATTTCAGTACTATTACAGATGGAAACCAAAATGGAAACATTTAATCCACAAGTACATTTTTATTATGAACCAAATAATTACTCTATTCTCACAGCTTCTATTTAAAAAGTACTCTGATGAGAACCTATTTTATTTACCTAAAGTCAAGAGCTATAAGTATCCTTATTAAAAAAATAATGTTTTCCAGAGTTTCTAAACTCATAGTAGCTATCAATAGGCTTTTAAATATCAAAATCCTAACTGCATAATAGAACTTTGACAGAGGAAGATAAATTAGTTCCTGGAATCATAGATTACATTTTTTACATTTTACATTTTTTTAACCAACCTTAGTTTAAAAGAACTCAGCTTTTGTGGTGAGATCCAAGCTTAAAGCCCTGCTATGCAGAACTGGTTCCTGACATCTATTCACAAATCAAGAAATTTCCAGAAGAATAGAGTAGCTTTACTGAAAGTGCATTGTTTGTCTAAATCTTACAAGAGAATCTTTTCCATGTCCTCTAACTCTAAAATAAGGGGAGGGGTAAAGGACACCTATGCCAAACAATATGCAACAACCTCAAGTGTAACAAGCTCCATGTCAGAATTGTAATGTATAACATTAGCCTTCACTAAAGACATCAAAAGCAATAAGCCCTTGCTTTAAATAAATAAATTATACATTATAGAACAACAACATATTAATCTCAAAAAAAAAACCTAATTGGTTTTGCTGTCCAAAAGGCTAAATGTTACACGTAAGGTCTGATATAGGCAATCCATGTTAATTTAAGAGATGCTTAAAAAAGTGATATGTGAGACACAATTATCATTCTAATGAAGAAATGGACAAATTGTTTAGAAAACAATTTGCTAGACTATCAGCTTTTTATGTTCAATTTTATATGCTCACCATGCAAGCTGGCTAATGTTCTCTAATAACTGAGAGTGAAACAATTAAGATTTAAAAAAACAGCCAAGGAAAAAACCCATATATTTGTAACTATTTTGAAATATTTAAGATGAAGTTCTTATAACCGAGGATTTAAAAATTTCAGAAGTTTTAAACATAAATCAAAATTAATTTCATTCTTAAAGCACTTGGAAATACTGCCACTTTTACAGAAGACATGCCTTATTCATGCCTATTTCTGCTATAAAACAAGAAGTCAGTACAATATTGGAAGTATGTGTATGAATGCTAAATGTTGTTACAGAAAATTCACTCATTAAGTCACTAAAAAATTTTCTCATTATGTCACTAAAATTTTGGGAGAAGAAGTTACATTGACCTTTAATAGTGAGAATAGGATGCTCTTTCCTTTGACCAGCTCAGATTTTTTTAGCACTATTATCTTTATAAGTGTCCCAAATTATATTACTTACTATATATTTCATATTCCACTGTAAATTTCAGTATGTACTCCTTTACCTACAGTTTTCTACTGTAAGCCTTAAATTTGTGAGTTCATTAGCCATATCTTTAGAGGCCATTGATACTGTATCAATGTGAGTGTGTATTTGTGGCTATTTATGTGGACATGCATACACATATACGTGCATATAAACATAAACATAAACATAAACATAAACATAAACACAAATATAAATATAAATATAAATATAAATATAAATATAAATATAAATATAAATATAAATATAAATATAAATTAATATAAATAATATAAATATAAATATAAATATAAATATAAATATAAATATAAATATAAATATAAATATAAATATAAATATAAATATAAATATAAATATATATGTAGGGTGTATATGTGCTCGGTGTTTGTGCAGTTTCTGAGAATACATCTTCAGCCTTGCTGCAAGACCTTGGTGCAGGGACCATCAGATGACTCACCTCTCTTGTTGTAAATGACAGGATAAATTTCTTACTAACAAATAGGAGAAAATGTATTGGTGCTCAGTGATACTGACTCAAAAACAAACAAACAAATAAAGGTATACAAAGTAGAGGGGAGAGTTTTAATCATAAAGTAAAAAACGACTAAGGAGAAACACTGCAAGAACTCCATGATTAATAAAAAGCTTCTTTAGAAGGTGTTCATTTCCTTGCAAAGCATTCAAAATGTGGAAAGCAAAACAAGGTTGTATGATTTCAGGTCCAAATTTAAGAAATAATGAATCACCTTGAAACAGAAACAAAAACCTGTCCAGTTTACTTTTGCTCCTTGGTTTCAAATATCTAAGAATATCATTACTAACAAAACATTGAGCAGTTTATAGCAAGTAGCTCTCAGATAAACTTTTATGGGCATGTTGTTTAAGTATGCAGAGCTGCAGCTGAGTTGTACATTTTCAATCTCAATCAAATTCAGCAAGGACACTTGCAAAATACAGCAATTGAAGATCTTGATGTATAAACTGAGTGCAATGTACAATTTTAGTGTAGCTTGAAACTTCAGAAAATTACAAACTTCTTTGTAGCAATATTCACTTATGGAAAGCTGATATTTTTTAAAAAATAAAAGGGTTTTTCAGAAAAGCAAAGGCAATCATTCTATTAAGACAATCTTGGTTTCTGTCATTAAACACCTAAATAATGAAATAGACATAAAGAAAGATGCCCAGGAAGGCAAAAACTCTGAGCCAGTACAGATAGCATTTAATTTGACCACAGGATTGCTAGATGGTTTTAAAAAGTGATAATAGTCAACTTCAAGGGCTATCAAAACACTCAGTTAAGAGGAAAACAGCAAGTCATATGAGGGAGAGTGACTTTGGCTAAATCTATATTATTTATTTATGTCATTTCACATGAAATATATTTGAGTTATTTAAAACAGATTTCAGAGACAATTCAAAGGACAGTCATGAAAATGATCCAGAGATTAGACACACAAACTGCAATAAGAAGCTGCAGATTTCAACTCACTCAAAACCAGGCAGAAGGCAGAAGAGATATTTATTTTTTGTGTGTATGTATATAAGGGCAAATGATTTTATAGGACAGATCCTTTAACTTAGGTGAATTTGACATTAAAAAAACATGCTTAGCAGGATTAGCATAATGACAGTGCAAAAAATTGCAACTTTGAAAAAGTGATTCTTGTCAAGGATGTTGATGAAATGTTGGAATGACTATGTCAGTAAGGTGGTGGGTATATCACCTAACAGAGATAATTTCTGGTGGCAATTATTGCTTTTCTAAACGATCATGTGACTGTGCTGCTAAAGTGGCCTCTATCCTGAATGTGCTATAGTGTTAATCCCAAGTGAATGAATCAATTGTTTAAGATCACTCCCTTCATCTGTGCATATTAACAACTCGTGCCATGTAACAAGAACTTCATGCTGTCTGGTTTAAATGTATCATTTTGGCAATATTCCATCTTCTCAAAGAATATTTTGGCTTCTCAACTGTATTTTTGTTTTTCTGAGCACAATGTCATGATAATAAAGAGAACTCACAGTTGTCTGAAAGAGCACAGAAAACCTGGTCATGCTTCAGGCCAATGTTTTTGCTCTTGCATTCAGAGGAACTGAAATTAGAAAGGAAGTCTCCTAGTGCTTAGAGTCAAAATCACACATGGAAAGTAAAAATGCATAAGCCAGTGATTCTTTATTGCTTTACTTTTCAACTATTTTCGGTTACTTCTGTAGCTATTTCTCCTGACACCTCAAAAGACAGGAAACATAAATGCTTTCTGGATTTCTCAGAACCAGCAATTTCATGTCAATTCAAAGCAATCCCAAACTTTTATTGCTGGACCAACTTTAAAAAGATAGATAGATAGATAGATAGATAGATAGATAGATAGATAGATAGATAGATAGATAGACAGACCAATGGAGAAAAAAGAACAGAAATTGCAATATCTATCTTAATTACTGAAGCATAGACTCATGGACTAATTTAGGTTGAAGAAGACCTTTCCAGTCACCAAGTCAAACTGTTGACCTAACAACTGCCAAGTCTACCAATAAACCATATGTATCTACACTTCTTTTAAATACTTCAATCATCCCTGGGCAGCTCATTCCAATGCTTGATAACTCTTTTCATGAGGAAATATTTGCTTATATTCTATCTATAATCTACCTGATGCAACTTGAGGCCAATTCCTCTTGTCTTGTCGCCTGATATCTAGAAGTGGACTCACTGCATCTTCCTTTCAGGCAGAAGGTCTCTCCTAAAACTCCTTTTCTCCAGCCCAAACAACCCCAGCTTCCTCAGCCACTCCTCATAACACTTGTGCTCCAGACACTTTCTCAGTCTGTTGTTCTTCTCTGGACATGCTCCAAAAATAGGAGCACATAGAAAGCAAATCATGAGTTCACAGAGTCACCTAGAATACTAAGATATATTCATATTTCTCACTAGGGTATGTGGGGCAAAAAATGACACATATTCAGAAGCACTCATCATTTTTAAAAAATCCTTATAATTAAAATAAAAGTTCATATATTAAAAAAAAAATCAATTGAAAAATTTCAACACAATTATATCTGGAAAACTGCCAGCAAATTTTAAAACAGCTCACTCTTGGAATCCTATTTGATTATCTGAATTCCTTTGTACTTCCTGCATCATTATCACTAAATATAACTGTCAAGACACAACTAGCCAAATTTTACTATTCAAGCTATAGGTAAATACTATGTTAGCAATAACCAGGACATCCAAATTCATAGTCCAAGAGCAGGTAGTATGAGAAAGCCACAGAACCTGCATATCAACCCATGAGAAAAAGAGTTAAACTGCTATAAAATATTATAAGAATACAGTCTGGTGACTATGGAGTTTGTCAGTCACAAAAGCACTGGGAATCCTTGACTACAAGGCAGCAATATATGTGTATTTTAAGCTCCTGAAAAAACCCATATTACTAAGCAATGACAGAGCCTCCATTTCTGTAGACTTGCATAGTAACTTAGCCAGTGCTTTCAGAACAGGCAAGGTCTTATAAAAGACACTTTTTTGTTATAGCTACTGGCCCCTGTGGGTCTCAGTTTTATAGCTCATGACAGCAGTGAAAATCAATCAGCAAAAATACTGGCAGGCATCTAAAGTCGTGAAAACAACACACGAATTTTAAACTGAATCTGTGGTCCACTGTTTAGCTTGGAACTTATTCCTGGTGGTCTGCAGTCAACAGAGGGTCTTTATCTGTTTAAATGGTTAAAAAAAAATTATATCTAAATAGGCAATTTCCTGTGAATAACCAGCTTTTATTTTGTGACAAAAAAAGGTGCCATACAAATTGTCCAATTCCTATTTGTGCAAGTTCTAAGCATCCATTTAAATTATTCTGATGGTGTATGTATTTCAGCAAGATTATAAGACATTCACAGTACCAAATTTGATATTTACAGTATCAATTTAGCCAGAAGTTTTAATGGAATGTTGATTCTACAAATGACTCATGACAGTGTTTTTTTCAGTATTTACAGAGCCCCTAAAGGAAATTTTGAAGCCAGAATTGTGTGTTCAATCACACAATAGCAACTAGCAGAGGGACTTAGGACAATATACATAAGAATGTGCTTAGAACTGTACTCACTTGCCCTGGTAGGTGCACTCACACAAGCAACAATCTTTGAGCTTGAAACAAGAATGAAATGCCTAAAGGAATGCAGAGAATAGAAGGACATTGCAGTGAGCATTTGGGAGGAAAATACAATCTGAAAATTAATAACATGCAGTTGGACTTGTGATGTGGTTTAGGAATGGTATTCTGATTTAGTTTTCCCACTAAAACCACACCACCACCTCTCCCCTTCCAACAAAAGGTAAAGAGCACAGGTTGAGATAAAAACAATTTACTGGAAACAGCAATGAGGTAAGAAAATGAACAATAACAACAACAATATTAATAACTAAAGGTATAAGATGAAGAAACACTTTACACAGAAGGTCCATGACAATAAACAAATACTAGATGGCTTCCCCTCCCATGTTTTCTTGTCAGGAAGGAAGCCCTTCTCCCTGGAAGAGACAGAGAATCCCTTCCCCCTGACCCCAGCAAAGATATTAAATGAAAAAAAATAAAAATAAAACAAAATAAAACAAAGTACCTGCAATTACAAGACTTTGAAAACAGAAAAATCAAGGTAGGGCAAAATAGGCTTGAACTTTACTGATAGAGATTTCCACATATAAATTTTGTCCAGAAAAAGAGCTCGAGGAAACAGATTCAGTGTTTTTATTATTGTATAATACTAGTCATGTAAAATGAGTTTTACTGAGTTTCCTTTCATAAGTATTACAAACACTTTTTCTTTCAGAAATGGCACAGTGGCACAGACTGATATAGAGCCCAAGAAAGAAGATGAACATACAATTAAATATGATTATCAATGGCTTATCAACTGATCAACTCCCTGAAATTATTTCTCCACTGCACAGCTCCTCTTACAGTAGTAGTATTAGTCCTAAATTGTTTTTGTAAAATCAGAATTAGCTCTACAAAACAAAAGCAAAACAAAACAAAAACAAAAACAAAACAAAAGAGGGAAGAAAAATCATATTCTTTAATTACAAAATTTAGAAAACAAAGGCATGTGGTCTGTCTAACTTGAAGTCCCTTGAAAGCAAAGCATGCTTCTCCCTCATTCCACAAGCTGGCTTGCTAGGATTATCCAAATTCTGCCTCCACAAATGGCATGAAAACCCTCTTTGATTTGTGAAGTCTTTAAGGACCTTCTAGTTCACATCTTCATCAACATCATCTAAAAAAGGTAGTTATTTCCCACTCCCAAGAAACATATTTATATTCAGCAAATCAAAGAGAGAAGAGTGACAGAAAGACTCTTCTTTGTCTCAAATCACTGTTGTAATTCATCCCACCACTTAATTCGTCTAAGTAAAACTTTCCTCTTAACTCTCAAGACTGAAAGATTTGGAAGATGGGAAGACAAGAGTCATGGTGACCTGTTAAATATAACTGAAATTTCATTTTTGTCCCTAATTTCTCCCTCTCTCAGCTTTCCAATATATATATTATCTGAATGAGTTCAAAATAAGCTATTAAAAGGAAAGCTTTCCTGGTCTGTTTAGAATTCTGGAAAACAGGAAGCTATCTGTAGCACAACCTTTGATTTGTTAAATCTGCTGCTACCTCTGCTTTTTTTCCCAAGCAATTGTTACCTTCCAAAAATTAAAAATAATTTTCTTGAAAAATATTTCACACTGAGTAGTGAGATTCTAACAGGTCTGTCTCCTTTCCACCTATTCACAGAATCGGAGGGGCATCCATGGGCATATGTTGGAGAAGCAAAGAAATCACCTCACTCAGCCATGCAAAGAGGCAGAGAAAACTACTCCCACACTTGCATATTGAAATATTGCATAATGAAATAGATCAAAATTGAAATTTAACAGAGGAGTAGCACTGCTTCTTTTGCACTTTTATTCCAAATCATCTTTCTGCTGTTTTTCTCTGGTTTCCAATAAGTCGAATATGACTACTCTGAGAAGTTTGAGAATGTCTTTAATGACTTCTCAAAATGGTTTCTGATTCCAAATGTATGGTGAGTTTGAGCACCTGTATATAGTGGGGAAAATATGGACTTAAATGAAGAAATTCAAAATTAGACTTTAATATTAAAATGACACCTATGAAGTCTGACATTTCATTATAATATTTTGTAAGAAATACTATTGCATCATTTTGTAACACTTTCTTAGAGTAGTTGTATCCTGGTTCTTGGACTCCTTTTCATGTCTTTCACACTGTGACATTAAAATATGTGAACATACTGTACACTAATACTGTCCTTAAACAAGGTTGGATGACCTTCACAAATGAAATTAAATTGTTATCTTATTGCAAAGATGATCTCAACGTTGGATGTGTTTCCTGCCGTTAGCTCACTTGGAATGTTCTTGGCTGAGAGTCAAGGTCATTTGAATCCTGGAAAAACTAAAAAAATTGTATTTTTAAATTCCCATTGTCTTCTCTATTCTTATAAACAGAATCCAATCTCTTCAAGGCTGTGAATTATGCTGATTCTATTTAAGTTTCATTGACTGCAGTACTACTCCTGTGCATTATAATTAGAGGAAGTTTTGCCAGGACAGGGAACTGCATTGGGACACAGGAGGCCTGAGGCTCTGCCAACACTTCTCAAGGGCAGGTTTTGACTCACAATGGTGTGGTCTGAATATACAATCTTTATTCCATTGGGGTCCTTTAAATGCTTCTGAAACATTGTAAAGGACATAAGAAATAATGTTTTCCATAATTTAGTGGCATTTTCATGCTGATATGAATCAGTATTAACAAAAATAACTACTCCATACATGAGAAGATATTAGCTCTCACATCACTGTCATTGTAAGGAAAGACCATGAGACAAAACACTTATGCTGCTTCTTGGACCTCTGAACTTTCTCTTTTTTTTTTTTTTTTTTCAGAATCCCATATACAAACAAGGCAAAATCCTGACTTTACCAAAAGAGCTAGCCTACTGACCCTAGCATCCTCAATCTCATGCAAGTTTGGCAATAATTCTGTCAATCATTCATCATCCTTGTTTTCACTGCTAAATATGTTCACCTTCAGCTTGTCCAGGAAGTCTTCTGTTGCACTCCATTCCCATTCTTTTTGAAGATGTACCTTTGCTGACACTAAACACAGCACATTTGAAGAGAAAAAGGAAACAGTTTACAGGCCCTAGCAGGAGGATGAAAGATGATCTTGAAAGGCAAATCACCTTCCTTTAGCATGCCATAATTGTGTCAACCACAGCAATCCTCTCTGCAGAGAGCCAGCAGTCCATTTTCAGATAGTGAAAAGTACAACTTTGTGAATCCTAAAGCTCACTGCTACAAGCTAAAGGAAGTGCCTTTGCTTTATTAACCAGTTCCTGATCTATTTTGATCACATGGCAGAGGAAATATTGAAAGAAAATAAAGAGTACCCTTTCCTATTTCTCTCTGAAAAGCACCATTTGATTTAGTAGACAGAACTGTATTTGTTGGATTTCTTTAAGATATCTTTCATTAAAAAATAAAACTTGATGGGTTCAGGTTACTGTTGTTACAACAAACAGATCTGTGGGAGGTTTATGTGGCTTCTTCACATCTGCAAATGTAAATTTAGCCCAGAATTAGCAAGGGGATACATGAAAAATTTTATGACATCAATTGACATCAGTCCAAAATTCACCAGTGAAAAATCTAGGTGCATAGTTTCAGAACTGTCAGCCAATAAAGGATTTCAGGTTAATTAAAGGTTGAAATGAAAGAAGAAAAATGTTTTGATCACAATAGGTGTAGGTAATCTCCACTCTGGTAGATTTAACTGAAAATTTATTTTGAAGAATTTAAACAGCAAGTGCCTCAAGTTCTAATTACTTGACATTGGGATAAAGGGTTTCTTTTTATTTCAGCTTTGAAAATAGCAAAGGGGATTTATGTTCTTTAGTAGGCAAAGGCCAGTTTAACTTCTTGACAGATGCTGAGACTCTTGTTCTTTATTTAAGTTGTATTTACATGAGCACAGATTTGAAGAAACATCACAGATAGCCAGGTATTAGGACCTAAGTTGTGGTGACACCTTTTTCTCAGAATTGTTCTATCAGATATACTCCAAAATCAGAACAATTGTCATGACCCAACCCTAGAGGACTTGACAAGACAAAGATTACCTTCAATCCCCCTATGCTTTATTAGATTATCTTAACTTCAGTATACCTAAAAAATATGATATATAGAGCATATATCATACCTTTACCTCAATCAACTCTTTTCTCTTTGGAAAGGTATAGGAGGAATGCCAATTGTACTAGTTTGAAAGCAAAGCAGTGGGAGATCCCAAGTCAGAGCGACAATTTAATAGGACAATTAAAACAAATGCAATAGTATAAAAACACTGACAGAGTGAGAATACAACCTGACACCCTGTCAGTCAGGGTGTTGGTAGCAGTCTGATTAAATGGTGGCTGCAGTCCTCCTGGAGAGACAGATGTGGTTCTGTTGAAGCAGAAAAATAGTGTGGTCTTCCTCTGAAGGTCCAGTGGTGGTGTAGAAGGGTCTGGTCTTCCTCTGGGAATTCAGTGGATAAGGCTCCCTGTGATGTTCCTAAACTCAGATTATATCCAGGTAGGAAATGCTTGGTTCTTCCCAGAGAAGTGGGCAGAGCATCCCACAACGAGATGATGTAATTTTATGAGACATGCAGCGAGACTTGCTGGCCCATTAGCAGAGACAGCCCCCAGAGCTGTGAGGGATGGGTCATGGAAGAGATAAAGAACACTACCTGGTTTTAACAGATGGTGATAGAGTACATACTTTTGGTTACATCTTACATTGTAACCTAAGACACCAACAAAAACTGTGTTAACATAGAAACAAAGAACAAAATTTTAAATTTCAAGCACGTAAAACTCCGTAATATTCTGCAGTTATTTTTCATGACATGTATTCAATTACTAGATCTTAACTCTTCCCTTGACAAGCAAGAAACAAGATTACCAATCCAAATCTTCCCCATCGCAATGTATTCTAAATGCTGTGCTGCTGGATTTCTCTTGGTAAAATTCAACTGATGATGTTGAAAGGATTTCCAGGATTAGTGCAGGAATTATGTCTCAAAACATGATGTTTAAATATTTCTTTCTAGACTATTCTTTTCTAATTTTTTTTCTACCAATATCAATCTTGTTAGAAAAGGGTGAATTCAATAAAAATTTGGCTGACAAAGAGAGAAAAAAAGAAGTAAAAATATTAAAGAATTCTCCGTGTACACTTTTTCTCCACATAGATAGCAAGTAATAAAACTTCCATTTAACAGCATATAAAAATTTTAAAATTAAGGTATGCATATGAGTACAACTGCAAGATGAAATACAAGATTTTTGAAGTACAATCTTATAGAGCTCAGACTCTTCCCCTCCAAAGCACCATATTGCTAAAATCTCAGAAACACTCTTTAATGAATTATAAACTTCAAAACAGCAACAAAATGCAGTTACAAGTAGGTCAAATAATTTTTCCATTCCATTCCATTCCATTCCATTCCACCTAATCTATATCAAAGTAATTCTAATTCTTTTCTTTGCAACCAAGCAAGCAGTAAATTAATTCCAATAGTCATGCTATAGAAAAGTAGTCCTTTGTGTTATGAATATCATCCTTTCATACAACTAAGTGCAAATTACATGAAAATGCTGCAAAATATCTTGTTTTACTGCTGTTAATGTTTCTGGAAATTTATTTTAATAATAAATAGCTAATCATAGCATATATTTCATATTAATGTTAATAGTATACTAGCATTTATGTTTGATAATGGCAATAAATTTGAAAATGTTTGATGTTGATTTTACTGTATCTGTAATGATTTTTGATACAAAACCCTTCAGGTTATCCCAATTTTTTAGTGAGATTTCGAAAGCATAAAGCTGGAAAATAGCATAGAGGATTTGAGAGGAAGTGTCAAATGCATATTGAACTATAGATGTTTTTCTTCAAAGCATGACATTCTCCAGCAGATATGTAGTGCTTTGTGAGGAGGGGAAAAAAACCCAAATTAAAACAAAACAAAAACAAATTAAAAAAAAGTCACCAAAAAACCCCAACAAAACAACAAAGACTCTGCGATGTGAAAGAATTTGTTCTTGAGTAAGACAAAGGAAGTTAATTTAGGTAGTTTCATTGCTATTAATCAAAGCAACAACCAAAACCAAGCATTCTGAAGCAAAAACGCCCATTCAAACCTGCTATAGATATAGAAAAATATCTTATTTCTATTTCTGGTGTTCTGCTTTTAGAGCAAATCAAGAAGTGAAAATAAAAATTATGAAGGAATGTGTATATGTATCAATTAGTCAAACTGAATTTTAAAGTTTCAGAGTTCAGATCATGTTGGAGGTGAGAGCAAGGATGAGAGTTCATGTGCAATGCAAGCAAACTACCCATCACTATCTTAGCACTTACATAATCTGTTTTCTATTTTACTTAACTGTTTTCTTTAAAGCAGTTTTCACAGAGACTTTCATGGGGAATGGATGACATCCGTAGATAATTTCAGGTCCATTAGGAATCTTAAATTATGATCAGACAAGTGAAACTACACTCTCTGCAACTCCAGAATTTTCCTGCATATTATTTACTGTTTGTTTCATGTTTAATGCTGAGTAACTGTACCAGGAAGAATCAAAATAGGAAAGGGAACTGTTGGGGAAATTTACTGGTATCCCTTGAAGAAAATTACACATTTGTGCTGAAATATAAAATGTAAATGAACATTGCATTGAGTAGAGTCCAACTGCAATACACAGTTCTACACAGATAGATGTGTCACAGGTATATTTTCTATACACATTTACATCAGCACCAATCCAGAGTGCAGTTGCACTGGACTGGACGACTCAGCCCAGCCCTGGATTCATCCCCTGATGGCATTGCACCCCCCGGTTTTGGTTAAAAACTCAAAAACACCTCAAGAAAAAAAAAAAATTGGAATTTTATCGTTTGCTCAAATGCATGTTAATTTTCTTCCTTTGTTTTAGTTTTTATAGTAAAACTTTATTTGTAAATCAACCTAAGATAAATGCCTGGGTTGCTTTAGCCAAATCCGCAAGCTATGATATCATCTGTCTATTTAACACATATAAAAATTTTCACAAATTTGCTGCATAAATTTATAAAAACATTTTGCAGAATTTAAAAAATTTAGCTGACCAAATTATAAAAAGTTACTACCTAGCTAAACAGTTTGTTCAAAGTTAAGGCTTTGCCTCTTGGCTAAATAAACTCTGTTTAACTCTAAAATAAGTTTGTGTATTCTAGTAGTAATAATTGTAGTTGTAATATTTGTACCCTGCATTCTCCATTGTACGCAAAAAATGATAACGAAGGCAGTATCTAATGTATTAGTGGTTGAACAAAACGGGGGAGATGTTGGAGAAGATGAAACTGAGGAATCTTGCAAATATGAATGCTCAGATTCTGGGAATATAGAAACCATGAATGAAATTGAAATGAAAGCCACGTTTGAGATACCAAGCCCTAGTTACTGAATAACCAGGTATACAATGGGATGGCTCACCGAAGCCAATCCACTCTTAACTAAACAATGCTTTTGGCCAGAGGGCAAGGCCAAAAGACACAAAAGACTGACCTGCACCCAAAGATTAGATCTTAGAGTTTAGAATGTCACATGCTATGCTAATGTAAGATTTCCTATAGGCTGTATGTAAATGCTATAGAATTAGTATTTTGTATTAGATTGGTTCTTAGGAATTAGAATATTCATGATGGAAGTGGATTTATTGTGTTACAAACGGGAAGTCACTCTCTCCTCTTCTCTTCTCTTCTCTTCTCTCCTCCTCTCTTCTCTTTTTCTCTTCCTATCTTTACTCCTTGCTCTCCTTCTCCCACTTCTCCTCTCCTCTCCCTTTCCCTTTACCCCAATACCCTTTAATCCCATTACTCTTCTCCTCTTCTTCCTCTCTGCTCTCTTTTCTTTTCCTCTTCTCTTCCTCTCTTTACCCTCCTTCTTCTCTCTTTCTCTCCCCCTTTTTATCTCTTTAATCTGCACGTGGCTGTGCCGGGCAGCTCCTTGCAGACTCCCTTATAATAAACTGCAACTGTAGCTTTTAGCATTTACAGAGCGTCTGAGTCTTGTTCCACGCGTCCACCCTGATACAAAGAATCCAGGAGTCCCTCGCAATCCCCCACCCCAATTCTGTTGCCTAAAGGTGACTGTTGGCTTGGACCCTGAATGCTCAGATTCCTGGATGATCTACAAGACAAGATCATCTTATGGAGGATAGCTTCACTCTGTCAAGGAGTCTGTCATGTCTCTGGCATTCCTGCCTTCAGCCACTTTAACTCCTTGCCCTCCCTCTATGCAAAATCATTCTTCTGCCACAAATTACCACAACTGAGCATTTACAAATAAAATTTCTTTGTAAGAAGTAAATGCTAACTGGAGTATTATACTGAACTGAATGTGATGTGCACTTGTAGGCTGAAATCCATGTCTCTCTCTCTCCCCCATTTTTTCCCTATTTCCCCAGTTTCCATCATCCTCCAGTGCCTCTAACCTAACAGGAATTTGCATTGATTTGCAAGTGTTTTATTTCTACCCGTTTTCCACAAATAAGAGGTGGAAAACTAAGTGAGCAAGCCTTACTTTTGGCTGCCTGCTTTCCACAAAAAGGGTTAAGCTAATGTGCTTTGTGTGGTTTTTTTTTTCCCAGGAGAGTGTTTAAGTACTGAGAATAACACAGCTAAAAATTTCACACATCCCTCGGTCAGACTGCCGTGGATCAAGTGCTACAATGTTCAATTCATGCCCAGACAGGTGCTGAGTGGTGGCAGGTTTTTAGGCCACAGAAATGTTTTCCTTGGCATTTAGCCCCACATTCCTGATTCCATCCAGCATGCTTTCATTTGGGACAGAACAATAACACATTGCACCAAGAGGCCAGCCAGTTAGCCATGAAAGGCTGGCATTTACCAGGAAAACAAAACAGCTTCATCACATAATCCTGCACGGGGCAGGGGTTAGAAATATTCCAGCTGCATTTTGCTGTCCAGATTTTTCTGACAAGAGAGTGGTCTCATTTGGTTCATTTGCAACAGGTATCTGGTAGAGGGTAATCAGTGCTGTTTCCTTCCATCAGCACATGAACTCTGAAACATCTGTCTGTCAAAGCAACATTCACTGTAGTGAGCCTGCCAAATACTAGCCAGATGCTGGAAAGAGCCTAACTAGTATGGTTGTCCACTTTCTGTTGTGAAGGCAGTGTGCACATTCAAAATATGTTATTAACAATTATCCAGTCAAAGTTGTCCTTTGGCTAAGTCCATGTACATACACCTTATATGTGCTTAGAGTTGTGCTTTAAAAAAATATATCCTGTAGTCCACAGCTGAAACAGACTGTTTAATTGCTGTCAGAGTCTTGATGAAAGAATCACAGAATGGGTAAGGTAGGAAGGAATCACAGTGAATACTCTAGTCCAGCATCCCTGCTCAGGTAGGGTCCCCTAGAGCAGGATACTCAGGATTGTGTCCGGATGGTTTTTGAATATCCTCAGGAAAGGAGACTTTACAACCTCTCTGGGCAACCTGTTCCAGTGCTCAGTCACCCTCACAGTAAAGAAGTTCTTCCTTATGTTCAGATAAAACTTCCTGTGCATCAGTTTCTGCTTGTCTGTCACCCTTGTCAGCACCACTGACAACTGCCTGGCTCCATCCTCTTGACACCCTCCCTTCAAATACATCAGACATTCACAGATATTGATAGGTTCCCTCTTAGTCATCTATTCTCCAAGCTAAACAGGCCCAGCTCCTTCAGCCTTTCCTCATAAATGAGATGCTCCAGTGCCCTCATACTCTTCACTGACTTCCTTGGGTCCAGGATCTCATTGTCTGTCTTGTACTGAGGAGCCCAGAACTGGACAGAACTCTCCAGACGTGCCTCAGCTGGGCTGAGCAGAGGGGCAGGATCACCTCCCTCAACCTGCTGTCAATGCTCTTCCTAATGCACCCCAGGATACCACTGGCCTTCTTGGCCACAAGGGTACAGTGCTGGCTCTTGTCAACCAGGACCCACGGATCCTTCTCCACAGAGCTGCTTTCCAGATGGTCAGCCCACAATCTGTGCTGGTGCATGGGGTTATTGTTTCCCAGACACAGGATACCACACTGGCCTTTGCTGCATTTCAGAATTCCATTCTGCCCATCTCTCCATGCTGTTGAGGTTCTTCTTAAGGGCTGCCCAGCACTCTGGGTATTGGCCAGCCCTCCAAGCTTTGTCATCAGTGCACTTGCTGAGGAGGCTACATCCTCAACCAAGCCTTTGATGAATAAGTTAAATACTGGAGCCAGTAGGGGACCCCTGAGAAGCACTACTAGCTACAGGCTTCAAACTAGACCCTGTGCCACTGACCAGAACCCTCTGAGATCTGCAGTTCAGTCAGTTCTCAATATTGTACATGGCATGTTCACCTAATACCCACTTCCCTTGAGGACATCCTGAGAAACAGTGTCAATAGCTGTGCTGAAATCCAGGTAGACAACAACCACTGCTCTCCCTCATCTATCCAGCCACTTGTCCCATTGTAGTAAGCAATCATGTTGGTTAGGCATTATTTCCCTTTGGTGAATCCATCCTGACTAATCAGCTTCCTGTCTCCCACAGGGATTGAGGTGAGGCTGACTGGACTGTTGTTCCCTGAGTCCTCGTTCCTGCCATTTTTCAAGATTGGAGTGACACTTGCTGTGTTCAAGTCTCAGGTACCTCTCCAGAATGCCATGACATTTCAAAGGTGATTAAGAGTGGCCTAGCAATGGTCCACAAGTTCATTCAACACTGGTGGGTGTATCCCATCAGGGCCCATGGACTTATGGATGGCAAGTTTGAGTAAATTATTTCTAACCCAATTGCCCTCAACCAAGGGAAGGTCCACCTTCCTCTAGACTTTCTCCCTTGTCTTTTAGGTCAGGCAGTGAAGACTGAAGCAAAGAAAGTGTTCAGTATCTCAGCTTCACAGCAGTGATATCCTGAAAATAGAGTAAGAGTGTGGAGAAGAAATGCAAAAATCTTTTGTGCTTAGCATGATTAGAGAGGCACTAATCATGGAGAGGGATGAAATTAAAACTTGAAGTAAGACTTGGAAAATCTATAAAACTGAAGAATGCAAACTGGTACTATTCTAACTCTTAGCCTTACGTCAGATGGGAACAAAAAGCACAATGCTGCCTCTGACTGGGCAAGCAATATTGATTTTACCAATGATTTTTGACCCAAAACTTCCTCTGTCATCTTTCATCCCACGAGAGTAGTGATATTTGCTAAAACCTTTTAAAGCCTGCATATTTCATTATTTTTTTTTTCAAATTAGTGGTAGCACAGCTCCAGCTTGTTACTGCAGAGTGCTTCTTGATATGACTTTCATATAGACTTAATCTATTGAATTATTTGCTTCACCTATGCAGAACATATTTTACAACAGGATAAAAACAGTACTTTATAAGAATCGTAAAAACAATTGTCTGACAAACAAGTATAGCATAACTGACTGGCAATTGAAGTAACAGGCTGGATCAATTCCACTCATAGGAGTTTTTTCAATCCAAGCATCAATATAAATGCCAGCTTCCCTTTCTTCTGTCCTCATTCCACTCCCCAAAAAAGAATCTGAACAAATATAGACTAGAAAATATAAATGTCCCATAAGTGTACTGAGCCCATGTGAGAAACTGGAAAGACTGATGTCTAAAGACATTTTGGGATGCATGTGTGGGAGGAAAGGGGCCTTGTCCTGGTGAGGCAGCTACCTGCCCTCTACACCCCCACACCCAGAGCAGTGGCTGCCAGTCCCTGGCACACTGGAGGCTATGCTCCATGTCTGACCCTGGTGCCCCTAACACAGCTTCTAAGTGGCCAAATGACCAGAATTCCCAACTGGGGGAAATGTCCAAGAAGGAGTATTTAAGGCTGAACATGTGGTTAGCATGTCTTGACCCTATCTCCTCTCAGAATTTCTATTAACTGAACACCACTGGAATCATGAGTAGCTGTATTTTGGGAGTTTTATATTTTTTCTGTCTTTCTTCTTTTAATTCTTTCTTCCTGGAATTTTTGAATAACTTAAAATCAAACAGGCTTTGCATTTACTAAGTTGAATGGGAGAAGTTAATGCTTTGAGAAGTGTTTTATATTGATTGAATGTTGCCTTCTAACTTTTACCAAAGTTTCCTTGATTTTCTGTAGTTACTGGTAGAGTTTTCTTGTTTTGACTTCTTGAGAATATCTTTTAAGTATTTCTTTTGTGAATTTAACTCAGAGTACATGAACAACTGTAAGGTCTTTTAGAAGTCTCATCGAGTTTTTTGGGGCCTTATAGCCTATAAACAGTTTCTGCAGCTAACTATGAAGCCAGCAAATGTTTCTGAAATGTTGTTGGCTGAACAACATAATCTTGAATCAAGGGGAATCTTATTTTTCTCTTGTACACAATTAGTATCCAGGTTAGTCTTGTCTGTAGCAAATGTCCATCTCCATGGTCATGCTAATGCAGAAACAGAGACCTTGGTGAGCAGCTCTGCAGCATAGTCTGCTTAATACAACACAACTTACTTATTTTCATTTAAAAGACTGTTTAGAAGAGGAACAGGGAACATACATACAAGAAGGAATGAACAGTGGCTTTATAGAAATGAACACCAGATTCAAGGTGCATCCCCAGCAGTGCCAACTACCGGGGTACAATCATGCCTTGGTCCTGCTGGTCACACTGCTGCTGACATAGTCCAGGATGCCACTGACCTTCTTGGGCACCTGGGCATACGCTGTCACATGTCCAGCTGCTGTCAACCAGCATCCCCAAGTCATTTTCTGAGGGCAGTTTTCCAACCACCCTGTCCTAAACCTGTAGTGCTGCATGGGCTTGTTGCGACCCAAGCTCAGGACCTGGATATTTTCCTGTAATTAGTTCACACCTTTCTTCATATACTATACACTACATACCCTATGTACAACTTAGCTTTCAGCTCAGTCAGGTATATTGTCAAAATATAGATCCAAATCATAGAATTTTGTAGCGGGTCTAGTGCTGGCCATATGCCAGTGCACCTACTAGAATTATTTACTCATTTTCTCCTGGGAGATAAGGATTAGGAGGAGATCAAAGTAGGTTTAAAACTTTAAAGGGTATAAAAAAATTTCTATTAGCAGAATTAAAAGAAAAAAATAAGAAATCAGAATAAACCTTCAGAACACTTCTCCTCCCCCAACTCCTCTTTCTTTTCCCACTGACCATAAAGAGAACAAAGATTGGTATTTTCAATCAGTTTACCACTTCCAAAATAATCTTTCTTCGGTTTACTCAGGGAGAGGAGTCTCTCCAGCCATGCCATGGAGACTTTTTCACAAGAAACAGTTCTCTCGAGGTTTTGATTTTCATGAATAGCAGCTGCCCAGAAATCTGCAATCATGAAGTCCCTCCTACAGTTTGATAGTCTTCCCAGAACTACTACCATGGGTCATTCAGCTTGTTGGGGTGCAATTTTAAGGATGAGCTGTTCTTGTATAGAAAGAAAAGCTCTCTTATTTATCTTTGAGAACTGAGGCTTTCTTCTTCCATCCTGGGGCAAGGTTTCTCATCTTTCTCATCTCTCTCTGTTCAAGCTTCTCATTGTATCACAGCTACTTCACCACTTGCTTGCTTCAGCATGGGTGCCTCTGCTCATGGCTGTGGTTAGAACGCTACATCCCTCCAGTGCATTCCATGAGTTACAGGGACAAAGAGTCTGATGTATCAATTATATCTTCACCATAGCCTTAAAGGGAATTTCAACCCAAGATTAAGGCATCTCCACATTCTCCTCCAATCTGAGATTTGACTCCTTCTTCATTACCTTGGTGTGTCCATGTTGTTTTCCTTATGTGTCTTCATCCTTTCCTTTTGCACTCACCCAAGAGATGATTGATTTGTCCATTTTTAAATGTGATTTCACACAGGCATGTTCAGCTCTCTTAAGTGGTTTAACAGGGTGCCAATATGCAAAACTAACCAGCTGATTGGTTCTGTCAGGTGCAAAGGAACCTCACAGGGAATCACTTCCGTAGCTGGTGGATATTTTTTTTCCCTTAACTAAAAACCAAACTGTGTTAAACCACAACAAATTTACAGCCAAATTTCACATTTTCTAATTTGCATCCAGGGATTTGAGACTACTTTTATCCAGAAAACTGTGACTCAATATGAAACCAGATTAACTAAAAAACCTCAAATCACTGTCGCAGCAACTCCAGAGGATTTTTAATCACTTAGAGCCAGAAAAAGTTTTGGGTCACAAAGTTCTCGCAAGCAGCTCCAAGGGGCCAGAGAAAAGTTCAAAACAGCTGACAGAAATGGGAAGATTAGCTGATAGAGTTTTTAAGACATTCAGCAGGACCAAATGGTTGGATTTAAGGCTCAAAATGCAAATAAATTACTTTCCATTGAAAAGATGAAGCTTGGAAGAAAACTTTATAGAGACATGTGGGCACTACTATATCTTCTTTGATTCAATATGTCATTCTGAGATTCTGCTACAGGCAGTATCATAATACATGTATCATAATACAGACTATATCATGGCTTCTCACAGCCTAACTAGCAAATTCTCCACATGACTTCTCTCAAACTTTTCCTCCAGAAACAGAAATGAACCCCACTCTGCCCTACACGTAGTTTCCATTAAACAGCTTTTTTAAATCCTGGAAGAATATAAAAATTTTAAGACTAGTTCTTCCAGTCTCCTGAACTCAAGGCAGCTGTTTTCGCCTGCTGATTTTACTAAATTAATATTAAAAGGGAAAAAAAAATCTATATTATTCTTCCTCTGAAAGCAGTAATTCTTCAATGAAAAGCCAATGCCTGAAGATTAAATGCTAGGACGGAACTAGACAATTTTTATATGTTGGTAGAAAAAGCCTTGTTTTCTCTCCATTCCTCCTCAACCCAAAATGGGCAGTGAATGGTCTAAGAAAAATGACAAACAGAAAAGCACAGCAGCAGAGGCTGCTGAGCAGGGTTGGTCCTTTTTTTGCAACAGACTTTGAGTTTTGAACTATGTTGTCTACTTAAGCAGAAAAAAAAAAAGAAACTTTAGAGTGTTTATACAAAAAATAATTGCATCAAATATTTATGTTATGACAGAATAGCATTCTTTGATGTTCATTTTGCCAGAAATGTTTCTATTGGCTCAATATGAATTAGTATTGGCAGCAAGATTAAAAAAAACCAATAAATTACTTTTCTTCAGGAACAAGAAAGGAGCAGAGCAGAACATCACTATCTCAATCATAAAATTCAGCCCTCCGGGTTTCTTCAGGGAACTGTAACTAATAGAGGAAGTAAATAATCAATTTAATTCCACATATGCACAATTTATACATTATCCAAATGAAGATATTATCATTTCATCATTTATGTCCCAAATATTTATATTTGTAAGAGTTTGGTCTCGCAGGCACCTATGATTCTCACAAAACTCAATGAACGAATTTGGGCTAGTGAATAAGTCAAAAATGTCAGTGGAATTTGCAATTATCTCCTTAAGTCTTAAAAAATCTTCCTTCCTTTTTTTGAGTGTTGGAATATTTAATAATTTAACCTCAATGTGTAAAAATATCCTGTTTGCAAAACATGTCTTCCCTTAAAACAAAGAATAAGATCAGATTGCATATGCACACACAATTGTAAAAGGCAAATACATAAAGCAATAAAATAGTATTTCATAAAAAATTTATGTGTTATTTCAACTTGAAACAAACAGAGTCACACCTGGTACTTTATTACATAACTAAGTTTACTCAGGTTCCAGTGAAAAAATACAGATACCCTGGAAGGCTTTCTAATAATTTTCTATTTATTTCAATGTACATCTAAGGAAAGACAGAGAGATCACCCCACATAAGGCAAAGATGTATAAGGACTACCAAATAATTTAGGAAAATACATTATTTCAGAATTTAATAAAATTTACAATAGAATAAAGAAAAATTAAATATAACACCGTTCCTTTTTGTAAGAGCTATTTTTATTAATTTAATTGCAACTAAGAAATAAAGTCTTCCTACTAAAAAGTAGCAATGCTACACAATTTAATCAGAACAGTTTCCTGAATAAAATGCAGGTTTTTAGCCCCAAAGATATCTACAAGCTCAATTAGTAACATGTCCTCATAAAGTTCCTAGACTTTAATGTGGAAGAAATGTCAAGACATAATTCTATGATTCATAGTCAGATAGCATGAGGCCTTGTATGTGACTACTTTTGCAGTAGTACATGTACTATGTACCTGTTAGCAAGCAGAATATACATCAGGAGTTTCTTTTCTGCTGATCCTTTACAATGAACTAAGCACAGAACAGTCCTAAATTCAATTCTAATGGAACTTTGTCAAGTATTCCCAAAGAAGATCAATTCTATCTATGTGAGTTCTGCCTCTCAGTCTCTTCAGCCGTACTGCTGCATCCCAGTTGCCCTTAAATTCTTCTCTTTCTGGCACATGCAATTTGAAGTTTTAGTCTTTGTGACAGAGAGGACCTTGCTAAATGTCTCCCATTAGCAAACACACTCTGTTGAAATTACAAGATGCAGTTATTTCCAATAGTAAACACAGGAATGCAGTGAATATAACTGACGGCACAGAGTGGAGTAACAGGAAACTAAAACATCATGGAAACTAATCTGCTATTACTTAATGGATTTCTGCTTGCAAATTACCTTGGGCAAGATACCTAAATAGTTAATAATATAAAAATGCATGTGGTTCTATAATGGTATTTTCAAATTTCCTTCAGCAGATTATGTATATGATTGTCACTGAAATTAAGTGAATTGAATCCCTAACCTTGTTAGGTATTTCTGAATCCCCTACATTACTATCTTACTGGTGCATACCACTTTCAAAAAGTGAGAATGGAATATAGCTTGAATAGTCATTTGGCTCTTCAAATCAGCACCTACTTAATCCTCTACTTAGCCTTTGTTCCAAAAAAATACAACAAATCCAAGTATCTTTAGTATTCTACATTTCCAGCTTCACATTGGAAGAATGAACAAGAACAAAAGCATACTTACAAATTTCTGGCACTTTTGCAATGGTTATATGTCTCTGTTAAAGGTACAAGCTTTTTTTTTTCCAGGAACTGTTCAGTCAAACATTTTTCCTCGAATTATAGGAAAAATGTTGTATATTGGCTTTCTCATTAGCTTTAATTTTCTTGTTATGCAGAAGCAATACTCTGAACTTCTGCTTTTAAATTCTTTTAATCAATATATGGTTTGGAAAGACATACAATTAAGACTAAGCATTTCTTGACTATTTTTTCAGTGCCATTAAGCTAATTATTACTCAAATCTCAAATTATGTTCAATTTATTCAGAATTAAATTTCAATTAGTACCAGAGTAATTATTCTTATTCATGGACTGTTTATTGAACAGTGAATAGATATGAAAATATCTTATGGGAAGTGGCTTCCTTTCAGGTTATGATCTTAGTGTTTTGTTTGAAAGTGCAGTCACACTTCATTTGGATCTCTCCAATTTATAGCACAGCCTACTCTGTGATTTAACTTTATTTCATGAACTCATTAAGAAATGCACTAACTAAACGTGATAAACAGTGGCTCTACTTCCTTTCTTCAGAGCAGTATATCACATGAATCCACTTATTCACCATTTCAAGTCATAGAGTTTCATAACTTATAACCCATAACCCTTAAGATCATGCACTTACATGGAAAAAAGAAAGTAATTTACCTAGCTAAAGGTGAGAATGTTCATCCTTGCATCTCTGTCACAATGCAGATGCCCTCTGGGTGACACCAGGAAGCACAAATAAACCTCAGTAGTCTATTAGATCCTCTTCAAATGTTTTCTGGGCCAGCTCACATTTTATACCTTCCAGTTTGGAGGACTGGTATCTACCATTTTCCATAAGTTAGTGGATTCTGACGACACTGTCAGGGAAAACAATTTCCAGAGGAGACAACAATCTTTCTGCATAATGGCCCTGTAACTCTTTCTGGCCACTTGTCCTGCCTACATGATATTTCTGCTTTGACCTAGTGGCACTGTTCCCAGTATCCACCAAGTCTTGGCATGAGCAAGCTTAGCCAAAATCTAAGCAGCAGTTGAGCAAAAATTCACAAATGCTCGATAGACCATTTTGGTGTTTAGGCCATTCAGTCATTGGAGGGGGGTTGAAAAGCCACCTAAAAATAACTTATTGTCAGCCAATGAATTTCTCACATATAAGAATTGTGTCAAGAAGATGGTAGAGTAGAACTTAAAAGTTCTGTATCCTACTTTGCCTTCTTATTGAAGCTGAAGGCTACAAGGAACATAATCCTTTACTAGGGTGAAGAAGGGGTTGGAATGGTATTTCATCCATATTTTGAATCATTGCTTTAGAAGCTATTATTCTTATAGATTACAGAGAAAAACCTTAAATGGATGTACTTTCAGGTCTCCAGTTTTAATTTAGTAGTTATGTAGTACAGTATATAGTATGCCAGTTTTTCTTGAAATTAAAAATTGTAACAGTTCTATGAAACAAAGGAAGTTTTAACATGTCTAAAAAGTTAGTCTCCTTGTCTTTGACTCTCTCTGAAAGAGTAAGAATATTTCTATCAGATCTAGTAACTACAGGAGAGTCAGGATGTTAAAATTAGAGTGCTGTAACAGGAAATAAATGAAGCAGTATCTATATTTGCAGTGCAATACTCTTAAACAGGAACTAGAATCGACCACTTCTATGATGTCTGTGGTTACTAATATGATGGAATGTGATTCATTACAACACAAGACAGAGAGTAAAATCTATTTTTTGCTCTGTCCAAATCTCCAAGAAAAGTTTACACTATTAAGTCCACTAATAGACATAGTATGTAGTAATTATGCAAGTTCAGTGTACTGTAATCAGTTTTACAATCCTAACATTCTTGTCAAATATTGCACAGAAGCACATTTAAATTTAGGGCATTCTGGTTCAGCTATGGCCAAGAATTGGCCATTCTGCAGAAATGCTGATATTGCAATGAGAACACAATTCTTATGTTTCTGTGGGAGCCGTGCCCTCAAACATGTTTTAATTTTTTTAAATAATAACAACAAATATGGTTTGAATTATTTCTTCATTAATGTCTAAGTTAGAATCAACATCTTACTTATGTATGGCAAAGTAATCAAGAAAATCTTTTCAACTGCATTTTTTTGCTTGTTTAAATACACTGTCCAAATAGGTTAATTCTGCTCACTGGGAATAATGTATTTTACTGTAACTGCTTTTTCATGAATTGCAACTTGCTCTAAACACAGACCTGTCTTTCAGTTATAAAATTAATTAGCCATAAAACCAAATACCTGGAAAATATATATATTACGACCTCCATTCCCTGACCACCATCCCACACACCCAGTATACAAATAGCTCCATGCTGTTGTGGCATTTGCCTCTACTACCCACACTTCATATAGCAATATACTCTGTGACATGACATAACATTCTTAATGAAAATGTTCAATACAGCAATTAAGCTGGAAATATGCTCAATTAAATCTTTGGACATTGTGTGCATGGTGTTTTCCCTCACAGTATGAGAGAAACAGCACAGTAAAGCTTTGACTAAAAGTTAAAGCTAACTGGAGACACAGGAAACCAACTACCAGAGAAGTCCTACACTGAAAAATGGTTATCAACAACAGCACTTTCTTGGCAAGTAAGTGGAGCTGATCACTGTATAAGTGAAAGCATATTTGGTAATCTCTGTAGCAAAAAAAAAAAAAAAAAAAGCAAACCAAAAAACATGAATTCTGCATATATAAAGAGTAAATGTCTTCGACCCCTTTGAAGACAGAAGGGGAAAAAAAAAGAAGGTGGATAAGGTAATGTGCTTGGAATAATAAGTATTTAGGATAACACAAAACCATGGCAAATTCCCTGTTCTGCCTCAGGTGTTCACTGTGATGCCCAAATGAGTTACCTAGATTATTTCTACCTGTGAGATTAATAGCAGAACAAAGTATGCCCCTATACATTGCATTAAGAGTTCATCTTCTGCCCATTCTGCTTGTTGTACTTTGCAAAAGCTGGACTGAGCATATCTGTGTGCATACAGCATTACTGCTTCCACACAGGCCTCTGACCACCCTTTATAGGGGGTGAAGATCTGCAAATCCAGTCCCTAAACTTGCAAAAGTACTCCTGAGTGTACTGCATGCCTGTGTGGAAATAATCCAGGGGATGGGATATTCTGCCAGAATTTAAATTCCTGAAAATGGACTCATTAGCCTAAATCAATGTGTACAAATACCTTTTAGCTCTTAGCAGCTCAAGCTAGCCTAAATGAAATGTTCCTATACAGGCATGACAAATGTTTGTTTTCCTGCTCAGAATGTACATAGGCTGTTACTCTGTCTCATCCTCTAATCACAGAATTCCTTACTAAGCTTCTGTTGTGGAATCTATATTAAAGAAGCACAATCCAGAAAGGCTCCTGCTTAGATGCCAAGGCTTGGTGTGTAGAAAAGGTCATTAAGTAAAAAAAAATAATAAAAAATAATAAAAAAAATAAAAAAATAAAAAAAATTCTTTTTACAGAAAAATTACAAAATTCTACTGTAGGTAGAATTCCTCAGGAAATCATCTTTCAGAATTTATCTGCTGTGGGAGAGTCCCTGAAAAATATAATCTACCATTATGCAGATATTGGCATGAGATACATGAGGAAGAATTTTAGATGAGAAAATGTCTGACTGGAGTGAAAATAATAAAGAAAATATTCTGAAGCAGGAGAGTATTTGGGCTCTAATTTGTCTGTGAAGTTAGTTCTGCATGGATGAACATGGAGAGAAATGTACTAAAAGAACCAAACCTTCCCAGTTAAGGGGGGCTTTGATAAGTATTCTTTAACATTTTTAGCAATATTAACTAGAATATTTACTACATTTAATGCTGTTCAGCAATTAAAATATATCACAAATCTCAGGATGGTCTAGCATCATATTGCCTTCAATATAATAAGAAAGTGGCTGCAGCCCCTGCCTTTCCTACTTTATTATAGTGGGTCAGCATGACCCACTGGGCAAACATGAAGCAAGACTCCCTGCTACAGATACTCTAAATCACTCAGAGATATTCTGGATTATAAAATTAGGAGTGTCCTTACTATCTGTATGCACTGTATAATAATCTAGTTAAGATTTTTCTTGCTGATTAGTCATTAAAATAAGATTCTGAAGTTTGTTAGCAGAAATTAAATGAACTTTAAAAAGCACATCTGCCTTCTCATTGACTTCAGATGCTGGGAAGGAAACAAAAAACCAAAACCAACTTGCAAAATTAATCTAAGCACCCCATAAATTTTTAAAACTATTTTTGTGAGAATTTTCTAGAAAATTTTGTGCAGGTTTAATTTCTGTAAATTTCTGGTTAGTTCATAGTCCAAACACATTCAAAAATATAAAGCTATGTTTTCAACCAAAACAGGTAAGTGTGGCCTAAGGAATCAGAAAAATACCAGCAAATAAGGGATATACTTTTTGCACTTGGCCTTTTCTTGGCCTAGCCTGATTGGCATGCAACAATTGATTGGAGACTGAAATGTAATTTATGGCTTAAATATTTTCCTGAAGGACTTTTGCCTATTATAGCAAAACTGTACGGCAGAAGCTGAAGACCACCAAGCCCTGACTAAAGCCTTACACTGCTCATTGATGGAGATAAGATAAAGTGACTCAGGTCTGGGCTGGGGGAAGAAGAATACATTCACAGAGGGAGCAGGCTTTGCACCCTGGAGGTGGAGACCTCAGCCCCAGGCTATCAGCTGCCAGGCTCCAACAGACCCCTACACCAGAGGAGAAGGGGAGGAGAGGTTTTGGGTGGGAAAAAAGCCTCCAGCCAGGAGGAATACCCATCCTCTGCTGTGCAGAGCAGCTCAGCTCTGGGGCCCCTTCACCCCAGGAAAAGCCACATCCCCACATCCACATGAAGGACAGCAGAGGGGGTGTCGTATCCCATCAAAGAACCTCCTTAAAGAGTTCCCAGACCCTGCACCAGAGCACTGAAACGTGATGCAACAGATCCATGGTGTGGCAAGGGCATTCCCACCTGGCCCAAATGTGCATTAACCCATTGAATTCTGTACTTTTCAGCAGCAGGAGGTGGGGTCTCTCACCACCAAGACCACCAGATGGAAGGAAGCAACAAGACATTGCTGGGATCCATGGAAGAGAGAGATCTTTCTACCTAATCCATGTCATTCTCTCCCTGTCCATCATCTCCCAGGCAATCACTCCCTCCCTCCCTTCCTGCCTTCCTTCCTCTCTCCTTCCCTCTCTCTTTCTTTCTCTCTCTCTTTCATCTCTTTTTCTCTTTGTGTCTTTTACTATTAAATAAAATACATCAAGTTTATTGTCACCAACATCTAACCTTGTTTGTTTTTAATCATGTTTTTTGAGTATATTTCGAACCTTTCAGGGTTTGATCTGTTTTATTCACAGAGGCTTAGTTTCCTTCAGTCTTCTGTATTAATTTGGATCATAACACTATGGCAGCTCAAAAGCCTCACAGTCAGACTAGCTGAGTCAATCTGATGAGACTGTAAACCGAAATGCTATAGAATCACAGAAACAATTACATTGGAAAATACTTCTGAGATCATGGATACCAACATTTGAGCACACACCATCATATCAACTAGGCACAACAAAGTGTTGTGTCCATTGTATTCTTATTCACCTTTGGGGACAGAGACTCTGCCCTGAGCAGTTTGTTGCAATGCTTGATAATCCCTTCTGTGAAGAAATTCTTCCTAATGTCTAGCCTGAACCTTCCCTGGTCCAGCAAAAGGCTATATCCTCTTGTCTTCTCACCTGGAGAGGAGGCTGATTTCCACATGGCTACAACCTCTTTCCAGGCAGTTGTGGAGAGTGATAAGGTCACCCCTGAGCCTCCTTTTCTCCAGGCTAAACAACCCTTTGTTCTTCATAGGGTTTACCCTCTAGGCCTGCAATCAGCTCCATTGCCCCTCTCTGGAAACATTCCAGTACCTCAGTGTCCTTCTTGTAGTAGGGACTCAAAACTGGGCAGAGTACTCAAGGTGCAGCCTAACCAGTCTGAGTACAGGGGAAGAATCACTTCCCTGGTCCTGCTGGTACAGGCCAGGATGTCATCAACCTTCTTGGCCACCTGGGCACACACTGGCTCACATTCGGCTGGCTGCCAATCAGAATCCCCACCTCCTTTTATAAAAGGCATCTTTCCAGCTACTCCTCTCCAAGCCTGTAACACTAAGAAATAACTAAAGAAATACCACACAGAAGTACCAACAAAAAAATATGAAGATAACAAATATAAGTCTTCACTAATTGAAATTTCCTTGAGGATAAGGAAGTAGTAGTAGTAGTAGTAGTAGGACCATAAATCAGTACTATTAGCACTTAACTTTAATAAACCATCTTTGCTTTGTTAATTCAGGACTTCAGTGAAGTAAGGCATCATTTAAAAAAAATGTTTAAGGCCACACAATTTCAATTATTTTTGACACTTGAAAGTTATTTGCTGAAATTCCTTTAGATGCTTTTGAAATCTCTACCTAGAAGTCATCATACTCTTGTTTCTTCTGTCCTTCCTTCTCTTAGTACCTCTAACAAAGTCAAAATTATTTTTCCATCAAAGCTAAAATGAATCTATATCTAATGTACTGCAGTTAGTGGCAGGCATTCTAATACAAATGAGTGACAAAGCTTTTACTTTATTCCACCACTTTAAAGAGTTTTAATATAAAGGCATATAAATTTATTTTTTAACATATTATTTTTCCATCACAGTAAATACATAAATCACACACACACTAGAGAAAAAGAAGAACTAGTGATGCATCTGAAACACACAGTACTATGGGATGAGATATGTACTGCCTACAGAAGCTGCTATCATAATTTTCATGTCACTTGATGTGAGCTTTCAGTAAGCCAAAAATTAAGGATTTTTAAGGTGTGTCTGTCTTCAGCAGCAAATGTAAATGCAGACTAAAACTACCAGTCTTTTCAAATTTTCCATTCACTTATTGGTGAGAAAACGCTGTGTTTCCTTTCTTATTATGTTAACTTGATTACTCTTATTACAAATATATAATTATGGTTGTATGTAGAAGTCAATTACCAGTGAATTTGGCCAATTTTCTAATCAAGACATATTCAACTGGTAATTTACTCCACTGCTTATGTCTATACTCAGCCAAGTGAGAGCAGACATTGCCTTAGGTTGAAATTGGCTCAAAATAACAAGATTTTACTTGGGGAGGCAGCAGATGGGCATAAGATGTAAAAAACAGCCATGTTCTTAAGGCATTGACTTAGATCTCAGGAACTCAGGCTTCTGTCACAGATTTCATATGAAGTATTGGGAAGTTCACATGATGTCTCTTGAATTTTCCTTTGAGATCAAATTAAATAGGTCTTACAATCCATGAATTCTCCACTTTCTCCCATACCATTAAAAAAAAAAAAATTAACTAGAGCCTGAGGACAATGAAATTGGAATTACCTCAAAGTTTTTCCTTATCCTTTAATGGTAGCATGAAACTTTTTAAGTTCAGAGTTTCAGAATTTCTTAGAGTTTTGTGTGGTTTTTTTGTCGGTTTTTTTTTTTTTGTTTGTTGTTTGATTTGGGTTGTTTTATTTTAGATTTTCCATTTCAGCCAGAAAGGAATGCCTTAATACTACAAAAAAGGCTATCCTTGTGTAAGTTCCCAACTCAATTAAATCTAGGGAATACTGACAAGCTTATGGCATACCTTGTTCTTGATAAATTTCTTACCCAATTTCCATATAAAAGAAATTCTACTGAGTTTTCTATAACTTAGAATGAATAATCCTAACTCTAAAGGCATCCCCAAACTTCCAGAAAATTCAAATAAAGCACAATTCAAAAGGTAAACTTTATATTCTCATGACCAACTTGCCACACATCCTTGTTGGATGTTTCCCTCACACATAGGGAGGGAGGGAGGGAGGAAGGGGCACATGTCAGAGACCAAAATAGTTCATGCCTCAAACATGGATATAAAGTTTTGCTCATTATAATAAAACCTGTATAAAGGATTTGCAACCAAAGAATCCTCCCTGAAGAATTCTGGCTGGAACTTTGGATTGTAAGTCAAACCACTGAGATTCGATAAAGGGAAAAAAACATTTCTTCAATTACCTGAAACAAACAAGTAAACAAGGGAAAGAATGTGAGCCAAACCCAGCAGCTGTGCTGAAAATCACCTTTGGCTTGCTCTGGTGTGGGGGAGGCCCTAGCCCACAGACCCATCTGCTGGGAGCAGGTTTGCATAGTTTTCCCCCAGTCAAGGTGGGGGGAGAAAATTTCAGTGTGTTGCAACCCCTGCTCAGGGGCTGTGAAGCCATCCTCAAACAACTGGCTATGGAACCCTCAGCCCCAGGAAGTTGGCTATTTATAGAACTTAGCATACATTTCTTTATCTCCTCTATTTCCTTACATTAAGTATCATTTCTATGAACTTTTCAATTTGTAATAAAGCATTCCTCAACGGGGTAAGAAGGCAAAATGACAACAGATTGGAAAAGTAACCAGATATACACTGTCATGCTCTGCATACAAAGCTGGAGGAAGAAAAGGATGGGAGACACTGGGAGTGGTGAACTCTGTCTTCCCAAGTAACTGCTATGTGTGATGAAGTCTTAATTTCCAAGCAAAGGCTAAATGTCTGTTGATGGGCAGCATTAAACTTAACACATTTTTATGCTTAATTTTCACGCTTAACCCTCATTCCAAAGGCTTAGATCTGGGCCTAGAGAATTGTGAGCTATCAATAATGTCAGAACAGGCTCAACTGAGGTATGCTGGGAAAAAAGATAAAAAATTTACACTATTTCTTTTACTGTATCATAGTAGAGACATATATTTATTTTTAAGGCTTTAAATCAGCTTTCATGGTGACTGACCTTCCTAAAAATAAGCACATTAACATGTGAATAGATCATCTTTGTTTCTATTCTTCTCAAATATTCCAAGCAGAGAAGACTATGTTGAACCAGCACATAAACATTAATGACAAACTACCAAGGAGAATAATTGTAAATTAAAAAGATAAGGATAAATTCTTTCTTCTCCTTCCATTATTCTACAGGAAGGCTAAGTCCTATTTCTTACCAGATACCTCAAATTTAAGTAGTCTCACTGTAAATTATTCCTCTCCCAAATATACAGTATACATCATCTGAGTGAGAAGTCTCTTGGCAGTGATGACATCCTGTGAAATTCCAACATAGAACAAGGCTTTCCATGTATGACTTAAGGCATCATTTTAGTGCATTTCATTTTTGTGCATTTTGTGTTTTATAACAAATCCTAATATAAGATATTAGCATTTTAAGCTCAAATTTAGACTCCAATACTTTTTCAGGCTAAAGCAGAATTCTTGTTTCCTGCTCAAAAAATTCCTGCTCACTTTCTAAGAAATTTCATATTGTCTAAGGTTCTTATAGTCACGTGCCATTAACACAACTTTACTACTCACCTCACCCTAATATAAGTGAAATGTCCAAAGGCAAGCAATGTAGAAACAGAGGCCAGTAAAGACACTGTACAATTTTGCTTTTTTCTCTGTGTATCTTCTATAATTTTCAAAGAAACCTGTGTACAGTAATACAATACAGCAATCTTCCTCTGCTTCCTTCCTACCTGCTGGCTGATAGGTACCACACTCCTATTCTGTGGGTCAGAATAAACAAGTCAGTCAAGATTTATCAATTTTTTTCTTGTCAGTCACTCTACAGGCTTTTAAATGGCAAAACTGTCTTTGGAGTAGATGCAAAATGTTGGCAGCTGGAGGGCTGCAGTTGTGGGTAGGTACTATTCTGGCTTGGGCCAGTTACAGCAGCTCCAGTGAGACCCATTGCAGACCAGAGAAGACTCTGCCAGAAAAGCTTGAGATGCATTTGTGAAAATGTGGGTAAGAAAAGACAGAAAACATCAGAGAGACAGAGGAGAAGGGGCCAAAAAAAATTTAAAAAAAATTAAAAAAAAATAAATAAGATGGAATATCAGGGTCAGAGAAAGAAGGGAGGGAAGAGGAAATAGGAGGTGGTGCTCCAGATGCCAGAGAAGATATTCCCTGCAGTCCATGGAGGACTGCACCAGTGCAAAGAGCCACTAGAGCCACTGCCACCCATGGACAACCCCCTGCTGGAGCAAATGGACATCACTGAGGGAACAGCAGCCAGTGTAGAACTCCTACCACAGCATATTTTCTAGACAGGACCTGCAGCCTGAAAGAACCTCTCACTCTTGTAGGGTGTGAGGAGGAGGGAGTAAGGCAGCACACCATTCCCCACCTGCCTGCACCACTTGAAGGTGGGGGAAGGGGTCTGGCAGGAAACTAGACTGGAGGAGTGATACTGTGTCTGAGAAAGGGGTAAGGAAAGGTGTTATTTTAGTTTGTCTTCATTTCCCACTACTCTGACTAGTGATTATGGTTTTATTTGAATTGGCAATTGATTAAGTTATTTAACCCACAATAAGTCTTTTTTGCCCACAAAACTGACTGGTAAGCAATCTTCCTGTCTTTATACATACCCTCAAGCTTTCTTATTCCTGCCCTTTTGATTTTCTGCCCCATCCTGGGGGAAAGACAGGAGATGAGCAAGCAGCTGGCTGGGATTTTGCCTGTTAGCTGAGGCTAAGCCACAATATGAAGTCATAAGAATGTTTGGCTTCACTTAGATGTTAAAATATTTTTTTCTGCTCTTAGTAAGAGGAAATCATACTGGGCTACTCTGTACATCAAAACTTCAGTCTTTGTCATCATTATAGTCACTCCTCTGAAATATAATAACTAAATAAATAAATAGATAGATACTGATACCAAACAAGTTACATATCTTTTTAAAGGGCCCTGTTCATCTGTGGGGGAAAGGGTTAGGAATTAATCAACAAAAAGGGTGATTTATTCCATGAAATAGATAGCAGTTAACATGCAAGCTCTGGGTGATACCCAAGTGTTAGAAAAATGTTTAGAGCCCCTCATGCTTCAGTGCACTCAAACCTGGGGGAGGAAATTAACAAACCCTGGAAATAAAATTTATTGTTGAGACCTGGACACCAAGGATGCAGAATTTATAAACCACAAGCACAAGTTACAGAAACCAGACATGAAGAAGAAACTAAGACAATTACTGGGATTCTCCCTTTCTGGGAAAAAATTTCTAAAAAGACATAAAATGTGGACTAATTGGCATAAGAAGCAAGAAATCAATTCCCAATAGAAGATGTAATACTAATCAGTAAAGGCAACTATGCAACTTGTTAGCCAATGAACAGTAATTCCTTTGTTTGCTAAAATCTATAAATAGTTAAAAGCTTTGATAACTGATGTACATAGTTTGTGAAGGGATCCCCAACACTGGATAAAGTTCACTTTCTAACCTAACAAACTAGTTAGAGTGTCTATTTCCTGGTTTTCAGTGGCACTACCACAGCCTGAACAACTCCACAGCTCCTTTTTATGCACTGGATGATGGTAATGTTGAAGAAACGTCCTTGTCTGACAATCCAGGAGCCACTCTGGCAGTCACACTCACACCACCTAGGACTTGTTACCCCTGGGACCAAAGCCCCACCACAACACTGGCTGCAGTGAGTCAAAGGGTGCCCTGCTGGGCTCCCTGCACATTCCACTCACAGGCACAGACAGGTTTCCCTCACTGGCTCAGCCCAGGTTTCCTGTCACAGGCACAGATGGCTGGCTCCCTTAAGTTATGATCAAGCCTTTTATTATGGTGCAGCAGCACAACAACAGCTTGTGGGCCCAGGAGGGAACCCAGACAAAGAAATCCCTGGGATTTTGTTTCCTTACAGTCTGTGCACCTGTTCCAATCGTGACTTTGGGTCCAGAGTCTTCTTGTCCTTCGTTTATTGCCACAGAGTCCCTGAGAGACACACCAGCCTGCCCCCAAAGTCCCCCTGCCCTTAGCTGGGCAAAGGGTCAGTGACAGGTCACAGCCCATTGCAGGGGGCTCCAGACATTTCTCCCCATCCAGGGCACAACCTGCAACTTGCACTGCCTGCACATGTCAACCACATGCAGATACAACAGTCACAATCTTAGACATAAGAACTGCTAGATAAAACCACAGAAAGATGCTTTCCCCCCTCTCAGTTCATCAGCTTAAAAATCTAATGCCTTGCCCACTAATATGCATAAAACTTTTAAAATTATTTTTCCCAAATACTCTGCAATTCTACTCTATTTTGTTCTTAATCTTCTTCATGGCATCACAGTCTTTGACTGCATTAGGAAGCAGTAGAGCACAATAAACACAATTTTGTACAGCACAAAACCTAGTGCTGAGGACTTCATGTCCACAACACATATAATTTGGGGCTTTATTTTGGAGAAGCTTTAGTCTCACCACCTAGACTGTTAGAGATTAACGTACATTAGATATACTTTTGGAGTACATTGTCTGATACAGCCTGAGGGATGGAGCAAGAGGGAGGGAGAAAAGACAAAGATGCAGTTCCTGTACTCCAAGACTGTTTCAAGATATGAACCAAAGCTTTTTTTATGGTATAAAACGGGAGATAAATTCCATTCTTGATGCAGCCTTAAACACTACTCTGTGTGTTAGTTATTCAAAGAAAGTGAAAAGAATTTCAAGAAAAAAATATCTGCAGCAAAATAAGAATGTTGCTCCATTTCTATTTCTTCATATGCAATTCCACCAGAATTAACTTTATTAAATATGTCAAATAAGGCATGGTAAAAAATTCTTTCACTTTTATTCTGTATGCCACATAATATTTGATGCTTAAAGTCATGAAGCCCAGTGTAGTTTGTAGATTGGATCCCTTATATTTCCTGTCATATCCAAGCTCCCCATTAAAATAGGTATGTAGTTGAATGACATGATGTCCAAAAAAAAACTATTTTTCTGTAATAGGAAATTGAAGAAATTTACTACAATACAATGCAATTTAAATAATTATTATGTATCTTATCAGATATATAAGTTTCTGGATGGCTTATTCCTCCTATAACCTGGTACTACTGATTTCACCAAATATTTTCTAACCACAGTCTTTCAGGCAAAGAACAAATGAATACCTATATTAAGCAGCAAGATGAAATAATGGACATTCTGTACTCAGAGTAAAGGGGACACTTAAGAGCATGGCTATTTCTTCTTTCTTAAAAGGTTACCACTTCATGGGTCACAGATTATTAGTATAGTCATTGTACACCAACATATACTATAGTATCCATCATTTGCATGTGTCAACAGATGTGTTACACAAAAGCCTGCTAAGGTAATTATTCCATTTTCAAAAATATCTTACCTTGGAGTCACTGGCAGGCCTGGAAACCATAGCTTTAAACAAACGTGAACTACATTTGTGAAGTTGAAAAAACAAATTGATTTATTTTTGGCTTTTGCAACATCACCACCAAGTAAAATTTAGCACCTGTAAATGGCCTCTGTGTCCAAGTGAATGGACTCAAGTCTTAACTTGAGGGGAGCTTTATGGCTGGCCCCTCTCCAGAGTCTGAGGCTTCAGGCTACATTCCTAGGATTTGCTGTGCAGAGACTCTTTTTTGCTGTGACTAGGTAGTTCTCTGTTAGAACTCATGGCAGAAAATCAATGTCCTTTTCATATTACTTGCTGTGTTTTCTTAACCTCTCAGAGCTCAAAACCCAGAGAGGCCGTATTTCATTCCAGCTATATATCATACTGGCAATTTCCTGTTGATTAACAAATATGCTACTAATGTTTACTAGTGGTCCTACCCTAATCCTCATGTGCATTTACCACTTCCTGACTGGCAGAGATAGCAGTGTGATCTGTCCAGGGAGTAGACCAGACATGTGTTCCTGGGTCAGCTAACTTGGCAACTGTGAGACATAAACACAAGATAAAAATATCATCATGTTGGGAAAACGCTAAGAAAAATGTTCTAACACCTTCTTTAGGAACTAATAGTAGAGAAGAAAAGATGAGGGCAGGGGAACTGTGATCCTTTCTTCTTTTTTTTCCCCTCTGGTCTTTGAGTAGAAAACGAGATGGCAACTACAAATTGAGTAAGACAGTGGTTGAGGCACCACACCTACATTTCATCCTCCAAAATGACACACACAAATGTGTGACTCTGAACAACAAGCTGCATTACTGTTGGCAATCCTGCTTGATACTGGTTAGGAAAGTGCAGACTTGGAAAGTGTTAGGACCTGATCCTAATGAGTTCTTTACAAATCCTCCATGCCTTAGTCTTATAGGGGAGTGAAGTAGACATGAACCTTGCAATCCCAATTCCCAGCAGTCCCACCAAGGTGGCAGCCATGAACACTCATCTCTCTGAGCACCCATGCACTGTTACCTAAAATACAAAGATCTCTGAAGAACTGAGGGTTTATCTTAATGTTGTGGTTTAATCTCAGTTAGAAACTGTGTATCTTGCAGCTGCTCACACATTCCTTGATGCAAATCCAGTGGGGAGGAGAATGGAAGGGAAAAATATGTAATCCTCATGGGTTGAGATAAGAGCAGTCGAAGAACAAGATCAACAAGAACAAGCAGGAGAAGGAGGAAGAGAAAGAGGAGGAGAAGGAGGAGGAGAGAAGAAAGGACAGGATAGCTGCCTAAACTGTTTATGGAAATAGAAATATGAAGCTACAAAGCAGCTTTTAAACCTTGAAAACTAAGAGTATGAACGAATGGCAAAGTCAAAAAAAAAAAAAAAAAAAAGAAAAGAACAAAACAAAACAAAAATTTAGGCTATGATTCAGGATGCCTTCCTGGAATTATGAGGAAAATATAACTAAAATATTGACAGCTTCTTTTCCAATAAAAGGCTAGGAGAAAATAAAGATCTGAAGCATATAGCACACAGCTGTGATCTGCCATTCAGAATAGCATTTTTTTTAAAGACAGTTTTCAATTCTAGAAAAGGAATTACAGGTATTTTCTGTTGTTCTAGTTATTTTTCCTTCCCCAAATCAGTAAGACATTGATTTAGGTTGCTGTACTATGAAAACAGCTAAAATGAGAATAGATTGTTACCCCAATGGTTTTGTGATGCCTTTGCAATCAGGTGCTCAATAAGGGTAGAAGAGACAGAACTGCTCAAAGAACACTTTCCTTACTGATTGTTTTTTCTGCTGTGCCTAGCTGCTGTAGTGTGGCTTGCCAATATATGAAGTGCAGTCACTTTTCCTAATTTCCTGGTTATTAGTGAATGGAGAAGGGAGGTGCACATGGTGCAGTTTCCAGGCCAGAGCAAGAAGACCTCCTTCTTCACTCTCTGTATTAGAAGTACAGATTTGTGGGTCAGCCTCCAGAAGACTGTCACTATTTATTCCATTTAGCCATATATTCTTTACTTCCCCAATGCATGGATTAAAGTAGGAACTGAGCAGGTCTCTTGATTGCTTTCTAATACAACAATTCCCTGTCTGTGGGTTAGCTACATCTAGATAGCCAGAAGCAAATATCCAAGCATCACTGCAATATGTGGTTAATTGAAGACTTGATATTGATTTGAGGTTATTTGAATCAAGCAGATGTAGCTCAAAGACATTCATATTCTTTAACTACAATTAAAACTTACTATTCAAATGTTGGAGAAGATGAAACTGAGGAATCTTGCAAATATGAATGCTCAGATTCGGGGCAATTGTTGGGGAAGGTAGAACAGGAAAGCCCTAGTTACTGAATTACCATAAATACAATAGGATGGCTGGATGAAGCTAATCCACTCTTAATTAAACAATACTTTTGGCCAGAGGGCAATGCCAAAAGACACAAAAGACTAGCCAACACCCAAAGATTAGATCTTAGAGTTTAGAATGTCACATGCTATGCTAATATAAGAATTCCTATAGGCTACATGTAAATGCTATAGAATTAGTATTTTGTATTGGATTGGTTCTTAAGGGATTAGAATATTCATGATGAAAATGGATTTATTGTGTTACAAACGGGAAGTCTCTCTCTTCCTCTCTCTCTCTCTTTCTCTTCCTATCTTTACTCCTTGCTCTCCTCTCCTCTCCCTCTTCCATTACCCCAATACCCTTTTATCCCATTGGTCTTTCTCTTCTCCTCTTCTTCCTCTCTTTCTCTTCTCTTTTCCTCTTCTCTTCCCCTCTTTACCTTCTTTACCCTCTCTCTCTACCCTCCCTCTTCTCTCTGTCTTTCCCTCCCTTTATCTCTTTAATCTGCACGTGGCTGTGCCGGGCAGCTCCTTGCAGACTCTCTTATAATAAACTGCAACTGTAGCTTTCAGCATTTACAGAGCTCTGAGTCTTGTTCCACGTGTCCACCCTGATATAAAGGATCCAGGAGTCTCCCGCATTCAAACATACTTATTCTTCTAGAATAGCTTCCCACATATCCTAGACCCTTCCTAGCTCAATGCAGTCATCATGGTACTTGCAGTTCATTCATGATGTTGCAGTTCTTTTCCTGCTCCCTGCACTTACAGTCAAAATGCATAGCTTTTAAGTTTTAAATTTATAAAGGAAAAAAACAGTTGTGAAGGCAGCTGGATGCCCTTTAGCAAGCACAATTACTTCTTCCACCCTAAAAACATTAGGTTTTGCCAGAAGCACAGCTGCCAGAAGTGAGCCAAAGACATAGTGCCTCTGTTTCTTACACCATCGAGCCTTCACCTAATTTCTCCAGCACTACCTAGAAATGTTAAAGTTGGCTGAGGTAAAAGAAATCATGATCTTGCAATAGGACACTGAGAAGATAAGGGTTTTGTTTGACAAAGTAAAGAAGTAGATACAAAAAAATATTGTAAAAGCTGTTTCCAGGTGACCATTCATCAAAGAAGCCTTACTCAAACCACATCAGGATTACCTAACAGCTGTGAATCACCACCCTGCCAGTTCCCCTGTCTTCTCTTGCTACAATGCTTCATATTGTTTTTGTTCAGACTGAACTAGAGTCAGAATGGGAGCTTGTGAATTTCTTGTGAAAATTCCTCAATTTCAAAGTCCAGTAATATACAGTATAGTAATTTGTACCTTATTTTAAATGGGCAAATGATAAGGAAGGTAACTGTTTTTGAAGCCTTTCTCTTCATTTACCTACAGTCTGGAATTGGAAAATTCCCTTTAAGGTTCTTTATGAATGAGGGACATCTACTGGACAAAATACAACATTAAAAAAAAAAATCCACATTTCCCTGGAGTTCCATAACCTTTTTACTCCAGAAAACTGAACTTCAAACCAGCCACTGCTTCCTTCAAAATAAAAGAGGGGGAGGGGAGGGGAGAGAAGAAAAAGCAAGCAAAACATTGTTTTTGCCCTCAAAGTCCTCAGTAAAATCAAAGTGACGTTTCTAATGAAATCAAGTGAGCTATCAGAAAATTAATCTAATTTTCTTGTCTGGAGAAGTAGTCAACAGAGAAGTGAGCAAAGGCAGAAATTACTTTTCATGGTGATGTTCAAAAATATGGTTTCATTTTATTTTTAGACTTACTGTATTCAAAGGCCTCTTTGAAAGACAAAGGATCTTCATCTCCACTTGATTTCCAGTTCATGTTGGTGTGGGGTTGTAGGGCCCCACCAGTTGTAAGATTTCATTGACAAGATTTTCAACAGGGCTTACAGTTTTCACATACTCTGATTTATATACATGATAGAAATACTGACAAGATAATCTCAAGAGGTCAAAACAACGAAAAAGAACTTTACCAGCAACTTTAGAAAATCAAGGAAACTTTGGCAAAAGGTTTAGTGCAATATTCAATCAATATAAAAGACTTCTCAAAGTGCTAATTTAGCCCATTCAAGTTAGCAAACTTTAAGCCTGTTCAATTACAAGTTACTCAAGAATTCCAAGAAGAGGGAATTGAAGAAGAAGAAAGAGAGAAGGACAGAAAAGATACAGAAAAGCACACATATAGCTATCAGCTCCTGGTTTCCTGATGATAGAAACTCCTAAAGGAGGTAGTGTCCAGACAAAGTGATGGTCTCATGTTTGACCTTAAATACCCCTTGGTCTTCCTGGGCCCTTCCCCAGGTGGGAATTCTGGTCATTTGGCCACTTTGAAGCTGGGTTAGGAGAGTGTGGGGCATGGCCTCTGGTGTTCCATGATTAGCAGCCATTTCCAGCTGGGATGTAGGCTCTGGGGATGGGGGTGTAGAGGACAGGTAGCTGCCTCACCAGGGCAAGGCACAGCCTGCCCCTTCCCCCACACACATGCATCCCAAAATGTCTCGAGACCTCAGTCTTCCCAGGCTCTCACACAAGGTTGGAAGGCAAATCTGGAGGTCACATAGACAAATCCATGTCCTGCTCAAAGCAGCTTGCTCAGGGCCCTGTTCTAATGATCTATGATTACTACAGCTAACTGGGCAAATTACTATGGTGTGTGACAACCATCATGGTGAACTTTTTCTCTCTAACTGGAATTTTCCATGTTGCAGCTTGCATCTACTGCTTCTTGTACTATGAACACACATCCTTGAGAATAATCTGTCTTTGTATCTTCTTTGCAGGTAGGTACAGACACCAGTAAGATCTCTCTCCAGCCTTCTCTTCCTAAGGCTGAAGGGATTCTGGTGTCTTGAGCTCTTATCTTAAACCCCTTTACCATATGCTGGCAGCCATCCACTTGGACTTGCTCCAGTTTTTCCCTAGTTTTGCTGTCCTAACTTCTTTAGTGAGCATAGATCTTCTTAAATAAGATGAAAATTATCTTTCTATTATTCTTCAGAAAATCATTAACTAGCATTTTGTTAAAGATTCTGGGAATAGAGTATTGCACTGCCCAACACCCTATATGTGGTAATACACACGAAAAGACAAACCTGTAAGGAGAAGTCACATTTATTTGCTATTAAATCACATCAATGCATCAGTTAAAAAACACGAGCCCAGCCACAGAGTAATTGTTATACATAACCAAACCCTTTCCTAGGTGTATTGGTCTACAGCTATGAGTGTTTATTTGCTAATTACACTGAACTCCATCACAAAACCAAGCAAGTAAATTCCCCACACACCACATACTACATGAAGGCAAGAACTTGTGAGGCAGAAGCCAAAGTGCCCTTTCAACACCATCTACACTTTGAGTGTAAACATATTCACCATACAGTGCAGAGAGAAGGAAACTTTCAATATCTTTGTGTTCAGGTCCAAAGTAAATAGCTAAAGTACAAAAGGGGAGATCTGGAAAAATATAGTTCTAAGAGGCAGCATCTATTTTGATTAATCCATCTCCCATATGTGGTGCAATCAAGAACTCTGTTCCTGCAATTATATATAATGTGGCAGTAACCTAACTACTAGTTTTGCCTCTACAGCTCTACCAAAGTACTGTACAGGGATGCAATTCTCATTAAGAGACAAACAGCAAATGACATTGAAGATGCTGATTGTAATTCTACTTTCAAAAAAAAAAAAGAAAATTATTCTCTTAATAATTTGAAATATAAAGCTATATAATGTCTTCTTTCTGTACTTTGCATTTCTCAGTAGAAAGATGTGCTGGAACTAAATCAGTTACAACCACAGAACAGTTTCCTTCTAAAGAGGATCAGCTCAGTCTTATTCCTACCTTGAGCCAACTGACAGAGACATTTGGAAATGCTGTCATGTTACAGTGTTTATTTCTTTTTCTTATAGAAGAAAATAGTAGTTTTAAATTATAATGAGGAAGCGTTTAATACTATGATTTTATAAAAAGCAAAGGAGAAATTTAAATAATAGCCTTCTGTAAGGCCTTTGACCTGGTTCCCCACAACATCCTTCTTTCTAAATTGGTGAGAGATGGACTAGAAGGGTGGGCTCTGGTGGATGAGGAATTGGTTGGATGATCACATGCAAAAGAAAGGCCTTGATGCTGGACCAGTACTGCTCAACAATAGGTGGGTTTGGCTGAGGTACAGTAAATTTTCTTCATAGTGGCTGGTATGGAGCTAAGCTTTGGATTTTTGCTGAAACCAGTCTTGATAAGTATAAAGATATTTATGTTATTGCTGGGCAATATTTCTGAGCCAAGGCTTTTCTGCTTCTTGTACCACCTCACCAGGGAGGGGGCTGGGAGCACACAAGAAGTTGGGAGGGGACAGCTGACACCAACTGACCAAAAGGACATTTCATTACTATATGGTGTCATTCTCAGTATGTAAATGGGGAGAGAGGGAGGGGAAAAAGGAAGAATGAGAGACATTCAGAGTGATGGCATTTGTTCTCCCAAGTCACAGTTACATATAAAATTTGAAGTTTGAGAAGCAATGTAATCTGAAGTGTGTCCATAGCATAAGAAAGCATACTGAAACCAGTAAATATGATTTAAAACACCTAAAATGTATTAGCACAAATTTCTGAAAAAAACAGTTTTTGAAGGTTGCAGCTTCAAGACTTGCAGGGAACAAGCCTTACTTTTAAATGAAGGTGGGTGGAGAGAAAGTCATGTTCATACTCCCCACTCTCAACTATCTCAATCATCAACACTCCTTCCAAAACACTACTCATTTGACCTCTCCCTACACTGACAATGTAGGAAGGCTTACTCCTACAATTACACAGGAAATTGTCTGGTTAGTTAGAAGCATTGGAATGGAGACCTGCCAGAGGGAGATTAGATAGGTTTGGGATGTTTGAGTAATATGAATTCATAATAATAGCAGCAATACAAGACTTGCATACAGTTCTGGAAAGTATTTCTATTGCTATCCAGATTAACACAGGCTCAAATAGCCTTGCCTACACTGTGCTGGCACTTTTGGCTAACATGGCAGACATGCCCTTGGATTTCCCATGTTGGTGTGGACTGTGCAGTATTTCATTATAAAAGTTTCCCCAGCTGGAAGTCACCCAGTCTTGGATCCAAGTGAACTTTATAGTGCTAGTCTGTAGATAGTTCCTTGCTTTATGCCATTCTTACTTTTTCTAATACATAGATTACCTTTGCTAATATATAAATCAGTTTGCTTTCCCAAAACATACTGGAATTTAACCAATAAGTGGCTGTAACTGCTACTTCTTACTTATGCCACAAGAAAGTCTCAGAGAAATCCTCTTTTAGATTGTGATGGCTAACAGCTGGCCTGAATGCCTCACAGGCACGAGTAACCTCCTGACCTTGACTTGATCAGCCTGTACCCTTGAGAAGAGGGAGTAAGCAGCTTTAAGAAAGAAAACATAGAAAAGTGGAAGGACTGAACTGCAAGGAGCAGAAGCTGGCCAATCTCTGGCCAGTGAACTGGGTGGCAACAAATTGCCAACCAATTGGTGATTGAATGCCAGGTTTTTGAAAACCATATAAATGTGAGCTGTGAACAATAAAGAATTGTTTAATTATTACTTATAATAAAGAACCACTATTGCCACTTGAACCTTGGAGTGTTGTGTCCGTCTCTATCGTGACATTAGATCAGTCCATTAGACACAAATGTTTGAATAACAGGGGAACAGTATGCCAGTTGCAGGTTAACCAAATCAAGACTTGTGTTTGCTTGCTTAAAAATCTTTTAAATGCTTTCACTAAGAAATAATTTTGGCCGAGTATTATAGTTTGACAAAGTTGCTGCATCAGGTTTCTTCATTTTTAAACAGCATGAATGTGAATTATAGCTACAGTGTGTATATATATATATATATATACACACACACATATATAGTATATATATATCTATATATACTATAGTAGCATAAGGTGGCTCAAACTCAGCTTGAATTTCAATTTCAGAGCTCAAAAAGAAACTTGCCCTCCAGAAAACCCCTAGTAATTTTGGCATTCATATAGCATTCATACTCCAATACTTAGTGAATTTATACTCATAATTTCCCTGTGAGACCCCACAGGGGTCCTCCTTTCCATTCTTCCATGTAGGGGATGTAAGCTAACAGATACTGCTGTATAATGTGCCAGACAAGCATGCAATATAAAAGTTTTGAGATCTGTTCTTCTCTTGACCAAAAACAGCAAAAAAGACAGAGATACATGGTTCATCTATGCAATGATCAGCTCATTAATGACAACAGCAACATGTGATAAAATCCCAAATCAGCTAGATCTTCAAATGCAAATCTGCCCGGGCTTCTCACCTACAGCAAGTTGCTGGGGAAAAAAACAACACAGACAGACAGTTAAAAATATCACAAAATTCATGCACCATTTGGATATCAAATATATTCTTTTGTTTTAAATGAGGACGAAGAAAAGGACAGTGGTTACAATAATAAGATCTATGAAAGGTTTAAGTGCAGCTTCCTATCTAACCCCTATAAAGGTATTTCTAGGTACAAGTCCTGGCTTTTCATTCTCTTTGCTTCACAGCAAACTGCCCATGTTTCCACATACCTAGGGGGTTGATGTGCTCCTGTAAACCTTAAGCATTCTATATTGTGTAGGCTTGTGAGCCTCCTCTCACAGTACATTCTTCCAGGAAAGGTTAATGATCTCCCTTTTCTTCCAGAAAGGTTGGCCTAACCTCTTTCTTCCACAGAAGTACAGCCCAGACAGAAAGCCAAGCAAAGAGAAGGTACAGCTCATATTTTACCATGCCTGTAGTCCAAATGGCTAGACAACTGAAATATCAGAATGCCATTGCAGGTTTCTGTGCCTTATTTCATAAGAAAGAACATAGGTATTGTAGGAAACACAGTTATACAGACCCCATTTAGGAACTGGTAAAATCCATGTCAGAGATCCCCAAATCATGTTCGTTTCACAATAAAATATTCAAGGCAGTAATTGTGTTTCCTGCCTTTCTCTTAGACTTCCCATGCTGCAACAAAATGGATACAATCATTTTCCTGTATTTAACATAACTGTAATAAAGAAATCCTACTTCTTTCAAAGTGAATGCTTTCTTGTTCAAAAAAAAAAAAAAAAAAAAAAAAAAAAAGAAACAGTTGTTCCCTCAGATTTATAAACAACTAGAATTTTCTTTTATTGGTGAGTTGGTAAGAACTGTATTTAAAATTAAGAGAAATAGATTTATCTGTGAAATGCAAATATTCATACAGAAAATATTTTAAGGAAAAGAGTAACTGTTTAAGAACTCAGCAAACTGTCTTGGTTTAGAGATAAGTTTTGGAGAAAACACTCTGGAATTAGTGTTTCCTATAAAGAAAAGGGTTTCAGGAATCTCTTCTCGCTGATAAGACATGAGTATTAGTGTATGAAAGTGAAAAAATCCCCAATTGTTTATTGACAAAAGAAGTGCCCACACGGCACACACAAAAAAAAAAAAAAAAAAAAAAAAAAAAAAAAAAAATCTAGATACTGAAATGGCAGCCTTAACACACTCAAACAAAACAAAAAAAAATTAAAAAAAAAAAAAAGCCAGGGGAAGAAAACTGGCTAATCAGCTGGCAAGGAGGAACAAAACAGCATCACCTTTTCTCTCAGAGAAGGCAAAAAAGTTCACACAGCTGATGGAGGATACACAGCTGACATAGGGAATGGTATCAAGAATCAGCACTTTATTATTCCCAGGTGCAATCTCTCACACCCTGTTTCTCACATGCATGACACCTGCGTGCCCTTGTACTCTTATGTGATTGGTCAATGCACCTCAGCATTCCATGCTTCTTTTCCTTCAATGCTGTTCAGCTGCAGCCCCTTTCCCAATGTCCTATAATCTATTCTCCAACAGCAGCTCCAGAAAAAAGAAAAACAGATGGGAACCTGATAAATCTCTGATGCTGGTCTTCTCCTCACAGGAGATGAAGTTAGTGGAAAGAAATATTATTGGCTTGCCACCGTGCAGGGGCTTTTCAACTAGATGAAGCCTTTCCACAGTCAGTCAGCAGGTGGCAACTGAAACACTAATAGACACCCTGAATACTATTTACAAAGAGAAATGTTTATTTCAGAAGATACTACTTGATGCTGGGAAAAAAGATGTGACCAGAATTTAAATGGGATAACTGCTTAGCTATAGCTCCAGCACTGGTTCTGGAGAAATCACTTAATTATCTTACTGGGAGTGAAAAATAAGCCATTAAGATACACATTGCAAGAGTTCTGGGCCCGACATTATGGATAGGGTTTGCATGGCCAGGTTTTAGCAGTAGGGGTGGAGTTCCAGAGGTGGCTGCTGTGAGAAACTGCTAGAAGTTTCCTCTATGTCCAGCACAGCCAATGCCAGCTGGCTCCAACACACACCCACCACCAGCCAAGGCTGGGCTAATCAGAAATGGCAGTAACATAATAAGGAATAAGAAAAAAATTATTGTGCAGATGAAATTGGAGCCAGAGAAGAGAGGAGTGAGAACATGTGAGCAACAATTCTACAAACACCAAGATCCTTGGAGAAGGAGGGTCACACCACTATACCTTGAAGGGTGGAAACTCACATGGATTATTGCTTTAAACACCATCAAGGTTCAGTAGGATTTCATTTTTCAGGTTGTTTGCAGATATTTTTTATAGGCATCTATGTAAGCTGTGTATTAATTGCATAGATATACTGTGTGAGGCAACTATCAAATGTATTTATTTATTTATTTATTTAGTTCAGCTTTTTTCCTATTAATACAAAAAAGACTTCAGCAGGAACAGTTATGTCATGAAGCTGTTTTAAAAAAGACATCTTATTTAAAATGGAATATTATGACATGTCATTAACAAAACTAAACTTTTCTTCCTTCTTTTATATCCAAACAACCTGAAAATATGTACGAGGAAAGTATAAAAGTAAACTTACCAATTATGATTGTTACTGTGTCCCAATGGGGGCATTATATTATATAATTATATTTACATTATATTTTACTATTTACATTATATTTTTTTGTGCTAAGACATTGCTGCTGTGTAGTTTTGCACAATGGTAGCAACATTTACTGCTTCCTAAATAAATAAGGTTCTCACACTTCTATGATACTGGCTTCACAATTTGACAAGTATTTGTGAAAATATTTAATTGTAGACATGTAAATCCCATTCCATGACCTTTGATTTGATCCTGTCATTAGGCCCCATTTGTGATACTATAATTTGATGTCAACACTTCTGTAAACACTTCCATCAACCAACAGATGAGCCATGCAAGGAGATTGAGGAAAAAATTATTCAAGTTTGCTATCAGACTGGAGATTATTCTCTCTTGAAGAAACTGTTAAATTATGTAGACATATCTACTCTCACAAACTAGAAAAAAATTAAAGCTTGAAGTAACCAAAATTGTCAGTCCTCCTTCCTCTGCAGAAAATGGCATGCTTCTCAAAAATTGTGCAGTCATATATAAACTCTTAGAAATATTTAGATCTGAAAAGACCCATAAGATCATTGAGTCCATCTTTAACCTACCACTGCCAAAAACACCACTAAACTATGTCCCTAAGTGTCACATCTACCCATCTTCTAAATACGTCCACGGATGGTGACTCAACCACTTGCCTAGGGAGTTTATTCTGATGCATGACATTCCCAGTAGCCTCTTTATCATACAAAACGACCTGACAAATAATGCCCATTATGATAAAGTACTTTTAAGTGAAGCAAAATATCTCAGTTTCTTGCTATTGTATAATCTCTCTATAGCAAAATAGCTGGAAAGCTATTAAGTGTCTTCAAAAATATAGGAGAGAACATGACACCGTTCTGGAATTTCCCAGTTAATAACAAGTTAATCATTAAAATCAAGGCTAATGATCATGTTGACATGTTTATTTAGCTGCTTAAATCAAGTTTCCATCTTTGCCTTGCACTGTGCACTGTACCAGACATATCAGGGGGTTTGGCACCTTCACTATCATACCTATTGCAGAAATGCAACACACACCTGGAGATAGAGGCCATATGGGCTAAAGATGGGAAAGATTTCCAGAGACAGTGCAAGGAAAGATAAAACTGCAACTTCCATGGACACAGGTAGAACAAGCTCCTGCAAAGATATGAGAAATGCTTTAACTTCAATTTTTTTTCAAAACTAGGCCATTGCTGTTACAGAAATCTAAGGTACAATCCACAGACTGGCTCTGCCACTAGGTCCTGTAGCAGGTTGTTCCTGCCAGATGTGTTCCTGCTGCAGCAGAAGCACAAGTAGAGGAAAAATACAAGATTAGAGGGAAATTGGTGAGGAAGAAATAATTCTTTCGAGTCTGGAGACAGGGAAGTTAGTCAGGACTTGGAGAGGAAAACCGTTCAGAAAAAAGTGCTAATGGCTCCTTGGCTGACAAAAAGTGCAAGGGAGTCTGAAGAGGCAGCCCTTGCAGGGGATAATTCCTTAAAGCAATTAAATATGTATTCTTCCTGGTTCTGTAATATGTTAGATTAGCTGTCCTTATATTTGAAAAATATGCATGTGTGGAGGATGGGATTTGGCTACATTTCAGAAATTACTTTCGTAAGTTTATAAAATTGCTGGCTTACAGAGAAAGGGGCATGGGATGGGGAGGATGTGGAGCAGAAGAAAGCAGAGATATCTTTATTATAAAGGTATGCCTTTCCCTTCATTTCTTGGGAAATAAAAAAACTAAAAATAGAAAGGAGGGGAATGAATAGAGAACTAAAAATAGAAAGGAAGCAGTAAGGCAATAAAGACTGTTGGTTATCCCTACTTAGAAGACAGAGAATACCTAGCAATTGCACCTCAGCAGCAATGGAAAGGCATATATTAAGAGTAAATTTTTGAACCTGAGCTTCTTGCAGACATTTTGAGAAAAGAAATATGGAATTTTATCTTAGATTATAAATTTTAGTATAGTTAATGCTCACTGTCATTTCCATTTTCAAGTTTTCCCAGATATTTAATGTGAATCTTCCTTGCTGTAATCACATTCTTTTAGAGGTAATTCCAATTCACCAGGGTCTTAAAATTCCTTTCTCTTTGCACAAAATCTTGGCATATATTAAGGCTATTTTTCACTCCTTCTATGAATGTCTTAATAAACCTGTGGTCTTGCTCTTCTCAGAAATGTTACCAATAGGGTAGGGCTACAGCCTTCCTGAAACATGGGAGGTCAAAGTAAAAATAAACCAAAGCCAAGAGATAGGAATGATGCCCTAATTATAAAGGGATTTTTAATTTTTCTGTGGGGGGTGTGGATGAATGTTCCCTGTGGTTGCCTGTAGTAAGCACAGCAGCTCTGAGAGTTATATTTCTGTTACAGGTTTTTAATTACAAGTTTAACTAGATTAGTTCTCATTTCACCAACAGTGGCTTCAGCAAAATTGTAGACTTCTGTAATATTAGCTCTATCACTGGCTTAAAAAGAGGTGTTCACTGAGGGGGAAAATACTTTTCTTTGTTTTACTTTTCACATGGCTCCCTAAAAATCTGCTACATCTAAGCATGACTTGCTAAACTGGCACCATATTTAATACTTGTGGAATACAAAAACTTTCAAATTCTAGACTTTAAATTTTAGCATGTAGGAAGATTGCTATCAAAAGTCAGCTGGCCTAGTATTAATTCTTGCAGTACAGTCCACAAACAGAACAAGCCAATGGTATTACATCAATATGCATAAACCAGGGAGACTGGAAACATATAAAACAATTAGTTAACAATCATGAGTAAATTGCTACCAACACACAGTGATTTCTTTGCTGCTTCACCTTAACTATCAGAACTATCAGGTTGCCAAGTAGTGATGGTAACACAAGGGTCTTGGTGTAGCTTTCTCACAGTTGTTCCCAGTAAACATAATAAACATCTTTCTGTCCCTTTCTTTCACTACCCCAACACAACAAAAATAATCCTTCCTGCACTTACTGTGTATTAGCATTCTAATTTCTTACAGAATACTTAATTTTATGTCCATTTTTTAAGATGGTGTGTAATCTGTTTTCCTGGCTAGTAAGTGTTTATAATAAATATAGAATATAAAATGCAGCTCTTCATGTCTTCATTGCACTTTGGTTGCTGAATCATGTTGAAACCTAATGTCAGAGTCTGACTATGTGAGTACAATCACCTGCCAACCAGGAGGCATTTACTCAGCTAGTAATATCATTGATACCTCTGTGCATCTCTTTTCCAAAACAGGCTTACAGAATATTCAGCTGCAGAAGTACCTAAAATAAAAGACTCAATTTAAGCTGGACCACAAGTTCTAAATATTATTCTTGTAGAAATGCTATTATAAGGGACATGAATACCCAAAGCCTCCAATCCATTATGCACACGCCATTAGAATAGATAAGGTAAAAAATATCACACAATTTGGTGGATTTATTATTTGAATATATAAGGCAGGTAAAGAGTGAGAAGCCAAATGACTGAAGTTATAAAAAAGATCAGCAATGTCACCAGAAATAAAAACCAGACTCCTATCCACCATGTAAATGGCACTGAATCTTTTAAAAACTGTATGAATTGCCATATGAAGTGAGATTTGATAAAAGATTAATCTAGTGTCTCATAATAATAAAAAAATACCATATTGTGTTTCCTGGGGATGGTTTCCTAAAAGAGTTTCAATTAAGTTTTCTAATGAAACCATTACACACCAAATTTTCATCATATTTCTCATTTTTACAATCTGCAGGGAACATTTAAACTATCAAATTTATGTGACTAAATTAACATCTTCAAAAAAGGGCGTGCTGCATTTGTTCAGATCACAGTTGTATTCCTCTCAAGGGCAATGGTGAAGTACTGGAGATATTTACTCTCTAAGACTTTTCCTTCTCTTCATCCACATAAATGCAAAAGTCTCCTGGACTCTAACAACAGTTACCATAAGGTAGTGATTGAATAACATTTTCTCTTTTAGTACAAATTATAAGTACATAAACAGCTATTTTTGTATTTTTTCATTTACAAGAAAAAATAGTACATCTTTTTTAAGGAATAACAACTTCTCTTTTTAAAAGCCTTCTATCACCAATTGAGCATTAGGTAATAAAGCCCATTTCTCCAAGGCAGTTGCCCAAAAATTCATCTGTGAAAGTTGTACTGAGACAAAGTTATATTATTAGGCAATTATTTTAGATTTTATGCTTATGAAAAATATAACTGTGCATAAAATTAGGACAGTACCTTTTAGAGCCATAATACTTCAGACAGAGGAAAAGTTAAGATTTTATGACAATACTTGGAATATCTTCTCACAGCATATTTTTAAAAGCTAAATTTCAGGAAACCTTTACAAACTACCACAGCCAGTTTGTGCAATGTCATTCCAAAGGGAAACAGAAGAAATGCTCCTAAGTATTTTTATGAACTTTAAGAGATGAGCTGTATCTGGCAGAGAAAGTTTAGCTCTATTCAAAGAGAATGGCAAAAGACTGAGTAATCATTTTTGCTTCCTCACTTCCTTTAGATGAAGGAATTGTAATGTGAAAGCCCAATAATTGTGTTCAGCTCATCTCCACACTCTGCCTCAGAGGAACATGCTACAAACTACTGCTAGAGCAACTTATGCTCCCTTCAGCCTCAAGCAAGCTGCTTGCACCAGAATCAAAAATCTCCTTCCATTTACATTTATTTCAGTTAAATTTGCCTAAATATAAAGTAAATAAAACTACATCAAAATAATCTAGTTCGAAGTCAGAGGTAATACAAATGGTAGGAGTTACAAACCAGACACAAAAAATACATTTCAACCTAAATAGCATTTTACAGTATGTCTGTAAGTCACAAAATATGTCCAGTGATTTGTCATTCACATTCCCTGCTTCAGTAGTACATTAAACACAAGGATTGATGTCTTGGTTAAGATACTTGATTAAGACTTAAAATGAGGACTGCTTTCAGCCCCCCAGTAAACCTTGAGCAAGTCATGTAACTTCTAAAACCCCACACAATAACAACTTTATATCAACATGTACTAACTGGAAAATAAATATTTTGTCCAGTGTTCTGATAAATCATTCATTTTAGTCTAATATTTCTTGACTGTGTATCTCTCAGAAACTTGGTCCAGTCCAGGAATTTCTATCACATCAGAGGTCAGAATCCTGGACTTGGTGATGTCTCATATTAAATATGAAAAACACCTTGTGCCAAACAACATTGTGCCAATGTCAATAAAATAACTATGTGAAAATCAATTTTTGTTGTAAGTCCACTAGTGGCTGTGCATAAGTAACCAACTTGTGAAGAAGAGCAGAAGAAAAGCAATGGAGGCACAGAGATTTTTCATCTAGAAAGTCAATCAAGAAATTATGGGCAAATTTTTCCATCTCCTTTCAGTATGATTAATGTTCCACTATCTGCCTCGTGACTTGCAATTCTACTGAATGGTGTTGCTTCTTTGAAGAAAGCCCAAAGGAACACCCACAGAACAGAGACAGAGGTCCAAAGCTTATTTTTCTGAATACCTTACTCTAGTATGCAATTATTTAGCTTCCAAGATACTCCAAGATTAACTGATTATTACCACTGTAATAATAGCTGCTTTGAAATATAACATCTGTTAAAGAGAGCACAAACAAAACAACAGTTTTAGAAATCTTTTTTTCTTTTTTCCACCTTGGCTTTCTAGCTTTATTCTGTGCATTCCAGTATAGGTTTCAACTAAGATTTGAAATGCAAGACAAGACATTTACTGATTCTGATAGCTTGAATGAGATTCTCATGTACTAGATTTATCTCAATGCCACATGCCAACTCTCTTCTGATGTGACCAAAATGGTTTTTTTCAGCCATAGTTACCTTGCTTTGCAAACTCCCCACTGCCTGCTCCTCAGCAAATTACCAGCAAAAGATGGAAGCATCTCCAAGTTCCATAAGTGCCTCTGGTCCTTGGTATTTCCATGCTAAATATTGCACTTGTGCACAACATTGCACAGAGACTTATGGACAAAGGCTGTTATTACTGACAATTTAAAATAACTGCAGACTAAATCTAACTGTGGCATTAATCTACAGTTCAGCATTTTCCCTGCCCTTCAAAGCCTATTAATGACTATGTTGCTTTCTTCTGTCAGGTAGAGTTGGGCTTTTATAACTTTGCAGTGAACAGTGTCACTGCAGAATAAGTTTTTAAAATGTGGCATTGTTATGTCTATAAAGCTGCAATCACGAGGAAATATTCTTTTTTTGCCAGACATCCATAGTTTTTGGCAGTCAGAGTCATCAGCACACCCCAGGGAAACAGAGTGGATATCTACTGTAAGTAGGAAATCACGGAGTTCTTTGGCATTACTGAAGCCATGTGCTATGACTCTGTTCATTATAAAAAAGCTATTTACCCATGGGTAAAAGGAAATTAAAAAGAACATAGAAAATCTTCTCAGTGGCAAGCAAGAAATGCATACTTCATTAGTCTGTGGCTTCACAAAGGAATATGTACCCCAGTGTACTTAACCTGGCCTTCAAACACAGCCTGATGCCTAACTCCACTTCAAATTGAGATGGAGTTCTGAGGCTCTGCTTCCTTTAACCTCTTTGTCTGTACTAATACTGCATGTCTCTTATTTCTTGAAATCCTGTCAAGATTTCAAAGTAAGAAAGAAAACAATCAGACACAATGCAGTTATTCTGTACTCACTGTCTCAGTGAGTACAGCTGAGCTGAGAATGGGCAGAGCACTGCCCAGCAGGGGAGTGGTGAGGGAAAAAGGAAAAAACAGGTTGCATTAACTTTCCCCAAGTCAAGTCTGTTTTGCCTGTGATAGTAATTAGTATGTGATCTCCTTGTCTTTGCCTTGACCCACAATATTTTTTTCTCATTTTGGCCCCCTGTCCAGTTAAAGGGGATGCACAAAAAAGAACAGGTGGATGAGGATTTGGCAGCCAGGCAATGTCAGAAAATATCTATTGGAAGGACTGATAATCTAATAAAATTATTCTTCATTGAAAAACAAGGGCTACAATACATCTACACATAGAAACAGATCAACATGTTTTTGCCAGGGCTGCTAAAAGAACTATTTTGCTTTTAAATTTTGGGTTTAAAAAAAATTCTATAGACAAAGGAGGAAACTACTGAAGTAAAAGGAAAGGGAAACACTAGCAGATTTTAGATGAAGAGGATGACTGACACCAACAATTACCAAACCATAAGCCTTGCTGGAGAATCAGTATTACAGAGGAAACCATTATTTTGTACTCATGCTCCACAGAGCCATGTGTGCAATTATATCCATGCTTAGTCAGAAAAAAAGAAGAATGCTTCATGTGATGCTAATGTCTTCCAGGTTTCCAACAACAGTTATTAGGTCTGTACTTCAAGAACAATGATCAGCAAGTATAGATCCATAAGACTAGAGAAAAAGGCCATGTGTCAAAGAATAGTTGATTTTCTCTTAAAATTAAATATCTGATGCAAGCTTACATTGTGCAACTTGCATAACTAACTCAGATTGGCATGGCTATAACTACTAAGTGCTGAATACACCACAAATTAACTGAAGAAAAGCAAGAAAGCTCCCAGTTTGTAGAAAGAAGTACAGTATACAGTTAGCTGCTATTCCATCCCTATAGCTCTTATTCTGTAACAAACAGGAGCAAGAATTAACTATTATGTTCCTAAATGAAGCTGCTGTGCATAAGTGTCTGGTCAAAAGAGGCAAATGGAATGTCCTAGGCAATATGTAGATCAGTAGAGACACAAATCACAGCCTCAGAAGGTTTGCAATTGCCTTGTCAGACAGGCAGAATGGCAAGAAATGTGATTTGGGAAAACAAGGTTAACAATAAAACAAGTGTTTGACATAAAAGCAGCTGTATGAAATGTGTTTGGTAGAGAAGATGTGAAGCTCTTGCAATAAGAAAATCTCCATTTTGGGGATGCCCACTCTACTTCAGGTCATAGAACAGGACAGCAGAGAGTCTCATGTAACTCAGCTGAAAATGTAATTTGTGGCACAATTGGAAAGGGAGAGTAAAACTCAATAGCTAAAATGCTTTCACTTCCTAGTGTTTGGGAGGGAAACAATAAACATTCCCTTGCTTGAGATTTACAGCAAGACACTTCTTCCACTATTTGAAAACAAATGTCATCCTTCACTGACAACAGGGTAGATGGGAAGTCACATAGCAACTTATACTAACTGTATTGCATATTTTCACTTTTTTAGAGTGGAAATGATGTCCACTAATTATGGGGTTTTTTTCTCTTCTACTAATGATTTTTGGTTTAATATTTTACTATAATTGCACAAGAAATTAAAGATGAAAAACACATTACTTTCTGCATAGTCTAAAGTTTTCCCCAAAACTGCAGAAATTCCTTCACAGTTTTTCTGATCACTCAATGATTTGGTCAGAATTTCAGAACTATGACCTGTTGGCACTTGCTGTTTTAATGACCACATAATTAGGTTGCAAGGGCTCTATCCCAGAGAGCATTATCCTATATATGTGCAACTACTCACCCTTCAATGCAAGGTCTCAGACTCATACATCAAAAACAAGCCAGTGTTGGCCTAGTCTCACCCTTATTTTTGCAATAGGAGGTCACTGACTTCTGACTCATTTATCAGCTGCTGATGATTTGTTTGTTTGTTTTTCCTTGTATTGTACCAAATGTTTCTTAGATGTCTGTAAACTTTGTTTTCATTTTGTTTATGTTTTTCTGGAAATGTGTTTTCCCACAGAGGTTTCTGAAGCAGTCATTATCTCTCCTTTCCCAGATCTGTGTGTTTTGGGACGCAAAACTCAAGTAGCAACCTGTCTACTGCCAGATGTTGGATATCACATTATGTGTAGCACAAGGGAAAAAATATGCCCAGAACCACAGATTTCTAAGAACTTAAGTCACTTATTCCAGGAATAGTATTCCTGGTGTACACCATTCTGAAGCAATGGCCACTGGGTGCTATGTTTGTTCACATATGTTCACAGCATGGATCACAGTACCTCAAGCTGTGCATTATTAGATCCAGCCAGTTTATTCACTTACTAAGTAATATTTTATGGTTTGTGCCTGGCACAACTACTCCTTGAAAAGCCAGTGTCCTACATTTGTTTCATGTCTGAAATTAGCCAGATCTGTAGGCAGTTTGCTTTCTGTGACATCCATTATGCCAACCAGTACTGCTAATAAAAGTTTAAGGCATTTAACCAAATTTCTATGGGAAGAAAAGAATGGTGGTTCAGTGACAACAAATAGGACACAAATAGACAAAACATAAAACAGATACTCACTTGCTTAGGGTTACAAAAATGGTGTCTGAAAAACAACTCATTAATCAAGAGTGTTACTATGCAACAGTTTCATTTACTTAGTGCACTAATTCAAAATTAATCTGATCCCAAAGATTAAGACAGCTAGAATGTCTTTCTAGTTTGTAAACCTTGTTCCTCCCAGCTATGCCTTATGTTCTGGTAACATCAGTATAACATAGGTTTGTGTTTTTCAAGTGCTAAATAATATGCTATCAATTTTATGTCAGGTTCACCTTTGTGACTATCCATTTTGAAGTTATGTGGCCTCTCAGGTTACTGTATCTAATAACAAAGTCCTTTGAATAAAACAGTGATCTTCTTTTCACAATACTCTTTTGAAATAAACAAAGTCTGATTATTTCTTGCATACATTGTAAGGGAAAAGAAACCCAAAGGAAACACTGTTTCACTTGGGAAGTTTATGGCAGAGTTAAAAGCTTAAACCCAGTTTTCTGCCAAGCCACTGTTTTGAGCCTGAACCTCATAGGCATCCTTTCAACTTCCCATTTATAGTCAAAAGTATAGTCTATTTACATACTTAGCATTTATAATAGCTGAGTTTGATCCCAGCCACATCTCTCCCCCCACCCCCTCCATGCTGCCATGACCACACAAACAGGGACAAAATGTTTCTTAGATTAAATCAAATTAAGGAATGCTTAAGCATAAATTAGTATATTTCTGACTTGCTCCAGTGGGCTCTGTCTGTATGGAAATGTGAAACTACATCTACTCTAATTTGCTTGGGCAGATAAACACCTCCCCTCACATTTCTGAAGAAGCAAAAGGTAACATGTACCCATCAGATACACTTTTGCTCTGATGTCTTGTTGTGCAATTATAAATTTATTTGTAAAAAATTGACATGGTTCTTTTCCTATCTTGCTCATTTATGTTCATTTATTCACACACAATTGTTGATAATTAATGTGGTAGAGCATTTTTCAAACACTAATTTAAAGTAGCAGCATCCAGTTCTGTTCAGCTACCTGAGGCTTGAATAGGGGGAAAAAAGAAATAATTGAGAGATTGAGAGAACCTAATATACCTGAAATTTTCTACTCTTTTTGCACTTTCAGAATATTTCCGTAAATGAAGGTAAATGTAACCCAAGGAATAAAAAAATGTCAGTTCTCTTTCTGAAATTGGGATTTGGCCCCCACACTGTATGAATAAATTTGAAAAGAAAAAGCGAACTATGAGAAAGTTTTCTGATAATACAAGGAAAATTCCTCATTTCAAAATTGTCTTTCCCTTGTAATCAAATTCCACACAAAGGCTGTCATAGGAATAATATGATAGCCAATTGCTCACATGACAGAATTCTTTGTAGGAGTTTTGCCTGGACTCAAAAGCCCTCATGTCTTTCATCTACTGCCATTGCTTTGATTGTTTTTTGTTCTTTTAATCTCAGATTCTGATGATATCAAATTCATGGAAGCAGGTATTAAGGAAGTCATGGGATTGTGTGGAGAGAGTTGCTTGCTTGGGTGAATTTACAATATTCTTTTTTGAATTAAAAATATTTTTATAACAGTAACTTGAGAGGAAATGGTTTGTTAAAAAAAAAAAATTGTCTGCTGCTTTTTAAGTGCTTCAGACTGCTGACTGCCAAAAAAAAGTGGGGGTGGAAAAAGAGTTCAGCTGGCTAAAATATGTTCCATGGAAAAAAAATACCTTCATTAAAACATTAAATTTTTATTTTTTTTTTTAAGTTTAGTTCACTTTTCAACTTCTGGAAAAGTAGTCAGTGCTACTTTTTGTTATCTGACCTATTTGCAATGTCCTGGAAAGATCTCTTCTCTGTGTGTTGGAGGTTAGAATGTTTCCTTTTTTTTTTTTCCTTTCTCTCAGGGAATTTTCTCCCATGTATTGCCTAAGAGATGATAACTACGACACTTGAGACAAAAGATGTGGATGGGAGGAGGAGGAGGAGGAAGGGTGCAGTCTGCTACCATCTCTTAACTTCCCTTAGGAAGTGCGGAGATACCACGAGACTTTGGCTGGGGATGAGGGGCCGGGCTTGGCCCTGACTCGCTCTCTTGCTCTCAGGATCGCACTGGGGACAGGTGGGGTTTTGGTGCTGCCTGGAGGATTCTCTGCCACTGCAGAGTTCTGTCCTGCACAGAGCCTCTCCTCACCATGGAGCCCTCGCTCCTAACAGCGGCCATGGAGCTGGGACCTTTCCAACAGCCAGAATCACTGGAAAGCACCCTCACCATCTGCTGCAGGGGAAAAACATGGGACACAACCTCTGACCCTCTCCAGAGGGAACATCTCCTGTCTGCTTGCTGGAGCCCACTCGCCACTGCCCAGCCTCGCTGTTTTCTGCCTCTGCTTCGGGCGCTTTTTCTATAATTTTTCCTGACATCCCATGTCCCCTCACTGCTCCTGGCATGGCTTCAGAGCTTTTGCTACACCCCAGGTGTGCCTGCCTCTGCTGTTCCAACCTGCTGCTCTGAGGTTCCTTCTACAGCCCATGTCACCATCCAGAGGGGCACCAGGACCAGCTGCCCCCCGTGGGTTTGTAAAGGAATCCCCTTTCCATCCCTTCCCCCGGCTGTGCCGCCATTGCTGTGTGGAGAGAGGGGCTGGGCCTGCCCACAGCGCCCCCTGCAGGCGCGGGGGAATCATCGCACCCGCCCTGCCCGGCCGGGAGCCACCAGCGCCCCTGGTGGCTGTGACCGGAACTGCACCAGAGGGGAAAGGGCCCCACAGCCCAGAGAAGGCTGGCACTGCACTTGGGGGGTTTGTTTGCTGTGCTGCCATTGTTGTTTGCTTGTCTTGTTATATATATATATGCATATATACAAATACTTTTCTCCAAGACATTGCTGCACATTGGGTATAAAAAATTATTTGTCCTGGTTTAGGACAAATTCTGGGAAGGAAACCTCTGAAAGGGTCCCTCTAGAAAGCAAATTCAAGTGTCCCCTCCCCCCTTCCCCAACTGGTTTGGGAGACATAAATCTCCTTCAAGAAAAGTGGAAAAAAAGTTTATTTAACAACCAAAGTATGGAAATGTGAAATTAATATTAAACAATCGAACCTCTAGTTGTTCTGAAAAGATGCAGATTCAGAGAGAGAGTCCTTGTTGTGGGGTGTAGTTCAGCTCACTCCGTCTCTTATCAGTCCCTCCGGTGCTGGAAAATGCTGCATCCCGGCCCTGGTGGGACATAGGTGTGAGCTCCTGATGTTTTTCTGGGTTTTCAGTCCAGAGGAGGGCTGACTGGTTCCAAGAAGAAAAAAAAGTCACAGTATGGGGAGCTTCTCTGCCTCAGCTAGCTAAAAAAACAACTAAACACAAAAGAGAGTTCTCTCCCTCTCCCTGTCCGTGCTGCAAAAAACATGCACCGAGAGAAAAGGAATTCCAGGGGAGTGAAAATGAAGCTTCTGCACACACAAATTGCATGCCACCCTTTCCCCCTCTCTTCACTCTCAGATCTAGTTTTAAAGGTGCAGAACTTATTTCTGGGCTAAACAGAACAGACAACTAGGGATACAAGCATCATAAAGTCACACATGGTCACCTGAGGCATGGAAAGATACGTGGGACTGGGCTGAAGGCATCTTCATTAACAATGAAGCCAACATTCTCCATCATAAAAGAGAAATAATACCATTCTGCTTGTGGAGTACCAAGGCTTTCAGCACACATCAGATATGGGTATATGTAAATTTGGAGAAGTTGCAGAAGGAGAGCTGGACTATTTATCTTAAGAAACACTAGTGGGTCATTAGTATTTGTGCATAAAGCTAAAAGAATGAAAAGACTAACAAGGCTGAGATTTTTAAAAGTCCATGACTACATGAGTCTCTCAAAGTTGCCATTTCTGGTGGAATTGTAGGGCACTAACACTAAGATTTGATTCTCCTTCAGCAGTACTACTGAAAATCTCTCCCATTATAGATTAGCAATGGGTAGTAAATACAATGGTGAAAGCTAGAGGCATGCATGGAGGACAAAAGCAGGTATTTAGAAAACTATGCATAAAAATAAAATATAGATTGGCTCACTAAATTGAAGCAAAGCTTCAGAAATTAAGGCTCTTGTAAAAATCTAAAGCACAGCCCCAACCACATATCAGTTTATCACAAGAGAGGTCTTGTTCAGCCTTTGATATCAAAGTAAATTCATTACTTCCATCAGGACCATAGCAAACCCTGAGGACTTGGTGACTATTTTTCAACTGAAATCATTACTTTTTAAAAGTGATCCATGTCCCATACTTGTGCATGACACATACAGAATCAGCAGAAGAACCTGTAAGAGACCAATGTTATTTGGGTTCTGGTATCTTGACTGATTTTCAGGTCAACTCTCCATGAGTGACTTCACCTCCTTCTTGATATTTGCTGTGCAGTTGGAACACAGGTTTCAGAAAGTTTTTGACTTTATTGTCTTGCTTTAATATATATCTCTAAAACTGACATTCAAACCAGCCCTGCCAAAACCAAATATTTTTCAACATACAGCTAAGAATAAATTTTATCTTTCCCAGGCCATTGAAGAAGAAACAATGAAAGTGACATTTTTCCTCTAGCAATCCTAATTAATTTATTACAATGACAATGCACATTTTTCTTTAATTAGAACATGCCATCTTTGTGCTGATGTATACTGTCCAATTCTTTCTTTTTGCAAATAAGAAGATGGATAAAGAATTAATCACGGCAACAAATTCTGAGAATAGTACTTTCAAAAGGATGAAGTGGTTACCTTGCAAACAGGAAAAGAAAGGTGGTGGTGGTGTGCAATACATTTTAAAAGCTTGACAGATAAGGGCAAAGTTGAGCAGCTTTAATTAAAATACTTTTTATTGATTTCCTTGTGGTAAGACAAGCAGTCTTGGGCTGGGCTCCACCTTACCTGACCTGCATTTTTTTCTAATGAGGTACTTACATATTAGAGTCCATGTTCTCACAATTACTTTCAAGTGAACTTGGAAGGAGGTGGAGAGTCCTATTGTCACTATACATACAGAATCTGGGGCACAGTATTCTTGCAAAAACAACATTCATTTTTTAAAAAGTTATTGTAACAAAATTTTACTATTATGGCCTACTTAACCAGCTGCAAGGGTAGTAGAGCACTGGAGAAGATTGGCATTGAAAAGGAATATAACAGGGAAAACATGTGATTTGATTTGGGGGCATTGTTTGTTTTCTTGTTTGCACTTTGCTATTATGGTACTCAGTTAATTTGCTCTAATCCACCGAATATGCAATCCTGGGGAAGGGAACCCTTTGAAGAACACATTTGGCATTCCTTTAGCTTCATCAAATGCTCTGGGGCAAATCTGCATGCTGGCAGATCTTCAGTGGACCTCAGCCAGTTTATATTCAGCTGACTATTTGACCCAGTTAAAAGTTTGATTAATACCATATTCAGTGTTCTTATCCCAATGCAAAGCACATTTGCACAGAACTATCACTTGTAGTAAAACAGTTATTCTGAGGAAAGAAAGGATGTGAGTGAATTAATTTTAAGAAGTCAGTAGGCACAATATCTTCCATTTACAAGTAAACAGCAAGACCAACTGCTACTTACAATAAAGAAGTATTTTGCAATAAAAATAATTGCCATAGACAACCCTGACCCAGTTCATACAAAAGGATTAATGCTGCTGTCCCCCACAACTGCATTCTACTCACCATTGTATCTTTTAATGGTAAATTTTTTTGTGACTCCTATAGATGCTGCACTTTATGACAGAGTTCTTTCCTTTGTTTAAAAGGGGATATTCAAGCATAAAACAAAAAAAAAATAAAAAATAAGGTATCACTTGTGCAATATTTTATAATATAAACCCACTTATTATCAAAGTATAATTTTGAATGACAACAATTGTCTTATTGTTTAGATCTTCTCTCACGCCTCAGTCATCTCTTTGGAAAAAAAAAAGCAAGGGTAAGATTTTAATGTCTTGTCTGTTGTCATCTCGCTGCCTTTTTATTGAAATTCCTTAGTTTCTGCTATATCCCTTTGAAAATGGAATGTCCAGTTCTGCATTTGGGACAGAATAGCCAACTCTCTAATTCCATAAGGGGCCTACAATTCCTTCATTGCACTACTTAGCAAACTGTCATTTCTATTGCTGTTGCACATTGCCCAGCCCCTTCCACCAACCCACCTGCAGTATGCCACAGCTGTGAGCAGCCAGACAACATTTACAGCTATCCAAAACTGGAGAGCTGACACCTTCCTCTGGAGGTTGTGAGAACGTCACTGAATTTGAAGTACCAGTGGACAAAATACTGTGGTTTAATGGCTATAACACCATTCTTCCATTAGGCACATATGAAAAGTAAATATGAAAATTTTCTGTGATTTTCTTTGCTGGTGGATTTTAGGTAATTTTACCAAATGAAGACTATTTACATAAGCCCTTAAAGCTTTCCAAAATTTTTTTACAAATAAAGTAATTAATTTTCATGTGACTTAGACTCCCAATATGTTTTCCTTCCCTTTTAAAATAAAGATTTTAATAAAATTATACTCACAAGTTGATCTCTCTTATAAGCTGAAATAAACAGCTTGTTTTGAGATTATTAAATTTTAAATTTTAGGCAGAATAGGAAGAAAATAATTCTATTTTACCTACAAGGACCAGTTCTCTCTTATAAGCTGAAATAAACAGCTTGTTTTGAGATTATTAAATTTTAAATTTTAGGCAGAATAGGAAGAAAATAATTCTATTTTACCTACAAGGACCAGTTCAGGCTGCTTGATGCAGCTTGTAATTCAACCTCAATGTTAAGTCTTCACAAAGAAATGCCCATATTTCTGGAAAAACAATTGTTTAATAACTTTGAAGACATATTTTTGGAAAACTTATTTCCTTAGCTCTCAGGAAAAACAGCTATTAAGTCTAACTCAATCCAAATAGTTTTCTTCATCTTCAAAATAAACTGTAAACATACACCTCCTAAAAAGTGGCACATCAGATAGACAGGGATTATAGAGATTATATACTAGAGATTCTTTATTTTATAGAGAAGCAAGCCACATAAAATAATTTGCTTAATACACCTGAGAGAAGAGTGAATCTCAGTAACAATGTTAGAAACCTTTTATATTGAAACTTTCATGCGAATTCAAATGAAAAATAGATCTGTTGCTGTAGCCTTTTCATTATTCATTAAGACCTGATCCATTGTTTCATGTAATGAGTGGAAATACTTCCACTACAGTTATAACTGGGAAGCAGATTGGGAAAGGCACCTGCACTCAATGGGAAAAGCTGCAGCAGTCCCAGGAGCAGCAGCTGTGCAGCCTGGTTGCCAAAGAAACATCCACTAATTTTACCACTACCAGGCAAGTTTACAGGGGTAGAAACAAGAGTGCTATTCAATTAAAAGTACTTCTGCAGACATAGCTAGATGAGAAGGGATAAAAATCTCTAAATTGGCAGTTTGCCAAATTACCTTTTTAATCCTAACAATTGTTCCTGTGTTTCCTCTGGAAGAAAAAGAAAGGCATTTAGAGGTGGGCCTATGTGAAATACAAAGACCTTTCATTTCACTATCTAGGGCAAACATTAGAATTGTGCATTGATCCTCAAAAGTATAAACATTAGCAAAGTTGTCCATTGGTAGGCAAATGTCCTTTCCTGGCCTGTAAGGCTGAACTGCAGGGGAAAAACTATTTCAAGCAAGAAGTTGCATCTATCATCAGCAGACTTGCACCAATCAGTAGAGCAGCTGCAGACCAGAGGACTACACTTACTGGGGTTTAAGCTCTACTGATCTCCATTCTAGAACAATTTCAAGTAAGCCAAAATTTCCTTGTAGGATCACCAGCTATAAGATCTCATCTAAACAAATGGATGATCATCTATGGCTCTATGTGGTTTTAAAAAAAAGTTTTCTTGGCATAAAAACTTCTAGTAATGTTGATCAGGCCTGTCCAGTTTTGAAAATTATTTATTAAACTATTTTAAAAGCTGTACAAAATACTATTCTAGCTCCTTGTAGCTAATGATGTCATGACTCAGCTTCTGTGCATGGCTGAATGAGCAACTATAGGAGAAAGTGATCTGACTTATGGAGCTTCCTGGCAGATGAGCAACTCACCAAGCAAACAACAGTAATTCTCCTCCAGCTGGGAGTCAATATAGTACAAAGAAAACAAACTTAAAATCCAGGAGAGGATTAGGAAAACATCTTCTAAAGACATTGCCATGGATTTAACAGAAAAGGAGAACAAGATGAGGCAGCCTTGAATGGATCTCTAAGGGGCCATTACAAAGATTAATAGATGCTGAGTTATTTTAACCTAAAACATGTGTATGGCAATGTAGATGTATAAAAATGAAGCCAGCTCATGAGGCACTGTTGGACAGCTATAACCAAGGGTAGTTTTTTGATGTGCTCAGTGCAGCTATATTTTCACTAAGCAGAGCTAATTCTGCCCTGGTGCAACTCCTCTAGTGCTGCTGTTTGGGTGAAGTGGAATAATGACTATACATCTAACACACACTGGTCTGCAGCACATGAGTACAGCCAAAATTAAAGACTTGCCTGTAACCAAGATATTTGATAGTTTTTTTCAGCGTTACTGATCATTCTGACTATCAAATCTGATTATTTTCTGGGCTTGAGCATAGACTTGCAGTGTCAGCACAAGCTCTCTCTGAAAAACTCAGTAAGAAATATTATGGAGTAGCAGCACCCTTTTTCTCCTTAATTTAACCACAGATTGTGCAGACATTTTCCATGAGAGATCCACAGAAATTGTAGGGATATAGCTCGGACTACAGTGCTCCACTACAGTTTTTTAGATGTGACAAAGCTGGAGAAGTTCCACTCATGCATCTGCATTTGCACCCAGGATCTGTCTTCACAGATGAGAGGAGTGAATGAACAGTAATTTCAATGTTGTGAGCTCACTGTTGAGAAAGCTCACTATTTCCCTATTTCTTTCAAGAAAAGCAACAAAAAAAAGAAGTTGGATTCTTCACAGAGCATTTCTCTACTTTCCACACGTTTGCTACAGGACACAGGTGAGGAAGAAAAATGTCTGTGCTAGCCTTGAGCAAGTTTTTATATTTGCAATTCCATACTTAATATAAAGCACCTCAAAATATTTGCAAAATCAAGTGACAATATTTACTCTGATCAATGTAGATGGCAAATTCTAGTAAGGAGAAATCCAACCTTAAAAGCCTTGGACTAAACATCAGCTTTTCAAGTTTCTCACAGGTTTATATAATTGTCATTTTTAGATACCATTGCTGTAAAGTCATTAGAAATAGTAACTGACAAAAGAAACAAGCCTTATGCAAGGATATTCAGACTTTCCAATTTCAAGTGTAAGAAGAGACAGTTCTTAATACTGAGAGTTCATAGACGTGGTTGTAAAGGCCTGCTTGTACAACTTGGGAACTGGTGTTGCAGTTTCTTCATTTCAGCATCAATGTACTAAGAAGATATGTATGAAGATTTCTATTCATAATCCAAATCAAATAATTTCCAATATTCTCATGGGAAAAAAAACCCCAAACAAACAAAAAACCAAACAAACAGAAGAAAAACCTTAAAACCACCCAAACCCACCAATCCAGAAGACCTACAAAAGAACCCTAACAAACTATGCCACAAAATCATTACCAGACAAAGCAAAAAACCTTGTCTAGGGAACACCTATTAGCAGCAGGTTTGAGTTGATTTCATCTAAGCCTTAGGACACTAGAACCACATCATTCTTTTTCAATGCCAACTACACATGAAATATGTAACTCCATAATTGGTTTCTGATTGCACAATAGAATACAAGCATTTTAGAATGACATTATGCACAAATTTTGCTAGAAATCCACTTACAATGTGTTATTTTTAGATAACTGTAAAATTCATTCAGAAATGTGCTATACTAATGTCTTAAAGGAAAGCAATGTCTGTGTCAGGGTGGAGGTTAGTGACACAGCAGATAAGGGTGATATGCTGTCTCACTCACAGTTCCTCATATTTCCCCCTGGAAACTTCTCATTTTAATGCTGAGCAGCAGGAAGGAGGTACAGTGAGCTCTCAGAGGGGCCATGGTGGGGATGTGGAGGTGCAGCTCCCAGGAGAGGGGCACCAGGAGGTCAGCATTCTCCCTGGTAGGTTTCTACACCTCATCCAGGTACTCTTGATTGCCCACATTCACCAAAATCACCCCTATTGTTTCCTGCATTTTAGACACAAAGTTCAGTTTAAACAGGACGGCCTCAACTTTAGCAGAAAACAAAGATGAACAACTTCCATTGCTCAAAAGAATCATCTCCCCCAAGGATATGATGGACACAATATGCCCCTTCTTTTCTCTGGAGCAAAAACTGTACATACCACTGTGCAATCGCTCTGTGTAATTTAAACAGCACTGAGGAAAGTTCAATATCAGAGATCTCGTCTTTAGAGGCTCCAGCAGGTCTCGGGCCCTGTACAAATGCGCCATCTCCTGGGCAGAAATTTTCAGCTAAAACACCGGAGGAATCTCGGCATTTTGGGGAACATTCCAACTATCACCGCCTAAAAAAAAGATATGAAAGGGTTGACAGTGCTGGGAGGTAACCAGCCTGACTCCACCATGGAGAATTTCTTCATGGCTGCTTAATTCCAAAGGCCTTTAAGCAAGAATCAGTGTCTTTAAAACTCCTAAGCACAATTCCAAGTATAGTAAATTAAATGGAAACAAAAAAAAAATTCAGGTGTTCATTTCCCTCCATTTCAGCACATACAAAAACATAATAGAGTGCATATATATGAGTATATAAACATATAATAAACTCATTCATGATAGCTTTGATTCTGGAAATCTTTGGTTAGTATTTTGATTGCATGAGGGAAATCTAATTCTGTATAAAATTTAGGCAAAATTACTTCCACTCTCCTCACAGACCTAATTAAATGCTGCCAAGACTTTTGCCCCATATTTAGAACTCACCATGTGAATCACTAAGAAACCAGTGGGAGGTAAGAGCACCCATTGTCTTTCCATTCTCCTGAACCACTTGGCCATTCCACATTTTACCCAGACTCTTTACAGAACAGACCAGCATCCAGCACTTAAATCTTAAATCCACATTCTGCTTGCTTTAAAACACACTACTTCTGAAACTCAGAGTTCCTGTGAGTTAGTATCATTTCTGCAAGAGCAGATATCCTTCTCAGATATTCCCCTTATGATAAATTCTAAGAAAAGGAAGAAGAAAGCAAAACTTCACAAACTGAGCTGGACTATCAGATACAGACGTGTTCTTCTTGTCTGTGAAAATACAGAACAAGTTAATCATGCTGTCTAAGATCTCTTCTTTACAAAAAAAGTTTTCTCTCTGCATCACATGTCCCTGAAAGAGTAGCCCCTCACTGTTCCCACCTTTTTTCTACCACCAAGCTGTCCAAGCTGGAATGAAAAATTCTCCGTTCCTCCTGGCAACTTACAGCTGTCACAGACCCACTGAAGTATTTAAGCTCACACCTTTGCTTAGGCCAATTTGACCCTGCAAGTAAGATGGAAGTGGGCTTTAGAGTTTTAAAACATGGAATCTTAGAACAGACTAGGCTAGAAGTCATCTGGCCCAACTTTTTCATGGGAAAGAGCCATGATGAGATTATCCAGAACCCTGTCCAATTCATCTTAAAACTGTCTACCATATCCCTGGGAAGGTAATTCTGGTTTACTCCCTTCTTAGATATGAATAAGAAAAAAAAATAGAAAAAAAATATTAGCCATGTGTCTATGCCAGCCTAGTGATGCCTAAAGCACAGGCATCTTATCCACTACCACAGCAATCCTACAGGCTCTAGCTGCAGGATCAGGGATCACATAATCCCACAAGCAATCTCCAGACACAAACAGAAACCATACAGTTTTGCGAACCACTTCTTAATTTTTCTGTTTTTCTAAACTGCATATCATTCAAAAGTAATCTTTTCCCCAGTTCACACAGCCTCCTGAGTGCCTTAACAAGCTAATGCAAGCTTCTTGTGACAGGGAGAAAAAAAAGCATTAAAACCATACATTAATTCCTTCATGTGCTCCTTTCCCTTTTTATGCAGGGGATTTGGATAAGTTAAGGAAACATTCATGTCTGACCATTGTGATGTCACTCCAGCAGTCACACTTGCACCACCCCAGGCTTCACCTACTGGGACCAAAGCCCCTTGGCAGCAGGTGGCTTCAGCAAGCCAAAAGGTGTCCCAGCTGTCTCCCTACACACACCTCTCTCACAGTCAGACAGGTTTCCAGGAGCACAGTCCCAGAAGTCTTGTTCCTTTAAGTCATTTAATCGTGGTGCAGCAGCACCACAACAGCTCAGGCTGATGGCTCTGGGGAGGGACCCCAAACAAAGGGACCTCTGGGCTTTTGTATCCCTGTGGTCTGTGGACTGTCCTTCACACACACTTCATGCCCCTTACATGTGCCTCTTGGCCACGATAGTTGGTCTGGAGTCTCCTTTTTGTTTATTTGGGTTTAGAGTCCCTTAGTGACTGCCAAAGACACCACACACCCCTCTCTGTCTGGTGCCTCAGGTCTGCATGCCCTTTGTTAGGTCAGGGACCATTCTCCACCCAGGGTACAACCCACAGCCTGCACTGCAGCTGCTCACTGAGCTGCCTGCACTGGGAGTATTCCTCAACTCTGCAGCTGCCACGTATTTTGTTTTACTCTCCTGTCTTCCTGGATAACCTTTGCCCACCAACAAGCACTGAAGTGCTTGTGAGGCAAGGTGATGCTCTGGGGACTGCTCCCCACTCAGCAGTTGCCCAGCATGCAGCATGCCTCACCATTTGGTCAAGTGTTTGCTTGATTCCTGCTGCTGAGGGACACTTGTCTGGCTCTCACTCACCTTTGGTGCCTGCCCTAGTCCTTGTGGGGTTCTTGCCTAAATGGCAAGCAGGACTGCTAGGATGCAAAAGCAAATGCAAACCTCCAGGGCCAGAGACAACAACCCCCAGCTGATCTCAGAAACACACATTGTCACACAGATCCCAGAGTGACTCAGATATTGTATTCATCCAAACTACCCAAAACTGCACTGCAAAAGACCACGTGGACAGCCCACAAATATATTTGCCTACAGTCAGACAAGAATGTCACATTGTGGTACATTATCAGAGCACATTTATCTATCTGGCATAATTAGTTCTCTTCATACTTCTAAATATGTTCCATGAGATGTGCATTTGCCACTGGCAATTCTTACTGACTGTAAAATTCAGATGATTCTTTCAATCATTTCTAATACAGATACAGAAACTAATTCAGCAAAGCAATTAAGTTTGCTTATCATCTATCATTCTCTCTCCATATTACAAAGCACTGAATCAGAAGCTTCACCAATCCATATATGTATTTTAACATGAAATTGGTGGTAGAATGGTTGCTATTTTAATTGAACAACCAGCTGCTGAAATCATGTACCTATGAACAATTTCACTGGTTTAATTTTTACCCACATAAGTGTATTTTCAGATTTCATTATGCTAACATTCAGAAAGCAATTGCATTTTTTTCAAAAATATTTTTCAAAAGCATTATTGTAATCTTTTCTAAAATCTCACAATAACTATTCCAAGATTTTTTCTGTTTTTAAACATTAAGCTACACAGCTATGACACATTTCATCATACTTATCCAGACTTTGATATAATCTCTTATCTTAATAAAGATCTCACTTTTCAGTGTCTATAACATTTAGATTTGGAAAGAATATGTATCAGCAGATATTGTTTTTCCTAAATAGTTTTTTGACATACACAATTTCATGTCGAGTCCAGCATTTATAAATTATTATCAAGACTCAGATACTGAGGCTTTTTACTGAAAGTTGGAAAACTATAACCTTTCCTTTGAACAAGAAACAAAAGTAAGCCACTAACTTGATTCCAGGTCTTGAAGACTTAAAAACCACAACCAACAAATGATGGCCAGCTCTTCAGAGAAGTCTGAGAGGCTCAGCAGCACTGATGGCTTTACTGTGAAGAAATTCAAGTTCTTAGTGGTGAAACAGCAGCTGTGTAACTTACCTGTGGCAAACAGGGCCCATTTGAACACTACACAGGTGGCAAAGTACTTTACTAGATAGACTGGATGTTTCTCTAGCACTCAGGAGGATAGGCATGGGGGGAAGGGTTGCGTCTTCTTTGTTGGTGAGTTAGGCTATGAAAAATATAACAACTTACTGGATAGGGAGCACAATAGCTGTTGTATGCAAACAACACTAACTCCTGAAGTACACTACAGCTCAGTAACCAGCTACATGCCATACCACAGGCTCATCAACAGGTGGAAGTGAAGTTCATCTTGGATCATTGCTTGTAGTGAAACTCAAATGAGAATTGAAAGATCTTTTATACTGTTCTAGTAACGTGAAGGAGGAAAGAGTCTTCACATCACGATGGGAAATTCTCTGAATGGGAAAATTTTACTTCAACAAAAATGTGTACAAAAGCAGACTGAGGTCATCAAACACTTCAACTCCTAGTCACAATTGTTATGAGGAACAATAAGACAATATTTAATCCTGCTAAGGTGAAATATGATCATCTTGCAGTTTCTTATTTGCCTATTTCATGCACATTTCATGAACAGACTGTCTCAGTTGGAAGGGACCCACACTGATCATTCAGTCCAACTGCCTGACCACTCCAGGGCTGACCAAAGGCTTAAGCACATTATCAAGGGCAGTGTCCAAATGACTCTTAAATGCTGAAAGGCAAGGCCAGGCATGACCAGCTCTCGAGGAGGACTGCTCCACAAGGTTTAGTCTTGGAGAAGAAATGTTTCCTTATGTCAAGTCCGAACCGTACTGACTGAGACAGCTTTCAGCCATTCCCAGTCTTGGCACTGTGTACCAGGGAGAAGAGATCAGCACCTGTGTCTCCACTGCCCCTCCTCAGGAAGCTACAGAGAGCAGTGTAGTCACCCCTGAGCTTCCTTCTCTCTGAACTGTATAAGCCCAGTGTCCTTAGCTGCTCCTCAGAGAATATACCTGCTAGCTTTGCTGCCCTCCTCAGATTAATTTAGAACCATCACATCCTCTTTACATGGTGGATCTCACATGATACCCAATTGTAAGGCTGTGCCAACAGTGAATACAGCAGGATAATTGTCACAGCTTTGGAGACAGGCACACGACTGAACACACCATGTTCATGTGACACAGCCCGGACTTATTGATGCACGTCCCCTTTTACAGGGGGTTCAAAATTCCCACACTTGAACACCTGACTGATCAAGGTCTCAACACCACCCAGCTCACTGGCCAATGATATGTCTGCATTCAGGACTGCATGGAATTGGCTGGGGTCCCTGCTTGGAACTCAAATCTAGCCTATCACTGTTTTACCCAGGGACTTGTTCACTTCTAATCTCTTACGAACCAGGCTGGGGCCGTTATGGCCCATTTTATCTGTGCAGCTTACAGACCAGCTGTAGCTGTCACAGATAGTCACCTCTTTGGACTGACTGTGTTTGATGCATGCCAGGACAGTTTGCCCTCTGGGCTGCCCATGCTCACACTGCTGCCTGATAATGAGCCTGCTGCTGATCAGCAATCCTAGCCTCCTTCCTGCAAGGCAGCTCCCTAGCTTCTCCTCACTCACAATTTGGACTTGTGTCAAGTGCTACTCCATCCTAGGTGCATTTGGAACTTCTTAAATTTATTCCCTTTAATCACTGTCCAATGCTCCAATCCCTCTGCAAGCCATCTTGTCCCTCGGGAGTGCCAACAGCACTTCCAAGTTTGGAATCATCAGCAAACTTGCTCATGGTGCATTCAACTCCTGCATCCAGATCACCAAGAAATATATTGAACAGAACTGGCCGTAGGATTGATCCCAGGGGAACACCACTGGTGACCAGTCACCAGCCAGATGTGTCCCTGTTCTCTGCAACCCTTGAGCTCTGCCCTTCAGCCAGATCTTCACCCAGCACACCATGAACCCACTCATCCCACAGCTGCACAACTTGTCCAAAGAACAGCCTTACCATGTGAAATACCTGAATGTTTATCTTTGCTTGTTCATGCAGCTATGCTTTACCTACTAACCTGTCTTTATCAACTCAACCCATGAGTTTTCCCACTCCCACTCTTCCAGATCTCTCACTGCAGGAGGGTGAGAGAGTGGCTGAGTGGGGTTGTCACTGCTTGCATTGCCAATGCCAGTCAGCAGGTCCAGGGTCAGCTGGGGGGGAACAACCTCCACTCAGACAAGCTCTGCCTTCTGCCTGTTGTGCTCTGGTGTCCATCACAAACAGGTACAAACCAAGAAGTAGAAAAACAGAGTAACAGCTCCCAGACAGCTGCTCAGGAAACCTCCATAGGGCTGTGCTATTGTCAGCTGCATCACTACAGCTTTGTGTCTACATCATTTCATCAGCTGGCAAGAGGTCAGATCAGGAGTAGACAAAAAGGAAAAAAACCCCCAGTATTTCTATTTAGTTTTTTTCACTGCACTTAGCCTTTTATTCTCAAAAAGTTCTCAGAAATGGCTGATTACATGAGAAGTTGAGCTGTAAGTTTTAAAAATAAGCATGTTTCTAACCCCGAAGAATTTCTGGAGGTCTAGCCCCCCAGGAACCCTCAAAACCACAAAGCAACCTTTGATTTCTAGAGTTTCTTTGCAATTTTTCATTTCTCAAGGTCAGCATTTTTTTGTCAACAGGAAAAGGATTTTACAGTTTCCTTAATGACCTCTTTTTGTCTAGATCTTCCACTTATCAATTTTTTCCTATATTACTGCCCTTATGCAAACCTAAATGTAAGGCAAATGAAAATCTGAATCACCTATACTTTAACTAGAGTAGAAATATATATTTTAAAAAGAAACCAAATTAAATTCCCATTTATTCCCCCTCTTCACAATATCCCACTTTTCAAAAACCCTAGATCTAGTTCTGCAGCCTCCTTTTTTTCCAAGGCTCAAGTTTATGTGTTTTTTTCATAGAATACCTTCCTCTCTAGGCATGTTACTCTTCCTTTCTCAGTACAGCCAAAAGAACCTTGTGGACAGTGGGCAAGATTCTTTTAAGAGCACAGAAGTTTAAGGACAAAATTGAAAAAAAAAAAAACCCAACAAAACAAAACAGGTCTGGAATGTCCCAAACAAACAAAATTAGAGATACAGACAGGTTCAGAGATACTAAGTCAACCTCAGCTACTGCAATTAAATATAGGAGGAATAGGTCAAAGTCATTATTTTTTTGACACACACCTCTACAACTTTACCCACATCAGAAATCACAATTCACAAATTTACCACAGTATTAATGTTCACAGGCATTTGCCAACAACCACTTGTCTAGTTTAAAGACAAAGACTTGAGACTGGATTTTTACATGCAAGCATCTACCATTTTATAAATTATTAATCACCCTCCCCTAAACAAAAATAAAAATAATCAAATCAGGTCTTGTGAGACATTTTAGTGATTACTTCTCTTTTACAGTGATTCTATGCTTTCAAACTCATGAGAGATTTAATCTTCCCAATATTTTCTAAAAATTTTATTGATTAGATATTAGCAACATCTTGCCTGAGTCTGAAAATAAATACACACTTAGATAGCCTTCCTGTGAACACAGTACTTTAAAAAGCCTTTGTGTGTTGTGGTTTGACATTGGCCCAACACCAAGCACCAACAAAAGCCACTTGCTCACCCTCCCCTGCCACAGCTGGGCAGAGGAGAGGAAAAAAAATTAATGAAGGCTTAATGAGTTAAGGACCAGGAGAAAACACTTCAAGGGCAAAACAGGCTCAACTTAAAGATGTAAAGTGAATTTATCACTAACCGAATCAGAAGAGGATAATGAGAAGTAAAATAAGCCCTTAAAAACACCTTTTCCCCCCAGCCCCTCCCTCCTTCCTACTGACAGTGCAGGAAGAAAGGCATGGAGGTTTTGATCAGGAGTCCTTCCCTGTGAGACTGGAGAGACAGTTTTCCATGAACTTCTCTGGTGTGGTTCCACTCTCATGAGCAGCAGTTCTCCCAATACTGTTGTGGCATAGGTCACTCTTCCAGGGGTGCAGTCCTCCAAGGACAGGCTGCTCCAGCCTGGAAGCAGGGACCCCTCTCTCCATCGGGTCTCCCACTGGATCACAGCCTCCTCCAGGCATCCACCTGCTCCAGTGTGGGCACCTCCCCATGGGCTGTGGGTGGATCTCTGCATCCCCCATGGATCCCATGGGCTGTGGGTGGATCTCTGCATCCCCCATGGATCCCCATGGGCTGTGGGTGGATCTCTGCATTCCCCGTGGATCCCATGGGCTGTGGGTGGATCTCTGCATCCCCCATGGATCCCCATGGGCTGTGGGTGGATCTCTGCATCCCCCATGGATCCCCATGGGCTGTGGGTGGATCTCTGCATCCCCCATGGATCCCATGGGCTGTGGGTGGATCTCTGCATCCCCCATGGATCCCATGGGCTGTGGATGGATCTCTGCATCCCCCATGGATCCCATGGGCTGTGGGTGGATCTCTGCATCCCCCATGGATCCCCATGGGCTGTGGGTGGATCTCTGCACCCCCATGGATCCCATGGGCTGTGGGTGGATCTCTGCATCCCCCATGGATCCCATGGGCTGCAGGGGCACAGCTGCTTCACCATGGTCTCACCACAGCCTGCAGAGGAATCTCAGCTCTGGCACCTGGAGCACCTCCTGCCCCTCCTTCTGCACTGACTTTGGTGTCTCCAGGTTGTTTCTCTCACACGTTCTCACCTCCTCCTCTTCTCCACGAAGCCTGAGAGATAGGCTGGAAATAAATCCCCACAGACTGATGTCTATAGAGGAGGTGTTTATTGCAGCACTGGACATGATGGGATATCTCTGCCTAACTCACCCACCTTTGTCAAGTGCTGTGGTGTATTTATAAAATAAGTATTGCTTAGTGTTACTGTGTCACTACAACATCAACATATACATGCCAGAACTAATTTACATAGCATGGTTGTAAATAGTTATTTTGCACTGTGTTTGCATCTCCCCATCTTGGGGCTCATCAGGGCTCTTTGATGAAAGCTTCCAAGGTCTTCTGAACTTTTCAACTTTGTCTTTGGAGCATGCACAGTTACAGTGTTCCTTGGTCTGTCTGGTCTTAACTGGCCTAAATTCTTTGTTTTGTGGCTAATTGGCTTTGCACTTGCCAATTTTTCATTAGCACTATACTTATCTATCTCTAAAGCTATCACCCCAGTGAGTTTTTTCTTCTTTTCTGTCTATTCAGCATTAACCATATACTAGCCATTACATTGTATGAAAAGTTATTTATATCAGGTTCTATAGGTATAAAAGTTATGATTGAGGTTATACAGATATAAAAAACTATGATTCAGGTTATATAGATATCAGGTTATAGAGATATATAAAAAGTCATTATTTAGGTTATATTGATATGAGATTATATTGGTATCTTATAACTCAAGCTATATAAGCACTTTGTAACTTTGATCTAAGTTATATAGGCATCATCTGGCTAGAAAGAACTGTGCCCCTACTTTTTTATTTTTCTTCCTAATTATGTTATCACGGAAGTGTTACCATCATCTCTCATTGGCCCAGCTTTGGCCAGCAGCATGTCCACCTTCAGAGCCACTATGGATTGGCTCTGCCAAACATGGTGGAAGCTTCCAGCAGCTTCCCACAGGAGCCTCTGTGCCCCCCCGACTGCTACCAAAAAACAGACCATGCAAAGCCAGTACATTTTCCTGTGTGACAGTGCACACAGGAAAATTTATTCTCAGACTGCATGTCACTCAATGAACTGGACTAAGGTTCAGGCATGAAAGTATTCCACACCTAACAAATCTATCAGAGGTAGGAGCAAGCAAAATTCTGAAAATATTCAACATGGTATTCTACCAAAATGAGGCACAGAAGTCGTAAGTTATAGTGAAAGGTGACTAAATATTACCACTGAAGAAACTCAAATCATGTTTATTCCATTTTTGCTGAGAAACAGGTATGACTGTAAGAAGTAATACAGAAAAAATATCAAATATGGATGTTCTACAATTGGTGTGAGATCGAATATGTATTTGTCAGAAACAATTCACATACAGGTTTCAGTGCATGTATGTATCATATACTGTAGTTATGCCACTACATGATCAATACCATCTTTAGGGATTTTCTTCCTAACTGCCTTGTAACAAAACATGTTAAGTCACATTTCCTCATAAAAATCCTTAACAGACTTCTAAGTGCTATTTCAAATACCTGGTACCTGGTACTTATTATGGAAAATTGTTTGAGTGCTCCAACAAGGAAAATTACTTCATCTAGCAGTTACTTTCAGGAGTTGTTGTCTTTTTGTCAGTTGGAGCAAAACATGCTTACACATGAGAATATGACTCCAAGTTGGCTGTAGAACTAAGTTATATTACCATGTGCTTCGGTAGGAGTTTCACATTAGCTTGCAAACAGAAGAGCAGTAAACATAAACAGGCAGGTCTCCTGGGCCAATTCCATCCCACATTTTGATTCCCCATCCATAAAAACATTTTAGCCAAGTTCCTTTTCCTGTATTGTCTTTCACACCTGCCATCTGCTTTACAAAGAAAGCACAACTTGCATATAATACAGGTGGCAACAGAAACAAATCCAAAAGTCAGATTTCATTAGACTGGATATGAATAGCTGTAGATATTTAAAACAAAATTTGACAGTATGCAACAGAAAATAAGTCATTGTTACATAAAAAGCTAGTTCTGCCTTTTTAAAAACTCTTCAAATAATTCTACCAAAGACATTATAAGATTTTTACAATTATGAAAATGTATTTTAGTAATTTTATAGACTTAGTTTTTTTAAAGGTCACGCAGAAATTTGAGGTGCATCCATTTGTAAACACTGCTTATCTTACTGTAAAGGCACCAATGGTTAGTTGCAACCCTTCCACAATGCACTGCCAAAATTGTGTTCCTAAAGAATAAATCTTCACAATGCAAAGCACCACCTGTTTGTGGGTCACAGAATCATAGATCATAGAACGGTTTTGAGTTGGAAAGGATCTTAAAGATCTTTACAAGGGCAGGAAGACCTTCCACTAGATCAGGCTGCTTAAAGCCAAATCCAACCTGGCCTTGAACACTTTCAGGGATGATGGGGCATCCACAGCTCCCCTGGACAACCTGTTCAAGTGCCTCACGACCCTTTGACTCAAAGAACTTCCTCTTGTAAACTTACCTTCTTTGTTTAAAACCATTACTCTGCTACCCATCATCCAATCACTACACTGCCTGATGAAGAGTCCCTCCTCATCTTTGCTTTAGGCCTTCTTTAAGTACTGGAAGGCTGTGGTCTCCCTGGAGCCTTCACTTTATTAGGCTAAACAATCCAAACTCACTCAGCCTGTCTTCATAGAGGAGGTGCTCCAGCCCTCTGACCATCTCCATGGAGACAGCATTGTTTCATTAAGAGGAAGTCATGGCTGGTGATGAAATGACTGGCTTTGCTCGAGGGAAACCAGCAGATACTGTCTTCCTGGACCTCAGTATGGCCTTTGACACTGTACTGGCTAACACCCTCATAGACAAGCTGTTGATGTAGCTAGACGGGCAGACAGTAAAATGGAATGAAAACTGTCTGCATAGCTGGGCACTGACAGTGCTGATGAGCAGTGCAAGGTCTAGTTGGAGGCCAGTAACTAGTAACTAGTGGTCTACCCCACACTGAGTCTGGCCCTTTATAACATGTTAATCATGACCTGGACGGATGATCAGGCAGAGTGTATACTCAGAGTTTGTCAATGACAAAACCTGAGGCTGTGGAAGCTGTGCAGCCTGGCAAAGGCTCAAGAGAGCTCATCAATGTGTGTAGATATAGGGAGGGTGCCAGGCTCTTTCCACTGGTGCCCCATAACAGGACTAGAGGTGATTTGCATAAACTGAAACTTGGCAGGTCACCTCTGAATATCAAAGAACACTGTGAGGGTGACTAAGAACTACCACCAATTGACCAGGGAGACTGTGGAGATTCTACCCCTGGTGAATTACAGCTGTTTGGACAAATGGCTCTTGATGTCCCTCTTAAAACAAGAGAGGTGGACTAGATGGTCTCCTTAGGCCCCTTCCACCCTCAACCACCCTGTGACTCTGCAAATAACGAAACATTAAAACTGGTCCAAACATTTGTACAGAGTGAGACACTGAATGACTTCAAAGGAAGGGAATAGTTCCAGTCTGATATCCCTTGTAATGACATATAATGCAAATCCCTCCTCAGTTTTTTCAGCAAGATCCTTTAATTCTCTAAAAAACTCCCCTTTGCCCTCTTGGTACTTTGCCAGATGTGCTAAGCCTCCAGCAAGCTTCCTGTTTCTGACTTTGGCTTTTAAAAAATTCTTCAGCTATTTGCCCTTTTCATTTCCTTTGTCCACATCGCCTGGACATAGTTTACACTACTGTAACCTTTATTCTAGGTATCACCAGCAGAAGCAGATGAGGGATTTACTCTGCCTGCTGGGCCAAGATTTTTGTTCCAAGAGTTTTCTAACACAAACATTTAAAAAATTACAAGGCAGCAGCTCCTGCCCCTTTTATGAAGAGTCTGGCTGTATATTTAAAGATCTCTCCAAAGAAATTACATAACTGACAAAAAACAGCCTTTCAAACACAAAAACACATTAAGGCCAAGAGCTGACTTGTTTAGTCTTGCCAAAAGAAGACTGAGGGACACAAGGGGGAGCAGATCTCCTGCTATAAATATCTCAAGGAGAGAACATTTATTCATACTAAGGGAACACTGGCAGAAGAACAACTGCATATAAACTAGTTGTGAATATATCTAGGGTGAATCCTGAAAGCAGATTTTCTTCCACTGGAGCAAAGAGACTCCAGAGCAGCCTTAAAATGCACCCCACAGCAGCACACATACACAATGGCATCCAGGTTTAAGGAAAAGAGTTTAACAGGAGAGACTGGACTCTTGACACAGAAGATCCATTTTACTATTGCATCCTTGTAATCTGCTCCACATTATAATTCGTTCTAATAAAAAAAACACTTTTAATGAATAACTGTCACTTTACAACCATGCATAAACCTCATAAGCATAAACCTCATAAGCCTGCTGTGATGAATGATAGTCAAGCCCACCGAATGAAAAATTCCTGCCAGTGTATGCCTCACAGAAAAGGCATAAGCATGACACAGCAGCGTTTATCAGGCTCAGAAATAATCCTAATAAAGCATGTATATAACTCAACCTTCACTGTGCGTCTGATGCACTGACTTTGTACCTGTTTCAGCCAGGGGTTAAATTTCTCACCCACCTCTGGAAGGTTTTCCAGTGTAAGCACTGTGGAGACACAGTTAAATGGTTACAACACCTCATAGGAAATCATATTCTTCCTTCTTACACTGAAATATGCAATGCAGGCAATAGATACTTTTATACCATTATAGCCACAAATTAACTAGGAAAATCATATGCTTTAACTGACTTGAACCACTAACACAGGCCCATGTGAAGTCCTTGAAAGAAACTTCAAACATTTCTTACAACTAAACCCCAGCACTCAAATTATTCTTAATTCATGAAGAAGGTTTTGTTATTACCTGATTTCAAATGCCAGAAGGTAACTTTCACTCAGAACAGACTGCTCTGTGACATCATGTGGTGAAATTTCACATTTGTAATTTTATTATAATCTGAAAGAGGCAGTATCTGAAGGGCAGAGAAAATGACTATACAAAGAATTTATAGAAAATTCATTTATATATTGAAGACCTTTAGATGCTTCTTTACAATTTCAAGAAAAAAGTGAAAATTTTCACTAGTAGAAAAAAACCAAGAAACATTAAATATTTAATGATATTGTTGGATACAGTGAAACTGTTTAATTAAAAATGTGGCTTTTAGCATTTTTGTAGTTTAACACTGTATGATTATAATAGTATTTTTACTAACCACATTAACAGGAGTCTGGCTAAATCTATGTGTCAATTTGCTGCCATTAGTTATGAAATTGCATATACACATCTACAAAAATCTTGAAAGAAAGTGCTATATAAAAATTAGTCTTGTATTTTTCATGAACATATAAGTTCCATGAATATTTTTCTACACAGACTACATAATAGTACATACTGAATTATCTTGCTTTGTGCATTTTTAATTCATTAAAAAGCAAATGCACATGCCAACATACCATCCAAAGGAATGCAAAATAGAAAAATCTCCCTTAGAAACAGGGTAACTTCTTTTTTCCCATTTAGTAAGTAGAGCTAAACTCCCAGAAAATACCACCAGGAGTATCAGCACACAATCCCTCATGCTTTTAAATTCAGCAGACCTTGAGAAAGTACAAGGAATAAAAAATAAGGTCCTGAATGGAAATGACAATACACGGGAAAAAAAAGACATTTTATTTTCAGCCCAAAGGCCAACACTTAGTGTCTAAGAAGACACACTAAAATTTATTATCTACAGAAGTGAAAAAATATAGTAAAAAAAAAAATCCTCCTCATTTCAATTCTTATAACGCATCAGATTAAAATCTAATTGAGACTTAAATCTGTTTGAGATGTCAGTTGAAGAAATTCTCTGAGCTCCAACAGGGTGATGAGATTAGGCAATTGGAATCTTTGTACATCAAAATAATCTTAAAAGAAAACTTGCTGTCACATTTTATAAAAGGAGCAAGATTCCTAAAAGTAAGAACTGCATTCTTTTTTTTTGGATGGTACATAAACACTGTTTAAATAGTATACCTCTGTGCCAAAAGAACAGAATTATATGTTACTAATCAGAGGAACTTGCCTTTGTTGCTTCAATGGTAGCTATTGAATTCCACACTTTGGCTTGCTTCACCCTTCTACAGATATCCAATGCCCACTTACTCCCAATAAACCACTTTCTGGTCCAAAGATATTAAACGTCAAATATTTCTTCTCTCTCTCCCTTCCTCACCACCTTCCTTTTAAAAAGCATAAAGTTATTTACACAAAATTGGTAGTTGCACAAATAATTTTGTACCTATGGTCACTGAATAAGGTTTAACATGGTCCTAATACTTCAGAAAATTACAAAACCCCCCCTATTTTATACTGGACAAATGTAGTTCAAATTGGTGGATAAAAGGACTAAAATCTACGAGTGGATAAAGTGGCTCATGTATCAACATGCAAAATACAGAATGTTATTTTATTCCACAGGTTATTAATATAATGTTGACAGCCACACATGAAAGAAATAGAAGCAATTAAATTTTTCAGCACTTGCCACACTAAAGTTCAATTATAACCATCAGTTCTCATACAGGGCTCTAGTATTTCTGGTTTTGAATGAATGGGAACTACACAGGAGATCTCAGTGACTTACTCTCCTTGTGCAGACTTCCACTGTAACCTACTGCATCAATTTTCTGTAAAGCAAAATAGCATTTTCTTACGCATTTCAAATATCAATTTGTAAAGAAAGATGAAGAGATGTGTACAAGTGTACATATGAATGTAGAAGTCATGACATAATTGCTCTCAAGAAATGAAGCAAAGTACCAAAATAAATTCCATTCTCTTTCAGATTCCCTAACTCAAGAAATAAAAAATCCAATTGAGTTCCTACAGATAAAAAGGTAAAAAAATCTTAAAAACTGCAGCAAAATAATGGGGTAAAATACTCCATAAATATAATTACATATTATGTAGGGGATTGAAACAGTGTTGCAGAGACAGAAAATGGGAATTGTCTTGTCACTGTAAGACAAAATACCAGCCTATTGTCTCTAGAATGGCACAGGCTACACACACATTTACTTACACAAGATAGTGCTGGAGTTCACTGGTCTACATTAAGAATTATGTCTGACATACCAAGATCTGAGATCCACTATAAATGATCTGCCACAGGTAAAAATGCATAAATTATACAATCTTCCTCTTTGCTTTTCCCTCATTTTATCCTGTACTTACTAAAATGCTTCATCTTCCCAGCCTGGTTTTCTGTATTAAAAAAATTACAAAACCCCCCCTAATTATAGCAGATTTTCACACTTTTTTTTTTATTCTGCCACTTCTGCTCCATTGAAAAATTTTCAAACTAAAATATCTCAGCCTTCTTAACACTAACTACAGCTACTCCATTCTCATCAGAAAACAACTTGCACAAACCTTCTCTTCACATACATCTTCCCTTTTCTCCATTCAGTTCCCATCACTGATCACAAAGACACAGGGAAGAGCAAATAGTTTTCCTCAGATGATCATTCTCCTAAAAGCATGTTTGCAAGGTCTGTAAGTACCATTGATGCAACCATGGCAAGTGCCTTTGTGGAGGTTTTACAAAACACTTCCTGAACATAAAAATAGCGTAATTTAGTAAGTATTTCTACTCCAATAAATTGCAAGAAACAGCATATGAAGATATATTAGAAACCCATCAGGAGAAAAGTTCTTCATTTATGCTTCATTCAGGTAAAGGCTACGTGGTTTTGGGTGGCCCCCAGCTTCTTTTGTTTTGTCCTCTGATATAAAAATGAAGAAATAATGCTTTGTGAGGCACCTTGAAACAAAAGCCTGAGCTCTCACAAACACAATACACAGATCACCCTTGGCTTTCCTTATTGGGAATGACAGTATTCAGACATTGTTGCTGAACAGCATTTCTCCTTCTCATAGTGATTTCCTTTGGTGAAGTCAGCGAAGAGCTCTGATTCAAGGATGGAAATGCATCAGATCTTCTTCTGGGATCCAATCATGACCTTTGATACAAAGTTCACAATGGCACTGGCAGGTTGTTCTGGATCATGCTCTGCAAAGAGGTGGCATACGTTGTCTGTGGCACTGCCTTGCTTCCTGGCAATGAACCCAAACACTCTGCAAGGGCAGCAATCACAGTATGTCAGAGAACTGACAGGCAGGCATTGCCTCACTTCATAAAACAGAAAAGATACTTCAGAAACCAAGCACACATAGCAGACTTCTCTCTTCTGATGGACAAGGCTCCACACGACTGTTAAACACAGCAGTCCAGATGGACCAGCCACTCAGAAGAGAACCAGGGAAGGAGGCTGTCCCCTTCCTTCTACTCTGTCCATACGGCATCCTGTACTGCTTGCTGTCAGGGACAGGCTGCTGACCCTAGAGATATATTTAATCTGATTCAGTACTGCTGTTCTCTTACCTAGTTTGGGGGGCAGGTGGTGTGGTGTATCAGGGATTGCCCAAAGAGAAGATTCTGAGGACCACACACCTTGATGGACAGAGTACTGGAAAAAGGATTTAAACCATCTATTTCTGTTCCTTTCCAGAAACAAGTGCTGAGCCTCTCCATTTAAGTTATTTATTTTGATTGAAGGGTGACAACAACGTTCGCCTTCAACAGAAGACACTTTGCAACCCACAAGTAATCATGTATTTATGCCACACATTAATACTACTAGGAGTGTTTTCATCTATGTACCAGGAGAGGGATTTTTTCTAAAGCTATCAGTCTAAGTGAGAAAAGCTTGTGTTAAGTCTTGCTGGGCAGGTGGAACACAAAACTGAGAGGCAAATATCTCTAATGTGTGAAACCACAGTAAAATCACAAACCTGCAATCTAAATAAACCACACTAGCTCTGGCTGGAGACTTCCCACCATCACCCATCACATAATTGCATTAGTGTAGATGAAGTAAGCAATGTCTAATTACAAAAGGCTAAGAGACTTTTACCTCTGAACAGCTGCCTTCCCTTCAGCATCTCAGACAAAAGTAATTTAGAACACCAAGAAACTGATCACTTTCATGATATTCTTAAAACATTCAGTTAAAAGAGACTCCACTTACTTTGCAGAAAGGCCATCTTTCATCCACCTTGTCCATTGAGAAAGCAGTAAAAAACACAGAATGGAGAAATAAAAATGAAATGTGTTAGTTTTGGCTTGTTTGTTGGGGTTTTTTGGTAGAACAATACAAATTATGTATTAAGAACTGCTTGTCATACTTACTTTCTATCCTGTGGATCCAAAGCACAGAAAAGAACAGTGTTGACTGAATAATGTCTCCGAAAAAAGAGTCTGGATAGGAAACAATAAAACAGATTTCAGAAACAGTAAAGATGCTTAGAATTCTAAACGATAAACCTGTCTGAAAAATAAATTATATTCAGTTTTAATTTAATACAGACAATATTTTTTGTTAGCTCTAAGTGACTTTGAAAGCCACCTGAACTGCACCAACTCAATAAACACATGTTTAAAACACCAACATCAAGTTTTTGAACTTAAGGAAAACTGATTCTCAAGCTAAGAGCTAGGAATATGAAATGTACTTTTTCTAAAAACTGGCCATTTAGATACTATTTTAGTGGGACAGATAACTCTGTGGAACTTGTGAATAATCTGATCATATTACATTTCAAAATATTCACACTCCTAGGCATTACAATTAAGGTAAAGGTTCTGTGATCTGCTACAAAAGATTGCAAACCCTACAGAATGAAGAAGTCTGGCACTTCTTTTTTTTTTAACCTGTAATGAATTGCTGCTGCCCTTCCATTGTTACTGTAATTTTTCTAATTGAAAGAGTTTGTGGCAGCCTAACTAGCACTTAGAACAAAGTAAATACAAATTAACTTTTTATCACAGTTTTTTTACAGGCTATCCAAAACTCTGTTTCAGATCCTGGAGATACATCATCTGCTTAAGTCATCTCTGTTCAGTGATACTGGCGAAGATATCATGAAGATAAATTATTTCAATGAATAGGTTCAGTATCAAATGCCAAGCCATTACTTTCCCTTTTTATGAGAAATAACAATAAAAAATATATCATATCAAAGTGACCTTCCAAAGGTAAAATACACCATGGGGAAATAAAGTCCACAGCCTAAAAAATATGTTTTCCTGTACTACAGCTATCCAGTCACCATCATACCTATAATCCTAGTATCCTGAGACAGAGATTGAAAAATGCAACTAGGAACGTTAAATCAACAGGCCAACACCTGACAGGACCAGAGCCAGATATTCTCTTCCCATCCTTCTTTTGCTTACTTTCTTTGATTATCTGTCAGTGTGATTCCCTGAGCAGACACCTTGAAATGGACAACAGTCGAGACAGGAGAAGGATCTTGCATCAGCGTCAGGCTCAAGGCTTTCTGTACTGCCTGGTAGCCTGTGAGGGACTCCATCTCCACTGAATTCAGGTACCAAACATTACAAGCTGTAATGAAAGAGGGGAAAGATCTTGAGAGGTCACAGGCCTTCTGCTCTTCCTTTAGTTTTAATACCTTTATATCAAAGACAATGACTGTATTTATCTATTAGCCACAGATATGCTGTAGAAATTTAAACAAATACAAGACAACATCAGAGAGTACACTTCTAGGTAGTACTGGAGCAAAGGCATTCCTGAAAGAATGGGGTATTTTGCTTTTAAGTTCAAATACATCAGTCAGTAAAAAAATAGACATTTGCAGCATACATTCACATGTTCTACAGTTTCAACTATTTAAACTGTATTTAAACTATATAACAAAGGAAACCATTCACTTGACTGGCAAGACAAGAATGTTTTCACACCAAGATGAACTGGGGGTTATTTCAAAGCTCACTTCTCATTAACTTCATAGTGCTCTGTATGTTTAATGATTTTAGGGAAAGTAAACCATTTTGTCACATTGATAAAAATTACTGATATATATTTTTAGGCCTTTTCTTTATTTCAGCATGCACTTACTTCTAAAAGTACTATTCCTCTTCTAGAGCACCTTCTGAAATATCTCTGTAAAATAGATGCTCACTGGTTTCTAAAGCTACCAAACAGTTTTTTTTTTTTACATGGTTTCATATCAAATCTGCAGTGAGCACTAGGAAACTATGTTTTAAAATTACGGAATTATACAGCAGTACTGTTCCACTGTGTAATACTACATAGTACACTGCCATCTGAATATGAACTACTATACAGAATGAATAGAATTATTCACATGCTTACTATGGGACTGTGGTATAAAGTCAAGTTTACAAACAAATTAAGAACAAGCAAGAATGATAATGCACATCCATAGCTTAACACTAGCAACAGGAGATTTTGTGTCTGGCAAAAACACTTGTGTAGGTATCCAGGACAAAATTTACAACTCTGTCAGTTGACACATACAAATTACCATGGTTACATTTAATTTATTCAGCAGTTTCATTTGCCTTGCCAACATTAATATGAAAGCAAAGATTAAATTAAATCTAACAGTTTCACCTTTTATTTAGCTATCCTGTAATCTGTTTTAAGATTTCTCCTATGAGTATCTACATAAAATTATAGAACTAGACACAGGCACTTTCAAAACAACTAAATAATCATACACTTAAAATATGCATAAGCCTAAGTTTGATGCCAGCATAATGATCAGCCCAATAACTTAAAGTTCTGGAGTCCATCAGTGAAAGAATGGATCCTGAAATTTCATGTATTTGATTTGCAAGTGTAGAATTTAAAAAATGTATTTGTGTATTGCTGAGAAAGTTTCAATAACTTTTGCTTGAATCAATTACAATTCGTGCACAGAGGGACTTAAGATGATGAGTACCAATCCAAAATTGTAATGAACATTCCAAAGAAGAAGCTCTCTTCTCCCCTCATTACTGTGTATGGTTGGTACAGATCTAAAGCTCTTCACTATCCTGTGGGTCTTTCCCCAGAATAGGAAGCTTCCTTTTTTCACAGCCACACACATCAGAGTCCCTTCCTCATCTGTGACACAGTGCATTGCTGTTAAAAGACTGTTTTCAGGTTTTGTTTCTAAATGATATTTCCATGCACTTTATCTAGATTGCCCCCAAAGTGATAGTTCAAACACCAGTTACCCAATACAGCAGATTCCTTTGCTTCTGCAGCACAGAAAATAATAAATAAAAACTTTTACCGAAGTGTTGCAAAGTAAAAACAGCTTAAAAAGAACAGGAAAGGTAATGAAAAACACTGAAAGATTTCTCATTTAAGATCATGCATGGTCTGACAAGGTATCAAGAACAGTAATCCTGGAGAAATCATACTCCAAACTAGAACAAAAGGAAGACCTTTTATTCAATTCAGCTGGCCTGCAATGTTGCTGCTCTTCTCTTTCACAGGAGACATTTTGGAGCACATCTGTGTCATCAGCAACAGCTTAACAATGCTGCTTCTAGACTGGGAATATCCTGTGTTCAGAATGCTTAGCTTCTTGTATCAGTGTAAAGAGAAATTAAGAACGGAAATTTATCTGGGCAGAAAATTTTGTTGCTGAGCAGGAAAATTAATAAAGCAATGTGTATTCTAGAGAAAAGCCTCTTATCTGTATGGTTTCTAGTCTTCAATTGTCAGTATCTGCTAAAAAAAGAATTTCTAGTCAGCTTCAGCACTTAGAACCTGGAAATGCTGATTAGGTTTTTCAAGTAGCTATTAAAAAAATCATTCTAGGAAAACACATCATGTTTTGCTTGTGGAGCGAGAGAAGTGTGGGTATAGAAGGGCAGGGGAGAAAGTGTGTCTGCTTTAAAGTTTCTTTGAAAGGACTCAATTTACACATTTTGAGTCTGCACTTCAGTGTTGAACTCCACAACTTGAATGCTTCTGTGACTGGAAAGGGACTCCTGATATATCAAGGCAAAAAAAACCTCTGAACACCTCTCATAGCGAATTTATCTATTTGGGTCCCAAATCCTTGTTTAGAAACAATAAAAACAACAAAACAGGTTAAAAACAAATGTACTAAGTATCCTAAATGATCCAGGATATGACAGCTCCCATAAAGACTTGTCTGACTACTGCCCCAGCTGAAAAAAGAATTATTTCTTTTTCCTTGAAAAGCATTGTCTCAGCAAGGAAAAACCAGTATTCCTTGAAAGACAATATATGCCCCCTTTTGATGGTTTTTCTAAGTAAAATACTACAAAAATTAATTCTCTGGGTTTTTTTCCCTGTTGGCCCAACAAACACAAGCAGTGAGCCAACACGTGCTTACTCACCACACAGCCTCACAAGTTTTGCCATTGCCTCAGCCATGCATGCCTGCTCAATTACAGTGAATTTTGAAGTGGTGCTTCAAATTTTCAAGTCAAAGCAGGTTGCTGCACAAGCAAGAAGCAATACTCTCTCCAGAGCTGGCCAGCTTGACAACTGCCCCTTCAGAAGTGCTCTAAAATGCATGAGGGCAATGAGCCAGTATTCTTAGAAACACATGCTTTGCCACAACACTCACTTGTGGATCCAGTGGTAGACTAACTCAAAAGATTGCAAATGTAGTGTATTTCTGTGATCTAATGGCACTAATTGGGTGGCTTCTGGGGAGAATGCATAGCAAACTGAAAACCACAGGAAGACAGGGGCAGGATCCCCTGGACACGCCCATTGTTCAGATGAATAACACAGCTGGTCACATTTCTGCTAAGGACAAGAAGATTATGCAGGAGTACTGAGAGCATTGTCCAGTGTGGTGAGTTAGGACACAACCACACTTTTCCAGACAAGCTGTTTAACTAGATCTCTGGATCAGGTGCACACTAACAAAGCAGAAAAACAGAGCACACACAGCTGTTGCAAAAACATCCCAGTTTGAGAGCCATACATATGGTAATAGTGCATAGCATCACATCATTTAGAGACACTCTGGTCATGGTCCTTCTGTCACATCTAATAAGCTTTCGGTAACACAACTCAACTTGCCAGAATGGGTGCTGCACTATGCACAAGAATCAATAAAAAGCATCCAGAGGAAAACACACATGACATTTCCTAATAGCATGCAGCACCAAGTGAAGCCAGAGAACTGTTCTTTAATCTTTTTTTTTCAGATTGATGCAACAGTAAGCATTTTGCAGTGGTATTGTTAACCGCAATGATGAGAATTTGACCCTAACCCAACACCTTCCTTAGCTGGCTTTTGTAGACCTCACACATAGCTCTTGAACCTCTGCAAACACACGTTGAAAATATCCTCTCAAAGTTTATCAGTCATGAAAGCAATGTCCTGCTTAAAAATTGCTGTGCTTGAAGTAACCTATGTATACCTCATATTCTCATGAGACACGACTGGAAACCAAACACAGGGTTATGCAATGTAGGAGCTGGCTGCAGAAAAGAGAAAAAACCTGGTACATATACTCACACTGCCCTTTACACTTCTACCCAGCACAATAAATTTATCTGCTACCTTTACACATCCTTTAATCCAGTCTAAGCTTCAGCTTCTCCCAGCCTGTAAGATACAAACTTTGGTAACAGTCAAATACAAGGATGAAAGTTCAACAGACCTGCACCCTGTTTGAGAAGCTCCGCAGCTGAGTTTGCAGCAGTTTGTGGAGAAGTTTCTGCTATCTCCTCCAAGGGATCTGTAAACAGAAAACACTGTCCACGTCATGTATGGACTTAAATCAACAAATCAAAGTCCACAGTCATGTATGACCTTAGCACTTGTAACTGTGACCTCATCTACTGGACAAGTCTTGGCCAGAAACATGAAACCACCTTTTATCTGCAATTACAATCACTTATGTAGGTTTTGTGCTGCATCAGGTTTTGTTGCCTTGAGCACTGCAAGTGGAATGCTTAACCTTTACTTCCTGACAATAAAAGACATAACACAAGCAAATGCTGGAGGGACTCATATATGACACATTAAGACAGTACTTTCAGCTATATTCCCTCATTACAGCCTGCAAATACCTTGAATAGTGTGATTTTAATGATCTCATTTGATTTCTATAATTTACACTAATGTATACAGAAAAGACTTTGTGTTGCCATGATGAAATCAATTAATTATATTTTGATTCAGAGGATGACAACACAACCTTCTTTTTAAGTTGAAAAAAACCCCATCTGAACCATTAAGACAGCAGTGGAATGTTTGCCTCCCAATTGACTGTTAAAAGTAGTAAGAAATCCGTCCACCAACATGTTATTTCAGGTATGTAAATGTTCACTTGCTGCACTTAGCACAAGGCATGCCACCTTTGAACATAAGCAACGGAGGAAGAGAGCCATAATAGTTTCTGACCCTATTCATATGGCTAGAGTTACAGTTATCCAAGCATTTTAAATACTCCAGGAACTGTATCCTGTCATTAATTACAGAAGATCATCTTAAAATCCATGATCAAATCAGATTAAAAAATAAATAAAAAATAAAATTTCACTGCGATATGTTTACTCAAGACAAGGCAAATGTTCCAGTCCTGCAACTCCAGAAGAACAGAGTAAGTTTTCCATCTTAGGTGAGGAGAATTAAGAGAACCATGGAACCTCCAAACTGTTTTGCCACATACATGCATGAGATCTCTTGTCACATCTCCCACAGCATACTTTTGTGCTAAAATGGTTTAATTGATGTATTCACATAAATCAAACGCTATTTTTGTACCTTAACATATGGTCTGTAACAAAAGTTTAAAGGGTTCAAAAGTCACAAACCACATTTAATATTTCAATAATGTGTCTGGGGTTAACTTCATGTGGGAGAATATCAGACAACTGAACTACTGGACAAGCATGAGCATTTTGTTTTTGTCTTAGAGTGGTTTATTAAATCACTATAAACAAAATTAGAATCGTAATGCCATGAAGCAACATAGGTTTTTTGATAATTTACTTGAATATTTGAACCTGTGCAAGTTGCTGCACTCTTCCTCTGCCAGTGTCACACTCAGGACACCATCTACTCTTTATCTACTTGTCCTTGTGTTGTCCAGACCTGAATGAGTGGTTAAACCTAACCATACACTGGCATAATGTCACGTCTAAGAAGTACATTTGTCTTCCCACATGATAAATTATGCATGGATTTCCATGATGAATATGTTTATGACTGGAATATCACAGTATCAGTATGCTCACAACCACACTTTGGATTAGAGTCATCACCAATACTAAAGACAACAACACAGCTTCCTCCTCGGTGCATTTTTGCTTAGATCTCAACTGGTGACACATTCACCTGCCTTCAGGCACTGACACCTTGAAGCAAAACTTGCTGGGAATATCTCTTCTGTACTTCAACAAACATACCTCTGTCTGGGATAAGGAGCTTGCAGGGCAATGCCAGTGGAGTGATGGAATGCTGATACACTAGAGCTGTCAAACTCCCTGTGGTCAGAAAAGTAACAAGACACACACAGTTAACTTCATAGACAACAAGAATTCATAAATTATGTTTGCTTTCAAGTATTTTATAAACTAAGGGCCCCCTCTGCTTCCCTTTAAAAATCTCTTGGGACCTAAGCCAAGATCTTCTTGAACTCATTAATCACAATCATGTTTCCTTTTCCCTGTTAAATACACTGCTTAGATCCTAACCTAAATGTCTGTGCTTCAAATGGAGAAACCAAAAAAATGACAAAATCAGTAACATATAGAAGTCAGTAAATTATTTCAATGCTCTTAACTTCTGCTACATTAATTGTAGTAAATTCTTACAAAGATGCTAAGAGCATAAGAGGTTGCTTGTGCTACATGATGAGGTAAAAAAAGGGCAAGTTCTACCTCTTAGCCACCTAGTCTTCGTCATCTAGTGTTGTGTCTACACACACCTCAATTTTGTACTTCTGAAAGTATAAAAGATAGTCCAGGTAAAACCTCTTCCATTCAATGTAGTGGGGATGTACGTAGTATTCTCTATTAAATCATTCTTCTTTTCTATTCAAAGTCACTCTTGCAATTTACTCTTGGCTTAACTGAAGTATTATCACTTAACTGAAGTTATCTTTGATATTAGCATGTGAGACTATAAAGAGTGAGAGGAAGGCATAGTATTCATCAATCTCTTTGTACAAAAAGCCATCCTTCAATCCCATTTACTAACAAGCAGCAAACATTATAACCATGTGCTGGAGAAAAACCCCAGTTCAACCAAAATGAGCCTCATTTTTACAGTCCTTCAAAAATTTCTTTGAAATGGAAAGATGACCCAATTCTACGAGGATCTTATCGAAATGCAAAGACTGATTGATGCTATTAGTCCTTCATATCTTACTCATAAACATGTGTAATAGTGCCTGTTCACCTACTTTGTGAAGCAGTTTTGAGGCTGTGTCCTGGGCTACAACGTGGGGCATAACCAAACAATGTATTCTACTCCCATCTACACAATTCTTGATCAAGTGTTAACCATGGTTGACTTTCAACAGCTGCCCAGTGTGCACCCAGCCCTTCATGCTGCAAGCTGGGTGTTAGATGAGGGAAAAGAGGCAAACCCTGCAAGGACACATTTCCTAGTCTTCCTAATTAACTCAGCCGTGGTAACTATACCCATCCTGAGGGGGTCATCTCTGCTCAGTGGCCACCATGGACTCAGTGGCCCTAGCAAGAATGGACTGCAGTGACTCAAGAGTACAACATCATTCCATTGTGAAACTCCCCACCCTGATGGAGGTACCACCTGAACCTGACTGTGTATCATCTGGGGTCTTGGGAACTTGGGGCACCACCACCATTGCTCAACAGACCCAGAGGAGGACCAGACCTTTCACAGGACCACCGCTTTCAGCAAGACTGCAATCATCACTTCAACAGGACTGCAACCACTGGTAATCAGACTGAGACCACCACCCCAACCAACAGAATATGAGGTTGTACTCTGTGAGTTTAAGTTGGTTTTTCTGTATCACTGCATTTACTGTAATAGTTTTTATTAAATTGTAACTCTGACCTGCTCTCAAGTTAATTGTGTGGGGTTCATCTCTCGCTGTGGTTTATTTTCAAGCCAGCACAGGCTGTACACATTGAAAGACAAGGAGTTTTCAAACTAAATGACTAGTAGGATTACATAGATGCCTAAACAGATATTTCAAGATTGAGGTAGGAATGGACCAAAAATTCTCATTTAAGGTAAGTCTCATGCCAAATACTGATAAACTTCAATCCACCTTTATTTAAATACGACTTTAATCTCACATCTGTTAATTTTATGGTAGATGACCCCTTTGACAGGTGTATTTGGTGTATGTGACAAGGCCTGTAACAGAGGGTGGGAAGGCTGCAGGATGACCTCTGGGTAGAGTTCAGGGGCTTTTCATGCCAAACACAGCCCAATCCAGCAAACCCACTACAGAGCGCCTATGGAAAAAAAGGCTGGTTGAAAGGGAATGCCATGGACGAGGAGGAAGAGGAGATACTCTGGGTATCCAAGCTGCCATTGCCCACCCTGTAGCCTCTGGAGAACCTCACATTGGAACACAGGGGACATGTTGCAGGTGGGACATTTTCTGTGGTCAATAGAGAGCACATGCTGAAACAGGTTTCTTTTCCACAGGATGGCAGCCTACGGGGAAAGCCCACATTCCAGGAAGGAAAAACTGGGAGAGGGATGAAGCAGCAGAGGAACTGTTCTGTAATGACCACATGCCCTCACACCCACTGCAGTGGGCATGCACAGTCTGGGAGGAAGCACTGAAATTGAGCTTGGAAAAGGGGAAATAAAAGTGTTACTTAACACTTGCCTTTGTTTCTCATGTTGAGGAAACTTCCCTGTCTGATTATCCAGGAGCCACTATGGCAGTCACTCTTGCACCACCTGAGCTGCCCCTTCACAGCTACAAACCTCACACTTGCAGTCAGATGTTTCCTCACAAGTTTAGCCCCAGATTTTCTTTAGCAGAGCTTCAGACTTCCAGATCCTTAAAACAATTTAATTTTGGTGCAACAACTTAATAACAAAATAACAGTTCAAAGTAGGTGCCTCCTGGGAGGAAAGTCTGGGGGGCAGGAAAATCTGGGAGTTGCCTGCTGCGTTGTCTCTTGACTGTCTTGTCACCTGGCTACACAGGTCTTTGGGTCCTTTGTTATGTAAAAGGTCAGCAGGTCATGGCCTCTTGCCTGCCCATACATTGGTCAACCTGCAGTTTGCACTTTCAGCTTGCAAACCCAGCTACATTCACTGAATATATCCCTCAATATCTGACTACCTGAATATTGATTTTAATTGGAGAAATATTAAAAATTACTTTCCCCAAGTTGAGTTTCTTTTGCCCTGGAACTGGTTAGCATCTCCCTGTTTTCATTTCAAGCCACAAGCTTTCCCATCCTATTTTCCCCTTCTACCCTAAATGAGTGGAAAGCAAATGAGTTAACAGCCAGGTAGGTCTTCAGCAGTTTGCCATTACAGGTATTGTACTTCCATCTATTACATCAGGTAGGCTAACACAGCATAATGTACTTTGTGAATATCTCACTCTGGTGTCATTTTCAGCCACCTTATATGCAGATAAATATAACACAGGACAAAAGGTCCTGAATCAATTAGGATTATTGGAGTGATTTAGCTCAGTTTTCTGCAGCAACACTGGTAGTGGTAGACAAGCTGGACTGTTTGAAGCTTGGTCATGTGCATCTGTGCTGGAGCACCCTGCACATCTGCTTATGGTAAATGTGTAAAGGGCTCCTGGAACCTTGGAATGGGTTCCTACAGAGGTCATCAGTACTCAAACAAAGCAGTCTCTCATTTGTATTCCATCCAAGTCAGCACTGGCAAATGCCAACTGTTTCCATTTTCTCTGTCCCCACTTGCACACTACTTACCAAAATATGGTTCATTTGGGCATCCTTTCAAGCGTACCCCCTTCTGAGTACATTCAATCAGAAAATGCCTCACAAGTTCATTTGACAAATCTCCAACTGCGTTGAAAAAGAAAACTCATGAAAAGAAGCAATTAACAGACAAGCCTCACAAACTAGATCTTTATGAAGCAGTTTTTCCACATTACCACCAAATGTTTTATATACAAAATGCAAAGAATACAATTAGACCAACTCTGCAAGCTACAAGATGTATTTAAAAGGCCCTTTTGCAAAAAAAACAAATAAGCAAACAGCTCACTTTAGACAGCCAGAGGAAATGGCTTTATATTCCTAAGTGACTGACATCCAAGTATACATTGGTGACCAAAAATGTCCAAATATGGTCCCAGCTACAGACAGGAACAGAATTTTGGAAAATGAACGGTTAGGAATTTTGAAGCACTTGCTCATTAAAAGAACTTGTATCCAAAGTGACAAGAACATAAAAGTATGAAAAAATATTCCAATTTCCAGTGACATTTTGTTCACGTAAATTCTCCAGATTAAAAGAGCAGATTTAGCTACACAAAGGTAATGATGGCAGTTCTCTCAGTGAATTTTTACATTTCCAAATGTCTTCAGTTTTATGATAAGTCTCTGCTCCTGAAAACAAACATTTACATGAACCACTAAGGTTTCACTAGATTTTAAGACAGTCTCAATCTCAGGAATCTAAGACAAACCAAAATTGTAGAGTTGGATGAAAAGAGGAGATTCAAAGTCCAAAAGACATGTAAAAGTTATGTTGAGATTTAGCATTCTCTTAAAGGTACACATATATATGCATACATATCATTAAGACAAATATTTCTTGAAAGATGGATTCACAGTATTTCATACCTGATTACAAAATTAATTCTTCTCCAAATAATTAAAAGGTTATTTCATATCAACAGGACAAAGCTATCAAACCATTCAAACCTTAACAAAAGAGCTACAAACACATGTGCTCCCTCTGACATATCAGGAAATACCTCAAGGGTTGACTTTCAGGCCAATACAGATGAACACATTAATATGGACAGCAGAAACTTCTACACAAGCAAATAATTGCATTGATCACTTTTTCAAACAGCTTACTGTTTGCTGTTATGCTCTCATCAAATTAAAAATAAATGACTACAAGGTACGTGGGAAATGGGAGCCTGGAACAAGAAACACTACAGGAAACTGAACCAATCTCTGCCTTCTGGGATTAAACAGTGGAAACCAAAAAAGTTAAGTATCATGAAGTGAGAAGTGGAAGAATGCTACAGTCTTACTACTATTAACACAAACTGTCTCTTAAAGACTGGCAGAGTTTGTGCTTTCATGTCTACCTGGATTTCACCAACGATTGTAAAAAAAAGACTACTAAAAACACCTAGAAAACACTTTCTATTTGTCTCCTAGTTGCTGCTATCACCACCCCAGTACACCTAGTTTGAGTTCATTAAGTTATTGGAGTGGTTTTGCCAATGCTTTTATTGGCAACAAAAAGGACTATGTGGCAAGTTGTTATTAAAAATTGTTTCAAGACAGATTCAAAGTGTTACTGTAATTGAGATGAACTGCAAATCTTGCCCCAGAGTAAGCAAATCCAAACCAACAGCCAAACAAAAAAACAAAACAGTCAAAACCATACTTCCATAAAAACAGCACTAAGAATAAAAATGTTTTCCTGTAATCTTAGTTTCTTGCCTCACCAGTCATTATGTACTAATGAAAATAATAACCTTTGTAAAAGAAAAACAGCAGCAATAAAAACCACTCCACCAACCATGCAGTAATACAAACGGAACCAAGAACACTACAGATATTGGCTGCTGAGTTTCCATATACCAATTAATGATTTCTGCATGTTCTTCTCATTTTATGTTTCACAATCATCAGGCACAAGTTATATATGGAGGCACTGGAGCTGACAGAGTAAGTATATAAATCACCACTTCTTTTAAACAATTATCCTTAGGAATCTCTTCAGATTCATATCTGAAATAGACCTGTCTCAAAATAAAATTTTGGGATCAAAAATATTCAGCCCTCTAGCCGAGTGAAAACTACATTGTAGCCTATGAATCAAATGCAGACTCCTGATTGCTAGGGAAGACCAATTGCTGAGAGGACACTGATTTTTTTATTAGATTGATGAGGTACAACAGATGCACAGCCACAACACAAGTCATGATGAAACCATATAGTACAACATGCAATCGTATCCAGTCTCATTTAGTAACACATCAAATGGAGCTGCAATTCAAATTGCACTTATTAGAAGAGGAGAAGATTCCAACAGATTGCTATGCACAAATAAGGACTACCTACTATGTAGAGCTTGTTTAATAGCATATAGAAGTACCTTTCTTCAACTGTAGCACAGAAGGAGGTGGTGTGGCAACTTTCATTGCTAGCCCATAGGCTCCCCGGAAAGAATGACTGTCTCGAACAATGAAAGACCCGGGTTCCTTTTCCTTGAGAACAGCAATGGCTGCAAAGGATTCCAGCAAAGAGAGAAAAAAGGAGTTTAAGAACAATGCACATGCTCAAAAAGTACATAAGTGTAAATGTAAAATGAATAGGACACCAGAGGAAGTAACATCTTTTTCTCTATCCTCACTGCTGCACAACAAAATACAAGCAAGCATATTTGGAGGACCTGAGTGGAAACACCTTGTCCAAATCTCACAGATACTTATTTTAAAAGAAGCCTGAAGAACAGAACCCTGATTTTTACTGATTTTGACACTGAGAAGAGTGCTCAGGTCCCACCAGAATTCCTGCAACCAGTGTAAGAGTAAGTCTACTTCTGTTTAGGTTTTGTCAATTTGTTAAAAGACTGCACAGCTCTCTGTAATTCCCACGCTGACTAGACAGCATTGCTTTGCACTTCCTATTCAGCCTCAACAGGCAGAACAGATTAATTTTCATCCACCATCAATTTTTTTGTCCTGCAAAGCCACCTTACTGCCTTAGGAGTTTTAAAGCAAATGAAGGAATGTAAGTGTACATTTTGCTCTTTCACTTTGAAATATTTTTCATCTGTATTTTGGGATCTCTTCTGAAAGTGCAATATGAAGTCCTCTCCAAGAGGAAACATTTGCAGGGAAATTGCTGCTGCTTTGCACAAGTCAGTTGCAGACTTTGAAATCTAGTAGCCCAAAATTTTAAATTTACTTTGAAAACAGAAAAAACATTAATCTAATGACTGATCTTAATAAAATATTTTTACTTTGCTTTTTTTCCTCCCCCATTAACTTTTTAGAAATATTTGTGTGTACACTTTACACTTTTTTCCTAGAATTTCCAACCATCACCACGCCTTCCGAGAAACCCTAGAAAAACCCCAGATTTGACACTGGACTCCTTAATTGACTGTTCACACAGAACATGGATATTATGCATATGGAGCACAAAGGCAGGTTCTGCAAGGTCTGTGTGATGTTTACAAAGAAAAGATTCTTTTCATGAAAAACAGGGGAAGCAAAAAAAACCATGAAGACATAATTTTCTTTTCTGTCAAAGTGAGTAAGGCAAATGTGTCTGCATTCTACTATCTGTCAGTTGGCAACGGAAAGAACCTTTTTCTCAACAGTATGTCTTGTTTTGAGAGGATAAGGATGAAGATGCAAACCCCTGCAATTAAGCAGTACATAACACTTCTAAATACAAAGGGATACAGTAATGATTTGTCAGAGGAGAAGTCTAGTAAACACAAGGAAAAAAGAATGAACTCTCCCCTTCTCAAAAGAAATTTTACTTCAAGGATAAAAAGAGGCATATTAAAAGGCTGGGAAGACTGTTGTTTTATTTGTTCAAGCAGTGAGGTTTAAAATTGCTTTATATCTACTCCCCTCTCTGGACAGACATCATGTCAGATATTTTTCTGCACATTTAAAGACTTAGCTCTCCTTATGGGTGGTGAGTAGGTAAGGCAAGGGGTCTAGAGTGAAAGGACCAGCAAGGTATAAACCAAAATGAATTTATGTTTTGTTTTCTATGATCTTAATTCCCCTGGCATCATATTTACCACTACACAAGAACATCCTCACCATCTGAGAACCCAATAACTAGACAGACAGCAATAGCTGAAGTTCAAATTTTTTTGTATGAACATCCTTCTCAATGCAGAATTAGTAATTTTTTCTTTTTGACAACCACATTTTAAAAAGCCGTTTAAAATCCTGCCTTATCTCATTAATCACAGTTCACTACAGCTGACTATTACAGTATAAACACAAACACAGTCAGACCAACTACATTTGGAAAGCACTGCCAGAGACGGAAATGTTACAGTTTCATGGCTGAAACACTGTTATAAAGGACATTTGCCCATCATGACAAAAGTGTGTAAGGGAGCTGCAGCAGCAAAGCCCACCCCACCCTGAATGGGCCTCCTGATGGAAACCCTGAACTGTGAGTTAAGCCACCTGCAAGAACTTGAGATAAAATAGAAGTGACACTGTTTTCCAATCATCTCAGATTTGAGAAAAAATGGATAAGGCTGGGGGAGAAGAATGCATTCATAGGAGGGCCAAGCTCAGCAGCTGTCCTGAAAATCAACCCCAGCTGGCTTCAGGGTGGAAGTCTGGCTTACCTGCAGCCAGGTTTGCACAGACTCCCCCCCAGCTAAGGGGGGAGGAGGAGAGTTTTGGGTATATGACATGACCTCTGGTCAGAGGCAGTGAATAACTCACCCTCCATTACACAAACTGGCTCAGCTGTAAAACCCCCATCCTGGGAAAGCCACATCCACAGGACACTCATGTGAGGGGCAGCTGAGCAAGTGTCATAATCCAAAAAGACCCCCAGATCAGTTCCCGGACTCATTCCTGACGCCTTGCACCAGACAGCACTACACATGATACAAAGCGACACAACGATTCAGTCTGGCAAGAGATAGTATCAAGCTTGTCCCACTTCAAGGGAAGTACCTGGGCATTCCCACCTGGCCCAACTTGTATTAATCCTGGGACCCACAGAGGGGTGGTATTTTTCTACATAATCTGTTCTGTCACTCTTCCTGTCCCCCGACAACCTCTTTTTCTATTTCTTTCTTTCTCTTTGTCTCATTTACTGTTAAATAAAATACACCAATTTTTTGGTATCAACATTTACTCTTGCTTGGTCTTAGTCTCATTTCACAGAATATTCAAACCCAAAGTTTCTATCCGCAATCCACAGAGAGCTCTTTGCTCCTCTATGATTAGTGATTGTAACAAGCAACCAGCAGACTTACACACATACTGTTGAAGGCACAATATTTAAGTTTACAAAATCATGGAAAAATGGCCTGGATTGGAATTCACCTTTAAGATCACCTACTTTCAATACTCCTGCCATGAACAGACAACTTTCATTAGGCCAGAGCCACATCCAACCTGGTCTTAAACATTTCCATGGTTGGAGGGCATCTTCAGCTTCTCTGGGCAGTCTGTTCCAGTGTCTCAATATCTTCACAGTAAAGAACTTTTTCTAATATTTAATCTAAACCTACTTTCAGTTTCAAACCATTTCACCTTGTCCTGTCACTATACGTTCTTCTAAAAAGCCCCTCTCCCATCTTTCTTGTAGGCACCCCTCAGGTACTGAAAGGCTGCAATTATGCCACTCCAAAGCTTTCCCTTCTCCAAACTGAACAGTCTCAATTCTCTCAGCCTTTCCTCATAGGAAAGGCGCTCCATCCCCCTGATCCACTTGGTGGCCCTCCTCTGTACTCGCTCCGACAGGTCTGTCCATGTCTTTCCTGTATGTCAGATGCAGTACTCCAGGTACTCAGAAGTATCCATTTCCACATAGGCAATAAAAGCTTTCTTCAGTTCACTGAATAATATATCTACATATAAAAGTACTGTATCTGTATCATACATCATAAAGATGTTGTTAAATGGTAGTGACCTTTAAGAAATAATGTATGTCACCTGACATTGAAATTCCTGCTACAAAACGACTGGGGGGTGAGGATGCTTTTGTGGTGACCTAGCTAATGAACTATTCTGAGATCATGTCAGAACAGCACACTTAAAAGGTTTCAGAGAGCAGATAACCATCTGGTATTGTTTCATGCATATCTGCCATTTGAAAACCTGAAGCTTCACAACAAACAGCATTTGCAGCAGCTACCACAGGTAGATCTATATTAATTCATAGTTATTTCAGTTACGCTAATAATTTGTTTGATTAACTGAGTATTTTTCAAGACTATTTGACTGCCCTCTGCACTCAAATTCAGCCTTTCAACAAAAGAAACTAAGAGGGGTTGTCTGTGGCCCTTCTACGTTTCATATTTCTTTTAGAGGTCAGGTATGAATCTAAAATCAAAACTTCACCAACTAGTTTTTTATGAATGGATAAATCAGAATATGGATCAACTGATATACCTTGTTCTCTTGAAATATCTGGCTTATACCAGAACTTGGATGTGTCCTGAACAAATTTTACGGTCACATGTTTATCAGCTGTGTTTTCTGTGAAATAAAATGGAAAAAAGTCAATAAATTTTTAAATACAAAAGTGTTTTTGCTTTTCTTTACAACTTTCAATCACCACAATTACTCAAAAAACTCATCATTAGGACAGTTTAGAGAAACTGAGCTGGTTTAGAACCAGCAAATATAAAAACATACACTAAGATTCTGAAAGCATGTTCGAAGTTTCATTTTGCAAAATCTATAAAATATTAAAAACTTTCAGTTATAAAGCTGAATTAAATACAAACTTCCCAACAGGGTCCAGCAAACACACATGTACATTTTTAACTTTTCTTGGCACACTCAAAAAGGTGCAGAGAGAAGCCAGCCCTTTTTAAAAGAAATTGGGACTCAACACTAATCCATTGTAGTCCGACAGCTGAAAAGGTAGGCTGTCCAATGGCTGACTTCTAGGAAGCACAGGAAGAAATCTGAAGCCTTGTTTTCTGAATAATGCAATGTTTTCTGAATAATGAACAATAAATGGCGAACTGGCACCATTTAGCGCAAACAATCAAGCCCTCTGTGCCATTTTCATTCCACTACTTTTTTTTCCCTCTCCATTTTTAAAACCCCCAAAGTTCTTTTTATTAACTCATATAAAATCTAATGTATTTTGCATTTCTCTGATACAGAACCTACCTGGCACTGGGGAAGGGCTTAACATTTTTGAGAAATCTGGGAGGACATTTGGGAAGGGAATGCTGATTGTGCTTCCACTGTGAGGGCTAGAGAAGCCACTTGAGGAAGGTGACACAGAGGCAAAGGAACGTTCTCCTTCAGAGGACCTCTTCTTCTCTGGAAGAGGCGGTTGAGCATGTAGGCTCCCTCCGTGGTAATGTGGAACTGCACTGTTCTGGCTGTTGTGTCCAGAGGCCACTGTAAGGAAGTTTTGTGTCAAAAAGTCATTGTCACCAGCACTTGCCACTGATGAGCTCAGGGTTTTAGATGGGCTAGCACTGGCTGTGCAAGTAGCTTGTGTCTCCTCTCGGGGGGAGCTACTGTCCCTGGTGCCCGTGCTGTAGCTCAGGTAGGCACGGCCACTGCTGCTGGTATCATGTTCTTGGTGTGGCTCTGCTGGTGAACTCTCCAGGTTGCTCATGGTGACAACTTGCAGTCCTGGAGTTTGGAAGTGAGACAGGAGAGAGACATCCTGCACAGCACTGGAAAATTCAGAGGGCACAAGGTAACCTCCTGGCTGCCTGGTGTTTCCCATTGAAAACTGGGTTGACAGGGAAGCTTTAGAGTTGCTTTCAAGCCAAGGACATTCTGCTGCAGAAGAGCTGTCAAAAAAAAAAAAAAAAGCCAAAAAATTGAACACAAAAATAAAACAAAAGCCTAAACATTCCCTTAAAATGCTACTGTACAACCCATACTTCAGTGATCACTGAAAGCAATGAAACATCACACCCAGGACAAAAATCTCAGGGTGCTCTTTGAAAACATGATGGACCAGATAATGCAGCTGGATCAAGGGATTCCAGCCTTACCCTGACCAGTAACTTCTTCACTGTAGGTCATTATGTTCTGCCTTATCTCCACCTAGCCACGTTGATGGGACAGTTTCTAAGTTTGCACTGTAAACTAGTCCATGAAATTAATGACAGCTAAAAATACTTTTCACTGTTTGCGTGGGTCAGTTTTAATATGAATCAGTTTAGTCAGGCTGTTTGCAGCATTGCTTCATAGAGTGGTCCTGATGAGCTAAAGTGCTACCTGAAAAATAGCAGTAGGAGGCAAAAATTTCTTATGCCAAAGCTGCATAGAGGTAGAGGTTTATGGAAGAAACCTCACACGGCCATACACATTCTTACACACAGAATGTCTTATGCTCACCAGAATAAAAATGAAAATAGATGGGCTGAGGAGGTGGTTATGCATCATCACACAATAAATCAGTAACTATGATAATGACAAGAACACAGTTCACAAGGAATAACTTGCAGACCAGGCCTATTTTAATACAATTTATATTTTAAAAAAAAGAAAGGAAGCAGGTCCAGTGGTTAATTTATTTGACAGTGGAAAATTTCTGATTTACAGAATTAAATATTTCAACATTCCATTTTTCTACTGGGTGGCAATTCTACCTGTTCAAGTAAAAAATAAAAAAAATGTCCTTCCAAACAAGAGAAACTAAGCTTCTGATGAAATCATCTGATAAAAGTTTAAGCTGTCTCCTTGCTTCTAAAAATGAAATGCCCTTAGGATGTAGCTGAAAAATATTACTAATATTACCAAATCCAGAGAGAACAAACTCATTGGGAAATGCAAATGGAAAAAGCTGATATAAGATATATATATCAAAAAAGAAAGGATTTCTAATTAAAAGGGAGCTGTGGAAATGAATACTGGTAGATTTAAACAGCTTAAATTAGAAAGGCCATTAAAGAAATGGAAGGTAAGAAAATTGCTGCAAGAAAAAAATCTCTAAAGCTGTAGCTATCTTCTAGGTGAGATAAAAAAATTAAGGAAAAATATTTAGAAAGAAGGGAACATTTTCTAGATAAAGTCTGAAGTAGGAATGTAAACTTGATAATGACTGAATTGCCTGATAAGCTCTAATACATATCCACTTGTAATTGTTACATTGCCTCCTCTGCAGTAAATACCAACATATTTTGCTCCGTCTTATGGTTCACATTCATAATCACAAAACCAATCAAAAAAAACTTTCTTTCACAGTCTCAGTGCTGACTGAAAATTAAACCGATTGGAAGATAAATAGGTAATAACATACTTGAAGTACATTCTGACACTTCAATCAGAAGTTCCCAAACACTTACTGTGAAAAAGGAGTCAAATAGCCAAAAATAAGAATAGGCTAATTAGCCAGAAAGGAATGTTTTTGCGGAGTGATAGAAAAGGTAACTTCTTCTGGTGTAATGTACCATCTTTTCTATTGAGTAAATATAGCACACAGCTAATGACTGATCCTGCATTGTTATGGTCTTCTGAACATTCTAACAGTAACTAGGGACTCCTCGCTTGTTTCCTGTTTCTTGCCATTTCTTAGCTTATGCTGTTAGCTCCTTTGGATAAGGACTACTTTATACCTTTATACTATTCACGTTATTGTCCAGAGCCTTACGTGTTTACCAAAATACGATTATAAATTAATAAAATTTCTAAGCCTGCTAAGTAGTTGAAAGGGAATCGGCTATACACTACCAAAGCAAATCTACTGACATTTTACTGACTAAAAACATGTCTGCAGTGAGAACAATGCTCCCTTTCTGTCATATACAGCTTATTCCAATGTGAAATTTCATGACACAGCTTTAAGTAAAACATCAGAGAAACCAGTTAAGCACACAGAAAAATACATATGAGCTTGTGTTAGCACAAATAACGTAACTGAGCTATAAAATTCTATTTATTTTCGTCTTCCCACTTATCTTCAATGCTAATTCTGTCCCTCACATAAAAGTAACAACCGTGTGTATACGTTAAAATCCAGCCGATGGATAACATCAACATTAAATGTCACAGCCCACCTCAAAGTTCCTGGAAAATCATCTGCAATGAAGATGCAAGCAGAACATTGGCTGGGAACTATCATTACGAGAACTAAACAAGAATGCAGGAAAATCTTTTCCTACCTTTCTGCCCCTGGGATAGGACTGCTACTTGCAACAGTACATGAAGATGCAAAACAGCGCTGAAAGGAGGGATCAGTCTGCATGTTGGTCCTCAGCAAAGGAGAGTTAGTGCCCACGGTGCTGTCAGACATCACCATAGAGAGGTTAATGGCTTCCGTGTAACTCTGAGATTCTGCAGCAGAGGAAACAAAGTAAAAGCAAATTTAAAAACAACATGCATTTTTTATGAACCTTGTACTGAAAAAAAGTGTTCTGTTTTTCCCTTAATAAGATTATAAGGAAGAGTTTATGTTTTAGCAGTAGATATTACTTCACAAAATTATGTTGATTGCTGAAAACATCCAGCAGGTCAAATAGCAGAGGGAATAGAGATTACAGAATTGCTACACTCAAACTGTTTGATCAGTTCTCCAGAATACATTCTCTAGCCCTAAAGATGAGAACAAACCATTTGTTCCAAGATGTTTTGCATTTCACAGTTCACGGTGTTAATCAGGTACACCTAGTCAAGTGCACCATTTGCACTTAAAATAACAGTAGAAAATTGGGTGTCCTGGTCCCATCCACAAGAGAGTCAATTTTTGCAGTATTCAGTAGGGGGCATGGAACTGGAGTTATTGTGTACTCCCTTATGACACTGCTTGGGGTGGGGGAAGGGAGTCTCTTCCAGGGAGAAAGGGTCCCTTCTGGTTCAGAAAGCATGGCAGAAGGAACAGTGAAGTGGTGGTGGTAGCAAGCTGGAGGGTCTCAGGATGGGGCCCACTTGCTGAACAGGGCAAGGGACCTGGTAGATAAGGACACAGATGACATAGAGGTACTCACAACCTTCTTCATATCAGTCTTTATCAGTAAGACAGACCTTTGGGAACCTCAAGCCCCTGAGACCACAGGAAAAATCTGGATCAAAATACACCCTCAGTGGAGGACTAAGCAAATGAGAATTAAAACAAACTAGACATACTTGAGTCCATTGGGGACTGAGAGGTTGAACATGTAAGAGCTCAGGGAGCTGGCTGATATCCTGCAAGACCACTCTCAATAATCTTTAAAAGATTTCAATGACTGGGAGAGATTCTTAAGAACAAGAAGGGAGCAAATATCACTCATTCCTCCAAGAAAGGTATGAAGGATGATCCAAGAAATTGCAGGCTTGGTTAACCTAACCTCAGTCTCTGGAAAGGTGATGGAACAACTAACCCTGGAAACCACTTCCAAACACATGGCAGAAAAAGGACTGAGTTGTCAGCATGAATTTACTGGGGAATCGTGGGAGACATTATCATGAATAAAGGGGGAATCATGAGTATCCACAGTGGTAAGTTTCTTCAGTAAATCAGCTAGCTTGGTGGCTACAGGAAGAGCAGTGGATGTTTCTTATCTTGACTTTAGCAAGGCTTTTATAGTGATCTTCCATAATATCCTCATAAACACACTGATGAAACAAGGGTTAGATAAGTGGAAGTGAAATCTAATAAAAACTGGCTGAGTGTCTGGGCCCAGAGGTGATCAGGTGCAGCAAGCCCACTAGAAGGTAAGTCATAGCATTATACCCCAGGGCTGACACTAGGACCAATAGCCTTCAACACCCTTCATCAACAATGCTGGTAACGGGATAAAGTTTCATCAGCAAGTTCTGCAGACAACAGAAAACTGTGAGGAGTCATTGACAAATCAGATAGTTGGGCTGCTATTTTTGAAGTGGGAGAAATGGGACAAAAGGAATCTTAAGTTCAACAAGCGGAAATACAAACAAAGACACCATCACTGGGACTGAAGCATCTTTTACAGGTGCAGGGGCTGTCTCCCAGACAGCTGAGACTATACAGGAGAAAAGAAAGCTCACTGTGTATATAGACCTGATGGGAAGGCATGAAGATGCCTTCTTCTCACAGGACAAGAAAAGGACACAACTAGGGTTGAAAGTTTAGCAGCACAGAGCAGCACATGGCTTACCTGTTGTGCTGGTTTTGGCCAGGGTAGAGTTAACTTTCTTCCCAGTGGCTGGTATGTGGCTGGGTTGGATTTGTGCTTAACACAGTAATGATAATGCAGAGATATTTTTGTTATTGCTGAGCAGGGCTTACACAGAGCCAAGGCCTTTTCTGCTTCTCTAATTGCCACACTGGCAAGGTAGTTGGAGATATATAGGAGGCTGGGAAGAGAGACAGCCAGGACAGGTGACTCCCAACTGACCAGAGGGATATTCCAGACCACGACATCATGGTCAGTATACAAAATGGAGAGAGGAAGGAGAGGACATTTGGAGTCATGGTGGTCTTCCTGGGGATGGCTGAACATCTGGCTGTCCACGTGAAGAAGTAAATTAATTTCTTGTTTTGTGTCACTTTTGTGGATGGGGCTCTTGCTTTCTCTTAAGCTGTCTTCATCTCAACTCATGAGTTTTCTATCCTTTACCCTTTTGATTCTCTCCCCAATCCTAGAAATAGAAGAGTGAGTGAGCAACTGCACTGTGTTTGGCTGCTGGCTGGGCCTAAACCATGAAACAAGTGCAGCTACAGCTTTCAGGCGTGACTTTGTCCCCACCACAGAGACAAGGAAGCAAAACATCTGTAACCTTTGCATTGAGATGAGGAATAATGTGGATGCTATTACTGCAGAGCTTTATACAGACCAAGATTCACCTCATTTTTTAGAGGCACACTTAAATAACCAGTTAAGCTCCAATGCAGACTACATTTAATTATTCTGTACTATTATTAAAAAGTCAACACCTATTCACATAGGTCCAGCCTCAGCCATGCTGTTTTCCATGACAGAAGACTATAATGCCCATGCACCTGAATAGCTTCATTCACCTGAACAGTCCTACTGACCTCAACACCGGCAGGACTATCTTTTCCATAAGGAAATCTTCCTAATGTAACAAGTCACTGAAAACAAGTCAATATTGGTTTGCCTTCAATTCATGTCAGAACTTGGTTCTGCTATTACTTGAATGAGAAGTGTGCAAGGTACTTAAAAGGTATGTCAGAGACCAGAAAATCTGCAAGTTAGTGCCCTTATTATAAACCACCTGAACTCATCACTTAGCACACATTGTACAGAGCAAACATTTAATTGTATGAGGGAAACAGAAAACTGCCTTTTAACAGAAACTGTCATTTAACTGCAGCATTACTTTATTCATAACAGCCATAGAAGTGAAGTTTAAGAAAATACTGCAGAAATGTTTAGTGTGGAAGAGCTACAGAAATGTGAATCTGTATTTGTCTACCAGATCAGCTACATTACAGTCATCTTCATACTGGTACAAACCGAGTCGGAAAAGCTGGCTGCACAAAACCACGTTGGTCAAATCAATGTATGTATGAGAACAACTAGAGCCTCCCCAGAAACACAACTGTGACAAATCTCCAGAGATCAGCATTTGATGAAGTATCTCAAATGCAACAGGCATCTCATGTCTGCACATGAACTTGCCCAGATACTTCCCAATTACACTGCAGGCTGAGACAATTCTCCTTCTGAATATGAGAGGTTAATGCATTCCCCATAGGAAAAGGAATTACAACCCTAAGCTTATCTCCACATACTTGTTTTCATGCCTCTGCGTCTATTCTCTTGACACCAGACAGGGGAGTTACTGGAATCCAGATACCAAGAATCTGGGGGCAAGGAATGGAGTGGCACTCCTTCTGAAATAGCTTAAAATCTCCCACTCTAGTATTATCTCAACTACGTGCATAAGAGTCAATCTAATGGATTTACACAGCAAATTCCACTCCTTCATCCACAGCACTTGCTTGAATAAAAGGACCATGGCTTGATTCCTCCCTGTTTCAGGCCTTGGGTTGCTGTTATTACTTTTAGAGCTCCATACACTGCAGGAGGGAAGAACCATTGTCATGCTCACAGATTCATTTCACACCCCATTTTCACATGTGTAAAATTCTAAACATAGAGTGAAAAGCCACTGGCAGCCAGGTATGTAAACTGCAGAAAAAAACACAAACTCGGTACAACTCTTCCCAGGGTAGAAACAAATATATCTTAATGGAACTTCCCATGAAAGTAGCCTTGTTTTTACTTCAATTAAAAACAAACCTGCTGGATATTTCAGCTATGTCCTCTCATTGTCTGATGCAGAGCCCACTCGTCAGCTGTTAACCCTTTATTTCACTGAAACAATAACTCTACAATTTCACTGCTTCTACAGAATTAAGTAGTCTGGAATATCTGACAGAAAGCAAAGCATCAGTGCTTCTTGGTTCAGGCCCCTACCATGCCATTTATAGCTGTGAAAACACTGAAAGTGTAAAAGTGCAGCTCCCTACTTAAGAACTGACATGACAATGTTTGTATTTTTGTTTGTCATGTTTGTATTTCTTCATGCATCCAGGTCAGACCTACATTTACTATCACTGACTTTAAAGGCAGGACCTTAGCAAGGAGCTGGACTCTTTGTACCATACGCTACTGAGCATATGAGAAATGGCATTAAGAAATAAAATGAATACTCATTGTGCCAACATGGAAGGCAGAAAAATATCCAGCTCATTCTTCCATGTGGCAGCAACAGGTAAAAGTTGCAGGCTTTTTTCAGCTGCAAGCAGAAACTGCTGGGTGTGCACCCAACACAGCCATATAAAGTAAGATCTTACAGATTAACCCGTATTTTAATCCACTAAATTTGTTGAAACAAAGAAGAAAAAGGAACCCACTCTCCACCCAAAAAACAACCCCAAACACACCACAAAAAGCAAAACAAAACAAAACACCAAAACAAACCTTGCATAAAAGAAAAAAATGCAGAGCAGCTTAACCCATACCATGGTCCAGATAAAAGATAGGTAACAACATTCCTTTTCTTTTCTTGCAGCAGCTGAAGGGCAAAATTACCTCAGGCCTTTAGAGACAATTGTCCAAAAATAGCAGGGAAGTAAAAGCAGCCATTTCACTACCATACCCTGTAATTTAGTAGGTTCTCATACATTTCAAACTTTGTAGTCCTTTTCATGAGAAGGTGAGAGTTCATGTGGACCGTATCAGCTTGAAAACTCAAGTGAACATCCTCAGTTACATCTTTTGGGGAAAGGGAGCTTTAAGTCAGTGTTCTGCTTCCAAAACACTGAGCTCACTACCTCACAACTATCTGAGGCTTGCATAAAAGCAATGGAATGACATTGAATGGACAGAGAAAATCATACTGCTCTGAAGTAAGCCAAAGTAATGGCCCACTTGAGGTAGCTAACAAACTAAAACTTTTCCAAGTTTATTTGAACAGTAAGATTCTTATGGGTTATCTACCTTCCCTTTCCCTCCCTTGCTTTTCCAAATACAATAGTGACAAAAACAGTAAGAGAGACCAAAAGTCTCTCTTGCTTTCAGTCAAAGTATCAACTTTACTGAAATTCTGACCTTTTAAACTTGTTACAATCTGCTTTCAATTTCACAAAAATAAGGTGAACCAAATTATTCTCTTATATGAAACCCCATCAACTTTGGTCACACTTCCTTTTCACGGGGAAAATTTTCACATGGCTATTCCATGCCAGGGAATGGAATAACTTTATTGTGTCTTTTGCACAGTACATGCATTCCTATTCAACATAAGTAGTTCCACATCTCATTTACAAGTACATGTCATGTACCAACACGGAGACACCTGTGGTTCCCACACGCCCCAAAAGCCCACCCAATAGCAAGCAGAGAAAATGTGACAGAATTTTTCATGTCTTGAAGGAAAAGACAAAATTACTGTTGCTCAGAGATTCTGCTAATGCCTGTTTTGAGTGCAACAACTCTCTTTTCAAGTAATCAGTCAGGCTGAACCTGGGGCAAGTCATTAAGACAGTGGCTCTAGCATCCAGGTATTAATCTCTCTGCACAAAAAAGGTCAGCTTCAGTTGCTTCATCTGAGAAGAATCTCAGTGGAATATGTATTACATGCTTGAATATTAGAGAAAATACAACAATGGAGTGGCTGACAACCTCGGAAATAAAACAGCACATCTGGAGAGGCAGTAAAGTATTTCTCAGAGACATTTATGTGGTGGAAGAAAAAACACATTCAACAGTTAGAATCCAAACTGCTTGTAATTAAATGTAATGTACACTACAGTATTGAAGGTTTTTAACTTCATGTAATTATATATTGTGTTCATTTAGAAAGCATTCACTGTGTTTTGGGAGCCTTTCAAACGTGTTTAAATTTTTTTAAAAATCATTCTTGTCTTATGCCCTAAAGAGAGCTGTAAATCATCCATGTAGCCCCTTGAGGAAATACCCTTGGCACAGCAGTTCTCAGGAAGCACCGGGTGAGGAAGGCTGGCACTACATCACCGTCAGGGGAGACTCTGGCCTGCCAGCAAGAAGCATGACAGAAGTGGGAGTGTATTGGTACATTCCTGTGTTCTGCAACTTGTAGCTCCCCATAACAGCCTGCCAGTAACAGCCAAATGCAGCCTCTGAAGCTATGCCAGGTGTCAGCTTATCTCCAGGCAACCACAGGCTGACACAATTAACTGCACTTACCCTCTGCCCCCTCTTCACATCGGTCAGAACCAAAAAGATGATTTATCAAACCACGCTTTACCCCACCCTAAAGCCCTAAAGCTTGTACAATGTGGCTTCTTTTCTGAAAAAACAGCTAGACTGTTTTACAGGTAACTTGGTATCATATGTTCATTCAAGTACCAAAATACAAATAACTCCTATTTGCTGAGCAGCATTAACAATGCAGCATCTTCAAAGCAGTAAAATCCTTACCATGACTTTCTGAAGGGCTTTCTTATACTAATTAATTTCATTTTATTCTCCCAAGTAGTTCCAGGGGAAAAAAAAAAAACTTCCCCAAGGACTAAAGCAATCAGTTGCACATGACTTCTCATGTATTTTAAAAGATCTTGCAGATGCTGTGCTACTGACTTCAAGTAAGCTTTGCTATCTTAGGAATGCAAATCAGCTGCAGGGGCATGTCCTCAAGACTTCCGGATCACATGTATCATAAAATGTGACATTTATTAAAACACTCTTTAGGAGAGAATCACTATCAGTACATAATACATAAACAAGAGACCCTTTATTCTGTCTCTAAGTACAGCAGGTCATGGAGTGGTGAAAAAAATCAATCCAATAAAACAATTAGAACACAATTATTATTATGTCCACACTAATTTTACACAGCAAATCAGTCAAATGGCTTTAGAGACAGGCAATTCCTTTCTTATCATGGTTTATCTCATAATGGAATTTCAGACATTCACATTGCTGAATATGACAATTTCCATCAAATTGTAACATTAAATTGCATATTTAAATAGTAATTAAATAGTAATAAATAGTTTCAGTAATAATAGTAATTAAATAGTTTTAGAGAAGAAAAAAGAACTTATGAAACATGCAAATGGTACCTTCCAGTGAACAGTAATACTTTTTTCAGGCAGAATGCACTGAAAGACCAAGCACCTTTAGAAGAAAAGAGTAAAATATGAGCTTTGTGCTCCAAAGTTCATTATCCATTAAAATTCCTTGAAATGTTGGAGATGCAAGTCTAAGACGTCTGTGCTGAATTGAAAAGTGCCACTCTGTCTACTGACAGGCACTCTGCAAAGCCAAAGGAAAGGAGGCAAAGGTGAAGGTGGAGGGGGCAAACTGAGCGAAAGAAGGGACACAGCCTGACTTTCTGACACTTCTGAGAAGCAAGCATGAAGACTCAGTGACATTTTCTATTTTGTGTTATGACCCTATATACTTTTCCTAAGGTGAAAGAGAGGGAAAGAAGGAGTTTAAATACCCCTTTTCCTGTCTCTGTTCCCTGCTGCCACAAGCAACCAGAGAGGTCCCAGTATGCAGCTTTTGATGTCTAAGACATATCTGCCACACAGAAGATATTGAAGGAATCAAACTGGTGTTTCGACCTTCTATCAAAACTCTCACTTTGGGCCTGTTCTTCTGCTGTGAGAACAATTCTGCCTAAACGTGACAATTTTCAACCTGTTCATTTTTCTAGTCACTTGCCCGCAACAACAACTGCAGCCTGAATAACAAAATTGAGGGCTGCCTTTTGATTTTCAAGCAGTATACTTAAACCATTTTATTTTAAAACCAGAAAAAAACTGACTTTTCAAAGGCTGCTTTTAATAACCTGGAATCACAACTGGTAAAAACAAACGCAGCTCAGCTTATCTTCAGCGTTGCTCAGTATCACAGAACACACGACTGAGAACAGTGAAGCTCTTGCATCTTTTTTCTTGGTTTGTCCCTCGAGAACTGTGATTCAGTAACTCTCCTTTTAGGGTTGCAGTCTTTACCCAAGCATGTGCTGCTAATGCCTGAATAGAAAAATTGTTCACACTAAGGCAATAGGAACCAGGCTCTTTATTCTGGAGCATCCTGTACACTGTACCATGTAATAGTTGGCTGCTCTAAGACTCTGTTATATTTTAATGGAAAATACAGATCTGAAGTAAGAAAGTGAGAGTGTTTTTTACATGTATTACACAAATACACTTTGTCTTGGATGCACGAATTAGACAAATTACCCTTCCAGTGCTAATGGCACAATGAAGTGTTTTTCTCATTAAGCAAGAAAGCAGAAAAACGATGCCATATTCCTCATTTAAGAAAGACTCGTGTTTACAAACTCTTACACCTTTCACGTTTTTGGAAAGAAACTCAGTGCTGCTATAACATTACTAAGAACTCCTAAGAGAAGGAAAAAGCCTCAGCCTGGACAAATTTTTTCTACGTAGACAGAAATTATGTATACTCCACGCAGCCCACATTTCTTCTACTTTGAGAAAGACCCACAAAAAACCACAAGGCTTCGTCGGCAGAAAAGCGACTGGACAAACTCTCGAGCCCTGCCTCACGCCCTCAACCATTCCCCGGAGACTGCAGGAAACTCTCACACTGACAAGAACTCCTTGTCCGCAACCCGCCTCCGTTTCTGCGTGACTCCCGGCGCTGTTCCATGCCTACAAAAGGCGCAGCTCTCCCTGCCGCTGGGTTTCCAGAGCGCCGGCAGCAGCAGCAGCAGCAGCAGCAGGCCGCGGGCTCGGAGCGGCTCCAGCCGTGCCCCGTCTGAGGCCGGCCCGCTCCAGGGAACCCCCGCTCCCTCCCCTCTCTGCCCGGGTCACGTCCCGCTGCCGCCGCACACGAGGCCGACCCACGAAACGAGTTTTCAGACTGAGGAAACAGGGAACGGGGCGCGGGGAGGCACAGAACCTACCTATGGAAGCCATCGCTGCTCTCCCACGGGGCTGTGCGAAACCGCCCTTCCCTCCTCCCTGCGGGCCGCATGCTGCCGGCGGCTCACCGAGCCCAGGCAGCCCCGCCACGCAGAGACTGGGGAAAAGCGATTCCCCGCATCCGCCAGCTCCCTCCGCTCCCCTCGCGGGTCGGAACTTCACCGCAAAGCGGGGTCCAGCGTCCGCGCCGAGAGAGGCACAGGCTCCCTTGTCTCAGCACAGCCACCCAGATGAAGAACAGCCGGAGTTCACTCCATCCAGGCAGAAAGTAATTCCCCGAGAGTTGTTAGGTTAGGCTTCCCGCTCGCTGCCCATTCAGTGTATGCCTGCTGTGCTGACTCCACCTCATTCGCGTTTCCCTTGTTCCCCCTTTCCCCGCCCGGCTCTCGCCGCCCCCCGCACGCAGCGCGGCGCTGCCCGGGGGCTGGGAGAGCGGAGAGGGTGGGTGGGATTGGGTGGAGCTGGGGAGTTTTTCAGAGTGTCGGGGGGCGGGTGGTGTTGTTCCCCCACCACTTCATTTGACCTCACTTGTTTCTTTCAGAGATACGCAAGGCACGGAATCCTTGTGCTTTTTGATGTTGATCAAAGCCTAGATACTCTATTGCACCAAACTGGCTCAACACTCTCGGATAAATTTAGCATCCAGAGCTCTGAATAAAGCTTTACTCGCTTCCCAAGATCACAAAACACGTGTAGCCTTACTGTGTTGCATTCAACATCCCCCTAGCATTGTTCTGAGCAGGTTTTATTTACAGGTCAGGAAGACGAGTGGAAACACTGCAGCTCCACAATGAGCAGCACATTTCCTTTCCAGATTGTTCAGTGCCTAGCATACTGTATTTTCTGAAAGGACGACTGCAGGAAATTACTAGATCTAGATAGAAACATATATAACCATTTAAAATTTCCCACAATGAATTATTCTATTGCTTTCAAATTTCTACTGGCACCATGTTTTGAATGCGTGTACTAAGCAGTTTTGATAATAATAAAATACACAAGCTGGCTTGCTTATGGAGATGAGTACTGGTAAACTAACATTGTGCTTTCTTCCACAGACCATAATGTAAATCAAACTATTCCTTTATAAGAATATTCATTCCTATCACTGTTTGCCTTCACAGCAGATGCTCCTATTAAACATGTTGCATAAAGACTGCACTCAGAAGAATCAAATAACCAAAGGTTAGTTATGATATACACCATATTATCAGGTAAAAAGAAGGGAAAATCCTTGCCACGGGGTCAAAAGAGGTTATTATGCAGCAGTTCAGAACTGACATCAGTTACTCTGAAAATTTTATTATACAACTACACTTTGTCTTGGATGCTTCCTGGCAGAGCCAGATGCAGTCAAACACAGTCTTCACACTCCTATAAACAACAATGATTAGAGAAAATTTCTCTCCATAGAAAGCATCCTTGTCTCTGCATAAAAAGCACTGTAATCACAGGACCTTCGGATATCTCATTTCTTTCCTGATCTTAAAATCTCAGAAGATTTGCTTGTTTGGCTATTAACACTTGCTGAATTAGAAGGAAACAAGAATAGTAACCTTTAACAAAGAAGGTAACAGTGGACTGAGATGACATATGAAGAAGGTTGGTTAAGTAAGAAACTTACTTTCCAAAGTATTGTAAGGATATACTATAAGAAGAAATCATGTAATTAAAAGTATTAATATACTTGGGTTTTGTCAGCATTTATCAAATTCACTCTTTCTTAAGATTTTTTTGCATAGATCCTTCTAACAGACTCAGTTATACTTGAGGGGCTGGCTACTCATCAAGAAAATCCCTGACATGGACAGCTAATAACAAACAAAAGGGCACATAACATAAATCACACCTTTTGCTTCTTTTTCTGTCACAAATTCAAAGTTTCAATCAGATGAGATTTTTTTCTCCACAAAAGAAAGAAGTCTGAGACTCTAAAGCCAGAAGACAGAAAGGGCAAGGCTGATTGTACACAAAATAAGAGTTAGGAAGGGAAGAAAAGGTAGTGTTGGATGTCTCAGGTGAGGAACTGATTGGATTTAGGTCAGCACAGTGTGTAAGATATTGACATCTCAAAAGGAGAAAGTCTGTCATTTGGCAAGAAGAATTGGTTTCATGGCTGTTCCAGGCACAGCACAGCAATCAGGATCAGGTTTTTCAATCTCTGCCCGGTGGTACCAGTGTACAGTTCTCCTAGATATAGTACATAAGATTCCTAGTTTGATCAGAACCATTACACTGCAAAATCTATCCAAAATAGATTAAAATGTAGGGCTTGAATTGTAACGTGGACCCTTCTCCAACCCCTGAAGCAGTGGCCATGCCATGTCCTTCATGCAAATTCAGCAAACTCCACAATTTGTGAAGGAATGTCACATATTTCCCTGCTATTCTGGCGATTGACAGAAATGTGGGAGTAAATGTCAAGTAGATTGCTCATTTCAGAATTTATCTACAAGGTGCCTGAATATAAATGACTTTGTGAAATAACATGCCAAACTCAGGCATAGAAAAACATAGATTAATTTGATTTTCTCCTCCTCTGCCAGAGGGAATAAACATGAAGAGAATTAACACAGGGGAGAACAGCATCTTGAAAAACAAAGAGCAGTATGACCTTTAGACTATAAACAATTAAGTGGAACTGAGTGTGTATTTCCTCTCTGCTCTCATTCAACACTGGAAGGTCTGTCATTCTGAAACTGTAGAATATCTTTAAATTGTAAATGCAGTAGACAGACCCTCCCAGACACTCAAATACAAGATCATTTTAAAACTGGAATTGTTTTGAAAAAGTGCGCACAGCCGTACTTCGACTTTTGGAGCTTTCTTCTTCAGCCTTCCCTCAAACTACGTGGATTACTCTGGCACATCACAGTCATGAAGTGCCAATATAGTAGTAGGCCTCACCCTGGAAAAGCTGAAAAAATTTCATAAAGTCATAGCAAGAGCAGTAGTTGTTCCATGTTGTTTTGTTAATTTAAACTTTTCCAGACAAACTGACTAGTGACATCTCAAGAATGTAAGCTATGCACATGCACTGCAAACAAGCAACCTCAGGTATGTGTAAAAACAAACACATCTGCCAGGCTGCCTGCTCATCCAATCCTGTATTTCTATTAAATTGTTTTTAAGTTTTTGTCAATGGCTTATTATTTGCATCTTCAAAAGTAGCAAATATTAGTGATGGATTTCTCAGTTTCAGATTATTTTGGTTTTTATATATGTATAAGATATTATTCATCTATATTTCAATGATTATATAAAAAGGTATTTCTCAAATGACTGAACTATTTCTCAAATGACTGAACTATGTGGGGAAATCCTTTATTTTTTCCCATGGAAAGGGAAGAAAAGAGAAACCAAACTCTCTAAACCCGAATGCTTTAAAAACTCACAAGTAATCACTTTTTCAGTGGTTCTTAGCAAGAAAAAAGAAAGGGGAAAAAACCAAAACCAAACCACCACCACCCACCAGTGTATTATCAGGGTGCATTTCAAATTTAACTGAAGAGGCACATATGCTTTGAGACCATGATCAAGTAACAACACTGAAGTATTGTATAAACACATTTTTACCATGTAATATTTGATTACATAAACAACTTTTTTTTTTTTTGGCATTTGGAACTTAAGAATTCTACAGCTTATTTTATTGTCTAAATTTTAGAATTTTTGAGCTGTCACAGTTACTACTGAACACAACAAGAAACTGTGTTCAGCACCCTTGAAAGTACCATCATCTTTTCAACTAATAAATGCATATTCCAAGTATAGTCAGTTATCTTGGATGGCAAGTATTTAAAAATAAAAACAAAACACACACACAAAAATAAATAAACACCAGATAATGCTACTGCTTTCTCTCAAGAGAAAATTCCTTTGGACTAGAGCTACAGGAAGGATGAAAACTGCAGGCCGCACAATTAAACTTTCAGATGTATCGGATCATGAATGAAACTGCAACAGGCAATAACATGTGTCTTATGCAAAACTTCAAGTTTTCTCTCAGTTACTAAATCCTTTTGAAATTAGGCAGTTGTTTCATTTTCAGTTCACACTGTATGAAAAGTTACTCAACACAGCAAGTAACAGACAGAATGGATTAAAGTGCGGTGCCCCAGTTCAGGGAAGCACTTACAGGGTGGGTGGGTTCTTGATGAAGAACCTATCAGCACTTGCTTCATTTAATGCTCCTAGTGAGGATCAAGGATCAGTCAGACTTGCTAACGTACCATTGATGAAATACATACAACATGGCAGAGACTTTATAAAGATGTGCCATGCTAGAAACCTTATTTCATATGAACTTCTGTAGGAAAACTCCTTTGATACAAGATCTGCCATTCCTTTAATGCAGCTCAACATTTAATTCAGGACAAAATGAGTAGATGAGAAAACAGAGAGCTTCTTTCTCTATTTAGGGTCTCTACCACTCGTATACTCATTTCCCTGTTAGAAAATTTAATTCACATTTGCTGTTTTAGGCAGAAGACTGCATGTAACTTTTCAGAAGTGTCTTAGTTCAAATGGATAATGCAGGCAGTGCCAAGGGACCTCTGAGAGGGCCATTTCTAGGGGAACAGTCTCAGTTCTCTGATTTACATATCTATCAGCACTTCGCCAAAAGGAATGAAAAGTCATCCATTAAAACAAACAAACAAACAAAAAAACCCAATGTAAATATTTGCACAGAAAATTAAACGCACAGTATAAAACAAAGTCTTTCCAAATCAGTATCTGATTCTTCCTCCACAGTGGCTTTAAAGAGTAGGATAAGGTTTAAGGCCCATTCTGATCTATGATCATAGTGTTTCTGTCCAGATGAAAATCCTGCTACAAAAGCAAGGGGGGTAGGAAGAAGAGACAGTGAATAGTTTCACAACATCTCTTCAATGTTTTTATTTTTCCTTCAAATTCTTCAGCATTATAGAGAAGCTGCGCATGGAATGATATACATGTGCACTACTAGACTATGCATTCTGCTAGCACAGTATTTTCCTTGACCATCTGTAGCATTTGAATTTTTCGCATGTTCAGTATGATGTTCATCATGTAGGTCACAGCAGACTGTGTCCCTTTGCAGAAGTTTAGCTCGGGGAGCTGTAACAACAATTCATCATGAAATGTATTTGTTTTGACATAAGCATCAGATTTGAAGAATTATTGAGTCTGTGATCAGATACAACACTGGCTACAAAACAGAATCTATTCATGTTCCAGAATATTTTGTCAACCTAGAGTATCCAAAACCAGTGAAAGAGAGAGCATATTTTAGAGACTTAGTTTTCTTATGAAAATCCAGTAACGAGAGTGACCTATTTTGTCAGCTTTAATGTATCAGCCAAAGAAAACACACATGTAAATTGTCCCACTGGTTTATCATCACATACTATCTGCCATGGACTTGGCATGCCCTAGCTTTTTATATTCAGCTATGCATAATTATATTCCTTTGTCCTCTGAATTAATGACATATTAGAAAGTTTACTGAGTGGCTAAAATATGTACAGGTTTTTTAAAGTTTTATGTAGAAACATGTAACATAGTTGTAAACAAAACCTGTCCATATCTAGCTAGCTAAATGGATTAAACTCTAAATAATTTCATCTCTAAAGCTTTGGGAAGTTAGGTAGTGTAGACTGGGAGAGTTCCTCCCATGAAAATCTTAGCCAAACTGAAAGGGAAAAAAAGCTCAACTGGCTGATTATCAAATAGCTCCACTGTAGACACTCATACTGTAAGGATTTTGGTTAATACCACTCAGTAAAGGCAGGCATAGACTACAAGTATTTTAATTTATTTTCCATTTCAATTTCATTCTACTGTTACAAGATATTTTCCACCATTCAGATTGATATAAACTAAATTAAATGGTTAAGCTTTTCAGCACATGAGATGGAATATTATTACTTTTGCTGTGAATTTGGACTACCAGAGTGAAATCACTGATAGTAAGTGTTGCTTATTTCTCCCCAGGCCAAATACAATATTTCCATGACTATATTTGAAAGATATGTTAAGAATAGTATTATAATTAGTGGCACAAATGAAAGGAGATTTGTGGCAATGAAGACTTGAAAACATATCGAGTCATCTCCAACCTTCTTGCAATAAAAACTTTGAATAAAGATTAATTTCACAAGTGGAATGTCTCAATGAAAGTAATCCAGAGATGCAAAAGTGTGATAGATCATAATACAACATATTGATTTCAGTGCTTACAACCACCAAGAAGTGGTCTCTGAACATTTATGATTTTGCTTTACAGCATTCCAAATGCTCTTTTTGGAAGATCATTCTCATTAAGTTCTTACTGGTGGAATCCCAACAGGAGATCCAAGTTGTTTTCTGCTTGTTCCTGAAGCCTATGGAGGCTTCTTATGCACTAGTAAATGGTGCATTTAATAATTAAGGAACATCTGGTGTTTAATTAATAAAAATACTGTGTAGATGAACACTGTATTCAGCCACGACATAAACATGTCAAGGGCAATTGTAGGACAATGGAAAACATAACAGAAATCTGGTGTATCTGCTTTGCATTAAATCATAAATTTCCTTTCTCTACTTTTATTTTTTTTACTTTTCATTGATAGTCTCAACAAACAAACAAATGAAAACCCACTGAAATAAACAAAACATCCAAAAAAACCTGGACACAAAAATTGCAATAGCAAAAATGAAAATGCACCTGTTTCCAGGAGGACAGAGCTTATGATAACCATCCACTTAAGCAGATGCACTGATGTTCAAAGTAAATGAATCCAGATGTCTGGAAAAGTTCTGAACCTATTACTTGCTTTAGACATGTATATCTTACATAAGCAGGTAAGAGGAGGAGAGAAAGATAGGTATAAATAAATATTATATGAAAGTTTTTCACATTGTGGAGAAAGATTTTGTCCATCATAAACAGGGAACTTTTTCCTTTCACAAACCAGTTTCATTTTTATTCCCAAACTGACCCTCAATTTAGGACCCTGACACTTTTTAAATTAAAAAATTAAGCAGTATGTATCATATTCCTAGCAACTCAGTGACTGGAAGAAATCACAATCCTGAAATAGCAGTATGAAACCACAACAGTATAAAATTCTAATCAGTAATACAATTATGCAATAATGAGTCTGTTAGGTTGTGGGTTTGCCTTCCAATATATTTATTAAACACTCATCACTCTGCTGCAGTGTAATAATTAGTCTGTGTTAGTCAATGAGGGGAATTTAGGGCTACAATGTCTCTGTCAGATAAAAACACAGCCTGTATGAGAAAAACATGTGGAAATATTCCAGTACGTGGTCTTAAAGAGTTTCACGATGGCATGAGGAGAAAATTTACCCTTTTAAAAATTTTTAGAATAGATGCAGCTCATACACAGCTTTGAGTATAGTACATAGGCTAAGATCCATGGAAGAGATGAAAAGGCAAGGCTTTACACATGGTTGAAGGCTCAGAGATTCCTTATACTGGCAGCAATGCTTTCATTCCATCATTTGCACTGCTTGAACTGCACAAGTCAAGTTAGGCCATTCAGAAAAGATGGAAATAAGTGACATAATGTCTTCTCTTTGTCACTACATTGATAAAGAATTATAGACAATCTTCCTTTGTTCCACAGATCCCTGCCTTCTGTTGTAAGACAGTGCCTGTTTGTGAATGCAGACCTTCTGCAAAGTTCTGTCTGCTTTGACCAGGACTGAAGAAGGGGCAGCTCTGATCCAGCCTCAGGGGTGGAGTGGCAGGGCAGCTAGCCAGCATTCAGTCCCCGGCAAAGAGCTTGCTATGCTTTTATTTGTTACTTCTATATACAAAGGGACTTGAATTAGCTGTCTGCTGTCTGAGACAAAAGAGCCTTTATAAGTTTCAAAATGGCCTACAAATAGTGCTTCAGTTCCTCCACTGATGTGTGGGACTCTCCCTCCCATGGAATATACATCAGCTATTGTGAAATTCCAGAGAGCTGTATCTGGGTCCTATCTGGAGCAGCCCTATTTTTTGAGGGGTATTTATAAAATTAGCCAATTTATAGGCCACTAGCCACTTAGGTTCATCTCAAGAAGCAAGGTGTCTTTCAAAGATAATTCAGAATTAACTCTGTGGGTGCTGTATTACTTATAAGCTATGTAAAGTGAAGAAAAGGGCCATGAAACATTAGCAGCAAGTGATCACTGGAGCAGCAGTGCTGACAAAAAATTGACTGCATGCATACAGACTGAGGGAGGTTAAATTTCCACCTGTTTGATAAAGAACAAGGCTCTGAAAATAAATCCTGCAGGCAGGACATCTCCAATTAATATACAGGGAGAATGAAGAGTTAGGGCATAGCTAATGTAAGGGAGACAGATACATAACACTACTAGACTGACTTTCCCCAGCAAAGTAGTTTTATCTGGAAAGAAAATCAGGATTTCTAGGGATAACAGAGCTCCATTCTGTAAGACTTTAATAAAGACAGTGTCCTTAGGCAAACAGGTTAAAAATCAGATGCATTCAAGATACTAAATACACCGTTCACAAGAATAACTTAAAGAGAGAATTTTATAATGTTTTATATGTAGGGACTGGATGTCATTGCAGTTCTTGACTATAACATACACAAAACTGTGTATCTTTTTCTTTTAAAATATGTATTTTGTACTTTTCTAAAAGCACAAGAGGATCCTTTGATATGGTAAGTGCTAATTACACTGAATATTATTCTCCACAAGGAAACAGGGAGGAAATAAAACAGTTAATACATCTAGATAATTAGTAACCAGGTTACAGCATCCTCACTGGAAATTTAAAAAGCAGCTACCCAACAAAGCTGAGATGCAGAAGAAAGTAATTTTGAACTCAAGGGTGATCTGAACTGAGACAAAAGTGGTAATACTTAATGGCAGAAATTAAGACTCCAGAGTCCACGATTCAAAAGGCCTCACACTGTTGGAAATTTCTGAAGAAGTCAGTATGTTTTCTGACTTTTACCAAAATAAAGACCATGTAAGCATTTAAAAGAAGAGCTAGGCTGCAGGGGAAAGTACTAAAAAGTGAGGCTGTTAAGAACTCCTGCAAAGTGCACGCTCTTAGAGCCACCTTTGTAGCATGTGCATTAAAGCAGTCTCAACCACAGGAACAGCTGCATCTGCTCCCTTCCAATTCTTGGCCTCTTCAACACACAAAACATAGCACTCTTGCTCTGGGCATGAATTAGGGGTTGGTAGCAGAAATAAGAAGCACTTCTTGCCAAAGAAATCAGAAGACACAGAAGCAAGTAGATATAGTAGATACTTACTGTAAATACAAGCAGTAACTAGAAAAATTTAAACCATTTAAAGTATGATTCTTACTTGCCTCTGGCAGTAGAAGTTTCTGTGCTCTGATGGGAAAGTCACTCAATTAACATTTCTGAGAAATGCCTGCAAACAGGTATCTTCAACTGCATGTTTTCTAGCTGACCCACCTCATACACTTTTAACCTCTAACTAACTAACAACTAACCTTTAATGTCAGAGTACATTATGTTTACAGCTAGAAACAAAGTTGCATGGAGATGAGAACTGAACCTGCAGCATTCAATATGCCTTGAGCTTCATTTTGAAACAGGCACTCAAAGGAAGAATTGTTTCTTTTTCTAATAATTAGAATAATTACTTTCAGTGTTCCATTAACTGAGTATCTAAAATCAGCATTTGAGAGATGACAGCATTTAGAATTAAACAGGAGAATCAAAATTGAGAAATACGTTGAAAGCCAAGTATTTCTCCAGGGCAAGTCTTAGCTCTTTCCAACATAAACAGAAACCATTTAACAACGAAGCGTTCAGTAGATCAACCTGTAATTGATCTGATGAAGTTGTCCCCAGGAGAATATCTGCCACTAATTACTTAGAAGTAGGGAGAACCATACAGAGATGCCTTGAACTGGGTAGAAGATTTTTCTATAGCTAAAGATAATTTTATTCTGTGCTGATGTTATTTGCTTTTGACAGCTATTAAGTGAGGCAAATTAAACATAAAGGAATTTTTTTTAAGTTAAAAATGTTAAAACTGTCCTCCCCGCTCCCAACTAACCATCAAAACCCATCCTCAAATTTATTGAAAAGTCTACTATCAAGATCCTCCTGGAGAAGACAGTCAATAGCATAAGCAGTAAAACTATATTAGTATACATGAATTTTCATTTCAACGTCATGTAATGCATAAAATCAATGCCTGTGATTTTTATTCAGGTTTTAAATACCTTAGCTGGCTTCCTGCTATGTACAGCACTTCCTGATGCAGTCCAGAAATAGTTTTTCTTTAAAATAATTTAATTCATAAATTTTCAAATAATTTTGCACAAAAATGTTGACAGGTAACAGCAGCTTAGGTGCTATTTTTAGTAGCAAAGAGTTAAGGCCTTGAAAATCATCCTTTATTATAAAAAATCATAGCTAGATCATATTAAATCTTTAAATATGGAATCATCTACTACCAACTACTTTCCCATGGTTGCACATTTACAAACTGTGTAATGACAGAAAAACTCTCCAGAGCATCCATTCCTCTGGTTAAGGATCTCCTTGACATGAGCATAGCTACTGTAAAGCTCTATTGTCATCTTCACTTGCCTGGAAAGATGGCAACATGGAGCAACATGGACATCACCCATCTTTCCTCAGATGGAGATAAAACCAGCTTAAAATCACAAAGAACTCAAGTCTCCTGATAGTAGTATTTTGACGTCATCACATATCAGCAGAAAGACTGAGGAACATTGAAACCATGTAAACAGATAAAGAGAACAAGAGCAGGATAGCCTTAAACACTGAACTGCATCGCTTCTTATTTCTGTGACACAGCTGCCTAATTGCTCCTACACTGAATTTTCACAATGAATGTGAACATGGGACTCCCTATTGGCAGTTAAAATCTGGAAGGCATTAATTATTTCTTGGATAATTCTTCATTACTCACTTGTTTTTGCTAAAATACATTTCTCTGACTTGCACATCTAAATTCACCATTTATATATCCTACTTATAAACCACTGTTGTGTTAGTTACCTTCATACACAGCTCATTTTCACATTATTTAGGAAAGAGGGGTACCTTACCAGAAGTGGTTCTGTACAACTCAGATGGGCTGCTGACCTTTTGGGTGGAGGGAATCTGCTGACGGCATAATGGAGATGTTGTCACTACAAGAGAGGGAAAAGGGCAGTTCCTCTTCAGTAACAGGTAAAGTGTCAACAGTGCTATTAAAATAAATAAATAGAGACAGACATTTTCTTACCATATGTCTTCTCTGGTGACAGGGGAAAAGCTGATGTGAACGTGACAGCTTCGTTTCCATTTTTTACTGTGGAGAAGATTCTCCCATCTATTTCATCTTGGTAATGTACAGCGGTCATCTAAGACACAAAAAAGCAAAATTACAGTGTGATAATTCTCACTTAACCCCATGACACAGTGGAGCATTTTTCATCAAATGACTGAAGATTTCTGTAATCAGATATAGTGTGATCTACTGTTCCAGCAGAGAGACCTTGGAACACTGAAAACATGCAAACACAGAACAGACAAGAGCATCCTTAAACACTGAATTGCACTTCTGAGGTAAATCCAATTATTTGTTCCTATTGCCATGATGCAACTGCCCAATTGCTTTGTATTAATTTTGGACACAAAACATAAGACTTCCTACTGGCTGCTCACTTCAGTATTTAGCAAAAAATTCTTGCTTGTTTACCTCCTTGGTTTTCCCTCCAGCAACTGGTGATCCTGGAATTACAGCCTGGTGAGTAGCAGGAGACTTCATCCATGCACACCTGTTATACGATGGCTCCCCAGGAACATCATTGTCATACTGCCCAACACTTAACTTCCTGAGCCTTTTCCCTGTTGCATCATCATCCTGCATACCTGTTGCTGAAAACAGGCAAGCTGATTAGGAAACTTTTTTTTTTTTTCAGTTGGAATGTTAAAACAAACTTCACCGTTGTGTCTGTAATGATTATAATCAAGAATGTTCAAACTGTTTTACAAAACCACATGGATGGGGAAAAGAAACCAGTTGTAGCTTCTTTGCTGACATGAGCTGGATAATATTCACAGTCCCCTTTGTTCTAGAGGAGTAAGTTTCTCCTGATGCTTATTTTTTAAGCGATCACCCCCAGTGCAATCAGAAGAGCAAGCCAGAAGGGGCCGCTATGGGCACTCCATTGAGAAGCCTCTCTTCCCATTTCTGACACACAGTGGCTCTTGGCAGAAAAACCACTGCTGCTGTCCAGGGCTGCCTTTCCCTCCTTCCCCCTTTTCCCTCCCAAAAGCATATTATATTTAGTTAAAACAGACCCTGGCCCTTGTAAACTCAGTTCACAGTACACATTTTGTGACACACATAGCAATGACTTACTCAAAAAAATTAGGTATTGGCTATGCACAGAAGCTGTAGCCCTTTTGAGGAACAGCACAGAAGAGTAGGTAAACCAGCAGAACAATCCAGGATATTCAAGGATATAAAGCAGTATTTGTTTCCAAAGACATTATTAAGAGCACGTCACTAGATGCAGAGCTATGATTAGCAGGATTTTATACATGGTCATCAACTCCCAACAGCAGGCACTTCCAGGTTACCCCTGCAACAATTGCTTTTTCTACCCTTAAGTCAACAATAAGGATCCATAGAACTTACTGAGTAGCCACAAAAACAACAACATGCTTAGCAACTTTACAAATACTCCTCTGAGAGCTTCAATGGTCTATATATATATATGCAAAAAGATCTTTGAGGATTAGCTATTTTTCTTAGAAGAGCTGAGTATTTCCACAAGAAGTTACTTTAATTGCTTGGTGTCATTTAAACCTTTAGAGTAATTTCCAACTGTAACTATGTGTTGTTGAAGCACATCTCTTGCACACCCTGATCATGGAACCATAACACTAGGAGTCCAAAGTGTGTCTTTCATCTAAACCAGCAGGAGGGCTGAATCAGCAACTTGTGTAGAGAAAAATGATAGCATACACCTTACACACACATCGATTTCCTGATCTGAAGTAGGTGATAGAAGCTAAGGTAAAATCTCACATGTGACATAAGAGTCTGTGTTACAGACATTTCACCGTGATTACACCATACAATTATAGAGCATCAATACACAAATGCAGTTCTGTATAGTGGAACAGTTTTTATTCAAGCTTGAAACAGAGACAGGGATTTTAGACTAAAATCTATGGTACTTAAGTGATTCTGCATTGACATATGTATGTATCAATCTGAGTACCTTGCAGACAAGTAGTGGCTTATCCTAAAAATATTAATAAATCTCTTTTTAAACTACAGAATTAGACACTTCCAAAAAATCCACCTCTGTTAGCATCAAAGCCAGTGTGACAATAATTCCTGTTGAAGCAAATAAATAAATAAATAAAACCACATTAGTAATTTTTGAAAATTCTACAAATTTCAGGGTCCAAATACAGCCAGTTATTGATTTCATCAAGTCAATATTTATAAACCTAGCATATTTTGAAAAAGGCAAAACTGAAATTATGTTTTTATGGTTGCTGCAATTTTGAAAACCCAAAAACTTCTTAAGCATCCATATTTTACTCTTTTTCCTTTGACTTGAATCTTTATGTATGGTCTCTCATTTATGGAAAGAGTATCTTCTGAAGACACTGGAAGCAAACCAGACTCAAGACTTTCAAAGCCAGAAAAGGACATGAAATCACAAGTATCTTCTAAACCTCCTATATGAGACTAAAAAGTCACAGTGAATTCTAATGAAATTGGAAATATTTAAGAATGTAGACTGAGTTCACACTATTCCAGCATTTACCAACTTTTTGCATTTGATTTCTTTTTTTATTTGTCATTTTTGTAAAGAAAAATGAGTGGGAATTATTGCAGAATCTCAGACCATCGGAGACCAGACACTCCCAGTCCCACCACTTCTCCACAGGAGGCAGTAGGAGCCAAGAACAGCACATGAGAGTTTCATTCCATCTGTAACCACGTTGTCCTGGTTTAGGGCAAATTTGGGAGGAAACTTCCAAAGGGGTCTCTCTAGAAAACAGCTTCAAGTATCCCCTCCTGCAACTGGTTTGGGAAAAGATTTCCTTGGAGAAAAGTGGAAAATACCTGTTTATTTAATGAGCAAAGTATTCACAAGCATAAAAAATGAATAATATTAAACAATAAACCCTCTTGCTGTTCTGAAGAGATGGCAAACGTCCCGGCCCCGGTGGGACACAGGTGTGAGCTCCTGGTGTTCTTCTGGGTTTTCAGTCAGAGCAGGGCTGATCAGTTCCAAGAAAAAGAAAAGCCATAGTCCAGGGAACTTCTCTGCTCAGCTAGCTACAAAAACTAACTAAAAGCAAAGGAGAGCTCTCTTGCACTGTCCATGCTGCAGACAGCACAGTCCATGAGAAGGAAAGCTGAAAACTCTTATCTTTATGGTTTTGAATGCAACCACCTCAGACAATCCACCACTTCTCCTTCTCGCCCCCTTCACTCTCAGATCTAGTTTTAAAGGTGCAAAACTTATTTCTGGGCTAAACAGACAAATGGGGATACAATTCAGCATCATAAAGTCACCCCAGGACATTAGGTATAGACAATTTATTTCAGAATATCTCTTAGTTAACATGGCCTTGTAGACTACTTTATGATCAAGAATATCTATCTTTTGGATGGGTGAAAACAGACCTTTAAAATTTAATGCAAGTTTTACTTGTCACTAATGAGAGGATTTCATCATCAATAATATTGATACACTCATGAAGCTTGTAATTTGTACAAAGTTAATGTAGTCCTCACAAAGCTACAAACAGGTCTGTCTGGGAAAATGGATATTTTCCTTAAATAGACTGAATGTTCTTTACATACCAAATTACCATCAGATGCTGGACAACAGAGGGGATAAGTTGAGCTGATATATTTCAGTAAAGCTTAAAGCAAATAAATCTAAGAGATTAAAATTAAGTGAAGAAGTGAGCAAAAAATTACTTCTACTTAGTTCATCAGTTTCAAGAATGTACTTTGAAGCTGCCTCATTTAATGTAAGAGATGTTTTTAGACTTACTAATTTAAAAAGAACATTTTACAGCATAATGTGTCAGCTGCCAAGACTTCCTAGAAGTCACAAAATTCATTTTTGCTCTTATAACTTAGTTTATTTTGGCAGAGCTTCATAAATATCCCAGGAGCATATATTTATTTCTTTGAAAGCATTTTGTATACTCTCTCTTCTCTCTTTTCCCATGTGAAAAGTAATTTTTCCCTATAAAAGTAATTTTGTTTTCCCCGATGAACAAATAATAACATTCCAACAGACTGGCATCAGAGCAACATCGGGCGCTTACCTCATCAGATGGTTATCACCATGCAAAAGCTACAGCTAACAGAAGCATGGCCAGTGGTTAAAGGTTAACCATTGTTTGGTTTCTTTAACTGCTTAGCTTTCCTCAACTACTATTGAGAGGTATTTATAATATTGGAAAGAAAACAACACTAAGCTTAAAATCTTGTCTCCAGTGGCTTGTCAGTAACAGTGCTGTATCTCATTTATTAGCGAATTATCCAACTGGTTGTAAACATGATTCCTTGTTATGGCAATGAAATATAAATGTCTGAACTTGTAAAACTGATTTTAACCATTTGAATTTCAATCATCAATACCTGGGCAACAGTTAAAATCATTTTCTCTAGATATAGCTTAATCAATGTTAACTACATTATTTCACAGGCAGCTTCTCACTTACCTAACTTCATTTATTGCCTAGCAGGATTTTTGGAATCTGCAATTCATTTCAATTCTAACCCTTTCTCAAGAGGAAACAGGTAATATCTATACACTCAAGAAAATCTGACAAACTTTCAGGTGGTTTAAGAAAATATATTGTTTGAAGAAACAAAAGAAAAAACTTACTAGAATGTATGCTTAATCAACCAATCAACACAACTTAACAAACTGTGCAGATAGACAAGCTGGAATTCATCGCTGTGTAAATACATGTTACACAGAGAGAGGAAAAGACAGAGTGTTTACACTCCAAGTGAGCTTCTTGCCACAGCTCCAAGTGGTGTGGAAAGCTAGCATGACATAAGAGACTCTATCAGTTCTACCCACAGAGCAATAAAATGCAGGACTCTATTGTCAAAGGAACGGTGAAAATTTCCACAAAACTTTTTTTCAGTGCCCCTTTCACAGACCTCAGCAGAAGTCATGAAGGCTGAAATAACACTGGGGAGAACTGTGTTAGCACTGCAGAAATTCCAGATGTCAATGCCTATACAGCAGTTTAAAAAGACCTATGAATTACTGTGAAACAAGGGGATTCAATCCAACATGAGGCTTAAGAATGCAGCAAGGAAAAAGAAAGTTAACATCCAAGAGAGGAGCCTTCAGGGACTATGCCACGTACTAAAAATATTACCAACAACACTATTCAAACCAAAAGTGATCTTCTTCTCTGCCACCATTTATCTTCTACAAAGTTTAAGATTTTTAAAGAAGGCTTATGATCAATGATCAAGCTTTCAAGTAAGCTTTATGCTTAAACCATAGAAAATCTTGTTTAAGAATTTAGAGTCATCTTTACAATCACTATTGCATACTGAAAGAAAAAGTATCTTCAAAGACAGCAAGATAAAATTTGAGATGAACATTGCTATGGTGGAAAAAGGATAATCAAATATATACCCAGTTGAAAAACAAAATCACAGAATATTCTGAGTTGAAAGAGACCCAGGAGGATCACTGAGCCCAAATCTTAAGTGAAGTATGAGAACTGAGCCCATGACCTCGGTGGATTTGTGATGCAAGTACTGATCAAGGATCTTGATATGCTCCAGCTTTCAGATTCCTAGATCTATAGGAACACTGTTTCAAAGATATCAGTTAGAACAAAAGCCAACAATAATGTGCATGTAATACATTCAATGCCTTAACCTTTCTAAAATGTAACACAGTGTGGCTGAAGTCAGAAAATCCCTTTATTCTTGAAAAGATAGCAAATAATTAGCAATGGTTAACAAAAACCCCCAATTTTTACCCCAATTTTTAACAGCTACTAGACTAGAAGTGTAAACTCTTTATAACCAATTAGTCCAACAAGCAAATGAAAAGGTCTAAACCATACCCCAAATTCAAGCAGACCATCAAGCACAGGACATAGCAGCTTTGCAGGTCTGTCACTTTAGTTTCATAGCCCATTTACATTATGCTAAGAATGGGGAGCAAGCCTGGTGCAAAATCCAAACTGGTATCTCCAAACCCTTAGAAAGTTCATAATAATGGAAAACTCAGGCCCACATGTTGAAAATTAAAAGACTGATAAAAATTTGTGGAGTAAGTACATGTCATAAATTAAAAATTATTGTGCTGCTAAATACAACTAAAATTCAATTTTCAACTGTACCTCAAAGAATATTTAATACAGTTTAAAAATTGAATCTAGTTCAGTTATAATTTAAAACTTCAATTTCTACCTTTAATTTACCTAAAAATTCAAATTTACTGTTAACCACTGTAAAATTAACTTCTGAGTCGGGCACCAAAATTTTCCTGTGCAATGGAAACTACAAGTTTTGTAGTGTATTGTACATACAAATAAGGCAGGTAAGAAGTTGGACAAGCTTTGTTTCACTCTCACGTCACAATTTATTTCACAGGGATTGTGTTTATCCACAGAATAACCGAATAAATGGGAACATCTGTAACAGTTCAGTGCTTTTAAAACATATTATTTAATAACGTATGCAAAAAGAATTTCTTCCTCTCTCCTTTGTCTGCAGAGATACTGTAGCATGATTTATGATACTGTATCTTGGGCCATCTCCAAAGGTTTATTTTTGACAGAGGAAAGATCTGTGAAGGCATTCCAGACACCTAATCAGATGCTAAGCCACCTTGCTTTTATTCATTTTGCATTATTTTTTTGAGAGAGGAAGGCTTTGTTTAATGTTCAATTCTGTGTTGAGCTGATAAACTCCAAGCAAAATATAAGGCTGCATGAATTGTTTATCTGTGTTATTCATACAGTAGGTAACCTAGGGAAGTTTTGAGATGGTAATTTCAAACACCTTAACTCATGCATGAAGAATTAGAATTACCTAAGAGCAACAATTTAATTTCAGCCTTATGGAAAATAAGTCCCTCTCTTCCTCATGCTGGCAAATTTAGATAGAAATGCATCTCTTGGTCTCAGTAATTGAAACAGGCTGTCCTAAATACTGAATGCATGTGTTTCTGTGTTCTGTCTTCACTGGATCACATAATTCCTCACCTGCATCTACTATTTTTCTAAAGATGCAAAATGTAACATTTTAACAGTGAAAATGTGAGGTACACAGATGAGACATGGGTGACAATGATGCTAGGTTATAAAATGGCTAAAAATCTTTCTGTTCTCTACATTTATTAACAGATTCTTGCTTTTACAGTTTTGTAGGTTGAAGCAAAACATTGATTTAGCTTTCTTTTTCTACTGAATAAGCATAAGCTTTTAAGATGTCTGATTTGAGAAAATAAGTCTTAGAAATATCTTTAGCAGTAGACTGAGGTCATGTGTTCTTAGGCATAAAAGAATGTAGAGAGAGTAAAGTAAAGGAGGAACGTAAGGCTGAAGAAAGGCTTACATATACATCAAAATTTCTTCATGCTACAAACTTCCTGTACTTTAAAATTAAGCACTACTCCAGCACTGTGTTATTGGTAAACAGCAGCTTCATTCATTACCAGAAACTCATCTCTGCATAATTCAGCTCACATAAAAGATAAAAATTTGAAAAATCATAATAAGCACTGCACTGATTCACTTCTGACAACACTGAAGATGAGAAGAGGTCATCAACCATTGTTCTGTATGGTTCATAAAGATATGTCCTAGCAAAAAGAAATCCAATGATCCAAAAATGCTAAGCACTTAACACAAGACATCATTTCAGACAGAACCCAGAACTCTGCTGCATGGGCAGTCAGTAGTTTGTGCCATTTAGACCTATGCTAAGGATACATGTGTATAAAAACATCTAGGAAGAAGCAGCAAAGAAGAGATGGTTGCCTATCTATCAATCAGTGCAGAATCATACGAGCAAACAGAAGCAAGAACGCACCATAATGTGTATCCCAGCTAACACACACACATACACATTTCATTCTTCTGCACATTCTTCCAGCTTTGCATGGCACTGGATACATGCACACACCTTTTAGGGCATGTATTTTCTGCACACTCATGCAAGAAACCAGATAATTCCACCATCTTCCTGTAATACAGCCCTCAAGAAGTTAGATGTACACACACCATGCATCACATTGATGCCATTCACCTCCAGCACTAGTCACTCAGGATGGAGAGATTCACACAGAATGTCTCATTCGTCCCATCAACTTCACTCACACCATTCAGTCCTGATCTGCCAACTCTCTTTATCACAGGCCAATTCATTCTATTGATGAAACAGGTCAAGAACTGTTTAAGTCACAGAGTATAGAGCTCCCCCCTAAAACCTGACTCTCTAAGATCAGCCATTGTGAGAAACTGTTGTTTTCCTTACCCATTATTAATGGCTACTCCTTCATCCCCATGGCAGCCAGCATTTCTTTGTGCTATCAACTACAGCTCCTGTGCTGCACTACTTTCAACAGATAATTAAGTGCCTTGGATGTTCCCCTGCTTATCCTAATTCTGTGAAATTCTGCAAGTTTACTCCAAGGTAAGACAAACCACATTCAACACATTCTAGAGTATGGCCACTCCTCCCAGCTTTATGCATCAGCAAATTTACTGAGGAGGCACTCTACCCCTTCATTCAAGCAATTAATAAGTTAAACAAGACTGGATTTAGACCCCTGAAATACAGGCATCTGTAGACTGTGCCACTGACCACAACCCTCTGCAATTTGACATGCAGCCAGTGATTCTGAACAGTGGTGTATATAGAAAAAAAAACATTCCAGTGTTCCTCATTCTTAACATTCATTCAGGTAAATTGCTTTTTCCACATGCTGGTTTGTGCACATCATGCATGAATAAATGTATGATTCTGTATATTTCAGTGGGGCAAGTCTAGATACGTAAATAAATACAGCACTTAGAAAATCAGTGTGTGCTGGTGACAATTATTTTTATAGATCTTTATTTACCTGATGTTAAAAATGGAAGTGAAATTATAGTGACTGCTACTTCCTTTGAGATGACCAGAATCTGTAAGAAAATTTCAAGTATCTCTTTCATATGTCAAGCTTCATTATATTCAAACACAGAACTTTAAAAGGTGGCTTATTCTAAACAGTTTCTTTATCACCTTCACTAGATTTGCTGTATATAAAGAGTTCTCTCCTGCTGGAAAAATCTCGATTTGTCCATCAGCTAATAATTTGGAAAGATTCAAGAGAATTACAAACTAATGCCACAAAATACATACTGTGTATTAAAAATAAGCAGTGAGGCATCTCACATTTATTAGTCATGGATTTTTGGGCTTCTTCAGTCCTCAGTTACCCTCCTAAACACAGAATAGATGATTTCACCTTCCCTACAAGAACCACCATCCTTGATCACACAGGCCTGCCATTAGCATGTCCTACTGGGCTCAAGCTGAAGCAACTCATTTGTGTCAAGTGAGACCATGGGCTTATCTTCTGTCATGTTGGCTAATACTCAGTCAAATCCTGGGGACACAAGCAAGGCTTTCATTGCACCATGACTGGAGAAAAGAAGTGGAGGAAGAGGAAGATGGAAGGGGAGAAAGGGAGACAAGGGCATATGTTTTACCAGTGAAATTAGACCACATAAAATTTTCAAACGTGACAGTAGGACAGGCGAGAGCTTATTTGTCACAAACTTTAGGTAGACCATTAATAATAGGTTTAGTGGACTTAGCCAGAGGCAGATTACTGATCCTTTGCAAAGCTGCTAGTTCTAGTAGCATTACTTAGGCAACATAGTCAGCAAGTGTTGAGTATTTAATTCCAGCTGTAACCATTTCAGAGTCAGAGATAACAAACAAGCACTGTGACTTGCACATTTTTAAACAGAAAACTTTCCAAAAGAGCATGTCTTAAAATACTTAACTGGTAAATATTACATTATTTTTGAAAACATTGTATAGAAATTTAATGCCAGCATCATTCCGCTATATTTGAAGATAAAGCTGTTGGAACTTTTTCTCCTAATTTAAATGGAAATAATGAATAACGTACACCCATAACGTAATTATGAAAAACTTACACCACCAATGCCTTCTAAAAATATCTCAATGTACAAATTCTAGCTTAAATTCACAGCATCAAAAAAATCCCAACAGATGATACATGACAGGTAAGAACTTGCTGAACAGTACTTTTTTCAAGCAAAAAGGCAAATACCTGCAAAACTCACTTATCTTACATCAATTTGATTCCTTATCTTGGATGATTATGTAAAAACGGCATCAGAAATAATCCCTTGATAATCATCCACCAAGTTTTAAGGAATGACCTGAGGGTCCTGCTGTACCATATAATGAACACACAGGTGCTAGAAAGAGCATTATTTTCAGAAAGTATTACAGCTTACCATGCCCGGAGGGATTCCTGTTTGTGACCTCTAATTTGTCATGGAAGCCAGAACTAGTGTTAAGCTCTTCCATGTGTGCATCAAGGCTGCTGAAGCCATTTACTTGATTTCTGTCACTGGTGAGAGTGTTAATGCGGGTTGGGATAGGTTCAAATGTAGGGTCTAACTCCAAGATCAGCCTGTTCAATTGTTCAATGGACTGATCAATATCCAAAGTTGGAGAAGCTGCTAAGTCCCCAGCATTTTGTCCTAGATCCAGGCCATTTGTGTTCCTCTGAGGCATTGGCCTTGACTTAAAACTGTCAGCACTTGCAAGTTCTTCAGCTTCTGCAGCACCCTGCATGCTTCCTAGCCCTCTCTGCACAGCATCTCTGCTGCTAGAGCCACGTGTTGGAGCATCTGGGATTTGGGACTGGCTCTGGACAGTGCCCAAATTCTCCACAGTGCTATGAATGCCAACTCTAATTTCATTCTCTGGGGTAAAACCATATTGGTGAGCAGTGACCATCTGCTGCTGGCGTACCCAGGTCTGAGTAGAGTAGCTACTTGGGCCATAGGCTTGTGGATGGGGTGAGACAGAAGGATTCTGTTGCAATTGTTCAGTTGACTTAGGCTCAGTGCTTCCAAATGATCTCTCATAGAATGAATCCACACCAATTCCCAGGTCTGCAGCAAAAGCATTGTGATGCTCTTCCCCAGCATTACTTCCAAAGCCATCTGAAAGAAGAGAGTTCTGACTGCTCTTGTGGCAACTGAAATTCCCTAGGTGGGTGGAGTGTTGCCCTTCTGAGGAAGACAAAGTCCCAATGCTATCCACACTGTGAAGGTCATGATTAGGCATTTCGTCATCCAGAATATCAGTCTCCCTGTCCTTCATTTTGGTGACTTCATTCAGGTGAACTTGAGCTGGCACTATGTGGTGAGTAGCACTATACTTGCTTTGAGCATCAGTCATATTCTTGGTGGTGCTGACAGACTCCTCTAGACCAAAGCCACTAAGCAGCTGGTCCAGTTCTGCCTTCTCTTGTGGGCTCAAACCCCGTTTACCTCCTGGGACAAGGTGTTCCTCAGTCTTGTCTGTTCTGATGGAAGCTGAGGAGTGTCCTGAATCACTACTGACAGACAGGGTATGATCACTGTGATCAGGACTGCCTGTAACATGAACACCCTGACCATCACCAGGGATGTTGCTGTCTGAAGAGCTCTTCTTTCTCACTTTTGCATACAGACTGCCATCAATGGGACCTTGGGTATGCAGCACTGTGGAGATAAAAGTAAAAAGGAAAGGGAGAGATAAGGACAAAGCATCAATAAGGGCTTTGACAAGTATTGTGCCACAAGTATTAACGCTAATGATATTGTTTCTGCAAAACTAAATCAACTCTATAACTAGGGCAAATACCAATGACATTATCCTCTTTAATTTTACAACACTTTTCTTGATGGAAATATGCCTTTTTTAGCTCAAGATCAAATAAAATCCTCTCTTTTTATGCCATTTTGAGTGCATTCTTACAGCTCCACAAACTGTTCAAACTAATTTAAAGAATCCCACTATTGCAGCACTAGAAATTTGAAAGGCAGCTACTATGCATTCCATTCAGAGCAAGAATATAAATATTATAGACTATTTTTACTTGATGGTCTGACTATACTAAAAAGAACCATTTCCTCCTTTTTTTGGGGGTGCAAGGAAACAACAAACTTTTAATCAGAGCTGCAGTCCTTGGAATATACATAAAGCCTCTTCACAAAAGAAGGCATAAGTAAATGTTAAGAGTATGACATTTCTACACATATGGAGAATCTGGTATGCATATCATGTTTTTGTTTCAAAAAAGGATGAATGAACTTAAGTGGAACCCTCCACGGAAGCAGCTATATTTGTCTTACTCTCATCTAACACATCACACTTCACACATCACACAGGTTAGACCAACATGAGGTCAAAGTATGGCTACTGAATTTGTGCAAATAAGCACAATTCTATTTCTCAGGAAAAGTTTTAGGAATAAATATGTCTAGTGTCTGTAAAAAGAAAGTAAAGTAAGTAGCACCACTTTCAAAGGACTTAATGTTCATTTACCAGAATATTTACATTAAGCAGATATTTCTGAAAAGCTTTTCCTACCCATAGTCTGAGAATGGTTTGAGATTAAGAAAATTAAACCATTACAATTTAGGAACAGGCAGACTTTTCTCAGAGGTAACCATCAGCTGTTGTAGTTCCAGAATCAACTAGACAATTTGCTCTTACAGATAGTTGCCTTTTTAGGAACCAAAAAATACCCCTCTGCATTTTAAATAGATAAGAAAGAATGAAACTCAGAGCTAAACAAAAACCCATCTGTTCCAGAGGAGTCTAGATATTCAAACTTGCAGCTTCTAATCATGAAAATAAGATGCCTATTACACATAACAAAATTAGATTCTAATTCTCATGGTTGAAGGAAAGCATTCTTAGATTATTTTAGAGTTTTTAATATTAACTATCATCACAGAACGGTTTGGGTTGCAAGGGACCTTAAACACCATCTAGTTCCAACCCCCTGCCATGGGCAGGGACACCTTTCACTAGCCCAGGCTGCTCAGAGCCCCATCCAAACAGTCCTTGAGCACTTCCAGGGATGAGGCATCCACAACTTTTCTGTGCTGCCTATTCCAGTGTCTCTCCACCCTCTATTTACTCTTTATATCTTATCTAAATCTCTCTTCTTACAGTTTAAAGCCCGTCCTGTCACTACATGATCTTGTAAATAATCTCTTCATCTTTCTTGTGGGCTCCCTTCAGGTACTGGAAGGCAGCAATTAAGTCACCCCTTTTTTCCTTTCCTATTTCCAGACTAAACAAACCCAATTTTTTCAGCCTTTCCTCATAGGAGATAAGGAAAGCCATCCATCCTTCCAACCAATTTGGTGGCCTCCCCTGGGTCTTGTTTCCTGTGCTGGGGACGCCATAGTTGCACTGCAGCACTGCAGGTGGGATCTTACCAGAGTGAAGGAGGAGAATCACCTCCCTCACGCTGCTGCCCACACTGCTTTTGATACAGACCAGGACAGATGTGGCTTTCTGGGCTGCAAGAGCATGTTGCTGGGTCGTGTCCAGCCTCTCAACAACCAACACCCCCAAGTCCTTCTCAGCAGGGCTGTTCTTGATCTGTTCATCACAGGTATTGGGGGATACCTCAACCCAGGTGCAGCACCTTGCACTTGGTCTTATTAAGCTATAAACTATATATATATATACACTATAAATATATACAACCATAATATATTAAAGCTTTATACATATATGGTTTGTTTGTTCACAAAATTAGGACAAATTAACCATTCAAATACTAAAAATTTACAAAATACAAGGGTTTGCAATTGTTCTTCTATTATATAACATATTTATTTCATATTCCACCTTTTTCTTAAATATATTTTCTTAAACAATTTTAAAATACCTCTGCACTAAGACTTTTGGACTTCACTTTACCCTGATCTTTATCCATACATTTCCCAAAAAAGGTGATAAGCAACTTAATTGTAAAAGCAAAGCTATGCATACAGGCAGGGAACAGTTTTGACAAAAAAAAAAAAAAAGAGAAAATATAACAGCAGTGCAAAATTTCATTATTTATACCTTGCTAAGCAATGGTACCGCAGAGGCCTTATAAATTCAGTATCTCATCTCCATGCACAACTCAATCCCTGCTACCATTTTTTTCTAAGGAAGCAACACTTCAAAATTCAGGAGTAATACAGTTGTCAAAAACCAGGATCACAACAGAGGTGACCTAAGTAATGCTGGAATTTAATTAATTAAACCAAAGGGCACCACTTTCTTTCAACTGGACCACTCTTCCCAGGGGCTGTTCCAACTCTCTGAACTGCCCAGGCTGAAGTCCAACAACATTCCCATGTTGAGTCTGAATTACACACACACACACACCTCAGTATCAGAGACTCTCTTGTAACTGAAAATCTCAGAGTAAAGGTTGTGTATTTTCACTTCTCTACCTGATACACAAAGAGCAATTTATTTAAAAATTAGAACCTGAAATACTAACACACCCAAATTTAGTGACATACTTCCAAGCCTGTGCTTTCCTGGCACTTCTCTCCTTGAAATCCAAATGCCCAAAGGCAGGCTTGTGAGTTAGAAACATTTCAGTCTCTAAGCATTTTGACTTGTCCCAACAGCTACCTGCTGTCCATTCATCACTTGGGAAAACATACATAAATGAAAGCAAACTAGGGAAACTCATACACCACAAATTCAGCAAGAGCTGATCTGATCCAGTCCACCTGAACAGAAAGAAGATGATTGCAAATACACAAACTTTTTCAAACAGTACCATTGTTCATGTTGCAGCAAGAAACATTACAGAAGATCTAGATTATCTTTTATCAACCTCATAAATAAATATTTTTACCTTTAGGCAAACCTGGACAAGTCCTGAGCTGCATTCTTTTGAAGTTAAATCCTTTTATGTGTGCTTGTCTTTTCCTTTCTCCCTCTCTAACAAAGACAGGTCTTCATTCCTTACAAACTCTTCCTGTGTAACTCATACAAAATCCATAGAGAAATACATGTGGTTTGTATTTCCAGCTCTTGAACCACAACAAAGCTACTTACCTCTTTACTAGGGATGACCAGGAATTTTCTGCAATAGTCAATCACTGGCTTATTTACATCAACTAAAATTCTCTAAGCAAATCTCCGCATATAGGAAAACTAAAGTTAGGCCAAATCCCTGAGCTTAAGAAGGCCAGAAACGTCTCTACTCCTGCACTTTGAGCTGCAGCGACTGTTTCTGCTCCTGGAGGTAAGCAGTCTTGCTAAAGAATCATGAGACTTGTATCAGCCAGAAAAAGCAAATGAAAATGTAAACACAAGGGAGGAGCTGGAGGAGGCAATCATGTTCAATGAAATCTGAACTACTGCAGCTAAGGAGGAATGGAAACCTGTTGGCTGAAAAGGTAACTCAGTCTAAAAGCTCTTTTCTTACAATGTTTCTTTTCACATCTGTTTCAATATCCAAACAAAGTGAGTGAATTTCAGTTTCTCGATCACTGACATCATTCTTCCCAAAATAAACAGCTGCTAGAAAAAGTTGTTCTGCTGCACTGACCAATCAGGCTGGACACTTGTACACATCTTCAAGAATTTGTGTATTACCAACATTCTCAGGCAGGAAAAGCCTTCTGGAAATCCTGTAGCAGTAATGCTTTTATCTAGCAGCTGCTGCTCTCAAGCTCCAGATCCCAGAAGGCTTTACCTTCTCTGTTTCTGGAATGAATCACCTCAAACTAGGGGAAGAGAAGCTGTTAGTTCCTCCTTTAGTAACAGCTGTATCTCACCACAGGGCAGCCCACAAACTTTTGCTCTAAACATTATTCCAAATATACATCACCACCAGACAGCTGTGCCCCTGGACAATGTTCATTTTCTATTTCTATTTCAATGCTGTCAGCACCTTAATGACTTTTCAGCTTAACAAAGGATAAAAGTGGTTCTTGTATCCCCAAAACACATCTACCTATTCATTGTTTATATAGGAGTTAAAAGTTAAGTTCAAACCTAATTCAGAAAGTACACACTTTTTGGTTCAAGTGTTGCAGTTCTTGCAAATCAGTAAATGGTTGCACAAGAAACAAGTCAAGACTCTGATAAAAAACACAAAGCACATAACACAGGCTATGCTAGCAGTATTTTTCCAGAAGCAGAGAACTGGCTCTCACTCTTGGGATGATGCAGAATTGCTGTTAAATTGGAAACATCCCACATTTTCCTCAAATTCATGAAAAGAAACAAAGTGTGTTAAAAATTCCTAATGCAAACTGATAAGTCTCCCTTAAGATGCTAAATTAGTTTTAATCTCACTTCATTTTGGTTCTCTGTGAGGAAAAAAGCCCAGCTGTTTTCCTTGCCTCAATTACAGGCCCACTTTGTTCCTTCATAAGCCTGAGCTGCATGTAGATGCCAGTGATTTTGGACCAACACTGAGCATGCTTGAATACAGGCTGAGGCTCAACGCTGACACCTGCACTTAGCTAGATTACCAGAAGAAACATAGATAACATAATAGCATCACTGCATACATTAACTTATCCTATGGATAAGTTTACCTGAAACAGATTCATTCAGACAGGTCACCATGCTGCTCAAATTTTATTGTTCTAAATATAGAACAATATGGTGCTCTTGGTGGTGCTCCATCACAAGAATGCTTTGGGATAACCACTGGTTAAACCTATCCATGGATGTGTTTAGAAAGATGTTCTCTGACCATATCACCCAATCATTTTTGCTTCCTCTGTTATCAGTACCAGGCTTCCTGGGATGCATCACCTTTTGCAGTACTAAGTACATCTGTCTATGTGCACATTCTCACTTGTGAGGTCAACTGGATTATTGGGTTCACCAGTCTGATCCTCTTCAGATACAAATTCAAATTTTGCAACCAAGGCTACAATATACACTCTTCAAAGTTTTTATGCTGACTGTTGTAAGTACAAACAATAGCTGGACTGGTGCAGAGTGGCAGAGAAGAGCCATGCAAACGAATCAATTACAATGAACTGATCAAGAATTTGGGGAAAAATATATGGACTGTGAATCCATGTCATCTTAGAACCTAGCATGGCCCAGCTGTGTTGCTTCCTACAATCTGGAGACCTAGAACTGCATTTACTGCAACTTCCAAACTGTGACATAAAAAGTAGGTCCTGATTTTGCAAACTGGTGCAAGGCTGTGAGGTCAATTTCTGGTTCATAGACATTAATCTGGCAATCCTTTAATATGTTTTTAAAGAGGTTTTAGAAAATTATTATTTGAGGGTAACATAATTTAACTAGAAAGGAAGGAGAAAGGTATGAAGTCATCTATCACTTTTTTCCTTAATCTGATCCAAGCAAACCTGATATTCATATATGCATTGCATTTTAAACAAAATTATTTCCAACACGAAAGAGCAGTACCTAAGCCGTCAGGAAACTGTGTTGTTTGCTAGGTTTCTTAAGTCCCTGAATACAACAGAAAAATAAAGGAGGCTGAAGAAAACAAGGCATGTTATCACAAAATGTGAACAAACAGGAAAACAACTGATGGGATTGTTGTCAGCAAAATGCTAACAAGCAGAACATACAGGATCACATGAGGTCCTTAAACCTTGAATCTTTTGAGAAGCAGAAAAGAGGACAACCAAGACCCCACAGAACCTTTATCTGTGCAAAGGTTAAGATTAATTTCCCAGTCAGAAGGATCACATTCGTACTTTAATGTTTTTACAAGTACTAGAGCAAGAAATATATACATATATATATATACATATATATATATATATATATATATGCCAGAGGCCGGCTGCTGTTCAGCCAGTATGGAACACAGGCAGGTCAGCCAGCACAGACTCATCCTTAGAATACTACTGTAATTTATCATCATCCCACTTTTGCCTACCTAGGATCAACAGAAAATAATACTTGATCCATGATCTAAAGTGCAAAGAATAGACTGATAAATTTACAACTGTCACCCAATATACAGAAGCTATTGATGCTACTTCAGGAAAATTTTCTCAGTTATTTTAAGAAAGACTTAATTTGAAGTACCTTGTGCTTGGATAATCAGCAAAAGAAAAACATAACATCACAGTAAGAAACACTGCCACAAGTACAAAACACTAAGTAAAGTTTAAGAGTATCTGAAAGCCACTAAATTATGTGAAACTATCTCCCTTTGTTCCCATCAAAAACAAAGCCCATCTTCCAGAACACTTCATTGTAAGTGCATACCCCAAATTTTGACATTCATACCTCATGATTATTCTTTCTAACAGCTGAAACAGCACATACACCATGAGTCCGTGGCATTTCTCTTACTATACTGCTAGGTTTTCAGCAAAAAATTAGTTATGGCCATCAAATATAAAGCAGCAGAAAAACACTGATGGCTCTTCATTGTTGCTGAAAACTGTACAGAAACACACAGAAAGGCTTAAAGTGGCTGTCTAAAGGGTCAACATAACAGATCTACTCCTTTTTTTAAATACTGAACATGTAGTTCCAAAGTATTGCCGTTTGTAATAAAATTGCTCCACCACTCTACGGCACAATAAATTGATCTTCAGGTGTTTCTAAACAAGTACACATATCAAAAAAGGAAGTTCAGGCACACATATGTTTAGCAGAGCTCTTTGATTTTCTAACTCACTAATTGAACTCAAAGGATTTTGCACTGGGACTCAAAAGACTTGCAATTTATTTTCAAGTAATAGATCAATAGTAGAAGCAATATGGAGTAACCTTTCATGATAATAATTCCAGTATTTCTTTCTTGTAAAAAAAACTTTGAAGATGGTCTACACACATTAAAAATAAACATATACTAACATAACAAATTATGTATATTTGGTGGAAAACTTTTACTGTACCTAAATGACTTAAGAACTGAAGTTCTTCATACAAAGAATATTTTATGTGTATTTACTGAAAGGAGTACAGGGAATATCCCGCCACAGAAAACTTTAGAAGTTCAGAAAGTTCCTTAAATGGCTAACAGTTTAGGCAACATTCTTCAAGGTTTAAATAAGTTAGAGAAAAACAGTATCTAGCTCATATTGCTTGAGAGAGAGCTCACTGCAATGGGCCATTTCAGAAACTGTACAGATCCTTCTATCTGGGACTCCAAGAACAGAGAAAACATAAACAATAAAAATAGCTGTAGTAATGCAACTTTTACTTTCACAATTGGAAAGAGTGTGTCCACTGTAAGAAAGAGGACTGGGTTCTGACAAAAAAACTTCTCTCTGCTTACTGAAAGTTGCCTCCACCTATTCAGTCTGGAAGGAGTTTGAACTAGTGCTCTTCTTCAGCATTTGGATTCTGCCCATGTTTGAATGCAGAATCTAGAGTAGATATGATAAGTATGTAGGCGGACCTGCAGTCTACCCCATCTCTCACTTTCCTCTTACTGCTTAGCAGTCTGATCCAAAGCTTTTTGGTGTCCAGGAAAATCTTTGCAAAGAATTTAAGCCTTAAGCAAAAGGAATCACAGGTAAATATTTAACTCTTAACAAGTGAAACTGCCAGAACAGGGATAGAGGTGCCCAGGACAGCTTTCTGGGATCAATACATGGATGACAAATTGTACTATCTCTTGCAAAGCTTCCCTTACCACTAAAAAACAAGCAAAGCACTAGAGCAGGCTGTTAATGTTATTTGTACAACTAAAATTCTTCCTTCACTTAAAAAAATATAATCTCCTGATTTGGAAGAATTTTTTCAACCACAATTTACTATCAGAAATGCCTGTGGTCTATAGTGCTAAAAAACACTTAAGAGAGTATTAAGCTTCAGTCTGTACCCACAATTGAATATAACAGGCACCTCTTCAAAATTCAGACATTAAAATCTAAAGCTGTGGGACTCAGGAGGGCTAGTCTTTTATTATGCTCTTTTCCAAAGTTAAACCCACCAGCACATATATGAGGTGGTTCTTCACGTACTAACATCATGTTGGAAACACATGCAAGGAAATAAAAAACCTCTCTACATATCACTATTTGCAGAAGATGCTTCCTGCAGAAAGCTTTCCAGGAAAAGTCCTCAGTTCTTCAGTAAGTATTCAATGGCAGAAACTTAACACATAAACACATAATTAACCAGTGTCCCAGACACTGAAAAAATTGACAGTTACAGGATAGTCCAAATAAATCCCAGCATGATAAATTTGCTGAAAGAGCCTTCCTTCAAAAACCAGCACTTGTCATAGAACCAAGCCTTCCTGACCAAAGCACCCTCATAACAAAAAAACATATTTTGAACAAGCTGTAACCAGAAACTCATAAGGCCTTTATAATCAACAGAACATGCTTGCCAAAGGGCAGAAAAGTGTGAATATCACAAAATCATTATCTTATAAAAGACATGTTGCAGTGGCCAGCTGAAACCACCAAGTAGGACCAGGAGAGTCACTGGAAAGAAGGAAAGGTATGTGACATTAAAAGACCAGCGAAAGGGCAGAAATTACCCCCAACAGAACAATATGATTGCTTCAGGATTCACCAGAGAAAGGATTACTATTGCTTCATGGTGGCCTAAAAAACCTGTCTCTTGTTCTGTAGTCTTCCCAGAGATTTGTCATTTGGCAATCATAATGAATTTGGTATCTTAGCTCAAGTTCATTCATGCACATGCAATGATTCTATGACCTCTTACATCATATGCAAACAGCATCATGACTGATAATGTCCTCTATTCATATTTCCTTTGTTTACTAGAGTAAACACTCACATATGGATGATGCATAATGTACATAGCTCAGTGCATGCACGCTTTGGTGCAGACACAGAGTGGGCATTTAATTGCTTCTCCTTCTAGTCTTAGGAAAGAACCAAATCCCAATTTATACTAAGGCATTTTGGATTTTTTTTTTCCTTACACTTTTAATCTCTGATGCTGCCATGCTAATTTTACTCTCGAGCAAGCATGGTGTTAAAATATATACAGTACCTACAGCATCAAGAAAGTTATTTTTCCTTTTCTAATGAAGCTAAACAGGTGAGATGCCCTATTGCCTTCAAAAGAAGGAGGAAGAGTTGTTCAGGAAGCAGGTGCAGGGAAGGAAAACACCTGTGGCAGAGGCTTGCCTCTGATGCCTTTTTCGAGCTTACCTAGAAACAGAGGCCATACAAAGTTCAAAGAATAAAACCAGATACATTTAATGAAGGGCCTTCAGGTACCTTAAGGGCAGACAAAGCTTCCCCAAGGGGCTACACCCAAAATGGTCGACAGTCACAAGTTTTTCAGACAGATATAAGTTTGTTCTACTACATATCAGGGCTTAATCCGCTAATTATAGCTTCAGGTAATGAAGTCATATCCCCCTAGTTTGCTCCACCCCCAATTCACTTTTCTTTATATTTTTCAGGGCCTGAGGCTGTAGGGTGTCCTTGAGTTTCAGGCCTAGAAGAATTGTTTTGTCTGACCAAAAATGCACAGACAGTAGCTAATACTTAATGTAGAATTTAGAGTTATGTACTTATGCAGTACAGGTTTTGAAAAATATACAGGCCAAAATCTTAAGGCATCACCTCTTGCAACTTTTTGTTCAACCTGGTCCACTAAACAGGTCGTAAAATTGGGTGAGCAGGCTACTCCTGTCATATTTGTACATGGAAAGAGATATTGATTTGGATATTAGTGTTTAGATTAACAACATTGACAACCATAGATTGTAGCTGACATGACTAAGAAATGCACACATACTAAAAGATAAATACAAACCTGCTGAAAAAATCATATAAGGTAGGCAAAGATAGACTTGGTTGAAAAAGCAGTGTTACATGGCCCCTAAGTTAATACTAGTCACAGTCATGTGTGTTACTGCCCTCCTAGTTTTTTACTGAATCTACAGTACTGAAGAGAGAGGTTTTTACACAGCCTTACTAAAGCAGAACTGTAGAGAATATTTAAATGTCACATAAACTACATTAACATCTATTAAATCACTCAAATTTCACGCTATGGTCTTGGGGTATAGAAATGTAATGAAAGCTTTTTACAAAGGGCTAATGAATAAATCCCTGGGATAACAACACTGCCTATTACCGAGAAAGGACGGAAATAAATTGGAGGACATTAATATGCATTTTTTTCTTTTGAAAGCAAAAAATTGACTCTACAGTAGCTTGGAAGTATTTGACAAGTGCAACCTGTGCTTCAGATAAATCTGTGCACTGTTAAAAACATTGATATCAAGGAGTGTGAAGGCAAGTGTTCCCAGAAATGGAAGGACAGTTAGTGACAAGGAGGAGGGTTAACTAATTTAAATTATATCTGTTAAAGAAAAGATCATACAAAACTTCAAGAAACAGAAGAATGAAGTTTTCCCAGAGAAAAATCAATTAAAAGCAGACATCCCACAATGTTTCAGATACTGTTTCAAGCTGGCAGCATTTTATAGTGTAAATTTGTCTATCTTCTATAGGCTTCTCTATTTTTACTGTCAAATAGAGAAGAATTGTTAGAGGATACCTTTTTAACCCTACCTTCTGTCAAATTTCTCTTTGTCTCAAAGAATACTGCACCCAACTGGTGACTAAAAACCGAAATTAACATTTATTCAGCAGGAATTTGTTCTTCAGCTTCACTCACCAGAAATGGCATCAAAGCTGCCGTTTCCTTTGGTAGTCATCTGCATTCCTGTTAAGGTACCAAAACTAAGCAGTTTTGCCTCAACTTTTGGGTTTTGCAATATTGAAGGGGCCCTCTGGGCAAAACAAGTGTTTAACAACATAAGAGGGCACGTCCCTACTGAATAGCTATTTACTTTGGGTTGAAGAGGAGAAAAAAACCTCAGTAAAAGTCAAACAACCCATCTCATCACATGACACGGGTGCATACCAGAATGTTGGTTATTTATTGCCTCCATGGAAACATTTATTGCATACATGGAGACACTTCTCAGATACTTTCCTTTATAAGAAGAAAAAAAGCAGGAGCAGAACAGTTTATAAATATTTGGGAGATTTTGATTGATTATTGTTGATTACAATTACAAAGGTCTAGAAAATTTGGAAAACAACACTCTTGAGATATAGGAATTTGGATTCGCTCAGCCTTACCCTGTTTGGATTTAAAAAACCATTTTTTTTGCCAAAGCTGTTTCTGTTCTAATTCCTGAGCAAGTAAAGGTACTTTGCTAAGAAACAAACAGCAAGGCTTGGTTGCAAAAGAAACTTAAGTATCAGCTTTGCAAAGACTAAATCCAAGTCCTTCATTCATCATTTTAAGCAATTCTAACATGCACATGTGCTTCTTTTTCCACAGATTGTAGAGCTGGAAGACAAAAGAGTGCAAAGGCATTTGGCAATTGTTAAAATAAGTGAAATGTCCTAAAATGGAACATTGAAAAAGAAACATGTGCATTTCTGGTGCCAATCCACTGAATTCAAATCATTGAAGTCAAACCAAAACAAATACTATTTTGGCCAACAATGAACTTTAAGTTTACCAATCTTATTTATTAAAAAATAAAATTAAATTAAAATCCTGTATCTCAAGCAACTGAATGTTGCACACACAAATGGCATAATAATATAATAATAATTTTGGTGTGCTATCAGGATACTTAGAATGGATGTGAGATAAAGTAGTCAGACAGTGCAATAGGAAGAGTAGCAGTTATCCATTCTTCCAGTAATTCACTTTTCTATTAAAATTAGTTTATGTTCTTTAGCAGTATATATTAGTATCTTTTTATTTTAATATCTTTTAAAAATTGGATTTAATTTTCAGAGCACTTCAGAGCCCAGGCTTTTACCAGGTTCCACTGGCAGGTTTCACATAAACTGATGGTTCCTATTTAAAAAAGACTTGCATTTTCAACAGGAGGGAAATGTTTAAGAACAGTATCTCTTATGCACTATACCAAGTAATAACCCTGGAAATTATCACTGTGAACTAAAAATAAACTCCTCAACAAAAGACAAGTCAAACCTTTACCATCTACCTCAATCTCCGTGGTTTGGGGTAGGAGAAGCTGTTTTCAATACTATTTGTCATTTCATATTAGAGAGAGATTTTGGAAAATACTACACATGTGGCTACAGGTATCTTGCTATTTTACAGCAAATGAACAATGTTTTGTAAAGCCATACACATTTATTGCATGGTAAGTGATACTTTAAAGAAAATAAATGAATCCTCAGAAAGATCAAAAGTAATCCCTGCTCCTTTCTATCACAAAAGTCATTCCTGACTTCAAAACCACAGGAAAAGCAATGGCAACTATGTCAGACTTCTACATGGCAGCAGAAAGATCCGATTCTTTTGGTTCCAAATATTACACTTAATTGCATACTTTTAAATCAGTGTAGCATTAGTTTCTGTGCTAATATACTGCTTGTACTGCTCAGGGAGGAGCCAGTCTGATATAAATTGAAAATTACAAACTTAATATAATTTTTCATCTATTATACAGGACCACTTCCCAAGGGATGTGAAAAGAAACAGTATTTATAAGAAGAAATGCAAATAACTTATCACTTTCCAACTGTCAAAATTCCTTAAGAATACTAAGAATGAAGGAAAAAGAGCTAAATTCAGATCGCAAACTGTCCATGGCCTGGCTATATTCAACACCTACGCACACAGCCTTATTAATAAAAGGTTCAAGATCATTTAAAAGGCAATTGCTTATGTCTATAATACTGTAGGTATGCCAGTAAATTAAGAGCCTTTGGGTATATTTTTCTTTTATCATGTCTTCCCATCTTTTGTTCTTTTGGTAATAAAGCTAAATAGTTGTACCCTTTCAAAAGAGATACTACTCTCTTACACACTTCTAATTTCTATTTTAACACAGCACTTGGAAATACACATTTCACACATATATACCTACCAAACAACTTGTGTTCACAAGGCTCTTCCTGACCACCTTGGTAAGGAATTTCATAGGACTATATTTCTTGAAATTAAGAAAAAAGGTGTAATGTAAGACCCATCTGTCACACTAACATCTCATACTACTCCTACTGAAATTCCTATAGGGAAACAGGTACAAGTAAAACCATGAAGACCAGCTCCTACACAAGGCTAGGGGGTTTACCTTAATGTAAAGTAGAACTGAAAAAGACACTCTGTATGAGACCTCCCTGCACCTTAAACATACCACCACGGTTATGCACTTTCAAATCTACCATGTATTGCACTTTAATATTTTCTGAAGTACAGAAAAGATTCTCTCTCAGACTTCAGGATTAGAGCTAAAGGCCTGCTATTCTAAGGCTTTTGACTTTGAGCACATTCTGGATGTGAAATCAGCATCTCCTCATAGTGGTCTCTCCCCTGTAATGAAAACTAGGATGCAATACATATTTTTAATGCACAAGCATGATACTAAACATCTGCATAAACCACAAAGCAAAGCTTGTCCTGGTGTTTACAAATCTTACACAGAAGATAACCTAACTGCATTATATTTACCTTATGCAGCAGACAAGTTCAAACTTGTGTTAAGTAAAGACCCATCCTTAAGAGAAAAAAATACAGCTGTCGCCCGTGTGTGTGCTTCTCATGATCTTTCACCCAGCCTATGCAGAGACATTGCTCTGCCTGCAAGTCCCTTATTGAATATCATAAGGTAACAGCCTGTCTCATAAATATTTACTTGAGAAAAGAATAACCAGATACATCTTTTCTTATGGTGCATTTTCTAGCTTAAACTCAAGTGGGTTTTTTTGCAGATGTACAATGAAATTCTCAATATCTATGCTATCACATCATATTTCTGTTCTATTTCAGGTAATTTAAAAAGTACCCTGTACACAAATTAGATTTAAAATCTAATAAACAGCACATATGACTTCTGAGCAGCAGGCAAACAAGCTAGTTGTACCTGTAAATGGTCTTTGACCAACTCTTATCAAAGACAAGACCAGCATACAGTTCTGTATCTTCCAACAGAGTGCTGCCTGCATGCTTATCTCTGCTTTCAACTTCTTGTACTTTTGCAGTTACCTACAATGACGATGGGAAGGTCAAATCTATCTACCCAATCAATCCCAGCAACTAAAAAATATTTGACATCAATGCATTGCTTGTTGAGGGCTAGGTATATGCAGAGGAAGGGGAAAAGAATGGCAGGGGGAGGAAGGGAAGAAATCATAAATTTTATGGAAACATCATGGGTAGGAATTGACGGCACCTCTAGTCAAGATTCAGTCTCTCTGACATTACTCCTAAAATACACTGCACAGTCTCATCCAACTCTGACGACTCCCTATGGAGTGGTCTACCTGCTGCATGCAATGACTGCTCTCTCTCTACCCAGTTTTCTGCAGATTGGAGTCTGCTGTACATTAGGAAATATTCTTATTACAGGAGTGAGGCAGTGGAAAAAGGTCACGCTCCCAGTATGATGACCTCACTGATGTGGTCATTAGATGGTCAGTGCTAAACCCAGATTATAAAAATCAATTGAAACTGAACCTAGAGAGCAGCTAAGTAAGTATCCTAGCTTCATGTGTCTCTCATTTGATAACAGACGAGTTGTAAAAACAAGAACTTTGGCATATATTCAATACCTTATTTCATGTTTTTACTTGCAACAAGTCAGGCTTGCATGTGCACTGAGGTATGCAGGCACAGGTGTAATATTCTGAGTCCTTACATGAAAACTACATCCATGAAAAGCACAGCATTCACTCAATCTAAACATCAGGAGAGCATTCACACTGGAGTCAGAATCTGAATGCAGCTACTGTAGGTTTTTATCTTTCGTACACACCATCTGATTACAGAAAAAAATCTAAAAAACCTGAATAAAGGTATATTTATGAAGGAAGATATGAAAATAGGTACATTCTTTACTATTTGTTTATTAAAAGCCTAGTGCACAATCTGAAATACTCCAGATAACATAGTAACTAAAAACTACAAATTCACCATTTAATTTTGTTGCTCTTAAAACTCTATATTCAAAGTCCAATTAGAAACTTTTGAACGAAGAAAAAAAGTCTCTAGGCAAATTTACAAGTAATAAAGCAACTTGTATCAATCAGTTGTGTCTCAATTCATTCTGTGTATTGACAGAGAATTCACTTAAATACTACAGTTTTCTTTCCTAAATTGGAGCCATTAATGCTAAATAAGGAAGGGTAGACAGCTACTTCACACATCAGTAAAGTGGTATTAGCTTCAAGCAAATGAGGTCTCCTTTCTTCTTTCAAACACTCTGGAACAGCTGCAAAAGGTTTTACCCTGGTCTAATGTGACAAAATTACTCACCTTCCCCATCGGGGCTCATATTTTCATAGGAGTCCCAGCGTATTAGTGGGTCTGATGTATTGTAATCAACTATTACTCCGTGATCATTCAGAAGGTGTTCACATCCTAAAATGAAACACGTGGTTGAGACCAAAAATTATCAGTCACATATGTAATTATATACACACACAGATGTATGTATGTAGCCTTCTGACAGACTTTTGCTCCCTGAATGGCAACACCCTATTCTTAAATGTCAGAAGCAGCAAGAGGAGAAGAAAGGTTAAATAAAACAGTTTAAAAATAACAAAAAAAAAAGTTTAATTTATCATTCAGAGAATTTTATCTTGAATTTTTTGATTATGATGTAGGCTGATAACTTGGATAAGTCCCTAAACACAACTAACACAGATGATTGGCCCAGTCCTGGAGTGTCAGACATGATAAAAAGCTTTTGAGAATGAAACCATGAATATCTATAAGGAGATGGTTCTAAATGAATTATAAAATTAGACTTTGTTACAGATTTTATTCTGATTCATATAGGTTATCATTCTGACACCAGAGCAATTTATCACTAAGGATGAACAGGGAGAGCTGAAAACTGTGACTTCATGTCCCTTCCAGTTCCCCCAAGGTGGCAGCTCTGCAGAATCTGAGACTAGACAGCTGGCTTTCAATGTGTTTTGCTGCATTTAAGTATGCTCTGGACTTTTCAGCAGTAACACATTTTTGTACCCTTAACAAGGCATTAAATAACATTCAGGTTTTAAAGTTCAAGTTTTAATGTTCAGGTTTTATCACTGGATACAGTGAGGAATTTAGGCATAGTCCAGTGATACAAAAGCAAAGTACAGGCATCAAGAATTCATGACCTTGAACTTGGCTTTGATACTGATACAAATCAAAAAGACTGTCTTTTCTCCTCTGTCTAGATAAGGGAACAAAGAAATCCTCAGTTATCAAACCTTTGGCTATGTCTGCAAAGCAAGTCCTACTGTAAATTTTTCTAAAGCCACAGTATTACGCACATACTGTGACTTTCAAAACAAAAATAGTTACAATTAGGACAAGATGCTATGGTCCTATACCTTTATGTGCAGCCTGGAAAAAGCCATCTGTAGAGTGTTTCTGTGATGACATTTGTCACAAGGCAAATTTATAAACTTTATTATTAAATATTCAGGGGTCTTATATTCTTGGCAACTGCATTCTTTCTTAAAAATATCACAGTCAGTTATGTTCCAGAATACTGTGTCTAGCTACAAGCTACAGAATTATATTAATAAAGCAAACTCAGAGAAGCATGATGGGAGTGGTCAGGACTGAAAGATTTTCCCTGTAAGGAAAGGCTGAGGGGTCAGGGCTTCTTCAGTCTGGACATGAGATGGTCTTGACATGGAGCTGACAGAAGCCTCCTGAAGGCTGTAGAGGAGACAGCCATGTTGGAGTAAGGCAGAAGGAAAAGAAACAGGCAAAATTCAGAGTCAACATAAGGAAAAAATAATTCCACTATGAGGACAGTCAGACATTTAAATAGCCCAACCACTGAGGCTGTGATGTTTCTGTCCTTGAAGTTTTTCATTATTTGACTGGACAAAGCTCTAGGCAAACCAGTCCAATCTCACAAATGAGCCTGGTTTCAGCAAGAGGATGGACTAGAGATACCCTGCAGTTATTCTACAATTCTATACTATTTTCAGATGCAGAAAACTCATTTTGCAGAAACTGTACATAAGTATTTCAAGATGTCACTGAAAACCAGGAAATAAACTCTCAAACCAATTCATAGGTTAGAAAGCAAACATTACTAGCAGTGCTGGCAGCATGGGGATTTCTCCTCAAAGCATGTACCCCTAGTAACCCAACAGACCAGGTTATATTCCTGAAACAAATACATACTCATCGCATTTCCTGAATACATGCATATATGCTAATTATTTCTGTGGACTTGTCTGGATATGGTTCTAGATTTTCAGATTAACTGTGACAGCTACAGCTGCTCTGTAGCTGCACAGATAATTTGGAATAACAGACACCGACTGGACCAGCCCAGCCCATTCCATAACAGAAATAAACAACACCCCAGGTGTGAATGTGATTGGCTGAATTCAAGCTCAAATACGGGACCACAGCCAATCCCGTTGAACAACGAATGCACCCGTACCATTGGCCAGTGAGCTGGGCGGAGTTAAGACCCTTAACCAATCGTTTGTCAGCGTGGGGAATTCAAAGCCCTGTAAAAGGGAGCGCATCAATAAACCTCGGCTGGTGCTGCATGAACTTGGGGTGTCATTGTCACATTCCTGTCTCCAACATCTGCAACAATTAATCTTTTCTTTTTGAGAGTATTTCAAACATGTGGTGATATAATGTACTTCTCTTATCATTCTTTGTTCTAATAGACGATCCTTATTCTCAAAACCAAGATCTCTACTAGGACATATTAACCACCAATATAAGTAAATAAAGAAGTATTAGATGGCACAAGACTTGTTAGTCACAGATGTATAGAGAATTAAAAATTTCATATTTTTTACAAGAGAAGTGGAATAAGGAAGGAATAAAATTATTTTTTAAAAAAATGTATATTTCAATATGATTTATTTTCAAATTGAGCATATTTTTTTGTTCTCTATGCTCACCTTGAATTTTCTCTGGAGTTTCTGAAAACACTAATTCCACCTTGCTGTAATCAGGGAAACGGTCATCTGAGAACAAAGGACAGGATTTCAGCAAGATGTTTGCCAGGAGAGCAGTTTCACAGCACTCAGAAATCAGAATTCTCTATAGCTATCTATAAATGCACTCTCATCACTCTTCCCTTCCCACTTGCAACTTAGTGATCTGCTTCTAAAAGCCACATTCTTTGTGTCACACACTCTTCAGAAAAGACCACATAAATGCCAGCTGGAGTTTTGCTTGCTTTCTAGAACAGTCAAAAGCAGACGAGATGTAAAGTTCCTAACCCACTCTCTAGACAGTAGACAGACATGCCTTATAAAGAAAACACACCCAAGAAAATTAAAATTGTTCCCCTTATTGGCTAAACCACAATACTTGACCACAGAACTTTTAGTAGCCTTATGTTGTATGTTGCAGGAAAATATGCTTGATTTTAGTTTGCTGAGGATGTTCCAATCCTGCATATAAACACAATAAAACTGACAATAAGATTTGGAAAATATGAGGACTAGTCTGTCTGAAAAATCTGTGTCCATTCTTTGATATTCTGAAGCATATTAAATGACTCAAGATTATTTCACAAACACATTGTCAGACTTTATGACTGTTTTCACTAGCCAGAAAAGGGGACAATTTAGCTCATCTTATTTTCTTCAATGGTGACTAAGAAAGTCACCATTTAAATGAATGTCAGTTGTCTTTATAAATGTGAGAGAAGGTGATAAGGACTATGTAAGAGTATCTGAATTACTCTGACAAGTTAACTTGCTTGAAGAGCTTTTCCTGTCATTAGGGTTTTACTGGTGTTATACACTACAATTTATCTAACTCAAAGCAATATCCCCTTCCCCAAAAATAAAGGGGGGGGAAAAAAAGAATCCTTTTTTTGAAAACACATGCTGAAGAAGATCATCACATGCACATGCCTGCACACCCGCACACATACACATCCAACCAACCACAGAAGACAAGTACCTTTGTTGGCATTATCCAAATCTTCTTTGCCAAACACCAAGCTATACCCTTGAATAGCTCCAGTGTGAAACTGAAGGCGAAAAATCACATCACGAGTAGCTGACCTGTATTTTTTGTGATAACACTTCATCTAGAAAGACAGAGCAACACTTGATGTCAGAAAGTATTTTCTTACAATACCAAACAAATGTCTGTGTATATTAGTTGCTAACTAAAGTAGGCACAACACAATTTCTTGTAGACATTTCTGATGTTGAAACAAGCAGGATATGCATTATTAAATGCTTTAAAATTACACAGGCCCAAGGCAGGATACTTCTAGATATGTAAAAAACAATAATCACTATTTTCATCATTATCATTCACCTGTCAGTAGGTTATGAGGCAGAATTACAATATCTGGCAGTACAATATTGAAATGCTGACCGGTATACAGACTTCTTCCCTACCAAATTAATGTATTTCAGCACATCCATTTCAAAATATGAGCAAGCCTGCAAGCTGATTGTATCTATTTTAGGACTTGTAAAAAACCTGCTCTAGTGATAATAGGATCTTATTTGAAGTTATTACAGGGAGTTGAGAGTTGTTTTGACACGTTGGCTAGAACAGAGAACTCTACAAAACTATGAAAAGTCTAGTATGAATTTCAGTAGCTAAAAGTGAATACAATACCTATTCTCTAATACCAGCTTCCCTTGGTCTAAATCTATGGATATTTTACCTACTAATTCTCTAAGAGTCTACTGTAATACAAAGGCACTCGGCATTCTTATAGGTATATGTAAAAAATTCAGCAACCTTAGTCACAGGACTGAAAATTTTGTTATACTGTACTGATTATATCAGGATTTTATGAAAAAGCAGATATTACTGAAATGCATTAAAAAGAAAACAAATATCACTTTTATTAAAGCCAGAATAAGAAAAGCATCCTAGATAGAAAATGCCAAACAATTGAAGAGCATAGAGTTATTCTAATGAAATAATGCAAGAAAGATGTAGGAGCTAAGGAGGGATAGTTCCAAAAGTTGGAGTTAATAACTCATAGTTATGAAATTCTTCTCACTACAGAATCTGAAAACTCTAACGTAAGATGTTACTACCTAGCCTTCATTATAGTAACTCCATGATATCCTGAATTCCAGAAGTTAACCAGCACTGACTATATACCTGGCACACAGGACAGCTTCCAAAATATTTCAGCCCATACACCAGAAATGTTTTCTTTTCAAGTATTCTGTACGTATCACATATTCCTAGCCCATTATAAGGGCTGGGAGATTCTCTATGCATGTAATCTCTGTTTTATCTGAAAGTGAGGAGGTTGTTTGTTTGTTTGTTTGTTTGAAGAGAATCCCCTACAGTATATTGGCCAGATAAAATAGTACTTGCTTCTTTGTTTAGACAGTGCTTTACATGCACAAAAAGGAACATTTTATACACACCTCTGTCTATTAAAGGGATCTACTTCCTTTTAGTCCAACTAAAAGGAACAACTACCAGCAAGTTTGCTCAGAAGTAAAAAATGGACAGAAACAGAATTAAGAGAGCTCTGATAAGACATATTAGAACTAACCTGCTCCAAAATGTAGAATTGGCACAAAAGCAACTGTGATAATTCCATTTAATTGCATTTATGAGCAAAAATACTTGAAAAGAGCTTATTTAAATTTATATACATCCATCCACAATTTAAGTTTTGACTTTGCATATTTGTTGGATTTACTCAAAATGTATTATCTTTTACATAATCTCATTAATAAAAATGCTTAATGAGAGAAGGAGTTCCTCCTTCTTTGTACTTTGTAATTCAAAGTACCAGTCTCGGATTTAACCTAGATTAATTTAAAATTAAATAATTAAAAAATTTAATTATAATTTTAGCTCTAAATAACTTACCTACAGAGAACTGTAATTTTTAATGAAAAATCTGCCTTCTCTTACAATCAGCAATATTTTATCTCTATATCCATAGACTGACAATATCTTTTAGTACTCAGTATGCATAATAAGCTTTCAATGAAGTCTAGACATAAATTTGAATTCTGACTCCACTACCTTTCGTTGTTATAATCAAGAATTTATGCAAGCCACTGTAATGTGCTGGAAAATTCCTATATGCCTTTGTAGATGTCAGTGCAGCTTTTCAACAGCTGCATCTGATCTGTATCTCCACATGCTATTCACATGCTGTTAACAAATTCCCTAAAGCTAAGGCAAGAAAGGATATTTTATTTACCTTTTAAAAACAAACAAACATGCATTTCAAGTAGTTAAACTTTTGGAATTGGAGATGAAGCATCTTACAGATCATTATTTGTGTCTCATACCACTAAAGGTTTTGCTTAAACATAATAAAAAAATATTCAGAACTGAAGTCTTTGTTTAGGAAATACTGAAATGCTGAAAAAGACACTGGTTTGTTCAGAATTATCTCAAATAACAGCATGAGATTAAGAAAGATTATCTCTTTTAAAATAATGCATTACTGAAAAGCTACATGCTCTTTTTTCATTCTAAAATCTCATTTGAGACATACTGAGTTTATCTCAGACCAAGTTCTGTTGTGATCTATTCCATTTCCTTAGGTACCAACAGTCCTTCAAAAAGTAACAAAATGTTCTTAATTTGAAACTGTCTCAAACTTTCAGAGTATGCCAATTTATAATAGTGTATTCAAAAACTTTCTCCATTTTTCTGTAAAAGAACAAAAGAACAATATGAATAGGGAGGGAAGATAAAACAATCTGATACCAAGGACACTGCTGTGGTTTAGGAATGGTATTCCTCAATTCAATGCTCCCACTGAAACACATCAAACCACTCACCACTCGACCACACCCTCTCCCCTTCTCCCCAGGCACAAAAGGTGAAGATCAGGGACTGAGATAAAAATAATTTACTGAAAGCAGCAGTGAAATAAGACAATGAACAGTAACAGCAACAATACTAAGAACAGAGCGTACAAGAAAAAACCAACAAAAAATGAATGAGGCACATACAATTGCTCACACCTCCCCCTCATAAAATCCTCAAAACTGCCCAACTGCTCCTCCCACCACGCAATCTGAACCAGAAGGAAGCCCTTCTCCATCCCCCAAAAATGAAACAAGGTGGTATAGAATAACCGCTGTGTCCTAGCCCCTCCTGGCTACTGCAAAAATTAAACCTGTCCTGGTCAGGACCAGGACATTATCCACCCCTTATTCTATGCCATCTATTCATGCCCAAATCCCACACCTTCCAACTATACACATTTATATATATATATATATATATATATACACACACATATATACACACACACACAAGCACAGGTATCATTTCCATAGCTACTGGCCCAATCCCTCCAAGATGTTTGCTGAGTTCATTCAGTCCAATACTGTGAGTTCCATCGGTCCTAGGTGTCTTTTAGGGCAGAAGGGCTGCTGTGCACTGGGGTGGTTGCAAGCTGCACCAGGAGCTCATGACTGGTATATCTGGAGCAGTTCCATCCTCACTCTTCATGGCAGTTATTACATACAGTGGCAATGTCATTCAGCAACCAACATTATACAATTGATTATTACTGACTGTCCTCACCCAAAAATCAAATCCCCTTGAGGTACACATCGTGCTTTCCTGTCCCTCTGCATTACATACCAAGTGCACACTGGTCCTTGAGCAAAAAGAATCCCATGGATGGGATTTGCTTGAAACAGAACTAATTCAAACTGTCTTCACTAACATATTCCTCATGTGCCATAAGATCTTTACTCCCTTCTGCAGTATGTGGAAGTTTGGATTGGGCAGAGCCAGCTCAATTGGTGGAGTTCTAGTGTTAACTACCCAGTGGTGTTCACTACATCCAATGTTTGAAGATCCCACCATCCATTGTTTTCAAAATGGTTTTTAACAGTCCATGGTAACGTCCAGTTTTCCCAGAGGCTGGTGCATGATAAAGAGTCTGATACACCCACTCCATACTGTGCTGTCTGGCCCAGGTGTCCACGAGGCCATTTTTTAAATGAATCCCATTGTCCAATTCAATTCTTTCTGGGGCATCATGTCTCCACAGGACTTGCTTTTCAAAGCCCAAGATGAAGCTCCTGGCAGTGGTGTGAGGCACAGGGTACATCTCCAGCCATCCAGTGGTTGCTTCCACCACTGTAAGAAGATAGCACTTGCCTTGGTGGGTTTGCCTGAATATAATGCAATCAATCTGCCAGACCTTCCCATATTTATATTTTGACCGTTGTCCCCCATACCACAGAGGCTTTACCCACTTGTCCTGCTTGATTGCAGCACATTTCACAGTTATGGATAATCTAAGAGATAGAGCCCTATGGTTAAATCCACCCCTCGATCATAAGCCCATCTGTATGTTGCCTTTCTTCCCTCATAACTTGAGGTGTCATGGGCCCACCAAGTCAAAAAACCCTTATGTTGCCAGTCCAGGTTCACCTGAGACACTTTAATCTTGGCAGTTGATCCACCTGTTATTGCAACATTCTCCAGTAGCCTGACTCTTCGGTATGCGCACATCTACATGAGGCACTTTTGCAGCCAACTTCTGTATCCAGGTAAAAATGTCTTGCCACAATTCAACAGCCCGGATAGGTTTACCTCTGTGCTACCAATTAATCTTTTTCCACTGGTACAGACACCCCCACAGTGCACTTGCCACCATCCATGAGTGAGTGTGCAGGTAGAGTGCTGGCCATTTCTCTCATTCAGTGATACCTAAAGCCAAATGGATGCCTTTCAGCTCTGTGACCTGACTTGATCCACCTTGTCCCAACTTGTCACATAGGACTCAATACAGCAGCTTCCTGTTTTCAATGTATACCTACAATACGACAGGAACTTCAGGTGAAGACAGTATATTGCTTTCCATTTTCTGGTGCTGATTATATAGTGAAGCCTTCTCAGCACGTCACCTTCTCCTCCTGCTTCTCTGATGTTAGTACAGAATTTTTGCCTTCAGTCCAGTTTGTGTTGACTTCTAAGATCCCTGGGCAACTGGGGCTTCCTATTCAAGCTCACTGTGTGATCAGCATGACTCACTCCATGAAGTGTCAGTGACACGTATGAAACATCCTTTGAACATCCAACCCAGAATTGGCAGTTGAGCTGCCAGGAGGAGCTGTGCTTTGGTGTCAATCACTTCTGACGCAGCTCAAACCCCTTCATAAGCCGCCAGGATCTCTTTTTCAGAAGGAGTGTAGCAGATCTTAGATCCCCGAGTCCGGAACCCCAGGGCTTATCCTCAGATGAGTACCTGGGTACCTTTTGCCAGACACTCCAGGAAGGACCATTCTCTTCACCTGCAGTACAGAGCACACTTTTCACATCTTATCCTGTCCTGACTGGCCCAAATGCTACTGTATGAGCAGTCTTTTGTTTGATTGGTTCAAAAGCTTATTGTTGATCAGGACTACACCTGAAGTCATTCTTCTTCCAGGTCTCTTGGTAGAGAGGCCTTACAATCTAACTGAAATCTGAAAAATACATCCTATGAAAAACCTAGGAAAGCCTGTGTTTCCTTCTTGCTGGTTAGCAGGGATATAGCTGCTTTTTTTTTATCACATCCACTGGAATCTGAAAACACTCATCTTGACATTTTACTCCTAAAATCTGAATTTTTTGGGCAGGTCCCTTGACCTTACTCTGCTCTACGGCACAACCGGCCTTCAAGAGGACCTGGATTATCTTCTTGCCTTTCTCAAAAACATCCTCTGCTGTGTAACCCCAGAGAATGCTGTCATGGTGTTGCAAGTATTCTGGAGCATTGCCCTTTTCCAGTTCAGTCTGGATCAGTACAGGGCAAATAGTGGGGCTGTGTTTCCAGTCTCGAAGCAGTCCATTCCAGTCGTAGTGGACACTCCTCCAGGTAAATCAAACTGTCAACCTGCACTCTTCTGCTAAAGGAATCGAGAAAAATGCATTAGCAATGTGAAAAGTGACACCAGTTTGCTGCTTTGGACTCCAGTCCATAGTGAAGCTCCAGCATGTCCAGCACAGCAGCACTAGAGGTGGTGTGACTTTGTTTAGGCCACCATAGTCCAATGTCAGTTTCCAATCTCCAATGGATTTATCACTGGCCATACAGGACTATTAAAGGGTGAGTGAATCTTGCTGAGCACTCTCTGGCTTTTCAGTAGATGAACCATTTCACACATAGGGATCATGGTGTCCTGGTTTGTTGCAGTGCTGTCAACAGTACATTATTGTGGTAGCGATTGATATCTGTTGTTTCTCAACCCTCATCAGTCCCACAGCAGAAGGGTCCTTTGAGAGACCAGACAAGGTGTTAAGCTGTCCAGTTTCCTCTGTCTCCACAGCAGCTATCCCAAAAGCCCAAAGATGCCCTTTTGGCTCCTGGAAATACCCTCTCCTGAGGTAATCTATCCCAAGGATGCATGGGGTCTTTGGACCAGTCCCAGCTGGGTGTTTTTGCCATTCATTCCCAGTCAGGCTCACTACAGCTTCCAGTACAGTCAGCTGTCACCCCAGAAATAGCAAAAGATTACAACCCTACATCTCAATGTCATCAGGGCATTGTGGACTGGTGTCAACTAAAACCTTACACTCACATGGGTCTGATGTGCCAGGATGTGATGGGATCCACACAGTCCAATAAATCAGACTGTCCCTTTCTTCCACCTGGCTGAAGGTAGGGCCCCTCCTGGTAACAGTACTTGTTGCTCATTTCTTGTTAGTATGGAGGCCCCTTCAAGAACATTGAAGAAACATCAGTCCTCCTATTCTGTCTGAGGACTTACTCACTGGAAACTGGAGCAGGATTTATCCTTTAAGAATTTCCTGCACTAGTTGTGCTTCCCCTGAACTCACACACCAGTGCTGCTAGGACACCTCCATATATCCTCTCCATAGTTATGCAGGTAAAACCACACGTTACTTTGTGGTGTCTACCCTCTCTCTTGAGCAGAACAACACTTTTTGCTAATAGCAGAGACTGGTCTGTACTGGCAGGGCATGGGACACTTCTTAAAACTGCTGGTAGTCCTCTTTAAATTGCAGGAGGTCCTGGGACAGTCTTTCCACAGACAAGGTGCAGGTCCATAGGATAGCCAGAGTTTGGTAACCAAATTATCCACTCTTTGTTCACCTTCTTTCCATGACATCACTGTCAATGAGTTCGTAAACAGCGATGGTGCACTTCCTAGGAACTTCCACCACATGTGGTGTTTGTGTACACTGGACTTTATTTGGATTTATAGGGAATTGCTCATTACTTGAAGCCTTATAAAATACATCCAGCACAGCTAATTCTCTCAAGTCCTGGATACCTTTCTCCATGGTGTTCCACTTGTCTCAGTGCACTAACAGATCACCCTTGTTAGGATGCAAGACACTCCTTATACTTGACAGGAGTCACTCCAGAGGCTGAGAAACTGTCCTCTTCCCAATCCCTATGTACACATTCCAGAACAGGGATCCCAATTGCTTGGCTTTATTACCATCTGGTTTCATATGGTGGGCCACAATATCCCAGCATCGGACCAGCCACATACCAGCTACCCAGCTGGTGGCTGAAACCTTTATCCATATCTCATAGCTCACCTAGGGACAGGGAACAGGTGATTATCTCTGGCCCTGCTTCTTCCTCTTGTGGAGTGCCCTACTGCCTCTTCATTCCTCATTATGCCAACTAATTCAGTCTTGGATTTCTCCTTCTGTACAGGGGCAACTGCTACCAGCACATGATGTCCCCCTGGTCCAGCTGCCGTCTGAGTGGCCACAGTGCCTGCTGACTGCTTTCCACCCTTCCCCCTGAGGGTGCTGTCTGGTAATGTCCAATAAATAGGAGCCAGAGCCCAGCACATTACAAAACAGAGTCTTGTAGTTGTTCAAGGGTGAACTTACAAGCCACTGGAGCAGAACAGTCCTTCAGAAGCTGGCCCATTTTCTTCTACCTTCCACACCACTCATGACAAACCACCCTGGGGGCAGATCTCTGAAAGACCCTCCTAAAAATCTCCTGTAACTGTAAACATGATGTGGACCAGACTGAGGAAAGCTGGCAGACCTAGCACAAGAACATGCTTTCCTAAATATCCAAGGGGAATTCAAAATTCTCAAAAACTGTTGTAACAGGTCTGAAAGAGAAAAAGGAAGTGAAAAGCTGGGGAAAATCATTCTCTCTTGTTTCCCACACAAACTGGGTATGATTAGTAATGGACTCCCAAAGGTAGTACTGGAGAGTTAAGGGCAGGAGAGCAGCACTCAATACACATCCCAAATGAGCCTCATTGTCCTTGAGCTGGTATCACAGAGTACATCAATAAAACAATCCTGATCCCTCTCCCTGATCTGAAAAACATCATGACAGTTAGGTACCACACCACATGGACAAATCAAACAACATTGTCACCAGTGGCTCTGGACCTAATGCCTTCATGAAATTTGTTTCAAACACACTCTGGGCAGACCTGTTGCTATCCTAACTCTTCATGCCTCACATTGAGTGCCAAAGAAGACTACTGTGGTACAGGAATAGTGTTCTCCAATTTGTTATTCCCACTGAAACACTCCAAACCACACACACTGCTCAATCACTACCTTTCCCCCTCTCCCCTGCAGCAGGTTGGAGAGGAGAACTGGACACACAAACAGTAACAGCAACAATAAAAGTGACAGAAGGTACAAGTAAACAAAACCCAGGCAATTCACACATGACTGCTCACAGACCTCTCCCCTTCCTCCTCCTCCCTACCTCCCAGAAACCCCAGCAATATCCAAGCACTCCCTCCAACATGCTACCTGACAAGGAAGGAAGCCCTTCTCCAGTCCCTGAAAAATGACATGAGGTGGTACAAAACAACCTTTGGGTCCAAACCGTGCCCCATCTGGCTGCTGCAAAATTTAACTCTATGCCAGCCAGACCTCAGACATTATCTATCCCTTATTTGATATCACACTTTTTTGAGTGCCAGAAAACTTAAGAATTACTTAGGTATTTTCTTTACAGCAGGTAGTTTTACAGTTGCACACACTGCCTACCAAATTATAGGGCAAGATATTTTAATGCAAATTACAAATACTCCCCACAGTAATCTTTATAAAGAAAAGAACAATACAGACTTTATTGGATTTGGTGATGCTATGAGAATGATCAGAGTAATTGTTTTGAAATCAATTTTCTCCTAAGAACCTTTTTGTTTGAGTTTTACAAGAGTTTTTATTCCCATGAAAGCCAAAGATGGTGACTAAAGTCAGAGACTGTAAACTAAATATCATGTCAATAGATTTTCATTCCATACAATTAACTCACCATAATATCTCCCTTCAAAAGCTGGGCAGGGTCTATAGCAATGCAGATTCGACTTTGATTTTCTGACCCTATGCTACTTGACAGGAGAAAAAAGAATACATGGTTTAAATACACAAAAACACAAACAAGAAACCCACAAACAAACTACAAAAGGCCATGTAATTCTGCCATAATGAAAACTAAAACCTAAATTCAAACATAATGGAAAATGCTTACAACTTACTATATTCCAGATGTATAAACTGGTTGCATAGCCTGGTATAACTTCAAAAACGGCCGACAAGCTGAAAAGAAGACAACAAAAAAGGGTGTTTTGTAATATTCAGATACAGGAAAACAATTACAACTAGGAAGCTTCATGCATATCCAGAATGAGCAAAACAGCACACAAGTGGCAATGCTGGACCATCAAAATACCCTTCAAAGCCTAATTGGCTAAAAGGTATTTTATTGTATTGTATTGCACTGCAGACTAGTTCAGATTTCAATAGGGAGGGACTTTAAAGGATTCTAGTAAGGAAGGAAAAAATGTTCTGCAAGAAAACAAAATTATTAAAGGAAGAATGATAATGGCTAAAAGAAAACAAACACCCAACACAAAAATAAAATAATTTTCAAAATAAACGAATTATTTGATCTTCAGTTTTGTTTCAAAATTAATGAGGCCCTTGAATTTCAAACTAGAACAAACAATACCCTAACTTTACTAAAGCAGTTATTTTAGAAAAAATCAGACTAAACAACGACAATATAATCATTGCAGATCCATGCTTATTATATTACAAAGGACCAGTGCTATTTAACTTTCAGATAATAAAAATGCAGCAACACAAAACTGTTACGTAATCATAAATCATTAAGACCTCCAAGTTCATAAAGTCCAACCATATAACTTGGATTCTTTTACTGTGCTCTAGCACATCATCTCATTTTAATTTTAAAGCCACTTAGGATAGAAGCCACGTTAGTAGCACTGGTGAGGCCACACCTCAACTACTGTGTTCAGTTCTGGGCCACTCACTTCAAGAAAGACACTGAAGTGCAGCAGTGTGCCCAGAAAACGTCAAGGGAGCTGGTGAAGAGCCTCCACACATGTCCTATGAGGAGAGGCTGAAGGAGCTGGTTGTTTAACCTGGAGAAAAGGAGTCTCAGGGAGACCTTATCACTCCCTACAAGTACCTGAAAGGAGGTTGCAGCAAGGTGGGAGTCAGCCTCTTCTGCTGGGCAATGATACAATAAGAGAACATAGCCTCCCTCAAGCTGCACAGAGAAGGTTTCTTTTGGACAGCAGGAAGAATTTTTTCACTGAAAGGGTTGCTAAACTTTGGAATGGAATGCCCAAGGAGGTGGTAGATTCACCATCCCTGTAGGTGTTCAAGAAATGACTGGACATGGCACTTAGTGCCACGATCTAGTTGATAAAGTGATGATGGGTCAAAGGTTGGACTCAATGAACTTGGTCGTTTTCCAAACTGAATGATTATGTGTAATTATATAAGTACACCCTATCCAGACAGCTTTTCCACACAAAATACAATCTCAAATCAGAAAACAGATTATATTTATAATCATTTCCCAAAACAAAGAGGAAATGACTGTAAAACCTGACAAGGTTCTCAGATCCTTCGCAGTATCAGGGAGCACGACTGTTCAGAGATAGGCAGACATGAATAGCATCAACTATTCATCTAATAAAGAACAAGATATTGATTTCACCTGCTCCAATTTTTTCTCTTAGAATGCTTCTCTTCTGGTTACTTTATTGGGAATATTTGGATGGATATCAAGAAGATATTAATTCTATTTTGACATTCATGCAGGCTTTCTAGAAAGTTCCAAAATGAAACAAGACTTTGATCCTACACCTGAATAGGAAAAATTAGGTAATTTACCTCCCCCAGCATCTAAGTTTGGGATGCCATGAAGGATAACATAGTGCAGGAAAAGAGGGGTTGCATTCATTTTCACAGATCCAGATAGAAGGCCACTTAAGAACTGCACATATCTGAAAACAAAAAGTTTATCTGAATTATATAAAACCACTACTATCAGGGAAATACATTATTTACACAATGGTATTTCCAGATTATGGGTAATAAATAGCACTGTGACAATGTACACAACTTCAAAACAATAATCTTCACAAAACAGCATGAAAAGACACTTAAATTTACCACTGTATTAAATCCATGGCTGTTACATTGTTATTGTTGATATCTTTATTTTAGTCATTAACACTATTACTCTAAGTAAGAAACTAAGTAGAAGAGACAGTAAAGTCAATTGATTTGGTATACAGTCCTAGTTACAACCGTAGTCTTAAATGTCTTTCACAGCAGCAGGATATAGGTCCCATCCAATTTACAGCAAGGTTATCTTCATTAAAACAAGAGCAAGTGCCCTTGTCAGGAATCTTATCATTATGGGCAATGCAGTCAAATAATAACTTCATAATGAGAAGCGATCTCATTCAGCACAAACAAGAGGAAAACTACCCCAGCAATGTGAAAATTATTCTATTTCTGTGACTTAATAAGTGGTTTGGTCACAAGCTCATGAGCAAATACATGCAAGTAAACATTACTGCAGGGTCTTTAATTTTTCCACTGGCTTTGAGTCCCTTTTTCTTCCATGCCTATTAGAAGACCTTCATTCTTCCATGCCTATGAGAAGACCTTCATTTAACTTTATTCCCAGCAAAGTATAGAGGAAAATCACCTCTTTTTCACCTTTATGCAAAGATCTCATTAAGTCAGCTCCTGGTAACATCACAACTAAGGATATCCTGCCAAGTAACAACAGCTTTACTACTCCAGAATGAGGGTTGTGATTTAAAAAAGGTTTCGTTTTACAGAGAGGTTGCAAAGCTCAGCTTATTTTAAATGTTAAGAAAAGGCAACAATTTTTTTGTTTTCTCCTTCAATCTGAAAAGATTTGGCACATCAAAAGCATAAATTTTACAAATTGATAAAAAAATGTGTTAAAATGTTTTGTCAGCGACCTCTCATGACTTTAATAAATTAGTTTATTAATATCAGTGTGAACATTTTCTTTCTACCAGCTTTAATTATTACAAAAATTTGACAGAATTTTTGAAAACCTTTTTCAAAGCAGTGCACTTAAGGGACCTACAGACAGTTACATTATTTTTGAGAAGAGTGTTCAAAGATTTATCCTGAAGGTTTATAAAACTTTTTTTTATTCATACGGAAGGTCTCTATCTGCATTAATCACTCAGACAAATCTTCAACTGCTTACCTGAGAATGGATTCAAATTAGATCTGTTGATCTGGTGTAGATCATTGTTACAGTATCCAACTAGCAGTAGGGAAAAGCTAAGTGACTTAATGGCCACTATTTACTTTTATCTGGACAAGATTTAGTGGAGAAAAGGTTTCAAAATGTGAAAAATAGATGTATTTTCATATTTTACAATTTTGAGACCACTTAAATTACACCCATTAATATATCAACTGGGTTTTAACAAGGACATCACTAATTAATTACCCAGAAATGGTTTCAGAGAAAAAGCATATTAATAGGCCACTGACAGATCAGAATGGGAACAAAGGAGTATAAAATTATTCACAAATATTAAGAGAATTGGTTTTCCTTTCACTGCAATAAAATTAGTGGCCACTGCTAGGCTAGGCAAAGGTAGGAGAGGTGAGATTCAGGAGAACAGTTCTGACAAACAGTTTGGAAAACCACTTTTGTTCTCATGAGAAATAACATTCCGAAGTATGTGTATGTCTGGAAGATGGTAAGAGCAGCACAAGTTCAGTACTGGTGAGCAAAGATGTTAACTCCATCAGTCAGGAAGCAAACTGAGTATCTCTGAGGTCCTCTCCACGCAGTTAACCCCAGAAGAACTAAGCAAGTGTCCTTGAAAGGAGTGTAAAAAAGACAGATGCAACCATTTATGCCTATTTGATATCTAGCTTTAGGGCTTACATACAGTTCACTTAAGTTAGTAGCTACTGAACCTTCCTGTCAACATGGTTGAAAAACTGCCCTGATGCACAATTCACAGGCTGTTTTGGGGGTTCCTGGCTCTCACAGAAAAATGCCTGCTTCCTAGGGCTTCTGGATGGGAAGACTAATATATCTCTTCCTTTTTGCTGCTATGGTTCACACTTCTGTGTCTGGTAGGCAGCATTCTCAAATCCTTATTATTGAAATGCAATACACACACATGCAAGCATAAAACTGAAACAAAAAAAGGCTAGTTAACTTCTACTTATGAAAGTTTATTTCAAGTCTAAGAGAATGTTGTGTTACTATTTTTGAAGTTAAAAGGAGCTGTGCATGTCAACTATTGGGTTAAAAAAGTAACTGGTAAGTTTTTATTTAGAGATTAACAGAACGAAACACCTTACACTAGTTGCTACAACTGAGTTTTCTGTTTGAATTACTGGTAAACTCTTATATTTTAAACAATTTCTAAACAACCTACTGCATTCACATGGATTAAGACAAAAAAAATAAACAATAATTACCAAATTAAACCCAGATGATATTTTATATTTCTAAAAGAGATTCATCTATATCACAATTACTTGTCGTATGGATATCAGTCTCTTTTGGCACTGAATCCTTCATCAAAACAAGGTACTGAGTGAACCCCGAAACTATTCCCTTTCCAAAGTGTTTATTACTTTGAATCCTAACTCAACCTTTGTCACACAGGCAGACTGAAAACCTAACTCATCTAGATAAACATAATGAATATTGCATGCTTTGACAAACACTTACTAGCATGGGCATGGGGCAAGTGCATAATCTGCAGATCCTCTAAACAAGTAGTAAAAACATCTTGATTGCACACTAATCAGCATACTTTCCATTCTCATTATGTCACAGAAAAATGAGTTTATTGTTATCCTGGAACAATCAAGATTGTGATACCTCTTTGCTAACAAACAGTGCAGTAAGAACCCATTTAGACAACACATTGGTACAAAAGTCTTGTCTGTCTTGGACCACATGCAGGAACTGAAGGAGAGATCTTATTAATCAAGGAATATTAATATAAAATAAAGTGCTGAGAATTCAGGAAGCACTAGAGGATCTTCTGGAAATAGTCTTCACATGGCTGGGGAGGGAGTAAGGGATGGGAGCATAAGATAATGATGACATTTCCTACTGATATAAATTAGAAACAAATTGAATACCTTCTTTGGGACGGCTGCATTAAAGCTGAAACTTTATCATCAAAGAATTTCTTCATAGCAAATCTGTCTAGAGCCTGATCAGCACTGTCAAGAAAGAGACACACGTTATTCTGCTTCAATGTTATCTTGAAAATACAACAGGTTACTGTTAAAAATATGCAAAACTATTTGGAAGAAAAAAAGGAGGGAAGTAAAGAAAAAATAAAAAAAGAAGCCCCTAACTAGCAACTCCAGTAATTCGGAGATTGTGGACAATGATGTTTATTCCACTGGCACCTTTTCATTCAACATCTTAAGATAGTTTCCTTCCTGAGCAAAGCACCTACTTCCTTATTCAATTAACTGAAGTGCATGAATACATTGAAATCACAATGCAAAAAAACTTTGGCAAAACCAAACAGTACAGGCTCCCAAAGGAGGATACTCGCCATAACTTCTTGAATGTTGAGCCACTGGGGAGCTCTCTCTATAAAATACAAATTTATTTTCTTTTTCAGAAAGAACTGGAGTACCAGAACAGTAGTTCATTTAAGCAGGCAATAATTCATTCAGCCTTTGTTTCCTGGACCCTGAACCATCAAGGAAGAGACTGTCTTTGAAAAACAACTATTTTACATCAGACAACCACAAACTCTTCAAACACACAATCAAGGAGCAATGTATTCAAAAAAACCAAAAACATTCTCCTCTATTCTCTATCCAGAATGGCTTTTATGTGGGTCTTTTTTGGGTGAAGAAGGCAAGAGACTACAGAAGAAAAAAAAAAGTGCCAAAAATCAGTAAGAATGCTGTTAATCACATATGCCAAGTAACATGCTACGGTGATTCTTTTATATCTATTCCAGATAAAAACAATGTCTCGTAACAGATGTATTTTACAGTTTTAATTTACATCAGAACATAAAAAAATCTGGACGTTCCAAAATATAAAAACAGACCAGAATCTCAATTTTTAAATTCCACAACTAGTTCAACCTAAATAAGTTCAGAGGAAAAAAAATTGTGCAAAGTACATATATGCATATAAGGATAAAAATGAAATTTATGCCCTCTCAAAAATTAATCAGAAGATACCAATTGTCTTGACAGGGTGCTAGATCAGGCTATAAAGTCAAGTCTTTTCTTCACGGGTGTTAAAAATTACATAGTGTGTACTTCAAATATTTTTGACCCAAAACCTCTTTCTCACCCAATCCATGATATATCTTCATAAATCTTCACCCACACTGCCATCCAGAATTTAGGCAGCCCATTCCTAATTGGCCTAAAACTGCTAGCATTTTGCTTGTTAAAATGGAGTTTACCAACAATTGCAAAGAGCTGTTTGACTTCATTAAATTTGATGACACATAATTCCTTCTTAATGAGAAAATTTGATATTACAACATGTAAGCAAAGGGAGGTGGCATCAATAAGGATTTTTCATAGAATCATAGAATGGTTTATCTTGGAAACAACCTTAAAGATCATCTTGTTCCAAGTCTCCTGCCATGGGCAGGACACCTGTCACCAGACCAGGTTACTCAAGGACTCATCCACCTTGGCCTTGAGCACTTCCAGAAATGCAGCATCCACAGCTTCTCTTGGCAACCTGTTCCAGTGTCTCACCACTCTAACAGTAAAGAATTTATCCTTTATATTTAATATCTAATCTAAATCTACCCTCCTTCAGTCTATAGCCATTACCCCCTCGTCCAATCACTGCCTTACTTACTCCACCTATCTTGTAGGGCTCCTTTAGGTACTGGAGGACCACCAGAAGGTCTCCTTGGAGCCTACTCTTCTTTCAGACTGAGCAACCCCAACCCTCATCCTTAGCCTGTCTTTACAGCAGAGCTGCTAAGCCTAAATTCACAGGATTTCACTAAGCCTAGAGTTTTTTGGTGTGTTGCCATGGTTCAGGAATGGAATTCCCAAATTTAGTGCTCTTACTAATGCTCTTCAAACACACTGCTGCTTGCGCTCTCCCTCCTCTCCCCTTCCCCTGCAGTGGGATGGAGAGGAGAATTAGAGGCACAAAAGCAAAGATCACAGATTTTGATCTTTGAATGAGAAAAATTTATTGGACACAGGATTGAGATAAGAAAATGAACAGTGACAACAATACTAATGACAGAGGGTAGAAGAAAGGAAACAGTATTATTGCTCACTGTGGAAACCCCCAACAATAGACAATGCTGGATGGCTCTCTCTGCCACACTTTCTCAACCAGAAGGGACCCCTTCTCCCTTGAAGGATCTCCTTCCCCCTACCCCAGCAACTGGCCATATTCCCTCAAGCATGCTGAAAAAATTAACCCTGTCCTGGCCACAACCAGGACACCTATGCATGCTGACAATTCACAACTTCCTGTAGTGTGAACATCTTCAAGGTCTTATAAGTATCATTTCAGACACAGCAGATGGCACTCTTAATAGCTGCACCTGCAGTAATTTCTGCTTCTGCAAGGCTGCTGTGTACCAATTTCAAGAGTCTTGATAATGCTAAGCATATAGCTGGGAAACCCCCAAGCTCATCCTTACGCAGAAAAATTAAGTTTTGGATAGCACTGCCAGATATCCAGAAAGTTAAAGAGGGCTTCCAAGCTCACTCCTCTCCTGCAGCTTCACTGGAGGAATTCTGAATTTGTCTTGGATAAAAGGTGATACCTTTCATTGCTGGGCTTAACAAAACAACACCTGAATGTGACTGCAATGGTGTTATTAAAATTATTTATAGCAAAGTACCACCTTTAAGGACGACATAATACTGAAATTACACCACAACAACTGTACTACCCTCACTTGACAGTTTTTATCATTCACAATACTTCTCAACAAAACATGAAATTAGGGAAATCACTGAAGCAAGTGATGTTTTACTACACCTATTGGTGTACACAATGCACTTAGTTTCTTGGCCCATAATTACTTATAAATTTGGTTTACCCCAATGAACACAGATTATTTATAGGATTCTAGTTTGACTGACATCCATGAGTAATTTGCCATCAACCTCTAGTGATTCAAGACTACATCAAATACAGTAGTGGATCAAATCTATTACTGACAGGCTGGTGTGAATTCAGGACCAAATCTGATTTAACCATTTACAGTGTATTCTTATTTTATGACATTTATGTATGTATATGAATAAAAATCCCCAAGGGAAAACAATGTTAGTAGAAACCCTACAAAAATCTCCAAAATGCATTTCATTCTTTTTGAGACCATTTGTCAAATTGTATCTTTTTTGATATAAACTGTCAATTGTCATTTCATAATTTGAGCACTCTGAAAGAAACAATTAAAACCAAGTAATCAGACACCTACTGTTCAAACTGACTGCAAAATAAAGTCTAGATTACTTCTTACACTTCATTCTGCACTTTGATCAATGTCTAGGAATTCCCTGTTCAAACACTGTTTCCACATTCTAATAACAGTTTTGCTTAAGTACTTAAGGAATAATTTCTCACCAATTGGATGTGGCAAATAGATAGGTTTTAATAGAATAAAGATAATATCATTACATAAAAATGGCATATTCTATCATTCATCTAAAAACATCCTTTAGAAAAGTTTTCTGCAAACCAATAAAATCTCAGTTTCAAAGGGACCTTAGGCTGTCACCTAATCCAGTCTCCTGCTGGAAGAAGGATGATAAGAAAACTCATGAAAGCACACTGTTAAGAAAGATGTGCTACAAAATTCTTTGAGAAGAAAACCTGACAAACTATAAGCTGACACACAGTAATAACCTAAAAGGCATTTTTCCCAATGTTTATTGTAAAAAAAACTCACAACATGCATTATTCACACTTACCTTGCAGAAACATTGGTAAAGTGCATATACGATGATATGACTACACCTATCCTTCCTTTTCCTCCCTGTATTAGGAAAAAGGGAATGGTAACTTATATTATGTATTACATTACTGAGCATTATTTTATTTAAGACCCATACTAAATACAATTTGAAGGCAAGAGATTCAGAGTCCTTTTGCTCATGCACCCTGTGGTGATGGAAAGGTGGAAATAATGGGCAGCAGCTTATCTGCCGATGCAAGCTGGCTGACAAATGCCATAAAGAAAAAACACTAAGAAGGATTTCTATGTGAATGCCTGTCAAATCTTACCAATTAAGAGGAATTAACTGGGAAAAAAGAAAAAAAATTGTTCAAACTACTCTAATTTTGTATTATTTTTTCCAGAGATTGTTCACAACAAGTCTAGACAATATTGCAATTCCCAGGATGAAATGCTATAAAACACCTATTTTAGAAAGAACAGGCCTTTCTGGCAGGTTTTCACATTTTTATCTCCCCAACACCTGAGATTAATAGTAACTGATATTCTATGGACCATTTTTTAAATGTATTTTTAAATAATTTACATGACAAATGCAAATTTGTCAAATTTATGCTTGTTAAAACTTTAACTAGCAATTATCAACAAGTAATTCTCACAGATTTCAAAATAATATCAGCCTCTCAGCTGATAGGCTGTATCTATCTGTGGCTGAGAACCTGTATTAGGCATTAATCAAGAATATGCATTATCAATTTGTATATGATTGCATACCTAGAAATACTTTGTTCCCTTTTCTTTTGTCCCATGTATGGGCCATTCTCATAGCTGCATTACTGCAACTAGTAAGATTTCAAGTGTTTCACAGAATAATGACACTCTGCCTGGAAGAAATTTGGGACTGGAGACCATATAACCTGACTTGAAGAGAAGTTTCCATCCCATTACCACCATAATTTAGTTTAGAGTAACATCTGCCAGTGATACAGAGATAGGTTTGCCTCAAGTGTCACGAGCACAGCTACCAACCCAGCTCTGAATTAATTTTATCCAAATTTAACTAAGGTTTTTCTTTATTTCTGTTTATTGTGAGCAAGCAGGAGGAAGCAACACAGTGGACTGGTGGCCTTGCTCTAAGGCAACGCAATGATGCTGTCAATTAAAACCTTTCAAAAATATCCAGAAGGCCCTTAATGACTTCATTTCCTACAACCATACAAAATCTACAGAAATGATCTGTGATACAGTGCCCATCCTTATCCAGCAACAAAATTCATGAGTGCCACAGAACATGGAGAGTTTTCCATCAAGCTGGAAAAACCTCAAGCTTCTAAACACGTTTACAAGAGTAACAGTGACCTTTGATGAAGTAACATTGGTTTATACTGTATCTGAAACAAAAGCTAGGACTTTAGTCATAAAAAAGAAATCTTTAACAAGCATGAAAGGTCAAAGGATTTAAGCTTACTTATATCAACAGAACATCTGGCACACTGCTGCCAACATTGAAAACAGATCTAACTTTTTATTTTTTAAAATGAGAAGAGTAAAGGACAAGGTTTCTGAAAACAAACTCGTCCACTGCACTTACTCTGCAATGGATCACCACCACGTGTTGAGGATCATTGTCCAGCCAGGACTCCATAGCCTTGCAGATGGTGCACACCTTATCAAGAAGTGGAGCATGGAGATCAGGCCACCCCACATCCATAATCTGCAATTAAACAAGTAACATTTACAAGAGACACCTTGATCCTAGTATCACATACTAAAATCTGGATTCAAATAATTGCCATGGTTGAAAGTCTCCACAGCTTTTCCTATCTCAGATAGTCATGCAATTCAATTGTCATGATGCTTATAGGTCTCCTAAGTGGAAGAGGGAATTTGTTGTTTTTTAAGATACTAGGACTTTTATAAAAACAAACAAAAAACTTCCTCCTCCTCATCCCATCCCAAACTGACCAACCACTTAAAAGTGGCAACATTTCTGAAGGTCTTGATTTCTTAAAAGATTTTTCAGTTAGAAGTTCTGGTATTTTAAAACAGTAAATACAATCATAATAAGAACAAAGAATGTGTTTTTTTTTATGGCTTTCATTTTATTTTCAATTTATTTTCTTCACGTACAGTATGGTTACAGGATGTCAAAATTTTGTTCAGATTTCCTATTCACTACATAATAGTTTACTAAGCCTATTTTCATTATATGCATATTTACTTACAAAACATATGCAATACATACATATTATGCATTCAACATATGCCTAAAAAACCCATCCTTCATGATCAATAAAGCATGCAAAAAGTTAAAATTAAGACAGGTTTTAGTACTATCCTCAGGTGGCTTATCTCTGTAAATCTACTGCTGTAAATACACGTGTTACTCTGTCTGGCCCTATAACAGATGCTGAAGGGTATCTGTACACCATTTCTTACAACAAATGAACACAGTAATTGGTGTGAAGGAACAAGAGTCAGATATCAATCATTCTGACATTCCTTATGTCTCCATTGTCCAGAAAAGTAACTACTCAAAAGGAAATTCCTTATTTGAATCAAGTTCACTAGCTTCAGCTGGCTGTACATTACAGTATATAAGCCCAGTATCCTGTCACTGCACAAAAAAAAAGTATACTTGAAGTAAAATTTGTATCACCCAACAGAAGTTTTTCAGAAGTCACAAGAGGCTTCTGGTCCTGTGTGTAAAGTCTAAGAAAACAACAGGAATAGCTATGTAAAACACAGATCTAACAGACACAAAACAGAACTTGAGAAAAAAATAAAAAGGGATGCATGTGGGGTTTTTTTAGTATCTTCTAAAACTTCTTCTCTTATTCTGTATATCAACACTTTCATAGCTTCAGGCTTATCAGGCCATTTAAGTTGTATTTAACACTAGAAAGCTATGTTATAGAAGACAGTTGATACCTTTGGGTTAAGCTTGGCAAGGTCATACCTCTTTTCAGAGAGGTTTAATACCTGTTCAGAAAGAAAGAAAAAAAGCATTAACCATCAAGACTCTATAATTTATATACTAAATAGATGTATTTGAAACATAAATAGATGTATTTGAAACATAAAAATTACAAGAAACTACAATGATATGGATTCACGTTTGCCCACTGTTCTACTAAGCTAAATTAATATTTGACATCAGGTAGCACTAGTAAATGTATTTTAGGTATTCAGTTATTTTACAACAAAAATAAAGCTAAACTTAATTGCTCATTTTGAAAAAGGACAACTAAAATTCTACTACATCTTATTTATTTTGCATGGCTTTGAGTCAGAGGTAGACTGAGAGACCTGGCTACCATGCAATATAATGCAGAGCATAAGAATTAACAATGAGAAGTCTGGGAGGGTGGTACAGTGTTAAATATTTGAATTTGCGTGCCCGACAAGGAAGTATTGGTTTGTCAAAATTTGGCAGGGAAGATGACACATACCTATTTAACTATAGCTTAGCCTGAGAGATCTTCCAACTCCTCTGTTAACCCACTAAATAGCAAGTTACTCTTCACTTAGGGCTTAATAAGGAATAAATGAAGAGATGGACTGCAAAATGAACCAAAGAAAGCTGTGTATACAAGAGTAATTGACTTTTTAATTAGAAAGTGCCTTAAATGAGTATCAATCAGTAACAAAAAGCTGAAATATCATTACTCAAGAACTGAAACAATGCTAATAAGGCAGATTTCTCTTTCACTTTGTGGCTATTTTACATCTTGAGTTAGGTATAGAAGGCATAATAATTGAAAAAGTCTCATTAATTATACTGAGAGAATGGAATAAACAAGTCATAACCATGAGAAAGAGTAAACATGAGGCAAGTCCATTATACAGGTTTTTACTACCCAAGGACAATTTAAGAACCCTTTTCTAAAGTATAACACTCTTCTAAAATATTACCCTTTCATGTTAACCAGCACTCTCACCAGCTGTCTTAAGAAAAGAAGCCAAAAACTGAACAGGTTAAAGCAACTACATCACTGTACTTATCCTTCCTGAAATACCAATAGTAAAACTGGAATCAAATTAACACTGTATTCTATAATGACACTATGTTTTTGTAATTTCTATTAGCTGTCATAATTGGAAAACAAATTAACAGAGACAGCTGCAAATTAACAAATTAAGACAGAGGTGATACAGATCTCAGTACAGAATTCTTAAAATGAGTGCTAAAGTGTTAATTACCTAAAATTTTCCACAGGAAAAGAAGGCTTGTTTGACAAAAACTTTTTTATTCATATTTCTTACTGTATTTATATTTAAGGAAAATTAAAAATTCCTGTGTGTTGGGATACAGTCCTGTTCATGATGGGTATTTGTCAGTGCTGGGTCAGACACCAAACTCAAAGATGCTGTTGTATCCAAACCTCTGTCAAGCTACAGTGATCACACTGACATACTCCAGGAATCTCAACAGCACAGAACAGCAACCAGAAGATACAGGAACCAACATTTTGCATACAACAAAGCAAGATATCACAGAAGTCATTGAAGAGAAGTGTATGGTATAAATAGATGCCACTGTGTGTCATTCTTGGCTTGGCATTCTTGGTAGAGTTAATTTTCTTCACAGTAGCTTATATGGGGCTGTGTTTTGCATTTGTGTTGAAAATGGTGTTGATAAAACAGGGATGTTTTCACTATTATTGACCAATACTTACACAGTGTCAAGACATTTTCTTTTTCAAGAATTTTCTTTTTTTCTTTTCAAGAGCCATCATACTACCCCAGCAGGCTGGAATGTACCAGAAACTGGGGAAGGATATGGCCAAGACTGATGACCCCAAGAGACCAAAGGGATTTTCTATACCATATAACATGCTCAGCATATAAGCCTAAGGAAGGAGGAAGTGGTAACAATCAGAGTGGTGGTGTTTGTCTTCCCAAGTCATCATTCTGCATTATGAAGCCTGGCTGTCCTGAGGATGATTGAGCATCTGCCTGCCCGCACAAAACAATTAATAACTCTTTGCTTTGCTTGTGTGTAAAGCTTTTGCTTAATCTATTAAATTCTTACTCTCTCACTTTTACTCTTCCAATTCCCTCCCCGTTCCACTGGTGAGGAAGCAAGTAAACAGCTGTGTGGGGCCAAGTTACTGGTTGGCATTAAACCAAGACAATGGAAGATTAACTGCATCCTTTTTGGTCCATTTTTTGCATATCCTAGGCCTACTTATATTTTGGTACAAGAAAGAGGAGCATTAACCTCAGTGTCTAATTTTCATCTGTTGAAAAACTCATGTTTCTTCTGGGAGCCAAAGCCTACAGGGAATATGTTTTTTTTAGGATGTCAAATCAGAGAAAAATTTACTGTAAGCTATCTTTATTTATTTTTTTTTCATACTCTTCATAACAGACTCAAACAGGAAACAATGTGCTGCCTCCTTTCACTGTAGTGAAAGGAAAAGGATTAGATAAAAAATGACAAATTCGGATTTGTATATGTTCTGTTAGCTGAGACCCTGATCCAATACAAGAGTAGAGTTGTTCTCATCAACTTCAGCAGGACTGCTGAATTGCATACCATCTTGAGGAGATTTTGGTTGTTTTTTTTCCTTGCTGATATCCATGTGCCTTTTGAGAGACATGAACATCTCTTCAACATCTTGAAGAGATATTCAAAACATGAGAAACAAAAGGTAGTTTAAAAACAAGCTCAGGTTATCTTGCAAATTTGCAGAAACACATTTGGAGTAGATGGCATCAAGCTTTCTTTTTATCAAGACAGCTGATTTCTAAAGTACCCACTAGAAAATAAATTGATAAATAGAACAAAACTAAACAAAAAGTTTTTAAAAATATCAACTTTGCAAAAGAAACTGACTACAATCCCTCTCAGAGACAAACACTACAATCCTTTTCAGACACTAAACCAGACTTACCATATATCAGATTTTTGTAATACAAACAAGTATTAAAAGAGATTTAATTGAGAGACTACAAACTTACACTGTTATTGCATAGAAATGGCCAGAGAACAAGTGAATTTGAACCTGTAAAGTTTTACACACATGTCACCTTAAAGTATTAATATTGTGTGCCCCATGAGCTACCAGTGCCTGATGGAAGGAATGCCAAGGGCACCAAGGCAGCATGCTGAGGACATCAGATCACATTACAAGTTCAATATGGTTCATAATGCACCTATGACATCTCAGTTTGTGAGATAATGTGTTTAAATTATTAGTGGAATCTCTCCAGTAACTAATTTCTACTGTAAATAAAGTTCATGTTCCTGAAGTCATGGATTTAATTCTAACAGCTTACACACACTACCTAAAAAGACAGCACAAGAAAAAAAGTAAATAAAATATTGGCCTTATTTTAAATTCACCTTCATAGAACAAGATGAGACAATATATGCCAGGGAACTAGCCAGAAAACAGTACCAGAGATTAACAGCTTGTTGTCAACATTTAAAAATAAAAATAAATCTGCATACGGAGCTCACTACACATTTTATTGATTTCCTATAGAAAACTAAACAGCATGAAAAACGCACCTAAAACAAGTTAATGAGAAAGAGCTGGACAGAACACATCAACAGCAACCCTACTTTTACATGTTGCCTTCACAAGTGAAGACATGACAGTGAGAGACTACCAGACACCCACCCAAGAACCCAGATGTAGCTCACTGCTACAGAAGAACAACTCCACACTGCAGGATGTGTATCTTTTAAGAGCATGCTTTGTACAATGAAAATTGCCAGTGCAATTATTCTCCAGCATTTGACTATGTGTCATCACCACGGAGACTGCACTGCCCCAGCAAAAGAAAAAGTGTTTTCAATATCTGGCAGCTTAAAACACTACTGAAAATCTTGCACTTGCTTACGAGGCTGTTAAGATGGACCAAAGAGTGACTTTTAGTTTATAATGGTTTATGTGGACATGAAGCAGTCTTCCTGCAGGACAAAATAAGATGTGTCACAAATGGCTGATCTTACACTTACCAAGTAATTATCACCATGTTTGGATTTGAGCATTCGCGTTACTTCTTGTAGATTGTGGAGGTAAGTTTCCTCAGAACAGCCAGCAGGGAAGGATACAGCAATAATCCGTTCTGTGATGTAAGTGAGGTCAAGCTCATAGCCTTCCTCCATAATGTGATCAAAGTCTGCACTTCTGGGAAGAAAAAGATGTGGCAGTTTAGAGCAATGCAGCCAAGAAGAAACATGGCATATTAATGACAAGAAATTGCAACTTAGACTCCTACAGCCAAGCATCACATGTCTCCAATAATTTCATTACAATTACAACTCATTAAATGCCTACAGAGTTCAAAGTATTCAGTTCAGAACACAAATGGAGTTCTTCACCAGAATTCTTCACATCAAAACAGCGGTGAAAAAAAAACGCTTCAACCAATAATGTGGAAAGGCAGCAAAATGAATACAAGCAATTTGACAAATACTAGCACAACAAATTTGTGAGTCAAACAGAAATGTATAGGTACTTCTGTCTGTACACATCTCTCTGTAGCATTCTGCAAATGCTTTACAAATTGGAACCTTGACCAGCGATCTGTAAAACACTGCAGATCTTGAAGCAGGCTCTGAGTAAAACTGAAATGAATCTAAAACCAGTCCCCAAAGTACAACAAACATTAATGTAACTCAGTCAATTTAACTAGTTAGTCTACAAATACTTCTCTTTCTTTTCCAGGTGATGGGCACAATTTTGTCATTCTTAATAAAACATCAGAAGATCAGCTCAGTAAATATGCCTAGCTGTTTTTCTCATAAAGGCATTGCCTAGCAGGTCATATCTTGCAGGAGACTGAACTCACTGAAATCACAACCACAAAGAGCAAAGCCTAAACCCATAGCCGCACAATGTAACATACGTGTGACACTGCTAGATAAAGTATGAAATAAATACTTACCGTGATACTTTGTCACAACTGAAAGAGGAGTTCTTCAAAGCACCGGTGGAATTCTGGAACAAAGCAGAGAAATCAATCCAGAACCTTACTTGATGTCACTGATGTCAATGTTTCTACCTTTTTTCCTCATTCATGAGTTGAAAGATTATAACAAGAAGATATATTGCCCTATGATTTGAATGCAAATAATGTAGTTATACACAGGTTTTGTATAACTTTCCACCTCCTCTTCCAACTCACTACTGCCAGAAAAGTCTTTTGCAACATTTTTAATGCTCTTCTTGGTAACTGCATTAAGATTAGAGAAAACATACTGGGCTTTGAGAACATGTAACTTGAATTTTTGTATAAACCTGCAAAAGTAAGTTCCTCTCCACTGATCTTCTTTGAAATATATACTTCTGTATCAGACTCCTGAAAATTCACTCCTGAGAATGAGTTGTAGCTGATTTTTGTAGTTCCATTTGTTCAGTAATGGTAACTATGAATGAAAAAGTGAAAAACATTCTCCCTCATGAACCATAATAATAGAATTTGTCTCACCTAATTGTGGCTACCTCAGATTTAAGCTCCAGTGTGATTACCACACAAGTTCTGTATGTAACAGAGAGAAAGAGATATCCAGAGGGATATCCCACCAGGACAGGTTTAAAAAGAAAAAAACCCTAAAAAAGACAGCTATTACCATACAACATTAAATTAAAATAAACAATATTATTCAATTTACATTTAGCTGTGTCTGTATTTTTTAGCTTGTGTATACCTTATTTTATTTTTAATTCATACTTTTTTTTTTTTTTTAATTTAGCACTTAGATACGCATGTGCTTTCAGACAGAAAATCAGAAGCTCAATTTAGTATCATTCATCAGTAAATTAATAAGGGATTGATTTTTTTTTCCCTGTCCTGAATTCATACTTAATATACAGACACATGCACATAAAAGCTTGTTTATTAAGGGTTAGAGCTGGTAAACTAATAAACCATGTCTATTTTGGCTACACACAAGTATTCCGAAACCAAATAAACTGGGTTTGAATGGAAGATGTCTTAGAACTTTCCATAAAATGATGCTGTGTATCAAAATCTGGGAACAGCTAGGACATATACAAGCATGAAAGTTGCACATTTTCTTTCAAAATTCCTGAAAGTGAACTGTTCTGGCAAATTTTAAAGCACAACTGATAGTATAAGGTGCACTGTTGGGAATGATGAAATAGGAAAACCTTATAAATATGAGTGCTTAGCAAAAGATTTTGAAACCATAAGCAAAATAAAAATGATAGCAGTTTTCGACTGTGGGGCTGAGAACAACAATGTAAATGTTTGAGGCCTCCTTCCTTTGTTTAGGTAATGCCAATTGCCACAAATAACAAAGAAGCAAGCAGACACTCTCTTCCAAGTATGGCAGGAAAGGTTTAAAGATAAGGTTTAGAGATAAGAAAGCAATAAAACACGGCAATATAGCAATTCCTATAGGTTGCATGCAAATATTAGGAAATTTGTAGTAGATTGGTTAGTGGAAATTAGAATATTCAACACAGAAGAAGACTTGCGGTATTGTAAATGGGAAAATCACTCCCTTATTATTCTCTCTCTCTCTCTCTCATACCTCTCTCTCTGTCCTGCTCGGAGTTGTGGCTGGCAGCTCTTAGCAGCACCCTGTATACCCACACCCTTACAATAAACTGCAGACTTCAAGACCAAAATATAGAGAGCTCCTGAGTTTGTCCTGATGACCATCCCCACCAACAATAACGCCCACAGTGCACCTCACATAAGTGTTTGGTCCCAGTTTCACTAGTTTCTGTCTTTACTCAGACAACAGAGGTGGAAACTTCATGGTATTTTCAGCCTCTTTTTACCCAATCCCTTCTTAGAATTTTAAAGGCTTTAAATAATACACCATGGGTGCCAAAACAAGTAAATAACTATAACTGAAATTCAAGGCATAGCTTTTGGTGAATTTTGGTTTGGTTTTGTAAGTGGAAAGCAACTAGAAGCAGGACTCTCTACACTTCTTTGGTTTCTGTTGGTCATAGATGTATCCATTGCTCAAGAAACACTTCTGCCACTTACTAAAAAATTGGTAACTAAACTGCCATGTATGCTGAATAATCACACACCTAAAACACCTTACTCTGGTAAGAAAGTTAGTGATAAAATCACTCTCTATTTCACACTGTTGTGCCATATAAACTAGCAGAAATCCTAGTAGCATGCAGTGTATAAGCATATGAACAATAATATAATGCACACCACTAGCAAAAAAAAAAATAATAAAATAAAATAAAATAAAATAAAATAAAAATTATTAAGATATATATTTACTGTATGCATGCTGTGTCACCAAACCATCAGAATACAAGTTTCCTCAAATAGGATTCAGCAGCACAGGGCAGACCATCCTTGAAGGCAAATCATCTCCATGAAGTGAAGTGAAAATAAACAAACACTGTTTGTTTTCTGCTTGCTACACCCTGGAGAATAATGGCAAAAAATCTGACTAACCTTCCAAGACAGCAAATGCTATCCAGCATATCCCAGAACAGACAATTACACAGAAAATCTCAAAAAACTAGGTATGGTTTTTATTTCCTGACAACTAGCAGCAGTAGAGGAGATGCAGGGCAATAAAAAACAGTGGTTCTATATGCGGTGTTTAAACCACATTAAAAAAAATGGCTAAAAATTTAGAGTTTTAACTGCAACAGATTCAGTGAAACTAGTGGTTGATGTGTTGTGAATAGGACAGATCACCCTGAGATTATTCTTCTGTTAACTTCTCCCCATGATTCTTGTTCCCCTGCTTCCCTGGGACTGCCTGGAAATGCTATCATAACCAGTATACCTGACAGTATAACCAGTCATATAAGGGACAGTTTTCAAAAAAGTAAACACCTTCTATTCATATATTTATTCAGTTTTAAATAATTTTTCTATTCCAAACAATACCACATAGAAGTTATCTCTATGTAAGCAAGCGCAAGGAAGCCTTTGGACAAATTTATCAGCAGTTGTATGAAAGTCACCAAGTATAGGCAATAGCTTCTCAAAAAACAACCATTTTCTCTCCAGTCACAGGTTTGTATTAATAAGCAAATTCATTGCATCCAAGGCACTGTGTTATTGCCCTTTTCCAGTAAAAACTGAATCCATACAACCCTCTTCTTTGAAACACTGTATTGCTTCTTCTTATCCCCACTGACTCCTGTGCCTAGTACTGGGCTTATCACAGAGCTTGATATGCCAATTTTCTCAAAAATTAAGTCCTCAGACAAAACCATCTGTATTGGTTTTGCACAGCCTGGCTTTTGGTAGCAGGGAGGCCACAAAGATAGCTCCTGTGGGAAGCTGTTGGAAAAACCACATGTTTTGCTCTTAGCCAGAGAAGAGGAGGAGGTGAGAACATGCGAAGGAAACAAGATGGAGACACCAAGGTCAGTGCAGAAGGAGAGGCAGGAGGTGCTCCAGGTGCCAGAGCTGAGATTCCTCTGCAGGCTGTGGTGAGACCATGGTGAAGCAGCTGTGCCCCTGCAGCCCATGGGATCCATGGGGGATGCAGAGATCCACCCACAGCCCATGGGATCCATGGGGGATGCAGAGATCCACCCACAGCCCATGGGATCCACAGGGAATGCAGAGATCCACTCACAGCCCATGGGATCCATGTGGGATGCAGAGATCCACTCACAGCCCATGGGATCCATGGGGGATGCAGAGATCCACCCACAGCCCATGGGATCCACGGGGAATGCAGAGATCCACCCACAGCCCATGGGATCCATGGGGGATGCAGAGATCCACCCACAGCCCATGGGGATCCATGGGGGATGCAGAGATCCACCCACAGCCCATGGGATCCACGGGGAATGCAGAGATCCACCCACAGCCCATGGGATCCATGTGGGATGCAGAGATCCACCCACAGCCCATGGAAGAGGTGCCCACACTGGAGCAGGTGGATGCCTGGAGGAGGCTGTGATCCAGTGGGAGACCCGATGGAGAGAGGGGTCCCTGCTTCCAGGCTGGAGCAGCCTGCACTTGGAGGACTGCACCCCTGGAAGAGTGACCCACACTGCAGCAGTTTTGGGAGGACTGTCTGCCTGTGGGGGGAGTTCACGCTGCACCAGGTGTGGTTTGGCTGCTGCTCGTGAGAGTGGACCCACACCAGAATAGTTCATGGAGAACTGTCTCCCGTGGGAGGGACCCCCCCAGTCTCACAGGGGAAGGACTGCTCTCCCAGAGCAGCGGCAATAAATCTCGGTTATGAACTGACCAAAATCCCTATGCCCTGTCTCCCTGCACTGTCAGTGGGAAGGAGGTAGGGCCTGGTGGGAAATGGTGTTTTAAGGGTTTATTTTTATTTCTCATTATTCTCCTCTGATTCTGTTAGTACTTTGCAACCTAAAGTTGAGTCTGTTTAGTCACTTTCCAACCTTAAGCAGAGCCTGTTTTGCCCTTGAAGTGTTTTCTCCCAGTTCTTATCTCAACTCATGAAGCCTTCACTAACTCTTTTTTCCCTCTCCTTCTGCCCAGCTGTGGCAGGGGAGGGTGAGCAAGTGACTCTTGTGGGTGCCTGGTATTGGGCCAGTGTCAAACCATGACACCATTCCAGAATCCCCTCCTGCCGAGGCATGATATAGAACCTAAGAAACAGTTCCATATTTGATTCTGAATAATTTTCACCAGGTCACATAAGTTTCCCAGTATAGCCTGCTGCCAATGCAATTGTAGAAATTTAGCCAAGCAGTCCAAGTACACTAAAGCACAGATTGAATAAAACAGACTTTTGAGATCAGCCCTGTTTATTCACCTTCTTCTTACACCAAAAAGGGTGAATTTCTTCAGACCTGGCTTGCCTCAAATAGCAAGCTTGTGCTTGTCCCACACAGCAAACAGCATCTCATACCTTTATAATCTTACTTCGAGCCGCTTCACGGCTTCAGAGCAAAAACATGACAAAGGTCATATACAGGCCACCTCACACCATGTGGCACAGAGATGGCATTGAGACAGAAGGAATAAAAAATAAACTTTCTGCTAAATCCGTATCCCCTCTCTTATGATGAAAGGCTGTATCTCAAAGAAATTGAGAAAATCAAGTAAAAAAATAATGCCTGCAAAAAAAAAGTATCTGTAAAAAAAGTCATTATCTCACCTAGATGATCCTTCTCAACTTTTCCAATAACAGAATAAGGAAACTTGGGTTACAGCCAGTAGGTTTACATAGCTCACTAGGCTTACATACTTCATAGACTGAAGTCCTCTGTAGCAGAGCTTCAGACACCAGAAAGATTATGGAAAGGACAAAGAATGGAGTTCAGTTTTGCCCCATACAAATCATTTGCATTTTTGCATTACATTGTGTTATTATACAGCTCTGGAAAAGTAAATAAAAAACTTAATGTTCTGGAACTACTAGTTTCCAATACCAAAGCAAAACCAGACATGTGGGCCACACATGGGCTTAGAAGTACTATGTGGTATTATGACCTGCCCCTTTTGAGACTAGAATAAAAGACAGGCTAAGGAAGCCAAATGAAAAATCAAGCAGCTGCCTTTCCTAAGACCCTGTTGCTGGCACTGAACTATAATACAGTTGTATTAGTAGAATGAAAAAGTATCTGCTTAAAAGTTATCTCAGCAGAATATAAGAAAACCTGGTTTCAGGACTGGGGTTTTTCTCAACAGCTGAGTCAGCAGTACATCAACCATATATATCTTCCTTTGAAGAACTGCACTACTGAAAACTCAGACCAACAAGATCTGACATGCATTCACGTAGCTCATCTGTTTCTCTCCTGGGCTTCTTCCTGAATGAAAGCACTAACAGGCATAAGGATCAATGAGTAGAAACTACAACTATCTGACACATAAATCAATGACAAATATGTGACTTAAAGGTGTCAGGACATTTTGAAAGAATGACATGTATCTTCTTCAGATATAAGTATTTTATTTGTGCCTATCTTTAATGTTGCTATAAGTAACAGAGAATTTGATTAATCTACATAAAATTACATGGGTTTTAAACTGATTTTAATCATCTTATGAAACATTTTTTCCGTGTGATTGCTCACCATTCGAACAGCATAAATAAAAATACAAATAGAGTGACTCATCAACAGGATGCCTGAATGCATTTGAAGCAGATCTGTGATGTATTTTTATTCCTCAAGCCATGGACAGGAATCAGAAGAAATTATCCAGCCTATTCCAAGGCACAGTATAGCAGTTATATACACTCCAGCATACTGCAGAAAAAGATGGGGCAATGAACTACACTGATCACTGGACATAACAATTCCTACTGACAGAGTGAAACATGTTTGGATGTTTTGTCTGAGAACCCGAATTTGCATAATCTTTTGGCCTCTAGGTTTAGAATGATTCCAAGTGCAAAAAATATTCATGCTTTGTAAATAAAAATGTCCCTATGCTACTGTGTATCAATTCCTGCATTAAATATTAATTAAAAATATTGTTTTAGTTGACTCTACAGAAGATATTTATTTGTACTTCAAGCACTTATTTGTTTGAGAGCAAATTTAGTTTTGCTTTGTATACTGCAGTCCATAAAAATCCTGATCTGTTCCCCTGTGTAACAGCAGGACTCCAGACAGATGTGACCCTTGCAAGCAGCAGTGTCCGCAGAACTGATAAATCCCAGCTTGCTTTCTCTCTGACTCTTAGATGCTGGCAAAGCTGCTCCCATGATTTTTTCCTACAACAGTTCAGCCAAAACTGCCAGGCTCCCCAAATAAATTCACTATAGGGCTTTGTAATCCACCTCAGTGTTAACACGTTTGTTGGGCCCTTGGATATAGATCTGCAAGGGCAAGAAGGAACTAACCAGGGCAGAAAGATTATCTTCCAACTTACTTAGATTCAAGAAAACAGCCTTGCTCATGGCCTGAAAGCTCCTTGTACAGTTGGGCTATCTATTCATCATTTGGTCTCTTTTCATAACAGAGTAGGCGCATAACACATTTCTGCTACCAAGGACTCTTTAGAAAAAAATACTGAATGCACGTAAAGTCATTATTCATGTGAGAATGAGGTATAATTGTGTCTTACTTAGCGTAAAATTTCACAGGTATATATGCTCACATTTAGAAAACTGGATTTCTGATGCCTTAGTTCTACAATATCTCAAGACTAGGGGGTCACACAAAGCCTTGTGAGGTTAGCACCTAGCCCTAATCAGAACTATTGTCTTTTGCACACCTGTCTGGGTGAATCAGACTTGTGTCAACACTCAAATGACTGTGTTCCGCTACAAATCTATGGGGAAAACTAATATACCCATAGGTAAGTATTACTACTTTAATTATTTGAAAAGGAGCTTGTCTCAACTGACTAAAACAGTGTATGTGCTCCAGCTCCAGCTGTAGCATAGTTTCATTATCATGCTAGAGCTTTGAAACACCTCCTGAATGAGTACTGTTGACAGGCAATGTAATTAAACACAACAGATACAACAGAGTGTAAATGTTTTTGCATTAATTCACACCCACCACATTGTAGGGCTCTGTAGAAGTACGGTGTGGCATGACCAAGTAGCACCAGACACTAAGTTTTTGTATGTCATGTGCTCTGTTTCCTCTAAAGAGATAGTCACATGCAGAGTAGAAAGCAAAAAAAAAAGTGGTGGCAGAAGGAAAGCCTTCAGAGTGGATCTCCTGAGTTTCTCTCAGACCTAGTCAGGATGCAAGCGATCAAAACTGAAGTAAAGCTTTCACCACAAACTTAGTGCACCTGTTAACTAACAGAAGACTATGTGCATACAATTCTTGAATAGAAAGTGACAGAATCATTTCTGCTAACCTTTAGAGAAACACAAGTTCAATTTAGTTGTTTTAAATACACTAATATTAGGAATAAAATAACATTCCATGAGGAAGCCCTTTAAACATAAAAAAACACACTTCTGATTTCCCAAGTAAGAATGTGCTATCCATATCTCAAAGCTACCCTGAACACTAGAATAAAGCTAACAAAATATTGAATTCTAGGTAGTGCTACAACCAAGTCACAACTGTCTTGGCTGATGTTCACACAGCTTTCCTATAAAGCAGGAAGGGCTGATACTAGAAATATTCCATCAGACACATTGCCAGGAAAAAGCAAGAGAGCTTTTCTTTCCTGGACCAGATGCCATGAAATAATATAAAAAGGAGAGAGAGAAAGGAGAAGAAATCCCAGAGACAAAAAATGGTTAAAGCAGTTTCTTCCAATTTAATTAATTTAAAAAAAAGGAGAACAAGCATGGCATAAATTTAGGAAGAAAACAGAAAGACAAGGAATGCACCTCCCATTAGCACCACATAGACAGGATGTGTGCTGCAGTCACAGAAGACTTGCAAAAGTCTCATCCAAGCCTCGTCTCAGGGCTGCATCCAGCTCCATTGGAAACAGCATTTTATGAATTGCCCAACCTTGTAGCTTTACCCCTCCTTTCTTTTCCAAATATGAGTCTGTGTTTCAGATTAGACCTTTCTTCTGCGCGTCAATCCATGTCAACCTTTGCTCCTGGAATATACTGGTCCATTCAAAGTAACTACTGACAATTTCAGGAAGCTCTCTAATGGTCAAATAATAATCAATGCAAAATGCAATAAGACAAAAGACACAGCTGAAAAAACATTGCTTGCTATTAAAGCTGCTTTCAAAATGGCTGTGCATGAAGTATTACATGTACAAGCCAAGAAACATATGATCTTGGCTTGTGTAACAACCAGTTGAAACAGGAAACTCTCTGAAGTATTCAGATGTAATACAAAGATGCTAAAAACTTTCAACTAGCAACTAGATAAGAGGATGATCTCATTATTTTGCTTCACATTTGTTTCACTATAAGCAGCTGTCAAAACAAATTATTGACATGCAAATAACTAAGAAGTTTGCTCTTTTCTAATTTTTTAATTTTAGTCAGTTTGTCTAGTTAAGGACAAGAACAGTGAACTGAAAGGAGAAACAATCATGTCATTAGACATTTTAGCTGGTCTGTATATCAAATATATTCTAGCAATTAGAAATAATTCTAATTTTATTGAAAGAGAGTAGATAATAGAATAGATCTAATACAGAGATACCCTTGGTCGTAGAAAAGCATTTATTGTCAGGCAAAGGAAATGAAGCATACTGCTAATACAAACATAACCTCTTTGAACATCTCCTGTCTAAATAGGTAGTCAAGGATCAGAACTCCTCACACCATGCACAGAGTGGCACCAGCAGAAACCTGCAGCACTGAACCATGGAGAGCATCACAAAATAAATACCATGCACACGGACTAACACTGTGAAACAGATGCTCATTTATTGCAATAGAGAGCTGGTCTAAAACTGAACAATAAATCTGTGAAGACCAGGTGAATCTTGCAAGTCCTTTCTTCTGTCCCTTTTTAAAGTTTAGTCTCATTTTCACAATAGCAAATCAAACATCTGCATCACAGTTGCCTACTACCAAATAGTTAGCTATAGGCATCTCCCATGATTTATTTAGAAATCTAAAAGATTTGACATCTCTGTTAACTCCAAAAACTTTAAAAAGTTTGCTTTTTTGTCTTATTTATTTTACAGAAATTGTGCTAAAAGCATACTTATAAGTGCTGTGAATATTAAAATGGGCTGTACTTCCTATTTGCAGAAATTTCTACATCAATTAGACAACTGGGTTCTACTGCACTTCAATAAATGTCATTAATACTACTTTTATGAGGAGTACTACAGCCATAGTAATAAAGGGTTGGGAAGGGCACCTAATCTGTTCTTTAAATAACATGGAACAAAAATAAATATATTAAACAGCAACTGGAACAAATATAAGATAAAATATCAATTTCAGATTGAACACAATATAAGAATTAATATTATCCTTGCTGAAAAAAAATCTCCTGACTTTCTGAATGCCTCTGAATACAATTCAGCCTATGAAAATATAATATTTCCCTTTATTACTCCCCTGCTTGATTTAAAAACAAGTAATGCAGAGTTCATTTCATTGTTTCTAAAAAAACTCAGTGGAAAAAAACACTAATGGTCCTAATCAGAAGCAAATTTCACACAATACAGAAACGAAAGTACACACTTTGAAAATGGCTAGCAATGAATGCTTTATGAAGATGTGACACAAAAAAGCAGCCACAAGCAGGAAAATGAATCAGGCCAAGTAAAAGAAAAAAGAATAAAACAAATTACTTACACTTCTGGTTACATGATTTTTAACCACCTCAGAGTTATTAGCCTGCAAAAGGAGAGAAGTTAACACAAATTACTTTAACTCTTCAGATAGTTTAAGTACGTTCTATGAAATCCCCTCCTAATGGCATATACATACACAGACATGCATAAAAATAATTCAGAAGTACATATTCACTCTACAGTATTAACAAGCTACCTTTCAAACAGATATGGAAAATTAATTATTTTTGCATAATTGTCCTGCATATTCAGGTCTGTGACAGAACTCAGCTACTGAGTGTTTATTCCAAGGTACAATATCCATGGAGATGTACATTGCTAACCACTGACTTCCTTCTGCATTTTTACCCAATCTCTAATTTTATGCGTTTTCATAAAAACAGACACTTGACTGGACATTAATGAAGTGAACTGCTGAGAATTTTCTGTAAGTACTGTACAAAAAATATCTTCTCAAGGCTTTAAAACATGCTAAGTTTAGTTAACTAAGTTTAGCCAAGTTAGTGTATCAATGGAGGTTTAAAACAAACCTTTTAAAAGGAAAGAGCCAATCCATTCCTACAAAAAAATCTAATATCAGCAGTGATATAACTAAAAATTGGCCTCTAAATCCCGCTGTGGGAAAGATATTTTGAACTAGAAAGGCAGTTTCATAACTGTCAACTTTTTTGGTCACTAAAGTACAGACACACTCTAGTTACACATCTCAACTGGAAAGAGCTATAGGTTTTCAGAGTATAAACTGCAACACCTTCAAAACCTTGCTTAGTTAAATGAACCATATAATTTACCAGGGCATACATCCTATATCAACCACAATGCTTACAATGTGAGATTGGCTCACAGTTAATCCCTGAGAATAGGCTTTGAGTTTGTTCGATTTTTTTTTTTTTTTTACTTAAAAGCTTGACTAACCTTGTCAGCTATCAAAACTCCAGTATTGAAAGTACAAAGCTGTCAATCAGAAGAACTAACATACCAGTGCTATTAATCCATGAACCCTATTGTTCGAAACTTCAAGGTTCTTCGCAGCAGATTAAAGGTGATTTATATGGCAGACAACTGTACAACTATAACTTTGATTACTATTATTTCAGTCTGAGCACATCCACTGCTACTTAGCAAAAATACACAGACCCAAACAGAAAAAGGCAAAACACACAAAATACAGTTTTTGGATTCACTTGGAAATCTCCGTCCAAAGACTTCATGAGGTGCACAAGCAGAGCACTTGAGAAAACACACTGCCCACTTTGGCCCTTCACCAGAAAGTTCAAACATAAGCTGAACACAGCATCCACCCTTCCCCAACAACTAAATGGTTAATTTGTGTAATTGAATATAGAGACATAAATGAGGCTTACACCTAATGTGTGCTAGTCTAAAGGTGTTTTGTCCATGTATTTCTCAGTTTGGCATTGGATTAGTGTAGTCTGCAAGTTTTCTAGGATAGCTATAAGGTGAATATGGAATAAGAAGCAAGAAGCTCCTCTTCCTTTTTTAATGTTTTGAATTTGCTGTCAATTTGTCAAGCTGCTACTGAAATGCCTCATATTCTCTCACTCTGCTAGAAGAAATAGCTCTCTCCACTTTAGTACTAGAGAGGAAATACACAGCGCTAAAAGCACAGGGCCTGACATATCTATCTCAGCTTGCAGGATCAAACTGTTTCCTTTCACTTATGACTTAAGGAGAAGACTGCTAAAATGAGTTGTGCTCAAAGAACCATCTCAGGTAAACAGATGAATTTGTATACACACAGAATGTCTGTATGTATGAATGTAATAAGGGATTGAACTCAAGTCTTCATATGCTCCCTCCACAGCTTTAAAATGGTTGCCCCAAACCAAATACTGCTATTCCTGCTGCCTGTACATCAGCTCTATAACTACAATTACGAACAAACTCCTTCACTGGCTAACTACTGTGGTACACTTGTTTGAGATGTGGACAATCCAGCTTCCAGTCTCTGACTGGACACATATGACGAGGGGCTTTGAAAGTATATTATAACATCCAAGCTAAAAATCTTAACCAAGACTATCAGCCCAACTGAGATTGAAGACTTAAACTTCAAATTCCTAAACTTTTAGTGAAAGCTTGACATTTATTTTGGAATTTCAAAGTTGTTTACAACACTGGCATGGAGTGACTAATCACTCTAAAGGATAGCTGAGCCAATTATAAATCTTTCTGGTTTTAAGTAAAAGAAAAAAAAAAAAAAACACTTAAAAATATAAAAATTTAAAAAAGGAAGAGATCACACAAATCTATGGGGCATCCAAAAAAAAAAAAAAAAAAAAAAAAAAAAAAAAAAAAAAAACAAAAAAAAAAAAACACTAAGAAAAATCCCCAAAAAACAGAACAGCCAAACTGATTTTACAATCTCTGTAACAAAACTGTGAAAGTCCTCCCTTCCCTCTTTCCCTACTTATCTCATGGCTGCTGTTTCCAGTTTCTGAGTTCTCTTTCATTTGGAAGGCATACTATAGGCAGAAGATCTGATATCTCACATGGAAAACATCACCAAATATTAAAATACTTCACCACATCATTTTTGGGGAGGTTTTTTCTAATACTATGTGTAAACTGAGGTTTCCATGGGGAAACTGTGATGCATATTAAGAGAATTATTTTCCAGACGTAAAACTAGAAATCAGAGACAACTGGAGATTTGATGCCTATCACATTTTATTATCCTCAAGTGCAGTCATTATACTCTGACTTAATGTAAGATATTTAACACATGATAACAGAATACTCAGTATATTATGGCCAACATACAAAACATATGTGTATGCTTATGACCTTACTGACATCATGGAAATATACTGGGACAACTCCTATGACTGGAGTTTTGGAATGGGAGGGCACAGGCTCTTTAGGAAGGACAAGCAGGGATGAGAAGGAGGTGGTGAATGAGCTCACTGTGAATGGGCATGTAGCTCTGCCTCGTGATGGATGAGGAGCTGAATGGAAGTTTACAGGTCAGGATGAAAGGGAAGGAGGGCAGGAACAGATGATGTTATAGTGCAGGCCTGCTACAAGCTACTTGACCAGGAAGGTCAAGCTGATGAGGCCTTCTGCAGTAAAACAGAATGGCCTCAAGGGTCACAAGCCCTGGTCCTCATGAGGGACTTCAAACAACCCAGTATCTGTTGGAAGGATGACACAGCAGGACACAGGCAGTGCAGCAGGCTCATGGAACACACTGATTCTTTCCTTCTCCAAGTGACAGAGGAGCCAACAAGGAGAAGTGCTATGCTGGATCTTGTTCTCACCAACAGGAAGGGGGTGGTGGAGAACATGAAGCTCAAGGGAAACCTGGGCTGCAGTGACTACAAAGCAGTGAAGTTCTAGATCCTTGGCTAGTGAGGAGCATGCACATCAAGCTCATTACCAAGGAATTCAGGAGAGCAGATCCTCTTCAGGGATCTCCTGGGTAGGATGCCGTGGGCTTAAAGCCCTGGAGGGAAAAAGGGCTCAAGAAAGCTGGATGAAATTCAAGGATCGTCTCCTCCACCTAGCAAGAGGAAATTGGGCATAAATTCCAAGAGGCCTGCATGGATGAACAAGTTGCTCCTGGACAAATTCAAACACAAAAAGGTACCCTCTAAAAGGTGGAGACAGAGAGCCTAAGAAGAACAGAAAAATTGTCTGAGCAGCCAGGAAACTGACACAATTAAATCTGGCTAGGAGCATCAAGGGTAACAAAAAAGTTTCCATAGGTACCTTGGTGATGAAAGAAAGACTAGGGGAAAATGTGGGTTTTCTCAGGAATGGTATGGGAGACCAGGTTACCCAGGACATGGAAAAGGCTCAGGTACTCAATGAAAGTAAAGCAGGGATTGAAAGAAGAACTGTCTGCTGCAGGAGACCACAAGTTCCACGGTCATTTAAGAAGCCTGACGGAGCACAGGTCTATGGGACATGACAAGATACATCCATGAGTTCTGAGGGAACTGGCTAAGGAAGTGGCTAAGTTACTACTGATCACATTGGAGAAATAATAGCATTCCATTACAGAACTGGCAGATGAAGGAACAGTGACTGGCATCATCTACCTGGTCCTGTGCATTGCATTTGACATTGTCCCACACAAAACCCTTGTCTTTAAATTGGAGAGCCATGGATTTCACAGATGAACCACTTGGTGGATGAAGAATTGGCTGGACAGTCACACTGTTGCAGTCAATAGCTTAATGTGCAAGTGGAGACCAATGGCACTCCTTAGGTGGCTGTTGGAACTGGTACTGGAACATCTTTGTCAGTGACATGGAGAGTGGGATCAAATGCACCCTCAAAAAGTTTGTCAACACCAAGCTGTGTGGTGTGATGGGCATGCTGGAGGGAAAGGATGCCATGCACAGGGACCTAGACAGGCTTGAGAGATGGGCCTGTGTGAACTTCATGAAGTTCAACATGGTCAAATCCAAAGTCCTGTGCCTGGGTTGGGATAAACCCAAGCACAAATATTCTCTGGGCCAAGAGCAGACCAAAGGCAACCCTCGGAAGAAGGACTTGGGGGTGATGGTGAACAAGAAGCTTGACATGCCTCAACAACATGTGCTTCCAGTTGAGAAAGCCAAATGTATCCTGGCCTACATCAAAAGCAGCATGGCCAGCAGGAGAAGGCAGATTGCTCTTCTGAGAACCCACCTGGAGTGCTGCATCCAGCTCTGGGGCCTCAAAACAAGAAAGATGTGGACCCACTGGAGCGGGATCCAGAGGAGGGCTATGAAGATGATCACCTCTCCTATGGAAACAGGGTGAGAGAGATGGGGCTGTTCAGCCTGCAGAAGAAAAGACTCCAGAGAGACCTTAAAGCAGCCTTCCAGTACCTAAAGGGGGCCTACAAGGAGACTGGAGAGGGTCTTCTAGCAAGTGTATGCAGTGGTAGGACATGAGGGAATGGCTTTAACTGAAGGAGAGTAGTTTCAGATCAGACATTAGGAAGAAATTCTTTACTGTGAGGGTAGTGAGAAAGATGGAAGATGCTGCCCAGACACATTGTGGATATTCCATCCCTGGAAGAGTTCAATGCCAGGCTGGATGAGGCTCTGAGCAATCTGGTCCAGTGCAAGGTGTCCATGGCCATGGCAGGCGAACTGAAACTAGACAATCTTTTAAGGTCCCTTCCAACCAAACCATTGTGTGATTCTATGGTTCTACTTCTGTATCTCACCAAATACAGCATTTCAATATCAAACAACACATCCTTCTTGTCACCTCCCAATAAAGACATTTCAAAGAAAATCAAATTGACATGGTTATAAATAAAAATCACTTTTCCATAGAACAAGCTTAAATCATTCCAAAACAAATTATTCCACCTCTCTCTCCTACCATTATTTAATAAAATCATCACAGATTTCTGACAATGACTCCCTAAAAACAGACTCTCTGAAGGAAAAATCAAGTCATTATAGCAAAAGATAAAATGACACCGTTTATAGTTTCTTCACCTTTGTTAACTTTGTTTTGCTCATCAGTAGCTATCTCGCCCTGAATGCTTCCCATTTGGATTGCACTTTCAAGACATCCAAAACCCAACTAATTCCCCCTTTCCACCCTCTAAATCTACCAGGTGGTGTTGTGACATTTCTTCAAGAAACAGCCCTGAGGTTTGACTCCAGCATTTAATGACATTAAATGAGAATCAAAAGCAAGTCCACACGTAACACTTCTGCCACAACATTTTACTTATGAGCAAGTACTAAACTTTTGCATGAGTGTGAAAAACCTAAATTAAACAAACCAAGTATGATTTCTGACACGACAGAGAACTAAAATTGAATGGGATGCCAGAGACTGAAGTTCCATTAAGCAATAAACAAACAGAATCCACCATCATATAGCAGTCAGACCAAAGACCAGAATTTTACCTAAAGTATCACACTTGCTTCACAGTTCTATCTAAAGAGAAAGGTCCACATAGATACATGATTCACTGTGCTTATTACAATGAATTCTGACTACAGGAAAAACTGATTTTTAAATTAACACTAAAAGATTTGTTTTTTCCTCTTGAAAGACAAGTAGCAGTCCTCGAAAACATTGTAATAACCAATGCCACAGCCATTAATTGTTTCAATATTTGGCTAGCATTCAATTATAGTGATGGCATTACTGCTGTCCTATCCTTTTACAAATTCCTGTGTTGAGAAAACATTTTCAAAGATTAACCAGAGGCATTTTTCACAAGGGACATAAGATCTGTCACTCTCAGGTAAGCTATGAAAGAACAAAAAATTATGCAGATAAGCAGAAAAAATACACCCTGTAGTGAGTATTTCCATTTTTCAGTCTGAGCTGTCAAGCAGAACCTATGCAAGCCCATTTGCTTTTTAGTGAAGTCAAACACATGAGAAAAGTTTCTATGCCATCTTAAAAACTATCAATACTGAGGAATCTGAAACATGGATAATTATGCTTTAGGAAAAGAAAGCTGGGAAGGCAGAAAGAAGCATGCTATACCTTGGAAGAACATTATACTTCTGGATTTATTTGCTACAGTAATTAGTGTCACACTTCTGAAAAGCAGATGCTTCTGCCTTGCAAAAGTACTGTATTCAGTAGAATGGTTTGAAGTCAATTCTGAGAAAATAAGCAGGCAAACTTGGCTCTGGAAACCACCAAACCTTTCCCTCTTCTGATCCCCTGTTTCTGCAGATTGTTCAAAGAAAGCCTGCTTTTCATTTAATTTTGGATGAATGCCTGGAACTGAACATACCGTATTATAACAAAACTTCATATTCAAATTCCTATTAAATCTTGGAATTCTCTAATATTCCTAGAAACAACGTGAGCTCTCCCTCCAAGCAAATGCAATGACTAGCTTTTGAATTTAGTGTGCTCAATTCAGGATCACTGTATTTCATTAATTTAAGGGATTGGGGTAGCCAATCATGCAGTTTTATTCTCTGTGCCCTCTTATGACTAAGTTAGAGACATTTATGAACAAGGCACTGACTGCACTTAAAACAGCATTTTGGAACCTCAACTCTGCATGTCTCTGGGGTCCATGGCTTTACTCTGGTAAGCACTTGAAATCTAAAACTAAAAAACAAACCCCATAGAAATGCATTACAAAGAGGCCCACACAAGCTCCCTTCCGGAGAACAGAAATCAAAAAAAAGTTTGAAACATAACCATGTCAAGTATTTCAAATCAGGCATCAGCTCACAGGTTTTGTCAAGAAAGTGTCTCATCAGTCTGTTCTTCTGCACATCTACAACTAACAAACAAAGAAATTAATAAAAGTAGGTTTTTTTAAGAAGCTGAAAGAAAAAAAAAAAAGAAAAAAACAGAAAAGAAGAGAAAAGCACAGATCAAAATTTAATAAAGCAAAAGTGAATAGCAAGACAGAGAGCTTTAAAAAAGTTTCAAAAAGTTTCAAGGCACCTTTGCTTCTCTGTGAGTTCAGGAAAGCTGTATAAACCAGAAATGAAGAAACATCCCTCCATAAACGTTTTTCCAAAGGCCACAGTTTTCTTACAGACATGAGCACTATGGTTCTGGATGGTGACAGAGCAGGAACTGAACAGGCAAATACAAATCTCCACTGGACATTCCCACCCTTTGCAAACAAACCAGAGAACAGAACAAGGCTGTTGCATTTCCCTTCCCATGATGTGCAAGCACATGCAAGACAGGCCTGCAGCACTCCCCTAAGAACTGCTCTGGTGACAGTCTTGAAAGAAGCCAGGAAGGTCCACAGTAACAGGAAAATCTGGTAGATTTAGCATGTCCTTCACCTTCACTAAATCATGCCTGCTATGTGCATATAATGCTTGCTTTGCATGCATCTAACAGGTCCTGTGAGCTAAATTTTGAATATAGCATATAGGGAAAAAAAAGAAGTTTCCCTAAATAACAGAGCTGGGCACGTTCCTAGTTTTTCATAAGCTTTCCATGGTATTTCTTGAAAGAAGAAAGACAGGAAATCATGAGAACTAATTAGCCATTAGTCACAGACACTTATTACAAACCAAACCCACTTAATAAATTTTTCACAAAAGCTTTACTGATTTAAGCCAGAAACCAAATTCAGAGCTGGCAGAGCAAAATCATTGTATATATCAGTTTCTAGCTCAGTTTAGTTACTGTCATCATATTCCACTGTGTTTGGAGGTCATGCCTGACTAACTCAATTTAACACATTGTATCTTCTAGTAATGAGACCCCACTTAAAATGAAATTGGAGAATGCCATCCTTCATCTACATGCACAGACCTTGCCAATACCACAATTATTCAACTTCCCATTTCTCAAAAAATCTCTTGCATGTCCACATTGAAAACAGATGGACTGTGTTCCATGGGAACAGCAAATTGTCTCACATTGTTTTTCTCAAAATATGTGTTTAAAAATGAATGCAGAAGGGATAAAAATTCATTTTTTCATATTCATTGATCTTTCTCATACAAAGCTCCTGGAGAAGATTACATTCAACAGCATGAAAAAAAGGAAAGAGAGGATGTTTTTGCAACAGGGGACAAGCATTCTTTCAAATACTGTTAAGAATAATGAATTTTCTTAAAGTTTCCTGTTTTCTTCCTCACTTTACCCATACAGAGCTGGAAGTTTGGTTTTACTTTTATATATCAATATATTTTCAGTTCTTAGTTTTTAATTTTTTTGAGAAAATATTATCACTAGGTTGAATGTATGTACATGTATATATAAACTACCATGAATTTCAAGTAAAAAATTAAGACAATTAAAATGAGGCCTTTGTGACTTCACACTCACTTCTTCAGCTATTTTTTCAAGGTATACTTCTGCTCCTTTTAAAAAACCAAATGAAAAACACATAACATCCCAAAATAATCAAAACAAACCAATCTCTATTTCTCCCACAATTACTTTTATTCTCTTCTCCTATTTTGAAACAGTACAGATCACAATCTGACTCACTGTTCAAAACAAGGTTTCAGTTTGTTAGGGAGGGCCTGAATGTTCAAGTCTTTGATTTTCCTCTCTACAGGCAGAAAAGAGGCTTGAATAATTAAGGAGAAGGGGGGGGGAAATCAGAAACATTGACATCCTTCCCCAGTTTCTATCGAAATGACCCAACTTCCACCCAAGACTTAGCAAAACAGCGAAACAAACCTCAGCTTGAAGTAAAATGGTAAAATATACATTACAGGTCAGTGTCCATTTGATCTGTCTGCATTATAACAGCTAGTTATAAAAAGTGATATTTAAATGGCAGACTAGAGGTATGCAGAATTCTATGGTAAACATTAAAAAAAAAAAAAATAAGAAAGAAAAGGGGGGGTGGAAAGTCTATTAAGGTTAAATCAGAAATTCCTGTGCTGAAGATCACTATTTAAACGTGTCTTAAAACTGACAAATCATGCAGTCATAAGGACCATTCATCAATGAAGTGATTTTAAGATAAGAATTAATGAACATAAGAGGTTTGGGCCTTCACACAACATTTCATGACTGCAAGAAATTTGGCAGCATAGGTGATACTACTTTGAGGAATTAAGATTTAGTTTGTTTCATTCTTTTCAAAGATACACTATGATGAAGGATAAAAAAGAAATTCAGTGAAGAAGACTAGCTTATTGCCCTTTTGAAGCATGTTAAAACTCTCCCAGACTATTTACTGGAATCTAAAAATTATCTCTAAAATAATATCCTTCTGTTGGCTTTCCTCTAAATTTTTATCTTTTTAATGTAATAGATTAAACAAAAAGTATTCAGAGCTTTACAGTTAGGACTTAAACATTTTCTTATTTTGACAGCACTAGAGAAAAAGACTTAATTTGTCAGCATTTTTTAAAATTAAAAACATCAATTTAAGAAATACTATCAACTGAGTAACTAACAGTCTTTCAAAATAAGATCCAATAATTGCAGTAAAGGCCATTTAAGCATCTTTTATTTTTATCTAATTTAGAAGTACTACATAAGGTCACTCAGCTCTCAGGTGAAAACAAACACAGTGACCCCATGCCACTCTGCTACTTCCCCCACCCTCTCTTTTTTTTTTAAGTTTTTGGGTTAAGCTATAAATCTCAGCAATGAAAGATCATTTCCACAAATAGTCCATTGTCTCTTCATGAAACAAAATTAAGTTGCAACAGAATAAGTCATCTTTGCTGAACATTTGAGTTGAATTAACGGAGCTGGACTAACATCATCCCCTTTTCTGAGGAATGTGCATGACAACATAAAATAAGTAGTGTTAGAACACAGGAACTGCTTTATATTTTAGCACCTGAAATTCCAAACAGCTGCACTGAGTTGATATATGAAGCTCCTGACGTCATTACAAAGCTTCAAGACACGTGGCTCATGAGAAATGGCAAGGGCCCCTTTGGTAACAGTCAAAAGAAAATACTCAATAAAACACACATTTTGAAGAAAACAAACATCTGTGAATTTCATCAGGCTTCAATAATCTTCCAAGAAATATGTCACGGCGAGTTTAACTACAAATCTTGCTATAAGCCAGTTTAAGGAGCGCAATAAAGACAACCTTTACATTGACTAAATAGACTCTGATTCAAAGAAAGCAGATGTATTGTTTATTCATGTGAAAACTAAAAGGTTGGAATTCCTGGCCTGGAATGAAGGGGGATAAATCCATGGTTCAGCAGCAAATTATGATGCCACAAAGTTTTGTTTCATTTGAATAGATGTTGCCCTCCCTATTACCTAAACCTCTCAACTACTCATTCTTGATCTTGTCAAAACTTTACACTCAAAACAGCTGTAAAAGAAACTGCTACAGCTAACATCATCACAGATATTCCTCCTTCAGAACAACAGAACTCTTCACTAAACAGATAACATTTACTTGTGCTGAACAAAGACTCCTATTATAAAAATGTCACCACAATTCACACCAAAAGCAAACCACACTATTCAATCTCACTCACAGCAATAAAACATATTGTATACTGTGTAGTGAAAATATTTCACCTACAGATATCCCTGCAATAAATTTAAATAGAATTCCACTCCTTCTGCTCCAACTGGTAAATGTTTTATTTGGTGACTGAATATATCTCTGTATACATTCCTGCCAGTAAACTAAAACAGGTTAGGCCGCTTTTGCCATCTACACTCTCTACCTGCCAGCAGGTCACAGAGTCAGTAAGGACTACATTATCAGCATGTGCACATAAACATCCCACAGGCTGCTATATGTTTAAATTCTTTTCTGAACCACAATAACCAGTTTTCCATTTCAGAATCAATACTTGAGTTGTATGCACAACACAAATGAAAGCAACTGCAGTTGCCAGCATGCACCTAACATTGTGAGCTGCAAACAAGAATTTATTTTCTATTTATAATTTTAGGAGTACTGTTACACAAGATCCTCAGACTCTGACATGGGTTAATTCATAAAATTACTGGGTCAAATCTAGGAGACATCTCCCATGAGTTGATACTCACATTCATCATAAGACCAGAAATTACTGATTTAGGTTTCCAGGCTTTGCTTTACACAATAATAATTCTAAAGCACCTTTTGACCTGTGTGGTTCATGATAGGTAAATACCATTACCTCTATTTTTCCAGCATGGAAATCAAGACACAAAAATGTACAAAGTGACTTGGCCAATTGACACACCAGTGCAGAAGTGAGACGTGGGATTCCTAATTGCCAGTGGTTGTACCACTCACCTACAATACACAGAGTTCTTGGCTGACACTTGTGCATCTGCTGTTGGCTGCTTAGTCCTAGTATGACACTAACAGCTGCCAGTGCTGGTTCAATAAGTAACTGTTACAATCCATCTTCCGGGCATCACTATATTACCCTTGGAGCTAAAACAACCAAATACAGTCATGCAAGCCAGAAAAGGCTTAAGGTTTTCCTATCCTGACCAAGTATGGGTTCCACTACCAACAAAAAGTAACAGGTCCCAAACAAATCTCAGACTATTTGTACTTCCAAAGTGACATGAGACATCAGTATGTTGAAACAAATAATTGCTGAGGGTTTTTTTTATTTAAAACACACAAATAAAAGCATAAAACATGTGGATTCCTGCATGAGACAGGACACAGTAACAAGCTTCAGGAATAGATCCTTGATTTGCCAACTCTTCAGCAAGGAAAGGTGATAGCACAGTACTGAAATAATAAAAGGTTATAGGATACTACAAGAATAACAATAAACCTATAACCTAATAAAATCTAATGGATATCAGTAGTGCCAAAAGTACTTACCAGCTCATAGCTGCTTGGAAGAAAGCAGGGTGTCACCACCTGGAATAAAAAAATGATGATAAAATAAGGAAAAAGAGGTACTGCCTTTGGAGATGCTCCAGCTGCATTGTTTGAGCTCCATCTAGTCAATCAAAGAGGCACCAACCAGATCAGGTGCAGACCTGAGCATCCACAGCTGCTCTCAGCTGTACTATCTACCTTCAGCTCCTAAAAAGTTAGCACTAACTCAGTGCCCTGCTCACATCACTGAAACAGGCTGAAGAGAAATCCCTTCCCTCATGTCACATACGCAAAAAACATGAAGGGTTTTCTCCCTTCCTCTATCCTTTATAGCATTCTTTAATCATCACCTCAGTTTTAGTTAATGAGTAAGTATTCTGCTTTTCAAGAAATCTAGAACTTCAGTAATTCCCAACACCTTAGCCTTGTTCTGGAACTGATTTTGGTCATGGGTTTAGCAGAGCAAGCAGAACAGATATTCTATGGACTCGCATATCTTCAGAGATTTGTCTCCAAATTAAAAACACTTCCTATGAAGAACATAGTCTGTGTACATCACACACAAAAAAAAAAAAAAAAAAAAAAAAAAAAAAAAAAAAAAAAAAAAAAGCCCCCAAACCACCTTATTTTGATATTCAGAAACCAAAACACAAAACAAAAAGTTAGGAAAAGCATGACTTGGATTACGTGATGATCTAGGGAAAACCAAGTGTTGGATTATTTCTACAATCTCATATAGCAGGCACCCTCAAATCTCACACAGTCAAAAGACTGTAGGTTCATCCATTTACACCCCTCAGCTGAGCTTCAGCAGTAGTCACCATGCCAGCTCACTTTAACAAGTACCTTGAGGTTAACTCCAGTGAAAACTGTTTCATTTAACACCTTCGCCTTCAAAATTACGGCTCTCTGCAACATATTTGCCTCTCAGCCAGCAGAGTGGAGCCAGAAACTCTGCAGCAGCACCTGGACAGCAAGGGCGGAGTTTTCTTTTGGAACAGCTACTGAGTCCTAGGATGACTCAATTCATGGTACAGAGAGTGGGTTACTGAGCAGAGGGGGCCTCGTGCCTCATGTAACTTGTAATCCTTAGAATAATAAAAAGAATATGCAACCCATGCAACAGAGCAAGCTGCAAGAACAAAAAGAAACGTCAATTCTGTACACAGCACAGGCAAAGAGTCAGAGGGGCTACTACCCGACTACACAAGGACAACCCACTCCAGCTTAAATACTCAGGAACTAGCACGGAAGAGACAGCATTTGCCTCCGTAAGTGGATATGAAAAAGATCTATCTCCAATTCTCAATGCTTCTTAAATCATAAATTACTTATAAAAATAAGGGTGGAAAAAAAAGTAGAACATTGTTTCTTCAACTTCCAGCTCACTCATGATCTCTTGACTACCCCCAAAGAAAACAGGACTGACTGAAATCTTGCAGTTTGTCTGCTCTCCCCTCTCAGTGGGCTTGCAAGTTCAAGGTTTTAATATGCTGCATCTCTGTGGCTCATTTTGTGATTGCTACTCATGATTCACTGCTCTATCCAACCAAACACCCATACTTCCATACATGGAAGATGTTAACTAAGCTGTCAGAATAGCATGGCTTTTGCTGGAAAGCAAGGACATCATCTGCCTTGGCGACCTCTTGCCAGACATAGCATGTAAAACTTCATATGCCATCTCAAATCACAACCACCAACTCTCCTCTCTAGACAAAGTGACAAACCACCAAGCAGAGCAGTGCCCAGCTGAAAGAATCAAAGCCACATGCACTCTCACCACCACCACAAGCAGCAAACACCTGCATCTAGGGAAGAAAGACTCCTCAGCTGTCCCAACCATATGATTACCTCTTACTTATAAACTGGTTTTGCAAGTGCTCTCATTAGCAACACCTAAGGTTTAAGTAGATAACCATGAAATTTCAATTACTTTCCTCTCACTGCATATATTAGGAAGAAAGAATTAATGGAAACACCAAAGGAGTTGGCAGGCTGGGTAGCAGTGCAGGGGAAGAGATGAACTAACATTACATGCTCATGTAATTAATAATTGCAATCACTGTGGAATAAAATTGTCATCACTGACATACATAATCTCCATTCTTTCCCTTCATTCCACTGATCTAAACCCTTGAGAAATCAAGTGTATCTTTACCCCTTTGGCTAACTAAAACACAGTTCTGCTGTAATCTGCTTTCCAATTACAGCTGACTCACTGCCTAAGAAAAATCCCCTTTTTTTTCAGATACAAGAACACTGGGGACATCCGGAGGACAAACTTCGGAAAAAAACTGCAGATCTCTGCAGATTTATGGCATCTTATTCAGGCAACTCCAGACTGTGACAGGATGAGAGCTAACACTAAAAATAACACTTGATTTTTTTCTTCCCTGAGCTCTTCTATACCCGAAACATTTATATATAGCAAACTGACTTTACTAAAAAATTTCATTTTCTTCTGGTTCTATGTCTTCTGCACTTCCTTTTTACAGAAATCAAGACCTATGTCAAAGACTTTGACATTCTGCTGTTGATTTTGAGCTACAAAACTCAATGAACCAATGCACTGACTTTTTTTCTTCTAACTCCATACACACAAATATCACATTTCTTCTCAAATGAAGCAAAATAGTCTTGCTGTACCCCAGCTTCAGTTCTCATGAGCAGCTGAAGCAAATTCTTCCACTGTTAATCCAAACACAGGCTAAAAGCAAAAGAGTTTTTTAATCTGTTGACAGATAACAGAGAGTATTATTACATCCAAATAATCTAGGTTGAGAATATATGAGTACCTCCAATTCTTTTTCCTAGTTTTCAAAGGTTTGGGATATGCTAAAAATAAGCTTTAGAGAAAAAGTATAGAGCTTAAAAGCAAAACAGCAAGACTTAAATCCAGTGACAATGCAGAGATAGAAAACCAAGTATAAAGGTCTCAGTCATTGGTTTAAAAAGTTACACACTGTGTACCAACTGTAAAAAACAATAAACTTTAGAAAGAGTTTTCTGGTCCACCTACTGAAGCTACAGCTAATCTTAAAGACACCTACAATAACCTGTTTTGTCAGCTTTCAATAGTTTCTTTTTTCTTGTAAGAAATGTTCTGAATATGCATTAATGTAATATTTCATAGCTCCACACCAAGGTGGATTTAGCTTCTGTACTTCTGTACATTCACATATTAACAAGCAATATCAGAATGCAAGAATGCCTACTTTCAGAAATAGTTACCTCTTTGGTACCCAGCACACAGATGTAGAGGTACATTGTTAGTCTATTCACAAATAAGCAAGCAACTATTTCAAAGACAAATTACCTGTTCTAGCGTACACAGTTAATACGAAAACATTTTCCTGGTGTGGTATTTCCTGCATTGAGCCTTAGTTTGAAAAAGTCCCATATTGATGGAAAAAAGATTAAAAATAATTTTTTTATGAAGAATTCTGATCCCAATGAATCTGTGGGTAATTTTTCTTCATATGACTGCAACATCAGTCACATCAGTTAATAAGTAACTGACTAACATGAGATAAATGTTAAGTCAAACAAACAAAAAAAAAAGTCAACAAAAGGCAGGATATCTGGCACTAGGGAAATAAAATCTGTCCCTGCTTGCTCTTAGCAGCAACACAATAATGCCCCCCAACACACAACAGTTCATTGGCTGGGATAACCAGTAGTTATATTTCAGTTTGGTTTCTTTTTTTTTCCACTTCAACATGCATATTTCATTTTCAGCTTCCTTCTTTTTTATTCTCTTTTTGCAAGAAATATGTGATTTTTCAGGGGAAAAACCATCTTCAAAGAATGAGCTAGTTATTACTAAGGGTGCATTTCAAAGTCCAAATCTCAAACACTTTTATATTGCTTTTGCAAAAGCAATTTAACCACATAACTATAATGAATCACTTTCTTTCAAGATACAGTTTTATCGAGTAAGAAATTCTGGAATGCTTGCCACAGGTTATCTGTAACACAAAGTATGTGCAAGGGGAAGAATCTTCACCTATAAAATAACCTACTAAAAAACCTGTTCACTCCAGTTCATTACTTATAAAATTGAAGAGAAAGGTAAAAAGACCAGCAAAATGAAGTCACTGAGATCCTGCAAATAGTGTGAAGTTATAGTCATGTTAGGAGATTTTCAGAATTACATAGATGACTGTCAGAAATGTATATGGGAAGATCATGGGCACATCTAATATGATTTTTTTTTTTACTTTTTTTTTTTTTTAACAAAAACATACACATCTATTCATTCTAATCTACACCTTTGGAGTAGGTAAAAAAAAAATATTTTTCTGCCTAGTTTTCTTCTTCTGGTATCCTGTTAGTTATCACTCCCCTTTTCCAACCTACCCTCCAAAAGACTCATGACAAATGCTGACTTTCTTCCATGCTGTCGTCTTTCATTTTGCAATGTCACAGTCCAGACCTACATCATGAAAGTTCTTCAATTTTCTGAAGAATACATACAAGGCAAAGACACTTGGTACACAGGTTATTTGGGGAAAAGATTTTTAAAAATCCTCTAAGGAAACAGAAGGTACTTCAAAGCAAAAATTGCTGAGTTTCCCCTGATGACCGTAAACTAGTAAATAAAGTCTCTTCCTTCTTCAAATTAAGGGATTTGTTCCAAATTTTTCCAAATTAGTCCAAAGGAAAAGAAAGTCAGATATTGGGTGTTGCTAATAGGGGTTAAACCAGACAGCAGGAACCAAGATCTTAAAAACTAGATTTTACCGGACTTTGCACTAGCCCTCTGCACTGTGTTTTAATTTGCCAACCTGAACTGTAAATGCTAGCTAGGGCCCCTCCTGATTCAATCTGTGTTACAGATGAACGACCTTTATAAAGTAGGTTGAAATTATTTGACACAAGTAAGTGCAAAAATATAGTATATTTGCTCAATATGTCTCATTTTACTGCTTCTTCAGATTAAAAAAAAACAACAAATCAACCTAATCTTGACAATTGTACATATCTGTTTGAGACTTAACATCTGCTTTCTTTGTATCCGATCTACATCTCCAAGCTTTTACGAGGCACAGATAACTCAGGGAACTGTGCCACCCTTCAAGGATTCCATGTGTATGTATCTTGGTACAATCTCCAAGAGAAAACTTTCTTCATTTGCAACGCCAAACAAAACTTGCAACATTACCAGATGGGGAGGAGGGCCAGGAAGTAGAGGGGTCCTTTGTTCTGCCAACATTTTCCTCTCCCAAAGGAACAAACTAGCAGCATGGATTGCATTTTCGTGAATGGAAACAAACTGTGTACCAGACTGCCTGTATCTCAGAATTCTGGATCTATAACTTAAGTATCAGTCTGTTTCTTAGGGTTTCAATTTGCTTCCAACATCTGAGTAATAGTGATAAGAGCTAACAGGCATTATGGCTCCTACGGTCATAAATAGCACTTCAGTCAACAATATCAGGAGTTTTAGGGTGAGGAGACAAGAGTTTTGTCACAACAAACTGCAGACATCGCAGATTTCACTGCATCCAGTGTACGTCTAAGACCTGGGACAGATCTATACCATCAAATAAAAGGATGACATAAGATGAAAGTAATATTTAAACAACAAGGATAGGTTGAAATGGGGGAGAGGTGGGTTTTGGGGGGTTTTTTTAAATACATATTATGGGGAAGAAAGGAATGTGGTAGAGCACCAGAAGGCAGCAATGTCATTCTTTTCTACTAAACATCACTGAAAGATACGAAGGCAGAAGACACATATCAAACTTGTTGGTAAAAAAGCAAAAAGAAAAAATTAGTTTGGGGGTCATATTTCCCTACAGTTGAAAACCATCCATCTACAGGATGACTCTTTGCATCTCCCTAAGGTAAATTTAATGCTTAAATGTATTAAAGCATAAGAAGGAAAAATAGCTCTTTACATCAGGCAATACTAAGATGCATACAGCAATTTAGCACAGGCCTGATTTCAATCTATGACAGAAGGTCTGCAAGAATCATGTCAAAGAGGCAGTGACCTCTCCAGCAGGAAGTTTATAGAAAACATTTGCAAACACCTCTGGAATATGATGCTTAGCAAACCACAGGAAGCTATTAGCCCAAAGAGTTGTGAACCAAGCGGGACCCTTCCACTTTTCCACAAAAAGTGGGAAAATGCCATGTTGTAAAGACACAGTCCCCTCTGTGAGGCCCCAGTTTGCCCATTCTTGAGGTTGAGAGCATTTTATTGCAGGTTTGTGAGGTTATACTTCTGGTACTTTAAGGCATTAACTTCATTGAGTTATTTTTTTCAATGAGCAAGTAGCTAATAATTGCTATAAAGCTGTTTATTGCAAAGGCACTTTAGTCTTAAAAACAAAGTTAGAGACATTAAAGTTGACGTTAAGTTTTAGCATGGAGTTTTAAATCGTAGTAAAAGCTGCTCTTGTCAAGGCCTCAGGAAGCTGATGCTGCTGTGGCAGCTTTTTTCTTGGGTGTTGATGATAGTGGTAAGAGATCAAAGTACAGCAATAGCAAAAAGTAATGACAAAAAGTACTAGCTCTCCCCAACACATGCTCTTATATAAAATTTTCTTAACAAGCTAAAACACAAACTCAAACCACTACTCCTTAACTTATTAGAATTCTAGTTTCTTAACACACTAGGTTACATATAAACTAACCATACAGTTTATCTTGTCCTATCTGAAAAATGTAAGCAATATTCTAGAGCCTCCACTAAAAACACTAGTGTGTTTTACAACCTTCACTAAAACTCACACTTCTACTTTAGCATCTGAACCTTTTCCTTACTAAAAGCAGTAGAACTCATACTAAAACTTATTCACTGACTCATTATCCTAAAACTTAAAACTTACATCTCTACGGTATGTGTAAATAGCTTAGTATGCGTCAATCCATCCAAAGGCCTTAATTCAATCCCTGCACTCTGATTTCTCCCTAAAGAATTCACAAGGACCCCCAACTCACTGACTCCAATAGAGGTTACATGGAAACATCTTAATTTTATGGCATTATTTCTGAATTTCATATATCCCACTTTAATGGCTCTGAAGTAATTTTTAAAAACTTCCCTCCTCTCAAAACACATTAGAATGAAGTCTTAAATATTTACATTCCAAATATATCTTCAGTTTTCCAGCTATTCAGAAAAGAGATATTGCAATAAAATAGTACAGACTGACATTTAAATACATATTTTATCATCAAAACTAGCCCTCCCAGACTAAGACTGAATTTGCTTTATTATGCTTTAACTGTAGGAAGTATTTTAAATGCTTTCTTCAGCTACACAGAACAAGACAAGGGAAGCAGTCTTTTAGAAATAATTACTAGTAAAGTACTATTAAATGCTGTATTGTACACAGAAGTAGAAAAAGCAAATTCTAACATTAGACACGAGCTTGCTGATAAAAAAACCAGTCAAAACTGCTGGGATAAAGCTCAATGTTCATAATGGATAATACTGTCATTCTGTTTCCACTAAATTGTGATTACTCGTGATGTCTGTCATTCAGTTTTCAATCTTTTATCAAGCCAGTAAGACAACTTTTTGTTTCTCTCAGGGAATTTTCTCCCACGTGTTGCCTAAGAGATGGTAACTACAACACTTAAGAGACAAAAGACGTGGATGGGAGGAGGAGGAAGGGTGCAGTTTGTTACCTTCTTTTAACTGGGCAGCTACCGGGCAGCTTTCTCTTGGGAAGTGCAGAGATACTAGAGACTCTGGCTGGTGGGTGAGAGGCTGGGCTTGGCCCTGACTCGCTCTCTTGCTCTTGGGATCAGAGGGGAGCAGGTCATGGTCTTGGTGCCAGCCTGCTGCTGCTGTGCTGTTTGGTTGTCTTGTCTTTTATACACACACACACACATACACACACACACACATATATATATATATATATATATATATATATATATATATATATATATATATATATATATATATATTCTAGTAAGGAACTGCTATTTTTTTTCCCTTATCTTTTGCCTGAAAACCCCATAATTTCAAAGTTATAATGATTTGGAGGGTAGGGGGTCATATTTTCCATTCCAAGGGAGGTTACCTCATTCTTTGGCAGGCACCCGTCTTTCAAACCAAGACTGAGTAATCTGTGATCTGAATTTGCCAGGAAAAGAGAGAACACTGTAGTCAGTTCTCTGTGATAAATCATGTTTCTGCAGTCTGGGAGGTTGGGAGTAGTGAGGAATCTAGTCAAAACCTCAAACTGTAGTCATTTTGACAGTAGTCTTTTATGTTCCCTCAGCTGTCCTACACAAGAAAACACCTAGAAATGATAAAAGTATAAATGAATGTTGAAGGTTAGGATTTTTCCTGGTTTTTTTCTTTCTCTCAGGGAATTTTCTCCCATGGTATTTAAGAGACAAAAGATGTGGATGGGAGGAGAAGGAGAGGAAAGGGTGCAGTTTGCTGGTGTCTCTTAACTGGGCAGCACTCTCTTAGGAAGTGCAGAGATACCAGGAGATTTTGGCTAGGGGATGAGGGGCTGGGCTTGGCCCTGGCTCACCCTCTTGCTCTCGTGATCAGAGGGGAGCAAGTCGTGCTCTTGGTGCCAGGCTGCTGCTGCAGGGAGAATTCGCTGCCACTGTGGAGTTCAGTCCTGCACAGCTTTTCCTTACTGTGGTGAGCCTCTGCTCCTAACAGTGGTCATGGAACTGGGACCTTTCCAACAGCCAATCTCACTGGAAAGGACCCTCACCATCTGCTCCATCTGCTCCGGTGCTGCAGGGAAAAACCCGGGACCCTGACCCTCGCGTCCCTCTGGAGGGAGCATCTTCTGGGTGCTTGTGGGTGCCCAGACACCACTGCCCAGCCCCCTGTTTTCTGACACTGCTTAGGGCTTTTATGGTTTTTGCTACACTTTGACACCCTGTGTCTGCCAGGATACCCTGCAGCTCCTGCTTGCTTTGGAATTTTTGCAACACTTTGTTTTCCACCCTGGGTGTGCCTGCCTCTGCTGTACCAATGCTCCTACTACAGCCCATGTCACCATGCAAAGGGGCACCGGCACCAGCTGCCCTCCATGAGTTTGTACAGGAAAACCCATTCCATCCTGAGAGGAATGTCGGATTTGTCTTTACAAAGGAGCTGTGGACCTGATGGTAGATAAGGTTAGCACCGAGAGATAAAAGAAACAATGGGATGGATTCCACTGATTGATGAATGGAAAAAGATATTTGCCTTTACAAGCAAACTGTAGGTTCGCTGATAAATGAAACTGGATATTGGAAGATGAAAGAAGCAATTGGGAAAAACTGTGAATTCTGTAAGAATTAAAAATTAAAAGGGAGGGTTATACATTAGAGGGGAATTTCAGGTATTAGGTGTTGTGGGAAGTCTGTGCCTCTCAAGTACCTCAGCCAATGGGGAAAGAGAGAGGGAAATGCAGCCAGGAAAATAGGATAAAAAAGGAGGCTGAATCTTCCAAAAATTCAAGAGATCCCAGGGGAATGCTCCATGGCCTCCCCCTTTATTGGAATAAAGCAAAAGGGACTCCTCTGTCTCCTTTTTGGACATAAACCTCTGGTGTTAGTGGATTAATCTTCCTGACAATCCCTTCCCCCGGCTGTGCCGCCATTGCCGTGTGGAGAGAGGGGCTGGGCCCGCCCACAGCGCCCCCTGCAGGCGCGGGGGAATCATCGCACCCGCCCTGCCCGGCCGGGAGCCACCAGCGCCCCTGGCGGCTGTGACCGGAACTGCACCAGAGGGGAAAGGGCCCCACAGCCCAGAGAAGGCTGGCACTGCACCTGGGGGTTCTGTTTGTTGTGCTGCCCTTGCTGTTGTTTGCCTTGTTATACATACTAGCAAAGAATTGTTATTCCTTCTCCCATATCTTTGCATAATAATTTGGAGGGGAGAAGGTCACACTTTCCATCCCAAGGGAGGTTCCCACCTTCTTTGGCAGACACCTATCCTTTAAACCAGGGCAATGTGCCAGCTGGATTTTGTGGGAATACAACTAGAGAGAAGGACTGCGAGCACTGCTCAGCTTGTCACAACCGACATGGATGTGTTAGCCATAGTAGGCCGCAAGCCTTGGCAAGAGTAAGCAGGATTTTGAAGAAGGAAAATAAGAGATAAGAAGGTGCTTGGTACGGAGTGTTTAACCTGCAGTTTTTATGGGGATTTTTGTAATAGATACTTAGTACCTGGTTAGCTTAAACGAGGCACAGATTGAGCAATGTTATTTAGTTATATAACTTAGTAATGCTAATGTGATTGGTGCGCTATTTTTAGTAACAGGTAAAAAAGTACATAAACTTTGCTTTGTGGATCAATAAACGGCTTCATGGCATATCGTGAAGAACCCGTCTCTTCTTTACCACCGCCATTAAATGGTGCCCCGTGTGAGGACTGCAACTGACCTGACAATGGAGTCCCTGTAGGACGCGACTCCACTCGGAAGAGGAGAAGGGAGGATCTGCTCGGGAGAAGCGGGAGACACTGGCCAGCGACAAGCCTTCGACCCCTCTGCAGTGAGGTGAGACATAGGGGCTCATTCCCTTGAATTCTAATTTGCTACGGGGAAATATGGGACAGGCAATGTCCAGAGAGGAAAGAGACATTTTTGAACTTAAGCAAAAGCTGTTAAAACAGCACGGCAAAACTTTGCCTTCAAATCACTTAAAAATCTTGCTGAAATGGACATCATTTAATCTGCCGGGGGTCTCCCAGACCACAATCTTTACAACAGACTTGTGGGACGAAGTGGGAGTGAAACTTTGGAATGCTGTAACTAAGGGAGACAAAGCGGCTGCGAATATGATTCCCTCTTGGAGGGTTGTTTTTGAGACTTTAAAAGCCCAGGAAAAATTACAAGCAAAAGATAAGGGGGATGCCCCCTGCCCCCCCAGCAGAGAAGCTCTTCGCAATCTGCAGAGACAGGGGAGAATACTTCATCTCTCTCTGTGCAACCCACGGCCCCCCCTCTCGCTAACCCCCCTCCACCAAAAATAACGGTGAGAGGCTCCTCGAAATCCACAGGGGTTTTCACTGCTGGCTACTATCCAGAAAACAGCAAAGAAGAAGGAGAGCAGGATCCCTTTGATCCTGGGGTTGTTAATCCTGATGACGAACCAAATTTATTTCCTCCTGACCCTCATGACAACTGGGTCCGTTTAAAGCAATAAGCATTAATGGAGGGAGATCTGGACATTGCTGAAAATACTGTCACTCGAATCATTTATTCGGGAGCTCAAAGACGAACAGCCCAATGGGAGCCGCTCTCTTTCCAAGCAATTAAGGAGCTCCGACGGGCAATTACGGACCATGGCATTCGCTCTCCGTTCTTTACAACCATTCTGGAGTTAGTGTTTGCTGCCCACACAATGACCCCGCATGATTTAAGAATGCTTGCTCGGTTACTGCTAACACCTGCTCAACTCGCTTTGTGGGAAAAAGAATGGGAAAGAGGTGTGCAAAATTTGATGGATGCTTACGTGGGTCATGCTAATGCGGCTCTGGCAAGCCTCACAATTAGACAACTCATGGGGGCAGGACCACATACAGATCCTGCTGCCCAAGCCCAAGACTGCCCAAGAGAAGCCTTAGATGGAATCCAGGAGGCAGCTCGGCAGGCATTTCTTAAGGTCCCTGACACTCGAAAACCACAGAAAGCTTTTACATCCATCACTCAGGAGGCACAAGAGCCGTATATGCATTTTGTGGACCGCCTTACGCAAGCACTCGAACACCAAATTGATAACTCAGAGGCTCATGAAATTTTACTTTTAAAACTTGCTGTTGAAAATGCTAATGCAGACTGCAAAAAACTCCTTAAATCTTTGCCAAATCAAAACCCAACTTTAACAGAAATGATTGAAGCATGCAATCGTATTGGGACTTTAGAACATCAGTATGAAACTATGGCCAAAGCTCTTGCTGCCATAAAGAGTCCCTCTGAGTCTGCAGAAGTTTGTTATGGGTGTGGCAAACCTGGACACTTTAAAAAAGACTGCCCTGCTCTGAAAGGAAACAAGTCAAAAGCACCTACTTTGCGTCCACGATGCAAAGAGGGATGGCACTTTGCTAACAAATGTCATTCTAAGTATGATTCCGAAGGTCGCCTGATCCAGGGAAACCAGTTCCAGAGCGCAGGATTGCGGCGCCGGACTACGACACAAATGCTCCGGTCGCCACTGCAGATGCCATCGCAAGTGCCACCACCGCAGGTGTCCTACGCCACGTCTCCTCAAGTTCTCACCCAGCAATGGACTTGGCAACCTCAGTCACAGTAACGTTACTTGACTCTTCTATTCATTTACTCCCTACAGGAATCTTCGGATCACCGGGACCACGAAAAGGCGCTTTGCTAATAGGGAAATCCTCAAATAACCTTGTAGGACCCTTTGTCCTTCCTGCAGTAATAGACTCTGACTTTATTGGGGAAATAAAAATCATAGCATGGACACCCCTTCCCCCCTGTACTATCCCTGAAGGAACCCGCAATACACAGTTAATTCCTTTCCCACAAGAATCAGTGTCTCTTACAGGGGAACAACAAGAGGGGGTGGGAGAATTTGATTCTACAAAAACCCCACAAATATTATGGGTACAGACAACTTCTGATAAGCGTCCCACTTGCAAATGCACCCTGTCCCTTCCGGAATAAAAAATAACACTCACTAGTATCATAGATACCGGGGCTGATGTGACTGTCATTTCTCAAGATAAATGGCCTTCTGACTGGGCCCTCACTGAGGTACCCCAAGCTCTCACTGGAATTGGGGGGAGCAGTCAAAGCTATCAAAGCCAAAATCTCATTCAAATCAAAGCCAAAATCTCATTCAAATCACGGGACCAGAGGGCCTCATAGCATCTGTTAAGCCTTTTGTTTTGTCTGTACCTATGGTGTTATGGGGACAAGGTATACTTTCCCAATGGGGTTTCAAAATTCAGTCAGATTTTTAGTGGGGGCCATTGAGGTGCGCAACACCCTAAAACTAACCTGGAAAACCACAACACCTGTCTGGGAAGATCAATGGTCCCTGCTACTAGTTAAATTGCGCACACTCACTGATCTTGTCCAAGAACAACTTCAAAAGGGTCACACAGTCCCCTCCACCAGTCCCTGGAATTCTCCAGTGTTTGTAATTAAAAAACAATCCAGCAAGTGGCGTTTGCTCCAAGACCTCCGCAAAATTAATTCTGCAATGGAGGACATGGGGGCTTTATAGCCTGGCCTCCCATCTCCTACCATGATCCCTCGAGATTGGCATTTAACAGGAATTGATTTTAAAAACTGCTTTTTTGACATTCCTTTGCATCCTGATGATGCTTCTAAATTTGCTTTTTCTGTACCTAGTACTAACATGCAAGCTCGCTTGCAGCGATACCACTGGGTTGTGCTTCCGCAAGGAATGAAAAACAGTCCCACTATTTGTCAGTGGTTTGTTGCATAGGTCCTCAGTCCCATTTGTCAAAAAATACCTGCTGCTTTGCTGTATCATTATATGGATGGCATTCTAATTGCAGCAGAACATCAGGAGGTAATGGAGGAAACCTTAGCCCTTGTCATTGTTGCTGTAATTCAGGCGGGGACTCAGTCTTGCCTCAGAAAAAATACAACTACCTCCTTTGAAATGCCTCGGTTGGCCCATTAGGACCAGTTTATTTCCCCTCAGCCTTTGCAAATTCACACAAACATTCAAACACTGCATGATGCTCAAAAACTTTTAGGGACAATTAACTGGGTTCATTCCTTGTTAGGAATTTCAAATGCAGACATAAGCCCCTTGTTTAATCTGTTAAAAAGATATTCCAATCTCCTGTCCCCTCTTCAGCTTACACCATATTCTTGCCAAGCACTGCAAAAGGTAGCTGATGCTATATCAAACAGGCAAGCTGCCCGATGGGCCCCTGAGCTACTTTTCTCTCTAATTATCCTAAATCCAGCTAAGCAACCTCATGCTTTGATTTTTCAATGGGATCCTAAAGCGCCAGACCCATTGTTGATCACTGAGTGGATTTTTCTGTCACACCAAATGTCTAAAACTATTAGTACTCAACCCGAAATGAAGGCATTGCTTATTATCAAAGCTCGCAACAGGCTCACCACACTTGCAGGTGTGGATTTTAGTTTAATCTGTTTACCTGTTACTACTGTTTATTTGCAGTAGCTACTGCAACAGTCTGATGTGTTTCAAATGGCTCTTGCTAATTTTTCCGGACACTTTCTTCACATCCTCTGAAGCACAAGCTCATGGCAACAAGCTTTAATCTTCTACTGCAGCCCAAAAAGAGCGAAGTCCCGTTGCAAGCCTTAACTGTTTTCACAGATGGGTCGGGCCGCACCCACAAATCAGTGTTACTTTGGTGGGATGAAGATCTCAGCTGATGGAATTCAGATGTAAATACTGTTTCAGGTTCTCCCCAGATCGCTGAATTAGCAGCTGTGGTGTGGGCCTTTCAACGATTTGCTACTCCTTTTAACTTGGTGACTGACTCTGCTTATGTCACAGGAATCGTGGAGCAAGCTGAAGCTGCAGTACTCAAGGAAGTACCAAATGCAGAATTGTTTCAATGGTTACAACAGCTTGTTTTTCTTTTAGATACCAGACAGCACCCCTATTTTGTAATGCATGTTCGTTCTCATACTACGTTACCTGCTTTTATAACAGACGGGAATCATCAAGCAGATTTGCTTACTTTACCAGTTCAAACAACTCAGCCTGTGTTACCAGACCGCTTTGCTCAACCAAAACTCAGTCATTCATTTTTTCACCAAAATGCTGCTGCACTTGCACTCACTTTTGGCTTGACCACTCGCCAAGTCTCCAGTATTGTGACTGTGTGCCCAGATTGTCAAAGACACTCCTTTCCTTCTCTTGCAGGAGGTGTTAACCCTAGAGGCCTTCAAAGCCTTCAAATCTGGCAAACAGATGTTACCCATTTTCCTGAATTTGGCCAACTTAAATATATTCACTCCTCCACAGATACGTTTCCAGGTGCCTTGTTTGCATCTTGTCATACTGGAGAAACTGCAAAGGATGTATGTTGTCACTTTGCGAGTGCTTCTGCGGTCTTGGGGATTCCCTCTGAAATTAAAACTGGTAACAGTCCTGCATACATCTCTCAGAGAGTTGCAGGTTTTCTTGCTCTCTGGGGAGTGTCACACAAAACAGGGATTCCTCATTCCCCCACAGGCCAAGCTATCACCGAAAGAGCACATGCTTCACTTAAGTGTCTTTTGTTACAACAGAAAGGGGGAATGGGGAATGCCACCCCAGCTGAAAGGTTGCAGAAGGCATTGTACGTTTTTAACTTTATAAATTGTTCCCTGATGGACCCTAACCCTCTGATTGTTAGGCATTTTGGTAATAATCCTCAGTTAGAGGTCAAACAGAAAGCCCCAGTCCTTATTAAGGATCCAGAAACAGGTAAGATCATGGGACCCTACCCCCTTGTCACCTGGGGAAAAGGGTATGCTTGTGTCTCCACAGAGAACAGCCCAAGGTGGATCCTGGCCAAGAGCGTGAGACCATTCCAAGAATCCTTGGAACCTCCTCAAAAAGAGCACTGCTGTAGCCCTGGCATCTCACCGGAGATCCCAACCCAGCCATCCTCGGCTCCAGTCCCAGATCCCGCCGGACATTCGTCTCGACCAGCTTCTCGTTAATACGAGAGGACTCATTGACTTTGTACCGCTCTGAATTCCATGGTCGTCTGACCTCGGACACAGTAGAAGACATCCGTGAATGGCAACTGGGACAATTGAAGCAGTAACTTGGACTTGAATGTAACCCTATACCTTGTTTTAGTTGCAAGGAACATTGGCATCAAGTGTGGGCTTTGTGCCAGTGTCAGAAGTGTCAGAAAAGGTGGTATTGTGTTGCAAGCCGCTGCCATCACCATTGTCCAACGTGTGATCCTTTACGATACTCTTTTGATAATTGTGCTATTTTGAAATTTGTGTGTGGACATAACCATGGCTGGCTTCCACATCAGTATTTCTGGGAGCCGTATCCGACTCCTCAGGCTAGTCCTTATACTAGGACTCGGCCTTCACGAAGGGCAAGTAGCAAAACTGCCATCATTGTCCCTTCCAGAACGTAATGTTTGGCTTGTGCTTGCTGATGCTTTAAATGAATCTACGCTCTGCCTATTCGTTTAAGGCATCAGCAAGCCTAAGCCATTCTATGACTTCTCCAGGTAATCCTTTTCAAACTTCCCTGATAGCTGTGCCTTTAGAAAAAACTGAATGGGATGCTTTGTATAATATGACTATGCATAAGAATTGTGATGCTCCAGGCCCAATGGAACCCATATGGTGGTGTGAGGACAAATACCGTAAGAGAAAAGGTGAACCAGCGGGATGGTATATGGTAAGCAAAAGTTATTTAGGAGTAAACAAAATTGGAGACTTTTATCCTATACCCCTACAGCCCCAAGAAGTAGACATTTTTGGATCTATGCAATCTTTTGCATGTTTCTTTTTAAATTTTCCTGGTAAGCGTTCTGCCCAACAAGGATTTGGCCTTGATGTCACAGGTACAGGAATGCTTCTACCTGGTGTAATCACATTTTACCCCAGCATGTTCTACCTGGAAATGCTGTGCTTGGATTAATCAATAACATCTTTTTAATATGTGGAAATGGAGCCTGGAAAGGAATAACAGGGAAGGCTATAGGAGGGCCTTGTACATTTGGCTGATTAACCATGTTTCACACTTTACATCATAATCTAACAGCCCTGAACAACTTAGTGCGAGCAAAGCGCAGCACCCACACCTATAGCCCAGATTGTGATGACAGCGTGGAAGCTTGGAATCTTGGAGCTCGAATTTTTGCCTCAATTATCCCATCTATTGGAACAGCACATGCTTTAAAAACTTTAAATAATCTTGGCTGCTGGCTTGCAAAACAAACTAATGCTAGTAGCTCTGCTTTAACAGGCTTACCAACAGACAGATAGTGTAAGGCATGCTACACTACAGAATAGAGCTGCAATTGATTTTTTACTTTTAGTGCATGGGCATGGCTATGAAGATTTTGAAGGTATGTGCTGCATGAATCTTTCTGACAACTCTCAATCCATTCATGCAAACATACAGGCCCTCCAAGACAGTGTTAGCAAACTAAGAGTCATGGATGATAAGGACTGGCTTGGAAACATACTCTGAGGATGGGGACTTACTGGCTGGCTTAAGCATTTAGTTAAAACTGGATTTTATGTATTAGCTATGCTTTTGCCTTTAATAATATGTTTGCTGTATCTTGCAATGTGTTCAGAAGTTAATTGACAAGTCAACAAAATTATTGGTGAAAGGGGGAGATGTGGGAATACAACTAAAGAAAAGGACTGCAAGCACTGCTCAGCTTGTCACAACCGACATGGATGTGTTAGCCATAGTAGGCCACAAGCCTTGGCAAGAGTAAGCAGGATTTTGAAGAAGGAATGTAAGAGATAAGAAGGTGCTTGGTACGGAGTGCTTAACCTGCAGTTTTTATGGGGATTTTCATAATAGATACTTAGTACCTGGTTAGATTGAGGCATAGATTGAGCAATGATATTTAGCTATATAACTTAGTAACGCTAATATGATTGGTGCACTATTTTTAGTAATAGGTAAAAAAGTATATAAACTTTGCTTTGTGGATCAATAAACGGCTTCATGGCATATCATGAAGAACCCGTCTCTTCTTTACCACCACCGTTAGGATCTTACACAACATAACCAACTATCTGAATGGGTGCAAAAGTCATGAGCCTTAGGGAGCAATCAGAAAAAAGAAAAAAAAAAAAATACATTTAAGCTATGTGCTGACCTCTCAGAAAATGAGAAAATAACCCTCTTGTAAGAAATAATTGATTATTGAATTTGGTCTTCTTTTCATATTTTTTTTTAATATTCTATAACAAATGCTAGTAATTTCATCTCAGTTATTCAAAAATCAGAAAACATGCCAGTCCGTATCTTGATGTTAGGCTATTATATACTTTTGGCACTCCATACTGTTCTTTTCAACAGTCAACACCAAAATGGTTGAGAGATGAAATAACAGTTTCCTATTCTAAACATAAGGCATGCATATAAAATTATTCATCTCCAAAACAAGTTTAAAGAATTACAAGAGTCTACAGAATAATTTAAATGTCATAATTTCTGGAAACTCTAGTTATATGAAACACTTACCCAAGTAAATCTGCAAACTACCAATGTTATTAAAAAACCAGATTCTTATACAACAGGTAGAATTCCATACTGCAAGTACTATTTTGAGAACCAAAGCTACTGTGCAAAGAGGCATCAATTACATCATCTAGTCTAAGAAAAAGTACATCTTTTTACTGAATTGTTTTGCTTCTACCAATAAACCACCATTACAATAATATTATTACTAATCATTATTGAATGTATATAGGTGATTAAACCATTTAAGAGGTAATACCTTACTTAAAAAATTAATTACCACTGTGTATTTTATCATCTTATTTCATTTAAAAACCCAGAATTCTGCATTTACCCAGCATACCATACAACACAGTGATTTCCAAATGTACATGTACCATTTTTACTCAAAATGGGAGATGCTCAGCCAACTGACACTTGTATTTACTAGAATTTCCCAAGATGTCCTGAAAAAAATCTCAAAGTCCTTCACAGAGCAAAGATTCTTCTCTTGAATTTAATCATACACCTTGGATGCACTGAACAAAACAAATGCTTGCAAACATCAAGGTAACAACACAGATACTAGGTCTAGATCTTTGGTCTCCAGAAGAGACTGTCTTAATAGATCACAAGTGCAAATCAAAAGTTTAAGTTAACCGAAGGGAATATCACCCCAAGAAAGCGTTTCTGGCAAAATAAAGTCCTCCAAGACTGCTAGATTTAGACTGAATCTGTAAGTGTCTCTGATCTACACAAATCTAGCAATGGGGAAAGTAAGTCACATGAGACCATGGAATTACTAATCTCACCTTGCGTGAAAGGAACTTGAAGATTTTCATAAGTAACAAAAATCTGGTAATGAAACTGAATTGGGGGAATCTACAGTAATCAATGAAAATCATAATATGCTTATACTTCTTACAATCAAACGCCAAAAGTCTGCCTTTAAATCTCTGTTGCTGTACAAATTTTATCTATTTTTAAATTTATTTATATATTTTATACCTATATTTGTATAGGTGTGTGCATACACATGCATGGGGGCTGATATACATGTGTCAGAGATTGAAATATTATAGTTTTTGACTTAAACAGTTTCATGAAAGACTTCTATAACTTTACTGCAAAAGCTGCACAGAATACCACCACACCCTGAATAAGCCTTCTGAGTGAGGCCCTGGACAGTTTGCTGATAAAGGTTAGATCAAACTCAGGAACTGGGGACATTGACAAAGCACAAGCTTAGCACCTTCAGGGAGGAGACCACAGCCCCAGGGCTATCAGCTGCCACAGACCCTCTAACCAAAGGGTGGGGGGAAAGCAACTTTGGGTTCCTGTTGGAAAGGCCTCTGGTGAGAGGCAGTGACTGCCCATACTCCAATGTGCAGCCCAGCCCAGCTATGGGGCCCTTCTCCCAGGGAAAGCTGCATCCACAGCAGAGGGGGTGTCATGGCCCACCAAAAGCCCCCTCGAAAGGGTCCCCAGACCCTGCACCAGAGTACTGCAGTATGATGCAACAGACCCTAGAGTTGCAAGGGACAGTGTCAAACAGGGCCCCTGCAAGGGAGACACATGGACATTCCCACCTGGCCCAAAGCCTATATTAATCCACGGAATTCTATACTCTTCACTGCTACTCTGTGCAGTGTGGTGTGGGACTCTCACCACCAAGAAGACCAGATGGAAGGGAGCAATGAGACATCAGTGGGATCCTCAGATGGGTGGTGTGCTTCCACCTAGTCACTGTCACTCTCTCCCCCTATCCCCCCCACACACTTCTTTTTCTATCTCTTTCTTTTTTCTCTTTCTTTCTCTCTGCCTCTTCTACTATTAAATAAAATACAACAATTTTTTGGCACCAACATCTAACCTTGTTTGGTTTTAATCCCGTTTTTCAATATATTTTGAACCTTCTTAACTTTTTTCCAGTTTATACACAGGGACTTAGTGTTCTTTGCCTTTCTGGGTTTAAACCGGATCATGTATACCTGATTCACTCAGATACATTTTTTTCTTTTCTGGCAGAACTGTGTGATTTGTATTTCACCCACTTAACTTGATATTTCCAACTTAAAACATCTCCTCCTGTGGGAAGAATGAGAAACTCAACTACTGGTGCAAATGTTTAATGATATTGGGGTTTTTTTTCTTATTTATGGCAAGAACAATACCCCAGCTAGGCATCTTATTATCTTATTCTTAATTAGTTCATACAAATTTTGTTCTCTCAACTTTGAATACATGTAGATCAACAGCAAGAAGGGAGGCCAAAAAAATACGCTTACCTTTTCTTCACACTTCCTGTGGCAGGCATACTTGCAAACTAAAACAAAAAAAAAACAACAAAATACATGACTAAAAGAGTAGGTGGATTGTCCCCTCCTTTTCTTCAGATCAGCTTTCTCTAAGACATCTAGCCAAACTCAAGTCTGTATCTAATAAAAGTATTTACATACTTCTAAACAAAACTAAACTGAAAGAAAAGTTTTAGTTTTCACCCATTCCTGAAAGATTTGTTAATTACAGCATTGTTATCAGATTTGTGCATTCTATCATCTCATGATACCACGGTACTGGGGCTGAATATCTTGACACTTACCTTTAAGCTTCATATATATATATATATATATATATAAATATATAAATATATAAATATATATAATATTATAATATAATATATAATATATTTATAATATATTTATATATTTATATATATAATATATAAATATATTATATATATATAAATATATAAATATATATTTTTATATATATATATATAAATAGTGTTACTATTTAAATAGCACAGATAGGAAATCAAATTGTTCTCAGTGTAACCTCTGAATCTTAGTCATATCAGCAGCCCCAGAGACCTAAGAACAGCAGGTTGATTTTAAACATAAAGGCTAACTAGTACTGGCCAAACTGCAATTTCTGATTATGAACTTCAGGTGATACAGTGTTGCAAACATTACTTTCAAGAGGTAAGCACTTGATTTCTTTTTAATTCTTTCTTCCTAAGACCAGGAAAGGATGAATTGTACCAGCAATTTTAGATTCAGGAAAGAGCATTTAACTTAAAAAGCAGCCAGATGAACAGCGATGTAACAATATAAAAAAATCAAAACACAATGGCTATAATCTGACACAAGCTGGTTTTTCTTTGATTTTCCATATACACTTCCTCCTTTACTCTGAAATTTCCTTTTATTCCATGCAGTGTCTATCCTTTGGGTTACCATGAGCTAACCTGTATTTTAAATTCAGGAAAAATTTACTTATTCAATCTCCAAGATCTGCAGAGCTGCAGAATACAATAGAGGTTTAACTGGAAGATTAACTGGGGTGTAACCTCAGACACTGAAGTTGAAAGCCGTGGCTGTTTCTTGGTGCTTCTACAGCAGCCTGACCCAACAGGAAAGATACGACTACCAAGGTGTGAGGTCAGCAAATTCTCATTTCAGATTCAAGTGCAACAACTGCTGAATGAAAAGCCCTCATGCTCCAGTCACTGCTCAGGGGAAAGAAAAGTAAGGCTTACTGGCACATCTTCTGTTCTATCTTGTACATGCTGTGTTCACTTATTTTCCTCACATGTAAGTTAGGAGTAAATTCTTTGTTCATAGTACTCCTCAGGATCAAGTTTCTTTATTCCCAAAATTTATTAATGTTCACACAAATACACTATTAGCATTGATAATGACCTATGCCACTTAAAAACTCTATCAGCCTTAAAGCAAATGGAAAACTGCTCTTAACCCATGAGGAAAAACTTAATTTTCTTGCACAACAGCATAAGGGATAAATGGCTAAATTCATTAAGTGATTTCACATACCAAAACTTTCTGTTTAGAAGAATCCATACTTTACATCAGTATGATTAATTTTGCAAAAAGTTAACAAACACTTGCTCTAAAAATACACATACTATGTGTTTATTCTATAAGCTAATTTGAGATTTCTTCCAAAAACAAAGATAACCACAAAAAAAAGTAAAGAATAAAATGGCAAATCTGTCAGAAAGCCCTGGTATTACAGACAAGGTCTCATCTACTTTATAGCTGCTTAAAGCTAGATTTGTGTGAGGCAAGATGAACTACAAAATAGATTTCATTCCATGAAATTTGCTACTGGTTCATGTAAAACCAAATCACAAATATCATCAAAACACAAGACTCTATTAAAAACGTTGATAACTGTAAATGCAAGCATTCATTTTTTTATTATTATTTTAAAGTTTCCATGTACAAGAAAATGTGTTTTCTGCACATACATAACACAACAGTTCTTACAGTTTTTTCTGGAAACTAATCACTCAAGTCAGATGTGAACTTAACCTAGATAGCAACTTCAAGACTGAGTCTTTCAGGAGCATCTCATTCAAATTCATAAACAACACAGAAATACAGCACAGAAACTCCATACATAATTAAAGTGAGGACACGTCACAAAACTATATTGCTATATTTATGAGATTCACAGGAAACAAAGATTAAAGCCTCCAGAGGTAATTAGTTAAATACAGCCAGGCAAAGCTCTCTGCCTGAAATAAACTGTGTATTTTTTCAGGTGTTTAGATTTATAATGTTCTGAGCATATAGATCTGATTCACAAAGACTGCTTCACTCCTCAGCATCCAGAAATATTCTAATCATATCTAAATCCAGTACTTGCATGGATAAGACTGAATTATTTCCTTCTCTTCTTCACTAGCCAGTAAAGCTGATTATGATAGCAAAGATGAATAGAAATAAGCTCTCCAAAATGAGATCACTGACTGTGCAGATGCTGGGAGCAAACAAAGCATTCTTTCGTGCTCAGATGCAGAAAGAAGGTTCTCCATCTTCCCTCTCAGGAGAACTTCAAACTGCTCACTGAATGGCTTGCTCCTAAAAGGCACATCAGCTACATCCCAACAACAGAAATGGATTCCCAGGCATAACTGATCTGAACTCTAATTCCCATTTCTTGAGGTCTGAATTTCACTAGTTTCTCCCCAGAACAACAAAACTTAAATGAGCCCATTTTAACGGACTATTCTTTGCATTTACCAGATACTCAAGTTCAAAACATACTATGTAATTTACATATGTCCTACTGAGGTACAGCAAGCATCACAAGTTTTTTTTGCTGTTTGTATTTTTAGGAATATAAGGTTCTATACACGTGTATGCATACAGGTATATATACATATATGCATATATATATATATATATATATATATAGATATATACAGGTATGCAAACAAATATATAAACACATATGTACACATATGCCAAGAAGCACAGAAGTCTTTTTCAAAGTAAACGTGCAATCAGTGGCTAAAACCAACCTTAAAACAAATAAATAAACAAACAAAAACAACAACAACAAAAAAGCCTGCCACCAAAACAAAACACAGACACACACAGGGGGATGGGGAGGGCAGGGTAGGAGAAATAGCAGCAGCATTTGAAAGAGACGAAGATATTAAGAAAGCTCTATGAATTGGCTGTAAGGAAGCATATAGGCACATCAAGAAAGAGTGTATGGAGTAAGGCCATGCTGCAGCCATCAAGTTTCTGAACACAGACAGGTACTGGAGAGAAGCATCACTGCCTTTCCAGGTACACTCTTTCACAATGCAATTCATATGAGTTTCTCCATTACAGCTGCCAGCATCATGAACAGCGAGAGATCCCTCCCTTCACCAACACCCGCAAATTAAACATTGACCCATAGAGAAAAAATTTATTTGCTTGATATTTCATTATTTAGAATTCACTGTGCCACAGCTATGAGGAATTCTAAATACAATTAATTCTGCTACCTTAAAGAACTGTGTTGTCTTGATGACTGCATCCCTTCAGACCAAGACTGGTTTTAGCTAAGCCTAGAAATTTACTTTCAAAGGTCAAAAGAGAAGTACTATACTATAACTGTGCAACTCATGTCTTTTCAGTGCAACAAACATGCAATACAAAATCCTACGAATAACTGAACAACAACGTGCTGATAGTATGCTAAGGAAAATACATGCAACTTACATTTAAAAGATCTCAACAAGCCGCTTATATTGTATGCTGGCATTCTTCAGTCAAAGCTTACAAGTGAAATGGCACTCAGCTCTTCACAGGACTACAGCCTAACTGTATTCCAATTTCAAAATGTGCCCGAAACAGTCCAGAGGACTTAATGTCACACTCCGCAAGGCTACTTCAGTTCTTCGGCAAAACAGCTGAATGTCTGCATCCCACACACAAGCTCTCATCAAATACCAGACTTTCCAAATTTATGTTCAAGGATTCTGGCATCAGCTCTAAGAATAACTGTCCCAAGCTGGCTAGTAGTAATATGGAGACCAAGCCATATTTAGTCAATTTACTGTACTTCAAAACAGTTCCTAAACAATAGGGAGAAAAAGGGAGTAAGGGTAAGACATTCCTTTGTATCAAAATGAAGATGTGTTAACTCCTGCAAGTTACCAATACTGCTGCCAGAGTAAAGAGAGAAGGATAAGCATAGTGAATGATATTTTTTAGACATAAGCTCCAAAGGTTTTGTAAAATGAAAGCTCTGCTTCTTATATTCTTTTGTGTAAGAAGCTCCCTGAAAACCAGCAGCTATGTATTTACAAAGTAAGAAACTACTGCTGTAAACTAACCACAAAATGATTAATGGTTTACCAGGACAAAGAGCTTAACCTTTTCTCTGTCTGGTAAGGGCGTTGCACTTTGACACATTTCAGCATTTAATGGACATATGTTATGGCAATATGTTTGATACATTCCACCACACTGCACACGTAGTGAATATGGCTGGTTTACAAAGACAACCTTGCACTTAACTACAGCTTTCATCAAGTGATTGTCTGTGATAGATTTTTTGTGTGTTTGTTTTTAAACAACACTGTGCATGGCAAGGGTAGAAAGAAGATAATTCAGGAATACTCTTGGGGTAGAAACTTGCATATAAATAGAGAATCAATGAGATGTAATACAGGCTAATGCCTTTCTAATCCCTAAGAAAAATTACTTGTTCCAAAAACATACACTGCACAAGCCTGGATATTTTTAACTTCCTGGTGACAAAATAAACTGGGATACCAAATCACAGGCTTAGATATTCAAAAGATGTTTTCTTTCCCTCAGCATCTCCAACTTAGCAAAACATATGCTATTAAATATGCTATAACAGACATATACTATTAAAGATACGTTTTGACAGTAGTACAAAAGTCCTTGAAAATTCAGAACAGAATGTAATCTAAACCACGCATATAAAAAGATTTGTGTAATCAAGACTCAACATTTATAGTTCCAAATTCCAGACCTCTCTCTTAATACCAGGAAAGATGGGTGTCAGAGGGTAACAAAAGTGGTAGAGCCCAGCTATTTTAGTATCTATGCTAGTGATACTGCTACTGACCAACAGCTCACATCTGCAGGAAACGTCCTGCTCAAAATATCAGACCTATCATCGGCTCTGAAGAAAATATGTTTTCTTTTTGTTAAAATATCTTGATTTGGTTTCTGAAAATGTAAATTACGGCCACCACAACAGGATCTCCTTGGGGCAGAGGAGGAGAGGAGGCTATCCATAACCAAAATCTCCCAATGGCTACCAGCTACAGTAAACCAGTCTGGTCGAAACAGCTTTGTGGATGATATGTTGCTACAAGTGCAGTTTGCTGGCTATTTTTATTTCAACAAGTGTCTAATAATGTTGTGATCAGATTATTAAAAAAAACACACCATCACACTTTTCTGCTGACCTGCTCCTGCCAACTTTGCAACAATTCATCTCCAGAAAAAAGTCAAAAAGAAAGCAGTATGAAAATCACACACAGAAATTTACTGCAGTATTAAAAATAAGTTAGTATGCAATTTCATGTGAGGCAGTTTTGTACATTTCTGCCCTCACCCCACTTTGTGTAGGGGATGGGAGAAGTATAGCCTAGCTGGAAATATTAGTCCTTAGATGCAAAAACTTTGATTTTTAAGAAGTTACCAAAGTCATGCCAAAGATGTCACAAGCCTAACAGTAAGCCACATTACAGCAACAACATCTGCTGGTGCATTTCCTGTGCTTGAAATACTATCCTTGATTTTCTTTTGTTCTTTTTCTCATAGTCAGCCAACCATTGTCTCCTCATCTGAATACTGCTCCCACTACTTCATGACAGTGACGTTGCTTTTGAAGATGAAGGCTAACAGAGTTATGGAAAATTTGTTGGGGGGAGGCTATACAGTGTTGTGAATGAGTCTTCCTACTGATTAAATATTCCACTTGCTGTTGCCAACAACAGCAGTGGAAAATCTTTATTAAGAGAAAAAAATTTTGGCACTACAGCTGCAATAGAATGCCCTTTCTTCTCCTTTACTCCCACCTTCTTCCCGTCTTGCAGAAAAATCTTGACCACAAAAGGTTTACAAAGGCAGAACACTAGCAACAATGAAAATGTTTCCACATTTTTAAAAATACTCATACTGTAAATTTCTCCCAGCTTTTTAAGCTGCACTTGCCAGTCAATTAGGAAATTGTTAAACCTTACTCCAGTTCAGAAACAAAGGATATTCTTAGACCTCCTCCTTCCCGTTAAAAAGAAAAACCCCATGTTGCAACATTTCATCTACAAAAACATTTCAACCAGACTGTGGTTTACTGTAGACAGCAACCCACATGAATCCGAAAAAATGGCTGGACTGTCTCCAGGTTTTTCTTCTATCTTCAGCTGCAGACAGCACAAGATCTCAAGAGCTTGCATGTCTGTGATGGGTCCTTGCTCTTAGCATAATTTATGCCATATATGAAAATAAAGAAAAATAAGAAAAAATCAGCTTAAAATGGGTGATCTCCAAAATAAGTAAGAAGGTAGATGTTGTTAGATTATGCGGGTAAAACCTTACAGGCCTGGAAGTTCTGATTCACAGTTGTTCTTAAGCTCCTACAAAAAATATAAGTGACAAAGACCATCATCAGATGAGATCATAACATACAGTTGCAGCTTTTTAGAAATCTTAAGAGCACTAAGGTTAAAAGTAAGGTTTAAGTGTTAATTTTAAAATCAATTAAATAATCACAAATCAAATTTTGGTGTGATTAAGTTAGTGCTTCTGAGGTGAACAAATAGGGAACTCTAGTTCTACAGACAACTTTCTGAAACATCTGTACCAGCTGTAAACATTAAACATTCCACAGAGGTCTCTGCCTTGCGTATTTTTTATTTTTAAGTTAATAGGAACTTACCTTAGAGATTTCTGCCAAAATTCCTCCCCTCTCCCCAAGTTCTCACTGAGGTAACAATATGCCATCAAAAGATGTCAATTTTACTGTCTCTCTCAGCTCTAGAGTGGGTGAGTTCAGCCAGAATGCTTATGTACCAGTTGTGTAATGCCTCCTGATTACAGCAGCTTCTTTTGTGTCTCTATATGCTCCAGTAAGTCTTTAATCATCCTTCCCTTTCAGGCCTTTGCTGATGTTATGCACAATAACTTCCATGATGCACATAGTTTCCATGTCTCATTAGCTAAGCTCTGCACTGAAATATTAATGCATATCTTGTAGAGTTGTGTTAGAGTATGTTTTACTGACCCAGTGGAACTTGCTATTTACTGTGTACACCTTTTGTCTAGAGAAGAGGGGCTGACAATCCCAAGCTTGCAATGCCACAGATGGGCTGGAGTCCAGATTTCTTTTTTCACTCTTCTCCTTCCAGGACAGTACACTCTGTGTCACTCATATCCAGGTCAACATCCACCCATTTCTGAGGGGTCACTAAAAAGACTTCTCTGCTTCAATTAGCACAGTCTCACTTGGACATCCTCACAAACAAGACTGACAGTCAAATGAAATCTTTCAGCAAGAGCCTGGGTCCCTACCTAACTCAGCCTTGCTTGGGAAATTTATGATCCCTCTTCCTTAGAGTTCACCAAAGCTATAAATTATTGATCTGCTCTAGAGACAACAACAGACCATACAATTTGGTCCTATAACCTGCATATCCTGCTTTAAATTTGGAGGCAATGAGCAGTTAATTACTAAGGAAAATACTATGATTTTCTGGTTTGTTTTCTGATGTTTCTTGGTGAGTCTAAACCACACATACAAGAGATTGAAAGCCATCTTAAAACAGTCGCACAGAAGACAATATGATTTGCTGGATCAGTCTTCAAGAAAACATGTAAATGTGCAAACACCACACAGAATAAACAGTGATATGATAAAAATCCCCCCTAATTTGATGACAATCTTTTCATTTTCTCAAAGATTTCCCATGTTATCACATCGACATGAGTAGATGGGTATGCCTGTTGCCTTAATTAATGATCTTATGGTTCATCAACTGATACCCATTGCCATAATTAACTAGAAGATGGTTTAGTCATGTTGAACTTACAGTATATACATATATACACAAAAATATTAGATAAATAGATGGATAGATAGATCTCATAATACACCCATGTAAGCACCTTACAGAACCTTATTTAACAAGGATCACTCCATGAAATGAGGCTGACACTAACACTCCTACTCCACTACACTCTTTGCCATTTAGAGACAACTGTAATGCCACTAGCCCAAGGAGGATAGAAATTCTAGCTTTCTAGTCTGGCAATTCAAAAATTCAAATTCTATTTCAAGCTTTTTAGTTTGTCTGCCAGGACTGTAACAAGACACATGCTTTGCACATTATGAAGATGCTCGTAAGATACTACTGTTCTTAGCATTTACTGAAAATCAGAGTATATAAAATCACCTGCAATATAATAATATAAAATTATATACACATATTTTTACACACACAGTATGACCAAACAATCTGTCATGTCCATATGAGTGTTAATATAAAAATGTATTTTGACTTGCCATAACCAATGAATATTATTAAATACAGAGGGATTTTTCAATTGAGTAACTCCCAACTAACCCTAAAGTGTGATTTTAAGTGGATCACTAGCCAACCACAGGCATAGTCACAAACAAGCAGATGAATTTCATAGGAAAATATCAAACCTCTTAAAGAAGCTCCAATTGTCTTCTAATTTTGATCTACGGTTTGTAAACATGTGAAAAGCTCGATGAAAGACAGATAACTGCAGTTTTATTAGAACAGTTTCTATCAATAACTTGCTCAATGAAACAGTCCAGGACTTATTTACTGTAAGCCAACTAACAATTGAATGAAACTTGTGTTAAAACAATTTGTAATTTATATTTACATATGTATACTATCTTACAAATAAGACAAGAAGATTAATTGCATTCTTTATTACACACCACTTGCACCATGGTAAGCATTTCTCTCATCACAATAGGTAATAGCACATGCCAATATAATTTGGCAGCTCTGGCTAACATTTATACAGCTTAAAGTAAGAAAGTGTCAAAGAAAGAAAGCAAAACTCAAATGGAGTCAAAGCATCAAGGAAAAAAGTCTTCAGAAAAAGTAAAGAACAAAAACAGAGCAACTAAAATTCTACAAGAACTCCTAATTGGATCACTTCAACATACATATTTCAAAAATCAACACATTCATAGCTACATTAGATTTTCTTTAAAAAAAGATACTCCATTCATTCAAACAACCATTAATTGCTTTAAGTTCAAAAATTAGTGCTAGCCTCACTAGCAGCTAAACCTAAACTAGGTAACTTAATAGTCAACTGGAGATGAGGGGAGTTTCATAAAAAGACATCTGCATAGTGCTTCAACTTTTCACACATATTTCACTCATCACACGAACATTCTGAGAGCTGTGAAATTATACTTTCTTATTTAAAATTACTCAACTCTCCTAAATCAGGTCTCCAGTTTTTTTAATTGCCAGGAAGTCTAGAGATTCAGAGCTCTCTGTTCTACATTAAAAATTATTTAATCACAACACAATAAAAATAAATAACAATTTTTAAAAGAAAAGAAAAATAAAAGAAAATTTTCACATCTATTTTATACATAAAAAATAAAAATAATAAAATAGAAATTCACATGTAAACACAGAAATTATATCCTTATGACAGCTTGTTTACAAATAATGTAAAATACTGAACATTCAACATTTAGGGTAAATATCTTTTAAAAAAATCAAAAGGCTTCTTTAAGTCTAGTGGCCTCTTGCTAACCATGTAAATGCACAAGATTATCATGTATTATTTGCTTAGCCGTGAATTAAATTATGCTGTACTTCAGGGAAAATCAAACCAGAGCATTCAAGTTTGAGGTAGTGCTGAAGAGACATGGGGAGTTGAGCAGTCCTCAGCTTACTGCAAGATATGCATGTATTGTCAACAAATCAATCAACAGGTGTTCATCCTTACTTCATAATGAGAATCTGTATCAAAGACAAACATGCCTACCATGCAGAAAAACAGCCAGGAGCCTCCCCTTCCAATTCTATCTTTCTTTTTTGCCACTGCTTTTGTGGAAAAGCTGTAACTGAGTATGCTTTACTGGGATGGAATGAAGTATGAAAGGATAAAGGGACACCATTCAAGGGTACCTTTCATGCAAACATTCAGTGTTCACAGTAAGTTTTTATGCACCACATTTGCAAGACAGTGCTAAAAAACACACCCCCAAAATGACTAACATATACTACTAAAAACCTACACAACACCCACTCACAGCTTTTTTTCTTTTTTCTTACAAGTAGATGATTCATTGCTACAAAAGAGCAACTAATATATACTGACCAATCTGGAGGTTTCCCCTTACCTCATTCAACTTATATATAACTTTAACTGGTAAGATATAATCTGAAAGGAACCTCCAGTCTGTACAAAGGGCTGTCATTTTTTAAGAAGAAACTGTTAAAAGGGAAGATTTTCTCACTAATAGACAAACTATTCCTTAACTGTAAGTTTTTCTTCTTTCTCCCCTCCCTGCAATGCGACTTGCAACTTCAGGGAGAATTTACCAGGGGCAGCACAGTAGCTGCAGGATTGGGCTCTGAAACAGCTAGTTTATTTTCCTTCATAGTAATAAGAGTTTCAGAGCACTAGGATATTTTAAGTACCTGGAGTGCCAGCAAGGAAAGAGACAACTTTCAGTTCTTGCTTTTCCAAAATGATGCTTTATGAAGCCCATAGTGTAATTTAAAATACAAATTATTAAATTGAAACTACTTGGAATCATTTCTTCATTGTCTAACTTCTGTTTGCTCCCATCCCACAGGTAGATATAACAACCATCAAATAAAATGTAACAGCAGCAAAGAAGAATGGTGCATCTGCCTCGTGCTCACATCAAAAAAGAGGCTAGGAAATAAAGTCAAGGGGGTCCTTCTGAAAACTGCACCCAGAAACCTAAAGGATATTAACCCAAACTGACTTAGATACAGATACAGACGTATCATAGACATGAATGTATTTGAATGGGGAGTGTGTTGGAGGGAAGTGGCATTTAAAAGACACATAGATGTGGCCCCCTAGGACATGATTTAGTGTTATACTGGGAAGTGATGGGCTAGCACTTGGACACAATGATGTCAGAGGTCTCTAGCAGCCTAAATAATTCTATGAATCAAAGTTCTGGTTCTCTCCTGTTACAGTACTTTTTACAGTGAAGTTGATCAAGAGGGTCTTTAGGCAGTTCCTCCACTAAACAGTCTTCCTTCCAAAAAATTTCTGCTAAATTAAAAACAACTAAATCTTAAGAATTTTGGAACCAATCTCCAGAAGAACAGACAGAATTTTTTTTTTTTTTTTTTAAGAAATGCACTCATAATTACCACTCCTATAGTCCTGAATATATAGCTGTTAACCTGCAGTCTGCACCATAACTCAAAAAATGGCCACATTCCTTCCATATCCTCTCACACTTCCCTCTCAAACCCTCAGAAGGATCCTAAGGTGTCTGAAGAATATAGAGAGGGGGAGATGGGAGAAGGAGATCCAACTAGAACCTGAAGATGGTGCAAACACCTCTAAGTCAAAAAAGCAACTGCTTTTTAGATGGACAGTAACATTCTCATTCTGGGAAGTAAACCATGCATATAACAAGTAAAGAAACTGTTTGATTAACATAGAATAACAGGAGTCAAACATTAACCAGGCAGAACCAGGGGATCAAATGCCCTATCCCTGGACAACTTGCAGAAAAGATCTATTAAGCTTTACCAATATTTAATTTGATTGCAAGTATTCAATGGAGAAAAGGATGTGCAATTCTACACAGCAAGACAAAATAGTGAGGCAAAACAGCAGTAAGGTGCAGGCAGGAATGTCACAGGCAGAAAGTCTCTAGTCTGTGTTATCCAGGAGTTCTTTAATTCTTTCTGTGAGTGATCAGACTGAAGGACTAAGGATTAGACAGAGCATAATGCAAATGGAAAAATTAAAGTAAACAGACAGCTACTCTTGTGATTTTTTTTTTTAATGCAAATTAACATAGATAAATCCTTCATGCCTCAGGGAGCAAGGGTCACACACTTCCTGATTTGAATTCCAGAGCCATGTGTCATCCACTGTGTACACATCACTCATATGCCCCTCACAGATCCTCTGCAGGCACTGCCTTATTCTGTCTGAATAGCAGAGTAGTAAAAGCACATGATTATACAAGTCCAATTACCTACTAGAGCACCAGATTCCCTGATAGAACCACAGAACATTACTGTACGAAGGAAGGAAATAAACCAAAGGTAACTTAGTCCACGGGCAATTACCAGACACATGTATTTCTAGAAACTTTAACATTAATATTAAACTAATTTTTTTAACAAAGCAAGAAAGCAAACACCGTATCATGTATTACTCACCTCTGCAGGAAATTCCTTGGCTATCAATTACTTGTTTGCAAATTCCACAGATACAGGATTTCTTAAAAGACTTATTTTTGAAGGTGTGAGACCTTGAAGCTGTTTCTTGAGGCTGAAAGCAAGGAGAATAACATCAGACTTTCGCTCAGCTTTTAAGTCACAATTTTAAGGGAAATATAAATAATTTTAAAATAAAAATAACAGTGGTGTTATATATAGTAGTGTATATACATAAAATAATTTAACAGTACACTTTTGTACATAGTACAATTTAACAATCATGCTATATTTAGCAGTATAATAGTAACATGAGAGTGCTCTCGCTCACTCTCTCATCCTCACTCTTGTTCTATAACCCAAGCTTTCCACTCTCAAGTATGGGAGACAACAGAAGGTGAGGAACCTCTTCCATATCAGGACATGGCCACTGCAATTAATTTTCATCATAATTTCACAATTCACTCTATAACTTCTCTTTTAAGAGGAAATACAGAATAATATCTATGATATCTATGATCCAACAGTCTTCTGACCTAAGGTATTATCTACATAAAAACTAGCATTGGTTCAGTATAAACTGGTTAAAAATATCCAAAGTAGTGTCCTATCACAGTTGTCAATTTAACTAAAGCTAACTTAAAAATCCCTTTGGTTCTTTTCTGCATAAGAAACATACACTAATTTAAAGTAGCATTATTTCCACAGTATTGAAATATATTGAAATAAAATGCAATTATAGAATTTCTAACTGGAGACAGAATTCTAAAAGTCAGTACCATATTTGCAATGGGTATTTTACGGTTTCTATAACTTAGGAAGCATTTAGGTAGAAAAATAGAGAAGGCTACCAAAAGTCTTTGACAGCCATTATCTTTTCTAGAAGGTGCAGAACAACACCCACATTCATTGACAGACTTTTGGGAAATATCAGTTACCTATTTAGAAATAAAAATACATTTCACCAGACCATGGAAACCTCCAAACGCTCTTCACATTTCTCCATTTTCATTTCACATTTGCACCTTACTGTCCTTAAAATACTGAAATACTGCAAACAAGCCTGCATTCAACACTAACACCTGTGCTGAGCTTTGGCAGCACCAGCAGTGTCTAGAAGCAGAAAGCTGTCCCATGGCTGAATCACTGCATCGCCAGACTTCCACCCACGTCAGTTGAGAAAGTTCCCCAGCATGGTGCAATGCATAAGGTAACATGGTAATGAGAAATCACAAGATTTCTTTGTGACTTTAAGCAACTCAACATGGCTCTAGGCAAAACGTTTACTGACTCCAAAAATAACTACAACACAACTAGATGAGAGGTACAATAGCAGTCAAAAATGGCACTTTTCATATACAGCCTCCACATGGGCCTACCCAAAACTCCACAGAAGTCCCAAGGCACACAGATTGCAACAACTGACCACAAGAACTGAGCAGTCTGGGGGCTCATAGGTTATCTCCACTGGGGGTTCATGGTCAGCTTGAACTCCAGAATAGCTTCAGGAATGGGAGCTGAGATTCCTCTGAAGTCCATGGAAAAGACCCATGCTGGAACAGGTGGATGCCTGAGAGGAGGCTGTGAACCTGTGGGAGGCCCTTGCTGGAACAGGCTCCTGGCAGGGACCTGCAGACCCATGCAGAGGAGGGAGCAGGTTTCCTAGTAAGACTTGTGACTCCCTGGAGGACCCACACTGGAGCAGGCTGTTCTCAAAGGACCCATGGAAGAGTGATCCACATTGCAGCAGTTTATGGAGAACTGTAGCCTGGTGGATGGATTCACATTGGAGGAGTTTGTGGAGCACTGTCTTTTCTATGGAAGGGACCTCATGCTGGTAGCAGGGGAAAGACTCTTCTCCCTGAGCAGCAGCAGAAACAACTCGTCATTCATTGATGTTAATCCCCATTCCCTATCTCCCTGCATCCCTGGCAGGGAGGAGGTAGAGCTGGGAAAAGTGTAGGGGTGGGGAAAGGTATTTTTAAGGTCTAACTTAATTTTTCATTATCTTGCTCTCATTTTGTTAACAATAAATTCAATTAGTATCTCTAATTCAAGCCTAGTTTGCCCATGATGGCATTTGGTGAGTCATCTCACTCTGTCCTTATTATCTCAATTATGAGCCCTGTCCAGTTGAAGAGAAAAGTGATGGAGAAACTTTGGTGGGTGCCTGTCATCCAGTCAGGCTCAACACACTTTTGGTGCCAAAACCCAGGATGGGGTCTGCTATGGTTTAAGTCCAGATGGAAATTAAGTACCACACAGCTGCTCAATCAGCTACCCTCTTTCTTCCACCTCAAATGGAATGGGAAGAAAAACTGACGTGAAACTTGTATGTTGAAATAAGAACAATTTATTAATAAAATTTATTAATAATTATATTATAATTATTATTGCATTTTACACTGGTAAATAATAACGATTATAAAAAGGAAACAATAAGTGATGCACAATTGATCCCTACTCGCTCACTGATACCAGAGCCCCTTTCCTGAATGCAGATCAGCCACCTTCTCAGTAATGCATCCCAGTTTATATACATAGGGCATGGTATTTTATGGTGTGGATATCGCTTTGGTCAGTTCAGGTCGCCTGTTCCAGCTACACTCTCTCCCAGATTGTTTTGCTCAACCCCTCACCAGTAGAGCATGAGACAAGGGGGAGAAAAAAGTCCTTGACTTAGTATAAATACAACTTGGCAAAACACAAAACAGTAGTGTGTTATCAACACATTTCATACCAAACCCAAAACACAGCACAGTAACAGCTACTGAGAAGAAATTAACTCTACCCTAGCTAAAACCAGGGTAATTAGACACTTTGATCACTTCTTGTAGAAATCAAAGGCACAAATTCCCCTATATGACATTTGAAGCATGTTACTTCAGGTTAAATTGGAAGATGTTGTCAGAAGCATGATTCATATCAAAAATAAACAATAAAGAAACAGAACAACTGAACTCCAGAATTTCATAGGAACACAGCTGATGGCAAACAGATCCAAGTTATTAGTTTTGGAAAATCTCATTATTATTTTTTTTTGCCTTTGAAACTATAGGAGGTGCTTTCAAGGAGACAGGGGTCTAGGAGGAAGAAAAAGTGTCACTACATGCAGGTAACTTCTCTAACCCAGCACAAGGAGGTTCTGTGCCACACTGAGTTTGAGCATTGTTCCCAAAGAGCTGGGAGTTCCTCATTTCCACAGCCTTTTTTATATATATTTAAAAAAAAAAAAATAAATAAAAGCACAATCTCGCAATCTTCACTGGTTGCTGCAATTTCTCTTTGTAAACTTATAAAAGAAAAAAACCCACAATTCTCATTTTAAATTTATCCTCTCTTCTTCCCTGCAGACTTCTACTCTTGGAATATGTTTGTGACTATCTCTGAAAATGAGTTGAGCAGAGCTTGCACTTTAGAAGAAATTAATGGATAAACTCCACTGTAAAATTATTCTGTAGCTAGGTCTGCTTCTCCTTATCTCCTACCTACCTAACACTTCTTTGTAAACCTTGGCACCTGCACTATAACAAAGAAAGACAATTGTCCTAACTCACAGTTTACATACTGGAGTTTAGTGTAAGTAGGTCTTGACATGAGTTTATCAACTAGTCAGTCTGTCCATTTAATTTATAACATAAACACCAAAAGCAATTTTTCTCTGTGGCATTTAGGAGATATTCTGCATTGCAGTCTTGACATCTGCATTTAAAAATGTGCATGTTTTGTTCCCTGTTGTTTATTTTAGGTACATTCCATTATGGGCTCTCCAAGCAATTCAGTTAAACAGTTCATTTAGGAAGTTCTGTACTCACAACTTATAGTCTCCTTACACAAAAACTCAGCATCATCTACTGTGAAATCTACAAAAGCCTAGATAAAGGTTTCTTTGTTGTCACCTGGTATAGCTTTAGTGGAGAACAACAAAGAAAGAACACAAAGAAAGGAAAAAGAAAGAAAAACATATAAAAAGAAGGGGGGGAAGCACAGAGGGAAAGCAAAGCAAATACACCAGACAGCAAGCAATGCTATTTTCATGAGGCTCAAGACTGGAATCTAAAGTTCATATAATTGTTAGGAGCAAAACCTGGAAGAGAACAGTGCAGAACCACAGGCTCCACACTCAAGTTTTGCCCAAAGAAAAGGATGTAATTACATGTGGTCTCAATTGATAGCATTATGAAAATTACTCTGGAAATATTTTGCCATGCTGTGCTCTCTGTGGCAAAATCTAATGAAATCTAATGAAATCTGTGGCAGAAATCTAATGAAGCTGCAACTCTGTCCCAGACTTACATCAATGTAACTCTGCAGACTGTGTAAAAACTTACAGATGCATCCTCAGTTATGATGAATTTCAAATACTACTCGTGGCAGAGCATTTTCATTATGTAGCTACAGGCCAAACATCATCAGATGCAAAATTCACAGCAATTCTGTCAAAGGCAGTTTACATAAAAAACTCTCCAGATTGAAATTAAGCCAATACAGATTAAAACAGTCAAGATTCACAACTTTCTTTTTGGCAATACCAATACAGCAATTCCTTTTTGACAGAGACTTAGCACTGGTTCATTACACCTATGGAATAGGTATTCCTGATATTATTCCCAAATAGCATAACATAACAGTTAATGTTGCAATGAATAGCAGACCTAAACAACATTAGCTTATTTCCACTTCACATTTCCAACATCTGAACTGCAATTGTGATAACAGTTCATTCTTTAAAGTGGTAGTCAGAGGGTTTAGATCTTTTATTAAATAATCAAGTAATATCTTAAAATTAAACCCTTTCAAATAATCTTCAAGAAATCTATATAACTATATTCACACATATACATGCTCCATTAGAAACAAACAAAAAAAAAGGCACTTAGCTGAACAGAATTGGTTCCCTACAAAGTGATCCAAGCAGTGACCAAGTTATATTTATGAGAAAATACAAATCTCAACAAAAATTATTAGACTTTTGAAATTAAATAATTTATTTCAGGTGTTACTCTGTGTTGATGAAGAAGCCAAAACCTCCAATTATCTCTTCACCTCCAAAATTTTTGTAAAAATCCATGTCATATTCCAGCTAAAAGAAAATTATAAACATACATACAAAGCCCTATTAACTTTCCCTATGGCACTCTATTCCTGCTGAATTTTACATGGCCTCTTAGCATAACAGCAGAATCATATAAAGTACAACTATGTTTTGTTTGCTTCCAACCTGTGGTCATACAAACTGCTTTTCTTTATTCTCTAACTTACCAACCTATACTGCAATTTCCTAGGACTCTCCTTGTGCACTTTTCTTCTACTCTCCAAGGCAGCTTTAAATCCACAACTATTATTTTAAATACATGAAGAGAGGGGCCAGCAATGTATTAGAAGAATAGGTATTTCACCACCTTTTATAGGCTAAAAGGCCCATTCCCACTTCTAAAAAGGAAACCTCTGCAAAACTAAGCTATATAAATAAATCACATGACTAACAAAAAAAAAAGCACACCAAACAGAGGAATGCCACCTCTCAGCCCTTTCTGTTAATAGTTACTGCTCATAGTTACTTCTGTTATTTCTCCACTTCCTCTCTTCCCTGTTACTTGAAGTGCATGACAGAAGTCACATGATTTCTGCCCAGTTACTTAGAGATCCCAGGGAAAAACCAAAGAATAAAACCCCTTCAGGTTACCCACACTTTCCCATAACTAGCACTCCTCAAGCAAATACCGATGAGATAGAGCTGCCCAGAATACAACAGCTGGCATTATACTGATGAAACAAAATAGTTTTGAGTTTCTCTACTCTCCATGCAGTAAAAGAACATGTTTTAACTTTCCTCCTTCTGAGCCAGTACTCCACATTTGCTGCAGGTTTCATTCCCAGAAAAATATTTAAGAATGCCTGCTATACATACAGACCAAGCAATACATTATCTACCTCTCCTCCAAACCTGGTTTTTAAAACAGGGCTGACCACAGCTTCATGGTGACTACAAAAGGTGATTATGTCAAAAGTCTCACACAAGGATATTATGAATATACAATGAAGAACTTCCCAGAAATAGCAAAGAGCATGGCATATAAGATTCTCTGCAGCTTTCATATATAAGAATCTCTTAGAAAATATATTATTGCTTCAAAAGTAGCACTCTTTTAGCTGAATGACATTAACTAAACCTATCACGCACATTTAAGTACATCCACAAGTACCATCAGTGAATATACAAATATTGCAGAACCTCTGCTACATGACAAGAATATGGGATAGTGGCAAAAGAATAAGAACACCAAAGTATTTTTACACTGGCTGAAATAAGGCATTTCTGGCTGTTTCATTCACAAAGATTATTTCTACAGTGACAGCCATAACATATATATATATATGTTCATGTATATATATGTATGTATATATATATATCTATATGTATGTATAAAAAAATTTTTACATGTATATCCTAAAATGTACACAAATAGTTAGTTATACTACTAACAGTATTACCAAGTAACTTCAGAGGAATTTCAAAGACAATGGAGTATTTGTTATAGACAGCCCATTTCCTCCTCATTCATTCAAGGCACTTCACAGAAAGATAAACAAGTAGACCAAGCTGGAGAAGAGAATTGTGACTTAGGATCATACAACCTGAATCAGCAATATTCTCCAAGTGGAGTCTGCTCCTGACTTGTGATTCAAGGGACAGCACATGGAGAAGTCTCTGAGGAAAAAAATGTCTCTCCAAACCAGTGGAGTAAATTTCTTGTCTCAAAAAAAAAAAAAAAAAAAAAAAAAAAAAAAAAAAAAAAAAAAAAAAAATCGTAATTTGGTAGTACAAAACTGTCTTACTGCACAAGCATAAGGGGCCAAAAAAGTAACATAAAATGATAGAAAGTAGTTTTTTCACAGCTTGATGAAAACATTTGGTACAATTTTAAGCAGCAGAGGCTTTTGTAGTTTCTCAGACCAAAGAAATTCAGGTCTTCATTATTTTAATGAGAAATTCTACTCAGGTACCAGGGTTTCAAACCTATATACTTTTCAAAGAAACAAACAAACAAACAAAAGAAGCCCCTGAAAAGCAAGCTTCTGTTCAAATGACATTATAAGCCATACAGATTTAAAGAAAACGGTCAAAAGTGAAAAACACCAACTTTTCATTCAATGTTTATTCAGTGTATCAACAGCCAACTGTAAAAAACATGGCTTGAAACATAAGCTTTGCTTTACTGGGTTAGCACAACTCCACCTCCTTCACACAAGTACTTCACTGTTGTTTCAGAGAGACACTATTAAAGCAGAGCAAGCCAGCCCCATCCCTTCAGTGTCCCACTCCCTCCATACTCCTGCATGTACATGCATGCTAGAAGGTCCACCACAAACCCATCCTCCCCGTTTGTGTAAATGGACCCATTTCCCACTAGTCCTGTCAAACTCTTGCTTTGGACATGCTGGTACTGTCTGCCCCATAATACTCTGCAGCAGAATGCTCCAAAAAGTCATACTCTCTTCTGTTTCAAGTATCTTTATTTGTTCATTTTAAACTCCCACCACGTCTGACACTTACTAGTTTCTGCATTGTGGGGCTGTATAACTAGCTCTGTATGTTAACCTACCCAACATCTTTATGCTTTTGAAAAACCAAAGTGAAGAGTCCCCATCTTTCCAGTCCCTTCCCAAAAAGCAACTGTTCCACCCCCCTAACCATTTCCATCAACCTACCCCATGCTTTTATCCAGGCTGGGATATGATACATGCTTCAAAGTTCCAAGTTAACAACCCAAAAGGACAGACTTGCTGCACAGTGCTCATACAGCCTAGTACACTAGATCTAGATTTCCAGACATAGCTGCTTCTGATTCCTGCTGCCAGAAAAAAAAACAAAAAGATCTGAAAAACTGAAAAGAAAATAGTATTGGCCCACACACACAAAGCTTTTCACATTAGCTCTGTCACTTACAGCTCTGAACTAACGAGTTAAAAGCCAGACAGACAAAAGGCAGCACAAGATGCAACAGAAAGGCAGCAGAACAAACCTAGTTTCTGCATGTCCAGAGCCTCAGCCACACTACCAAGTGACCTGTCCAGAGAGAGCCATGACTGAACATACCAGCAACTTCACTGCTCCCTAATAAGAGAGAAGATCTATGTCTCATGTGCTGTTCTTTCACACACATTTATCCTTTGTAGACAGTTCACCTCAGAGGACGTTCTTCATCTAAACCATCTAGGTCCTTCATCAATTGCAGGTGCTCTTCTCAAAGTTTTAAATTCTTGAGACAAAGCACTACTAGCTTGCTTTTAAAAAATTATTTCTACAAGATGCAAAGGCAATATAAGAGAATAAAGTGTTTGAAAAAGACTGGTAATTTAATAAATTTATTTTCCCTTTCTAAACTTTGAGTTGACCACCTCCAACTTTAAACAACAAATAGAAACTTCATCATGTTTGCTATTTTCCAAAAAGTTCTTCCCCTTATGATCTGGCAGAGATTTCAGCCCAGAAAATAACAGGTGCACATCTGCATAGAGGTGGGTAACACGGGCTGAAGAAAAACAGCACCCAGGGTTATCTGAATGTCCATTAGTAGTCCAGCATTCCTTCCAGCAGAATGGAGGCAGAGCGACACATCGCCTGCTGGAGAGACACAACCTTCTTGCCTTTCTCCAGACAAATCCTCACTGCTCTCTTTTATCCTAATATCCCCAGGAATTAGTCACCTCTACAGAGCAGTGGTTCACTCCCTCTCCTCCGAACAGGAACACACAGGAGAGCCTGAGGTTCACTCCTCGCACATAAAATAGCAGCAGATCTGACATCATTTCATCACTTCTTTGCATTTCTGTTTCAACACCTCCATTTCTCCACTGCTCAAGCATCTGTATAAGTGGAATAGCAATTAGGAGACTGATGGACAGTCCATTAAGACAATCATTACACCAGACACTGAAAAATTTGTCCAATTTATCCTCATCTCATTGGCAAAACAACACTCTGTTCTGTAAGGGAAAGCACCACAGAAAAGAAATGTCTGAAAGCAGAAAAGGACTTTCCTTTGCTTTTCATGAAAGTTCAGTGTTTCTCAATGGCTATTTTTCTTCTTTGTTAAATGAACTGACCTTGTCTTCTGAGACTACAACACTGCTTTTATTACATAATGACTGGAACTCCCACATAGTCAGAGCTAGACAGCTAAAGACTAGAATTCATGTATTTAAATAGCAGCGGGGAAAAGGCTATATCTGAAAATACCTGGTTTATTCTGTTCACAGAAAAAAAAAAAAAAAAAAAAAAAGAAGAGCATAAGAAAAGTTAAAATTCAGATACATCAGGCATCTACCCTCAAAATGCTGCCAGCTAAAGATTTTTTTAAATTATACATAGACTCTCCAATCAAATATTTTCCCACTGCAGATGAATTGTTGCAGGTATACAAGCACACTGAGTTCACATGTATGTTTCCTCTATCTTGATAGTCCCAAATGAGCCTGTTTCCAGAAGCAACAAAGGACTGCAGCAAAGTGCAACCTAACTCTCCTGTGACATAATGCAGATACAAGACCAAATACCAAAGAGTTACCAAGAGATCTCTCACAGCAATTTCTGATGTGATAAGAACCAGATATTAAAAACAAACAAAACAATTATTTAAAAATCACCAAAAAAAAACAAATCTTCCAAGGAAACAATTAGGAATAATCCAACAAAGAACAACCAGGAAATTTACCAAATTCTGCAAGAAAGGAGAGAAGCAAAATAAGAGGTCAGGCCTGCACTAGAAAAAGGACAGACAGAAGCAGCTATGTCTCAGAACACTGGCCAGAAAAAAAAACAGTTGAGAGGAATGAAGATGTATGTCACTAAATCAGTCACTAAGAAGTAGAAGAAATATTACTGACACTAATTTTTACCCATTTCATTTAGGCTGACAGCTTGAGTTTTCTCTCCTACCCTGACAATCCTGCTTGAGGCAAGTGTGCAACACTAATACAGTTTCAATTTAGCACTTCAAGCACGTAATGTGTGCAGCACAGAAGTGATATCTTTCAGATACGTCTTTTCTACCCACAATCTTCCAGAAAAAAAAAATCAGCATCCAGAAGTACACAGAGGTAAGGAAGCTGACAGTTGCACACTGCATATATATGTGCATTCAGCAGCTGCTGTGTTAAGAAAGCATAAACACTGAAAGTGCATTTATCAGGGAGGTCATCAGTCAGGTTATTACATCTTCAAAAGCAGAAGGTAATGAGCTTTTCAAGTCTGCAAGGTCTCATTAAAGGCATTCAGCACGATGAAGAAATGACAATCTCAGTTCAGTTTCCTCCTCTCCCCACATATATCCTTATTTACCTACTTTATTTTAACCCAGGCTATCAGCATGGCTCATAGGAGCTACTGACAAAGACAGTACTAAGGACTGCATGAAGTCTACCTGGCTGCTATACTTTGAAAAGCTGAAGTTACACTAAGCAAGGAGCAGAGTGCAGACCAGCATCTGTGACTAAAACATCTTCACTCAACACCTGTGCTCTCCACACCAAAGCAGGTACTTCAGAAGTAATGGTATTCCAAATGCTTCTGTTTCAGTGTGCAAACAGCTCTAGTTAAACAAGCCATCCCATACAGATTACCATCTGCAGTAATGATAGTAAACTCATATTGAAAACAACACTCTGCGTATATGCCTGGAATTATGTCCTTATCTATTTCCTCTTTTTGTAAATTTATCTTACTTAATGTAGTTAAGACTGTTCCAAACAGTAATCTAAACAAACATATTTTATATAACAACTTAAAATAGAAACGGCTTTTGCATTTCATTAAACCCAAGGACTCAAAATTTTTAGCCTACAAAATTTTGTACTAAGTAATTTAGGAAGCAGGAGAGAACCTCATGTGGAAAATTAAAATCTCCATTGTGCACTTTTGGGTAAGGCTTAATTTCTTTTATAACATCTAGTTTCATTTTTCTTGCTCTTTTACTGAAGCCTTAATTTTTTGTCATCAAGTTATAATCAACCATTTTCAGGAAATAGAATCTAACTAATATTACAAAAAATTGTATAGGATAAGTGTCACCCCAAAAATCAGAAATGTTTACTCAATAATTCTGCTCTGGGATGCAAATTCACTATTTTCATTGGAGAGTAGACAACCTGTAGTTAGTCATTTATTTTGCATTTATCCTGGTGTTCCCTTTGAAAACACAAGCTGATAAAAAACACTCTATTTGCAACTGTAGGTTTTGCATACCTTCTATTTTTTTAATTTTTTTTTGATATTATAAGATTGGTGGTACCACTGAACACAAGTGTTTCATGTCAAAGCAGGATACTGGATCAAAGCCTTGATCATATTCCCTTATTGCTACTAACCACACAGATGATATGCAGAACCCACACTCACCACCTAAATAAATCAGAGGAAACTGAGATAGTGCAGGTACTAGGCAGGCTTGTATCTTTACTGAAGAATACAAATGACGCACAAAAAAACCCCTAACAAACCAACAACAAGCACTAGTGTCAAAACTCCCTGGTTCAAACTATAATTATATTATGACAATATTTTCATGCTGCACAACTATTTTTAAAAATGCTAAGGAGGAATCAACATTTACCTGATGGTAATAAACACATTGCTCACTGTGACAAACAGCAAAAGGAGGCTCCTCTTCCAATCCTCACACTGCTTCCAGCTCTAACCATCCTTTACACTCTGGTAACTGAATCAGAACTATGGAAACTAGGCTGTTCAGGCTTTGGCAGACATACTGAGTACAGGATGCACTCATACTCTGCCATACAGAAAGGGAAAGCTCTTGCCATGTCAGCTTCAACCTTTAACTCTATTCCAGAGAGCAAATGTAAGCAAATTTAGCAGCAAAGCATACCATATTATGGTAAAAGAAAGAATCAATAGCAAGCTAATAATAATATATTAATAATACTTACTATACAATAATAATAATTATAATTATATATTAATAATTATACCTACTTCTGCTGAACCTCAGTTTTTCATACATAGAAGAATTTTAATTAAGTTAACCTTAATCCCACCTTATTAATAATCATTTTCACAGTCACTTCAGTCACAGGCTGGAGATCGGATCGCCCTTGCCCGCCTGTCCAAATGGTCTCCACCTCTTCAGTTAGCTATTCCCATTCAAATGTTTACCTCTAATAAGAGTACAAGATAGCCACCTTGACAAATTCATAAATTCAGGTCACTGACTAGTGCAGGCTGCAACCAACTGGGACCACTCTGTGTTCTCATCCAGCCAGGAAAAGATTTGTTGGTACTGGCCTGAGGCTTGGAACTTTAATTCCTGTCCTCTGCCGTATGAATGAACCAGAATAATGTAAAATGGCCTAAGTACAAGGATCACATTCAGCTACAAGACCTAAAGCTCTTGTGGAAATAAAAATCAAACACAACAGACATTTATGGAGTTATTATACAGTGCCTGCTCTGTAGCTGATTAACTTGGACACTCACCCAAGGACAAATAGTTAAACTATTACATCAAGAAAAACAATTACATAAAAAGCTACTGTTGCTTAACTCAACTGATCTGCTCTTTCCTTTCAGCTCAAAAAAACCATGCACTTTAAATTTCTAAATGGTTATCCTTGTTATTTCTCTGGCACTAAAATCAGGATCTCTTATCACAGTAAGAAAAACTCACCAAAACACATGCTTAACTTGATTTTCGTTATCCTTTTCAAAGGCCCAAAAAATACACTTTAAACACCAACTTCTTCTTTCTACCAACCACCAAGCTCTACAAACCCTTACTCATCAAATACTCCCCAGTCTCATCAGTATGACTTCATCAGGGATCTTCGGTTTCAATTTACATCTATAGCACCAAGGGTACTTTCATACTGACACACTGGAAGAGTGCTCTGCTTTTTTACTCTTTTCTCAGGAAACAAATTTCCTTTAAAGCCATAATTTCTACTTTATCATAGGTTAGATTTCTTTTCTTGCACTTTCAGAGAATTTCATTCATTATCAGAGCAGTTACTACTTCTTCTGCCCCACAAGGGGAAAAAAAAAAAAAAAAACACAGAATGCACTTCTAGAATAGATTCTTCAAATAATTTTCTAAATCACAACAATTTACAAAAGCCATTATACGCTTGCCAAAATCTGAAATTTCATGGAAATTTGTAACAAAAAAAAGTGAGACCACAGAATGCTCATTTAAAAAGCTTACTTTTAACAACCAATTATTCCAGTAACATTTTCATTATTACGGAGCATATCATGTAGTGTATCAATATTGCTGTTGAAACCAACTAAAACTTCTGAAGCACCTTTATTGCCTGGAGATGTTTGTTTGCAGGTCTGTTGACAAGGCAGGTCTGGAGGCTGGTATTTTTATAAATGTTGTGAAGGGAAAGCACAAATATTGTTTTGTCACAACCTAAGGTGTGTCTGCGGTCATCTATTAATGAAAAGAGGTAATCTCTCAAAAAAAAGCTAGCAAGTCTCAGTCCAGCCAAAAGTGTTAGCAGGTCTTCATCACTCAACAGATTTCACCCCAAAAGCCAGATGGTTAGAGGTTTTACTCTTTCAAAATATTTTTATCTGGCAAAGTAAACTTCTCAGCAAGCAGCAAGCCTTTTGACAAAACCAAGCAACTAAGAGCAAGCAGTGATTCTGCAGTACTGGGAAAACATCACTTGCAAGTGTACAGTCAGCTCAAGATTTGTATGTTGACCTTTTAGAATTATGTGACTTTCTTCATATAATGCAGTTTTGGGCAGGAAATTTTGTAAAATTTTTCAACTGTCACTGTACATCAACATAGGCCCTGTCCTATGCTTTCCTTTAGAGCAAAAGTAGAATTTCCAAACAAGAACTCACTTTTATACAAACACATATAAACATACAGAGCAAACTAGAGTCAGAATATACTGTTTCTCCCAAGCAAGAGTGTACATAAGAGAAAGGGGAAAAGAGAGAACTGCCTCTCCATAATGTTCTTTCAGCAACGATTTATAATGCCTTAATGTTGCCAAACAAACCTGATACTAACAGCCAAAGAGAACCTAGTGACTATATGCTTGTTTTGTTTGTTAATTTTCACTACACACAAGATTGTAAGGCAGTAAAACTTTTTATAAGTGCAACCCTCAGCAGTAGAGAAACCACGAGGAATGCACAGATGTGATTACCTTCTTCCAAGTTAAAAGCATTACTTCAGAAACATCAGCATATAAAATATGTTGAATCCCTGATGAATGAACATACCTCAGTTTGCCCACAAGCCAGTTCTCCAGATGAACTGTTGTGAGTCTGTTTTAAATAAAGGGTTGCTTTAATTAGTGAAATATTACTAACTGACAGGGCAAATTCCAAAAATACCTCACTAGAATTAGAAACCTTTTTCCTGTCACTATAACAATTTTTAAATAGCACTTAACCCTACACAGCCACATAGCTCTAAGTATATCCATTTCTCCTCTGTAAATCAAAAAAGCAGTTAAGCAAGGAAAAAAAAAATTTTACCAAAGTAACTGAAAAAGCTTTCCAATATTATTACCGGAGATAAAGGTAATATTTCATTTCAGACCTGCATCAGATCCCACTACGTCTGAATTTTTTTACAGGGAGCAGAAGGAAGGATGGAAGAACAAGGGGAAACCCATAAAGGAAAGCAAAATGCCAGACAGCTGTTCAAACCAGTTTTCAGTTCAGCTTAAGTTCAATTCACAGCCTGTTATTAAACTGACTGCAACTGTCACCTTCCCTCACCTGCAATTAATTGTCCACCTTTTTGCTTTTACCACCTTGAACAACATAATACACCACAGTTCACCATGTGCACCTGAGACTCCAACCTGTCCCCACAATGTCCTCCATACAGTCACAAGCATACTGTTTACACATGATAGCAAGCTGAACTCTGGAAATCAAAATTCACTGAAGAAAGAACAGGTAGTAAGACATCAATACCAGTGCACATATTTTTAAACAAGGAAATACCATTTTGAAAGCAAATAAAGAATGAAGTATTTTTCTTAGAACAAGTGATAAAATTCTTTAAAGTTAAGCCAAACCAAATTCTGCAATTTAGTAACTTGAACTATTGTATTCTATTCACTCAACCATGACAAAATAATCTTTTCCATGTAAAACATGCACATAACTCCTGTACCACAACATATAGATGCCCTTTTTGCTCTTACTGCTTGCAGGTGCTGCGAGTACAGACAGATGTCTTCAGACTAAATGACACATCTTGTCCTAGTAACACTTTACAGAAAATTTATTATCTTTCTATTAGTCTGACTCTGGAAGGATGGTTGGGTTTAACTGACTCTCTGTGACAGGATGTGCTTTGTGAAAAGGAGAGAACCTCTTACAGACTTCTTGGCTTATGTGAAGTACCCTCCAAACACCAGGCTGCCTGAACTGATATTAAGATTTCATTTGTGTAACTCAGTGCTCCAATGAGCTCAGTCTCGGGAAAGCAAGGCAATTTCAGTGAAAATTCCTAGCAGAATCAGATGACCTGGAATTTAGACTTAAAGTTGTCCAACTCATGCCATCATTTCCAAGCATTCAAGCCAGCAAAAGCTTGTATAGAATAATCTGCACAATGCTTATTTGCATCATGACCTATGCTAGGACTTCCTCTTCACCACTGACTGACCCATCTAAATCTAGAAGCAAATACTTCCACAGAGACAGCAACAAACAATTATCCTCCAACGTCTCTCAAAGGTCCTCATTAATAAGTGCCAATATCTAACACAGTCCTAAAAAAAAAAAAAAACCAAACTAAAAAACAACCAACCAAAAAAACCAAACCATTTTTACAGGTATTGTACAGTTCATTTTCTTTGACTCACTCAACTTGCTTTAGTCATCAGCTTCTTTTCTTAGAGACATTTGTTAAGAAAGCAATTCAATCACTAAAAACCACTTACTGCTCCTGAAAAATGGTAGCAGAATTACCAATTCTGTTAATTTTCTTTTTAACACTACTATACCACCCAAGATCCCTAAAACAAAAACCAAAAAAAAACAAAACAAAACAAAACAAACGAAACCACCCCACGCTTTATTCAGTTCACTCAAATTTAACCTCAAATACACAATCCCCTGTTAGCAGAGGCCCAGCTACCAGCAGCTGACAGTCACTGTGAGTTCAGGAGATTTCAACTGCCCCTAGTTCCTTTTAAAAAAACTGTTGTGAGGTGGGTGAGAATAGTGTTTAATATTCTTTCCTTAGGACCCCAATGCACCTAGAATGAGCCACAAACTACAAAAGCATCAAGGTAAATCAAATCTGGACAGATTACACTTATTCATCCTAGAACACAATCATTGTCAAACACATTTCTGAACAAAATTATGTGAGATCTTAAAATTATCAAAGAGTGATCCCAATCCAAAGCAAACTCCTAACATCTTTAGATGTAGAAGCAACACCAGGGGAAATTCCACTAAAAAAGGAACTATAAGCTTATGCCAGGATCCTGACTTATGTGCTGCTAGTTTCTCTATCTTACTAAGAAATAAATACTCTCAGAGAGACTAAAAGTACCCAATGGCACATGCACACATACAAAACTTTTCAGAATGCCTTCCGGGGTGGGGAAGAGGTAGGGGATTAAATCACTCTGTAACCTGACCAGTGCTATTTTACCTGCAGGATAAGCACCCAAGTAGAATTCTGAAAAAATACAATGCAAAGAAAATTATCATTCTTTTGGAAAATCTTGACTTAAAAGAGAAACTTGAGAGGAGACAGGGCAAAACAAGTTAAACAGAGAACAAGCTTAACAGTCTTTAAGATGTTTGGTTGGGAAGCAGAGCATAAAATTTGCTATCACCAGCCCCTTGTCTATTTTCAGGTTATGTAAATGTGTATGATCCCTTCTACCCACATTTAAGAGGTCTGAAGCTGAAATAAACAAGAAAAACACGTTCATGAGAATGAATTATTGTGGATTGTCAATAAATAAAATTTTCCTAAACTTATTAAAGTTTCTACACAGTAACCAAGTACTACAAACAGCCACAACATTATATACTGAGACAAAGAGGAGGCTTGGAGTGCTACTAAACAATTTTACTTCCCTCATCCTGCAGAATACACGATGTTGTTCTGGATAATTAGTGTCAATTTCTTCAAGAGTTGTAGCTTAGTTGTTGTGCAGCCCTGCTTCCCATCCACATTCTTCTCGCATTCCCTCTATCTAGTCTGGAGCTCCCTGTCAGCAGACAGAGAAATGTCTTCCTGCAGGCAAGAATGAACAATCCCTCCCCAATTACAGAGTCATGTGTGGGCTATAAGCATTTTTCCAAACATAAAAGGAAGGCGAGAATTTGCTATCCCTATATTAGCAAGCTAAAACAAGCCAACCTCCAGATGGAAAGGATCAAAGCATCCAAGTCACCTCAAAATTAATCCCCTTCAGGAATGTTCACTACCTCCAATCCACACATATATATCCCTCCAGTCCCTCCTAGAGCAAAAAGTCAAAATCTTTGAAATTAGAATGATTACCCAGAATACTGTCGTGGTTTGACACTGGCCAAATGCCAGGCACCTATGAAAGCTGCTGGCTCACCCTCCCCCTGCTACAGATGGGCAGAGGAGAGAAAAAAAATAACAAAGGATTCATGAGCCGAGATAAGGACCAGGAAAAGACACTCCACGGGCAAAACAGGCTCAACTTAGAGGTACAAAGTAGATTTATTACTAACAAAATCAGAGGAGGATAATGAAAAGTAAAATGAGCCCTTATAAACACTTTTTTTTCCCCCTCAATGCTTCCCTCCTTCCCACTGATAGCACATGGAGACAGGGGGTAGGGATTTTGGTCAGCTTATCACACGAGATTTTCTTCCACTGCTCAGGGAGAGTTCTTCCCCTGTGAGACCATGGGGCCTCTTCCCACAGGAGACAGTTCTCCGTGAACTTCTCCAGCATGGCTCCACTTTCAGAGGCAGCAGTCCTCCCAAAACCACTGCAAAGTCAGTTCCTCCCACAGGCAGACAGTCCTCCCAAAACTGCTGCAGTGTGGGTCACTCTTCCATGGGGTGCAGTCCTCCAAGTGCAGGCTGCTCCAGCCTGGAAGCAGGGACCCCTCTCTCCATCGGGTCTCCCACTGGATCACAGCCTCCTCCAGGCATCCACCTGCTCCAGTGTGGGCACCTCTTCCATGGGCTGTGGGTGGATCTCTGCATCCCCCATGGATCCCATGGGCTGTGGGTGGATCTCTGCATCCCCCCTGGATCCCGTGGGCTGTGGGTGGATCTCTGCATCCCCCATGGATCCCCATGGGCTGTGGGTGGATCTCTGCATCCCCCATGGATCCCCATGGGCTGTGGGTGGATCTCTGCATCCCCCATGGATCCCATGGGCTGTGGGTGGATCTCTGCATCCCCCATGGATCCCCATGGGCTGTGGGTGGATCTCTGCATCCCCCATGGATCCCCATGGCTGTGAGTGGATCTCTGCATCCCCCATGGATCCCCATGGGCTGTGGGTGGATCTCTGCATCCCCCCCTGGATCCCATGGGCTGCAGGGGCACAGCTGCTTCACCATGGTCTCACCACAGCCTGCAGAGGAATCTCAGCTCTGGCACCTGGAGCACCTCCTGCCCCTCCTTCTCCACTTGGTGTCTCCAGGTTGTTTCCCTCACATATTCTCACCTCCTGGGATAGAAAACCACTGGTGCCCCCACTTTGTTTTGATTTCTTTTTAAATATGAGAGGCATCACCATCATCTCTAACTGGCCCAGCTTTGGCCAGCAGCATGTCCATCTTCAGAGTCACCAATGGCTGCTTCCAGCAGCTTCTCACAAAAGCCACCTCTGTGACCCGCCCCACTACCAAAAGCCAGGCCAATGCACAACCAACACAACTTTACTCACATTTAAGTCCAGCTCAGCCTAAAGACGTTTTCTGCATTAAGCAGAATAACTTTCCACAAAATGCCATACCTGCAGGGGGGAAGTCTCACTTAAAAGCACACAGATAAAGGCACTAACCAGGACAATTCAGTCTTCATATGAAGTATTAATTCATTGAATTAGGGGCTGCCTTCTTCACAAATGAGCACATTAGAAAATAATTCTCAAATATTTTTCTGATTATTTATCAGTTCCTTCTAGCAACATATAATCCTGCAACACGTGATCACTGACCATTTTAAATCTATTGTCTTAATCTAGACCAGAATCAAAGTTTCAGTCCTGGATTTCTGCAGAAGTAGTGTTCTGTACTTGCACATTCCAAACATCACAGCTGAACACAGCCACTCTTTCCCAATTAGAACCAAATCCTCTTTCCTGGTAAGTGGTATACCATCCCCTGCAGGCCATAATGAAAGCTGGAGTGCCTCATTAACTAGACTCCAGCTTTCAGGAAAGGTCAGTTTGTTGACACACTTTATGACCCTAACATACAAAGAGAACAGCTATTCTCTTTTCAGGGCAGAATGAACATCTGCATTTCAAAATAAAATAGAGTAACAGTATGTATACACACAGGGAACAGTCAAAGTGTTTCAATGACATAGAATTAAAAAGTTAAAACTGCAATTCTTTAAAATTTGTTTTCTTCAAAATTCCTTTGCACAGCAGAAAGATCAGGTATTAAACAAAACAGTACCCCCAGCAAAAGTTAAAGATTTTGACATGCTACTTTTGCACTTCCTGGGGAATGGAGTTTTAACTGGCTTCTGGCATAACTCCTCTAGAGGTTCATTTCCTAGATGGAACTATAAATCCCATGATGCACTTTATCAATGTTAACAATAAAGCTATTGTGCTTCAGCAAAGCTACTCCTTGGAGAAACGTCCAGTGCTTACCAAAGCTGGGATGGGGGGAGGGGGGAGAAAATATCACAAATTAAGCACATTCCAGAAAGCAGCACAGAAGTAAAAGCAAGTATTAGACTCAAAATGCAGGATTTTTAAGCTGCAAAAGGCAAGAACTCTGTGGAAGAATATTAAAGTGTCAAGCCAGAGCTAAACCTGTTTCCTCCTCTGCCCCATCATTAAGTGTCTTGAAACACATACAAAATTTAATACAGACAGACAAATATTAACATAAGATTCAAGCTTACACATTTAAATATACTTTTGGAAGGCAGGCCAGCAAAGGAGCAGCAAGGCAGCAGCAAAGTATTTTACATAACCATAGTATATAGGACAGAAAAAAATTAGACAAGTAAAAGAATATTAGCATCCATAAAATACTGCAGAACACAAAAAGATCTCAAAATAACACACAACAGCTGGAATCAACTACAGCAAGGCCACTGCTGAATACCTGCTGAAAGGGAACACCTGCAAGGTTACAAAAAGCACAAAACATGCAGCTCCTTTGAAAACAACTACAGAATTGTCAGTCATTTCTTCACACAGTCATGAAGAAAGTATGTAAGACTTGCCCCTATTTATGTGTTATATTTTACTTATGGATTGAAGATGCACACTTCTAAAGTGTGCACATTGCTGATATTTAAGAGTTTTTATTTCAACAAACCATACTTAAAAAGCAAGAGCAGCTATAATAGAATAGCAGGGTTTTTTAGCTGCTTATAACAGTACAGATCAAAAAAATCTAATATTGGGGCTACACCAGACAAAACAGAGAGAAATTTTAGGAAACGGTCTAATAACAATCTCAGTGGTACAACTGAAATCTACTAATCTAAACATTTACTACTTAAAATCTAGTCTACTGCTAAAAAAACCCTACATTTTCCCCCAGAGTATGATGTTAAACATCCTACCCTACTGAATTTACCACTGGAAATACCAAGTTTCCCAGAACCCACAGTAATAGCTTGTACTTGACTGTTCATCTTCCAAATTCAATCCATCTCAACTGAAAATAAAAATAGTCCAAGAAACTGAGTGTGGCTGATAACTGCAAGAATAATTGAATGACTGCAAAAAAAGATAGCATGCCCCAGGAATGACTTATTCCTAACTTAGTGAAATACTTTGTGTTCTTAAAGCAAGTGTTTTCAGAGGTTTCTCTAGCACTGATTGAATTGTTTACATACTAAAACAAATAGCAATTATTTAAACCATAAACCTAGGTTCTCATTTCTTGACCACTACAATTGTCTATGTGTTTATTAGCTATAATCAGGTAACAACTCATTCAAAGCCAGAGGGAAGTTTGTTACCAAAATTCAGGCAGCTAAAGTTTCTTCATGTACATATAATAAATTTTAAAATGGCAAAATTACCCATAACCCGGCAGAAGTACAATATCAACTATTTGCTAAAAATTACATTTCAACTGCAAACACTACAGAAAAGTTCAGATCCACCCGGTAAGCAAAACCTAGCACATATTCTCAGAAAGTCAGATGTTCCCAGAAGTACACAATACTCACAAAAATATTCCTTATAGCTACTGTTTCCAGGACACTGACTGTTAGAAAAGTATCCTGTAACAAATCACTATCACCCATTCATCAAAAGCTTGCATTCACAAAAGCTGTATTTCCATGGCTAACTCATTTACAATTAGGGGAAAAGTCCCACCAGGCTGTGGAACACAGATCATATCTCCCTCTTCTCTAGCTTCATGAGAGGCAGAAAACAAGGATGCTCATGATGTGGTACAGAACCTAACATTGCTAAAGCCAGGCCTTACAAATCATCCAGCTCTGGAAGAAACCTCTAATGGAGTAATCCACCAGATTGTGGTTGGTATAAAACAGCCAGGAATGCCTGACCTGAGGACATCTCAATCTCTCCTACTATAGCAACTGCACTTCATACTAAAGCACTGAAACAAGAAGGGAATAATCTGCATGTACAGCATACAAAGAGGCAAGACTGGAAGACCTGTAAGCCAATATACTGTCCTCTGATGTGGAAGGCTCACCTTCAAGCTCCTTCTCTACCTTTTCTTCCAGATTGCAGATGAGCACCCCAAACACAGAGCTGTGGCATCTATCTTGGCTCTCTGAATAGTGGATTATTTACCACAATGGTCTAGTCTCAGATTCCAGCACCAGTTTTACTCCCCTTCTTGACAGTGGGTTGCCCTCAATTCCCCCTAAATGCCGCTAAACTACCAACTCCTTCTAACAGCAGCAAGCTATCTCTGCTAACCACTACAAACACAAACACAGCCACAGCCTTCAAACAGGAAAAACCTTGAGAGGATTGAGCTACGAACACTACTGCTGCCAGAGGACTGGAGAAGGAGGATACAGCCACTTCTGCAAGGACAAGAAGCAACAGCAGCACCCTGACACTGAGCAGCAGCAGGAAAGGAGGTGCAGAATGCAGAACACAGCTTTCTGGACCCTCCTCATCCCTTCTAGAGAACAGGTGGGAAGCCAGATGGAAGTGGCCTCTGGGTCACTTTCAACTGCAGCAACTTGCTGAATCACTAAAACAAGAGATATAGAAACCTCAGTACACAGAAAGACGCCCAAAATGCAGTAGCTGAGATGAATCAGGACTATTAGGACACAAAAATGTCTTATTTCGGTAACCAAGAAGCTTTGCAAAAACCTGAAGTTTCTGTCTACCAAAAGATAAAAGGTGCAACATGCTTTATATGACACAAAGAAATGTTAGTAGAGAAAACATTTCAGCAGAGACCCTGGTATTCAACAAGGCAGTATTACACAAATATAAATATCCCTCATCAAATTACACACTAGTGATTTCTTTTTATCTTATCTCCTCAAAAGAATTTTAGTAGTATTAGCTGCAGAAAAAAAACAAGTACAGAAAGACCTAGGGAAGAAGGAAGGCCACTCACTTTATTTCTAAACTAAAAAGAAAGCTATAAATGCAGTTCTTCTATTGATCAATGATAATAATATGCTTACAAAGCACAGAGTCTGAGAAGTGGTATGCAAAGTACACAAGGTAATATGGTACACAGAAAATTTTATATATGGTCTAATGTATATTCTTCCCTGTATGAAAAGAGCTCAAACTCACACCACAGGATTCCAGTTTCCCCCACTAAAATTATCTCCTTCAAAGAAAACCATAATACAACATTTAAATTGAAAATAAAATATCTGTCTACAATCATCTTTTCACTCTGTCTGGAAGCATATAGTTTTGACTAAATGGGGAGGAAAAATATGGCCTCTACTTTGCTTTTTTAGTTAAGGCTTAAAAGATATCAAATTTTTGGTTTTTTTCAGAAAATAAATGCAAGACAGAAAGTTAAATTTAAAATGCTAAGCTCTAGAGGTTTCTCCCCAACATATAAAACCTAATAGACTGTTCTCCAAACACCACCATTCTTTTTCCTTTTTTCTTTCCCAAATCACAAATAAATACATTCCTAAATGGATTCACATTCTCCTTCTGCCATCCCCAAAGCTAAGAGAGTGTCTGTGCAGGTCATGGAACTACAAAGACATCATCTTCCCCTCCTCTGTCTCTGAGACTGCCTGATTTCCTCAGATCCTTTTCAGTGGATGCACACTGAAAGCAGGCTGCATCAACACATCTGTCCATTACATTGCTGCATCAATCTGCCACCTTATGCCTCAAGCAATTCATTATCTCAATTCTGTTATCACACAGGTCTGTACCTGCAGGGTAATTAGACAGTAGCATGGTGGGGTAGGCAAGATGAGAGAGGGAGTAGTGAGCAAAAGAAAAAACAAAGGTGGACACCTAATCCCTGTGAGGCAAGTCAATGTAAATTTCCTATCAATGGCAGATCACTCCAACAAACCCTGCAGACTACGAAAATTCTGGCTTTATGTATAAGCACAGAAAAGCTATACTCTTTTCTAGAAATTAACAAGTCCTGAGTATGCAAATATATTCTTAAGCTGTGAAAAAAACAGCAACTTTAAAAGCACAGTTACATTGTGAAATACATCAATACAGAAGACTACCAAATCAAGTGGGATAAAAGGATGAGGGGGCACTTAGATGCATTAGGTGTATTACCACTATCTCTGCAGACTCCTTCACACTACCATAAAGATAAGAAAACCTCAGACTCCCATTTATCAGAAACAGCAGCCTCCTCTACCCCTAGGTGTAAAATATCATACTGCAGGCTGTTTTTCTGAAACTCAGTTTTTATTCATCATCAAATGGCAGGCTACACTTTGTGGACATTGGCCTACCAGAACCTTTAATAGCTTTGACATTTCCCAGATGCTTGCTTTCCCTACCCCTCATTAAAATAATTTGCTGCCAAACACCTGCAAATACTTACACAGGAATCCTTGTTACAGGCCTGCTGTGTAAGAAATAACTAACCAGGAACCAAATTTAACTTTCAGAGAGGCTATCCAGTCACCTGGTTTGCTTTTCACCTTGCACCCACGAAGGTACTAAGACCAGGGGAAAAAATAGAACAAAAAATCCAAAATCCAGCCCAAACTAAAAAAAAAAAAAAAAAAAAAAAAAAAAAAAAAAAAACCCACACAGAATCACTCCTTGTCTCCCACCTCTCCTACCACACCTCTTCCTTCACAGCTGGAAAGTCTCCATCAAGAGCTATTTTCCAAGAGACTCTTCAGCAATAGCTCAGGTGTGTAGGTGATACATAGACTCTCATTATGACATGGTAATTTCTGGCTGCTTTCAGTCCTATATTTGAGCTCTCTGCATGGAGGCACAGGAACTAAGGTTAACTTGACCTGCAAAGGTTCTTTTCTAAGGTTCACTTCCTTGTTGCTGGTCAGGTTTAGCCTATGGATCCACACTAGTACTAAAAATGTCAAACACTTCCAGATGGTAAACAACAAGAATTGCTCTACAGCACCATTTCACTAAAACAATACGTTCTCACCCTTAAATCAAAAACATGAGTACCTTACTTAACATATAATTGTGATCTTCATAATTTTGCTCAATACCAGATGCCAATGCCAGTGCCAGAATCAGGACACAAATAGAACCATTAAATTTTTAAGTTGCACTGAAAGGGCAAAATTCTGGCAAATAAATAAAACTGTAAATTTCTGACAAGTTTTGGGAAGCTGATGCATATGGCACATTCACTGCTGATTACTACATGAGAAATTGTATATTCTCAGTAGGCACTCAGTAACAATCTGAAGATACTTCCAAAATGCAAATGAGTTAACAATCCTGTTCTTCAACTGGCAGCAAGAAAAACACCACTAGAAATTCTCACCAGGAATAAAACTAAACTGCAAGCCCTAAAATTCAATGCTAACAAATTATTAAGTTCCTATAGTATTTTTTACTGATTTCTAAAATAATTTCCTTACATTAATTTTCCTTCATTATACCTGTTATGCAATTCCAGAACTGCTCTATTTTAGTTACCATCTCTCTTTTTGTTAAAGAATGTATTTAGGAGAGACACAGGTAATTATACTAACGTGGTTTTACCCAAATAAGTGCCACTCATCTCTCAAAAATACTAACTCGTTCTCTGTCATTATGGTCACTTCCAAAGAAGGAAAGTCAGACAGAAAAGATTAAGACACTCCTCATCATCTTTTTCTAATGCAAAAGAAAAAGTTGTATTTTTCCAATATTCTGTATGATTATTTCTCTATCTCAGTGGTATCTTCTGATCTGCTAGCCATAGAGCTTAGAGTCAAAGAGGCAGATAAGCCTGAGGAATGGGCTCACAGCCTGCAAGCAGCCCAGAGAGAGAAAGAAAAAGATCCCTGTTGTGGGTTCTGTGTTCCAGATATAAGTATTTTCTGAATGACCAGAAAACGAGACCAGGCCAAAGAAGGTAATGCCAATGGTGATGATATCCCAAAACATCACAGCTGCTTTAGTAAAATGAAGTGTGACCTGCAGAAAGGTACTTTGGATTAAATCAGAGATTGCAAGGAACACCAATTAAACTACTTGTGGCCACTGCCTTATCTAAATAATCATTCCCTGGGGCACATACACAATCTAAGCTGAAATAAAATGTTTTAACTTAACTCATAGAAAACTCTTGGCTATGCAGCACTGATTCAGGAACACGTGTACTTCCCAAAAACTACATGACTAATTAAACCTTCCAATAAGCATTAGCTATTAGAAGTAATCGATTTAGTTACACAAGAAAAAAAAAAAAAAAAAAAAAAAAAAAGACCAAAAAAGACAATTCTGGCTATGTAGGATGAAAAACCCACACTTTGAACACCTCAAAGGTTCTCTTTCACAGCTTCAACCTCATCAAAAATCTCATTAGTTTAAGCAAAAGTCCTGCTTAGCCTAGACTAACTGTAGCAGCTTCTTTTAAAAATTAGCCAGCTTAAGACATCTGTAATCAGTCGAAGTTGAGCAGCACACAGAAATTTCCTATCAAACATCACATAAAATAGTCACAAAGCCCCAGTAGCTCTCGCTACTGTTTCATTTCATACCTAGTAGAAAGTAAATACTGCAATTACAAATGTAATGACTATCACCAGGCACTTCTCAGCATTAAGAAAAAAGAAAAAAAGAAAAAAGAAACCCCACAATGTTAAACATAAAAGCAGCATTCCAAAATAAAAATTCAAGTTACAGAAAATACTGTAGTTCTCACCTAATTCTAGGCTTGGAAATGCAACTCTTGGTTAAGGTGCAACTCCTTAACATTCAGGAGACCACCCGACTTGGAGGACCACAGCTGTGGAGCCTGAGCTACTGGCCAGCACCAATGCCAAAAGCTGTTTAAGACCTGGACGTTTGTCAGAAGACATACAAAAATCCTGAATCTCAATTCTCAGGAAGGATAATTTACCTAAAAAAGGCACCAGAGAGCTTCAAGCGGATGAAACTTTTAGCCAGTGATGGCAAGACACCGCCCACAGTTCAGAAAAGCTGGGCATGGGGAGAGATCTGGGTGGGTACCAAAGACAACACCATTTATCACACACACCAACAGATGCGCTGCAGTGGTCCAGGGCAGCGCCAGCAAGGGCTGCCTGTGGACGGCGACCCCAGGAGCAAAGCGGGAGGGAAGGGGGGCTCCCCGCTGGCGGACGCACCTCAGCGCCAGACCGGCGTCCCCCTGCCTGACAAACCCACAGGTTGCAGTAACTTTCTAAGAGAGAAGCGAGTGCCTGGTCACTAAGCTGCCGGCACGGAGCGAGCCGGGAGCGCTTCCCGCCCCGCGGCCGGCACGGCCTCAGCCCGGCGCCATCCCGCCCTCCCTGCGGCGCCGCTCCGCCACCTCCCCTGCCGCTCACACCGACTCGCCAGCGCTGTCCCGGTGCACGGGCTAACAATCCCACGGGACTGCCCGGCCCCACCACCGGGAGCTGCTCCCTTCCCGCCCCAACACGCTCCGGCAGCGGCCACCGTGGGGGCATCTCCTCAATCCCCGCCGAAGGGCCTCCCTGCCTTCCACTCCCCTCTCTTCTCCTCTGCTGCCGGATCGCCTCCCGCTCCGCTAGGAACAAAGCCCCGCGCCGCCCGGCCGCCTTCTCCCTCCCGCGGATCACGACGGCCCGCAAAGTTTACCTCGTTTATCCCGGAGCGGGAGCGGGGATCCCCCTCCCCCAGCGCCGCGCACACTTGTTTGTATCTCCTGCGCTCCCTGCGCCGCGAGCAGCCTCCGGCGCTCGATAAGGCTGAGGAGGAGGAGTTGGGGAAGAGGCGCGTGGCGCTGCTCCCGGCTGGGGCGGGGGTGCGGGGCAGCCCAGCCGGGCCCGGCCTGGCCTCGCCGCCCCTCACCCTGAGGCGGCGACAGCGGCCCCCTGCTCGGAGCTGCTACCTGGCGCCATGTCCCCGCGGCAGCCCGCCCGCCTCGCTCGGGAGCTGCCCTGCTGGGGAAGGGATGGGGGATCTCCCGGCCGGGAGAGCGCCGCCGGCCCTGGAGCCCTGCGTGGCTGGGCTTTCCTCGGAGCCCTGCTTGGCTGGGCTTTCCTCCCTCTGCCCCGGCGGCTTGGAGCTTAAGTGCGCGGCTCGGAGTCGCAGCTCCTGAAACGAGCGGATTTAGCTCTCTGTGGGACGGCTTGGCGTGGCTGCCGGCAGAGGAGTGAGGCTAACACCCACGGGCAAAGCGGCCGCAGTAAGGAGGCCAAAATCAACTCCGTGCCCAGAGCTCTGCACCTGTTGAGTTTCTCAGCACGGCACCAGAGACGCGAAGATGACGCCTAAGGCTGTAGATTCCCTGTGTGCATATGTTATTGCAAGTAGGGTTCTTTACGGCGCTGATATTTATGCTGTTTACACAACTCTCCCTTGAAGCAGCTCAAGAAAGGGCAGCTCCACACCTGGAGCTCTTGCAGGACACTCACACGGCACTGCTCTCTGTACCTGCTGCTTCACGGCTGCTGCCACTTACATAAGCAGTAACTTCCGTGACATAACACAGCCAAAGAGCAGGGCAGGGAGGACACACAAGTACTCCTGTCCTTTTGCTCCATGTTTCAGAAAGCAGAGGTTTTACCCTAGATGCAAAAGAAAAAAAAAAAAAAGAGAGTTCATGTCATCCATCTGGTGTAAAATTTCTACCCTAAAGGTACCCTGAAATTTAGCTTAAACAGGTAATTCAGCTTGAGGCCATTCCTTACATATATATATATATGTAATTAATCAAATATAAACTGAAGCAAACAGGATTGAGTTTCCTAACACACACCACGCTATCAGATGGTAACTGAGGCCCCTCTTGAGGTGAATGCATATTACTAGTGACAAAGGAAAGGATTTGAACATTCTTCTTTCGCCTAGGACCTCACCTAGACAGTGTCCTTACTGATGTGACCTCGCTGTAGCTTGTTCCAGAAACAAGCTCATAGAAGTGATAAGCAATAATAAACACCCTACTTTATTACTCTTAGAGGCTGGATTTACAGCCAGTCTATTCTAGCACTAGGCACTTCCCCTGGCTGATATAGGCAATACAGTGGCTAATATTTGCAATTCCATTGCAGTGAGGACAAAGGACCACCAAGAAACAGAGATTTCTAGAGATCCCAGAGATGGGTTTCAAAGTTCAAAGCTAAGTCTGTTTTTTGCAAAGTTTCATATTATGGGAATAGGCAGACAAAGTGCCTGCAACACCAACAAAACAAAAGCAGAATTACAATTGCCTTCTAGCTTTCAAGCAAAAGTTCCAAAACTTAACCTCCAAGGAAAGAAGGCAGAAATTATCATATTTTTTAAAATTTAAACTATCATGATTTAGTGCTCTGACACATGGTTTTGAGATGCTTGCACTTAGGCAATACTTCACATATATGCAGATACCAGCTTATAGATGCACATACGTTATGTATGACACTTGTTAAAGGAAAAAAGTGATTTTTCATGACATCTGCAATGTGAAGGCTCAGTGCCAGGAAGTTCAGTGTGTAGGGTTAATATCACAGTGTTAGCCCAGCATAAATGTTCTTTACATTTTATAGTATGTTTATGGTAAATAATATCTTCTTATATGTTTACAACTGTAATTATCACCTCTATTTTGTGAATTCCTCCCTTCATCACTTTTTCATAGGAAAGGAGAAGGATAGGAAAGTGGAAAATCTGTGTCTGTGTTTTTGAAGTTTCAGAGTTTTTGCACCTGCATAGAGATGTTGCAACTGACCATATTAAATACTCATCTCAGGTACAAACTTGCTTAGTCAAGGAATCTGCTGTGTGCTATGTTAACCTGGCATCTAAATAGTCTTGTCTTCTACTTCAACAATATCACAAACACTTTTAAATATTCCAAAGAATGGAATAAGACTAGTTATGTTAGTGACTTATACCTTTTACACTTTGGGTTACCCCTTGCTTTATTCTTACTGGTTTCTACAGAAGCAACCAAATTTAAGTAATGTATCAGGTGAACAAATAAAGTTTTTATATCGGAAGGAAGAGGGATTGCTCGGTCAGTTATCACTGTGTTGAAACCAACCATCTATTCTTACAGCAACCAAGAACTTGGAGAGCAAGTTACACAGAAATCAGGGCATATGAAAATGGTTTCAGTCCTATTGCTATTTTCCTTAAATAACACAAACACAAACCAGAACAGTAGTCTTTCATGTGCATAAAGTACATACAGTGATGACATATGCTATGTTTATAACCACTCATAAGGCATATGTATATATAGAGATCACATTTGCATCAGGAGTACCTGATAGATACCCTCAAGTTTCCCTTGAGCAAATCTCCAAATATTCAGTACACTCTTTCAAACTAGGTTATTTAATATAAATTTGTAATCTGACTTCAGTGCTAGAGATCACAAAAAAAGTAAAGTAGCTTCAAATGTAACATAAATAGTAGCATAAGAATTTACAGTGTTTCATAAATGTCTCTCCAGCAGCTCTGTATTCTGGCATGAACAACCACCACATTTTTATTTGCAACAAGAAAAAGACAGTGTTCTCGGGAAACTGGTTTTATAGTTTCTTTTCGTTTTCAGCAAAATGAATCCTTATAGCTGCAGTGCTGTACAAGTAATAATCATCTCATTCATGTACTGTTGACAGAACTGGTGATCTGTAAGGTTCCTTCCAACCCACACCATTCTATGATTTATGAATTGCCCCTGCATATGTCAGCTTTGGGCACTAAGTCACCATCTCATAAATTTTCAAGCTACCACACCAACGGACCATATTTCAACCCATGTTCTATGTTCTAGGAATCTATTTTCCATCACTGACTTTCTGGTACAGATGATAGATGGTATCTGTGGTAGTTTAATGTTAAATTTGCTGATTTATCAAACACACCCGTGATTATGTTATAAGTGCAGCAATGAAACATCAATCTGCATTAGCCTTCTGAAATATTCAGTTGATACAAAATCATAAGAAAAATACAAAAACTCCAAACTGTGAATAACTTCAATCCATACCTACTGAAGGCATGAGCTGCAGAAAAATCATATCCATTATCTGATTCTCATTGATACTCTGATTATTTAATAAAAAAATGGACAAGAACAAGAATCTTGCACAGTATTTACAACATTTTCTCCCTGTACTGATTTATCATGTTCCTAATAAATATTTACATTTTTGCAAGTTATCAGCTTGCAAGGCAAGCCCGTGTAAGTGCATGTCTGCATCACCCACTACAAGATAGTACAGGCATGCTGAAAATAATTGTAAAAAACAGGACTATGCAGTTTTAAGATTGGCTCATTTATATACAATTAGGATACAATGAGCACTATATGGGTATTCATAATGCCTTGTGATATAACAAAAAATGCCTGGTACTTTACATATTACAGTATTGCTATTCTCCATTTTCTTAGAACTGCTCTTCTCTATTTTTTTCCCTTGCATTAAGAAGCATTAAGAAGAAACTAGTGAAAAACACTGCAATTGGCAAGTTTAAAAGTAAAATTGTGAAGGCTTCAGAAAAGCATCTAATATATTGTATAATTGATGCTTTGTTTAGCATATACTAGCACAACTGTAATCCAGAAAAAAACACCAACTCCAGAAGTGCTTTCAAGGCAAGTCTTGTGGTACTGAGTGAGGGAATTCATGTGTTATTTGATACAGAGAAAACCAGTAGGAAAGGGAACTAAATAAAAAGTAAAACAGTTGCCCCTTTTTACTCTTCACAAAACTCAGATCAGTTCTCTCATAGGACTCAAACAGAAGTTCCACACACAGGGATCAATTGCACAGTTCTTCAGCTTCTGCAATGGGAGGCAACAGAATCAAATGCTATGTATCATATACTTAGTGTAATATGAATGGGTATTTAGTGCAGAACATACAAAAGTTTCTGTAATTGACTACACAAATTTTGAAAAAATAAAAATAAAAATAACCTAGAGCACGATGTTGCAACATGCCTCCTCAAATTTCAGTGCGTTGCTCCATGTATTCTAAGTATTGGTGACTGCTGGGGTTTTTGTTGGCACAGGAGCTTCAAAATAATATATTTCTCTTCTTCCACCTCCCTTTTTCATACAGTAAAACAGGGCCCAACTCAGAAAAATCTCTAGAGATAACAGCTCTGAGACAGAATCTTCTGTACATGTTGAGTGTCTGTGAATAACATTAGTATGTGTGTACACTAGTTATTAGTGAAGATGGGAGGATTTCCTTAAACTGAAGAGAAAGCAAGCTTTCTTCAAGCCTGTGCAGAGCATCCTACCTCCTGCTTATGGTCCAGTAGTATCAGCTCCCAATTATCAGTAAAGTCATACATAATACTCATAAATTAGTATGTCCATTTAAAACCTTCATGGACTGCAAGTTAGCCACCACTGTTTTCTAGAATATGAAGTCAGAGAACTCAGGTTCCAGCCATTAATTTGAAATTAAGATGCTTTAGATAAGGGTAGATAGAGCCACACTCTTTAAATACCTGATGTAGTTTAGGAATGGTACTCCCCAATTTAGTATTCCCACCAAAACCCAGGCACCTCTCTGCTCGCTCCCCCTCCCACTCCCCCTCTCCATCTGGCAGCTGGAGAGAATTGGAGGCAGAAAAAATAAATGTCAAATAAGAACAATTTACTGGAAACAGCAATGAAATAAGAAAACCAACAGTAACAATCCAGTATACAAAATAGAGAGTGATTCAGAGAATTCCTTCCCCCATCCTAGGCAATGACATGAGGTGGTATTGAATAACCTCGTGGTCGTAGCCATGCCCCCTCCTGCCTACTGGAAAAATTAGCCTTGTTCTAGCTGGAGCCAGGATAATACTATAAACAGGAAATTTATTTAACCAAATACAATAATAATTATCCCTTCTTAAGCATAATATGCTATGTCTCTGTAACATGTAAAACCAATGGCTGTAGCCCAAGGAGCATAAGTTTTTGTCCAGTGACTCAACTCCTGGCTGCTTTTTACAACCCTACATACCATCTCCAGTTTAAGGAAGATCCCTAAACTTTTATTATAATATCAGCTGTACAAAAATGGCTCATCTATGATTCACATAAATCATAGGTCTGGTAGTTGCTCTTCTCAGGGAATGTGATATCTTCTTTTTAATTCATAATGATATGATTCAAAGAATAGACCCCCAATAATAGAATCTAACCTGCAAATGTATATTATGAAAGAGGGATGCAACAAGACAAAATTTTCTATAAAACACCTTCCTGTGAGTTGAGGCATGTCTGCCTCCAGGCTCTAGGTACCCAATGCTATTTCAAACTCCTGTGTCCTTTCCTCTCCACTTCAATTTATAAATCAAAAATAGTATTTTTCTCCCCAGTTTGAATCATATGGGGAAAGAAGAAGACACAAATTTTGAGTTTGGTGAGCTTATGCTCTCCAATAACATCAGAAGAGTTGCAATAACATAACTGTAGCTACATGAATTAGGAAAATGCATTCAATTAGCTATACTAAAATAGAACAGCAGAACAACATTGCTCTGAGTGAACACATGACACAAATCAGCCTGTTGGATTTTCCCAGAGCTTACATTCAACTCTGCAAGGCAAATCAAAACTGTAACTGTTCAATGAGGAGGAAAACTTGTAGCATAGTGACAATTAAAAGGCACATGGGAATTGCACTACCTATTTGTTCAATAGCAAACCTCAGCATAGTATCCAGTCAAGAAAAATATAGGATAAAACACAGTGAAAGTCTTCACTGAAATCTGTTATAAGGATGGAGAATGTTTTAATAATTTCACTGCATCTTTGATGCTCAAATTGTTTCATGGTTCTCACTGAGACAATAAAAAACCCCAAAAACCTTCTTACAATTTGTCATTTCCCACAGAAGTTTCTGAAAAGTTGCTTTCTGCCTACCTGTTAGATTAGGGCAGTCTTACACAAGTAGGGATAGTGATAAGTTATTTATGACAAGTGGCAGGAGCTGTTTCCAGGTTCACTCAGTCACCAGTGAAAGCCTTTAACTTCTTGAGCAGAGGCTAGAGACCACTAATTGGTGCTGTCCCACACTTCTGGCCCTCTTATGCTTCCTACCACAGACTTACTTTGCACTGTTCTACAGGATGTCTTTTGCCACTACAGCCATCTCACCTGTTCAAACAATATGAACCACACACAGAGAATTACCCTTCTGCTGGGAGGCCTCCATCTCCACTGAGGCTTTGTCAGCAGTGCTCCATCAGTTTAGAAAAAGGTATTTTCCCTAAAAGGACTCCTAGTTGACATGGCTGTGCCAGTCCAACTTTACAACTTTAAAATGTAGAGCAAGACAAAATCCTGAGATGAGCTCCCCTTTATCCACTGTAATCTTCTTTTTAATTCCCTTTCTTTGCAATCTGTCTTGTCAGCCTGGAGAGTTCACATTTTCAGTTCTTTATCCTGAACCAGGAACTTTTCTCATAATGAAGAAAGCTTGGATTAATGTATTATTTACTTATCTTCAGAACATTATAAATACACCAAATTATTGCAAGAATCAAGATAAAATGAACAGTACAGGCAGAAGAAGATGTTGCCTAGAACTACAGAAACTTGCTATGGCAAGACTTATTTACTTATTTACCTATGTCACCAGAACAGCTGATAAATATCAAATTTATAGACTGACAGATCTTCCTGATCATACATTATTCCAAAAGTAGCACCTCTGAAATGAACTAGGTACAGTGCTTTTCTCTCTTTAGTATGGAGAACAGAACTAAACATAAAATAAGGGATGTTATCCTTCACTCAAATTTCTTTCACAATAAGGGAATTTCTCTTTCAAGCTTGATCAAGTTTATAGTTGTTTTGGATCATTCCTATGCCTACTCCAGTATAGACAAATGTACAGTGGTAACCTAACCACAACTCAGATTTTTGTCACTGCTTTTTCCTTTATTTTCCAATATTTACTGGGAAAAAATGCAGTAAATGGAGGAGAGGGTCTAGAAAAAGAAACTTATTAGACTGCTAAGGTGCTATTTTAAACAGCCCCCATAAAAAAAGGTACAACAAAATCTCAAACAACTCTAAATACACTGAAGGTTGTATCTTGAGATCACAGTGCTGTTCACATAATCACAGAACAGTCTGATTTGGGAGAGACCTTCAAGGATCATCAATCTCTTAAATGACTAGTGCATATAGAGATTGAACCTGCAACTTTGGTGTTGTTAGCACCATGCTCTAACCAATGCCATATTTAGAGCTTCACAGAACATCTGAAGGCAAGTTATCAGGCCACCTTAGTTTAAGACAATTATATAGAGCGGACACGCCAAAATGAAATACCTCCCCTTAGTTTTAACCACTCCCCTTTCACCAAAAAGGAGACATTAATGAAAGAAGATATAAATGAAAAAATTACAGTTTACTAGAAAACAAACAACAGCAGCAAGACACAAAAAGTGATGAAACCCTTGGACTCTCCAGGAACAAGGAAAACAAGATGCCAGGTATCTTGGTTTAATACAATTTAATGGAGGCACTCTAACATGAGTTATCTCTCCTTAGTTTTAACCAATCTCTTGCCACCCATAAGGAGAAATTAATACGAGTAGATGCAAGTGAAAAAAATAAGTTTACTAACAAGCAAAACAGAAACAGGCAAAAAAATGACTGAAAATAATCATTAGGTACAAAATTGCTAAATCTGCCCAACTTCCCTGGGAACAGAGAAACTTAAAATGCCAGTGACACCTCCCACCAAGAGACTGTGGCTCAAAAGACAATGAAGAAAATAGCAGCAGCCCTCCCACCCTAACCCTTATCTCTCCAACAGTGGAAATTCCATCAACAAAGGCAGCTGGCACACTCCAGCAGCTGGTGCTCAGTCAAGGGCTGGAACACATGAAGAGACTTTGCCATCCTCTTGGCAGGCAGGAGACAGCAAAGCCAGGCAAGACCAGCTGGGCTGGAGCAACTCTCCCTTCTTGCTGGGCACTGCTTGTGGGCTGGGGGCTGCACAGAGTGGGGCTGCTCCACTTCTCTTGACACAATGTCCTGGAATTCATCTTGAGGCAGTCCAAGATGCAAGAGAGGAACAAAAGTGGAGTGGGGGGGGGAGGAAACAAAGCAGAGCCTCTGCCTTGAGCAAAGAGCACAAGGCAAAAGAGGGTCTCCTTGGGTGACTCTGACTTTATAAAGGAATCCCAACAATCCCCCAGACCCAGCACCCTGTCTTAAAAAGAGATAGTAATTATTTTGGGCACAGATAGATATGGAATACAATAACATTTTGGGATGCCCAGGACAGAGGGATGCCCCTCCTCCCCAGATGGTGACCACTGTAATATGCCACATGGACCAGAAGACAAGGACAATACGGGTGGAAAAACCCTCCCCCAAGATGATGGCCACCATTAACAGACTGGATGGACCAGAAGGCAAAGACAAGATGGCAAAGAATCCCCCTTGGCTCAAGCTTCCCCCTGGAACAAAAAACAGAAAGCAGTTCTGGTGGCAGATGGGGCATTGCCTGGGGGACTCCAGCCCCAGGATGTGAGCTCCCCTGCTTCCTTCTAATGACCGTGGTGGTGTGAGGTCAGTGCAGCTTCTCGCTGCCTCCTCCTGCCTCCTGCTGCACTCATCCAGTGTCAGTGCTGCTGTGACAGGTCCCTGTCCCAAAGGGGAGGAGGGGGGAGAAGAAAGCAGACCCCTGGAACGCTGAGGAATGGTGGCCCCAGCTCCCACCAGTACCATCTTGGTATGGCAGCTGCAGAAAGGTCCTCACTCTGAAACAGTTTTGGTTTGTAAGATCCAGCTTCTCAGGTTTCTAATCAGGGTCCTGCCCAAAGCAACTTCCGTGGGAGCCCAGAGAGTGACAAGAGAGTTCTCTGCATGCCTGTTGTTTATCTTTTAAAGGGACCCCAGACCCCTCCTTTTTTGTGAACCAGGGTAAAACACACAAGTTCCATTTCCCAGGTTTTCGACTCTTAGTGACAGTAACACAAACAGTGCAGATGGATGTAGAGGAAATACAGAATATAGCACACATTTTTTGGGTCACCTAGGATACTCCCATAATGCGTTCTAGAAGTAAGTTACAAGATGAGCAGCAAACACGTCTTCAAGATACATTAGTTAGCACCCAACAGACATCAAGAGGACTCTTCTTTCACATTCAGCTAGCTTATCTGAGTGAGTGTAACTAAGAAAACATAATTCCTTGGCTCATCAACAGAGAGCCTCTTTCTACTGGCTCAGCAACAGGGCAACTGTTGACCTTTAGCAATTTATTTGCATTTCTGCCTGGGGATAATTGTGGGTATGTATTTATATACACACGTAGGCACACATTTACAATCCTTGTATCAGTTAACCAAATTACACAAAAAATATTCCCCAAAGGATATAAGATAAAAACAGATAATTTATTGTTATGAAATGTTGCCTCAGAAACCTTAAGCATGTGCATCATGCAACCTTAACTCTTGTGCCCTAAGGAATTCTTCTAACTACTGCTCTGTAGTTTATAAGTATAGGAGTGGAGGGGGATCTCATGTCTGACATTTAGTAATGATAGATCTGAAACTAAACCCAGGTAAAGAAAGAGAATGCCTTTGTTTGAAGGAATGGTACTTTCTTCTCCTCAGTTTGGATCCCAGGGCCAAGTTTAATCAGCAGTGCAAGTACAAGTGCCCTACTGCTATTCTACCCATGTACTTCCAACAGCTGAGATCTCTGAATAGAGACTCAGCCATTTTAACTTGATCTGTCTGTTTTGAAGAAATAGATGAAATGCCAAACCTTATAAATAACCTGCATTTCAGTTTGAGTTTTTAATAATCACTCAAACCAGACATGTGTTCAGCAAGACCTGTGTTCAGGTCACTGCTTATTTTGTATAGATGAGATAACAGCACTTGCTTACAGCAAAGCCCTAGCTGCATTAGAAGGGGTGAGTGGTTATGTGTATGTAACAGTTTATCACAATACCACTGACCTTAGGTGTAATTATATCCATGTATTTATTCTTACATCCAATGCATCTTGCTATTTTGGGTAAATTATGACTGAAAGTGATATGCAATGAATCTGTACAAGCCTTTACAATTATATATAACAATTTTTCCTAGCATATTAACTCATGTCCAGGTCTTCTAAGTCCTGTCTTGTCAGCCACTGCCTTCTCCTTACTGAGAGTACTCTACATATTAATTTTACCTTTAAAATACTTCCCAAAATTTTGAATATAGGAATTTTTGTTCCCTGTTCAGAACTACCTTGACAGAGAAATCAGGGAATCATGTAAATAGCTACTTTGGAACAACTGAGACATCGATCAAGTTTAAAGAGTGCTGGGCTTTGAAATTAAGGTTTACTCATTAACAACTCCTTCATTTCTAGTGGAATTTTGTCCTTTCTACCATGAATACTATTGGGATTAATATTGGTTCTTACATCTTCTGTGTTAACTATTTTCCTTTACTTTATAACACCATTGTATTTTCTTCAGCTTTGATCACCACATCTGTAGCTGCTATTAAAGTTTATGTATAAAGTGCCTGTTTTGCTCTATATTTGCTAGTGTCCACCTTTTTGTCAATTGGGAATGTGCTCATTCTGTAATTTAATACAGCTACTACTACTACTACTACTACTACTACTAACTAATAATAATAATAATAATAATAATAATAATAATAATAATACAGCGAATCCCATCCTTAATGGGATCCACTCTGAGCTTTTTCTTGATCTGCAAGGTCTGTAGCACTCAGAAATGGGGTGCCTTTCTGCCACCAGAGTATTTGCACATGAACTCTAGGTACCATATAAAGCACAATTACATTCATTTCTGCCAATTTTCTGTCCTCTTACTTAGCTCAAGCCATTCTATTTCCATATAAATGCCTGTACCTGAACAATCATTTTAAATCAGCCTCCTTTGCTAAGTTTGTAATTTTCTACTCTTTGTTCCATATTTAGAACTATCTCCAGATTATCAGCTTTCATATTTAATTCAATTAAGTTATTTAAATTCCTATTAAATGTCAATTATTTGATTTTAGCAGTAAGGCTAACTCTTATTTAGTTGAGGGTGGGGAGATTTTTGATAGATAAACAATACCTTACAAAAACTTTTTGCCCATGTTAGGAGGAAAGAATCTAGCAGAAGTAACTAACTGACAGACTCTCTAGACTAACTAGAACACTAATTCCAGAAATTAGAATGAGGAATTAGAACGCTAGCATCTTTCTTCAATGTAAGTTTTTACAGTGGTTTAAATAATTTGCACACATTTTGATGACATCTTGGACATGAAGTGTTTATGCCACCTCTCTTTGGACTTCAGCTTTCACAATGCTGTAGGCAGAGAGCTGTAACACTGACATGAGGATGTGGGAATCCCACAGATAATTTGCACCTTCTTTTGCTGCTCCATAGGCACAAGAATATCAAATGCACGGGACTTATGCACAGTAAGACACACCACCACATCTTAAACCATCCCCTTCCATTCAACTCATTCTACAGCCTCACATACACAATGCTTCCTCTCATTTCAGTCACCAGGGAAAGACACACTCAAGATAAGTTCCAAGCACTGTTTTATACAACAAAATCACTGCCAAGAAGAGAAGACTAACAGGAAAGAAAATAATTTAAAATTAAACAGAAAAATAAAATATTGATCACTTTTCTAATTCTCTCTCAATAAGAAAATTCAGAATTATAAATACCAAAATAAAGAAAGGAGTACCAACTAGCAATAGAAGAAACCCCAAACTCCATAATTACAACATGGATTTAGCCACTGACATCTGGAGCACTCTGTGAGTCTGATGATTGCATGGGAAACCATTGGCAATTGTCAGTGTCTGTAATATGAAGCACACAATCAACAGCATGTTGTGTCAAAGTATTCATTTTCTGGGTACAGTGGAAATGCAGGTAATTATGGCTGACACTTGAAAAAACAATGTGTTTAGTGTGTGGCTCAGGGGGCAGCATCTCTGGCTCTTCCCTTCTATTAAGGCTGTTCAGATGTTTGATCAAATCATCCTAACTTCTGAGGTTATACTAACCATTACAAGAGGAGTTTTCAGCTCCTGTGTGAAGCTCACCAGTCAATAGCTTTCTTTTCCCCTAGGGATAGATGGCTCAAATTGCACCTGCCTCAAAGGTGATTCCTTTACTGCCTCTAAGAATCAGCTAGAGCAGCTAAAATCAAAATTAAGTTACTTAAAATTTTACAGTGAGGTAAAAGATTGCAGTAGCAATGTTGTCTTTATCTGAATATTCTTTATAAAAAATATTTAACAGTAGTAAATGTTTAATGATCATGAAAGAGGATGTGTGCTGCTTTTGGCTGGGTAGAGTTAACTCTCTTCACAGTGGCTGATATGGGGCTATTCTGTAGATTTGTTCTGAACACAGAGATGATAATAGAGTTGTTTTTGTTGTTGCTGAGCAGTGCTTATGCAAAGCCAAGGCCTTTTCTGCTTTTTGTTCTGCCACACTGGCAAGGAAGTTTTGGGTAGCTGGGAGGATACACAGCCAGGATGGGTGACCCAAACTGACCAAAGGGATATTCCAGGCCAAATGACATCATGCTCAGTATATAAAGTGGGGGGAAGAAGGAGAAGACATTTAGGGTGATGGTGTTTGTCTTCCCAAGTAACTGTGGGGGTCTGGTTTTCTGGGGATGGCTGAACACCTGCCTGCCCATGGGAAGCAGTGAGTTAATTCCTTGTTTTGCTTTGCTTGTGTGCACAGCTTTTGCTTTCCCTATTAAACTTTATCTCAAGCCATGAGTTTTCTGGCTTTTACCTTTCCAACTCTCTCCCCAGTCCAGCTGGTGAGGGAGTGAGCAAGTGGCTGCATGGTGCTTGGCTGAGGTTAAACCATGAAAATGTGTTGAATTTATATTTACTCCCCTTAAAAAGTACCTCTCAGTGGCATCAGAACTGCCTGAGGTTTTTAAACATAGCTATTACAGAGCCACCTCATGCAAATTTGCTAGATTTTTCTGACTCAGCTCTGGCTAGAGCTGTTCATGTATCCCCGGAAGCCTTTCAGTAATAGAAATACAGTAATCACTATAAAACACATTCTTGTTTAATTCTTGACAAGTTGAAAATTCACATCTAGGTGTAGTGAGAGGCAGCAGATCTAACCAGGAATTAAGCTCTGATGGCCTTGCACAGTGCATTTGTCTCTGTTACTTTTATTTTTAGCTTGGTTTAATAACTATTACTTGTGAGTACAAAAATCACCTTGCTTTTAGATCTGTATCTCAATAATTTTTTCTAGTACTTTTCAAACTCAGCAACTTCAGTCCTGGATAGTTCATTCAGATTTCCTGAAAACAGGAGGTAGCCAAAGGATGCAAACTATGCTGATGCTCCTGAGAGGGACCGATCCAATTTTTATTTATGCCTCACCATATGTTTTACATGAGTTGAAGGATTCCTGTAAGGGCTGTACACCTGCTGGCAGCCCTTTCCCAGGGGAGACTTCTCCTGGCAGCCAATTGGGAGAGAAGTTTCCACAATGGGGCTGCAAACGATCTGTTGGAGTCAGTGAGTCAGGGCTCTCTCTGAAGAATTCAGAGAGAAATCAAAGTGCAGGGACTGAATTAAAGCCTTTACACATAAAGTAGATGTTTAAGTAGAAGTAAGTTAGTAAGTTTTAGGGTGAGCTCTAATGCTTTTAGTAAGTAAAAGGTCTAGATTCCACAGCAGCAGGGCAAGTTCTAGTGAAGGTTGAGAAACATACTGTTGTTTTCAGAAGAGGCTCCAGGATCGTGGTTGTAGGCAGGACATAGACATAACAGAGCTATAGTAAGACTATTGCTTACATTTTTCAGATAGAACAAATTAGGTCTCATGTGTAGTTGTATACGTAACCTGGCATGCTAAGCAACTAGAATTCTAATAGGTTAAGGAGTGCTGGTCTGAGCTTGTGTCTTAGCTTGTTGGAAAAATCCTATATAAGAGTATGTATTGAGGAGAGCTGGTGCTTGTAGCCATTCTGGCTTTCAGCCATCTGCTCTTTGCCAGGCTTTTGCTTTGCTACTGCTTTTCTGCCTGCCTTTTCAGACTGATGTGCTTTGTAATAAATAACCTTTTTAACTATTAGCTGTTTTGCTTCTTTAAGATAACCCAACGAAGTAGGAGCCTAAGAGCTCCAGAGTTGGTGCCCAAGAGTACCGGAGGTCAAGAACCTCACAGCGACCCCCCACTGGCCAGTGGGGCAGATGCTTGAATGCCCAGGAAAAAGCGCCTGGGGAAAAATGCCTGGGAAAAAAACGCCTGGGAATTCGGGCTGTGGGAGGAACCTTAGAACATACAAGCAGTTAACTGCGGCACAACCGTGGGCCATTTTCTTTGGGTTTTCTTGGAGGGATCAGGGGCTCGCTCGGAGATTCAGCTTGGCCCTCCTCCCCTCTGGCCTTTTCCTCCCTGTGGTCCTGCTTCCCTGTCCCTACCTGTCCTGCTGTTTCGCCGCTTCCCGACGCAGCTCAACGCCGCGCCCGCCGGCCGCTCCCGGAGCTGCATCCCCGGTGCTGCATCCCCGCCCGCACTCAGCCCCAGCCCCAGCCCCAGCCCCAGCCCCAGCCCCAGCCCCAGCCCCTGCCGTGCTTCCAGCGCTGTCCCCAGCCCCAGCCCATCGTATCCAGCCCCTGCCGTGTTCCCAGCGCTGTCCCCAGCCCCAGCCCATCGTATCCAGCCCCCGCCGCCCCTGCCCGCCCTGGGCATCCCCACAGCCCCAGAGCTGCTCGGGCTCACCGCGGCCGAGCTGACGCCGACAGAGCAGCGCACGGGGTTCTTCCGTAACGCTGTTCCTTCTGTTTCTCTCTCTTGTCTCTCTTTTTCCCCTCTCTGAGCTCTTTTCTATCCCCCTTCGGTAAGAACACTTACCCTTCTTTAGCAATAAACAGTTCTCAGATATAATTTTGTTGCATTTGCTCTTCATTTTAGCACTAGAAATCTATCAAAAAGAATCCTCCCGACTCTCCCTTTTACAGCGGGAGGGGACACCTCCATCAGTACAATCCTGAGAGCACATCCTTGTACATCCCGTCCACTCAAAAGACTGACCTCAAGACACTAAATCTCAGGAAAACAGATCTAGTAACTTTGCTATTTATCCTTGTTTTGCCTGTTAACCTTGTTCTTCTCTTTCCTCCTTTCCCAAACCGAAGGGCATTCACTTAATTGACTCTCCCCAGTCCAAACCACAGCAAAGAAACACAAGCTTCAGCATCTGGAGTACAAGAGAACAGTAACATTTGCCACAGCTGAATTGAACCTTAGCTTTGTCCTTAGACAATAAGAGGGATATCAACCAAACTGTTCTTCCTTTCACAAACCTTCCATATATTTGGCCTGTGCCTTCTGCTTTCCTCTTGTCAGCTGCTCTGTAATCACTCCATTCCTGATGAACACGGGTTCATTCTTCCTCACTACCTCTCCCTCTGGAGGCATGATGGTAAACTGGGTGAAAACCTGAGACAGTATCTTTAAGACAGCTGAAGTCCTCTAAGTGAATCCTGCATTGGTGAAAGTTTTCCCATTCTGTTTTTCTTCATATTCTAAGCAGAAGTTACCATTAAGCAACAGCTTCTGAAGGAAATCTTCACAGCCTGTGTTTGTGTGTTGTGTTGACCAAGGGCAGCATCAAATTACAAACACTCTTGAGGAAAATAAGAAGCTTTTCTGTCTCTCATTCATTTCATTTAGACAAGATTCTTTCCTTCAGTGATGAACGTGCAACCTCTAATGTTTTGCTGCTTCTTTTCTAGGGGAGTCAAGAACCAGTCAAACTCACAGGCAGATACAAAATGTAGGGATGTGCCAAAACCAGCAGATGGAGACTAATTTGTTTAGGTCTAAGCAATGGCCATGGTAGCCCAAGGAGAGGGATTAGAAGGAGCTCTGGGAATATTCACAGTGTGCAGCTCTTCAGACTGCAGAGTCGAAGTTTGGAAATGTCACACTATATATAACAAGGTCAGGTTGTCAGATGACACAATTTATTTTACTGAGGTAGCTTGCTTGCAAGTTAAAAATTAGTAGGAATAGCAATCTGGAAAGAGTAGCAAAGCAGGCATGTGATGCTGAATAGCTCTGTGCTTGCAATCCATTCAGTCACCTCCTCTGACTTCTAGCTGTGCTGTTTTAAATGGCTCCAAGCTTGAAAAAAGTTAGTCAGACTCTTTTGAGTGTTGCATTTAATCCAGGGAGATGTCTCTCTCTGGTGCTTTTAATACATGTAAAAAAAAGAGAACAAAAGCAAGTGCAATAATTATCACAAAAATTTCTGTTTCTGTAAACATTGATGAAATTTTTTTCAGGTTGTGGTTTGATAGATTCCAGACTTTCTCTTTTCAGAATTTCTGTTCACAAGAAAAATCTTCAAGTTAAATAGTTATTTACTTTTCAGGTTACAAATTTTTTTAGGCTAACTACAGGTTACAAAAAAGCTATTTGTAGGCCTAAGAAAAAATATTTGCATCTGTTCTTGGTGGTGAGTTTGGTTTGGTTTTGCTTTCCTTTGGGTTCTTTGCATGGGAGTCCTTACTATTGCCTTTTCCTGACTTATATAAGTATTATCTTATATAAAGTGGTTGTAGGATTGTGTTATGGTTTTATTCTTCTATATTGGTTACAATAAATAAAATAATACACAGTCACCCTTGAAAAACAAGTTAAAGAGGAGTGTAAAAGTATACACAGGGAAACAAGGGGCATTGATAGTAAATTGATGAGAGTGAAAAGGATGGAATAATAGTGAAAGATGATTAAGTCACAAACTGTTCATGGGTAACTGCTATGAAACCTTGTAAACATGTACATGCTGAAATACAATTAAAATGAGAGGTTACTTTAGTAGTCCTAAAATAAGGAGGAGATAGTTTTTTGATGTTTAAAAAAAGTAAAAATTTCAAGCTTCTTCCTGAAATTTTAAATTATTTCCCAGAAATGTGGCCCTGCCTTGAGGGTGCCAATGGAGCAGGAGGATTGCAGTGTCCTTCCACGGTGGCAAGAGCCCATGGAAGCCAGGGATGACCCCTCTGCTGAGTTTCTTCTCTGCAGATGACCATGTGCTCTCTTTTTAATGTGCATGTTAGACAGAGTTGCTAATAATTAATAACTAATTAGAAGGATATATTAATATTTTATATAATTAAATATAATGAAATTATTAAGAAGTACTATAAATTTTTATTCCCTTCAGGATTAGGTCAGTGCATCAGCACCTGGCAGATGTTCATACAAAATCTGATGCCGTTCTGGGCAACAGAAAACTCTGCCACAGCTTCAGTCAGCATGAGGGTGCTGGCTGTGCAAACAGGACACACATAACAAGGAGTGCTGGAGCATGCTGCATCAGTGTGCAGAGGAATGGTTACACAAAGCTTCAGTTTGGAGGATCAAGCACGAATTCACACATTTCACTTTTTACAGACTTCATAATAAAAATCGCTAAGCACAGGTGTGCAGTCATGCAGAAAACATAGGAAAGGCTTTTGGCTGTCTGTGTCAGGAAGAACTGTGCTAATTTGATTTGCATATTCCAGTCTTCAGAGATGTAGGGAGGAAGATGAAATATTTAATCCCAAGGCCATCTATTTCGGATAGTAGTTCTTCTTTCCAATGTAAAACTTTGCTTGCCTACTTAATCTGTTCATTTTCCATGGAAATATTCTATACACTTCTTTTCTGTGTGTTTTAATCTTTCACATATGCAAGATAACTACATTGCTGTTTTTGCCTTTGCTCAGCTGAGGCAAACATTACTTTTTATTTGCAAGTAAGAAGGTACTCAGCTGAACCTAAATCCAATGAAGTCCTAAGTGCCCAGGACTATTTGCAACATTTTAGCAAAATTATTTATACTCGTTTTCTAGTGGGTCCCTACTCAACACTTTTTCAGGGAAGCAAAAGGAAAAGTTCATAACACTTCACTGTGAAAGAGGACTGAGAAGCACCCTGCCCTTACGGACATTTAAACATGGAAAAAGCATGTGAATGTGAAATTTAAATTCTTAATTAATTTAACTTCTTAATTTCTCCCCTCAAAAACAATTTACTGTGTTTATTTCCCCCAAGTGTTCAGGATTGACACAACTGAGTTCACAGTGATACTTCTCCCTTCTCAATTGGAAGACAAGCCCATAGCTTTCAAAGCTGCTAGATGAGAAATCAGGAGACAAAGAAACATATTTAGATCCTTTAATTCATATTGAATAAGGGTAAATCAGGTTTGTGTTCTCAGTTATGGGAAGTGAAATTTTAAGAGATCATAATTACAAGTGTGAAGACTGGAACACCTTTTTAACAGAATTAAGTTTTTTATATAGTCACAGGGTTTTTTTTCCTCCATTCTAAGGTGCTGTGCTCAGACATCTTTCCTATACTTATATCTATACCCTCATAATTTGGCAAGATCTCTAAAGTGGTAATAGAGTTTATTCTTCAGTGATATACAAAGCAAAACACAGAGCACTGTTATAGTCTTTACACATGAGTGAATAAAAATAAGTATGTGCCAGACTAAATTATGTTGACATACAGTTTTCTTCCCCACCAAGTAAGATTGCTGACCTACAGTTCCATCCTGATCCTATAAGAATACCAAGTTATTTCTAAGAAAGCCACATCTTTTACTCTTTAAAAACAAACAAACAAACAAACAAACAAACAAACAAACCAAAAAAAAAAAAAAAAAAAAAAAAAAAACAGCTCTAATACACTAAGTAGAAATAATTTTGCCAAATCTGAGCCAGCTAAAAGCTGGTCTTCCAAATTTAAATTGTCTGAGCTTCCTCTGTAGTCAGCAAACAGTAGTAGCCAATTATAAAATGGGTTGAATACATTATCTTCTGGAATACTTAAGCAGAAAGCCTAGATGCATAACTCCTGGATAAACATCAGTTTAAGCCAATACATGCATATTACAGAAATTTATACAGCTTATGGTAAATTTGCTTTTCTTGGGTTTTCATCTTTTGCTCAATCTCCCTGTCTCTTCCTCACCCCATCTTTAATTTCCTCAGCTATTTTTGTTTCACTTCTCTGACACTTTCCTTGCAGCTCTTGCCTTCATACCCAAATTTTGGTCCTTCCTGTTCAAGATCTCCTTTGCTCTCTGCCCTCCTCTTTGAATCTCCATATAAAAACTTGCCTTCTACTTCTGAGTCCCCACTATTCTACCCTCTCTCTTCATTACTCTCTCTCAGTCACTGAAGGGTTAAAGTCAAGAGAGTAACCACGAACAAGTTTTGTTACACACAAGGGTAGGAAGAAAACAGAGAGAACAATAATATCTGCTACAGATCAGTTTCTCCTTCTGTTAAGGTATAGAAAGAGAATTGGGACTGACCCTGCTTGCACAGCTACCAATCAGTAATTTAATCAGTAAAATATTTTCCCTGACAAATGAGATGGTTCTTAACCAAATCTAAAAAAGTTATAATTTTAAAAGGTATGTGACTTTGGATGTGTTAAGCTTGTTCTCTAGTGCCTGATGACAAAAAAACATCACTAAACATAAAACATCTGCTTCTCTGGCATCTTTAGATATATAAAACTTGTTTATATAAATTTAACATGGTTGGGTGGACCAGCAACCAAAATTGTGCCTTTCAGGAGGACACCAGATTACACCAGATCTGCTTGCAGGCTCTTCAGGAAGTCAGAAATAAAATACCCTCCCTGTAGTAAATCACAGAGTACAGTTACAACAACTGAAAAGGAAGGAAATTATTTAAATGATTTTTCACAAGAAAATTCAAGTCTGCTGGAACAGGGTGTAATTTTAAAGAAAGAAAAAGTTATAACAAAAATTAGTTAGACACATAACAATTTATTTATTCCTCCTGGATTATAAATCTGTTTTTTAAACCTATATTGTGGATTTTGTTCTCCTTCCCTCTCTTAATACAGGAATAGGTAACCTTTTCATAAATTATCCCAGTTTCAGTGAAACTTTTCTCATTATTCCAAAATCAGTTTCACAGGGATATCTTTTAACTTCCCATAGCAATTCATTTGTCCATCACAACTGGATATGGATTGTTTTGGACTCATTTGTCCATAACAATGATATGTGCTTTGCAAGGGGCAGGAGAAAGGCTGAGCTGTAGGAAAAATGCACCAATGGAAGTAGTTCTCCTTTGTTCTTCACTGACCAGACTGCCATGGCCATGTATTGGAGGTAATTAAAACTCCAGAAGAGTTTTTATTTGTTTGTGTGGTTATTTCCCTTCATCTACCATTTCTATAGGGTTTGGTTAGAGCAGATTTCATCCCCCAAATGCTGGGAAAACAGTACAGTCTTCAGTGGCCCTATATAACCATAACTCTGCTGTTCTCTTTTCTTCTTTTGTTACTTTGTCTTAATTATGATGTCTTAATCATGAGCTGAAATGTTGGAAAATATATTCTTCTTAGGATTTACTTGCTTTCATCTGCTTGTAAGGAGCAGGTTTTTCTCAGAATTAATTTGCTGTTTTCACCTGATGCTTTCTAGTACCAGGTGCTTCTAGATGGAATTGACTTTTAACCCACCAACTCACTGCTACATCTGTCTGGAATCTAAGGGAGAAATGGGAGCAAATACATTAAAAATATAATTTCTGCATCATGTAGTAAGAGACCCAGCATATATAAAATGTCCCAGATGCAAGTATGCATGGCAAATCCAAGCAGCTCCATGTGGCCATATGTGGCTGTGGGGCTTTGGCCCTAGTGCTGGACCCATGCTGGTCAAAATTGCTGGCTGCTGCAAATACCACACCCCTCTGGTTTCACCAGGAAAACACAGCTTTCTCAAACCACATCCCCTTCACAGCAGTGGGAAACTTTCACTACCAACAATGCATGTTGCAAATAGATTCCACAACTCTTGAGAGATATCCAGAGCAGTAAGAGTGGTAACAATCCAAAGGGAGAGGACAAATTACAGGGGGCTCTTTCCCAATGAGAGGTCTGGGATAAATGTTATGGGTCTAGCAACCCAAGCAGAAATGTGTAGCTCTGGGAGGGATTTCCTGGCCTTGATCTTTGCACTTGTCCTCTAGCTGGTTTTGGCAGAGGCTAAATTTTTTTTTTTATTGTCATCTCCTTGAAAATTATTTTTGTACACCTATCCTTTCAGATGTTTACAACACTAGGAGAATGTATGCAATATGCATTGAGGCAGGAAAAGTCAGAGGAGAAAAGCCAGTGTTTCTTTGCTGACATTGATTATTCAATTCCCAAAGACTGTGTTTCAAGAATATACAATAAATACAATAAACACTAAACTGCTGGACCAAATTTTGTCTTCAGCCTGCCTGAAAGCAAGGCAGGATGCTACCTTTTGCAGTTTTTGCAACTGAACAACACCCTATAATCTTGAAAGCCTGAACTCTGCTCCTCATGTTGTTTGCACAGAATGAAAATATGTCCTTGTGAACTTACTTTTGGGTGCACTCTGCCAATTTCATTTACAACCTATGATTTCTGCTATGTCCTGAGAGCTGCATGTATCTGACACTGTAATCATCAGTTCTTTCCTCCCCTTGCACATTATTCTGGTGTCTCAGATATCATCCATTTGGCTCAGAAGAGGCCTCTCTCTCTGCAGCATTTTCTGGTTTTCCCACACTCTGCATGGTATTCAACCATGAGAACTAGGTTCACATAAACTGTATTCCACAGTTCATGGTGCTGTGTCCCAGTTCAATATTTATATGTGTGATTAAAATGAAAAACAAAACAAGTTATAATCCCATATGTTGTTCAGTGCCTTCTCCTAAAGTAATTTTTTTCTCTTGCATAGGTCTCTGTGTGACATCTTTCCAGATAAAAAGAGGTCAGTCAATGAGAGTCAGAATAGTGTGTCTCAGAATATATTCCAGCAGCCCATGAGATGGTATTATAATAAATACCTGGAGGTGCTTTTCTAGTCACTGTAATATCATAGCCAGGAAGCAGCTACACTGGGTACAATTTTTTTCTCTCAATACTCCCAATCTCTGAATGCCTTTGAGGAGTGTACAGCCAAAGGAGAAAGCTCTCTCTTAGGCAAAAAAGTCCTGTACAAATTTCTTACCCATGTAAGCAAAAACTGTACCCCAGAGTCATTCCAATAATGACATGGACAGTACCAATCTATTTGATCTAGCCACTGCTAAGAATGGATACTGCAAAAACTGTGAAGGAAGCACTCAGTGAGTCCAGCCCTCTTCAGCTGTTTTTTAGCAAGACTTTTTGGGAACACACATGTTGATATCCTAGCTCCTTAAGCTATATACCTGAAGTTAGAAGATTATTTGAAAAGTTTCTCCTAAAGAGTAGGCTGTAAGCCAGGCAATATGGACAGAAGAAGTGGTAACTGTTGTGGCAAATAGCATTTTAATCTGCAGATCACACACATAGATAAAGTTTTTCTGGTTGGACCAGAAGAGGGATAGATGGATTTCAAAATTATTGCTACTATCAAACATAGCAGCAAGAACACTTATCATGTAAAATATACTTAGGTTTCTAAACCATTATGTCTTCAACACTGAAACACAGAGAAAGAGTCAGAGTGGCATTTTCCTGTAGGTTCATTTGAGAATGAGAAAGTCCAACATCCTGATGCTGGATGTTGATGCTGAGGTTTTTGATTTGTAAGTCTGACATTCTGGTGTATAGATATTATACACCATGCTATTTGGAATATACTTTACATAACAAAAAGCTAAGCTAAAACTAGGTCACGTAGGGAAACATAGGAGCTCAGTGTAAAGATCTTCCTTCAGCACTGAGTGATACATCCCTTTTTTGTTACTATCAAAAATTACAATCACTACTGCTGCATTAGTCAGTCAATCTCTGCCTTTTTTCATGCAAAGAACTGAGAAAGCACAAAAAAGGACCACAACAAGGAGTCACAAAATCAGATTCCTGTAAAGAGTCTATTATTCTTTAATTGTCCTTTTCTGAAGGCTGTAAACATTTCTGCAGCTTGTACACTCTATTAGCTCAATATATAGTCTGCAAGAAAGAGCATCCATGAAAAATTACCTTTCACAGAGCAGACAAAAGTAATGTGGGGGGTAAAAATGCAGATATTTTTTAAAGTATTAGAATTATTTATATATTGAAATTTTTTTGCATATTGATTTTTTATGTTTTCTTTTTACAATGTAGCTTACATCAAATTATCCCACTTCAAATAAGAAAACAGTATTGACCTTCAAATAAGAATCACAGAATCACAGAATTAATAGGAAAAGACCTTTAGGATGATCTAGTCCAACCTGTGACCTGACACCTCCTTATCAACTAAACCATGGCACCAAGTGCACCTCCAGTCTTTTTTTGAACACATCCAGGGATGGTGACTCCACCACCTTTCTGGGCAGACAATTCCATTGCCCCATCACTCTTTCAGTGAACAATTTTTTTCTAACATCTACCTTAAACTTTCCTTGGTGCAGCTTAAGGCTGTCCTCTCGCTCTGTCAGTGGTTGCCTGAGAGAAGAGACCAACCCCCACCTGACCACAATCACCTTTCAGGCAGCTGTAGAGAATGATAAGGTCACCCCTGAGTCTCCTTTTCTCCAGGCTGAACAACCCCATCTCCCTCAGTCATTCCTCACAGGATTTGTGATCCAGACCCTTCACCAGCCTTGTTGCCTCCTCTGGATGTCCTCAAGAGTCTCAACATCCTTCCTAAACTGAGGGGAGAGAACTGGACACAGCACTCAGCGTGTGGCCTCACCAGTGCTGAGTGCAGGGGAAGAATGACCTCCCTGCTCCTGCTGGCCACACTATTCCTGACCCAGGCCAGGGGCCATTGGCCTTCTTGGCCACCAGGGCTCTCTGCTGGCTCATGTCCAGTCAGTTACTGACCAGCACCCCTCAGGTCCCTTCTGCCTGGGCACTGTCCAGCCACTCTGTCCCCAGCCTGGAACATTGCAGGGGGTTACTGGGGCCAAAGTGCAAGACTCAGCACTTGGGCTTGTTAAACTTCATGTTATTGGACTTGGCCCATCCATCCACCCTGTCCGGGTCCCTTTGCAGAGTCTTCCTCCAACAGATCAACACAGCTTGGTCTCATCTGCAAATTTACTGATTGTGAACTCAATCCCTTCATCCAGATCATCAATAAAGATATTAAACAGGACTGGCCCCAGCACAGACCCCTGGAGACACCAGTGGTGACTGGCCATTGACTGGATGCAGCACTGTTCACCACCACTCTGGGCCAGCCATCCAGCCAGCTCTTAACCCAGCACAGAGTGCTCCTGTCCAAGCCATGGGCTGCAGCTTTTAGTATTAGTATTTGGATCAACTGAAATTTAACTGTAAATTCCTTTGCATTACAGAATCCAACTATTCCCTCAGCTAAAAAAGCAAAATAAGGGGTGGAATGGGGTGAGAAACCACCATGCACTATAATTTCTACATTTTACTTTATATACCAGGGACAGTCAGGGGAAAATGATCGACAGTTCAATGCTTGCAAGGCTGTTTTTAAAATCTGCAAGTACTTTCAGAAGAATGCTTTCAATGCAGTGTGATTTTCACAGAGTTTAAAGGCACAATTATGAAGGTAATTAGGAATGTAGGTCTTCCAAGTGGCACCAGTAATATTTTTCAGCTTTCCATTTTTAGGATTTCTTGGCAAGGTTTCCTCTCTATTCCTGGGTCCCAATTTTTATATAATGGCCCAAACTGCCACCAGGATTGTAGAGGAGGAATGCCTTGTGGCAATTTTTTTTTTTCTGACTTACAGGAAGAGATATGATTTCTCACACCATTAGCCAAAAATGTAGGTTCAGAGAATTTTCAAGAATCCATCAGCCAGTGGTCCATTCATCTGTGTCAAATCCCTGTGAACTAATGCATATTCAAGTGTGTATCCCAGCTTCATACCACAAACTCCCTAGTGAAATCTTTCTTCTCAGTAAGCATAGACTGAAAATGCACATTTCATATTTGTCCTGTCAGTGTTTGACAGGTGTAATCCAGGTTTCAGTTTGCAGTCAGATCTGAGACACAAAAGTATTGAAGACAATAATTCAATTAATTAGATGTTCAGCTTTAAAAAACTATGGTGCAAATGATCAAAACATAGGATAGGACTAAAACACAACTGGAGTGTTAACAAGGATTCCTGCTATTTGTTTACTCTGTGCTTTTAATTTTTGCAACAAACTGTAATACATAAAATTCTACAGGATATAGAAGCAACACAGGATATGGATATTTATAAGAAAACCATTAAATTCACAGTATGGATAACAGCTACCATTTTCAAGTGCACAAATCTGTAGCAAGGTTCATCATTCTCATCCTTTTTTTTCTCATTCTCACTATGTTTCAGCAAAAAGTTAAGATTTAAATTTTAAATCTTGTAAGAAAAAGCATTGCAGCTGGAATTAGAAAGACTTTAAAACAATTTAAACTGAAAGTTCTCTGATGAGTGTCACACAATTAATTTTGCCATCTAATGCCCTCCAACATTGCTGAAACCTGTCCAGGTTTGCTAACTATTTTGAATAATATTCCAATATTGTAAGAGTGACAACTTCAATATGGTTGCAGAACCCAAGAGGCAGCAAGCACAAGTCAGAGCTGCCACACTTATACAAAAGCCTCTGCCTTTCAAGATGGGGACCATGCACAGTGAAACCAAGCACTTGGTTCTGTCAGTTAGTTCTATGTTTTAATGAATATTTAGCATCAACGTCCTTTCACGATGGATTGCAAGGGAGCAGTAACACAAGTAAGGCAAAAATTCTTCAGCTTTCAGTGTTCTTCCATTTCTCTTTTTATGGATGTTCAGAGCATTCATGGATCCCAGCTGATGCATTAAAACCATGCTCCTTTTTCTTCAGGGAAAACAGTAAAGTGTCATGATTTGGTGACACAGAGGTTATTCCATCACTGTTGGAGGGTTCTGTTCAGTTCTCTCACATCTGAAGTCTTGTTAGATATGTAAATGCATTCCTAAATAGGAATTCTTTGCAATTGAGGGCTGAGGAAAGAAAAGCCATCCCCATACTGGTCTAACATGATTCCACAGTGAGGAACACTACAACTTTTGCCTTCAGATCACTGGCTTTAAAATATCATAACCTAGGAACCCTAAAGTCCTGCAAGGTTTGTTCAGTTTGAGCCAACACAGTCTCTTCTTTTCCCAGATGGGGAGATACACTTCATGTAACTAAAGCTATCCAAAGTCATTGGGAAATAAGTTAGGACAGACTCAATGAAAAATTACAGGTCAAATGTCACATAAGCAGTTAACAGAATATACATTTTTGTGTCAAAGTAACTGCAAACCTCAGCTTCCTTCTGCATAAGAAAGCTACAACCAGGAAACCTCAGGGCTACAAATTATCCACCAAACTTCCCTCTGCATGACTTCAGTGCCCCTCAAGTTAGTACTGCTGGTGTCATGGCACTGACAGAGCTGAGTGAAGCAGTATACTCTAAATCATTTTTGCATTAATATAGTTCTTCTTACAGTGCCCATCAAAAACACTCGTGCACAAAGTAGCACTTTCCACTGCTCAAGCACAAAGGCAAGAAAAAGCTGCTTCAAATACCTTAAAGACAGGATAAAAATACACCCCTTTGTTTAACTGCCCACCAAAATTACATCTGTGTGAAACACCTGCCAAAATCCCCAGGCTGAACTCACCTTCTGTATGATCTTTTCATCTCACACATGTGTACTGGCACACACCCCCACCATATCTAAGTTCTGGTGCCACTGTGTTTATGCTTAAATTGCTGCCCTTGGACCACTGCATTAAGATCACAACATGATCAGCATCGTTGCAATGCCATACTGAATATGTGCATGCACTGAAAACCCATGAACTGATACTGCAATAAATCTACAAAGAACCTTCTTAAGTTTTATGGGGAGCCTTTAAGGATAAAAACTCAAATGGTTTTAATTTTCCTCTAAGTGATAGCCACAGTTAATAGCAGATTTGGCAGGGAGCAGGCATTACATGCCCGTTGGGCTTATACAGACATGAAAAAGTTTATGTTTGACATTTGCTTTTAAAACATATTGAAAATCTTTTGCTCTTTCCAGACCAAAACTTGCATTAATTTCTGAGAGCCTATTACTTAAAAAAAAAAAAAAAAAAAAAAAAAAAAGTATTCTTTGGCTCTGATTGCTTGGATAGCTGACAAAAAAAAAGCATTAGGAGGAGACTCTTCATTGAGAGTTGAGAGAACTGAGAGCAACAGAAACAAGATGCTGAACAGTATATTCTCTTTGTCCCCCTTTCAATTGTTTTTTATAAATAAGTGGCTTATGACATCAAGCTCTCATTCATCACTGGCAGCTTTTCATTAACAGAAAGGAAACAATATGTCATATTTCCACATATTGCCATGGTTCACTCCACTTGTTTTGTCCCTGAATGTCGCATACAACTACCTGCTTGGTACCCTGGTGGAACAGTCAAACCACAATGACAAATATTGGTAACAGTGGAGATCCATAAGCAGCAGTCCATTTTCCATCAGTTGTGTTCCACATTCCTGCCAGACATGGAATAGAGGGTTAATGCCTCCACAGTGCTGGACACATTTGAGGTAGGTTAGAGCTGAGAAGGTTTGTAAATTACAATCTTCTCAAGGGCAGAACATATCAAAGAGCCAAAACTCTCTCAAAACTAGATGTGAGAACTGGAATTATCACTTTAAAACCTTGCTATTAGTTGTCCCATAGTCAGTCATGATCAGCCTTCATCCCAAAGTCCATAGAGGAACCAAAAAGATGCATCTTGCTCTATATGTGACAACTCCTGAAAACGTCACTGACCTCAGTGCGAAAGGCAGCATATCTAACAGCATAATTGAACTCTTAAACATCATGGCCTGTCCCAGCGTGACTTTATGATGCTTGTATCCCCAGTTTTCTGTTCTGTTTATGCTGGATATGAAGTTCTGCACCTCTAAGACTGGTTCTGAGAGCCAAGGGGGGTAGAAGAAGCGCACAGTTTGTTTTGAGATACTGCACTCGCTGCCCCACTTTCCGTCTCCCGGACTGTGCTGTCTGCAGCACGGATAGTGGGAAAGAGCTCTCCCTTGCTTTTAGTTAGTTTTTGTAGCTAACTGAGCAGTGAAGTTCTCTGGACTGTGGCTTTTCTTTTTCTTGGAACTGATCAGCCCTGCTCTGACTGAAAACCCAGAAAAGCACCAGGAGCTCACACCTGTGTCCCACTGGGGCCGGGATGCGGCATTTTCCAGCAGGAGGGACTGATAGAGACTGAGTGAGCCGAGCTGCACCCACGACAAGGACTTTCTGAGTTTGTCATCTCTTTAGAACAGCAAGAGGGTTTATTGTTTGATATTATTCAGGTTTCTTATGCTTGTGAATACTTTGCTCATTAAATGAACAATTTTTCCCACTTTTCTCCAAGGAAAACTTTTCCCAAACCAGTTGGGGGAGGAGATGCTTGAATTTGCTTTCCAGAGGGACCCCTTTGGAAGTTTCCTTCCCCTTTGGAAGTTGCCCTAAACCAGGACATGACCTAAGGAAAGGAGCAGCTCTGTGGCATGCCCTATGTTCACCATCATCAAGATTTAATGCTTAATGCTGCATTGTTTAAAATTCATACACTGCCAGTTTAACCATGTGTTAAAATGCATTCTGGGGTTCCCAAGTAACTTGAGATATGAATAACAGCCAGTGAGAATACATTCATACCTTCACTCTCACGTATAGATGAAGTGCTACATTTTGTGAAAATATATGCATTAATTCTTCTTAAAGCATGCTTGCTACTGAAATTGCTTATATTCATACACAGGCAGTAAAGCTACAATTAAGATTACTATTATAACCTCAGTGCCCAAGAAGTCACAGAGAAATCCTAGCTTTGGTGACTTTGAAAGGAATAAGTACCTTTCTTAAAATCCACAGGATTGAAAAGTGGTTTAGAAAACAGAAAATTATCTCAAGATCAATTTTATATAAACACCTCTCCTTATATTGCCAGTTGGCTGAAGGTGGAATCCAGAAAAGTGGTGTCAAATAAGTGTTAACCCTTCCTCAGAAAGGGGACCAGCTGCATGAGGGTCAATGGGTAAATCTGCAAACCAAGAACAGCAGCATGACGAATACATGGATTAACAGCAGCATTCTCAGGGAGCAAGTCATGCTCAAAGCTGATCATCACGCAGAGTTTGGCAATGAACTCGGCTTTCAGAGGCCAGTTCAGACATACCAGACAACCACGTCCTCATCATCATGATTTAAGGTGATCATCCTTGTCATAGCAAACTCCTGAGGTCTGAAGGAGTCCTTGCAAGAAAATGTACTTGTTGGCCAAGAATAAGTAGAAATCTCAAAGGCTTTGAGATAAACTCCACTTTACCCTCTCACCATAGCAATTTCTTTGCTTAGTTTTATATATATGCTAGGAAATGAAACTGCCTATTCACTTCAATTAGCTACATTTAATTAGCTCTGGCATTATCCAATTTTTTCTCCTTGGATTTTAAACAGCTGTGATAAACCATAGTGGCAGTTAACTCTCTAAAACATTTCACATTTACATTATTTGGGATAACTGAAGAAAGGAAATCCACAAGGAGCAGACATTTTGCTTTAATTGCAAAGAACTCTTAATAAAAAATAATTTTCTAAAAGCCAGGAATCCTTTAGTGCAGAAAGCAGTACTGACTGATAGTTAAAGCACAGATAAAGTGAATTCATAAGGTTTGTTACAGGCAGCATTAGCAAAATCATGTGATCTATGTACACACATTGGGGGAAAAAGAAGAGCAGCAGACAAGAAAGCTGGTTTTGTGAGCCTTTCTGAGAGGGCACAACAAAGCAAAAGGAAATATCAAATAGGTATTTCTTTGGAGGAAGAGAGATAATAAGTGTTGTTATGTTTGAGTAGAAAGGAGAAATTTATCATGACCAGCATCATAGATATTTCAGTAGGGGATTAAACACTCCTAAATTTAATTCATCCTAAGTTATCTTTAAAAATAATTTTCAGTTTCTAGAGATGTCAAAATCACATGAGCCTGTGTTTTATTGTATAGCAACAGGCTTAAGAAATTGTTTAATGTTCAAATGTTTTATTCAATTAAGAACCCAGCACTGCTGGATCTAAGTAAACATCCAATCATGGCAGGTTCATTATTACTTTTTACACAAGTAGAGCTTAGTAAAGGAAGAAGGGAAATGCTATGAACATTTTATTTTTTAAAGAAAGAAGCCAGGACTACTCATGCACCAGTGTTGCTCATTTAGCAGGTACTCTCTCTGTATTTGAAGGGTCAAGGAATTAGCATCAACCTTAAGATCAGGAAGAAGGACCAGCTAAAATAAAGGAGAAATTGGAAAAGGCCTCTCATCCCTCATATCACAGAACCTCACATGTTTTTAATAACAATTTTGATAATTTATTCATTGGTTTAGATGATTAAACACTGTGTATGAGTGATCTATCTCATTCTGAGTCGTTGATTCAAAGAAACAAGTTTAAAAAATGGTGGGGTGCCCAAAACAAATCTCCTTGCTTTTAAGCAGACAGATTTGAAGCAGATTGTACATACTTATATTCTTGGATTCAACACATTCATTTCTCCCTCACTGTTTTCCAAGATTTTTATTCTATCAGTTTTCTGGATAACCAAAGAACATCAAAGATTCAGGAAACACCCTGAATTTTATTTAGACTTAAAAAAAAAAAAAAAAAAAAAAAAAAAAAAGAACCAACAATGAATCACTTCTTAGAATAATATAATTTATTGTGCAGAAGTAAAGTCTGTGGAAAGAAAAGATTCAGGAATGACAGAGCAACAGCAATGCTCAAAGTAAACCACAAACTCTAAAACAAAAAATATTGTTTTCTATTGTAGGCTTCATAGGAAAGTTGTTCATCTTACCAAATGTTTCTTGTGAGCAGTAACCCAGCCATTTGGGGAACTTTCTTTTTCTTGTTTGTGCTAGTTTGAAAACAAACCAGTGGGAGATCCCAAGTCAGAAATACAATTTAATAGGAAAATTAAAATAAATACAATAATACAGAAACACTGACAGAGTGACAATACAACCCTGTTGGTCAGAGTGTTGATAGCAGTCCAATTAAATGGTGGCTGCATTCCTGTTGGAGTGACAGGTGTGGTTCTCTTGAAGCAGAGATGCTGTAAAAGGGTTTGATCTGCCTCTGAAGGTCCAGTGGTGATTATGGAGCTCTTGTCCTCTGGGAATTCAGTGGATAAAGCAGCTTGTGGTGTCTCAAACGTCAGATTATATCTAGGTAGGAATGCTTGGCTCCTCCCCCTGGGTGGAGCATCTCACAATGCCATGATGCAATTTCATCACTTGTGCAGTGAGACTTGATGACCCATTAATAGAAGATACTCCCCTGGAGGAAAGATGGGTTGTGGAAAAGATAAAGAACACTGGCCCTTCCTCCCCTCCTCCAGTTTTAACAACTGTCCCATTAACAGAGGATATCCTCCCCAGAGTTATGAGGAATGGGGCATGGAAGAGATAAAGAACAATGGCCCACCTGGTTCCAACAGATGGTGATAGAATACATACTTGTGATTACATCTTACATTGTAACCTCAGACACTACTGTTCACTTAATATTCTACTGGAAAGAAAGTGTTTTAAATCCTTCTTCACTTACCAGTTCCTCTAAGATTTTTTTTTTCCAAGTTTTGAGGCTGCATTTATTTTCCTAAAATAAAATGTTGCCCTCTTGCTGAAAACCTCTATAAAAGTGGATTATAATGACTGAAAACTATCCAGCCTATTGTCCACAGGACATATTGTAGCTGTCAGACAGAAGGCAGGATACTGAAGATATATGGAATTCTTTCAAGTAACAACCATCACGTGTTTCATTGTAGTTCACCCATCTGAGACCACCTGGAAACTCAACAGAAAGCAGCTAAAATTGCTTGAGGTTTTAAAAAGCTTTTTCCCCTCCTTGGTCATTAAAAAGATGATAGACAACTTGCATTTAAGGCACCAGGCATTGTGCTGAGGACCTGGAAAAGAACTCCAGTTACATACTGCTTTGTAATCTGTTTTAGCTCAACTTCCATTTTCCCCAACATTGTCGTGTACTCAATAACATTAGCAACAGGGACACCATTACATGAATTAACCTGCCTTGTTAAATAATAATAATGGAGAGGGAACAAGTCTAAGACATTTCCTGTCCACATAAAATAATAAAACTTATGCCACTTTCCTCCAGAATGTATTCATTAGATGAAGGAACACATTTAATAACAAAATGGTGATTGGCCCACAGGATCCATCAACATCCTGAACAGTATATGACTAATAATGACCCCACTGCTCAGTCTTCTACAGGTGTTACTTTGGCCTGCAATCTGCAAAGAGGAGTTAGCACCAGCAAAAAAAAAAAAACATTATTGTGGATTCTTGCTGTTTTATTCTGAATTTTCTATTGCAAAACACCGTACCATGAAGTGATGCTAAAGACTTGTGGACCTGTGAACATTTTTAGCCAAAGCAGCTATTTGCTTGTTTTTCAATCCATAAACCCTCTATTTTTTTTTTCCTGGAAGAACTACTTTTCTTCCTATTCTTTCTATATGTACAAATTGGTTATCCATACCAGAAGTCAGAATATACCCACAGGGAGATGATGGACTGTGTGATATGGGTGACTGTGCTCTGATGCACAGTATCCACATTTGCACATTTTCTTACAGTCAGAGATACTCAGTTCCAATAAAGAAGCCTACTGTGCAAGGGAAAACACTAGAGATACATTTGGATTCTCCTTTTCCCTTGCTTTGCACAAGTGATAACTCATTACTTTAAAAATAATGTGCTTCAGTGGAAAAGCATAACAATAAGTATCAGAAAACATAAGGTCTTTTATATATTTGCTAAGCAACTTTAATAAAGTTACTTCATTTGCTTTCCTTTGCACTTCAGTTTTCACTCTGTTTTTTTGCTGATGTAAGACATCAGGACTGATGCACCATTTTCTTCTTTCTGCATTACAAAACACAGGTGTTTATTATCATAAAATGTTACGAGCTGTAAAAACACCATCTTGAACTGAAATTATCAGAAATTATATGTGAACAATTTCCTGTCTTCCACAGTGAACTTCCAAGGGGTAAAAAAATAAAAAATCAAAAACATCACAAAAATTGCTCCTTGAGAAAGTCTTATCTCACAAAAGGTTGTTCAGGGAGTTTGACCTCCCTTACAATATTACACCCAAAGAAATTACAATTTATAGAAAAGGCTAAAAAGTAAAGATTAAGACAATGAGTGTTCAGGTAACATTGGGATATGCTCAGGAAGAATTACCAACAGAAACTGAGCCAGGCCTGGTCCTTGCATTCAATCCTGACTCCATTTCAGACTGAAAAGGGAATTCAACAGTCGGTGTCACTGCAGCCTTTCACAGAAATCTGATTAAACACCAAAGGATGAGGCCTAACAAAATATCATAGCTGCAAACCTCTGGCATTCTGGCAAATTTAAGTTAATTCCATTGATTCCAATAGAAAAATACTTGTCTAATGTAATCATACTGGAAAAATCTACCACTCTCCTTGAAAACATAAACCAAAACAATCTCCTAAGTCTTTTGAACACTTTCTTAGAGTCAAAATCATGGTATTTCCCCTTCAAATATATGTTAAGACCTTTTGGCATATTCTGAGGACAAATGTCTAAAGTTACAAATATTTCAAACACCAAGTGTTAGAAATTCAAAGGCCTATTGTATAATCATTTATCTTCCTGCTGAAAAAGAAAGATCAAGAGGAATTTAGAAAGCTAGTTTTTAAGTTATTGCTTGTTGCCTCCTTCTTTATGTTCCAGAGGTAAAATAAAGCCATTGATATTAATACATCCTGCCCTCATGTTTTCTATTCTATAATAGCAGCTTAAATTGGAGTCTATGCCAGCTTTTTAGACTGTTCCACCATTTGAACTCATTTTATAATTAATATTTTAAGAATTACTAGCTCTGCTTTCCCTATCACTTGTGCTAATTTAAAACTGATGAAATGCAATTGGTTCTTTCAAAGAAGAAACTCTTGATTTATAATAAAATGTAATAAGAGAAGAATGCAGACCATCCATTTCATGTAAACTTTGTATGAGAGTGGTGAAGTTCAGCTTAACCCCAGCTAGCCTCTGCTACATCCCTGCAGACCAGTGGTAAGGAAACCACGAGATTTTTTTATCTTCTTGTTTGATGTTGCTTCAGCCTGTGCTTTTAAATTTCATATAAAAAGGACTTATTCTCCTGGACTTGTAATTCAGTTTGTTCTCTTGCAACTAGGTTCACTTGACCCTTCAGAATATCATAAAAAAGGAAAGGAAGAATCAAGAACAAACATGAAAGCACAATCTAGCTTAAAAGTAGTAACATTATTACCTGGATCTGAGTACAAAGTACAGTGGGGCAAAAATGGTGAATAAGTACTGCAGCATTGTGACATGATTACCCATCCCTAAATTCTAGTAATGTAAGTGCTGGCATGAAGAAGAGAACAAGATCTTTGCTCCCAAAGTCACATAGAGAGGTGCCTTCTCTCAATGTCTTTCAAGATCATCCAACAAAATTGGGGCCCTGGCGCTGCACATGACTAAGAGTAGTCTTCCCTCTACTTTAATTAAGATTCTAAAATCAGACTCATAGTGCTGGAACTAAGACTTACTCGAAAGCAAATGTTTAACAATCCCTGTGATTGTAGCCTTGAGAGGCTACCTAGAGCAGAGGCTAGACAGTGTTAAAGGAATAAAGTAGGTATTTATTAAAAGGATACCCCTTGGGCAGTCCAAGAACCCAGCCATGCCTCCAACCAAGATGTACAGTGGGTCCTGAGTTTTCACACCTTTTGGTCCATTTACATATTGGGGTTAATTGTCCAATTACAGCTTCAGGTTATGAAATCCCATCCTCACAGATTGCTCTCCTCAACTTGCTGTTGTTTAAAGCTTTTAGGTCTGAACCTGCAAGGGTGTCCCTGGTCCTCAGGATTGTTTTGTCTAACTAAAATGTGGAGAGCTTGCTGACACTTTCCATGAAGTTCAGAGTTATATACTAATGCAGTACAGAATCTGGAAAATATGAAAGCTAGAACTTAAAGCATCACCTGAAAAAAAGTTTGCTGCATTAATTTTTCTTTCAAATGTAGCATTATAATTTTCAGATTTAATATTGTTCCTAAGGTCACAGGCTGATGCTTATCAAGAGATCACTGGAGATCATTGCATATGCTTTCAAATGGAATCACACTCGTTCTTCCAATTCTGAGAGATGACAAAAACTCAGCCCTTTAAAGGACTCACTTGTCTATTGTGAGCAGCCTCAGAAGAAAGCAACTCTGGCAGAAATACATACACTCAGCAATTTCCTCGGCAATTTTTTATAATAAAATGGCTATTTGAAACTACTTTGTTGAAATGTTAGACACAAGAGTGATGGAGATATTTTCACAGATAGAGTGCACACATGAGATGTTCACAGGAAGCTTGAAACCAGTAAAGATTGTTTAATACCTGTGTGGTATGTTGTCCATGAATTTCTGGGAAGCTATCCCTAAAACAGTACAATAGAAATGGGGTGTTTTCAGAAAGAATTTGAAATTAAAGAAGTTGCTTCCTTGAGTATGCAAAAGGAAAGACTGCTAAGCTGAAAGCAAGTCAGCAAGAACATTTAAACATGTGTTTAAAATTAAGTCTGTTGTTGAATCAAGCTTTCAGAAGTAACCCAGAAGGAGGTGCATGAAACTTCAAAGGTCCAGAACTCTGCTTAGCAAACCAAAACCAGAGATGATTGAATGAGCCTCTGGAATGAGTTGAATGGTGTGAGACTTTCAGCTAATGCTCTACAGATTTCTTGTAAATTCCTGTTTGCAGTTGTGCCCTGAATCTGCTGTTTTGTCAGTTTCTCTGGTTTTGTCCATTGTCATAGAATCAAAGGGAGCCCATCGCTCAAAAACGGAATTATTTAATGTTGATCAGACTTTCATACCCATTAAAAGCCAGTATGCTTACTTCAGGACTGCCAACCCATTCTCATTTTTGTGCAACAAAAAAGAGACAAAGCCCCCCCAAAAGAGCTTTAGATTCATACTAAAAGGCAAAGAGGAACATTTCCCAGACTAGGCAGGCGAGCACAGCTGCGGTCAGTGCCTAGGAAAAGCAGCACGCTGCTGTCCCAGCCCCGCGGGCTCAGCGACAGCCGCGAACCTCCGCGTACGCCGAGCGGGCTCTGGGCTCCGCCAGGCTCCAACTGGGCGCCGGGAAGAGCCAGCAGGGCTTTAGCAGGCTCGGCAACCCCTCGCCTCGGCTCTCCTCTCGGCCGCGGAGACGGGAGCGCTGCCGCAAGGGAGCCGCGCCGCCCCGGGCGGAGGGAGCGCAGCCCGCAGGGAATGCCGCCGCCCCGGCGCTGCCAGCCCGCTCCGCGCCCGCCTACCTGGATCGCGGTCACGGCTCTTCCCTCCGGGGGATGCGGCTTCCTCCCGCGGCTCGCCAGGCTCGCCCGGCCGCCCATGGGGCGCTCCCGGCCGCTGCCCGCCTCCAGCGCGGCCCCGCGCCCCGGTCCCGTCCGCTCCTCACCCGCTACGGGCGAGCCATGAGCCCTGCCCGGCTGCTGCGGGCTCCCCCGGCCCTTCTGGGCTGCCCCGGCCGCCACCGGCTCCGCCGCTCTGCGAGCCCCTTCCCTCTTCGCTTCGCCTTTTGTTACCGGGCTCTAGAGCTGACCACAACGTGCCCCCTCCGTGGCCAGCACGGCAAATCAGAGCGCCGCTGCGGAAAGCTCTGTCTCCAGCTGGACAAATTTAGCCTTCCCTACGCTGGTGGGAGGGTTTTTGGATCACTGAGTGGTATGGATTCAATAACAACGAAGCTAGTAACTTGCAAAACAGTCTGCTTCGGAGGGTGTGCTGCTTTTGTGCAGAAGAAAAGCAAACTTCCCAGCAGTCTGCCGCTAAAGTAAGCTGATAGTACCCCAGTAACTTGAGACTGAAAACCGGGTAAAGTTGACACCAAGAATGACTTTGAAAACAGTTTCAGAAGGGGAGAACCTACAGGAATTTCCTGCTTCTTTGTGTAAGCTGCCTGCCTGTGTACATTAATTATTTCAATTTAGTTTTTAAGGGACTTCTTTTCCCTCCCTGTGAAAGGATGCAGACTGCTCAGAGGCAGAAAGGATAACTATGTGATGATGAACACACGGCACTGTAAGATTAGAGACAGAGACTATGTTTCTTTCTTTGCCAAAAAGTGTTTGCTGCCCTGTGCAATGTAAGTTAGCAGATATGTGCTATAATGTTACATGCTTTAATTCTTACATCTCCAGCTTTAGGAAAGGCACAACAGCTTTACCCACACTGCTGAGAATCTGTAATTCCCACCAGAATCTAAGGCCATAACTCTGGTTAACTCTTGCTACTATAATTAAGGGGTTGTGGGCAAAACCTTTCAGCTGTCTTCTCTTTGGGTTACCGAGTTTCCTCCAGTGCAACAAAGGAAGAGTTATAAACCAGTGCTTCCCTGCCTCTGATGCCTCCTGAGAAGTTCAAGACACATTTATTTGCCTGTCATGCTGTAAAATATGCCTGAACAGCAGGGAGTTCATCACCTATTTCCAAACATTTGAATTTAAGTGTTCAAGCAGAGGCATTTTAAAATAGGTTTACAGGAACTGGATCAACCAGTTTTGTTTTTTTCTCAAGTAATACAAAAAATGAGAAATAATTTCTAAACATTTGTGTCAAGATAGCATTTGGCTTGCTGTGATTTAGGTAAAAAAAATGTCTTTTTTTACAGAAAAAATAATTAAGGAATGGGGTTTAACACTACCGTTTTTATTTGTACCATTTGAGTGTCCTAACTGAGCTGGCTGCCATTATGCCAGGCACTCAACTTCAAGAGACTGAAGATATTTTTTTTCATAAAATGAGTTGATCATGTGCATGAAGTAGTTCAGGCATACAACTATATAAGTAGCGTACAAGGGGTCATTTCTGGACTACCAATTTAATTTCACTGCATAAATCTTGCTGTGCTTTTCCCCCTGCTCTCCATTGTCTGAACTCTGTGTTCAAAGAGTCTGAATGCATAAGTGAGCTATTTCTGTAGGGCAAGAAATAGATTAAGGGATAAAGGGTCCTTGCACAGGAAAAGCTAGTGTTAGGTAGCTTGGAGCTCTGATATTGTCACACAAGGTTTTCCTTAAGAAATTACAAATTATGACTAATGAACTGTATTTGAAATATCCCAAACTGACTGGAGTTATGATATGTGTGAGAAATTACACCCACTCCTCAGCAATAAAGGACAAAAGGGGACAAAATCAGTAAAGCAAAAGTAACAGCACTGGCTGCATAGCCAGAGGTACCCCAGCTCACTACAACATCCCATCTTATATACCCTTTCTATTGCAGTGGTCAAATACATGCTCATCAATGATTATACATTTTTAAAGATTTCTTCAAACTAGTTTACATATTCCAGGAGCCTTTTAGCATGGCCCCTCCTCTAATCCACCTTTTAAGAGCATGTGCAGTAATCTTGGTTGTGATTTTGAGGGTCATGTGTCACCCCCCCCACAACAGCCCCTGTTCTGTGGTTTCAGCAGGTGACATTTGTTGACAGTCAAAGTGTCAGGAGCAGGGGTCCTCATCACACCCATTCCCCAAATGTTGTCTGACCACGCAGACAGTTTAGTTATTTCAGTTATTGCAAGTTAACCACAAGCACTCTAAATCAACATCAGCCACTTCAAAAATGTGTCTGAGTTATTTTAATTATTGCCAGTTAGCTACAAAAATAAAAGCATTAGTTATTATTTCACAACTGTAGCTACTTCTGGAAACATTAACATTATGCAGAGCATCCACTTCAATATTTGTGAAAGCCAAAACTGTAATATATGTTTATCACAATATGTCACTATGTATATGAAGGTAACTTTTATGAGCTAGTCAGAAGCAATATTGCCAACTAACGCTGCACTGACTCATCCACTTTAAGGGAAGTTCATCTGGTCCTTGTTGGCTGATGCACAATAAAAGGCAGGAGGAAGGAAGAACTTAAGTCAGTATTGTTACTTTGCCATTATAGGGTGGTTATTGACTTGTTTGAAATATCTGAAATTAAATAATACAAATGTGGAAATGTCAACACCTTCTGAAAGACTTTTTACAATCCAACCTTAATGGGTTGACCATTTCCATTGCTTCAGTGCTTTGACTCTGCTTTTAATTACTGTCATCTTCTAAATATGATTTGGTATATATGAAAGAGTTTGCAGAGCTTAACTAAACAGACGATGTTTTATATGGCTCTGCTGCTTGTACTGGTATTTTAAAAATAAACAAGCAGTATTTGTTTTCTCAAAATCAAAGCAGAATCAAGAATTAAAAGGGGACAGAGGGTCATACTACTGGTAAATAACTAAGGTTAGAGCTTTCTTTTTTGTGTTACCCCTTTGTGTATCAGTTCTTCAAATGCAGATGGGCAGCTTGTCAGCTATGCAAGACTATCTACTTTGTTCATAATTAGACTGGAATTTTATCTGTGAGTTCCAGAAGGTGGAGATCCCATCCTTGACAAATCAAACGTTCTCAGCTTCCATTAATTGCTAATTCAGGGAGCTCATTACAACAAACTTGATCTAGAGCAGTAGTTGAAATGAAAAGAGCATATTTTTTAAGAAAGTGTTTTTATTTATAGGAGGGACAGACAAGCATTGTTCCATCATTATTTAAGTAAGCAGGAATGGAAGAGTTTACTTAAATATTCAGTTCCTCCTCCTTTGTTAACATTTGGTAAATATGGGTCTTAGCTTGTCATAAGCAAAACCAGAGGGAGGTTGGGAGGGCCAAGAAGTACAGGGAATGAAGTAAAAAAAAAAATGCATAGATGTGTAATGATTTTGAAAGGAAGGAGAGACTTGCCTTTACAAACAAATAGTGGATCTGCTGGTAAATAAAGGTAGACACTTGGAGGTAAAAGAAACAATGAGAAGAATTCCACTGATTGATAAATGTAATGAGAGATATTTTTCTTTACAAACAAATGGCTGATAAATAAAACTGAATACTGAGAGATGAAAATGATGCCTGAAAGATAGGCTGGAAATAAATCCCCACAGACTGATGTCTATAGAGCAGGTATTTGTTTATTGCAGCGCTGGTGTTGAGAGGGATATCTCTGCCTAACTCACCCACCTTTGTCAAGTGCTGTGGTGTATTTATCTACTATACTGTGTCACTACAACATCATCATATGTGCACTGGAACCAATTTACATAATATGATCTCATGTAAATAGTTATTTTGCACTGTGCTTGCATCTCCCCATCTTGGGGCTCATCAGGGCTCTTTGATGAAAGCTTCCAAGGTCTTCTGAACTTTTCAACTTTGTCTTTGGAGCATGCACAGTTACAGTGCTCCTTGGTCTGTCTGGTCTTAACTGGCCTAAATTCTTTGTTTTGTGGCTAATTGGCTTTGCACTTGCCAATTTTTCATTAGCACTATACTTATCTATCTCTAAAGCTATCACCCCAGTGAGTTTTTTCTTCTTTATTTTGTCTATTCAGCATTAAGCTATTAGTTAACCATATACTAGCCATTATATTGTATGAAAAGTTATATATATCAGATTCTATAGGTATAAAAAGCTATGATTCAAGTTGTATAGGTGTCAGGTTATATAAATATATAAAAAGTCATGATTTAGGTTATATTGATATCAGGTTATATAGCTATATCAGGTTATATTTGTTACAGCTAATGAGGTGGTTGGCTCTCACAATTAAGGGAAAAATATTATGATTAATAATATTATATTAATATTAAGAAAAGTTTTATTGATGTTATGGTGATTTGCTGTTTAGACATCCCCTTCTCCCCTTGGTGTGGTTGGCACCAGACAGCCTTGGTTGTGAAAGACTTGTGGAGGGAGACCATGCACACGTGCATGCCTCTTGCATGGGAATGCAACTGCCCCTTCCAGTTGGGAATGGGGAAAGCTGTCTGCTGGGGAGGGGTGGCATGACAACACCTCACCTCCAAACAAGTTACAAGAAAGTCTCCACCAATGGATGGTGAAGAAGAATTGATGGACAGACTCTGGGGGGAGCAGGGCTGGCTGATACAACACCAGGGATATAAAAGGCACAGCCATTTTTTGGATGAGCATGTGGCAGGCAGTCATATGCTCCCAGTGTCATGCCTTTTTCCTTGTTCAGTCCTTTGCTGTGTTTATTAAGGTTTAATAAACCTTTGAAAATTATAAAGTGAGTGGTCCTTTCTCACAAATTGATATCTTATAACTCAAGCTAAATGAGCACGTTGTAACTTTGACCTAAGTTATATAGGCACCAAATGAAACATGGGAAGACACAAGGAAAAGACAAAGGGGTGGGAGGGTTTATGCATTAGAAAGAGGTCTTAGGTGTTTCAGGGATTCTGTAACTCTCAAGCACCTCAGCCAATGAGGAAAGAGAGAGGGACATGCGGCCAGGAAAATAGGATAAAAAGGAGGCTGCATCCTCCAAAAATTTGAGAGGCCCCTGGGGAAATGCTCCATAGCCTGTCCCTTTATTCGAATAAAGGAACCCTGTGACCCGATCTCCCACACTGACAGTCTTGTCCCTGCCTACAGGTATTGCAAAATTCAATCTGAAACAGTTTCTGATTTAAACACAGCTTGTCAAGTTGCTACTGCTGCAAGTGAAGAAACTCATGGAAACAACCACCTCTGGAGGCCAAGGAAAAACAAAAAAAAAAACAAAAACAAACAAACAAACAAACAAAAAAAAAAAACTAAAAAAAAAAAATCAAAGCAGAGCCTCTGCCTTGTGCAAAAGCCACCACTCAAAAAAGATCTGGGCAGCTCTGAGTTTTTCAAGGGATGCTGGCAGTCCACTGGCTCTTGCAGTTCTGTTTCCAGGCATGGTGCTGGGTTTTAAAGAGACCATTTAAAGTAGCAATTTGGGGCACAGATATATGTGGAATACAGTAACATTTTGGGTTACCCAGAACATGACCACAAGCACAGGCAGAGGGGTATTAGCATCAAGTCTGCCATTAGCTTTCCAGGAGATGTACCAGTGTGAAGTCATTATTGAAATTATAGCCAGTTATTTAGTGGGAGAGAAATTAGTCAGGCTAGAAGGACATTTTCCTTGTTTTTACATTATTTTTACTGAGTGGAAGAAAAATTATTTTGTTTTTGCGATGGTGCATCTGTATTTGAAGATCTGAAGAGAAAGATCACAGATGTTATTTGACATTCTTTCAAAGTTCCAGGAATTTTTAGCATTGTTGCAGAGGGAAGAGGACCAGCCTCTACATTTTGCACATGTTGTCCAGGTTCTATTTGTTAACCTTCTGTTCTTCAAATACTTAAATACTTAGCTTGGCTCTCTTTAAAAGTTTTGGTTTTCCAGTATATGACTGCCAAAGGCTCTCATTAGCCTTAGCAGTGTATGTTAACAGGCTATTTTTTATTATTCAGATTGTCTGGACATAACAAAAATTATGTTTTTAGTAGAAAAAGAACAGTTCTACTCAGACTGACAAAATTATGTCTTAAATGAGGTAGATCAATCTACACTAGTGTTCTGGTTTTGTCTGGGATAGAGTTGGTTTTCTTCTTAGTAGCTGTTACAGTTCTGTATTTTGAATTCAGTGTGAGAATAGTGTTGATGGCTCACTGCTGTTTTTGTTGTTGCTCAGTAGTGCTTACCCTGAGCCAAGGACTTCTCAGTCTCATACTCTGTCAGTGACCTGGTGCACAAGTACTTGTGAGGTAGCACAGCTGTGACAGCTCACCCAGAATGGCCAGAGGGATATCCCAGACCATAGAATGCCATGCTCAGTGTATAAACTGGGAGGAGTTGGCCAGTATGGGCTGAGTGCTGCTTGGGAACTGACTGGGCATCAGGCAACAGGTGGTGAGCAATAGTATGGTTCATCACTTGGGATAGGTTTTGGTTATAGTTTTATTAATCTCTTATTGTTATCTCCCTTTTCATTACAATTAATACTACTACCAGTAGTGGTACATTTTACTTTACTATAATCATTAAATTCTTCTTGACTCAAAACACAAGTCCTACCTTTTTTTTGATTTTCATCCCCCATCCTTCTGGGGCAGGGAGGAGAGAATTGTTGACCAGCTGCATGATACTCAGTTGCTGGTTGAGTGTCTTGGGGTGATTTATGACGATAGCCTATTCCATGATCCTCTGCTTTATGCCCCAAAATGGTTGCTGTCTCTTTAAGGGGTGACCAGGGAAGGGGGTCTCTGGGCTCTTTTTTGGGTTTTCTCAAAGCCTCACTCCCCAGGCATCCAGGTGCCATAGGGTCTGCTTTTGCTTGGTTTTTGTCAGACCAGGCAAATTTTTTTTCCCTTCCCTGGCCTTGGAGAAGCTGCAGGAGCAATCCTTCAGCAACCTTTTGAGGTGAACTGGAGAGTTTGTTAGTTCAAGACCAGAGAAATGTGGGCTGCAGCAGAGGGGTCACTTAGGATCAGCAGGCGAGGGGCCACTGTTTCAGTCCCAAACCTCACAAAGCTGAGCCAGGGAGAGACAGCACACCAAGAGGCTCCAGCCCAGCTTCTTCATCTGCTGTGGAGAGGAGGTCAATGCCAGAGAGTCACCAGATTTTCATCTGTTGCCCAAATGCTTCATGAAACTCCTGTTTGGTTTGGTTTTTTTTCTCCCTTAAAGAGACCCAAACACCATCTTGTACTGCGTGTCATGAGCTGGTATTTTCCCAAGCATTTTGGGGTTTTGTTCTGGTGTGTGTGTGGGTAAAGGTCTGGCAGTTTAACACCTAGGATTTATTTACCTTTTTTTCCCTTGTCTTGTGGGCATTAATGTTGGGGTTTGTTTCCCTTCATTTTAATCCATTAGTACTCATTTCCTATTGGTTGAAAGGGATTTTTGGAACCCTTTTAGAGGAGATGACTCATTCCAGAGTGTCTTCTAAATTTGTCCCTAAACTGAGACACTGGAATTAAATCATGAAAGCCAGTTTTGAACAGAGGTCAGTGTTTAGTGAGAGTAATAATACATTGCATTTTATGCTTAATGCTTTAAATGGCACAATTTAAGAGCCAAGCAAAACCAAGAAGGAATGTGCTCTTCTATAACAATTCACATTTTTCAGTCTGCACAAACAGTGCTGCTTTTGGTTAGGAGTTTAGCAGTAACATCCAGTTCCAAAAACCAAAGAAACTAAAGTACTCTCTTTCAGGGGAAATGAAATAGTACCTCAGCTGTGGAGTGCATTATGTAGACTCTAACACTGGTGTGATGCACTGATGTCACTCACAAGCTCTGAGTCTGATACCTATGCAACAGCAGCACTCCTGTTAATGACTTCTACAAAACATTTTATTTCTGAGAAGGAATATGAGCATGCAGAGTTGAGGGGAAAATAGGTGTATCAGGTTTAGTATTTCCAGATTGGATTCCAGACTCAGTATAATAAATACTAACATCACAGAATGACAGAGTGATTGAGATTGAAAGGAACCTCTGGAGGCCAGCTGGTCCAAACTCTTTCATCAAGCAGGACTGTCTAGCACCAATTGCTCAGGATCACATCTAGAAAATGGTGCAGGGCTTTAAACTTCTCTTTTCTGAACTTCCCAAGGTTTCTGTCTGCCCATGTCTCCAAGCTTGTGCTGGATGATAGCACACCCATCCGGCCCAATAGCCATCCCTCCCAGCTTTGTGTCCTCAGTAAAATCACTCTGCCCCATCATGAAGATCAAAATCAAAGAAGTTAAACAGGATTCAATCTGGTATTGACTCTTGGTATTTACACTGCTATTTTCCAGCCTCCAATTAGACTTTGTAGTGTTCATCACCACTCTCAGGGCCTGGCCATTCAGCCAGTTTTCAATCCACCTCCCTGTTCAGCCCCTAAAGCACCTGTTTGAGGGTCTCTGAGGCTGTTACAGGAGACAGTGTCAGAGATCTTACTGAGGCCTGGCAGACAGTAGCTACTGCTCTCCTCTCATTTACCAGGCACATCAGTTCATTGTAGAATGTTATTGGGTTGGGGACTTCCCTGTGGTGAAACACACTCACTACTGCTGAGGAGTTTCTTGTCCTTCATGTGCCTTGAAATGGTTGCCAGGATGAAAATGTTTTCCAGTATCACTTTCATAGGGATCAAAGTGAGGCTAACTGGCCTGTAGCTCCCTGGGTCCTCCTTCTCACCTGTCTTGGAGATAGGTATGATATTTTCTGTCTTCAGTCTTTGGGCACTTCTCCCAGATTCTGTAATCAAGCAAAAAAAATTGAGAGTACCTTGCAATGGTGTCTTCCAGCTACGTTAACAGTTGAGGGTGTTTTCCCTCAGGGCTCATGTATTTATCTCAATAAAAGTTACTATACATTACACTAATTTTGTGTGGTACCAGTAACACTTTATACCTACAGCAGTAAAGAGTTCTGAAATGGTGGAGCTGATACCCTGGCTAACTTAATCAGTTAATCCAGATTGGAATACAGCATAAGTATGAGCAAGGTGAAATAAAATAAGCCTGAACCTTCATATGGATGAAGTATATTTGTGCTATTTTTGGCTGAGGTAGAGATAATGTGTTCATAGTAGCTAGTATGGGAGGATGTTTTAGATCTGTGCTGAAAGCAGGGTTCATAATATAAAGATTTTTTTGTCATTACTGAGCAATGCTTGCACATCCTCAAGGCTTTTTCTGCCTCAGCAGTGAGTGGGCAGGGAAAGCACCAGAAGCTGGGAGAGGCCACATCTGAGATAGCTGACCACAACTGACCAAAGGGATACTTAATGCCATATGATGTCATTCTCAGCACAAAAAGTTGGTGGAAGAAGAAGAAAGGGGGAATTGGGTATGATGGTGTTTATCTTCCTAAGTAACCATAAGGTGTGATGGAGCCCAGCTGTCCTGGAGATGGCTGAACATCTGCCTGTCTGTGTGTAGCAGCAAATAAATTCCTTGTTTTGCTTTGTTTGTGCACTTGGCTTTTGCTTTCCCTGTTAAACTGTCTTTATTTTAATCCACACCCATGAGTTTTCTCACTTTTACTCTTCTGATTCTCTCCCCCATTGCACTTGTGAGGGAGTTTGCAAATGGCTGTGTGCTGCTTAGTTAAAGGCTGGGGCTAAACCACAACGTTAAAGCCAGAAATGGAAAGTTTCCTAAGAAAAACATGCCCTTTACACTGTCAAAACTCCTCTAATTTCTCTCTTCCTCTAATAAGTATCATTATTATTGAGATATTGAGACATTGCATATTGCAGCTGGTCTAAAAGCTGCAGCTGGATACTCCACCAGCCTGGAAGTAGGCAGGTCCCTGAGTGACAATTGGATGGACTTGAACAAATGCACAGGATCCCAGCCAATCCTTTGAACCCAAAGTGCAGATGTATCACTGGCTAAGGAAATGAGTGACTTAAAACTGTAACCAATCACATGTGTATGCCTGGGAAATCCAATCCCTCTATTTAAGGAAAATGCAGGACAATGAAGAGAGCTTTTGGCATATGGATCACAGAGAGTCGTGTCATCTGTCTCCGACCCAGCCCCAGTCAATGTCGTAAGATACTTCTAAATAGTGTTCTGAACTTTGTTTGAGAAAACCTTTGTGAACATAATTCTCACCAAGAACTAAGAACTGAATCTCCATAACCCACCTATCCAAAATGTGTGACTACCCTGGCTCACAATCTGAGACCAGCATATGAAAATAAACTAATTCATGTTGATTGTTTTGGAGAAAGAACTGAACAAACTTCATGTATCAAAAACTGAACAAAGTTCACATATCAAAAATTCCACTCTGGCCATTCTCTTATCTCTGTCCACTACCTCTGTTAACCTCTCCTTCTGATACCCTCACAATAAAGCCTAACCAAAATAATTTCCCCTCAAAGATGCCAATGATAAAAGGCTTCAGAAAAGATGTCATTTAGCTCTGCTATTCAGCTGCAGGAACACCCAATTTCCTGCTCTGCCATCCAATTATGGGGAAAACATTGCTCTTTTACCCCAAGCCAAAAATGTGGGAGGTCGAGAAAGGACAGACAGATGTGGCAGACTTAAGGGCTTCTCTATGTCTGGGAAGCCTAATGAAAAGATGTGTTTTATAATCCTAGTACATGTGCCTGAAAAGATTAGAGAGAAAAGGGGGTTAGGCTAAACCATTGAAATTGCTCCCATGTAGCTATGTCCTTAACTCTCCCACCAAAATTAAACTTCATCCTGAGAGTAAATAAGCTAAGTGTATCATCTTTTGTCAAAAGCCACTATCGTAGAAAGAGAAAGGCAAACCTCTGCATAAATGCAGTCCTAAATGAGAATTGTTCAGGTTTTGTGTTTGTTCTTAAATCAGCTTAGCTACTGATGAAAAATGGGAACATGTCCTTCAAACTCATTTTGTTACAGTGATGAAGACGCTAGCCAAAACTCTGGTGCCACCTTGTAAAGAAAACGAAGTTAAAAAATCCCCAGGCATACTACATAACTGAGCTGGATTTCCAAACACACAGCCATATAACAGGCCTGCAAAATTCCTGCCTGAAATTAATGCCTGTGAAATTCCACTTGGTTTGGAATGCTCTCTGGGGCCAATTTAATATTTTCCAGGCCCATCCCCCTCCCATCTCTGCTTGCTAAAAAATAGCAGTGAAATACCAGGAAATGGTCCTCAGCTGCAGTAATGTTTTCATTTGTCCACTGTCTGGGCTTTTGAACTGTTCCACTCTATCCCAGCCTTCTGATGCTTTGGTCATTCCAGGAGCAGGCAGGTGGCTTGAGCTTGACCTCTGCCAGACTTTGGTTGCTCACAACCAAACTTGTGCCTTCAGTAAAAAATCAGAACAACAACACATGCAAAGAGTAGTTTGCAGAACTGAGGATAGTTTTTACAAGGTGCTTCCTCCAAGTATCCAATAGATTTTCCCCTTGGAAGACTGTCTCTCTGTCTCTGCACTGTTTAACATATTATAAAAACCACCCTTTCTTCTAAGCCTGTAATAAATAATAATAAAAAAAAAAAAAAAAAAAAAAAAAAAAAAAAAAAAAAAAAAAAAACACTTTCCAAAGATATTTGCTTACTTATACCAAATGAAAATTAAAATCTGTTTTCATATATTAATGCTGTAATTTTTAAAGAAAAAATATTTGGTCCTACTCAGCACTGTTTTATGGTCTCCCACAGGTTGTTGAACAGTTGATAAGGCAGAAAGAGTTAATCAGTACCGGTAATTGCATCTTGCATAATGAACATAAATGCATAAGAAGAGGATAGATAGAAAAGGGAGATTTGAAAGTAAAACAAAAGTAGTTTTTGGAGTTTCAATGCAATTTGGGGTCTGCAGTATATTAACTACACTGTAGGCCTCAAACTGCAAATGCTTGCACATGAACATAATGCTCCTCTTGGAAGCAGGTTCTGGTGTGAGCCATCTGGTAATTTAATTTGTGTGTGTATTCGTGTGTCTTTTGCAAAGCTGACAGGGGGCTCCTTGATGTGAGCAGTAGAAAAGTGCCAAAAAAAAGAGGGCTGTGTAGGCTGCAACCTTAGCCTTTGAAAGTCACTAATTCAGCTACTCCAAAACATAGCAAGTGTTCCTCTGTGATACTCTTCTTTGCCACCAGTCCCTTCTCCAGAGTGACAAAATCATTCATTATAGAGAAGTTAAATTTTAGGCAAAATAATTAAGGTTTTGAAAGACTTAAAATTTCATTTTCCCCAGCTGATCTGAGAATTATAGATTAATTTTGTTGAATGCCACTGCAATCTGAGAATAAATAGTTAGTTGCAAGTGTTCATAAAATTCCTTAAAGCATCTAGTTTTAGTCTGGCAAGCTTCACATTAGGGAATTGCATCCTGCATCCTTTGTTACCCCAAAAGCCCACTGAAATTTTCTTGCAATGTTGAATGTCCAGATTCTCAAAATGTTTAGGTAACTGAGAGTGCCGAACACTGAGCAACATATGGAAGTGAGTTTGTGTTCAGTTGTCATCAAAGATAGATTGGGGTCAACCCCCCAAGATATATGTCCATTTCAATGTTTAGTACTGATAATGTCTTTTCCTGCATGTTTGCATTTAAATAAAGTAAAAAGAATTAAAGAAGGTAATAAAGCCTCTGCAGAAAATATCCTTGGTGCATCTCTTCTCAAAGTATCTTCTGGAAATGTCTTTGGCAAATTGTATAACAGCAACAGTAAACAAAAAGATTAATTGTGAAAGATTTTTAAAAAGTCTTTGAGTATTCTATTTTCAAGAGTTGACCAATTAAGTTTTATTAGTAGCCATAAGTAGGCACTTGAAAATTGCACTACTAAGAAAGGCCTGACCTTCTGGAAATTTGACTACTTGTTAAGATATCTAGTTTTAATTATGCCAAATTTTGGATTGAACCTATATAATCTCATTTCCTTATTGGTAAACTGGCATAACACATTATCTTTCACACAGTATATGCAGATAAGTTGAGTTAATCAGTGTTTCTGCAACCCTTTGAAAATTCCAAATGAAAAAGTCTGCAAAACTAAGAATTAATTATTCTTGCAAATCAATTAAGATGCATGCTTTTGGATCTGAAAGGCATTTTTATATTTCTGTGGCTCAAGTGAGGTGAAGGGAAGTGGAGAGAGGTTCAAAGGGTTTATTTCTTTTGATAGTTTTGTATTCCTTAGGACCTCAGTCCTACCATTAATGTGTGTAAACATTAGTGTATATACTTATGAACTAAGTAACTTCTGTGAACACATCAAACAGAGGAGGATGCTAGCTAGCATTCTGTTCAGCAGTGTAAAGAGGATTCTAGCTTGCATGGCTCACACCTTAGGAGGCTGAAAAACACTTCTGCTATTTTCTATGTCTGCAGTTTCCATTTGGCTGGGGAGGGAACATTCATTTTTAAGCACACACACAGCTGACAACAAAGAGGGATAATGCATTTTGCATATCCTTTGTGCATGACAACAAGGATTACATGGGTTTAAACAGTGGCAGTGTAATTGATGTCAGTTATTAGGAAAAGCTTTCTGCTGATGAAGATACCCTAGACTGGACTAGACTGGCAAGCAAAGGGAGGCTGGAGTCTACTGAGAGTCTTTAGAAGCACATCATATCAACATCTGCCAGAATCCAGGCATGGGTATTTCTGCTTGGAGACAGATGTTGACCTACAGAGAGGAGCTTAGTCTTAATCACATTATTTTATACTGTAGGTTACACAAAATTTTCCTTCAGGGAGTACTAGAAAAATGGGATATATATATATATTACCCCCACTAAATTGTTCTTGTTTTTTAAGGAGAACATGATCCAGTTCTCCTACTTTGCATCTGGACATAAAAAGACAATTTTGTTCTCCATAAAATGTAAGCTTGAGACGTCATTAGATTGTGAACCTCTCCCAAGTCATCATAAGACAGGCTGGGCATCATTCATTATGTAGAGATTGTTTGTGGTGTAGTTTGACTGAGCATTCCACTTAACCCAAACTATTCAACCAAAAAGCAGAAGGTGAATGTCCTGTAGACAAAACGTACACATGCTTCTATTAGAGTATGTGAATCTGAATTTAATCCACTGGAAAACTAATATATCACCAGTGATTTTTTTGATCTCAATACCTGTCTCACAATCTGCTCAGAATAACCTTTAGCATTCAATGCATTCCTTTCTCTTGGTGGCTTTAGAATCAGAAAAAAGAGTTTTGACTCATAGATAAAGTAGAATTGAAGAATACTTTGGGCATTTTGAGCAACTAAGTAAAGAATGATACAGCACCTTGGGGTAGGAGAGGCAACCAGGAAGAAAATAACTCAAAAGAAGAGAAAATTTCTTGCATGATCTTCTCTTTCCTTCCTATCCATTTTGTTCTTTGACATATGTTGTGCATGTGCTGAAGAAGCAAGGAGGAGACATCTGATTACCTGTGAAAAGCCACCACCTTATCTGTACAATAATGGCCTCTTGGAGGCCATACTATAGAAATTTTGGCTGTTGTCTGTACTGTAATGCATAATAATAAGTTCTCTCCTGCTGTGTCTTCAGCTGAGGATAAATTAGTTGTAGTGCAAAAGATAGAAAGCAGACGGGAGAGGTTTAAAGAACCTACCTGCCACTTGAGATACACCTATATAAGATGTGAGACCTTCTGGTTTATAAAAAAAAACATGTTACCAGGCCTTCTGTTGGAATGCAGTTCCCAGGAGGTCAAGGAGAGATCTTGTTTTTTAGATGCATGTACATATGGGATCTATGGCAATACCACCATCAACAAAATTTACTCACAGGCATTTTGTTCTTCACAGAGAACTAAGATGCATGGCAATGTGCTCAAGACCTCACACATGCAGTACCACCAGAGATTTCCATTCCTGCCTCCAGAATCAGAATGAACAATAACAAGTTATAAAGAGTCCATGTGGTAAAACATTGCAATTAAATCAGAAAGGAAAAATAGATGAAATTATAATAATTCACAAGAGAATGATGCACTTTTGCAGGAAGCCAGATAAAAGAACCAGAATTTTGTTGGATTCATCAGGCAAAACTAAAGCTTTGCCTTTTTAGAACACAGAAGCGCAGATATCCCAAATGCTTAAATCTTAATCATATAAAGTTCTAATTATAAATGACATACTGGTGTTTACCTGTATAAATGCTCTCTAATATCACATCTTAAAGAAAGCAAGTAAAGAATATGTTCTGTAATGGAAACAATGTGTGTAAGAGCAGTGGTCATTAAACTATTTGAAAATTCATTGCTGATTTTCAAACAACTTGTACAAAGGGAGTTAAGACCAGGACAGGCCTTGTGCTTATAAGCAGCTGTTCTTAATTGTGAAGAAACTGTAAAGACTTTTTAATGTTCTAAGCAAATTAGGAAGTAGTGAAGGTTTAAGTATTCAGAGCAATGTCTGTTCTTCCTTTTCTCCTCACATTTGAACATTATTTTTTCTAAGTGAAACCACCAACCTTTCCTGTCCTAAGTGGAAAATTCCATAACATTCTCTGTCAGTGGGAGCAAGATCACTAAGCTGTGCCACATTTCCACTTGAATGTTAGACTTGGTGAACATCCTTCTGGACATCCTCTGCAGTCCAGGCTGGGATTGGGTGTGGAGGTTAGAGGAAAATAGGAAAGGGGGATGAAGATGCATTTCTACTATGTTACTGTAGAGAAGTTAAAGGTGGAAAAATACAGCATCCCTTGGCTTCAAAGGAAATCAAGAGACTATGGCCATAGGAAATGGATGAAAGGCTTTCTTCTTCTGTATAAGGAGAAAAGAACTAATGCTCCCACGAATTTGGCACAGCAAACAAAACCCTGCCATGCTGGGAAAACATACCTCTGTGCATCTGGAAGCTTTTTTGGGATACCTTTTTTTTTCAGTTTAGGGGGTTGGGGCAGAGGGGTAAAGAGATTTTAATTGAATTCTCTTTAATGAGAAAACTACAAGGCATACACATCTGGTCTCAGCCCATTGATCCAGCCTGTGCCTCAAACAGATTAACATTCCCATCCTACTAGGTACCATCTGAAAATTAACTGATGGTGCACTTGGTCCCCTCCTCCAGACCACTGATAAAGATATTGAAACAAAAAATTTTTAAATCCAACAGCAAAACAGCTGTTGGAGGAACATTCCTAATAACAATTTTGAGTCAAAATTTGGACTATATCAGGAATTTATTTGCCATTTGTCACTGTTCTGGCTAACTAAGATACAACTCACTGTCAATATTAAACACCTGTGACTGACCATCAGCTGAATGTAACTCCATTCCCTACCACTCTTCAGGCCCAGCCATTCATCCAGGTTTTACTCAGCAAAATCACTTCTAAAATTAGACTTTTTTGTTACCTTCATTACTTCTATGAATCAACCAGTTTCTTGTTTCCTGTAAATGCTTCAAGGTTTTAATATTTATTAAATAATATATGCCAGATTAATGATTTACCATTGGCAGAAAAGTGCACCTATATGTGAGCTTTTAGCCCTCTAGACAGTGAGACAGGTTTAAGTGTTTGCTTGCTTTTTCATCAATGACAAATGCTTTGTGAAGTCTGTTATGGCAGCTCAGCCAAGCAGCAGTGCTTTGGTTCAACCTTCACATGTATGTCTGCCTTATGTAAATGTATATAAGGCCATATGAGCTTGACCTGGAGAGTGAAGGCTGCCAGAAAATGCATCTTAGAGTTTCTTAAGGAAAGAAGTTTGCTCCTAAAATATTCAAAATGGTCTCCCGGCCTGGGAGATAGACAAGTAATAAAACAGCTGGAAGTTCCAGTTTATTTTCACTCATGGCTAATGTAACAGGGCAAGTGCTTTTACTAGATGAAACAGATCAGTCAAGATAGGTTTTTAACAGGAAATATAAACAAATACTTATAAAAGTAGGGTGTATATAAGAATTCTGTCAGGCAGCTGTAAAGATCCCTGAAAACCAGAACAAAATACATCTGTACTGAAGTCTCCAATCAGCTACTTATTCTGTGAAGGTGTGATGTGGGCTATTCTTTTCCTACCTGAAGAAAGGAAATTATAAGGGATACATCCATGTGCTCATTTTCTAATTAAATGTCTGCACTTCTGTTTTGGGGTGTGTGTGTATGTATATGTTACCTGCACTAGACATCTGAGCTTATGCAGATTAATTGTTTCCCCAGAAGTTGTCATCATCCCATACTAACATTATCCTGAGGTCTCACTGTAGAGCTGGGCTGTAGCCTTATTTTCCGTGTGTCATTTTCACACAAGATGGACAGTTCCTGCATTTTACAGTACACTATTTTTTGTGGTGCCTTCTAATATTCTGAGTTACTTTAAAAATGCATCTGTTTAACTGCAGTACCAAATTAAAAATTAATTTAAAGTATTTTTTATATTTGTGTGTGCACAAAAATTTAGAATCCAATGTTTATGGAAAATTACTGTAACTTCCTTATCTATAAATAAATAGCATTGCACAGTGGTCTTTCACTTGAACCTCAAGTGTTTTAAAGATCTAAAGAAAAGGGAAGAGATACTTTTACAAATTTGTTCAATTTGTGTATTTGCATTGAGGTCTTTGGGTATAATACTGATTCTGAGCATCTGTATAGCTAATTATTTCCACTAGTTTAGTACATTCTGCATTGCTGTTGATGGCAGTACAACCTCACCCTTACATTCTTATGTTCAATATTCTGAATATTTATGTTGATTTGTTCATTTGCTGAATTTATCTAATTAGTTGCTAATTATAGGCTTTTGATAAAGACTGTCTCCTTATATGACTGAAGGCCTGTACATCAAGCTATATCTTTTCAATTTGGATTTCTGTTTAGAATTATTTGGCTCCTTTTACATAAACAAATGAGCAAATACTTAAAAAAAGGCTAAAAGTTACAGCTGAAAGTCATTCACTTGTCTACAGAAATAAGTACTTTCAGGGAGGATTGTGTAAGCCCCACATAATCTGAATCTACTTTATAAACCAAACTAAAATTTTTAAAGTTCTGAATTCTACACTAAATTGCAATCTGACATTTAATATGAAGCCATAAATAGCTAATGTCAGGACTTGATGGGTTTTTCCAATCCTTTTGTCTTTAAAGAAGACTAAGACCACCCATCCAGACAGCAATTAAGCACTTGAAAGAATAGTTGCAGTTTCTTTAGTACAAATAAATAGGAAGAACATTAAAACTAATTCAGAAAAGGACGATTAAATGACTAAAACGAGGCCTAAGCTTCTAGACAATAAAACTGAAAGGGCTTAGGGCCAGAAGCCTTATAAAAAAATGGGTCATAAAACCACCACTGACTGCACTAAAAACAGGATCATGTTTCCAGTCTTGCACAATTTAATTACTTTTAGTAATGCCAGTAATGAAACAAAAATCTGATCAGAGCTCCTCATTTCCTTCTTGTATGTTAATTAGAAACTACATCCATTTTCAGCTACATATTTCATGGTATTTACCTTATTTTAATTGTTCTTGCACTGTAAACTAGGCAGTTTTTTTGAAACCTGTAGTATAAATCTCATAGAGGTTAGTATTTAGCCAACCAAGGAGTCAGATGAATCTAAACTTCTGCATCCTGCTTCCTATGTTTTCCTAAAAATGGCCTACAGAAAATAGGGTAAATCCAGGAATGGTGCTGTCTGTCTCACACTGGAAGAAAACATGCTTCAGCAGTCATGTATCCTTGCCTGCCTTGAGTGTTTTCAGAATCATCTCATCCACAGCTGGGAAACTAGAGCTGAGGAGAGCTGTATTACAAATGCTGTCCTACAAGAGGTGTGATGCAAGCAGAATTTTTTTAACTTATTCAAAGCACAGGGCTGATTTTAAAAGCCCACCCCCACACCTAGGTGTTATAAATTCCTCTGACAGTCCTCAGTATCCTGGCATATTAAGAACATGTTTTATATAGAGCAGGAATACAAGCAAGAGAGAAGGTTCGAAATTTTCTACTATATTATTTCCTGATAGAAAATTGTATTTCAGCTTTGCTAATTTTATCCAGTGCTATGGAGCTTGGAATAAACTATTTTAGGTCTAGAGCGATTTGGTATAAAATGAAATATTTCTGCTTAGCAATTGTTTGGTTTTATACTGTATCAATGTTAAACTGTGTTACTTCACGGTGATGCATTGGCACACAGAATTGTGCTTCAGCTGGCCACTGAATAATGATGGCCAGTGAAAATCTCCTACGTGCTGCAAGAAAGAATTCAGCTGTAGGTTCATTCCCATCCAGGCAGTCTTGCTGGTTGGATTTTTCTAAAGCTGAAAGTCACATCTAACTTGTCAGTCTTGTCCAAAATTCTGCACTGATGATTTTGTGTTTGGAAATGCATACTACAAAGACAGATGAAAAGTCAAAGTCACAAGGATATGTTATTTCTTTAAACTAGTAAACTATTTTTTTTCCCTACATTTTTCTAGTTGATGGTGTGGCAACACTAATAAACTTCTCACAATAGAAACGTATACTCAAACTTCTATACTTTGATCTATTTTTCATTAACAATAGTTTCAAGACATTTTTTTCACAAGTGTTTAGTTCTGTTCTACCTCTGATACTGATGAAGTCGATTGGAGTTATTACTCCTGATTTCCCCAAAAGCAGAGTTATGCCAACAATCAGTGCATTTGACCACTCATCTGTTACAAAAAAAAAAACTGACTTTAAGATTCAGCCTTTAAAGATTAGAAAGAGTTGAAAACATTGAATAATATAAGTGGGCCAGTTTGCTTCAAGTATAGAAAGAGCTGAAAACACTGAATTATATAAATGGGCCAGTTTGCTTCAAGCATTTAATCTGGTTTAATTTTCTTCTTGCTAAAGCCAGTCTTTTCTCTTTCCAAGTTACTGCTCAGAAGAAAAATTAGTCCAGTCAGACAAAAATCCCCTTACAGTTAACTGAACTATGGTCAGCCACAACAGGAGAACAAGGGGTGTAACAGCTGGGACTTCATAAACTTCTCAAAATTTGGTTGAGACAGTGACCTTCTGTGTTAAGACACATTGTAACATAACATGTAGCATCTTGCCAAACCAGCAAGAAACTTTTCCAGCACTTTTCAGCAGTCCCATGAAGCAGTATAACTTTTATCTGACTTAAATACTCCCCTAGTCTCAAAAGTATCTCTTTTGAATATCACTACTGCACCTTTCACTTTCCACTTTTCAGACAGAGAAGATGGAGCATGATTCACAGCAAAAGAATGGAACCATCTGTGAATGAAAGTAAAGAAGCTGTTCAGAATAATCCTCTCAGCACCATAAGTGCTTCTTTTTTCTATGTCCTAAGCCAGTTTACTTTGCATTTCATAAATATATAGGCAGAGCAATCAAGAAAGTGGGAGAAATTTAAACACCAAAGGCAAGACAGTAAAGCAGAAGTAGTGCTACAGTCTTTAAAGAGTATTTTAAAGGGTATTTTAGCCATTCAGCAGACCTAGGATACAAGACTAGACATCTAGCTAGACATCTAGGGAAAGCCTTTGGTGTGCTATATAGATGCACAGATTTCAGAAAACTGGCTTTGAACCAAATTACCAAATTACAATCTTTTTACAAAGGTTTCTCAGCTTGCTCCCATCATTGAGCAACTGATTCTCACTATTTGATGGGTCATTCAATAAAATTGTAATTACAATGTGTAACAGTTATTTCAGGCTATGAGATGCCATTTGTTACTAGACATCAATGATAAATATTCATTTGGAGAGAACCTTGTATGTCATGTCTTTACTAGAATTCATGTCTGTCCACTTAGAATGAAATGGACTGGGACAATAAATCTTTTGACCAGTGTTACAGCTTGTTGTGCCTACAGGGGAAGAGTGCCAATATGGGTGTAGTCAAAGTATATATTCTACACCCATTTACATTATTACATATCCCATTACATATGTCATGTATATGAACTGCTAATGGTGAGTCGTTTGCCACAGCTGCCCAGTGCACACCCCACCCCTCAGGTGGGCTAGGTGTTAAATGAGATAAGGAAAAAGAGGCAACCCTAGCTGGCTTTTTTTTTTTTTTTTTTTAGAGGCAACCCAAGTTTCTTTTTCTTCCCACCAATGCACCAGTCCTGATAACTCCCTCCAGGGAAGCAGAAGCACAGTGACACCCATCCTGAGGGGTTCATCTCTTCTAATAGGCCACGATGAACTGAATAGGCACCAGCAGGATAGGTCGCTGCACCAACCATCAAGGACCCCAAAATATCCTATGACTCATAGGACTACATCATCCCATTGTGAAACTCCCTGCCCTGCAGGAGGTACTGAACATTCCTGCCTGGGCACTTTGGGGCTTGGGAATGAGCACCACCACTGGACATCTGGAGGAGGACCAGACCTTCCACAGGACCACCACTTTCAACAAGACTGCACTCATTACTTCAACAGCACTCCAACCACCACTTAGTCAGACTATGACCACAACCCTGACAAGCAGTCAGGCTGTGCTCTGTGGTTTCAAGCCAATATCTCTGTATCATTACATTTATTGTAATTTTTCTATTAAATAGTAATGCCAATTTGAAATCTCTTGCAAGGTATTTGTGTGGGGTTAATTTTTCCTGCAGGTTTGCTTCCAAAGCTGCACCAAGCTGTTTATAAATTCCACAGGAGTCAGTCAGACCTGGAGACTAAAGAGATGGCTGAATGTTCAGCAGAACAACCTAAGATATCAAAGAGTTAGGTTCAGATCCATCTCTTCACCTTCTCCGTGTATGTTATGACTAAGAAGGACAAGCAACTTGCCCTTAAAAAATGTTTCATAAAGCTGAACAAGGCACAGTGTCTCATTCTATACTGTATGCAGTTTAGAGTATCATTAAATAAGGCAGATCTCCTCTGGAGTGTTGCTGCCTTGTGTACACTTGTTAAAAGGTGTCATGCTATTGTACCACTTGCACATTAGAACAAATTAGTATTTCCCAGGGCTTTCAAAGCTGCGAAAATTCCTCTCTATTTGAGTTCAAATATTACTTATGCGTAAGGAAAGTTATTACTATTATTCAGTTGTTCTAAAAAAGGATAGATAACATTCCTTTAAGCTGAAGCTTTGTAACAGAAAAATTAAAAGAGCTGTTTAAACCACTGAAATCCTTATTTCAGTGATTTTAAGTGAAATTTTACCTTTTTACCAACTTTTCTTTGGGCTTACAGGATGTCTTTTTTTGGAGGCGTTACTTGGGGGTTTTTGTTCTTCAAATAAGCTCCCCACTACTGATTTATATGGATCCAACTCACCCAAATCTTTTAAAGGAGTTTTAATTTCCTCCAGACACTGACATAATTTTGTCATGCAATTTAAATTAGGAAATAATTTACTTTTTTCAGTGGCTTTTCTCCAGAAATCTCTGATCTGGTGCCTAACCATAGAGTCATAGAACATAGAACAAGGGACCTTAAAGACCATCCAGTTCCAACCCCCATCTGCAAGTGCTCTTTTTAAGAACTACTGTGCTCATTAAAACAAGTTTTGAAAAGAGCTCAAATCTCAGTTGCACAGTCCTTTTAAAAATTGGGCCTCTACTTGACTTCAACAGAGCCAGGATTGTACTCCTGGTAAACAGTAATACAACATCTGATGGTATCTAATGCCAAATTTTCCATTAATTATAAATGCCTTTCTGTTTATTCCTCTGTCACTGAGAGGTCTATTGGGCCTGTTCACTGGGCAAATTATGATCATATTGGCTTGATTGTGTTATATGCTGTATAAAGGAGACATAGCAGAATTAGCAAAAAATTACAGTGTTTTCAACATTCAGAAGGAAAGGAACCTTCTCAAAAGGTGATGTGTCAGATGTGAGGGGGGAGAAGGAGGTAGATTTAAGTGGAAAAAATTAACAGTTTACTAACCAGCCAGACAGCAACAGGCTAAAAATAACTGTAAATAATCACTAGAAAATCACCCTGTGAACGAAGAGAAACAAAATGGTGAAGCATCCCCGAGGTGACAGCCACCACAGCTAATCAAATGGCTTGAAAGATAAAGGGAAAATGACAATAATTCCCCCCTACCTGACACCAAGAGTGTGGTCTCCAGAGGTAACTGCGCTGCCTGGCATATATAATTTCTCATACTAGATGTATTTTCATCAGTACATAACTCTGAAGAAGCTTACACGTGCTTATTCTATTGTTTGAGATCCTACCACAAGTTTCAGAACATGCTGCAGCCTGGTGATTTAACTGATGCTTACACAGAAAGCCAGACTTAATCCCAGGACATTGCTTAGACAGCATCACCTCAAAAACTTCACAGTAAGCTTCTTCATGTGTAGAGTTTTTGGCTTTGTGGATTTGCCTTTCATAGGAAATAAGGTTTATTTTATTATAAAATTAAATAGATCAATAGTATACTGCTAAATAATTAATCCAAAGTAGTTCTCAGATGGCCCAGATTTACTGAGCAATGAGTGTTGTAAATATTGACAGCAGTATCTCAGTGCACAACATAACCTAGATTTTCAGATCCTTTGGGGAAATCCAGTGTGCCACCATTTCCAGAGAAATCAGTGCAAGAGTTTTTGCATCTGGCCAACCACACACAGTGAAGGAATTTACATAGAAATATTGTTTAGCACTATGCTTTAAATGTTAACTGATCTCAGTAAATAACAGGATCCTCTTAAGATAATTACAGGGCTAAACCTCATATGTTCTCCTCAGGATACCTTCTTTTTGACTTAGTTTTCCTCAAATCTTGACGTTTTATACTATTAGTTATTAGCTTTGTCAAATAACAAATTATCAGTGGCATCTCACTTGATTTAAAAAAAAAAAGAAAGAAAGAAAAGTAAAAGCACTTTTGCTAATGTCAATCATTTGTTGTTAAAAAACCTAACCATTTGGCAAAGAAGTTTTGCTCTTCCCATTTACCTGTGACCATCCTCCTCTGTGGGTCTGATATTGGTAGTAGCTTACAGTGTCTCTCTGAAAAGACAGACAGCATCTTCACAACAAGAGAAATTTCATCTCTATCTGCTCAATTAATCCCTCACAACGCAATGAATCATCTCTTAGAGCAGACTAGACTAAGCAGAAATAACATGTATAACTTAGCAAGGCTCATCTACATACATCAGTTGTGCATAAATCCAACTCTCACATGCTTCTGACCCCAAAGATTCTATAGTTGAGTACAAGAAGAAAAAAATTTTGAAAAGACAAAAATTAAGTTTCTCAAAGTAATAAATTTTATTTATTTGGATTAAACTTTCTGAAAGAGCACTGTGGAGATATTTGGCAGTAAAAACCACAGACCTCTGCCAAATACGTGAAGCGTGACTGAAAAGTAAAAGCCTACAGAAAGCAATAGAAATCAAAATATGAAGGAAACTACAGAGAAAAGATTAGGGCTCAAGAAGAAATCTAATGGGGAAAAAAGTGGGTTTGTTAGATGAATATTACATTTGTACCATTTTGACAACACCACTTTGTAGAAAGAATATGGTATTTAACCACATCAGAAACAAGAAAGGATATAATGGTAACATACAATAGAGAAATAGGTCAATTGTGGACAAGCAAGAACTGAGCAAAAACCTAATTCTGGGATACACAGAAATGACTGTGCTCTCCCTGGGTCCTTTGTGAGCAGTGTCATACCATCCGACATTGGCAAGAGCTTTTACTAAGCAGCTTGGCAGTCTTGGCAGCACCACAATTAACACTTTGCCGTCTCTCTGAAAGTACCACATTTTTTTACATATTGGGTAGTGTTGCAGGTTAGGATTTTCACTTTTTTTTCCCTTTCTTTCAGGGAATTTTCTCCCATTTGTTGCCCAAGAGATGGCAACAAGGATACTTAAGACTGACAAAAGAAGTGGCCAAGATGGAGGGAAGGACTGCAGCTAGCTGCAGCCTCTTAGCTGGGGGATTTTTCTCTTGGGTAATGCAGATATACAACAAGATTTTGGCTGTGGATCAGGGGCTGGGCTCAGCTGTGCCCTGTCTCTCCTTCTCAGGACATTAGCTGAGATGAGCTGATGCTGCTGCTGCAAGAATTTGCTGCCACTGTGGAGTTCTGTCCTGTTTCTCCATACAGTGGGTGAGCCTTTGCTCATAACAGCAGCCATGGAACTGGAACCTTTCCAACACCTGATCTCACTGGGAATGACCCTCACCATCTGCTCAGTGCCACAGGGGAAAACCTGGGACCTTGACCCCCTCCAGCCTCTGGAGGCAACATTTCCTGGGTGCTTATGGGAGCACAGACACCACTGCCCAGCCCTGCTCTTTGCTGCCACTGCTTTGGGCTATTTGCTACCAGGACTCCCCGCCCCACTTCACTTGGGCTTAGTGCTACACTTCAATTCACCATCCCCAGCAGTCTGCTTGCCTGTGCCTTTCCAGCCTGTTGCTCCAGGGCTCCTGATACAGTCCATGTCACTATCCAGAGGGGCACCAGGACCAGCTGCCCCCCATGGGTTTGTAAAGGAATCCCCTTTCCATCCCTTCCCCCGGCTGTGCCGCCATTGCCGTGTGGAGAGAGGGGCTGGGCCCGCCCACAGCGCCCCCTGCAGGCGCGGGGGAATCATCGCACCCGCCCTGCCCGGCCGGGAGCCACCAGCGCCCCTGGCGGCTGTGACCGGAACTGCACCAGAGGGGAAAGCGCTGCAGGAGCAGGGAGAGGCTGCTCATTGGGTTTTGGTTTCTTGTTTGCTGTTGTTACCGTTGTTGTTGTTTGTTTGCCTTGTTATACATATATACACTAGTAAAGAACTTAAAAGTCCCTTAATTTCAAAGTTATAGTAATGTGGATGAAAAAGGGTCATATTTTCCATTCCAAGGGAGGTTCTTGCCTCCCTTGGCAGACAGCTGACTGTCAAACCAAGTCAGATAGTCAAATTGTGTTAATTATGCCTTGTTTGTACAGGAGCAGTGAATAGTTCTTTTGTGATAGTAGCAGAAGCTACTAATAAGATGGTCACATTTCAGGTGTTATAGGAAAGATAAATTAATTTTTCTTGGATGGAAAATGTTTTAGTATCTATATTGTCTTGAACTTGATATTATTGAGCAAACAGGATCTTGGAAAAAACAGGGCAATTACTGTACAGAAGCTTCCTCTTGACTCCAAGTATCAGGCTCATAGGAAAAGTTTTTAAGACCCTATGATGTGATGCAAAAGACTGCCCTGGCTGTCCTTCTGCTGTCAGATTGTGATTCCATGCATTAGTTTCCTTTTCTTCTGAGGAAGAAGTAAAGCATTTTGCCACTTAATCATGACAAAATATGTCAGTGCATCATTTAGAGAAAGACACTGAAGCAGCTAATTATGATGGAGATTATCCTGTTCTTTGAAATAAAAAGAAAGTAACTAAGAAGTGACAAAATTAATCAAACATGCTGAACTTGGAAAGGGCAAGAATGAACAGTAAAATTCAGGTCCCTTAGCAAGAGTAAGATACAAAGAGTAAGATTTCCTCTCCAAAGTGAAATAGGAATTAAATCCTAATGCACTAGAGGAAGAAGAAAACATTTTTAAAAATATGTTTTCTAAGCTGAATAAGTTGAAAGTAATTTTTGGGTTTTGGTATAACAGGAGGAGACTGGGCACATGCTACTTCTGGTTCCATCTTTCCAAATATAGCTATTTATGTGCACATGGGCACTGGATGGGGAAGCCATCACTGGTACCGTAAATGAAAAGTGCAAATCTAAAGCCAACCTGATGTCTCATTTACCTTCCAGAATTCTGGAAATACTTGAATCACTGACTAGCTAAACTAATAAAAATGGTCAAAGTTAATTAATCCATTTATCACCATTTGTTTGTCATTCTGCAATGGTTGTTTAAACATGACCTTTTCTTTTATAATTTTTTTTTCATTTTAGTTTGCAGACCTTTGACTGCTTTCTGAATATTCATTTTTTAGTCAATTTTATATCTCTTTATATCAAAACATGGAGACAAATTATACATACTGTCACGGCTAGTGAGCTTTGCTTCTAGCAGTATTCTGCCTTTCTTTCATTACCTGTTTTAAAGCTGTGTTATTTTGTCTATTTTTTCTTGTTATTGAACAGCTACAAGGTCTCTAATAAGGCTTGAAACAACAGAATTTAAAAGTATTGACCTACATATGTACCACCATTCTAAATGCAGGGAAAGCTATGTCTTCCTTTAGAAGAAACCTGAGTCTTCTTTTGTGTAGTCATGAAAGACCCCTGGAAGACTTTGTAAAGAACCTGTTTCAGGAGGTAGTTTAATCGTGGAAAGAAAATGGAGAAAGCTGAGACCCCTGAGGCTATAAGATGTATGTCTTCTTTTTCCTGAGGTCATGTACAGTTCAGGACAAGGCAGTTCTTACATTGAAAGGGACTTGTAAAGATCCTTAAGACAATTGATTCTGTGCTTGTTTTATGAAAAGCTATTTAAACTGAGACGTCATTGATTTTCACTGAATTGTCTCAGCACTGTTCTGCATCTGATTTGCACAATCCCTTAAGATTTTCAAACATGCTAATAAAGGGATATCTAAAAAACCCCCCACAAATTATATTCCTGATTATCTGGAGCTGTGATGAACCAGCTAAGAAAATAAAGCAAGCAGATATTTCCATTTTCTTACAAATATGCATATGAAATACCTCATCTTGGCTGATATGCCAAGGCAAAAGCAGTTTTTCCATGGAAGGTAGCAGATGTACAAGCATGTGTGCAGATGTATAGGGAAGAGGCAGGGAAGATGGGTGTCCTGCTTCAAAAGAGCTGAGAGGGATGAGCTTGTATTAAAAGACTTTATTAAAAATATAACTCTGGAAAAGGAAATAGAAAATAAATGCTAACGCACTTGAGGAAGGAGAAAAACATTTTAAAAATCTGTTTTCTAAACTGAATAAGTTGAATGTAATTCTTGGTTTGTGGTATGACATATTAGAAGCATGTTTCTACCAGACCAAACATATCCTTTCAGAGTGTCAAGATGTCTTGTACAATTCTGTAGCATTATCCCAGTATTTGCAGTGTTTATAACAAATCTATATGCATATATGCCTTCCTCATATAATCAAATGTTTAAAAGGGTCTCAAGTTCATGAGTGCAGGCCTCAAAGGCTTTAAAGAAGATGCTTGATTACTGCAAAATCACTTACTTATTACAATACTTCATGCTGCCATTTCTCTTCTGGTTGTGATTTGTTGCCTTTTTTTCTTGCACAGAGTGGTTTACTTTTTGTTGGGCTTTTTTTTACTTCTGCCTGTCTTACTTATCACCATAAAATGAGACCCATGAGAAGCATTTAAATAGCTTTGCAGTGCCTCATGGCTGGCTGAGAAACACTTCCAGAACCCCAGGCTTCCTGAAATGTAATTCTTTCCAGGTTGCATAACTGCTTTCTTTAAGCTTAATATAAAAGCCCTGAAAAGGAGGCTGTTGAGCACAAGTTTTCTCTTACCTCCTTTCAGAGTGTTGTACATAGTGACTGCAGGAGGATTTTTTTACTACATAAGCATTCAATTTAACCTTTTTTTTTATTTCTTTAATGTGATAATAGCCTGTAAAAACGTCTAACTAACAAATTATGAGTATCAGAGAAGTGATGTGTCACACTGCACAGCTTGGGATGGGGGAAGGAGGGGGCTTATTAGTAGTAATTGCAGCCAGAGAGACTTCTATGGCAATATTTCCATCTAGAGGTATCCAATTAGAGACTAACCTGACTAAAGAATAACAAGTCCTTCTCACTTTTCCTCCAGTATCCATGGTCCACATAATATTCACAATATTTTCCTGAACTTGATTCCTAGGCAAGGAAAATCAGATCAGTACTACTTAACTTAATAAGAGTATTTAATAATACTCTTACACTGGAACAGGTGGAGAAAAAAACAACCACTTGCTCTTTTAATCCATTTTCCTTTTACAATGTTAGCATTTTTTGCATACTCATCCATGTATCTTTATCATTATCCATCATTAGCTGCCCTCCCAGGAATCCAGAGAGGATATTCATTCTTCAATTACCTACTGTTCAGGAAACAGGACCTGCTTGGCCTGGATTCCTGTGCAGCTTTCTGTAGCTGTGTGACTTTTCTTTGCTAGACTGAAAAGTGAAGAATGAATCAGTCTACATAGAATATAATAGAATATAATAGAACAGAAAATAGAAAAGTTGCATGGATCTACAATGACAATCAAGTCCAACTGCCTGACCACTTCAGGACTGACCTAAGGTTAAAGGACATTTTTAAGAGCATTGTCCAAAGACATGATAGGCATGGGGTATTGCCTGCCTCTCCAGGAAGCCTGTTCCAATACTCATTGTATTTTTGCTGCCATCTGCTTTCAATCCTGAATGAACTTTGGAATTTCACATGTACAAAACATGAACATGCAGTACATCTAATCTAGTAGATGAAACATCCCTTGTCATACATACGTAACAGCTATTCCTAACTGCTTTTTATATTGATACATAACTTATTTTTCTCCTATTGTAACTTGAAAAGCAGTAGCAAATTTCAATTTATTCTACCTTAAAAGTAAGATAAATTCAAAAAGCAAATCCCATTTTTTAAATGATTTTGATTTGAGAAAGCCCTCTTCAATAGCCACAGAAAGAAGTTTGTAGCAATAGTTCTTAGAATAATCTTTGCATACTTATATTAAATAATAGGCAAACATATCTGGCAGTAAATAAATTTTAGGCAACAACGTATCACATGTTACTGGGCTGCATCCAGATGTAATGTTTGGAAGGGACTTCAGAAAGCTCACAGATTTTTATTGAAATTGAGTTAAAATCCTGTTAGGTTCCAGTGAAAGGTAACTGTAGATTTTTTTTTTCAGTTCTACCTTGCAAGAGATAGGATGGGCCTGGGATCCAGTCCTTGCTTTTTATATATTGCAGATCTTTATGCTAATAAAGAACTGGTTAAGACTAAATTGCAAGTTTTCCCCTTGTACCTGTGTTCTAAAACCAGTAGACTCCTTCAGGAAGCTGTTAATAGTGCTCTTTGGATGATGAAGGACTTCTGTAAGAGGGATTGTGTAGTTAGAGCCTGCAGAATCCCCTTCTCTTCAAGAGCACCAAGTGAGAGATAGATGGTAAAATCATCTAACCATAGAAGGATGCAGTCTGAAAACTAGTTTCAGCTAGTTTTGATCCCTTGAAGCTAACGCTAATGTGTGTGTACCAGGAAGGAGGACAATTTATTAAACACACATTTAGTCAGTATTTATTTTTGTGGAACTTGACAGCTTGTCATACAGTACAATCTCAAATATGTTTAGTGTTCTCAGGTTTATTTATCCTCATGTACTATGCAGGAGATCTTTATGTTTTACCACTTTGCAAAACTTCTGTTACTTGGTGTTACTTCAAAGTGGGGAGGTATCTTGATGGAATGTGCAGGATCAGTGCATCTAGTCAGTAATACTGTGTTGTCAGTCTAAACTTTGGAACAAAATCAGAACCTTAATTAAAAGAGTATAAAACATGTTATGAATTAGAATGGGATACAAAAATTCAGGTTTATTCCTGAGCATCCCAAACAAAGCTTGTTATGTAACACTTGCTAATATTTACAACCTGCAACCAGAATCCAGCAGCAGCTTTGCAAAAGCAGAGAAGAGGACTGGTGTGAGTTTCTGCTGATATATATGATCTGAATCTCCTTGGAGGTCATTGCTAGTGTACTTATCTCTGCTTCCTTACTTCCACAAGGTAAAACAAAAGAGATGATTAAAACAAAGGTTTTTTCCTACTTACCTAGCAAGGGAAGCAGTCGCCTATGTGGAAGAGAAAAAAATAGCCTGCAGCAACATTTTACCTGCTTGAAATTGCCATTTGCTGCTGGTTCAGAAAATGCTACCTTGGGGGGAGCAGCTAGTTATGGAGCTGCATCTCTTGAGATATCCTGAGATATGTCCCCATGGGAGTCTGATGATCAACTGGAGAGGCAGTGAGGGAGATAGATGTGGAAGTTGAACCCCTTGATTATTAAGAAGTCAAAAGCATATTGACAGGCTTAATTAATTTGCAGTCAGACTTGGAATCACAAGACAAATCACAAGCTGGAACAGAAACACAGAAACCAGTCAAAACAGAAAGGGCATAGTGCACAGGTTTTTTTACCTAATTTTTCTGTGCAAGTTTGAGTGTCTAGCAACCTCTTAAAGTTGAGATAGGCTTAGAATCAAACACATTCCAAAACAAAATCTTGTCAGACTCAGTGGTTTCTGTTGGGCAAACAAAGTTAAGACCTTGGAGTGTCGTTAGCTCCACCTTTTGGACAAAATATCTCTATATGTAAAAATATCTCAAAATACCTCAAAATGTAGAATCAGTCAATGAAGATATTTATTAGTATTATTAGTGTACTAATAATTAGTGTATCAATTGCTAATATTAAGACAAAAAATTAGCACATCCAGATAATAGAGGTATAGTTGCATACACCATAACCAAATCCAGAGCAGTTGAAACTAACATAGAAGTGGCTGGTATGTTTTCCTGCCTCTCCTGGAAAGGCAAAAGTTTTTATTAGATCTTTTCTATCAAAGTATTATGATTGGCTTTGTGCCATGGATTGTTAGGATATTATCATGAAGGTATGAATAGGCATAGCTATGCTGCTATTGTGTGATTTTATGATAAAGTCTATGCAGGCTTTTTGTAGTGAAATACATTATGTGATTTAAGATGGTTTTGGTACTGGATTGAATATTTCTGATGCCCTTTTTGCCATTGCTTGTTAAAAGTACCAAGATAAAAAAGAAAATTCTAATTAAAAACGTACAGTAATTAATACTCTAGTTCTGTAGTTTAACATTAATCACAGGTCTACAGAAAAGTAGACCTTATTTTAAATTCTTTCCCATGCCTACCTCCTCTGAAGGCAAGAAGCCCAACACCAATTGGTTTAGCATGATGTGTGTAGAGGCTTGCCCTCCCTGCTGCACTCCTGGATGCCATGTTACCAGGCTGTGGCACAAGCACAGCATGAATTCAGTTGCTGCTGTGCTCCAAGATAGCACTGCAGCTGTGGGCAAGACATGTCTTCATCCAAACCCTCTTTGCTTCCCTGTGCATCATCCATTAGCCCAGGCTGTCAATCAGTAGAATCCCCTGCACATTGCTACTACTGGAGGAGGAAGCTATGGCTTTCTGCTCAGCATCTCAGCTGATATCACATACCTATGACAGAATACCACCCCTTTGGTCAGCCAATTTATTAAATAAAAAGAAAACAAATACACAAATAAACCTGCATTAGCTGGAACAGCTGAAATAGCAAATCTTTACAGGTAGGGTCTTGGTGACTAACTAGGGCTCTCGCTCTAAAAGTTTTGCCAGTAATTTTTGCAAAAAGTAACTGAGACTTTGCTATTGGATGCAATATCTTTTGCTGACACAGTTAGATCTGGAAGATGTTCTTTGTTCATTTATCTAGGCTTTTGATGAACTACCTTGTTTCTTTCTATGGGGTTTTAATTCTAAAACATAATGAAAATTTAAAGACATCACTCCCAAGGACTCTAGGCTTATGTCCACATAAGGAATTTGGATGCCATTATATCATTTCATTACTTCCATACTTATGTCTATTTTGCTTTACAGGTAACCAGTGGATTTCCATTCAACCATAGAATCAAAATGTCTACTATCACAACAACCAGGAATGATGTATTACAAATGACCCAAGACAGTTGTTCACTTTGAGGATTTTTTTGATGCTATAGAGATCTACTGAGCAGAAGACCAGCTCCCATGCCTTTGCCATCACTATGTGCTGGAAGGAGAGCAACCCTGATTAAGATACTTTGAAGCAAGGCCCCACAGACATCACTGCGCAGTCCCATGGATCTCAAACAGGAACATACTGCCCCTGGACACAAAGGAGCAGAATATCAAATGCTTAAACATTTCAATTTGCCCTAGGTGTTTTCTGCCAGGACCTCTGGTTTTTGGGGAGCACAGGAAAGGTAGGAAGAAGAAAATAGAAGGAGCAAGTGTATTAACTCCATCCCTTCAACACAAAACCACCAGACACTGTTACTTTGATACTGGAAAAAAGTGTTGCCAGACATCTTCTGGAAGCCAACAGTCCCAAGAACAAAGCCAAGACATTTAAGGCTGGCAAACTCACAATAAGGCAATAGGTATATTTGTAAAAACAACCTGTTAAGTAAGATTGTGTCTAGCTGGTCAGTGCACTGGAATATGACAGGGATTTGAAGCATCCCGTTTCAGATTCCTCTGATGAGTGAACAGAAAAAATTACTGTTCTATGGAATGCAACTGTAGATGAATTGCAGGGAACTTCAGAGGAGAGAAGCATTGGCTGGCTATGAAATAAAGAGTATCTTTTGATGAGCTTCAAGTTTCTGGAAAGGCTGCCTGCAGAGGTTCTCACTAGGGGTGAGGAGATGGTCTCAATTGTTTTTGGGCCCCTTCCCATACATCTCTTCCTGGCCTAAAAAAAAGGTAGCTGCTAAAAATATATAGGTGCCATTTAAATAGATACAGAAGGCTTTTTGTAGACTGAAAATATCCTTATTATGTCCCATAATTTATACAAATTATCTCTGTTAATCTGTTATGTAACTTGCTGGTTACACACAAACACACACACACACACACACAAATATATATATGTGTAAAATAAGATATTATAATGATACTACTTTATCAATAATCATTATAGTAAGGAATAATTGTATTTAAACTATTGCATTTCAGCCAGGAAAGCCATGAACTTTGCATTAGTTTTTTCACTGAAAATATTATGGAATTAAAGTGAGGAGTTCTATGCAACCATCCATTGTGGGTCAGCATAAAAATGGTAAGATAAATCTATGAAAAATAATAATGTAAAAATATTACTGTAATCCAGATTTTTTTTTAAACACAGGAAATATATTTTAACACTGTATTTGAGTAACAATAAAAATAATTTGCTGCAAAAATATTCTATTTGTTGCATTCCTTAAGGAATATACTCAAAGATTTTTCTGTATATGAGAGGAGTTGTACTTGTCCTCACTGGCAGTGGTGAAATGGGCCTGGGTTGGCTTGGCTGAGATCTAGCATGAGGAGTACCCCAGCACTGTCTCAGAGAATTCGTTTGTCAATGAGACATTATCTTTCATGAATTCATATTTTTTCTCCTTATAAAGAAGAAAAAAGGAGAGGAAACAAGAGAATCACTACAAGAGTTCATCAACCTGCATGAGCTATGCTCCCGTTAGAGGAAGACTATAATGTAAAGGTACCTTTTTTGTTCTGTCTTTGCAGAGTGACAGTTTTCTACAAACCTGCTGTTTTATAGCTGATTCAGTTCTACTACACAGCCCTAACATTACTTTATTATATTGCTAATAGATTCTTGTAAGAGGAAATCCCCAATTTAGAATCCTGTATTCTTTTGCTCTGAGACTACATGTGAAGGCAGAACTTTCAAACCAAGCAGGAAGATTAGAATACTGACATGAATTAAAAACACATGCATCAGGAAATGCATAGCTGAAATTAACTAAGTTTTCCTCCTTTTCCACTCCCTCCTTCTCTTATCTTGGTTCCTGTGAACACAACCCAATCTTTGAAATACCAATTGCATTTCCCCAACATCATGCTTCACACAGAGGCAGTACTTATTTCCATGTTCATGAGATATCCATGGAAAAGAGCCAAAAAAGGAGCATTTCCTATCATGTCTGGAGGACATCTCCTATGCAGCATGTCGTAAAGGGAATATGACTTGGGGATAGCTTCACATCTGCTTTAGATACTTGACTCCCCAGCCAGCCTGCTGCAGACACCTTTTCTATTGACTGCTGCTTTCTAACCTTTGTTCTGCTTCCCTGCTTCTCTCCTAGCCCCATAACTTGTCTATCAGATCACAGGTCTCTTCCCATAGCCACATAAATGTCCAAAACTATCCCTATGGGCAAATCAGGCAGGAGCCGAATAATAAGAGATTGTATCTTTTATTGTGAAAACAGACTCTTCTGTTCACACACAAATTAGAAAGTAAAGACATTTTTAAAGGCAGGGTTGTGTCTGTGGGAAGATATGAGAGGATGAAGACAGACATGTTGTCACATAATATCATTAGTTTCCAACCTGTTTCAAGAGTTGTTTAAAAAATTCAGCGTTGTGAGACAAAGTGCAGAAGTACAGAGAGACATGCTGTGCTGGGCATGGAAACTGAATATCTATAAGCATTGCACACACCAGGAGCAAGCACAGTAATGGCAATAAGTTAGTGTTAATTCAAAGGTAGAAACCCCATTTTGATGGGTTCACACTACCATATATAAAAACTCCCCAGCTGCAAATTTTGTAATGCAGGCCAGGCTTGGGGATGGTGGGAGGAATACCACACAGAAAAGAATGACAAATTTCATTACCAGGTAATCTCAATATATAGCTTCAAAACCTGCCTTTTGCTTCAGTCCCCATGATGGAGAAGCAAAGGTCATTTTGACATGGGTCAAAAGAAAGTGTTACATGAAATACAATGCAGTGTGCAGAGGGCATAACAGACATTTCTGCTTTAAATTACTGTGACAGTATGACCTGAAAGTAATCAAACAACCTGAGAAACCAAAGAAAATTGTGGGGAGAAAATGGTAGAAGAAAGCAGAAAATTATTCACCTTTAAAAATAAATACAAATATCAGGTATGACTCTAAAAATGGGCTATTTGAAAAATAGCCAGAGTGACAAAGATGTATCTATGGAACACTACTACCAACACTCTTTTGCTCAAAAGTAAAAGCAACTTGGCTCTAAAATTTATATTCACACACCATTTACCATAACACACTATAATATTGTGTGATATGTCCTCCAGTACATAGGCTGTGGGGCAGAGTTCTACTCAGTTAAACCTTCATGCCATTTCTGATTTTTGGAATAAGAAACACCATTCAAACTGATTTTGTCAATATGATTCTTGGGGTTTCTGCCAGAGAGCTCCTCTGTTTAAGGTTCTGTATAAATACATTATAGCAGGTCCACACTGCTTCTCAGAGGAGTAATGATTACAGTTCTGCCCTACTATTTCTATCTTCCCTTGCCCTGATGATGTAGACTATGTTTCCAAAAAAAAATCTTATGCAAAATAAAATATGTTATTTCAAGTGTCCAGCCATGTTGAAAAAATTATTTTATGCCGTCAGCTGTGAAATACACACATACCTGATTTCAAGCTTGCAAGACTTATTGATACATTATGCATCTTCCAAGCCTATAGTTCATACTAATGGCTAGCTATTTATACATTTAGGGGAGGACAAAAACAAGACGAAAAAGTACTAAATATTCTTTAAAGAGAATAGGTAAAAAGGTGTTCCAGTAGAAAAATTATTGCTATTGAAAGTGTTATAATTCAGACTGGTTTGCATCTCAAAATAAGATGCAGATTGTTGTAAGTAATTTTTGTTATTTTTTTGAGCAGGTTGATTTATTTAAGGAGAAAAAACATTTTTCATTAAGAGAAAAATAGAGTATCTGATGTAGCTAAGTCATTAAAAGGCTGGTTTTATTCCTGCGTGCTTAGGGTTAGATTCAGTACAGAGTCCTGACATGCAAACTAATATTTACCAAATAGTGAAATGTCATCTTTACTACATTTTGTAAATAACTCTTACAGGAGGTCATTCATAGAAAATATATTCTCAGATGTGTCATTAGCTGGAAGGAAATTGCAGTGTCTATACATGTATTTTAAAGGGTCCAAGTCCCCACCTCAACTCTTACATCATTTTCACAATAGAAAAATAGTTTGACATTTCAATACCCACTTCATTGTATTTGCACTAGTTTTATTTTAATGATAATAACAGCTGGTAAAATATGTAGCTCATGAAAAGAAGAAAACATGAGTTTAAGAAAAAAAAGAAAAGAAGAAAAGAGTTTAACATCAAAGTCTAAAGTGTTTTGCATTTGGTTTATCTGCCTTCCCTTCCTTGCTTTCCCCCTCACAACTTCTGAAAATACAAAACTAACACAGACCCTGTGTTGAAACAGATGAAACTGCCAGGCTTCCTGGGTGCCTTCAATTCATCAAAACTTCAACAAGGCATAGGAACCTTGATATTAAAAGTGTGTCACTCCCCATTTTCAGTGAAATATGACAGAAGCTGGGCCAATTAATTATTATTTTGCTCTTCAGTAATTTCGTATGAAAAGATATTGAATTTCTACATACTTCCAGCAGAGACTAACCTTTAGTTCATAAGAACAGTCAGTGAAGGAGCTGAGCCTGCTAGCAAGCTCTTTAATAAGTAACAGACTCCAGAAGCAGAACCTTTTTTTCTCCTGCTTCTGTCTGCTGTGAACAGCACTGACAGCTTCTCAAGTTACTTTGGCTCCAGCAAAAAGAATGCTCTTGTCATGGTTTGAAATGCCAGGCACCCACCAAAGTCATTCACTCACCCTCTTCTGCCACATTTGGGCAGAGGAGAGGGGAAAGAAAAGTAAATGAAGGGCTCATGAGTTAAGAACTGGGAGAAAAACTCTAAGGAGTTTTTGCACTTAAGACTCTAAGGGCAAAACAGGTTCAAATTTAAAGGTACAAAGTAAATTGATTATTAACAGATAAAGAGGAGGATAATGAGAAGTAAAATAGGCCTTTAAAATACCTTCTTTTCCCCACAGCTTCTCCCTCTTTTCTACAACGGTGCAGGGAGACAAGGGGTGGTGTTTTGGTCAGTTCAACACTCAGGGTCTTTTTCTGTTCACTCAGGGAGAAGAGCCTATTCTCTGCCATGCCATGAGGTCCCTCCTACGGGCAAATAGTCTTCCCAAAACTGTTGTGACGTGGGTCACTCATCCATGGTGTGCAGTCTTCTAAGAACAGACTGCTCTAGTTTGGAAGCAAGGGCCATTTTTTCTCTGTCTCTGGGAGCAGGGGCCCTATCTCTCTCTCTCTCTCTATTTGGGTCTCCCACAGGACCACAGCTTTCTCTGGTATCCACTTGCTCCAGCGTGAGCACTTTTCCCATGGGCTGTGAGTGGATCTCTGCATCCCCCATGGACTTCATGGATTACAGGAGGGCAGTTTGTTTCACCATAGTCCTCACTAAGGCTTGCAGAGGAATCTCAGCTCTGGCATTTGGAATACCTCCTCCCCCTCTTTTTCCACTGACCTTGGTGTCTCCATGTTGTTTTCTCTCCCATGTCCTCATTTTCTTCTCTTCTCTGACTAGAAGAAAAACTGCTGTACCACTGCCAACTAGTTCCACTAATTCAAAGATTCCTGTAGGATCCCTCAGCACCGAGAGGTTGATGTTGTCTAGGTTCCACACTGAGAGTGGCTCACCTAGCTTTCGCTGCCAGCTGCTGTGGAGCTGGAGCTATTTAAGGCCTCTCTTCACATGGGGGGCTGGGAAGGAGAACCTGTCCTTCCATCCACAGTGCTGCTGGTTTGGGGTGGCCAAGAAGGCAAGGCTTGCTGAGATGGCAGTGGCCATGGTGGTGCATTGCCACAGGCTGTGCCGGGCGCCTCACCACCCCTAGAAAAAACTGCCTGTGCTGTCTTGATTTTCTTCTTAAATACATGATCACAGAAGTGTTACCAACGTGCCTAATTGGGCCAGCAGCATGTCCATCTTCAGAGCTATCAGGGATTCATTCTGTTGGACATGGTGGAAGCCTCTAGTAGCGTCTCACAGAAGCCACCTCTGTGGCCCTCCCGCTACCAAAAACCAGGCTGTGCCAAATCAACACCGCCCTGTACTCAAGTAGGACTGAGGAGGAAGACAGATTATGTTGGTTGTGCCCCATCTAAATGTAGGGGGCAAAAAACATGGAATAGTGGGAAAAAAAAAAAAAAAAAAAAAAAGTCAAGAAGCAAATATTGGTGGAGACCACTGAACTGTTAGGGTATTTTTAAGTTTTGGCATGTGGAGGCTCTATGATGTTAATCACGGTCCTGAGGTTTTCTCTAGTGTCAATGCAGGAAGAAGTGCATGTAGGGATACCATTATAACTTCCCACCTCTTTGAAAGGGCTGCCATTATGTTTTTAAAATTGAGGACTTAAACAATATTCTGATTTCTCACTAATATAAGATTTCTGGAATACCAGTCCCTTGAAATCTCTTAGTGCTGAAGAGGTTACAAATTTTGCTAACCCAGAGCAGCTAAGTATGTGACCTGGAATTCAAATTTAAGCCTTGTGTTTTGCAGATTTTTGTCTTTAGTTATCTCGGTATAAATAGCTGTGTTTCTGTCTCTTCTTCCTGTCCCTTCCAGTCCTCTGTTGAACTATTGAATGTATCAATATACAGTTACTGAGGTCATCTGATCCTAAATTCCAGATACTTTCCATTCGTTAATGGAAAGCATCAAACAAAACAAGAATACTTATTAACTTAGGGCCTAGGACTTTCAAAAATTAGGTCTTATGGGTCCTATGTAATAATCAAGGATGTGGAAAAAAGGTGTTTAAATGATTTACCAAATGTTTGTACCACCCAGGCAGATTCCACTGTCTACTATGGCACTTACAAGAGTGATACTAATGGAAAAAAAAAAAGACAAATTGAATTTGCATTCTGAATGCATGTTAAGGGAGAAGGTGCAACAAACTTGAAGCTGTGTATACTTCATTGTTTCAAATTAAAGAAGAAGAGCAGCTTATATCCAACAGCAGGTTGGCATTTCAATTTTTTTGTCTTGTTTCCTTAGAATACATGATCAAATCTGCAACTGTTGGCCTTATTTTGCCCTTTAAGAAAGGATGTGCAATGCTTTTGGAAAATTCTTCCGAGTCAGTATTTCCCTTATTTATATTTGAGTTTCTAAATAGAATTGCTCATATCAAAAAGATAAAGCTTTGACCTTTGGAATTGTAGAGACCTGGAGTTAATTTGGCAATATTAATAATATATAACAATACTGATAATACATTATTACAATATATTATCAATATATATTATCTATATGATGACAATATTGATATATTGACTAGAATTAAGTTGTAAGTCAGAAAAGTCCAGGATATAATAAAATGAAACAATGTTAAAGAGAGGAAAAGTTTTTGAGTAGGAATTGACTTGCTCATTGCACCTGTCCTTAGAATCTCTTTGGAGCTCTGGAGAACCCTGCCACCTCACTGTTGCACCAGTCACCCAGGGTATCTGCCCAGGGTCACGTCTGGCTGGCTCTTCTCCTGCTGAGCCAGGACAGATGATGATGACAATATCCAGGCCTTTCCCCTGGCACTCTACCACCACCATTGTCACCTCTGTTTTGAAAGCTGAATAGTGATGATAGGATGTGTACTCAGGGCACCTTCTCACAAAGAAAACATCCTGCTTTGTCACTTCCACTCTACACTGCAGTTTGCAAAGCCTTTCTGGAGGCATAGAGCAAACAGCAAGGTTTGGAGTTTTAGTGCACACACTAGGTGGAAAGGGAAGGATGTTATTCCAGGGACCAATGCCTACCCAGCAATGCTTGTATTAACCCCCAAAGCTTTTCAGAGAAATATTGCCTGTTACATACTCTGGATGCCTATTAATTTTACTTCCAGTTATTCACACCTGTTACATACTCTGGATGCCTATTAATTTTACTTCCAGTTATTCACACAGAAACACTTGCTCTGTTTAGCTGCCCCAGACTTGGTGCTGCCATCTAGGCCTGCTAATCCCATAGCTCTGCCACTGTGCAGTGATGATGTCAGATTATGTCAAATGGAGAATTTATAACACAGGGATAGGAATGCTTGTACCAGTTTAAGCATCTCTGAAGAATCCCTGCTTTGATTTTCTATCCAAACCTCTCCAATGATGTCAGGCCTGTTTGTTCCTACGTAGGAAAGCAACACAGGAAATTAAAGAGTGCAAGCTGCTCTATTGAAGTAAATGTTTTATCAAGGAGGAATGAAAACAATATTCACATTTAAATTAGTTAGATTTCAAAGGGACAACAATTGCAAGTAGTGTCAGCTTCTATGCTTTGACTCATGGAGTGATTATCAGGTAATGGCAAAAGCTTTCTTTCCTCAGCAGCCTGTCATTCTGAGCAGATGCACAATTGAAAGGAAGTGATTTACTGAATGTCTGCAAAATACATCAACTCTGAGCAAGGCTAGGAGGATCCATAGCTTTGCTCCATCCGTATTTTATAAGACTGGTTACGTAAGTCCTGGAGATCCACAGACACATGATTTTATCCATATTTGCCAGCTTCAGCCGACTCCCATCTTGGAGGCTGTCTGTAAGCACCCCTGTTTGTGCTTCCAGGAAAAGTTGTGGGTTCAAACATTGCCTCCAATTCTAGAGCAAGATGAAGAGCTGAGGACATATAATCCTATGGTGAGCACTGGACTCAGTGGTGAATCTGTCAGAACAGTTTAATCTCCATCCTGAGTAGGAAAGAAAGTCCAGTATCAAACACTTTGGAAGCTGCGAGAGAAGTACTAATCCTCTAATCTTGTTTGAATAAATACAATGCAAAATGAAACATACTTTCACTATTTACTAAATAGCATATGGATCTAGCTTTTCCTTGCTCTCTCTGGTATGATTTTGCATCATTGTTTGTCTTGGAAAACCATATGCTTCATCCTGGAATATAAAGAATAATGAAAATAATGCACCCATAAAAGCAGTATTAGAGTTTCCTTTCACAGTATTTTACTAGCTTTAGTATCTCTCTTCTGCATGCCAGGAAACTTGAAAATGCTTTTTCACACAGCCTCTCAAATTTGAGAGTTGGGTCATATGCAGGGCAGAATGCAAGTTGCAAAATATGTCTATTTCCGTTGTACCATTTTAGATAACATCATGTACAAGACTGAGAGAGAAGCTGTTGCCAGCTAGAATTTTGATTTACAAATAGAATTGCTCTGTGATGGGTCTTCCTACTGGCTTCAACCTTACAGAGATAATAAAGGTATGAGACATTTCACTTGACTTCCCACCAGTCAGCTGGATAATTTTCTCCAAGAGAAGATAATGGCCCAAATATTTTCCTAACTAGTTCAGCACTAGGCTCCAAAGCATGAGTTGCTTTTTGGGTTTATTTCACCAAGCTCAACCATTTTTCATCTCTTCCATGTACATGAAGCTAGTGAGTAGATCAAAAGGTCTCTCAAAAAGGGACTCATTCTTTTTGCTATTTCATCTCATGTTAGTTGTCTATATACTAGGCTTGAGGGGAAAACTAGCTTTTAATTCCCTGGCAAGAGTTGCAGGACACCATGACTTGCACGTGCTAGGGTAGCCATGGCTCTGTCACAGTATTTGCCATTAGACTCTTGTTCAAGGCCAACCATGAACAGATGTTTTTTGGAGAAAATTATCTATCGTGTTTGGATAAAATAGGTTGCTGACTAATGCTCTACAGCATTAAGACTAAGTTTAATTAAACTCATTTGTGTTTTGCTAAAATATAAAGCCTCTAGCATGGTAGTGAAGGTAAAATGTTATAGGCTGGGTGCAAAGCCTCTGGTGGAAAGTAGAGGCCAAAAGGTTGAGTCCAAACTAGATAATGGCATCCCTCATTATCACTGAAGACCCCTTGGTCTGTGGTTTGACAGTTATTGATAGCTGAAGGGTCAGTGGTCTGCTCTTCCTTGTGCTTTCAGTGTTATTTGTCTGGTTCTTTTCAATGTTGTCATACAGATATTCTAGCTAATTTTACTGATACTTTCAGTCAACATTAGCCATTTCACTACTGTCAGTCAGTTACAAAAATAAAGGCATTAGTTATTATTTTACAACTACAATTACTTCTGCAAAAGTTAATGTTATAATACACAGTACATAGCCTCTATTTTAATATTTTGTGCAAGCCTTAACTATCATACATATTTATCACACTAAGATAGACAATTTATGCAGGGATTAGGTTATTAACTATATAAGGCTGACAAATTATACTATATCAAAAGAGATTACAAACTGTACTGTATCAAAATAATTTACAAAATTTACCTCTCAAGTACCTCAGCCAATGTAGAAAGAGAAAGGATATGCGGCTGGGAAACTAGGATAAAAAGAAGGCTGCATCCTCTAAAAGGTTCAGAGACCCATGACCTCTCCCCTTAATTGAATAAAGTTACACAACTCCTCTGTCTCCTTTAAGGACATAAATCTCTGGTGTTTGTTCGTGGATTATTTTTCCCAATAATATTTTGAGGCATAAATAAAAATCCAATTGGTCCCTCTCAGTTTAGAAAAGGAGGCCATTGCCATCACACTGGGTTAATGGTACAACTCAAGATCAGCCAAAGGTCCCAAACTGAAAGGACCAAAATCAGCTGTGGCAGCTGAAATATTTTTGCAATTCACCCAACCAGTCCCAGAGATGGTCTAACATTACATGTGCTATGAGATAATTAGAGGCCAGCCTCTAATTAGATAATTAGAGCCCAAGCTGATGTGAGAGCAGACCATAATACAATTCCAAAAAGGCAGGTTAGGAAGATGACTGTTATAAAGAGCTTATTCTTCCTAATAAGAAGTACAGCACTTCCTGTAATAATTCAAATTAGTAAAGCATCTCTCCGTTGGGGAGATGATGCTGTTCTTTGCCCATATTATTCTGACAGCAGTCAAATAATCTGTCAACACAGAACCTTGTCTGACAACTACATGAAAAAAAAAAGTTTTTTGCCTGCAACAGGAGAGGGTCTTTAGGGGACAGTTGAAATTTACTGCCTTTTAAAGGGTTTTGGCTACTGTCATGTGTAGATGGTTGATATAGTTCCTATGAGAATAGAAACAGGTGTTGCTGCCAAAAAAATTAGAAAACTTTCTCCAAAAGTGTCTTTAACCAGTTATACTTGCCTGGTCTTTACTGAACTGACACTGAGAGCCACAAAAACATTTCTACATTTCTGGATAGCATTCCTCTTGCCTACAGTCACCTTTTTAGCTCTTAGCTCTTCCACCTTAATTAAATTTGATAATTTAATTAAGTACTTCAGGAAGAAGGACTTTCAGCCTTCAAAATTAGAAATGTCCACCTATGACAAGAACTAAATTAAATACTGAGGAGCAGAAGGATTTGAGTGTTAGCATCTAAGTGACGGCCCAGCTGTAGATAAGTGTAGATGGTCAATGGCATACAGCTTCAAGAACCTCTCCAAACAAGCGTCATACTGTTGTGGGTTACCCAAAATGTTATTATAGTCTGTATCTATCTGCATCCAAAACTCTTAGCGTGTCTTTAGGACCCAGAAAACAGAAACAGGGAGTAGGAGGGAGGAGGAGAAGCAGTCTTATTTAAACTTGGGGCTCCCAGGCAGGTGGAGACTGCTTCCGGGCAATTGCTTCACTCAAGGTTCTGGCCTTGCAACTGTAGTAACTCAGGAAAATTGCAGGTCACAATTAGAAACTGTTTCAAAGTGAAGTTTGCAAATTCTATGGCGAGAAGGTGCAAGCAGGCCCAGCTGGGTGCCCGGCTCTTCCCTACACACCCGCGGCTTGGACAGCAGGAGAACCAGCAGCACTGCAGGCCAGCAGGGAGCAGCAGGTGTGGAGGTGACTCCCGTGTGCCAAGAATTCCCATCTACCACTGGAACCATCCTTTTTTTCACCTTTGTCTCCCAGACTCTATGGTCGACTGGGAAGCAACATCTTGGGATGGAGAGCTGTTTTCCCCTTTGTCTTTCAAGCCATGTGGTAGCCTGGAGGGCAGCACCTTGAGGGGACAGACTGACGCCATTTCCCCTCTGTCTCCCCACACGCTGCTGGCAGTGGGGGCCGCCATCTTGGAAGGGGGCGGCACCCCGCCATTTCGGGGGTCCGGCTTTTACCGGGGGTCCGTGATGTCAGGAACATTAATCCACAAACAAACACCAGAAGTTTACGTCCAAAAGGAGACAGAGGAGTCCTGTAACTCTGTTTGAATAAAGGGATTTCCTGGCTGCATGTTCCTCTCTCTTTCCCCATTGTCTGAGGTACTTGAGAGGTACAGACTACCCCAAATGCCTAATATCCCCTTCTAACGTATACACCCCCCCTCCCTTTTTCCTTTTCCTCGTGTCTCTGTTCTTTGTCTCTAAATCTAGAGACGTAGCACAGTCTTGAGTAACAGTCTGTGTCAATTAGTGGAATTCCTATGGAATTTATGGTTTCCCCCACTGCTTGTTTTACCTCTCCATATCAGGCCCTATCTACCATCAGGCCCACAGTTTGTTGGTAAAGACACCCCTTTCTCATTCCTTTTAATGAGATTTAGCAATTTTGTAGTTTTTTGGATTTTTTTCAGAGGTGGGTTAGTAGTTGCTTTGGGGGGGCTTTGCCTATTGCTGTTTCATTTGTTAGTAAACTGTTAATTTTTTCACTTTTATCTACTTGTATTGGTGGAAGGGACAGGTTGAAACTAAAGAGAGGTAACTCCTTTTAGAGCGTCCACCTCTTTAAATTGTGTCAACCCAAGACACACATGGCAAAGCCTTTGGTAATTGCAGTGTGACACTAAGTGGGGAAGGTTATTAAATAGCTCATGCCTTTAGTCCTAATGTTTACTACATCTGTAATGGGTGATATTTCTAGACTGTTACAAAAGAAATAAGGTATTCCTGAAAGACACTAATTAATTAAAGGGGGAGAAAAATCTATGTAAATAACTGGCAAAAATAAAAGTGGCACTTTATTTCAGAGCCTTGAAACTCTGAAAGAGGGATGGAACTTCTGTTTCACAAATGTATTAATAATTACTTATTATTAATACTAATTATTAATAATTAATAATTACTAATTTTTTAGCTCATCCATTTGTCTACCCACAGTCTGGATGTTGTTTTCTTTGAACTGGCCCGGAAATCCAACAAAATCCATGCATTAGTCGCATTTATTCCCCAGCATTGAGATTCCGCTCTCTATCCTCAGGGACTGTTACATTATTTGGCAGTCACTTGCAGCAAGAAGCAATAATATTTTAATCTGTGTATTTCAGCCCCAAACACTAGCTCCAGTGCACATCCAGTTTTGAGAGATGCAGTCAACACTGGCACGTGGATGTCTCCTGCCATCAAGAGCTGGCATGCAGCAACAGCTTTGTTCTCTGGCTGACTTGGCTGACTCTGGCCATGGGTCAATGATGCCTTGGGGTACCTCAATCAAGAAAAGTTCAGCTTCAAGCAAGAACCACTTGGTAAAGATTATTATGATAACAAGTAACATAAGGTGCTTTTTTTTCGTGCTTTTTTTTTTTTTGGATAGTTTAAGAGTTCCGTAGCTTTTCTTAACTCTGAGCACCCATTAAAGGAACATTTTAACACAGGATGTGTCAAGTTAAAAGGCAGACAAATTATTAATATTTTCAGAGAATCTGTTAGCAAATCTCAGAAAGGACTGAGGATCTAATGCATTCTAGTACAGCTAGAGAGACACACCAATTACAGCAGGCAAACAGCTGTTAAGGGGCCATCAGCCCCTTAATGCACACCAAATATTTAAAATGAGACAGTTTCTCAAGAGGGTATCCCTTATATTATATGCTACAATGAACAATTTTAACAGCACCATTCCCACATTTCTCTGGAAGTAACTTGTGCTTTGTACTACTTCAAGCCTGAGATACTGAAAGCAAAAATGGTTTGTCTAAGAAGAAAAAACCCCCAAAACCAAAAAACGTCAGCATTTTTCTCTGCAGATGGTTAGAGCAAATGGTGTCTGACAGCTTCTCAGTAACAGAGAACAGATGTACAATGGCTATCCAGTCCTATAAGTTTTTCCCAATTTGTGCTGTAGAAATTACATTAAAATAAATTTCTGTAGTTCTTTAGAAATTATGTAATTGCCATCAAAATACAGATTATAACTATTTATTACTTCTTTCCTGCTACTGCAATTATTCTTGGGTGGCTGTGTGGACACATAAAAAATAATAAAACAAAGTAGAAATAGCTGTTTTCCTGAAATACTTTAGCAGCTGTTAGTTCATGTCTTTTGAACAAAATCACAGAAAGAACTGGAAGTGTCTTTCCAGGCCTTTCCAAGGCCTTAAGCCTTTGAAGAGAAGCTGAACCATTCTGGCAACAGCATGTAGCAGAAACAAAGGGCATTTCTTTTGACTAGGAATTGCAATCAAAAATGGTTACTTGAAGCTCATTGGACATAGCCAAGATAGTCCATTAAAATATATGTAATAAACTGCTATAAAAAACTAGGTATAAAAATAAAAGTTTAAATTTTGATAGATTGGTCATTTTGGGGAACTGCTCTTTGGTCTTAGGAAGAAGAACGATGATTTGTCTCATTTTTTTAGAGGTATGTAATAATCTGATACTTCTTTCATCAAAGAGGACAGATACAGGGGAACACTGTAGAATGCTTTCTCACAGGCTTTACTCACTTACTTTCTATATAAATTGAGTTTTATGACATCTTCTAACATGCAGTATTAATCAAATGAACAGTAGCTTTTACTGACACTAGTTAAATGAATTTGTTAAAATGTGGAAACGGCGCATTGAAGCAGTCATTTTTAAAGTAGGTTGTTCAGCTGCAAAACACAACATGCACTTTAAGGAAAGGAGAACAAATTTACAAGATTCAACCTCAGCTGTTTATATTGGGCTGGAAATCTCTGTCTCTCTGTAATTACTGTGTTTATAAAAATCCCAACCAGGCCCCACCAGACTTCCTTCAACCCCCACCACTAATTTAGCTTTTTTGTGTAGCTTGCATTTGTGAAACAAAAATAAACTGAATAGAATTTCCCTCAAGAAACAAGATCTATTTCAATAGCCAAACAAAAAACTATAATCAATTCAACTTCTGTAGTACAAACGCTCCTGTACAGTTACCCAGAAGGTTTTTTTGTTTCACAGCTGCAAGACCTCCCTTCATCCTGGAAAGAGGCTCTCAACAAAAGTACAGTTTGGTGATTTTGCTCTTTTTACTTCAGAAAAAAACAGTCCAGTTCAAAAAAGAAGCTGAGAAAACAGATAACCAAAACACAGGATAAGAGAATCCAACAAAATATGGGACCAGCATACACTTTCCGAATTCAGGAAAAAAAATTGTGCCTACACTGAAAGGGTCCTCTTTAAAAAGCTGAATGACATTTAATTAAATGCAAGCACACACTTTTATGCAAGAAATTGGATTGTATGAGGATCAACAAGTTGAAGTGCCAGGTCCAGCACTTGGGTATCAACAACTTTATGCAGAGCGGGAAGAGCGTCTGGAAAAGCTGCCCAGTGGTGCAGGTGCTGCAGGTGTTGCTCAACAGCAGCTGAACACAAGCCAGACTGTGCCCAGGTGGCCAAGAAGGCCAGTGGCATCCTGGCCTGTACCAGAAACTGTGTGGCCAGCACCACTAGGGCAGTGATCATCCAAGTACTCAGCATCGAGTGTCCAGTTCTGGGCTCCTCACTACAAAAAAGACACTGAGGTGCTGGAGCATGTCCAGAGAAGGGCAACAAAACTGGTAAAGGGTCTGGAGCACAAGTCTTAGGAAGAAAGGCTGAAGGAGTTGGGGTATTTAACCTGGAGAAAGCAAGCTCTGGGGCAGCTTACCACTGTCTACAGCTACCATAAAGAGGTTGTAGCCATGTAGGTGTTGGTCTCTTCTCCCAGGTGGCAAGTGACAGGATGAGAGGAAATGGTCTCAAGTTGTACTGGGGAGGTTTGGATTGGATATTAGGAAAAATCTTTTCACTGAATTGGCTGCCCAAGGAGGTGTGGGATCACCATCACTGGAAGTGTTCAAAAGGTGTGTGGATATGATATTTGGGGATGTGATTTAGTGGTGAACACAGAAGTGATAGGTTAATAATTGGATTCCATGATCTTAGAGGTCTTTGCCAACCTTAAAAACCTCATGATTCTATGATTCCAGTTAAGACCACAAGTAGAAATAAATCTTGTATCTAAAACCATGACAATTAACTGTAGAAAGAAAAGACACGGCAAATAATGGCATCATAAATTATGGCACAGCATGTGTCATAATGACAGATATTTTAGCTTTCAAAAATCAGGCAGAAGTATGAGACTTGTAGTGCTAAATAAAAGGACATACAAGAATGTGAAAGTGAGAGAAAGCAGCTTGCCTGTTTTTTTCATAAATCTTTTTTTCTTTCCTATTGATGTTCCTACTGCATACAGTGGGGAAAAAAGCCCAAACAAAAACTCTCAGAGTTCCTTCCAGGATAAAGATAGTTCATCAGAAAGCAAACCTATCCATAGGTGAAAGTCAGTTGACCAGCAATGAATACAATAGAGAATCACCAAATTACACTACCAGCATGTAAACTGCCTCCTAGTTTTGAGGGTGGGGGGGTGTAATTTAGATGTTCTAAATGTTTTAAAGAGTTTCTCTGCTGGCTTGGTCTTGCTATATAAATAAATCAGTCTTTATAAAAGAAAATTAGTTTTCTTCCAGGTTTTAACAGCTACTTTCTTCTATTGTCCATGAAATGATTTACTGAATTCAACAAATGTGACAACTACCAGCAATAGGAAGATGATATTTACACCCTCACTCTAAGTCACTGCATAACAAAGATTACTGATTTACTTTAGCAGTGAGAAAATTATTTCACTGACAGGATTGCAATAGTATAGCACAAATCTAGCACACAAAACTTTCTGCCATGTACAGAAGCTGCAGGATGTTGGTTGGTTGGTTGGCTGGTTGGTTGGTTGGGTTTTTTTTAGAGTGGGAGTGTGGATCTTGGAAGTAGTGACATGTTGGCCTAAAGCTGGAGAAGCACACCAGTAGAACATATTTCTTTCTACTTCCATGAGATTTTCTTTTTGGCACTAAAACAACAGTCCTTCTATACCTTAATAATTAAATAAAACTCATTCCAATATTTTATTAATCTTTTGAAGCCTCTTTACATAAGTGTCATCAACATGTGGTAATGCTCATTTAGTCAAGTGTATGTGCAGTTTGCGGTTAAAAAATGAGGGAAATGTCAAAAATTATGTTGAACTTCCATGCTGAAGCATTTAGGATCTTAATTGCTAAAATATCCAGACAATAAATTAAATAAATTAATCCTTAACTTTTAAGTTAAGTTTAAGTTAAAACTTTTAAGTTTTCTTCTATTCTTATTAAAATCAGTGGACTTCCTATGTATATGTTTTAACTGGGCTAGAAGGGAGAATGTGTTCAAGTCCTTTAAAAAACCAACACCCTACACATACATTATACAGATGTTTTGAGTGTAAGGACATAAAAAAACCTACAGGAAGGGATTACTTCTCTCTACTTCAAGCCTACAGTGGTGGTGATCAGATGGAGTACCCTGTCTGCATGTAATGAGATTTCCATTCCACCAGTGCAATTGAACCAAATAAAAGTTCATTTGTCAACTAGTCTAATTGTGAGAAAGTGATTTTGTGTAAAAGAAAAATCCAAGTGAACAGGATCTCTACAGCTTCCTCTCTCCTCTCTGTAAATATATTCACGCCTTTCAACTCACAGGCTATAGCAGAATGAAGGGAATAACTTTTTGTGGGCATCTCATATTAAAATATTAACAACTCTAGCAACACATACCATATTTGAGGGAGTTAAAATTCATTTCCCCTCTAGTGGGCCAATCTTCTATCTGCCTTCACTATTGTCCTGGTTTGGGACAAATTTGGGAGGAAACTCTGAAGTGGTCTTTTCTAGAAAGCAAATTCAAGTGGTCCCTCCCCCAGCTGATTTGAGAAAAATTTCCTTGGAGAAAAGTAGAAAATACCTATTTATTTAAAAAGTAAAGTATCCACAAACATAAAAAATGAATAATATTAAATAATAAACCCTCTTGCTGTTCTGAAGAGATGACAAACTCAGAAAGTCCTTGTCGTGGGTGCAGCTCGGCTTGCCCAGCCTCTTATCAGTCCCTCCTGCTGGAAAATGCCGCATCCCGGCCCCGGTGGGACACAGGTGTGAGCTCCTAGTGTTCTTCTGGGTTTTCAGTCCAGAGCAGGGCTGATCAGTTCCAAGAAAAAGAAAAGCCACAGTCCTGGGAACTTCTCTGCCTCAAGTAACTAAAAACTAAAAGCAAAGGAGAGCTCTCTCCCCATCTCTGTCCGTGGTGAAGACAGCAGGCACCTAGAGAGAGTGAGGAATGCGAGGAATGCGGGGGAGCGAGTGCAGTATCTCAAAACAAACTGCGCGCTTCTTCTACCCCCCTTCGCTCTCGGAACCAGTCTTAGAGGTGCAGAACTTAATATCCAGCATAAACAGAACAGACAATTGGGGATACAAGCATCATAAAGTCACGCTAGGACAACTGTCTTCTGTGCTGTCCATCTGATACCAGCTGTAATTTCAACCATGGAAACTCACAGCTTTTCATGAATTGAGTCTTTTACCTGAAGGACTAGGTGAATTTGCAAATAAGGGGGAATGTTCAAAGACTCAGAATGGAAGCTCACTCACAGAAACTGTACTGCAGACACATGATATATGATACATAGAGAGTAAGTTTAAAACCTCTTGCCTATCTCTCAGAGATAGAGAGACTATAAGGCAGACAGAAAAGCATCACTGCAGACTACTGCTCCCCGAGAAACCAAAAACAATACAAAATTGCCTTTAACAGCATCAGTTGCGGACACTTTGTTTTTCTATTCTGTGTCTCAAGACCTGATGCTACAGCTGCTGCAATCCCTGCCTGAAGGGCTGGAGCTCAGATGCATTACATGAAGCATGCAAAGAAGAGAATATTCTGAGAATTATTTCTGGGAAGACTTGGAGCCATCATGGCTGACACACTCTGTAGCAGAGATTTAATAAACCACAATGGTCTTCCTTATCTCTACTTTCTTAAACATTTCCCCAAGTATGACTGGAAAAAAGGTATCTGCAGACTAGAATGAAGGAAAGATCATGTTGCATATGCTCCAGGCCTCCTACACTACTGAATGCATCCCTCCTGTCCAAAATGCTCTATCTCTGACTTCAAATCCTAATGACCTCTGGGGGAGACAAGCTTTGTAGGGATTGCAGAATGGGTAAGGCTGGAAGAGATCACAGTGGGACAGCTAGGTAAATCCCCCTGCTCACACAGATCTCCCTACACCAGGTTAGTCAGGAGTATGTCCATATGGCTTTTGCATATCCCCAGGGAAGGAGTCTCCACAATCTCTCTGGACAACCTATTCTTGTACTTAGAAGAACTTCCTTCCCGTGTTCAGGTGAAACTTGAAACTTCCCGTGTTCCAATTTCTGCCCATTGCTTCTCATCCTCATCATCAAGAAGAGCCTTGGTCCTACCTCTTGATGTCCTCCCTTTATATACTTCATATACTTTGTATTGATAAAATCCCCTTTCAATCTGCTCTCCTCCAGGCTAAACAGTCCCAGCTCCCTCAGGCTCTCACTGATATGAATGAGGTGCTCCAGTACCCTTCTCATCTTCACTGCTTTCCTCTGGACTTGCCCCAGGAGCTCCATGTCTCCCTTGTACTGAGGAGCCCAGAACTGGTCACAGCACCCCAGATGTGGACTCACCAGGACCAAGCAGAGAGGCAGGATCATCTCTCATGACCTCCTGGAGATGCACCCTAATGCACCCCAAGATACCAGTGGCTCTCTGCCATAAGGGCATGCTGCTGGCTTATGGGCAGCTTATTGCACACCATGACCCACTTCTCCAGAGCTGCTTCAGAGCAAGTCAGCCCCCAGCCTGTACTGGTGCATGCAGTTCATTCTCCTCAGGTGCAGAACCCTGCTCTTGCCTTTGATGAATTTCAGAAGGTTCATCTCTGAACAAGCTTCCAACCTGTCAAGATTCTTATAACTGGCAGCACAATACTCTGGGGTATTGGCCACTTCTGGATCCAGCACCTACACCAGGGGGACACCACAGGCCTCCAACTAGACTCTGTACCACTGATCACAACCCTCTAGAGACCTGCCATACACCCCATCCTCAATCCACCTCACCATCTGCTCATCGAGCTCACAAGCTCCAGCTGAGCTTGCCTATCAGAATGTCATGGCAAACAATGTCAAAAGCCTGGCTGAAGCCCAAGACCACATTCACTGCTCTCCCTTCATTCATCCAGCCAGATATCCCATTGTGGAAGGCAACCATCTCAAATCTGGCTTCCTCCTATGACATGATAGTAAACTATTGAAGTTCATAAAATATAAATCTGTTAAGAGTGTTAAGAAAAACCAACTAACTAGCCATGATCTGGTATGAAAACTGGGAAAGTCCAACATTCCTTTAGTGCACTGCAATAAACTGTGCTTCAGATCGTCATGAATAGTACATCACAAAGTGGAAGATTAAATATTGCATAAGTAACTTACCAGTCTAAACAAAGAGGCAAACATTTATGGTACTAGTCCGCACACACAAGCATAGTATGTTTCCCTGACACAAAAATGTCCCTGCATTAATAAGGCCAGAATTTAAATTTAAGCTCCTATCAGACAAGCCAAGTGCACTGGAAATCCTTCAAGCATTTATTCATCACGTATTGCACCCAGCCATATAGCAGAAAGGTTCTTGTTTTACATATGAAGAACTGAAGCAGATATTTAAGTCCAGATCACATAAGCTATTTAGCCACCTAATCTGTGTGCACTGTATCTCTGATAATGATTTTAACTGGATCATTCATGATGTCTGCTCTGGAAAAAGTATTTTTTCCATAGCATACAGTGTTGAAATAACTTCAGTCTTATATTTAGTCACTGGCAAACTGCCCATTTGAGAATTGTCATTTATGAAAAACAATAATCACGCCCTCTCACAAGGGTTAACTATGGTCTATTACTTGTTCCCAGCTTTTTCTTAGCTCTTTAGCACCCTCTGTTGTTTTATTTTTCTAATCAAAATGTTATTCTTTTTAAATTGCTGTGACATTAACAAAATCAGACTATACACAAAGGCTTTGATAGATACAGCATAAAAATAAAGATCAGTAACATAGTATGTAACCAAAAAGCAAGAAAAACAAGAGAAGGTTATAAGTTTCCATACCATGCCAAAAAAGGGTTAAGAGAAGGAAACCAAAAACTTGAAGGGACACCAAGTGACACAAAAGTGATGTATTTTAGGAGGCATCTGAGTGTTGGAATATTTATTGCATGGTTTTCTGATTGATCACATCCTATACTGGATGATAAAAAGAAAATGAAGGTAGAAAACCCTGATTAATTTGCATTAACAAAGACAATAACAAGAAAAAAAAGAATTGAAAATATCTGTTTGCAGTAATTGTTGGGCTATCAAGAAACAGCAGGCTACATTGGTTTTGGCTGTGATATCATTAGCTTTCTTCATAGTAGCTCATATGTTCTGGATTTATGACCAGAACAGTGTTGATAACACAGCAATGTTTTTGTTCTTGCTGAGCAGCACCTACACAGCATCAAGGCATTACTCTCACACTGCCTCACTAGCAAATATGCCAGGAATGCACAAGAAATTGGTAGGGATACAGCTGGGACAGCTGACCCCAACTGACCAGAGGGATATTCATATCATACAGCATCACATTCATCTCAGGGAAAAGAAGAAGGAAGGGTATTTGGAGATATGCAGTCTGTGTTCCAAGTGTTAGGACCCCTGCTTTCTTTGGAATGGTTAAACACCTATGCTCATGGGAAGCAGTGAATGAATTCTGTATTTTGCTTTGCCTATTAAGCTGTCCTTATCTCAACCCATGAATTTTTCACTTTTACCCTCCCAATTCTCTCCCCCACCTCACCAAGTGTGAGTGAGTGCCTGCTTACCAAGGTCAACTCAACACAGGCAAAATGGGACTTTGCAAACGGTAAAGATGCAAACCTCAGCATGTTGCAGGCAGTGGGTGGAAATATGACAACTGATGAAGCAATGTGCAGGGCAAGGGAGAGCAGGGAGGAACAAAGAGAGAGTAGGCAGAAAGGCCTATAAACACAGTCAGTCAATACACTCTTTACTGCAAGTCTACTATCTTCCCATTGGCATTGCCTCTCCTTCAGCCTTCTGTTGAGCATTTGCATCACCATGAACAAAAGATCCATTGCTCCCTTAATGTCAATGTCCTTTGAAAAAAACCCCAAACCATCAAAAACCCAACATTTCTGACCATGACAAGTTACTTTCTAGGTGAAACTTCCAGTCTCATTTGGCAGCATAGACTCTATCACTAAAATAATCAAAGGCTATGTGGAACATGCCAGGATAACAAATAAATCACACGTGGAACAAGGATGAAAAGACCTCAGAAAATAACCAGGAGGTAGAAGTACGGGCAGTACTCCCAGAGTGAAATTTAGTCATGCTCTTGACTGCTTGGCATGAGAGCCTAGATGCAATCTCACCATGCCTGACACCACGACGACACAGGTCGTACAATGTTTTCTATCTGGAAAGGGAAAAAATGCGATCCACAGATAACTTGTTCTTTATTCCACAGCAATTGCTGTGCTCGTGCATGTCCTCATACTATATTCCTTGTGTACATAGGGATTTTCACTGCCCACATTAACAAAGTAATCCACACTGTTTTGCTCGTCCTTTCAAGCCAAGAGGTAAACAAAGAGTAAGCACAAACAGAACTACTGAGGTATGCTGGAGCAAGCCTAGTCAAAAGTTTTCTACGAGAACAGAATTCAATTCCGTACCACTTTGGGAGGGCTGCACATACTTGTCCAGGCAAATAGCAACCTGGCAACTCTCCAGAAGGCTCTCCAGTTCCATGGAGGTATGACAGATTGTTCAGAGATCCCTTAACTTGGATTGCATTGCTCAATACTGAATACACACAGCAGCAGTTCCAGAGGTGAATTCTACTTTTAGTCTTTTGAGTAAACTGAAGTATTTAATTGAGTGCACTTTTGGAATGCTTTGAGCTGTGGGTAAGGCAAATTTCAGTTTTAATCCTCCTGAGAGTAAGATATATCAACACTCCCCAGCATTGTGTCTTTCACAGCATACAACTCTTCACAAAAATGGCCATCTGCATGAGGATGTATTTTGAACACTTTCATAAATATTGAAATAATGTCCATCTGATAGCTGCGTCTAACAGTGTCTCACATCAAAACACTCCAGCGAATTAGGAAAGATTTCAGACTTCATGAAAGAGGCCTCAGGTTGGAAAATGACCAAGATTCCAAAACACTCAGGCAATTGCTGGAATAAAATACTGAAGTGAAACCTCCTCATGGAGCAAGATGAAGTGGACAATTCTTTTACGTACAATATCTGTAAGGAGGGAAAAACAAAACACAAATCCACCTTAAAGCAGGAAAAATACTTTAAAATTACATCTTTCAAAGATGTCACCATAAGTTCTGACAGAAGGGTAACTAAACAATTTAAATCCTCGAGCAATTTAAATTTAAAACAATTTAAATCCTTGTGAAGCATTAATAGTTTGTGAAAGATGATACCAAAAAGTATAGTGTAAAGGTTTGTAATACTACACCCATTATGTAAATCTTCCTTGGGAAATTCTTAGCATCTGCACTAAACCATAACAAACAGATGTTCTCAGGAAAAGCACACAGAGTTATAAAAATAGAATATAAACTCCTGCACAGACTTTTGCTAGAAACACTAGCTGTATAAAAAGCATTTTAGTATTAGAATCAGAGAATGAAAGCATCCAAAGGAAAAAAACCCAACCAAAAACACAGGCCAGTAAATTCCAATTTCTCTGCTAGAAGCTAGAGGCTTTAAGACTTCCAAAAAATAATATCTCAAAACATTAATAAAAATTACTAACAACTTCAAAACAAAGACAACAAGATAACACACATGATTAGTGAGTCTGAGTATTCCACTTTAGACTTTTACAAGGGCCTGACTTATTTTATGTTTTCTTCTCCAAATGCCCAGGACTTGAATCTTACTGCCTAAAAATATAAATATTAGAAGTGCTCAGGTACAGTAAAAATAGTTGGCTTTCAGACAGACAAAACAGAAGACATGGTATTCTGCTGAGACTAAGTATGGCAAACATCCCTACTTAACCGGAATTCACAAGCAGAGCTGTTGAACTTACTGCACAATGCTTTTGTAGGATTGACCTGCTGTCCAGCAAGCAGCTGCTGCAGCTTCTTGATGTCTATGCATGCTTCAGCCATACTTTCCAGATCTCTGTCTTGAGTATTACTTTCACATCCATCCTCTGATGCTAAAAGTGTAAGGGCACAACACTCAGTCCAAACATAAAAGGCAGTTTCAACACCCATAAGGACACACCTGAACACCCCTGAAGTGCTGGAACTCAAATGGCTTGCTTTTCAGAACAGTGCAAGGAAAAGAAATCCCCTTTTCTCACCAAACTGTCAAGAATAATGGAAGAGGTTGCCCACCACCACCCCAAACATGAAACAGACACTCCACTGGCCACTTTCTCTTTTAGGATTTCATTCGAAGACTGCAAAGTACTTGATGCTATTTTCTAAAGAATAAAAGGTAAGTACTGTTATAAACAACACACTTAAGTAATGAGATCAGACAGATACAAGAGGTAACAGGGAAACTTACCCCAGGGAGGATTTCCCAGGTCTTTAAAATGTGTTGTTACAGATACTAAGTCAGTTTCTATTTTCAAGTTCATTTCACCACTCAAGTTTGCTTCAATCACCTGCAATCAATCTCAATTTTAGACAACCCACTTTCACACTGCAGAATTACAGAAGAATATAGTTTGGTTTTGTGCAACTACAAGCTTCCAGGAGTACTTCAGTGCAAGTCAACCATACTTTCTGAAAATGGTTTGAACATTTGAATGTTCAGCTGTAAAATGCATTTCCCATCATTCCCATGTGAATTACTCTAGACCAAAGCTTCAGAAGTTATGAAAAGAAATAAATTTAATTGCCCTCCAGTATTTTTAGAACAAGTATTAGGTTTGGGAAGTTCATATGTTGAGGAAAAGACTTCAGAAATAAGAGACTGAAGTTGAAGAAATGCAAAGGTTCCTGAATTTCCATTCAGCTGTTCAACACATAGAAAGGCACCTACACAGTCTATATGACACACACAGAAAATGCAATGGTCCAGGAGCTGACAGAGCTGCCTTCAAAAATTTAAAACAGACAACAGCTGGATCAGTTCAGTATCTCCAAGGACTTTGAACTGACAGAAATCCTGGAAAAGTGCTAAAAGCTTTCAAATTCCATCCTGAAAGCTGGAAGGACAAATTTGAAGAAAACTACATATGTGGACTAACACAAATCCCAGCAGATCAGAGGATTCCTAAAGCACAACTAAGCACCTCACTTTTGTGAATTAAATCTTGGTAATTAAAAAAAAAAACAAACCAAACTTGTACTCCAACCAGAATCTAGTATAGAACGGAGATGTCAAGCTCCCAAAAATTGGACAAGTACTATCAGAAATTGCTTCTAAGCCCATTTTGCAGCACTGATCTTGACCAGATTTATTACCAGAATGCATCTTGCAAAAATAATTAATTGTAACACTTGACATTTTTGTTCTCTAACAGCATGAAAGCAAGGCACTTACACTAAGTTCAATCCCATCATATAACTATCTTGTGTGAGAAAAGAGCTTCAACTCTAGAAACAAAAGCACTGTGCTCAATTTTGCATAAGCATGTCTACTAAGGACATGGGGAAGGAAAGGAAGTAAAAACAAAGCCCCCCAAAAAATCTCAGAAAAGACAAGACTTTGATGTGTATTTGCAGGATGACTGCCATTTGCAAAACTTCCAGTAACCCAGGGTAATCTCTCAACTCTTCCAGGTCTTGAAAAACCAAGACTTTTCCAATTTCAGGACTCTCAGTTAACAGAAGATTTCCTGTTTATCAAAACAGGTATGGACAGCATCAAAGTCAAACTATTCCAAAGCTCTGCACCTACTAACTTTCATGTCAATCAATTATGGTGACTGTGAGAAAAAACATCTAAATAAAAAACCGTTTCTGTCCAACTGTAGAGAACTTCTTTCAATTAAAAGGTCCACCAACACTCTGGAAATCCAGGGTAGACTGCAAACCCAACCTGTCAGTCTAAAGCACAGTATGACATCCTGGGGCTATTAGCAGAATCTCCTTTAAATCCTACATCAAGTTTACCTAAAGTTCATTCACAGACACCTAACACAACATTCCCTTAATAGGCATTTCCTTAATGAAATAACTGGGAAAGTCTCCAGCTAGATTCCTGAGGGACTGTCATTTCTTACCAGCTATAAAGAGTGGCTTGTAGCAACACAACGCCATGTTCTTTCTTTCATGCATGGATTTAGTACAAAGAACATAATTTTCTGAGAAGCCCAGGAAAAGCTCTTCAGTGAAAATCCTAAAATAAATGCCACCATTCTTTTCAGTCTTTACACAGGATTCAGGCCTTGATTTCAATGTTTAACTTATCTCAAAATAACATAATGTGGCAGCACCAGTTTAGGCAACGTGTCCTTCATTAAATAACATCTGTAGTATAGGTGCTTTAAGTGCCTTAACTTACAATCAAATTGCTGAGATTCTTCATTCTTTCCACAACACTCTTCATTGTTTTCAGTGCTGGTAGGTAAATGCTGACCTGGGAATACATAAGAACTGCATTTGCACAAGTGTTTCAGATGTGATTGAGACACATTTATTTCTACTGTCAATTCTATCTTAGTTTGAGTTATCTATGGCTTTCAGGATGCACAACATCTATCTGAAATCAGAAAATGCCTTAGAACAGAGGAACTCTTTCCCATTATACCAACAGACCATCATTCTAGCAATTGTTCCAGACATAATAGTCCAAGTCTGTGTTCAAAACAGAAGCAAGTTTTTGCAGATCAGACCCTCATATGAACATCTCTGTTATTAAACAGTCAATTACTACAGCCAAAATGAAAGAACAAGATTCCCATGATACCGCAGTAATTGCTGGAACTGCAGCAGTGTAAACCTGAAATATAAGAACAAAATACTTCCAGTTTCTTCTTATATGTCTTCAGAATCTAAATAATCTCAGCTATAGATGTAACAGGCATCCATAACCTCAAATAGCAGTACATTTGTACAAGGACCTTTCCTTGCAACTCTGCTAAAAGTCAAAAAGGATACTAAGAAGATATATAAAAATCAGGAGGAAACACATATATCTTTAACTCCGCCAGATAGGCCATAATTTTCAGAAAGAATAGATTATTTGGACCATTTGGCACCTGAACAGCTGAAACAGTCTAAACTTGTGTGGTTTAGAGGTGCTCCACACTAAAGTCATGCAAGTCCTTTTCTCCTCCCTTTCTTTGCTCTGAACATCACAGAAGCAATTTCCACAGGTTCTGGGCTCTCTTGTAAGGATACAAGCCATGTTCCATACCCCTCCGAAACTGTAGCCTCCCGTCTTCCCTCTTTCCTTTCAACTCCTTTCCAAACTCCACCAGTAGTATACTCTGTAACAATACCACCCCACTTGCAAACTCCCCTTTTAACAGGGAATATAAAACCAGAGACTTACATCAAAGTCCGGCACACTGGGCTCTCTGAAGTCATTCCACATTCTTCTGGGAATAACTCCCACGGGAATGTCATGTGTCACAATCCTACTGCTGCTTGATAATGATGGCTTGAGAGAAAAAGAGGATGCTCTTGCAGTTAAACACAAGACTGGAACTCTAAATTTAAATTTTTCAGACCCACTCTGGGAAATGTTATAAGCACATGCCCCACACTCAGTCCCAGTTTTTCCTCCCTCAGTTCCTATCAATACACGTTTAAGTGGGATGTCCTTTCAAATGAGGAAGAGTTTGTGATGTGTCAGTCATTACTGTACCTATAAGCTATCCTTAGAGCTGAAGAGGTGAATCAGCGGAGTTAACAGCAAAAGAATCAGAAGTCAGCATACAATATCAGGAAAAACAAAGGTAAAACACAGAGCCAAACACTGAAACATCCTTCACCTAACAGCTTCAATGAAAAGGCAGTAATCCAGAGAAGATACAGAGGATGAAGGAATGGAGAAAAGCAGACATTAGAAAAAGTTGTTTCAATAACATAGCTTCCTTTCTTCCTCCACCTCCTCCTTGCCTTTTGGAAAAAGCTGATTCTGTATGCTACCAACCGTGATGGCAAGAAAGGCTAATGACATGGAAAATGGCACAATGTTTCTTCAGTTTTCTAGAGTTACACCAAATATCACCCTTTGATCTTAGGAAAAGCACTAAATTTTAAAGAACTTTTGCTTAATAATGAACATGAAAGCATGGTTGCACTTACTAGCTCCACAGCAACACTGAGACAGGGACAGTGTTTATTAGTCAACTTGATCTTCACTGCCTTAGCATTCTGGGCAGTTTTTAATGCTCTCGACAGGTTCTCAGGCACCAACTCTAAATAGATTTCATTGTGCTCTGCAGCTACTCCTTCCATCTGAAATTCGTCGAAGAAGTTCCCCTACAATTTTTGAAAGTCGGAAACAAAGCAAACAAGAGGGGAAAGTGTTATTTGTCAGACCTTAAGCTTAAAACTGCATGTGTAGAGCAGAAACTCCCCTCTGCCTGGGATCACCTGAGGAATCACTACAGCCTACACAACCATGAAGACTCATTGCTTCAGGCTAAACCAATTAATGTCCTCCCCTAACACTAATCAGTCCATTAGACAGTGAGTTATGCTTTCCTGCTCCCAGTTTTGGGCAGGCCCATGTGGGCCAGCACACACTGAAGCTTTACACTGAAGTGACAGTCAAGGTAAAGGGAATGTCCAACCTGGAACACCCGTGCAACCAGACAGATCCTGAGACCTGGCACATCGAAGGTGAGGGCGACAAGGAACATCTGGCACATCAAACCCAATCGCACGCTCTGGCTTTCAACATGTGGTTACTGAACTTCCCTGGGCTCACCTGGCTCAGCTCACACCACATACTGGCGCCTCCATTTGCTACTTTGTCGGAGAGGATGAAATACAGCTTGCAGACAGTCAGGCGCAGGATGCAGGTCTTGGCTAACTTGGCGATTGTGTTAATTATACCTGCCGGAGGGAGGGAAGGAAGCAGGACACTACAGCGGTGATCGCCCCACGCACCCCGGCCTCTGCGGGACAGAAGAACTTTCCGCTCCCACAAACGCAGCCCGTGCTGCTGCGCACACGCCTAAACACCTCAGGGTGAAGGAAGCGCCTCATGCCACCTCCTCCCAGGAAAGGACCGCGGTCCTCACCTCCCCTCTCTTTCCTTTGCCCGAGAAAGCGGGCCCCAGCCGCTCAGCGAGGCACTGCCGCCCCCCAAGCCTGCCCCGTATACTCACGGCTGAAGTGGTTGAGGCAGGCGAGATCCACGATCTTAGCCCGGAATCGCATGGCGGCGCGGGCCCGCCGGCCCCTCAGAAGGCGCTCAGGGAGCGGGAGGCCGCACAGCGAACGGCTCGGCGCGGACAGCGGCCATGGCGGCCGCTCCCCGCATGCGCGGCGCCATGGGCAGCGTCCGCCGCAGGCGGGCCGCGCCTCCTTCCGCTGCCCCGGCGATCCGGGCTGGAGAGCTTGGCTGGAATATGCCTTGGCACCCCCGGAACGCGCGTGAAAATTCCTCTGTCCCAGCCCCGATGTCTCGAGAAACTCCTTTTTCAAATCCAAGGGGGCGCTTGCAGCAGACACCAGCAGCCCCTGGCAGGGGCCAAGCTCCCACCCTGCCCCACAGGACGCGGTGGTGAGGAAGGAAAGCGACAGTCGTGTTAGAAAGTGGAGCGAACGGAGCTTTGTGAGGCGCCTTTCCACGGCCCCGTTTTTGGTCAGAGCTTTGTGAGGGGTCTTTCCACGGCCCCACTGTTGGTCAGAGCTTTGTGAGGCGCCTTTCCACGGCCCCGTTTTTGGTCAGAGCTTTGTGAGGGGCCTTTCCACGGCCCCGTTGTTGGCCAGGCCGCCCAGAAGGGGCTGGGCAGCCCAAAGCGTTTAGGGAAGGATGTTCTCTGTCAGACCGGGCACCTCATGTAGTCAGACTCCCAGCTTAGTGAATGGTGCACAGGGGTTTGTGCAAAGGTTGGAACAGTGCAAGGAAATACAAAGTGAAGTAAAACTTTGTTTTGCCTAGCCAGTGTGCAGCATGCCTGTTTCCTGTAGTCGGTGTCTTTGCCTTGATGGTTCTGGTTCCTTGCAGTCCTTCAAAATACAGCATTTGCAGAGACATTATTCTAGTGGTGTTCTCTTTTTGGTCTGTCGGGATTGTCTGGTGTTCTTTTGTCACACTGCCAGTTCCCCAGATCAGCTAAATTGCCTCTTTCACATTTAATTTTGAAATAATCTTGGGATGCTGCTCACATGTCTTGATGCTCTCTTTCAATGCAGTCGTTATGAAGAAAATGAAAAGAATAACCTTGGGTCTGCATAGTGACAGATACAGCAACAGTTTCTGGAGAGGCTATTCTTTATATTGCTCTTAGGCCTTGTAAATTTTGTAGAAATAAGCTGAAGATTTTCCTAGAGAAACCAGTGCAGCAGGGGGTCACAAATTCTCATCTAGGATCCTGCCAACTATGCCAATTTGTCACAAATGAGTAGTTTAGGGCCCCTCAAAGAATCATTGTGAAAGGTATTAGCAAAAGTGGGGTTAATATATATTTATGGAAGTGTGACATAAAGTTCAGTGACAAGTTTCACTCCATTATTGATGAAACATAAAAAGAAAAATCTAATTAGAATAATTTTACAATGATTTACACAGAGACCAAAGACAAAACAGTAAGGAAGACTCTCCTGTTGAATCACGAAGCTCAGAGTATACCCTCTTGCTTTCTAAACTCCTCATCAAGCTTAGGTGCAGCTAGGTCCAGTCTTAGCTTGGACAATAGTTTATACCTAACAGAACTATCTCCAACTTTTTCATTAAATACTGGTCCATTAGCCTTTTGTTTTGTAAAACGTGGCTGCAGCAGATAAAGCCCTGATGGTGTGAAATCCCACACACTACACTTTGCAGTTCAACACGCTTTCCATCTTCCACAGACACAGTTGCAGACTGCTTTTAGGGAAATGATTGCTACATGGAGGTTAAGCAGGATTTGTGGAAGGAAGGTTGATCTAATCCCTTTCAAGTTGTGGCACACTGATATATGTGGATTCCTACATATGCAAGGTTTAACAGATCCACATAATTTGCCTTTTCTGCCTTTGACTGTGGTTTCCTGTTTTGACCCTTGCCAAACACCGGGCACCCATGAAAGTCACTCACTCACCCTCCCCTGCCACAGCTGGGCAGAGAGAAACAATTAATGAAAGGTTCACGAGTTGAGATAAGGACAGGGAGAAAACACTCCAAGGGCAAAACAGGCTCGACTTAGAGTTACCAAGTGAACTTATTACTAACAAAATCAGGGGGGGATAACGAGAAGTAAAATAAACCCTTAAAAACACCTTCCCCCAACCCCTCTTTCTTTCCCACTGACAGTGCAGGGAAAGGGGACATGGGTGTTTTTGGTCAGTTGAGATGATCTGCTGCTCAGGGAGAGGAGTCCTTCCCCTGGGAAACTGTGGGGTCCCTTCCCACAGGAGACAGTTCTCTGTGAACTTCTCCAGCATGGCTCCACTCTCAGAAGCAGCAGTCCTCCCAAAACTACTGCAACGTGAGTTCCTCCCACAGGCAGACATGAAAAAACATAAAAAGTGAAAATGAAATTAAGAATAAAACATGACCTGCAGTGAAAATTTCAATAATTATTTTCTATCATCATCTTCACAAAACTGGAACTGAAATTGTTTGGAGTATAGGGACAATTGTGAGAAACTGTTTTGAGTTAAATGAAATAATTTTACCTAAAACAAGTTGTGTGTATTTTATTAAAATATTCTTCAGAATTCTTTTTGAGGAAGTGCTTGCCCCTCTTTGTACCTTCATGGCAAAGTAACTCACATTCATTTTCAATTAGTGGACCTTGTTTATATGCTGCCTACATGCTGTTTTGCTTTTTGGGTTTAATGTTAAAGTAGCGAATCACATAAAACCTCTAGTGGGAAATCCTGCCAGCTAGAAGAGAAAACATACCAATTGAGAAGATAATATGCCAAATCTACAGACAGGCTGATTGCCTGAGAAGCACCTGTCTCTATTTTTGCCCATATTTATTGAAAAAACTTTTATTATTTTAAAATAATAAAAATAATAAAAATTATTCTAATTTTACTTATTCCAATGCAGTTTGATTGGGCAGTAGAGAGGAACACAGAATTAAAATCATATTCCATATTTCCAGTACACACAAAAATTCTTCTCACACTTGCATAAGCAGAATATTTTTCATGAAAATGGCTTGAAGGGAGGCTGAATTTTTTTCTTGTTTTAAACTTGGTTCCAAATTAGTATAGCTGTAGATTTTTTTGTCTTGGAAAATTCTGCTATTTCCCCTGTGAATCTCATATAATTCAAATCCAAGCATTTTATAAAAATTCTAAAGGAAATAGGCTTGTCTATTTGCTGTGAAGATTTTTGAGGTGCAATGTTTTTGAATACATCTATGATCCTCTACTCACTTTCTTCCTTTGTTTTTTTTTTTTTTTATTTGTTCTATTCCCCATTTCCTTTAGTTTTCAAATTTATGATCAATACTTTTATTGTCAACCTGTGCTTTCTTTTGTCTTTCTTCCACTTCAGATATTTTGTGCTCATTTTAGTGCAGGAAGGGTAAATAAAGGCTACACATAAAATCCCCAAAGCTTCACAATCACCAAAATGCCCAGGGTCCCAGACATCATACAGCTTCAACCTGAGGCAAATTAATTTATGTGAATCCCTACTGGAAGCCTTCATGATAGCCATCTGTAACAGTGCCTGTTGTGCTCAGGTATCACCAATAAATACTACTACATTATTTTTCATTGACCGAGTTGTCTGTGGTAAACTCACTGAGGTCAATTTGATGTCCAGAGTGCTAGCTGCTGTGGCTGCAACTGAACTCAATGGCCACTTTGCTCTACACAGAGGAAAGAAACTCTTAGGAGGGCTAGGAGACTGCACTGGTAGTCCTACTTGGAAGATGCACAAAAATCACAATGTGTATCAGCACCACAAAACTGTCAGAAGCTAGGTCCCATTACAAGAAGAATCTGCATTAGCAAAGCTCACCCCTTCATATGGGCACAATGGAAAGGTAAAACCAGAAGTTTTCAATAGTTTTTTAAAGGTACTTCCCAAGCCCCCAAAGCATACCAGAAACTTTTGGAGAGATGTCCAGAACTGCAATGTTACGGGCAATTCATTCAGTGAACTTACCTTGACAGGTAATTTCCTGCTGCCTCTCAAATAGTTTTTATATAAGCTATAAACTGTCTTATTTAAAAAGATCAACAAGAACACAATGGTGTTTGTCTCTTTTATTATGAAAGATACAAAAACAGAATGTAGTGAACATTAGAAAATGAACATTTTTTGAACCAACTCTCTATTTACATATACAAAATTCCCCAAGTGGAATAATATCAAATGTGAGACACATCAGAGTACACATATATACAAGTTCAGAGATTTTACATCTCTGTTAGTCCATACATGATGGCTACACAGAAAGTCAATTCCTACCTGTTTTCCACAAGTATTTTAAATTAAGTTTATGAGACAACTCAAGCAAAATAAAGCAGGATCTGGGGAATGTTCTCCAATCTGAATGGTTGCTTTATAAATATAAAATATTAGGGTCAGGTTTTCAAGTCATGCTGAATATTCTGTCAAACAGCCCATCCATCCAAACTGATGTAGGTAAAAGAACGAAAACTGTTACTGGTTTTTATTGTCATTAAACCAGAAATATTGCAGGAGTTCAAGATGCACTCGTTTTCAGGTCACTAATCAGCTACTAGGAAAAGCAAGTATTTTTGTTTATTTTTAAATAACTCTTCCTTCAAACAGAAAAGCCAATAAAATACTTGACCTTGCTTTGCATGATCAGACATTCTGATTAAAAGCATGAAATACAGGAAGACATAACATTTTGTATGGTTTTTAACTTGAACCAACTACTGCTTAATTGGTAAGGCACTTCTTTAGATCAGTCCACTTCCCTACATTTTAGTTTAGCTCCATTTCACACAGAGAAGCGATTTCAGCTATGCCATTTGTGATAGCAGAAGGGATGTTGTTAAGAACTTTTGCTCTCCAAGCATGGATGGCCTCAACAATTCCTTCTGGATTGCTTGAACCCAAGTCACATAGTGAATATACAGCTGCCAGCTGCACACCCCAGGGAACACCTGCAAAAAGTTAACAAAAATCAGCTTATAACGAAAATCAAATGGAAGACTGTTCTGGGGAATCCTGAATCTGTAGAAACTATTATTCAAGAACTGAAAACAAAACACATCAACAGTTGTGATACCTAAACTGTAATGCAGAAATTGCAACCTGCACACAAATTCCGTAACATCTCGTTCTATACTAGCACGTTACAGTTTTCTCAATTCAGCAACTTTTCAGTATTCAAAGGGCATACAAGAGTTGAGAATCTAGTGACTTTAGTTAAGAGTAACCAGACTTAAGAAAACAGTCAGGTTTATACTGAGTCTGAAGCACAGAAATACACTGTACATATATCATATGTACCATACACCACCAAGTTTGAAGCACTTGAAATTGCAAGGAAGAGAAGTTATACAGGCAGTTCAAAACAGCTCCCTAACATTAATAAATGCTTCTCTGCAAAATGTATTTAACATCCAGAGTAACTTAGCAGTGTGAGTCTCTGCTGCCCTAACCGCCTTGTTTCGTCTTATCAATATCTTGAACTTTCTCCCAATACAATTGTGTTAGTAGTAAGCTTCAACATAAATTGCTTAGCTAAAAAATTAGCAATTACTGCTCAAGTTGCAATCACCCTTCAAGTGATCTTAACTTGATCACCCTTTAAGTAATCTCTGATGCAGCTGATATGCTCTTACATGAAACAGTCAAATTCCAAGATATCTGAAACCATCTCAGAATTTTTCTCTGTCTCAAACAGAAGGTAATACTGTTAATATCTCATCAACTTCATAAGAGAAAGGGAAAATTGTCTGACCTGTTGTGCACTAATATAAACTGCAAAAGCAGGCAGTTTTGCCATGGATGCCTTAATTTATATTCTGGCATTGCAAAACTTCACATTGTGGATGTTACACTCATGTTTCCCTAAAAAACATTACCTTCCTCTTCTGCATGCTGTACAAACAGTCCAATTACTGAACTAATATTCTTCACTGCAGCAAGATACCCTTCTTTCAAACCTATTTGTCCTAATCGACCTGAAAGAAAAAAATAGTTACTACATACCTGACTATTTAGACAGTCAACATATCAACAGAAAATGTGAATTTTAACAACAAAAAAGTAATTCTTGTTACCATGTTGTCATGGGAACAACAGTTGTCCTATTCCTTGTGTAACTAAAGACCCTAAGGCATTTTTCATTGGATTGATTCAACCTCCCATGGGCTTACAATTTTTAAGTGTAAAACTCAGAAAGAATGCAATTTTTGCTTAATAAACAATGTAAATGTCAGCCTACATACTGAAAATATTTCTTGAAACTCAAACTATATCTATTTACATCAAATGCCACCTTGATCCCAAATAAATTAATCTAACTAAAATTTATTATGGTATTAAGTTGCATAAAAAAACTTATTTTATACACTTTTCTGGAAACATATGGCATGAAGCTGTGATGTGGGAGGTTTAGGTTAGCTATTAGTTAAAGGTTCTTCCCCCAGAGGGTGGTTGGGCACCCCAGCACCAAAACTGACAGAGTTCAAGATGCATTAGGCACATGGTGTGATTTCTGGGGCTGGCCTGGCAGGGTAGGAGCTGGACTTGAATGATCCTAGTGGGTTCCTTCCAACTCAGGATTTCTATGATTCTATACATAGCTACAGATGATTTCATTTTAAATACATAAAACATGTTGCTATTGGTTATCATGAATCAATATAACATCTCTCAAAACTTAAGTACCTGCTTTCCACAGGTACTTTCCACAGGCTGATAAACTGAAAGTATCTGCATAAAGATCCAGTAAAATTCAAAAATACTTCAACCTACTTTCCAGACAGGCCTTTTACATAAAAGAGAAGTTCAACCAAGAATTTAGATTACTCACCAATTAGCCTGAGTGTCAATGCTATAACACTATCACGAATGGATTGAGCAGTTTCATGCCCCTTTCTCTTCTTTATCCAGTTATCCATAGAAGGCCAAAGCTCTTTGCTGTGAAAAAAAATGAATTTGAAAATCTCATACTGCATGAAGGGGTGGATATGGTATTCACACTATAATGAAGGCACATGACTCTTTTGTTTATTACCAATATTAGGTAGACTGACTTCACAGATGTATATGAAATCATGTTGTTTTCAACTGTCATGCTGATATGTTCTATAAGTTTCTTATATGACTGAAAATTCAATTTGTATGTTACAAGTAGGACCTGATGCTCGTTTTTAAATCTAAAAGGACCCAAAGTAAGACTTTTTTAATCCTTAAAATTTTGCTAATAGACCTAGTTACCTATTACCAGCACAACTCACAGACAATCATCATGGTATGGCTTTAATTACAACTAAATACGTTTCACTGAAGTGATTTGTTATTAATTTTAAAAGTATTTCACCAAAAATAACTTCTTTACTACCTGAAGGTATGGAATTTGTATACAACATGATTATGAGTATCACTTACTATGTTATGTCACAGATAAACAAATGTCTCCTAAGTCATGTAACCTCTATATAGAAAATCAAGGCTGCCTTATGAGTGTAAGTGTCAAAATGAAGACTTTAAAACAATCTTAAGTATGGTAGCAATCCATATCCTGGATTATGGTTTCAAATAATATTTAAGACATCGAATCTAAGTATTATAATTATTTTAGAATTAAAATCAGACTGAAGTCAAGGTAATACACTGATAAGTATGGATATATTTCACTTTCAGCACTGAAGCAGTGTTATTTTCATATCAGAAATTCCACCCTTATTTTCTACTGTGGGGGAAGGGGAATTCAACAAGTAAGTTCAGAAGAAGACAATCACTTTGCTTCACTGACAGACAATTCATCTCAAAACCTTATAAAGCTATTTTGAAAGCAATTCTTTACTAAGACAGTTCTAAGAGGGCTCATTTCTTGGGACAATGCCATACAATCCTACATTTCCACATTGATCACACCTTCTATCTTAAAATAATGCACACATATTCAGTAGTCTAGGTCTCATCAGGTTGAAACATCCTCATTTCTAAATACCTATACAATAATTTATTATTTTAAAAGATAAGTCATAATGAATTGGGGAAACAAAAAAAAAAACACACCTCCAAAGGAAAACATTTGAAAGAAGTGAATGCCACAATACCTTATAACATTATCATGTGTCCAATCCCACTTCATGTGAGAGCAGAGTAGATCAACAGCAAATATATACTGCCAAGCGTCTTCACTGAGATCTTCTCCATACTGCTCACTTGGGTGAGATTCTACTTTTGTACATGACTGCATTTCTAAAAGCAGGTTTGAGACCATAACACCAGCATCCAAAGATGAACTCTGCAATTTTAGAAGGTAATTATCTTAATGCATAAAAACTTACCAGCCCAGAACCAAACTCTTTACAAATATTTGATACTGACTGTGTACAGCACCTTACTCCATAAATCCAACTTTTGGATTGAATTAATACAAACAAATAGAGTACATAAACCAAAACCTTCAAGTACTAGCTATTTTTTCTGACATCTTTACTAAAAGGAGAGTTTGGGGGAAAAATACCCAAACACGAAAAACCACGGATATCACAGCCACTCTCTCATCTCCTTCTACAATTTGGGGATTTTTGTTTCTCTCAATGCAGCATTAAAGTAAGAAAAGTGTTTTTCCAGTGCAAGAAGATTAGTCAAATATTGTTAACTTTCTAAAAAATTTTAAAATTTGTTACTTTTTTATTCTTCATTAGGGGCAAATTTGCAAACAAATACTTTCAATAGTTGAGGTAAATAAACATGCCATGTGAAACCATTCTGCTAATTACATAGCTGGGGAAGAAAGGAAATTTAAAAACAAACATTTTTTGAATATCTGATGTATTAAGCAAAAAGTCTTATCACATAAACAGAATGCATGCCTGGCCACAGGCCACAGGCCACATTTTCTCAGTACAAAACCTCATATAATTCACAAATTCTGCCGTGGTGCAAGTCACTAAAATTTATTTCTTTGACCAAGAAATAAATACCCAATCCATGTGAGTCTTCCTTTCAGAAGCAGAATAATCTTCTCCTAAAATTATATGTGTAACAGACTGTTAATCACAGTCTACTGGAGACTTTTACCTGTATTTCTACCCAAGTAAAACAGAGCTTACAAACAGGATGATGTTATCTCCTATCTTCACTATAGAAAATTCTGAGGTATTTCTCCCCAGCTGATGCAGCTCTCACATTTCAGAGATCCATTAATAAAGTAGATAGTATGAGTGCAACATCAACATTTACTAGGACATTCTTATGTGCATCTCTACAGGCATGATACTAAAAGCTGTAACCTAAAGGAAGGGAGAATACAAATTCTTCACTAAACAGGGACTGCAGTACAGCATAACTTCATACCAGAGCTTAATGCTACATCACAACTGTGATTTAATAGTAAAAAAACCACATACAAATCCATGCCAAATTAACTCACTCCTGCACTAAAGCAGGAGGTTTAGGGGGCTGTAATTTCAGTGATACCATATTAAATTCAGGGCTTGCTTCAGAGGTTAAAGAAAAAAAAATACCATACAACACCTAAAAGCTATGATGACAGCAGTAAGACTACTGCATTCCTCAAGGCAATTGTAGAGCAGCATGTTAGGGTAGGGGATAGATGAGCTATTGTCATGGTTTAGGAGTGGTATTCTCCAAATTAATGCTCCCACTGAAACCAAGCACTGCTTGCTTCCTCCCTCCTCTCCCTTCCTCTTCTATGTGGCAGAATGGAGAGGAGAATTGGAGGCACAAAATGCACAGATCACAGGTTAAGAACAATTTACTGGAAACAGCAATCAGATAAAAACAAATAGTAATAGCAACAAATACTAGTGATGGAGGGTACAAAAGAGAGACCAACAATACATGTGGAAACAACAATACCCAACCTCTCCCTCCACTACACTAGGCTGACCTGGAAGCGACTCATTCTCCCTGGAAGAGACTCCCTTCCCCATATCCCTGGTAATGATGTGAGGTGGTACAGAATAAACCTCCAGGTCCCAGCTATGCCCCCTTTTGGTTACTGCAAAAATTAACCCTGTCCTGGTCAGAACCAGGACAGCTATGAATCAATATGACTTTGTTCACTTCATATTTACAAAACTATTTTATTTCCAGGAAGCAAGCCTGGCATTAATATGAAATATTAAAAAATATGGGGCCCTAGCTTTTAAAGAGACACACAAGCCTGTTACACAAACTGCTTTAGAAGCAAAGCACCTTTGGCTTTCCATCTGCATGATGGATATGCATCATGCATATAAAATTGCTCCCAATTATTTCCATTTTTCCTCCTTGTAACATTCTTTTTGGGATGGTAGTATGTGCCTGCTGAAAACTGATAGAAATTAAATGATTTGCTGAACAGCTCAAAGACTTGAAGTCAGCTCTTATGGATCATCCTTCTTTTGGAATCACTGGTTTTGTATTGATCACACCAACTGCTTATGAAATTCACCTAGTTTCTTTGTGATAAGCAAGTATTTACAGTCTACCCTGCAAAAAGATCATGAGTAAAAAGAGACAGGCTTATCTTGAAATTAACTGTAGTAACATATTACCTGTTACACAGAGAACTACAAAAGATAAAACCAAGACATAATTTTAAAAGCAACAATACAAAGCAAAAGAAAAATAATCTCAAAGAATATTTCCACAGATGGAAAGAATTCCCTAGTCCAACAACACTCTAGTTAGAAGTTTAAAAACAACCATTACTTTTAGTAAAGTTCAGTAGATGGATTAGTATTTAATAGGGAAAACAAGAAAAGTATTGTATTCTAGTAGGGTCTAAACAACTAGGGGAAAAAGGCCCAAGGCAGCATTAGCTGTGCAATTGTACAGCCTCCATGGGATAGTCACACCCTTCATTAGAAAAGCAAGTTGCTTTGATTCAGCCAGCAAAGCGACCAATGCAGACAAAAGCTGATGCTGACAATGAAATCAGACATTACCTGTTCCCAGTTGAGATGAGCACTTAAACAGGCCAGCACCTCATTGCTTGCACGCTGCCTGACAATTAATTGCATAGCTTTGTTAACTGCACCTTGGAAGACGAATATGTCAGACCATACATTTGCGATAAATAAAATCAATTTTTCTGAGTCTGGAAAGTCTAAGGAAAAAAAGGAATAACAAAATACGTTTTTAACATTTTAGAAACACAAAAATATATATTCAGGCATTAAAAGCTGGTACATTCAGCAAGGTAACTGGGAAAAAACGCACACAAGTCACATCACTAGTCACTATAGCCTAAGGAAAGGGAGTCATACTAGCATGTCTCAGTCCTGAGACTAAATAAGAAGAAAAGATCCAAGAAAAACACCAAACAAGAAACACCAGTAGAACCCAACAAAGCTTAATCCACCACCTCCATTGTAATTCACTCCCTCTCCCTTCATCTTTCTTACTGCACTTAAGTTCACTATGGAGAGTGGTCTTAGAGCATTGAAACTGGATTCTTTTAGGATTAAATTAGACTGGAAGATGCACTCCAACAACCTAATACATTCCAGTCACAAATAAGCACTCTCATCACTGGACCAAACTAGAATTAGTCCAAAGGAAAAAAAAAACCTACAGTACTTGCTAATATCTTGCACCCATACACCTGTGAAATATATATATATATATATGTAAATATATAAAAATATATTTATATATATTTATATTTTATATATATATATAAAAATATATATAAAAAGCTTGCAAAGAACTTTCACACAATTCAAATCTGATATTGCTCAGCAGTTTTCCCAGACTTTGTCAGAGAAATTATATGTTATACAAGCTGTATGTGAGCATAAGTGAATGTTGCATGCTACTGTTTGTACTTCCATAGATGTAAAAATTTGTGCTACTCCATATAATTGAAGAATCCTCATTCATTAAAGTGATTCAGAGCAAGTATTTGACAACTGTCAGTTAGAGAGGAGAGAGTTCCAGGCCATCAATGGGAAGCCAAAAGACATTTGTGGAAACCAAAGCTGAGAGCTTCAAAGCAAAATGCTTAGATAAAACAGACTGTAAGCAATAACAATTACATTGGAAAAAGTAAAAAAGTAGATACTGCTTTCATGCATGAAATGCTAGGCTGGAATACATATGCCTGGAACACTATACAAAAAACAATGAAATCTGAAAAGCTCAATGATCCTTCCCTCTTCACCTCAGCATAACTTCTACATTTTTTGAAAGATCTTAAGAACTAGAAAACATATCAAAATACATCAAATCAAGAATCTTTAATGAACATAAAGAATTTAGACTTCAGTGAAGTATCTTAGATGGACCTTTACTCTGAAGCTGCTCATCATGTGAAGAATTAACCTTTTTCTATCAGAACTTTTTTTCCATCAGGACTGTTGGTGAACTAGAATTACTAACAACTTGAATTGCCTGCTTAGGAATTTGAAACCCTTATAAAATTCACTCAATGATGTTCAGTGGGCATCAAAAAAAAGAAAAGTTAAAAAAAAAAAAAAAGGTAGAGAATCGAGGAGAAGTAAAAGGAAAATTAATCAAAAAGGTAACATTTTATTTATAGTCACTTAAGACAGAATACTTGAAAGGAGAGCAGAACAAAAACGATGGACAAGTCATCAACAAAACAGATTATGTTGGTCTAAAGAAGTAATACTGACTGTTCATAGTGAATTTGGTAATTGTGTAGCTTGTGTTGCCATAATTCTGATGGGAATATGTGAAACAACATGAATGAGAAAATCCTAAAATAAATACATAGTAATCAAATAAAACCAAACAAATTTTTAAAAGCCTAAACAGCACTTAAGATGCGTTTACAGCTGTTCCCACTCAAAAAATAACTTTAAAATCACAGAACAATGACAATAGAAACTTATGCAATTCAGTGTATAGAAGAGAAAATTATCCAATAAATGTCTGCATTTAGCTATTGAAGTTTAGAACTTAGACAGAAAAGAAAGGAAAAAAGGGGAAATGCTTAATATTTGCAAAAGCCCACAAAAAGAAAAAGCAGTAAAATACTGCAAAACAAAAGGCTTAATTATTATTTTAGACTCAGACAATACATCTGACAAGTAACAGTTTCTGACATGGTGCAGCATTAAAAGTATTAACATGAAAGAAGTAAAAGCAGAGTTTTAATGGACTGAAGGATAGAAAGACAGAGAGGAAAACAGGAATTCCAAAAAGAACTCAAACAAAAATATTACACGCCCTCAAAAAATGGTAATTAAGAACAAAATGAAATCACAAACATTTTTAAGATTAAAAAAAAAAAAGACAGGAATGTTATATGAAAGACAGCAAGTAATTGAAACAATTTCAAGCTGTAGAACTTGACTTGAATTTTATTTTAATGTGAAACAGATACTAGTATACAATTTTCAAACTTACTGAATTTTAATCTTCCAAAACTAAGATTTTTAACTTAGCAATAGTATGTCTGTGTTACCTTTGTTCCTGTGACCAAAAGGCAGGGGAGTAAAGGAAGGGAACCAAAATGGAAAAAACAACCAAGTGAGAATTTGGATAACAGGAAGTAAAAAGACTTTAAGGAGGACATATTATAAAAATACCATGGTTTTGATCAAGGTATTGTCCAGCTCCTGACACTATTTTAAATACTTGGCTTTAAATCATGCTTACTTTATGAATCAGTACCTACTCAATTAAAATAAGAAAATAATAGGCTAAAAAGGACGAAAATCCCAGAAATCACATTATCATTTTAGAGATGGCAGTGAAATGAAAGCAGAGTATCCTAAATGAAATATTTCCTTGGAAAAAATAAGTAGACTACTAAGAGCCCAGGTCACCACTACAGCACAGATGTGGCAGACCTATGACAAGGGGAATTTCTTCTGGAACAGTCTATACTTCTGCATTACAGAAGTAAGTTCTAAGGAAAACAACCCTTTAACAGGATTTCTTTGTTTTTACAAACATAGTAATTCTGACACACTAGAGCAAAGGTGCAGCATGTTTAAGATACAAAGCCACTAAGCCATACTATACCTTCTTTAAGTAGGGTATAGCAGAAAAGGCGGGCTCTTTCCAGATCTCCCAACTGTCGGCAAATTCCTGCATAGACTCGACACAGAGCCTGATTCAAATTGTAATTTGTGGCACTCTTCTGAGCCTTCAGCGTATTGAGAATAGCATGCAGCAAGGACTCTGCTAAATGCTATAAGACACAAAATATATTGTTAGACTGTTACATACTTAAGAATGCTTGACAACACTGTAGTAGTATAACAAGTAAAAAGAACTACTATCTTATTTGGAAGAACATTGTTTGCATTCATATAAAAATGCAAGAAAGTAAATCAGAGGCAACCAGTGAAAGAAAAAAGAGTGAGGAGCAGGCAACTTCCCAGAATAAACATGCCATAAACAAATGAAGAATAGGGCTACTATTGTTTGGATATAGATTGTTTAGTTGTGTGATTAACAACAGTCTTCCTCAAAGAATATAAAAAATAATGACAAGTAGAAGGAATGAGAAGAGGAATAATGACAGGTAGAGTAACCCAAATAACCTAATCAGAGCAAATGTAAGCACCCTTAGCTACTTCCAAAGATGCCACAGAAGGATAAACAGCCCATTGTCCAGGTGTGAGATTTACTAGTTAAGTTTACAGCAGTGTTTCCCCAGATCTCTGTACACACTGCAGGAGATGGGGAGGAGATGTTGCTGCCTGTAGTAACATGGGACTCAATATGAGATGCAAGGAAAAAGAATATTGGGATTGTGCCGATTGTGCATGACTTACTAGGGCATACTTATATAGGGAGACCTAAAAGTGGAGAGTAGAATGAGAGGTTTAGGACCAGGTGCTGCAGAGTACACAGTTCAGACTGGGCACCTGTGGACAACAGGGATGCCGAATATGAGTTTTGGGAGGAACCAGACACCTGAAAGACCATAAGTTTGAGGGCCAGACACAAGTCTGTACCACCTGTTAGAGGAACGTGTGTACACTTTTGTGTCTGTAAGTTTGTCAGTGCATGAGACAAGTGGGAAGATTATCAGTCATCTACTGGATATACTGAGTGCCTAATGTTAGCTACTGGGGGAATCTATATTGTTTATACTTATATGAATGTATCTTCCTCTAGCAGGATTTCAATCTGATTAGCCAGACAAGGGAATAAGAGTAGGTGTGTACTGTGTGCATGTCTCTCTACTAGGATTACATACTTAACCTTGCTACTAGCTGGACCTGAAAACATAAAGGTACGAGCCTTGCTTCTATGAAGTTACCAGACTAAACAACTCCTAACAGACGACCTGAGATCTTGGTAGCAACTTCTGAGGAGAACTTAGTTATGTACAAGGACTGCAACAGGGCAAAATACTGCCATGTATCAGTTGGTGAATTGCTCTGCTGTAGACTACAAATTATCTATGAGAAAGATGGCAACTGAAGCAAAATTTTTCACCACTGATGCTAAGGAAGCTCTGAAGAGCAGAAGAATTTTCCAATAAAATTAAATTTAATAACCTGATATAGAATAGTAAAGGGAAACATAGAATGAAATTGTATACCAGTATATACAATGAAGTTTCTCTTTTTTAATTAAAAAAAAATAGAATAATTTTGGAGGAACTCCTACAACTGTTAATACTATCCACTTAAAAAAGTGCTGCAAAAATAAAGTGGTTTATGCATATATCAGAAAAGCATGTGTATTTATAAATGCAGTTTTGCATCTTGGACAATTACTGAACAGTAATTTCATGTGCAGTTCTGTATTTTCTTATGTTATACAAATTTAGATTTCTAATTACCTTTCAAGACTACACTTTCACGCAGGAGATTGCCAGAACAATTGAGAATTCAAATACTAAAACATACTCTTTCCATCTGCATACAAGTGATTATTAAACCATAAAATTTAAAATTACCTTGTTTTTTATAGCAAATTCATAGACAACTTCTTTCTCTTCATCTCTCATTACTGGAATCTTCGAGATATTACCAACATACACATGACCTTTAATAACTGGTAACAAGTCAAAACAGGATTCAGAAACTTTCTTCAATGCCAAAGAAATTTTCTGGCAGTCAGGATCCTTCTTTACTGGTAGTGACTCTTCTAAATTGGAGCTCTGTGATGAATCACTGATCTCATCGCTTTTACCATGGAAAGCCTCCTGCATTTCAGAGATGGTATTTTTAGTATTTCTGACAGCAGTTATATCAGTGGGGTCCATCCTTGATGGTTCACTGTCCAGCCTCAGTCTTTTGGCACTTCTTGGCATAGGTACCTGCAATAGTGTCCTTTTTTCAAGATGATTTGATGACCTTGAAAACAATTGCTGATTTTGCACATCTTTGTCTTCATCTTTGCTACTATCAGATTTCAAATTGCTCCCAGCTTTAACAAAAGCAGTTGATGTAGATGCAATTGCTTTGAATCCACCTGTTTGAGACACAGGTCCTGGCAAACTTTGGCTGTCTGAAAAAGCACATCGGTTAAGCTGAATATTGCCTTTCAGAATGTTTAGTGTCCTTGCCCTTGCAGAAAGCTCTGGATACATAGTGTCCAATATTTTCACAGAGTTCTCCTGAGGAGCACCAGGACCAGCACTAACTGCTGCGAAGAGAGGAAATCTTCCCGGAACGGGAAGTGCATGCTTTGGAATGGAAGTACAAAATTTCAAAGGTGAGGAGCGAATCCTTCTACCTACTGCCATTTCTGAGGGTGAGGGAGGAGAAAATAAAAGAGCAGATTTTACTGTTGGAGTATCTGTTAATGGAGACACGAGAGGAAGAATAGGAGTTTCACGTAGTGGGGATATCAGGTCATCAAGAGGGGAAAGCAAAGAGGACTGACTTGTAGAAGACATTACTGGGGACACAGTACAGGCAGTTTTTGGAGGAGTAGCAATCAGAGGTAGTAGCAAGGGGGGCAGAGGAGGACCTATCTCTTCCCTGATTTTATTTATCATCTCAGATGAGCATTTTGTTGCCACAGAAGTATTAGCATTTGCAAGAACTGGCTGAGTAACTTTAGGAGTCTTTCTTTTTCTTTTACCTTGCAAGAGTTTCTTTGATAGCTTAGTATGCATTACTTGGGCAGCTGTCTTGGTAGAAACAGTCAAGATTTCAGATGGTTCTTGCTCTTTACACTTCAATTTATTGCTTTTTTTGAGAACACAAGACTCTGATTCCACTGTCTTTTGTGGTTCAGAAAGCTGCCCAACTCTCTGACAACCGCACCTTGCATCAGAGGGGGCTGGATTTGGAAGATACTTGAATAAAATCTTTTTTCTACCACTATCTATGACAATATCAGTGCTGCTTTCTCCTGTGTTGCAAGCAGTGTAAGTTTGATTATTATTATATTCTTCAAACACTGAGACCCCCATATCAACGCTGTGTAATAGACTTTGTTCCCCATTTGACTGAAGTTTTGCAGAATCACTTTTTTCTAAGAAACTGCCAAGTGCTAACATTCTTGTATTTAATTTACTGGTTTTTACAGTCAGCCTGCAATTTTCTGAGAATCTGCTTAACATCTTGCATAGTGATAATCTACTTTTGAAAGCATTTGGCATCACAGGGCTTTCTTTTGATGTTTCAGATTTTAATAGACTTTCCTCACTGTTACTGATGCATCTAGCTATGTTAGACTCCACCATGAGTTCATTAGCACTCTCAGTATTTTCAGAGGTTACTAATATACATTCAGTTTTCCAAGAGGCTGAGTCTTCAGGATAACCCTCCCCAGTCACACTTGACCAATCATTTGCAGTATCTTCAGTGTTGTTTGGTTCAGAGTGTGAATTCATACCCACGAGAGTGCCTGCTTTTAAGTGACTAACTGTGAAAGTATTTCCTGGGTGCATCATTGAATGAAGCTCGCAAACTTGGTAATCAGCATCAACAATTGCACCCATTTCCAGAGCATCCACTGCAATTCTCCTGGAAGCTCTCAGTTTGTTTCTGAACATTGGAACACATTCAGAACACTTCACATACTTAACATTTTGTATAGAACAGTCTTTCTCTTCAGAGTCACTGCTCTGCTCTGGCATATCAAAATCACTTTTACACCTTACTATGGCATTTTTCCCAGAACTCTCAGAACTACTCAGTTCTTTACTTTCTCCCCCACCTGTAAGTGAATCAGTTCTAGAAGGATTTGTTCTAACCTTCCACATAGAAGTCCTGCATCCTGATTTTTGACAATCAAACTTTCGGAGGAGAAAATCGTTCTTATAAGAGTTTGCATGCATGACCTGCGATTTAACAGATGCCTGAGGTTCTTTATCTACTGGCTGCTCCTTATCTGAAGTTTCCACTTCATTTTTGTGTACATATTCTCTCTCAGGACAGCCCAGTTCGTTGCCCATGTTGACTTTTTCAGCAGACAGAATCTCAGCACTCTCTTCTAAGTTTTCTGAAGAGGAGTTACACATACTACTCTTAATAGAATTTGTATGTCCTTTGTTTTCCCAAGTACAGGAAAAATCAGCCTTTCCCGCAAAGTTAGTTTTGAGGAAAGCAACAACTTTCTGAAGACTGAAATTTAGATCAGGAGGTCTTGTGGATTCCAACTCAATTTCCACTTGCACAGGAGAATTGTTTTCCTCATTATTTATACAGCATTTCTCCAAGTCCTTTTGAGTAGAAAAATCCAAGCCACTCCTATAATCCATTTCTAAGGCAGGCTGGTGAATGATCTCCAAAACATTATTTTTCTTCTCAACATTCTTTTCCCACTTCAGTGAACTGGAACAAGTCTCATTCATCAATTCCTTGCTTTGTTTATTTAATTTTCCTTCTTTTTCATCACATTTAACATTTTCAGTTATCAAGAGCTGAGTCAGAGGTTTTGCAAACCGTTCCTGAGAAGCAGGATTACTTTCTACTAAGATAGATGCAGTAGTACCTTCTCTTGCTAACAACTCACTGCTTTCCCCCCCACAATCTTCTAGATTAACTTTGACTTCAGTCTCTAGAGATTCACATACTCTAAAGTTTTGAGATTTGGACTGCCCACATTCTAACGTATTGCATACATTTTCAGATTGTTTTATTTCACCATTCACTTCTGTGAAATCGATCACAGAGGATTCACACTTAGCTACACTGCTTTCTGCACCAATAATGTGTGCTGTCTTTGGTAGTGCAAGTATATTTTCCAAGTTTGACTTCCTTTGAGATAAATTATTACCATCTTCCTCGTGATGTGGTTTGCTTTGTAAGTATACCTCCTCCTTTTTATCTACTACTTTTACATTTTCTGTACTAGGGAGTAGCTCTGACATTTCAGCTACTTCTAGAACACTTCCTTTGTTAAATTTCATAGCTAGTTCAGTAGTTGGAGTTCTATTCATGTCTTCAATTTTTAGCTGTTCATCTTTTGGAAAGACTGACAATAAAGTTCTGGTTCCTTCAGTAGCAGATACGGGTACGTAATGCCTCGAGACTTTAACAGTCTCTGGTTCACATTCTCTGTTCACTTGGTCTTTTGTTTGCATATGTTGTTTCTCCAGAATTTCTTCACTGTCATGTTTTATTTCAGAGCACTGAGAGTATGCACAGATCTCAGTAGCTCCAACCATATTAGCTAATTTGATTATATTTTTTGATTTATTTTCAACCACTTTATTTTCTATCAACACATCAGAATTTTCCTCAGCATCTTCTCTTTGAAGCACAGTGCATTGCTCAGATAGGGAATGAGTAATACTTTGTGGAATAGATGCTTCTCTGGGAGTTTCTCTCTGTGCTACTAACTTCTCTGCATTCACTAATTCACCACATTTTTTACGTGCACCCTCATTATCAGCAGCTCTACTTAAGGTTACATTCTCTTCTGTTTGCTCTACCAGACTACATTTTTCTATCTGATTCTGAGGCTTGCAACTTTGTAATATAGAATCTGCTGAAGAATCTCCCTTTTCACAGTCCATATCCTCACCATCTCCTTTCTGTTCTTCCATGTCTTCTGGTTCATGTGCTGTTGCTCCAGTCAGTTCTCTGTTCTCAGTTTCCATATCCTCAAAATTCTCCTCCAAACAATCTTTGTTAGTTTCCATGTTTGTAATTAGAGTAGCACCTTCAGCTTGCTTTCTTTCAGCATCTCTCTCCTCCTTGCTTGACATATTTGGATTGATATGAGTACTCTTTTCATTCCAAGTCAGATTAAGTGAGATTTCTGCATCAAAACCATGCTCACATGATTTGCACTGTCTGTTACACTCATCACTGGGGCTGATTACATTACATCTCGGAGGCTGAACTTGGTCTTCTTGTAAAATACCCTCCACTGCAGAAGTACTGCAATCATCTTCTTCATCACTGGAACAAGTGATTTCTCCAAACAACATATCCTTCAATCAAAAAAACAAAATAGTAATAATAATTTAATAATCTAAACCCTAGTATCATTTTTAGGACATTCTTTCCTAAACAAGTACACTGACATGCAGTGGTTTTGAGAGATTAAGGCTGGTCAACAAAGTTGCAACCTTCTCCATCATTGTTCTTCATAGTAAATGACAGTACCTCTGTAAAAAGTACCTACTTGCATTCTAAAATTACTGGAAAAGAGCATCTGAGTAGCATTTAACTTTCAAGCTCTGGAATTTTGCTATGAAAGCCATGCTTATATTGAACACAAATTGGGACTTTAAGTGTGCACCACTGGGAAATCATGACAGAAAGTTAAGACATAGGTGACTGTGTACTGGTTTTGGCTAGGATAGTTAATTTTCTTCACAGTAGCTATTGTGAGGGTATGATTTGGATGAAAACAGTGTCAATAATATAAAGATGTTTTCAATATTACTGAGTAGTGCTTGCACTGCATCAAGGGCTTTTCTGCTTCTCCTACTGCCACACTGGTAAGGGCACTGGGGGTGCATGGGAAGCTGGGAGGAGACACAGCTGGGGCAGCTGACCCCAACAGACCAAAGAGACATCCCGTACCATTATGGCACCACACTGAACATATAAAGAGAGGGAAAGAAGGAAGGGTGGGACACTTGGAGTGATGACATTTATTTTCCCAAGTCACTGTTATGCAGGATGGAGCCCTGTTGACCTGCCTGCTCATGTGAAAGAGTGAATGAATTTCTTGTTCTGCTTTGCTTGCATGCACAGCTTTTCCTATTAAACTGTCTTCCTCTCAACGCACGTTTTCTCACTTTTACTCTTCCAATTCTCCCCAGGATCCTGCTGGTGGGGAACTCAGCAAGCAGTTGTGTGGTACTTAGTTGTTGACAGGGGTTAAACCATGACATATATACTTCTGAAGATTATGTTTTTGCTCCCTTCCTCTGGCAGTATGCTACAAGATTAAAGAAGTATCCATATGGATCTAAACACATGGAGACTGTTTCAGTGCATGAGTAACTAATAATAATTAATTAAAAAAAAAGCCCAGGAATATAAAATCATTATTTTTTCAGTAATTTTAAGACCAAATTAAGTGCCAAGTCAGGCGCATCCTGAAACCCACCTGTCTACTCAGTGGTGAAAGTTGTATTGGTGAAAGCAGAGCAGGGAGAGGTCTGGCCCAGTTCAATATATCCATCACATTTCCACCTGGGTCTCTCTGCTCCTCATCAGAGAAGTCTGAAGTGCTGTGCTTCATGCCTGTCTGTATTATCGCATCTATAGTTTTATCCTCATCACTGTGCAGACATTCTTCAGTAGTGCTGTTCTCAGTACAATTATTTTCAAAAGGCTCAGTACTTGTTGGAATTATCATTGCTGTAGCGGAATTTTGCTTTACAGCATTTTTCACTGAAGAACATGAAGGTAGCATTTTGCCGTCACGCTTCTTGATCTTTTGGTGGATTTGCACAGTGTCTAAGACAGAAAAATATTGTTAATAATTTTGACCCTCCTATTTTTGTTTACGGACATAATATATAATAGTAATAAAAATGTAACACCATATTTTCAAGTGATGTTTCCATAGAAGATCTTAGTCACTTTCAGAAATGCTTTCCTTATAGAGATGGCGTTATTCACAATACTTTTTCACGAAAATGGCATATGCGTGTGCAAAAAGCTTCTCCCCAAACGCTTTCTGACTTGGATCATTAAAACATCTCCTGTTTTTCTTATCAGGAAGGATCTTCTTGGTAGGATTGAAGGTCCATATGTTTTGTTTCAGTCTTTGCCCAGTAACTCAGTCCTGAAATGTCAGACAACCGTGCACAGACATTCCCCACTCAGGTGTAATTCTCATCTTAAAGCAACCTGCAGGTTTGAACCAGCAGCTGTACTTCCAAGCAAGTTATAATTATACCCTGCCATAAATACGACAAGGGAGCTCTTAGCTACATTTCTAGTTTATGATTTAATATGCATATGCTTTTAAATTGTTTGTTCTTTAAATATTGTGTGTTTCTTTACTACTCCCTGTGTAAACCTACTACCAGAACTTGCACAGATATTCCAAAGCAGTATCAATGGTAGTATCATATTAAAAAATATTACTTTAACTTCATGGGTCAAAATAACCTCCTCAGTGATCCAAAACTTTTAAGCACATTCTAATACATCACACCACTAAAGGAGTAATTAGAAAAATGGATAGATAAGCCTATTTCAAAGATCCATCTCAGTCACTTCATGTAGCAACTCCATGTAAAAGTCTCAACTGCTGCACTGGACACCAGGAGCAGGGAGAAACTCATCAGCCTGATACTAAACAAACTGAATTTTACAACTGAAAGCTTTACTCTTGATTGGGCACATTGCAAGGCAATTCACTATTGCAAGTTGCCCTATCCTCACTCCAAGCAACAAAGCAACTTTTTGAAACAAGTCTTATGGCTTTTTTCCTCTCAAGACGGACAGATTAAGATGTGGTATTATATAAAAATAAATAATCTAGCCATAGAATCTCATCTGATTTACAGCAAAACATCTGCAGTGACTGCAGATGCCTGGCAGTAGCAACTACACAGTGCTCAAGAACAAACAGTGGTGTTTCTCTGAGAAAAAAATCCTCCACAGAAACTTTTCAATGCACTGACAATGAGGCAGAATTTTTCAACCTGTTTCCAATTGTGGATTTCAGGATGGTTCATATGCTAATTATTCTTTGAAGCTACAGACAATATTCTGCTTTCTGAGACAACAAATCCACATATTCCATGACATGAAACAAATAACTATGGTGAACACTGCATACCCAAAACTAAGTATGTTATACTGTATTATGTTACATCTCAAGGTGTTATCTTGAGATATTTTCATGTTTTACAAGACAGAAAAGAAGTCTGCTTCTCAAAGCACTCATGTGCTATGGACTTTAATCTCAAGACCATAAAACACACATATCCTCAGGGATTCAGTCTCATGTTTGTGTTTTACATATAATATCACTGGTTTTATCTCCTTTTATCTGATTTTAAAACAGACAACTCTAGTGTACTCCTTTCCATCCCTGCATTTAAAATCTACATGCAGCTTCTCCCCTATCCTGTATACCTAAACAGATGAGCAGATAAGATGGGTATAGCTCAGTAGTAAGCCAAATTTAGCTCAGAACCCACTTACAGAATACCTCTTGAAGAGACTTGGCTCCTCACAGACAGAGTCCTAGCATGTTTCTTCAGTTCATCTCACCATAACATATGAACAGAGCACGTTAGAGAACCCAAATTACCAAAATATTCAGCATCCAGCTGCAAGATTCTTAAAATATTTCATTATATGTTTACTCACAATGTAGGTGATTTTATGCCCCAACTAGATGAGATAAAGTTTTCCAAAGACTAAAAGACCATCAATGTCTTATTATGACCTAAGGTTACTGGTCTGATGGTCAGATGCAGGTATTGTCAACTTTATTACTTGTAGATTTGTAACAATTTGTCTAAATGCCTTTAAATTTGGTTTGGCAACCCTCCATTATGCTATGAGGCTTTCACAACAGCGCATTTGGAAAACCTCATGAGTCTTCCAATTTTTATATATGAACACATTCTTCATGAAAACCATTCAAAGTAGTATCAACCTTAGCAGAACAGGGAAGACACTGATCATAGTGCAAAGCTTTGGGTATTTTACAGCACATTTGAATATACTAAGAAATCTGTCATAAGAAGTACATTTCTGAAAGGCCAGATCCAGGCATTAGATGTACTGACATTCTCTGGAAAAGATGCTGATCTGCCCTCTAAATTGAAACTATTATAATACGGAACAAGAAATCAGGGCAAACTCATTAAGATCCTTTTTTTTTCTAGAAGACTGTACCTGTACACATAAGCATTTTGTTATTACTAATTCAAGATAACTCCCATTTTCATAAGAGGCTAAATAACAAGATGGCTGTTCTAGGCTTGAAATGGGAAAAAAAAAATAAACCAGTAACAGAATGAAATATTTATTTCTATGAAATCTAACCATTCCAACAAAAGCACATTCTAAGCTTAGAATTTTCTCCACAATGAAGTAGGTAGAAAGGAGGACTGGCTAGAGGAGACTGTTACAGATAATTGCTTCCTTTTATGAAAGTATTGTCATTTCCTTAAGAAGATAAGAGTTGGGAAGATGGAACAAAACTTCTGGAATCTTAAGTTCTTCTTTTGATGGATGGCAAAGGGATTACTCTGGAACTTGATATCCCTAAAATTACATATATATCAAACTCTTCAGTTTCTTGTGCTTGTTCCTGTCATTTGATTGACCCTTGACCAAGACATTAAATTCAGACTTGCAGGGCACAAGTGCCTAGCTCCAGTTTTGGAGCTGAAGCCTTGTATCTGATGCATTAAACTCATGGAAGTAAGGCTGACTAACAGGTTTATGAGCTGGTCCTTATATTTTGGCCCCTCTTAAGTAGATTCCTTAGAACACATCTGAGGCCAGATTCAGAGGGATCTACACTAGCAGCAAATTTTCAGACTTAACAGGGTCTTGGAAAAGCTTATCTTCAAAGCTCTTAATGCTGCTGGGTACCTATCCTAGGCCATATCTCTACACCTTTAGTTACAGAAAAATCAAAGTAGTAGAGAACTTGGAAAAAAAAAAAAAGCTTAATAAAAACATTCCAGAGATACAACACAGAAATGAATGTAGTTTCAAGGGACCTATTATTACTCTTGAGTGCAAAAAGAAAATATCAGTTGAAGCAGTTGAAGTTTGCAGTGAATATACATGAGAATTACTCAGATTATTTTTTATTATTATCTGAATATCACATTACAATGAAGAAAATTGAGGCAACAGCTTCTTAAACTTTGTAATTCAATGAAATTATCACATATTTCTTTCAGACTAAAAAGAGCCCATATGCACCATCATTCACATTACATACTACAGAATTTATAATGATATAATAATTTTTTTGTTGGAGATTAGGTTTCTTTCCTTTTGTTCCTTTTTACTTATAGAATTTTTTTCCCATAAATTGCTAGGAAACATTAATGACTGGGTACTTAAGAAAAGGAGATATCTCTAGAATTGGGCTGATGAAAGAGAAAAGATGGGCCTGGGGCAGCTGCTGGCTCTCTGGCTCTCTCTCTGCTTCAGAGGAAGACAGTCAGAGCTGCTGCTTGGGGAAAGGAATTCACTGCTGCCACCGTAGCCCAGCCCACAGCTACTTCTTCTGCCATGGGGTGAGCTTCTGCTTGTGAGAGCAGTCACAGAGCTGGGACCATATTAGCACCCACCCCACTAAAAAAAGGGCCCTATCACCATCTGCTCGGGTGCCCGGGATCCTGAGCTCGCCTCTTCCTGCCCTGCTGGGAGCTGCCCCTGTTTCTTCAGCCTTGCTCTGAGTTTTTTGCTGCACTGTAACCCCACAACCCCTGCCTGCCAAGACATCCTTCCCTCCCAGCTTGCTGCTCCCAAGTCCTGTTGGGGCACTGGGACCGACTGCCCCAGGGGTTTGTGAAGCAAATCCTCTCTCCCATCCCTTCCCATCTGGGCCGAGCCGCCATCGCCGTGTGCTGCCACAGCGCCCCCTGCAGGCGCGGGGGAATCATCGCACCCGCCCTGCCCGGCCGGGAGCCACCAGCGCCCCTGGCGGCTGTGACCGGAACTGCACCAGAGGGGAAAGGGCCCCACAGCCCAGAGAAGGCTGGCACTGCGCCTGGGGGGTTTGTTTGCTGTGCATGCTGTAGCTGTTGTTGCTTGCTTTATTATACATACTAGTAAAGAACTGTTAATCCTATCCTCATATCTTTGCCTGAGAGCCCCTTAATTTCAAGGTTATAATAATTCGGAGGGAAGGGGCTTACGTTTTCCATTGCAAGGGAGGGTCCTACCTTCCTTAGCAGACACCTGCCTTTCAAACCAAGACAATGTTTTAAACATGAGATGAGTTTTGACTACTTACAAACAGTAAAAGAAACTGATTCCTTGATTGTAACAGCAAAGTATAATAGCTTTTTATCAGAAGACAGTTCAAGTTTACTTACCCATCCAAATTAATATTGGAATTATTTTCAGATATTCTAATCACATGTGTACTTGACCACACAAACACCAAGGAAAGTATTTAGGTCTTTCAAAAGACTGTTATGCAGTCACTATCCATCTGGAACTTACCTTCTGTAACAGTTAGTCTTCTTTTGTCAGACCATTCCTTATTCCAAATAGGACCTGAAAGAAATACCAATACCAATATTGCCTTTTGGTCAAAAAAAAAAAAAACCAGCGTCAAGAAAATTTCAAGACTTTGCATGCCACTGTACCTAAGACAAGATCACTTTTCTCATTCTCTCTTTTTGCTGTTGCACTGTCAATGCACATCCAGAGTTCTTCTAATAAAAGCTTCACTCTTCCTGTTAAAATAAACAAATAAAAATATTTATTTAAAATAAATTGATAAAACTGAACTAAGAATTTATGTTTATTTTACTCAGAACACAGACATGCCTACAACTAAATATAAAGTACCCACAAAAAAATTAAGACAAGGTACAAACTTCAGTGAAAGAGAAATGCTAGATGCCTGTTAGAGAATGGATCCTGTACTGGCCACATCCACATAGCAGACTAAAGGAACAGCTGGAGAATGCTTTAGCTGTTCCTTTTTATAGGAAGTACTGCAAAAAGTTATAACAGCCCCCAGAATAAAATGTAAAGGAGATTCAAATGTAGCATTAGTGAAATTAAATAGCTTTGTAAAACAGAGCAAGTTACATGAACGTAGGAGAAAATCTTCTAGGGAGATGTGTATCACATCTATGCTCACTCAGAAATAATTCATCTTAATTTTATCATGTAATACCACCACGTATCAGGCCACAACACCAGGTGACTGTGTCTACAGTCATGATGGCACTATTGCTAGCTGATGTCAAACAACCTAGTTTCAGAGAGAAGAGCAGGTGGAGAGGGAAGAACAACCCAAAACCTTAACACAGAAGGCACCTCAACTACTTATGCCAAAACTATCATCAGATCCAACAAACCAACAATCAGGAACTGAGACTGTTTTTTGTGCAAATTTTCTAAGTTGAAGGCCACAGCAAACTGCTATTATTTTCTGAAGAGGCATATTAAAAAAACGTCAGCATGTAAGAGGAAAATTTACCAAATTTTGCTAAAAAGCTAGTAACAACACTATTATTTAATCATTACTAATAAATCCTTGCTGCTATTTGAAGCTCAAATAAATGCTCAGATATTAATTTTCCTATTATGCCATTAATTTAAAATCAAAGGATTAAATTTGGTACCAATTCAGTACAATCCAAAAGTAAAAAATATGCCAAGACACACAGAAACTGACAAGGTGTGGCTTTTACAAAAAAATTAATTTCTGCAACGAACCTATTGCAAAGCAAGAAGTAGAACAGTGATGTTCATTTGCCTCAAAATGGCCTTCAGAATATCTAAACAGTTCAAAAGCAGTACCAGCACTTTAAAAGACTGCAAAAAATAGGAAAAAATAAATTTGCCTGAAATTTGGCCTCAGTACGTTACAGGAGCTTTTGAAAGACTTTACTCCATTACAGTTAGATTGATGTAATTTGTAGCATATATTTTAGATCATTAGAGGGAAAAAATATCAACAAGATAAAATACAGTTATTACCTCCTGTATTTCCACTTGATTTTCAAGTCTCATATAGAAATTTTAGCATATTACTCTCCTATTTGGTGTTTTATGATTTCAGTGAGCTTCAGAGGGATTGTTAGTATTTTTTTAGTGTTTGCATTCTGTTTTATAATTGCATATCAGCTGACTTCATACATGCCTGTAGACTAGTCATTTCTATGAATCAAGAGTTTTCCTTACTGAAAAAACTGAAAATAGTAATCTACTGCATTGGTCCTTCATCAGTGTAACCTACTTGGGTCAACCATATCTGCTCTTATAGCATTTTGGCAGTATCCTCTGTTTCCAAAAATGCAACTCCAGAAGAGCTGCAATAAATTTGTAACAATTCTTTCCACACAGAAAATGGACTTGAAAAAAGTCTTACCTTTGTCTATACCTGTTGCAAGGTCTTCACTTGAACTCTGAGTTTCTGCATGTTTAACTATTAGAAAGAGGAGAGGTGGAAAGTAAATGTTATAGAACAATACCACATATAAATATTTGAAGGCATTCAAAGGTAAATACTTACATTTTCTGCACTTCTCTTTAATTACACCATCAAGTTTTCCCTGTTAAAATTAAGAAATGCAGAATTTTTATGTCATACGTATTTTTAGAGCATCAACTCGTAAAGAGCATGAAATCTTTATCAACATTTCAAAGTTTATTCTTCAGCTTCAAAACTTCTCTCTTACAGTGAATTGCTGTGTTTAGTTACTCAATATACCCCCAAAAATGCTATTTTGTTTTTTCAGCACCTATTACACTAACAGCTTCTATCTTTCCCCCAAAAATATGAAAATGTCCAAAGACAATGAAAGCCTTACTTGTGCTTTTTTTAGTTCCTTTTCAAGCCTTTTCTTTTCTGTTCTCAGTTGTCTGAAGTCCTGTGTATGCTTTGTTGCAGCCTCTTCAAAAAAGAGAACCAAAATTAAATTTAGAAACTACACTGTAAGAGGCCATTAATTTAAGTGGTGCTGGTCACTAGTTTGCAAATCAAATTACAAAAAAAAAAAAAAAAAAAAAAAAAAAACCAACCAAAAACCAGAGTGTGAAATACAGATCTACTGAAATTATATTTTGGTTCATTCAGACAACATCTCATGCATACAAGTATATTGCCTTCTACTGCATTATTACTGTTTTGAACCACTGCAATATATTTATTAGTTTTATACAGTTTTCTCAATTATATCTAAGAATGAAGAATAAGCCATATTGCAATGATATTGTACTATAGAACAATATACACCAAGTGAAAAAAGGACATAAAAATGAGGTGCAAGTGGTTTTTTACATGTTTTATCCTCTTATTTAAATAAGAGCTCTGGTTCAAAGATGAAAACACCATAGCTAGCTCCATTAGAAAGATACAGAGAGCACTCAAGACGAATAGAGAGGAGGACCTTATCTCTTAATGTCTAACAGACACCTCGGAAGAGTGTAGATGGGTGGAAATAGAGGGTACAGGGTAGGTGAGAACCAAATGCGAGGTTCCTAATTTTCAGGTGACAGAGTCAGCTGAGAGAACTTCTGAGAACTCAGCTTGATGACTTATATACAGATGAGAAAGAAAAGAAACTAAATCTTCCGGCTGATCAAATCAGAAGAGAGCCTATTAAAATAAAAGGTTTTTAAAAGGAACCTTGAGTGGTTCATGGCAAAATTTCATACTGACAAAAGATACAAGGATTGAGATACTTAATTAACATAGAAAAAAACAAAAACAGATAAAATAGTCACTAAAATTGGACCTAACACATATTCTCTCTCAGTATTTTGTTCTAGTTCTGCCAGAATTCAAGATTTTGGAGGCAAGTGTGTAAAAAAACCTGGCTGTCCTGCAGTGGAACTCCAAAATTCTCATGAAAACAAACACCTTGTACCTGTACTTTATGATGGTGATCAACAAAGAGATGGGACACCCACTTGCATAACGAAGAGATGAGACCCCCGTTTGATGCAAGCATGAAGCTGATTTATTGATTTCACACATCAATATTTATACCTTTTCAACTACAGCTAAAAATAGCACAATCACACGATTGGTGTTTCTAAGAAACATTACTTAGTCAGAGCTCTGCACAGAGCCTCTGCACAGACCTGTACAGACCAGCATAGGCATGTATGGTCGTGCATGATATATCTAGAACAAAGCACACCAAACACACCTTTTGCTTCTCCATTCAGGGTTCTGCCCAGGCTTTCCAGGGCTTGTGGCCTACCAAACCTAGCACATCCACTTCATGAGTTGAGCAGTGTTCTGAGCCCTGCTCTCCAGCTATATTTCTACACTTTACAATAAGATTCAGGGTGTTTCTAAAACTAAGATATGTCACTCAGTTCACTGTATTTTAAACTATAGTAAGCACAGCTATAATATGTGTGATATGAATGTAAATATCTGCCTTGCCAACTGATGATACAGCAAGTGAAGTCTCAAAGTGTCTTAGGTATTATATCCATTCTCTACCAGCAAAACAAATAAAAACACAGTGCCATGAAGCCAATGCTTTCTCTCCATGTAAAAACAAAGCAAGCAAACAAACAAACAAACCAACCAAAATAAATGCCCTATGGCACATGCCCTATGAAAACAGGCTTGTCAAACTAGACTTAATTAGCCAGAGGGGAAAACATAACAAACCATAGAAAAAATCCAAGAACAGCTTTCCTGTACAAGAGGTACAAGAGGAGGTGCAAGAAGATGGAATGAGATTATTCACTGCGGTATGGTAGACATTACATGTAAATTGAAACAGTTTCCACCTAGTTATAAGCACAAACATGTTACTGAATCAAGTTGCCTAGAGAGCCTGGTAAGACTCCTTCCTTTGAAGCTTTCACGACCAGAAGTTCACTTATAACTTCATCTATGTCCTGTGCCTAAGACACTCAGCAGAAAACATTCTGCAGGAGGGCTGATGTAAATCAGAGACTAAGCACCCCACATAGTACTGGCCTGCCTTGCTCCTTGGGCATGAAAGTTAATGTCACAATTCCTCTGGACATAAAAGGAAAAAAAAGATTATGTTACTGTACTGTTGTCCTACTCAATGTAGAAAGTTACCTTCAAGTTTTTTCACTTTAGTTTCCAGCTTCTTTCTCCTGTTAAAAAGAACACATTAACAGATCATTTTTAAAATTAGAATTATGTTGCATGAAAAGAAAAAAATAAATCTAGCTATTCAAAGAAAACATACCTATACCCAGGGCATGTGAGACCAACCAGTCCCTGAAGTTGAAAAATTAAATTGGTGGCATGTTGCTGACACTCTCACAGAAACAGCTGTATCTGTTACAGAGGCAAAGTTTGCTTTTAAGAGAGTCAATCCACTAAATATACCTTTAGCTACAACTTGGAATTAGAAATACTACCCCAGAAAACTGGCTTTTTTTTGCACTTCTGTGATGTAATGCAGACAGGTTAGTTTTACTCCTTAAAAACAATCAAGCTTTGCTTACAATGAATATCTAAGCAATGAGACAATCAGGAATAGCCTTCAGGATGACTTATGCCCCACAGCTTTTTGTTCAGAACATCCAGATTCTTTAGACTAAAGTCAAACCAAAGCAAAAAATATTAAGCATCCCAAACAATTTTGACTTCAGCATTTCAAACCCTACCTTACATGTAAAACACACAGAACTGGAAAATAAATAAATAGAAAAGTAAATATTTCTGTTATTTTCTTCTGTTAAATTCCAATATCTCAGACATTTTTTTGAACTGTTGTGGTAAATAGATGATTCTACCAATGATCACTGATCACTTTCATGAAGCAGAACACAGTTCATCTATTCCCCACATTAAAACTTGTGTAATAGATTCAGATTTACCATCTAAGCCTTTCTGGATGTCCAGGCTTTAATTACCACTTCAGACATTAACCAGAATATATTTGAAAACCCACTCACAAATGGTATGACTGACCACCTTTTGCATGTTCAGTAGTAAAAGAATTTATACTATAAAGTAATAGACCAAGGATTTGTGCCTTCTTAGCCTGAAGAGGTTCATACTTACTTTCCTATAAGGTGGCTTTGACAGTCAAGCCATAGGTGAGAATTTCAGCAAAACTCCTCACAAAAGATCTTTACAGAAAAAAAAAGGGGGGGGAGGGGGGAGTTGTCCTTTAGAAAACAGGAGGTAAAAACCTTCTGTTTCTTTGTAGATTATCTTCAAGCGAATACACAGAAGTACTATATGTAAAATGCATGGACATTGGAAGCAAGATCAATTGACACAGGAAGATCACAGAGATTCTGTTTACCATTGCAGGGAAAAGACTCATGCAGCCAAAACTCAATTAGGATTCAAGCTGACCACTAATCTGAAGAATACAAGAAGGGCTTTTCAAAATATCTTAACAGCAAATGGAAGATCAGAAATAATATCAGTCTATTGCTTGATGAGGTTAGTCACATCACAAAAAGGGATGCAAAGCAGAGATGTTTAATGCCTTCTTCACATCTGTGACCAATGAAAGACCCTGGGACTCCCAGAAACATGTTCTGGAATACCGTGACTGGCTTGTTTAGCTTAGGAAAGAGAAGGCTAAGGGGTGATCTCATCAAAGTTTACAACTTCCTCAGTGGGGGACAGTGGAGAGGAAGGTGCTGATCTCCTCTCTATGGTGATCCGTGATAGGACAGAAGGAAATGCAATGAAGCTGCATTGGTGGAAGTTCAGATGGGATATTAGGAAAAGGTTCTTCAGGCTCCCCAGGAAGCAATCATTGACCTGCCAGAATTCTAGAAGCACCTGAATAATAGTTTTAGTCCTACAGCTTAGTTTTAAGTAGTCTGGCGAGGAGAAGGGAGTTGGACTCAATGATCCTCATAGGCACTTTTCAACTTGAGATAAAAAATACTATGATACAAATAACTAAGAATCTGAATAAACAAATAGAAACTAAGTGCCAGCATTATCATTGGAATAATATTTACAAATTAAATAATTACAGTTACATATGTAGTACTATACTAATTTCATCAACACACAACTACATGAAGAAAATAGGTAGATGTTAAATCTAGCAACTTACAGAAAGCAGTTTGCAGATGATGCACGTGGGCAGAACTGCTCTTATGCTACCCAACTCAAGTTCCTAACTGATCTTTAGGATACATGCACAACTGCAGATGACAGTTGTACTCAATGGGAATTGCCATCCTTGTAGAATATTCAGATCTCAACTAAACAGTCCTGAGCAACCTAACTTTAACTCTGAATGGCAGACTGGACCAAAAGATGAAGGATAATTTCTGACCCAAGTTTTTTTACATGTAGCTGTAGATTAACAGTAATTTTATGAACAATTCACTCTTATTCTGCTTCTGAAAAAATACAGCTTTCAACTTACCAAACTCATATGACCTACTGCTTAAAATGGCCTCAGTATCAGCAGTATACAAAACAGCTACAGCATCACAGAATTGAGGCTGAGGTTGCAAGAATCCTCTGGAATCCTCATCAAACCCACTCTGCTCAAGCAGAGACACCTACAGCTTGCTGTCCAGGACCATTTCCAGATGACTTCTGAATATTTCCAAGAACAGTGAGGCTACAAGCTCCCAGGGAAATCTATGGAAGCACTCAGCACAGCAAAAAGTGTTTCCTGATGTTGACAGGAAGCATGACCACCTTTGTCTTAGCTGGGGCCCATTGCCTCTTGTCCTGTCACTGAGGTCCAAGGAAGTGAGCCTGGCTCTCTCTTCTTTACAAGCTCCATTTAGGTATTTATAGACACTGATAATACCACCCCTGAGTCTTTTCTTCTCCAGACTTAACAGTCCCAGATCTCTCAGCCTTCTGTCAATGGACAGATGCTCCTATTCCTTAATCATCCTCATGTCCTTCACAGAACTCACTCCCATATATCCATGTCTCTCTTGTATTGAGGAGTCCAGAACTAACACATTACTTCAGGGGTGGCGTCAGCAGTGCTGAGAAGAAAAGAAGCTTCTCTCAGGCTGCTGGCAAACTCTGCTTATTGAAAACCAAGATACTGGTAGTCTTCTTTGTCACAAGTGTGCATTGTTAACTCACGTCATGGGAACACTCCAAGCTGCTGTACTAAGTGTCCCTCAGCACATACTGGTACGTGTGATTGTTCCTCATCAGATGCTGGTCTTCACACTTCTTGCTGAACTTCCTAAGGTTTCTGCCAGCTCATTTCTTCAGCCTGTCAAGCTTGTGCTGGATAACTGCATGCCCCTCTGGCCCATCAGCCATTGGCAAGCTTGCTGACAGTAGGCTGTGCCCCATCATGCAGATCACTACCAAGATGTCAAACTGGACTAGACTCACTATGCAGCCCTCACTGTCTTCCCCAGGGTAGTATTATCTACTGGTCTCCAACTAGACTTTGCCCAGTATTCCTCACCACACTCAAGGCCCAGCCAGTTTTTGTTCTACTGCCTGCCATCTAGCCCCTACAGCACCAGCCTAATGAGCTATGATGAGGCTGTTAAGGGAGATGGTATCAGAGATCTTATTGATGGCCTGTCAGACACTAGCCACTGCTCTCCCCTGATCTAGCAGATATGTCAATTTATAAGGACAGTGAAGCACAACTTCCCCTTGGTGAGGCCATGCTGTCTACTCCCGGGCTTCTTGTCCTTCATACCCCTGAAAATGAGTTCAAGGATGCCCTGCTCCATCAGGTGACCATCCCAGGGATCAAGGTGAGGCTGACTGGCCCGTAGTTCCCTGGTTCCTCCTTCTTGAAGATATGAGTGACAGACAGGGACAAACATTATATCTATATTGACACAATAAACTGCTAGCACATCAGAGAGGTCAGATCTGTCTTAAGATGCAGCTAGCAATGGGGTAGCTGCTCTCTGCTGCTCTTAGATAGGACGATGTGCTGAATATTTCATATACATTGAGTATGTCTATACGTAAAGTAAGTGCAGTCTGGCTGAAGAAATGGCTACAATGCTGGTCTCCTCATACAGTCCTTCGGGTAATAATGACTTGCTGCTCTACTTGTGAATACCGTGTTCTACAAGTCATGTAAAAATACTGGGTTATTTCTTTTGAGAAATGCTTCAGCCACTCGATCACCTCCATGGACCTTCATTAGACTCTGCAGTATACCCATATTTCATGTACAGAAAAGCCCAGAACTGGGCACAGTACTTTAAGGCATGGCCTCACTAGCACTGAGCAGAGAGAACCAATCACTTCCCTTGACCAGCTGGTAGCACCAAAATAGCTTAGAAACACCAAAGTTAAAAATGATAACCAGCTTACATGGAAGCAAGGAGTCACTAGCCGAAATCCCAATGGAATGCGTGCTAGAACACATCAGAAATAAAAGCTGACTACCAAACAGAAGGGTCTCAAAATTCCAAGTCACTAGAGAGCAATTATTGCTTTTCATAAATGCAAAGTGATGCACATGAAGAAAAATAACCACAACTATCAACACTTTGCTATATATTTGTTGGTCCTCTTTTGAGAGCATGAGTACCTTCCCACCCAATATTGCGAAGTCCCAGTTCCCTGATATGGGTGATTTAAAGGTTAAAAATATTAGATGATTAACAAGCAATTAGACAAGTTCATTAGAGTATCCATCAAGAACTATAAGAGTTAACGCACACATATGCTCCAGGCAAGGAAACCTCTGAATGATTGCTTACTGGAAAAACAAAGTTTGGGAATTACCAAGGCACAGCTTCAGAATATTCTGTATTACAGCTGCAAAAATTACATTTGCACTTTTGGTGCCAAATCCTTCCTGCTCATTTCCAAACATGGCAGACGGTTCACTATGAACTGCTGAGCTGTTACATTAAAATAATTACTTCAAGGACTGATTTTAGTACCATTTTGGCAGTATCATTCCTATACTGGCCTCAGAGACTTAAGAGCAAAACTGAAATGGATGACAATAACAAAAAGCTGAGACTAAGAACCATTAGAACTAAAGAAGCTTTTTTTCAATTTCATCCTGTTCCTAAAAACTTCCATTAAACAACCACATAAAACCACTTCATGACAAGATAATGAATAAACTAGCACTGCACTTGAGTATTTGCTACAAAACTTAAGATCATTCTTCCATCAACTCCTTGTTCTAAGGACCCACAAGTACAAAAATTTTAGTGAAATGGAAAGTATAACTAGATATGGTACACTATCAAGTTCAGAAGAGGTAAGAGAGGCAAAGGAAGGTTGGGGGAAAAAAAGAAGCATCACTCACACAGCATCACTGTTTAATATTTCTTCTTTTATTTTAACATATTCCAGTTGACTCTCCTGATAAATCTTGAGAGAACTCTAAAGAAGGAAAGCACAGTTAAAATATGTCCATACAGAGCACATTAAAAAAAAAAAAAGATGACAGACACCTTATCTCTTCTAATGAAAACAATGCCTGGCCAAAAAAAGGTATATTCAATAAGAAAAGAAGTAAGTTAGAAAATCACATTATCCTCCTTCTTTAGAGGCAAAAGTTGTAACAAACAAACACATAAATCTCTATATGTCTATCTTCTGAGTACATGCCTTCAATACCTAGCTGAATAGAAACCTGAAGTCAAGAGCTTAATATTATATACCTTACATATAATCCTATTTTTTCTGAAAAAGTGCCATCAGGACATCAGCTGCTAATGCTTGTGAGGGAAGAGGAATTATAAAACCATTCTAACACAGAATACTAACTAGATACAGCAACAAGACAAATGTTAGTATCTTGTCTTATACCATCATGAAAAAACTACAAGAAAGAAGATAGGGTATTTTCTTCAGAAATTCTAATAACGTCTAGAAAATACATACATGTGGGTAATTTGAACAATCTAAACCTTCTTTCCTGTAGACTAAATCTCAGCTAAGCAATGGAAGAGAAATTAGGAATAAACTCGAGAAGTCAATGATGTAAAAATGCATGTTCAAAAAGGCAACAGAAGCTCAACATTCTTCTGCACAGGCCCTCTTTCTTGGAACCTTTTCACTAGTACAAGTTACATTCAATAATCTGACAAGATCAGAGCAGAAAACAAAAGAGGTCTGAATGTTTCTCCTTTCCTTTCTTAATGAGGAAATTATCAAATAATCTGATCAAAAATCGTAAGAACTACAACATCCTAAACTTATTGCCTCTCTGAAACCTGAAGTAATTTAATTAATTCCATCTAATTTCACCAGAGATACCTGTCCGAATGAGCTGGAAATAAGAACAGAGCTCATTAAAGTCAGCTTCATTAAGACAAACATTAGATGTACACATTTCCTTCAGCAGAAAAAGTGCAAGTTATTTAAACCTTACAGGCACACCTTTTTTTCTTCCAACTCTGCCTTCAAGGAACCCAACTCTTCCTGGCACTTTTCCAGAGGCAGAATTTTCTGTAACATCTTCTCCACTTGGCAACGAAGAGCAGAGATCTCGCTGAAATGGGATGTGCAATTAAAAAAGAAGTTGCCAAAACCGCAGATGCTTTGAAACTCAGTATTCTGACTCTTCAATCAAGCATCTAAGTATTTTGCTTTTATCCTATGGAAAAAATGCTGTGAGAGATACCCAAAAACTTTAAGAGTTTCAATGTTCTCATTTTCCCACCTATTTAAAGAAAATCCAAGATCTGATTTAAAAATACTACACTGAACCCAAAGCTATATGCAAGCAGATGGCATGTGCCACAGAAGTATGCTGCCTACACTAAAGTGCCAGTAATAAGTGTCTCTGCATACATACACAGTGCTTTAAAGTAAGAGCAGAGTCCAGTGTTTTTCAGCAGGCAGGTTGGAGTCCACAAAAATTATATGCTGCCTCTTCCTCTATAATCAGAGAGTATGCAAAGGGCACACAACTCTTAAGTCAAAATGCTTCACAAAAATATGGATGCCCCAAATAGGCTTACGTTTAACCACCAGCAAAAGATGAGCTCCACATCTCCACTTGGTCACTTAAGACTCTCACTAGCCCAGGAAAGAATCCCTTTTTTGATACTGCAGGAGGACAGATTTCTCTTCCCATCATACCTTTGCTAACTATGGCCTAGGAAGTGTGGTAAAAGTACCATACTAAAAGCACAGCTTAGACCCATGGCTGTTGCTATGGCACTATCAGACTCCACAGCCACCAACCACAACACAGAGAATATAGTAATACATCTTTAGTAAACAATATAAATCAAACTTACCGTTCAGCAAATTGAAGCTGTAATCTCTTGTTAAGGTAGAACTTAAAACCAGTTTATCAAATGTCCTTAAGTATATTTCAATCCAACTGCTACTTGTAAAGAAACATCCAGTAAGGAATTCCTCATACAAAAAAACCCTCCCCAAGACTTGCAGAACTAAGTGTTTAAAATGTGCATTTCAACACATTTAAAGTGAATAAGAAGAGCTTCTTCTGTTACATGAAAAAGATTGAGAAATTCTCAGCAATTCAGATTTCAAATAGAACACCTTAAACCACATACCAGAAATAGGCAGATCTTGAGTGGATAGTTTTAATTCCAAAAGCCTATTTTCTTTACCAAACCTACCCAGTTTGTTCCTTATTAGAGACATAATCTCATAACTTAAATAGAAAGCCTCAAGCCCTTTTATAAGAAATGTTTTAGGTATACTAATCCTGTAAGAACACAAATAGAAAACCAAAGGATATCAGTGCATTTCTGCTGATACTCCGTCAGCAAACGACTGTAAGAAAAGGAAAAAACCCAGACATTACTCATTTTCTCACCTGATTTTGACAATCATGTGTTAAGGTATCTTTCCTTTTGCTTTATAGATAAATAGATAAAGTGTAAGATTGGTTCACATTTTCTGATAGTAGTCTATATAACCCTTTTATTTCATTAAGCTGTTCAAACCTCAAATCAAACTGCTTTAAGTAGAATAAAAAAAAAAAAAACAACTGGCAATTACACGAAGTTGTAGCCATTAACTAACTGCAGCTTTTTTAAAAAAACCTGCTTAGATAAAGGACATAATATACATACATATATATAACATAGAATATATACATACATATATATAACATGTTTCCAAACTTGAAAGGATGTTTTCTTAAAAAAGAGCACACATCTCAGAGAAATAATTTGAAAGCCCCTAAAAGGATTTAATTTTCATATTATTCTCCCAGCAGCAGGGTAACACCCTGATGCAAGAGGGCCATGGGACAGCACCAAGGAAAGTTACTCTTTTCTTTCCTCAAATGTTAGATTTTTAAGAACAGAGAGAAGAAAGGACAGAAAGAGTAATACCATGTGACTCATCTCAATACAGAGGGCTACATTACTTTCTATTGCAACAGTTAAAGAGTGACCCAGTAAGGCAGAAAAGAAAGGCTGAGCTGCAAGTAGTTAAAGAAGAGGAAATTTCCACAAGAAATATATGCACTGGCAGAAAGAAGAATCACACAAAGTTTAGAGGTCAGAAAAGAAATCACAACAGAGTAAAGGAGCTTTGAAAAAAGGGTCCTATTTAAGAGACCCAATGTGTGCTAGCTGAAATACTCTCTGGAAATAGAATGCAGGACTGGCATTTAGATTCACTAGAGCCAGATTGACACATATCTAAGAAAGGGTACATAAAAAACAAACCACCACAACTAGGAAACACAGCATGGATATTAGGCCATAGTATGGAGGTATAACTAACATATCTTGATATATTATTCTATACAATCATATGTTGATGGGTTTTGAGAAGAATTGGAAGTAAGCACAGAAAGGATTTTATTATCATACTGTTCTGAACAATGATCAGCTTCACTTTTCATATTATGGTATTTAATCACAACAGAATTTCAGAACTTAATGATCAGATTAAATTCTGCTGAAAAAGTTCAAATACATCTGTACTCAACTTTTAGTTCTCATATTCTTCACTACAGAAAAAATGAAATAAGCTAGCAGAACAAAATGAATTAAATAAATATAAATAAATATAAATAAATATCATCAAATATCTGCTTCTGCCTTAAATAAATCTCTTCAAAGAGTTGCTTCTGCCTGTACTTCTAATAATATTATAATATTCTAACAGTAACAGGTACACTAAATAGCCCTGTTTACTGTCATTATACACAGTTGTTTTACAGAATAAATTAGACTTACATTCTAGATTTAGGACACGTTTGTGAAGCACTTACTTTCATTTTGAAGAACATTTGGTATAGTACATTAGCAGACATTCCACATTCCACAAATCATATTTCCTGCACTGCTGTAAGTACTTAAGAAGAATAAAACCCAAACATATAAAAATGTGTGTAATTGTACTTACTCTCCATCAATCATTTTTTGCTTCAGTGCAATTAATGCAGCTACATATTCATTTATGTTCTGTAAGGAAGAGTCTCAAATCAGTAAAGAACTTACACTCCAAAAATCAGTACTGTAAATAACCCCTAATCTGACTGCTAATGTTACAGAAAATACAATAAACTGTCTTTTTTTTTTTTTTTTTCAGTTCTCTTGATGAATAAGTTACTAAATAACCAAAAGCACATTCATTTAAATACATGCAGAGAATACGGGCTCCACAAGCAAGTATGCGCCTTTAAGTGAAGTCTTACTACTTCGAACTTTGCAGTAGATTCTATACTAAAACCTTATAACTTTTTCCCTCAAAATCCAATTGACCTTTGGCAGAACATCAGCAGTAAACATTAGCTCGCTTGAGTCTACAGATTTTCCAATTTCTCATCCATACTCATTCTAAGTGTGCCCAGTGAGCCCTCAACAGGAGCATTCATTCTCTTCATCTAAAGGAGAAACAAGAATTACCCAAAGCGTAATACCATAAAAACACACGCTCGCTTAAGAGCCCTCAAGGAAGCAAATCCTAAGTCCTTATACTACACCGAAGCAAAGCCAAAAAGACACGACTAGAAACTCCCTAGCAGATCCGACTAGGGAGAGACACGAGCTACTTTTCCACACTTCACCTGGGTAAAGCTCGGCACTGCTGTTACTTTTACAGAGCCCGTTTACCACTCACGCTATCCCCTCACCGACGGCACAGCGAGCGGTGACTGCGGCACCCGACACTTCCTACCGCCAGCGGCCCGGCGCTGACCCGCCGCCTCGCCCGTGAGGAAAAGCCCCGCTGCAGCGCCGCAGGGACGGCGGTGCGTGCCTACCTGCTGGAGAACACCGCAGTTAGCGCAGACGCCGCCGGCTGCCGCAGTCCCGGCCGGCGGCGGCGGCGTCTCCCCGGGCATCATCGTGCCCGCGCCTCCGCCCGGCGCCGGGAGCGCTGCGTGTGCGCCGCTCCAACGCGTCACGCACCGCGCCGCCGCCCCAGCGAGGACCCAGCCCGCCCTCGCCTCCCCAGGAGTGGTGCCCACCGCTGCCTGACTAGTAACAGCAGAAAAGACAGCAAAAAGTGCTCTCTGCAGAGCATGAGCGTTGAAAGGAACCGGTGAACAAGGACTAGACCCACTGAAAGCAGCGCCTCAGCTACGGGCTTCTGCCAGTACTATTATTCTATCCGCTTTTAGGTGCGGGCACTCGCGGTAAGGGAACTGCTATGGTTCTGACGTAGGCGCGGGGCAGGGCAAATGCCTTCCCCCGGCGCGAGGGGCGGGACGGAGCCGCCTCTGGGGTGGTGCGCGCGGGGAGAGGCGGGGCCGAGCGGAGCCGAGCGGAGCCGAGCCGGGCCGAGCCGAGCCGAGCGGAGCCGAGCCGAGCTCCGGAGTCACCCGACATTGGTGACCTCGGTGATCCGCGACGAGCCTGAGGTGATACCGAGACCCGCCGGAGACTAACCTGGCACCATTTTAAGAAGTGTTAGAAAGCCGGCATTCTTGGTTACAGCGTTGGACACTTTGGGAGGATATCTCCTCTAATCGCCTGTGTGTCATGAAACTACAACAGGGCATTTATTCCATCATGATCATACGTATTAATTACAATTTACTTCCTAGCTAATACATAAACATCACTGTCGTATATCCAATTCGCATGAGTTTGCCTCCTGTTGGAAGTCCTTTTCTGGCCCATAGACAGTCGTCTAAAGGGGTCTCTGATGATCGTACTCGTTGAGTGTTCTAATATTGCAGATGATCTTCCCTTGAACTTTTTTTTTTTTTTTTTTTTTTTGGGTATATGCTGTTGCTTCATGTTACATAACTTTGAGAGCCTTACAACAGTAAAATAAAGTACCCTTTAGAATAGCAGTAGAATTTAAGTGTCAGTCTCACTGAAATGAATTTACCCTCTGGGCTAAGTTTCCCATGTGAAGTGCCCTTCCAAGGGAATGAAGCCAAGTACTACTACTTGTTTTAGATGTGAGAATTTGGGGCTGTAGTCAGGTCAGAGGACAAGGCACTATATTAGGTGAGTTTCTTAAGGACAGGATTCTGCAGAAAAAAACAACGCTATATTTGAAAAAAAATAACAGATGTTTCCAGAAGAATTCAATGTTTCTTGAAACTATTCATGCTTAAAGTGAAAATGTTACCAAAATTTTAACATTGAAGATGTCCAAATTTTCTAGATGTCTAGGCTTCACAGAGTCACAGAATCATTTAAGCCAGAAAAGACCTCCAAGATACTCAAGTCCAATTTTTACCAATCTCCATCTTGTCAACTAGGCCATGGCATTAAGTGCCACATCCAATTTTTTCTTGAACACCTCCAGGGATTGGTGACACTACTGTCTCCTTGGGCAGCCCATTCCAATCCTTAAAAACCCTTTTCATGAAGAAATTCTTCCTATGTAAAGTCTAATCCTCCCCGGCACAGTTTGAGGCTATGTCCTCTTGTCCTGTCTCTAGATGCCAGGGAAAAAAGAGGCTGATCCCCACCTTGCTACAACCTCCTTCCAGGCAGTGGTAGAGAGCAATAAAGGTCCCCCCGAGCCTCTTCTTCATGTTAAGCAACCCAACTCCCTCAGCTGCTCCTCCATGGACTCATGCTTTAAACTCTTCACCATCCTCGATGCTCTTCTCTGACACATTCCAGCACTTCAATGATCCTGAATTGATGTACTCAGAATTGGACACAGTACACAAGGTACAGCCTCAACAGTGCCAAGTACAGCATGGTGATCACTTCCCTAGTCCTGATGGTCACACTATTGCTGATACAGGTCAAGATGCCATTGGCCTTCTTGGCCATCTCGTCACATTGATAAATGCATTTGCAGCCAGCTGTTGACTTACATTCCCACATCCTTTTCTCTTAGGCAGCTTTCCAGCCACTCTTCCCCCAGCCTGTAGAGCTCCATGGGGTTGCTGTGACCCAAATGCTGGACCTGGTACTTTGCTTTGTTGAACTTCTTAAAGTCAGTCTCAGCCCACCAATCCAGCCTGTCCAAATCCCTCTGCAGAGCCTTTCTACTTTCCAACAGATCATACACTCCTGCCCAACAACTTAGTGCTGTTCATGAGTGGGCAACTGAGAGTGCACTAGATTCTCTCATCCAGATCATCAATAAAGATATTAAACATGGCTGGGCCCAATACTGAGCCTCAGGGAACCCCACTAGTGAGCAGCCACCAACTAGATGCAGCATCATCCACCACATCTCTCTGGGCCCAGACATCCAGCCAGTTCTTAACCCAGCAGAGAGTGCTCCAGTCTAAGCCATGGGCTGACAGCTTTTCCAGGAGAATTCATTGTGAGACAGTATTGAAGGCTTTGCTGAAGTCCAGGTAGACACATCCACAGCCTTTCCCCCATCCACTAGGTGGCATATCTGGTCAAAAAAGTAGATGAGTTTGGTGCCTTTCCTAAACCCATGCTGGCTGGGCCTGAGCCCTTGGTTGTCCTGTATGTGGCACCTGATTGCACTGAAGATGATCTGTTCCATCACCCTCCTGGACACCAGGGTCAGTCTGACAGGCCTGTAGTTCCCTGGATCCTCCTTCCAACACTTCTTGTGGATGAGCCATTGGCCAGCCTCTGGTCATCTGGGACCTCCCTAGTTAATCAGGTCTGATTATAAATGATAGAGAGCAGCTTGGCAAGTTTTTCTGCCAGCTCCCTCTTGTGGGTAGCTAGGCTGAAAGGATAGTGCAGGAGGGAATCTTTCCCAATGACTTGCAGCTGTACTGATCACCAAGGAGTGGAAACACCTGTGCTTGCCCAATCAGCTGGGGGGATACAAAAGAGTGGGTTAGCTGACCACTAGTTATAGGCACTTGTAATTTGAGTTGGAGCTTGAGTCTGAGAGTCTGCTGAAGTAAGAACAGGAGTCTGCTAGGTGCAGTGATGAGGTAAGGGACATGTGGTCATGCAAGAGATAGGCAAGGTAAGAAGATGTTGTGTGAGGGACAGGGTTAGGTGGCTGGGAAAGGGACAGCTTGGGTTTAGCCAGTTATAAAGAGTGAAAGGAGTCAATGCTATGTGGAGCTGCTATAAGGGAAAGAATCAGTACTGTGTGAAGCTGTCTATAGGAGAAGGGGTCAGAGTTGTATGAGAGAAAGAGGCCTGTGAAAGAAGGCATGTAGAGCTTGAAAATACAGGACTGGTAGGTGTGCCAGTAAAAGGGCTGGAGGTGATACCAGCTGTATCTGTCTCAATATAACTGCAACACCCTCTCATGAAATCTGTCTGAACTCATAGACTTATGAGTGTGTAAATGGTTCAGCTGGTCACTAACTGCTTCCTTCTGGATTACAAGGGAGCTATTCTGATCCCCATTCTTGTCTACCAGCTTGGGGGACTGGTTGCCTTGATGATAACTGGTCTTACTGTTAAAGACTGAAGCAAAGAAGGCCTTAAGTACTTCAGCTTTTATTTCATTCTTGGTTGCAATGTTTACCCTTGTGTTCAATAAAGTATGGGGACCTTCCTTGGCTCTCCTTTTTTTTTAGATGTATTTGTAAAAAACACTTTTATTGTCTTTCACAGCAGTGGTCAGATTGAATCCTTGCTGAGAAGGGCTGCTGCATTTTTGGCCCCAGACCTTGGGAAAGCCAAGCCAAGGTGAGAATGCACACCAAAAGGCTCTAGCCCACCTGCTTTATCTGCTGTGGAGAGGAGATTGATGCCAGAGAGTCATCAAATTTTTGTCTGTTTGCCTGAACTACAGCATGAAGTTCCTGTTAGGTTTCTTTTCCTGACAGAGAAGCTGGCACTATCTTCTACCACGTGGCATGAGCCAGTACTTTTTTTCCTGGCATTTTGGGGTTTTGTTAGTTTGATAAATATATTAGTGTGTTTTTTGTAGTTAGAGTGAATACTGTGTGTTTTGTAATGTTGACCTTTGTAAAAGGAGTTTTACCAAAGCTTAGAGTAATTTTAATCTGAATGTTGTGTTACGATGCTAATGTTGTTTGGGAATTGTTGTAATGTTAACATTTAACCAATGAAAGAATCGAGGCCCATTGAATATATTGAAAAGTAGCAGATGACCACAATGAGGATGACTGCACATGCTTTGAAGGGCGTGTTCTGGTTTCAAAGACAGGTGTTTGTTAAGAAAGGTAGGAGTCTTTCTTGAAATGGACAGTGTAAACCCCCTCCCTCCAAATTATTATAATTTTGACATTAAGGAGCTCTCAGGCAAAGATATAGGAATAGGAATAACAGCTCTTTACTAGGGAAAGTTAAAACAGAAATACAGTATTACAAAAAAACCCACCAAATCCTAAACACCGACAGTCAGAATACAACCAGACACTCCATCAGTCAGGGTGTTGGTAGGAATTGGATTAAATGGTGACTACAGTCCTCCTGGAATGACAGATGTGGTTCTGTTGAAGCAGTGGCCCTGTAGAAGGGTGCAGTTCTCCTCTGAAAGTCCAGTGATGTAGAAGTGTCTGGTTTTCCTCTGGAATCCAGTGGAAAGAGGCTGCTCTGATGTTCCAAATGTAGGAAATGCTTAGCTCCTCCCTCTGGGTGGAGAATCTCACAATGTCTTGATGTAATTTTATCAGTCATGCAATGGGACTCAATGGCCCATTAACAGAAGATAATTCCCTCTGGAGATAAGAATCACTGTCCCACCTAATTTCAACAGATGGTGATAGAATGCATACTTTTGATTGCATCCTCCTTTGTAAGCCAAGACAAGAGGAGGGACTGAGGAGGAACTCTGTTAAAATGATTGAATATGTATGACTATTTATGAATATATATTTGGCTGATGCAATACCCAGGGTCTCCAAGGGGTATTGCTGTGTTGACTGGTGTGCCTCTGGCTGTGGCTAAGCACACAGTGCTGTTCCTTTTGCTTTATTGACTTTGTCCCCGATAGTCTCTTATTAAATATTCTTTAAGTTTTAGCTAAGGAGTGGGCTATACTTCTCACAGTTTACGTGGGCAACCGGGCAATTTAATATTTTGACAATTTAATATTTTTGCCATGCCTTGTGGGCATTGTATTTGTTAATAAACTGCTTGTGGGGTTTTTTTTTCCACTTTCACCCACTAGTATTCATTTCCTATTTGTCAGGCAATGTCAGCGGCTTATGTACAAAAGGAGACAGAGGAATCCTATAACTATTCTAATAAAGGGAGAGGCCATGAGGCATTTCCCATGAGGTTTCTCAGATTGCTAGAGGATGTAGCCTCCTTTTTATCCTAATTTCGTGGCCAGATTTCCCTCTCTCTTTCCCAATTGGCTGAGGTACAAACTTCCTGAATCATGTAATAAAGACCCCCTTCTAATGTGTATCTCCCCCTGCCCTTCTTTCTTTGTGTTTTTGCTTTTTTTCCTTTAAGTCCAGGAATTTAGCACAGCCTTGGGTGAGCAAGTCCGTGCCAATTAATGGAATTCCCATGGAAGGTATGGCTCCTATCACTGCTTCTTTCACCTGTCAGTATCTGGCTTTATCTACCGGCAGGCCCACAATTTGTTTGTAAAGACACCTCCCTCTCATTCCTTTCATACTGGTGGAAAGGGATTCTTGGAGTCTTTTTAGAGGAGACAACTCATTCCAGAGTGTTTTCTCCAAAAGTTGTCTCTGAGACACCTCTGAGGTTCTGTTTCTGAACATCAGCTCTTAAAGAGACAGTAATAGTTTTGGATAGATGACACAGCCCAGCTAGTTATAGAATACAATAACATCTTGGGTTACACAGGACATTGGCCAATCTGCTTAACTCTTCTAAGGGTGAAGAATCTTTTATCCTCCCCAGTCAGAATTATTATTGTTTCTCTTCCAGTCTGTTGCTTCTTGTTGTGCATCTCAGAGAATGGCTTGGCTCATTCTTCTCTGTAAAACAACTTAGTTGAAGACAGCAATCAGATTTAGTCTTTTCTCTCAGCTGGATTAAACTCAGATCAGCCTCTCACTGTGTAAATTCCCCTAGTGGACCATTCCTCCTGCTTGTCAAGCATTATTGTGAATGACAGGCCTGCCTTTGCATGTCATGCGCTCCCTGCAGTTTTGTGTCATATGCCAACTTGCTCAGGGTCCTACGCTCCTTCTGTCCCCTTTTCCAGGCCATTGGTCATGATGTTAAACAGTCTCAGCTTCAGTACTAACCCTTAAGAAATCATGTGTAACTGAGCTGCCAGCTCTATGATCACTTTTAGTTAGTCATAGTGGAGTAATTTATCTTTGGCTGTCTGGTATATCCAAACATTTTCCTATTTTCTTTCTCTCTCCCTCCCTCTTTATACAGATATGTACACATTCTGCAGAATTAAGAGGATTTTTTACATAAAGTGACAGTAAAGGAATTTGACAAAGAATATTCTAATTTTTGCTTTTCTGTTCAATTTTCACCTTTTTTCACATCTTTTGGATTTTTGCTCTAGTATAAGACACTAGTTGAACTCATCTACTGGGTTATCACTGCATAGTATTCAGAGGGCTGAAAACAAATATAGAGGAGTTTTTTTCAGGAGAGTGTATACACCAGGACACAAAAAAGCTTGTTTTCTATAATCTCATGGACATTGTGTAGGAATCTGAGTGAGTCAACTTATAGTTCAGGGTGACAATGATATATTTTTATCTCCTTTCTCAAACTTTCTCCTTTACCACATTTTCTGATTGTTCTGTGCATATTTCTTCAATATTGCAATACCTCTTTTTTAGACCTTTTTCTCTCTGATTTGTCAGATACTGGAAAGCAGCTCTGTTGCCACTCATCATTGCTAATTTAGAGGTACACTTGCTTTTGATTATGAAAATAACTCAGAGGGGCTTTGGTTCTTCATTCTGTTACCATGACATCAAAGATTTTTTTTATGTGCAATTTCTGAAGTATCATTCTTAGTGCCTCTTCTCAGTGTTGGGAGAACATCCAAGTGGTAAATTATCTGGCATGGTCGTCCTGTATAGTTTTACTGTATGCAGTGAATTATTGCATGTGGTTTCCATGATAAAGGAAGGAGAGAATACTGGTTAGAATGATCTATTAAAAACCCCTCATGATTAAACTTTAAGAGATTTCTTGAAGAAAGGTTCACCCTTATTGCAGTAAATTCTATGCCGCAATATTGGTAGAATCCTCTTGTATTCTTTTCCTGGAAATTACATAAAATAGGAAAAGCTGACTAGAAATCACAGGATGTGACTACTCTTTGCTACATCCACTGTATGTCAGCCATACATGTGACAGATGAAATGGAGCAAGTGCTTGTGTGCTGGTTAGAGGTGTAGTTCTGATAAGTAGATTCATGGCAAGCCCAGTATGTTGGATTTCACATGGACATTGGAGATGCTTTTTGTTCATACTGGGGATCTCAGCAGAACATACCAGATTTTCCAGGCAGAACTATGGATGTGTATGAACTATTAAACTTTGAGGCAAGATACAGTTTATAGCTAAATTCTCTGCCCAAAATAGGTTGCCTGCTGCAAGCAAATTAGAAGTTGTGACAGACTGAAATGTTATAGTTAATGGCTTAAACATTGTTATGAAGGATATTTTGTTCATGATGGCAAAACTGTATAAAGGAGCTGCCACCACCTAAGTTCACCCCTCTCTGAATAGTCTTCTTGACTGGAAGTTTGGAATGTGAGTTAAGCCACTTCATGGAAACTTGAGATAAGATAAAGGTGACACTATTATCCAATAATCTCATGTCTAGGAAGAAGTAACAAGGCTGAGGGAGAAAAATGTAGCTACAAAGAAAGCCAAACCCAGCAGCTGTCCTGAAAATCAGCTCTGGCTGGGTTTGGGGTGGGGAGGCCATAGCCCACAAATTCATTGTCTGAGGCCAGGTTTGCCTAAACTCTATCCCAACCAAGGGGAGAGGAGGAGACTTTTGGGTGTGTGGCATAACCTCTGGTTAGAGAAAATGAACATCCATCCTCCCTTACACAAACTGGCTCAGTTGTAAACTCCCTCACAGCCTGGGAAGGCCCTACCCATTCAGGACATTCATATGAGAGGCAGCTGAGGAGAGTTCCTAAACTATTAGACCCTGAAAGAACCCCTCAGACTCATTCTCTGAGTACCAGAGGTCTGCACACTATGCAAACTGATGGAACAGATCCAGAGGCTGCTGCAAGAGACAATGTCAAACTTGCACCCTGCTCCCAGGGGTGTTAGCTGGGCATTCCCATCTAGCCCAAATGTGTATTAATCCATTGAACTCTCTTTTGCAGGACCCTCACCACTAAGAAGACTAGAAGAAGAGGATCAATGGGACACCATTGGGATCCAGGGGATGGTGATATTTTCTATTTAATCTGTCTTCTCTGTCAGTCTCTCTCCCCCACTCTTCTCCTATTTCTCTCTCTCCCCCGCCTTACATTCACTGTAAATAAAATCCATACTATTGACTTCAGCATATGGTCTCACTTGCACCTTAATTCAAGCAGAGACATCTCTCTAATAATTTTAATAACTGGATCATAACAGAAGTCAGCTGTCAGGTGTCCTTTAGCATAAAGGCCTTTGGTCTTATGTGCCAGCATGTCTTCATAGTATGCTGTGCACATCTCCCTTTCCTTACCTCCCTCTGGATGCCACACTGAAATGATACTTGCTCTATACCTGCAGACTGCTGATCTGTGCTTAGTTCCTGGTAACACAATGTGCTGTCTCTGGGTGATGCACATTGCCACCTCATTTGCTGCTTTCCAAACTGTTGAGAAATACATCTGGTCCTCAGCTTACTAGCTGCAAATTGAGATGCAGATTGTGCTCTGGGTAGGAACCTGAGACAAGAGGCTGTGAAATGCCTTTTGGATAATGACCTCTTGGATAACACATTTCTGTGTTACTGCGCCCTGAATAAATTGCTTTTTGGAACTCAACACTGAGACTCTCTTTTATGGAAAACCTGGGGTCAAAATGGGAAGGAAACCTGGTCTGACTGCATGTGAGTGGGGTCACCTTCACCTACTGCTGGAGCCACTTGCTGTAAAGGGCTTCAGTCCAAAGAGTTAAGTCTTTGCCACTGGGAGTGTGATTACCAGAGAGTCTCATACATGGGAAGACTGGGGAGTTTTCTTAACACAAACCAGACAGTTTTCATCACCTACTTAGGCCTGGGGTGGGGGGGGGGCCTGCTTATATCTTCCTTCTTGGACAGCAGAGCTGCTGCTTGCTGGAGCCTTCAAACCAAGGTGCAAACTTTTCGGAGCCACGTGGGACTGCTCTGATATCTCAGCAATGTGCAGAAAGGAACAGCTGCTGTGGGCACCTATATTTGTCTGGTTAGAAGGGCTATGTAGGGACTTCAGAACTTGTCTTTCATAAGCAGGAAAAACAGTTAGCACCCAGGACACCAGGAGCAAAGGCTATGCACCTCAGAAATCAGAAGCGGGTACAGAATTTCAACATCTGAAAAGTCATGTTTGAGACTCCCATATGGACACAGCCTTTTTACTGACACTCAGATTTCTCAAACCAAACTGACTGATTTGTTACTACAACCATGTTATTAGTACCCTACCATTATGGTAGGTAGTTTAAGTATAGTTTAACTTCTATTATTTTTATATTTTACTCTCTGTCACTGCTTCCTGGCCAGGACTTAAATGATCTTTAATTCTATATCACCTCTCAAAGTCCTTTCCCCATTCCTCTGTCCTTGGAGAAGGAGGAGCCAGGTTTGCATATAATATTTATCAATTTATGTACTGTCTTAGTGTTATCTCTACTTATTCTTTACTCCTTCCTTAGCAAAGTCTAATAATTTGATTTGCTTTTTTTTTTTTTTTTTTTTTTTTTTTTTTTTCTTCACACTTCTGAGCATAGCTAAAACATTTTCATTCAACTACCTGTCTTGTGACAGCTCAGGGCCCTTCCTTTTAAGTGTGAAGATGCGTTGGTTTCTTCCCACATAACCTGCTTTACAATGAGCTTCCCTAAATTCCATCTTTTTGCCCATACACCCAGTACTCAAAGATTCTTTTGCCTGCAGTTCTTCTCAGCCTGCCATTGCCTATGTTTCCCTAAATAATACTGCACTCTCAGCAGACTGACAGTGCCATTTCCAGATTCATGAGAAATACATTGCAGAGGTCAGGTTCTAAAACACTTCCTTGACTCTATTGATGATCTCCTTTTCCTGTGAAAAAGGACTATTGATTGTCTTATTTCCTATCTTTCATTCAGTTATTTACCCTGAAATTATTTATTTCTTGCCAGTGTAACTTTTAAGAGCTTTCAAGGACTGACCTCTCCAAATTCCTTCCAGAAGTCCATGGTCAGTATTCCAGGATCTCCCTTAGCCATGAGGGACCAGTATTTCAGTAGGATTGTGAGGCAGTTCTTCCCTTTATAAAAGCCCTTATGACTTATCACTATTACAACATCTTTATGCATGCTCACCAGTTCTAATCTATTTTACAGTTTCCACTAAATTGACTGCTATGGACATCAGGACTATACTTCTCTAAATTTCTTATGGCATTCTTTTAAAATCAGCTTTCAAGAGCCAGCTGTATCTGACATAACCCTGCCTTCTGCTACCAAATCAGTCTTGCACTAGAGGTTTTTCAGGACAGTTTGTAGTTCACTCCTGAATTTTTCTAGAATTGCTGGTTGTATACTGCCTGGTCCTTATGATTTGTTATTATTTATTTTGCCTATATGTTCCATAACCTATATGTTACATATGGAATCTTTCAAGACACAACCTCTAGTGAGTCCCCTCATAAAAAAGAAGAGCTGGCTTGGGAATCTTATCCATCTTTGCTGAAGTGAACACAGATGTAAGGAATTAATTTAGATTTTCTGTTATTTTCTTTGTATGCTCTTTTAAGTTTCTTTCAAATTTCCTGGTGCTGCAGTCTGTCAGGCAGGCAGACAGCCAGTGCCTGAATATTTGAGAGGGGATTTATTATTAGATTTTATTCCTTATGCAAGTTGCTCCTCAAATTCTTTTAGATAGTCTAATGGTGTAGTTTACTTTTTATCTGTCACAAGTTTGGATTCTGTTTTCAATTTTATGCCCAACTGTTGCTTTTGGAAGGATGTCTCTGCCCCCAACACCTTGGGTGTTTGTCTGGATGAGCTCACACCAACTTCAAAGGGTGCCTGCCCCTTGTTCTTTCTCTCACTGCTTTAAAACACCTGCTTTCTTTCTTTCTGCCTGAACTATGTTGCAGGTATACTTGTACCTAACCTCTCTGACTTTTACCCACTGTCTTGATTTCTGTCTTGAGCTGCCCTGTCACTACAGGCTTGCATGGCAACTTGGTCTGTTGCCTGGACTGTTGGTGAACCTACTTTGCTCTTTTTGCTCAGGTACTGAGTTTGCTGACTCTTAGTTCCCAGCTCTACATTCCACATGAAGAAGTCTGTCCCTGCTACATCCTGACAGTCATATGTTCAGATGAAAAGATGAAGCCACTGAGCAAAGAAATAAGTGTTAAATGGCAAAAGGATTGAAAGATAAATATTCAAGCATGACAAAGTAGAAACAAAATAAACAAATGTATGTTCTAAGAGAGGGTGTATGATACAGTGGGGAGATCCTTTCCACTATCACTGAAATGAAAAGAAGAAATTATGAGGAAAAGATAAAAAGGCTCTTTTGGCCAAACTAAAGAAGAAAATAAAAGCAGATGCCTGTAGAGAAATGCTGGACAGTTAAGTTAGGCTATCAGGAATGGCTGGAATTGACCCAATGGAAATCTAAGACAGGAAAGGAAAAAAAAAGCATAACTGTTTAGATAAAAAGGGAAAAGGGGAAACAAAGGAAAAACTGTACAGACCTAACCATTAGCAATTGTGCAGCAGAACATACAGGAAAATCTCCTCAGCGCTTTCCAGGCAATGACTGGTTTCTTGATGATAAAAAAAAGAGTGTGCATACTGAAGTGGTAGTGCTGTGGCATTCATGAAAAGCAGTGTTGAAATTTTGTAGCAGTTCTATAGAATATTATGGTCATACCTTTACAGTGGTGATAGAGAAGTTTATGGGAACTAGAGGACTAATGCAAGTTTCTTGACAGCAGCAGGAAAACCATACACCATCTCTGAAGGGATGCTACTGACACATACCTTTCTTTGTAGCCTTAGATGATCACCATGTTTACACACAGCAAAGCATTTCAAGTACATGGCATATCATGTAGCATCTTCTAAAGGACGTTGCCATACTGGTTTGCAGGCTTCCTTTGCAGCAATGGCAGGAATCTGGGGGCATTTCAGTAGCCAGTGTTTCTGCAATAATGCCCAAGTTCTTTAAACACTTTAAAGCCATGAACTTTGCCCACTATGAACAGTAGCACTATGCAGCAAGTGGAACTTTGAACAGAGAGTTTCATTAGGAAAGTGGGGTGTGGAGGTCAAAATGCAGACAGCCTGTGTGCAGCACTGCTCCTGTCCTGAGATGTTGTTCTTTGGAGTTGCTGATGTTGCAGAGCTATGAACTTTCTCTGCAGTCTCTGTAAAAATCAGCAGCTCTATAAAGCCTCTGAGCTGTTCAGTAGATGTACGGTAACCATGGCACTGCAAACCTCTGCAGGAAGGTGTGAATCATAAAATAGTTAAACACTGGTGCTGAAACCCGCAGTATGACGAATCATGCAGTTCTATGGAGTATTTGTAGCTGGAGCTAAGATTTGTCTGCAGCACCAGCTGTATTATGGGAGTCCCTGTGTGAACTTTTTATGTCTCTGCTACCTCCTTCAAGACAGCCTGATAACACATCCCTGCTTTCTATTCTGTGCCTAGAAAAAGCACCTCTTTTATACATTGGGACAGAGGGCAGAGCTGTCCTGTACCCACCCTCCCGCACTCGGCCCGCTCAGCCGGGCTCTGAAACGCTCGAGGAAAGCCGACTGCCAAGCAAAAGGTCAATTTATTGCCAGAGCTCGCATTTCTTGCTCACTGGTAATCTTCCTTTCTTCCTCTTTTGCGCTACCAAACAAGGCTCCCGATTCCCAGCTCTTTCGGGCCACCGGGGCAGCGGCGCTACTGGAAACGCAGCGCTACGCACCCCTGGACCCGCCGGGCCGCGCTGAGGGACCCGAGCCCTGCTCAGGGGGCCGCGCTCAGGGACCCGGACCCTGACCCTGCTAAGAGACGCAGGCCCGGTTGAGGAACCCGGGCTCTGCTCAGGGGGCCGCGCCCACGGACCCCGGCCCTGCTGAAGAACCCGCGCCCTGCTCAGGGGCCGCGCCCTCGCCGCCGCCCGCCCCCGGCTCCGCCCCCGCCCCGCCTCGCGCTCGGCCCCGCGCTCCCGCTCGCCGCTGCACTGCGCCTGCGCGCGGAGGGGCAAGGCTCCATTGGCGGGGGCGCCTGCGCGGGCCGCGCGCGTGCGCGGCAGCCGGGACGCCGGACCGCGGCTGGCGCTGGCATGGCGGAGGCGCGGCCCGGCTCAGGTGAGCGCGGCTGCCGCGCCGGGGGAGGGGGGGCTGAGGAGCGGGACGGCTGCAGGATTGGGTGGGCGCGGTGAAGGGGAGGAGCAGCCATCGCTGCCCAGCGATGCTAGCGGGGAGAAAGTCGCGCCGAGGCGGTGGCCGCCGGACGCTGGCGGGCCGGAGGGTGCGGGCTGCGGCAGCACCTGTTGCGGCTGCCCCGCCCCTGCCCGCCGCGACTTGGCGGTGCCTGTGGCGCCCAAAATGTCCGGGGTCGCCTGTGCCGCAGGGCCCGTAGGAAGAACTTTGCCCGAGGAGGAGCGTGCTTGCTCCTGGTATGTGACAAGCGTCCCTGGTAATGCCAGAGGAGATGCATAAAGAAGAGCTTGGTTACTGGAGAAGCTGTCTGCTCTCTGCCCACCCGGAACCCAGGTTTCAGGCTGCCCGCACAGAGCAGTGACAATGACAGCGTCTCAGGCGTGTGAACTGCTGTAAAACCGCGGCTTTTTGAGGGTCTCGGAGGGATCTCTCAGTAGAAGTCTTGGACATGCAGGAGGTTGCTCCCCAGAGCAGGTGCTGCCTGCTCAGAGGGTTCTAGGCAGGGGCTCAGGGGTGGAGAGCATCTTAGGGACACAGCCTGGACAGGGATTGAGGGCAACATGCCAGAAAACCCTTCTTCTGTCATTTTGCCCTGCTAGCTTGTATGGTGCAGGTTCAGATTAACTTTATTTTTTGGTTGTGGTTGCTGAGGAGTGGGGAGGAAACCTTTCAAGATCGATATTTCAGCCTTGCATTTAGTTATTTGTCCTGTATTCCAGGTACTTAACAATATAAGAACCCTTATGTAATTTTGTCACGAGTATGTATCTAGAAATAACACTGTTGCTGAGAGTAATTAATGATACTTAGTTTTTTCATCATGTTGCTTAATTTTATTGTAGTCCAGGTTGACCTCCTCTGGTAGTCAATGTCATATTGAGGTCGATTTATGATCTGGCTAATTTCATTGTTCATAGAGTTGTTGGATTTCTGTCAGGGAGAATCCTGGGCATTTGTGTTTTGGATAAAGATGAAAGTATCATTCTCTACTTTTGCAGCATCCTGATGTTAATTCAGATTAAGATTATCAACAGCCAGTGTCCTTAATAGCATCCCCTGTTCTTGGCAACCTGGCTATCATGATGGAGAAGTTATTTGAGTTCATTTTTTGGTGGTATGAGAATGGGTCCACAAGCTGCCTTGTCAGAAGTGAAATGGTATGGGACATGGTACAGAGAGCACAGACATAGCTTCAGTAATGCTGGTGCAGTCAAATTTCTCGTTGTCTGTTTATCTTTCGTGCTGTCAGGCTGCAGGTCAACTCTGATTGTGAAATCTTTTGTATAGTGTATATGTATTGGAATAGTCTTAAGTATAGTGGGCTAAAAATTGCTTTACTGTAAGGCAGTAGCTTAGTCTGGACGGGGCACCATTTCTACTCTTGCCTTATAATACTTAAAATACACAGATATTGTTACTTGGGATTAAGTTCTGGAGCTGGTTCATTTTTTGTGGTAATTTCTGTGCTCTCAAGAAAAATCTCATAGGTAGGTTTTGAGTTGTACATGTGCAGTATTAGAATGGCAACTGGGTTTTGCAACTTCAACTTCATGGATGGCGCAAGTGTCTGATTTTGAAAGCTTAAAATGGAAAGATGTTTCTGCTCTCAGAGTAGAACAGGGGTCAAAGAGTGACACTTTTGGGTCACTGCAGATGTGCTACCTATCCAGGATATTTTGTCAATAGTGAAGAGTTATTGAGACCCAGCAAATGATTATAAAAGACAAAGAGAAAAATAAAAGCAGCAAGGCAATTGTATAGTAATTCTTCACATTGGTACATCTTTCTAGTTTTACTCCCTGTGCACCTAGAAGGGACAAGTGTATTGTATCTAATAGCTGTTAGTGGATTTTTTCCCATCAGTTGCTGTAATTGCTGTTGAATGTAGTTTTGGTTTTTTGCCATCACAGTGACAGGTGGGTGTTATACATGATACAATGCATCATTAAGCTGAAGATAATAATGGAATTTCTATAAAAAATTGTGTAGCCCACTGTAAGGGGGAAGAGGAAAGTGAAAACTTAAAATATATTTGTTTTCCATATGCAAAATCCATAACCCATTTTGTTAGGATGATGAAATCACTTATGACAAAATCCTACTTTCAAATTCTCTCTCATGTCATCTTGAAATGGGCTGGCTAAAACTTTAAAATTCCATTTAAAGTGTGGATGCACTGAATTGGACATGAAACTGGATGATAGCATAGAAAGACAATAACACTGTACACCAATATACACAGGGGACTAACTAGCTGGAAAATAGCTTTGCAGAAAAGGTGAGATGAGGCCACCCCTGGAGCACTGTGTCCAGACATGTACATACTGGACTGAGTCCAACAAAGAGCCATGAAGACGATTAAGAAATTGGAGCATCTCTCACATGAGGAGAGGTGGAGAGAGATGGATATGTTTAGTCTTAAGTCTCAAAGTGATCTTAGTGCTGTGTATAAATATTGAAATGGTGGGAATAAAGAATATGGAAGCAGATTCTTCTTAGTGGTATTAAATTAAAGGACAAGAGGCCACAGGACAAAACATGCAAAATTCCAGCTGAACAGAAGGAAAAGTGAATTCTAATAACACTGGAACAGGTTGCTCAGAGAGGTCATGGCCTCTCTGCCCTTCGAATACTCAAAATCCAGCTGGTCGCAGTTATGAGCAACTGACCCTTTTTGGGCAGAATTTTTGGTCTCAAAATGAGCCATTCTGTAATTCTATGGTTAGGCTGATTTTGCATGTTATTCTCTAATAAGTTCTGGCAGGAGTTGTAGGAAGGGAGCATATCTTTTATGACATGAGATAATACAGTTGAAATAAACAATGAGTTTTGGGCATGCAGGTTGTTTTGCCTGGAAATGGGTTGCACTGCTTGAGTTGTTAAGCCTGAAACAATGTAATTCCTGTTTAGGAAGAAATTAAACATTCTGTAAATCTGTGTCATCTTGAAAATGATAAGATGCTATAGGTGAATGTATAAAGTGATCAGAGAAGACAGAAAATATGAACTTGGTAGTCTGGTTTAAAGCTTCCAGTGCTATGGGAAAAGCCTCAGATTTCTCGAATGCACCATTCCTTTTTTGTTTGTTTGTGTTTTTGTTTTTTGTTTGTTTGTTTGTTTGTGGGTTTTTATTTTGGGTTTTTTTTTTGGTTGTTGTTGTACTGTTTAATGCAGGCATTTTAAGAGCTGCAGGAAGTGTCTTCTATGTAACTTGCGCTTCGTGTGCAGCTGACTGAATCATCTCTTGTCTGGATATATGTAATGCTGGCACAAATAGATTGTTGTGTGCACATTCTACTGTCTTCTATCTTTAGGTGAAAGAATAGGTTATTAGAATTGCTTTAAAACTGAAGACATCCATCCTGAAATTAGCTTTGTTGTATAGATGAAAGACAGTATATAAGTTCTATTATAAATATTATAATTTATATAATATTCAATCTATTAATAGAATATTGTAAGTGGAAGGGGACTCACAAGAGTCATTGAGTCAAATGCTTGACATCATGCAGGGCAATCTAAAAATTAAATCAGATATCTAAGTGCATTATTAAAACAGTTCTTGAGTACTGAAGAGCTTGGGGTACTGAAGAGCATGACCACTTTCTTATAAAACTTTTTCCAGTACTTGACCACCCTTTAATTGAAATTTTTCCTCATACTTTCCAATCTGACCTCTTTGTGACCAAGCTTTAAGCTTTCCTTCGTGTCCTATCACTGGCCACTGGGGAGGGGAAATCACTGCCTCTCCACTTCCTCTCATGAGAAATCTGTAGGCAGCAATAAGGTCACTCCTCAGTCTCCTCCAAGCTCAACAAAGTATTTTCAGCTGGTCCTCATGTCATTTAGTCCTTTCACCATCTTTGTTGTTCTCCTTTGGACACATAATATTTTTGTATCCTTTTTGCATTGAGGAGCCAGGCACACAGAAATTACTGAAAAAACTGTTTTTGCACCAGTGTAAGGCACTATTTTTGGCTGAATTTATAGGTGTCTCATTAAAAGCAGTCAGTTGAAAGATGTCTGAAGTCCATTCAGAAAGAATGGTAATAATCAATATTGTTTGTTTCATTCCAATTTTGTATTGATAGGAAACTTCAGAAGAAAATCAGTTCTTCCTGTCTGGGAGATAAAGCTGAGTTAATTTAAGAATAAAGTACTAACTCCAATGCCTAAGGGGCTGTTCTGTGGACTGTGTTAGATCTTTTTCTGATTAAGTTTTTCATATTAACTTTTTTTTCTGATTAACGAATATATTTTTTCTCTTATATTTAATTATCAACTTCATACTAATTAAAGTACCTTATTTAATGGTTCATAAAAATCTAATTGAATCTAGCTTCCTGAAACTGTGAAACTCTTCAAAAATATGTCACTTAGGCATAATGTCTTTAAGTGGCACCTTCAGATGTTATCCTTAATGTATTCATGAAACAAGTACCTAAGCTATTGCTGTACTGTTCCCAAGTATAAATTTTGTTTTTGAAGATGAGCTTGTACTTAATAAAATGAGATTATTTATTAATTTGTTTCATATTTTTAAATGTGTCCTTATAAAATTATTTTTCTGAAAGATCGTTCACAAGGCCTACCTCTTTGTCAGGGCATTCTGACTCTGTCAACAGTTATTGCTGAAAGGGTTTAATGTTATGGCCCAACAGGCATGAAACCATATGGCTTTCATATGCTTCATTCTGATTTAAAACAAAGTTCCTAAGGATGTTAAAATTATGGAATCATAGGTTGGCTTGGGCTGGAAGGGACCTTAAAAGTCATCTAGTTTCAACCCCCCGGTGATGGGCAGGGACATCTTCCACTAGACCTGCTTGTTCAGAGGCCCATCCGGTGTGGCCTTAAACACTTCCAGGGACGAGACCTCTGCTTTAGGCAGCCTGTTCCAGTGCCTTACCACTTCACAGTGAAGATTTTCTTCTTTATATCTAACCTAAATATCTCCTCTTCCAGTTTGAAGCTGGACCCCCTTGTCCGGTGACTACACGTCTTTGTAAAAAGTTTCTGTCTGTTTTTCTTGTGGCCCCCTTCAGGTGCTGGAAGGTCGCAGTTAGGTCACCTTGGAGCCTCTTCTCCAGGCTGAACAAATCCAATTCTCTTAGCCTTTCCTCACAGGAGATATGCTCCATCCTTCTAGCCATCTTGGTGGCCTCCTCCACACTTGCTTCAGTTCAACAAGTTGATGTCCTTCATGTGCTGGGGACACTATAGCTGGATGCAGCACTCTAGGTGCAGAGTACTCAGAGCAGAGTAGAGGGGATGAATGAACTCATTTGACCTGCTGGCCACACTTATTTTGATGCAGCCCAGGATGCAGTTGGTGTTTTGGGCTATGAGCACGTGTTGTCAGGTCATGTCTGCCTCTCATTCATCAAGTCCTTCTCAGCAGTGCTGTTGTTCTTGATCTGTTCATTCCCCAGCCTTTATTGATATTGGAGGTTGCCTTGACCCAGGTGCAGCACTTTGCCCTGGTTTTGTTAAACCTCATGAGATTCCTGTGGGCCCACTTCTTGAGCTTGTCCAGGTCCCTCAGGGTGTCATCCCATCCTTCAGGTGTGTCGGTTCCACCACTGAGCTTGGTGGCATCTGCAAATTTGCTGAGGGTACAATATATCTCTTTGACTGTATAATAAATGAAGATATTAAGCAACTGCACTGGCTGCAATACAGACCTGTAAGGGATACCACTTGTCATTGATGTCCATCAGGACTCTGAGCCATTGACCATTCCCTCTGGATGTGACTTCCTAGCCAAATTCTTATCTGCCTAATAGTCCACCCATCTCTCTGATTGTGAGAGGAGGATATTGGGGGAGACCATTTACAGAAGTCCAGCTAAATAATATCTGCAGCCCTTCTCTTGTCCACTTATGTAGTCACTCCATCCTAGAAAGTCACTAGCTTGATCAGGTGGGGCTTGTCCTTGGTGAAGCTGTGCTGGCTGTCCCAAATCACCTCCCTATCCTCCATGTGCTTTAGCATAACTTCTAGGAGGATCTGTTCCATGATGCTCTCAGGCACATAGGTGAGACAATATAGAAGTTTTTTCTAAAGGTACTATGGTATTCTGTGTTTATTTTATAGAAATCCAGGCTGGAATTTAGCTTTGCAGCATCCCTTTTACTTTGAATTTTTGTGTATGTATGTGTAAACATGTCAGAGACAATTTCAGCCAGTGTTAGCTACTTATTATTACACTTGTACATTTATTTTGCAGTTTCTTGTCTTGGCAGACAGAAATCAGTTTTAGTAGAATTTACCATGCTGGAATTTTCTTCATTTTGTAGAAGCTGATAGCAAGAATAGGAATCTTATTGATGTAAAAAGTTCTAATGAATTATTCATATTTTGGAGGTGCCTTTAAATATCTGAATCCCAGTTTCTCATTTTTTTCTGCATTCTTAATAGATTATTTGAAAAGTGCTTTCAAAGTATTACTTCCACAGTTACATTTCAAATCCTGATTAGACTTCTTGGAGGCCATGCCCAAAGGTCAGTCTGACTGTAATTCCTTCATTCGTTTTACATACCACATCTCATAACCAAAGAAACAGCAGTCTTTAAAAATAGAATATGCTTTTTAGAGGCAAGCTGTGTGGGTTTTGCAAAACCTATTTTTATTAAACTTTAGCTATCCATCAGACTTTAAAATTTAGAGAATACAAAAGAAAACCTAAAACAGCTAATAAAATGGGTAGTTTCAGATAAGTTTTGCATGTAATTATAGGATTGCATTCTGTTTTCAAATAAAAATGTGTGAAACTTAAGTAGTCTATACTGAATGACTGCTGTTAACATTATAGTGTAAAAGAACCATAGTTTACAATTGTACTGCTCTTTATTAGTGATAGAAAAGAAGCTGTCAAAACGCTGGGAAAACTGAAAGAAAGTGTAGCTGCAGAAAATGGACAACTTTACATTTGGAGTTCTTTGCACAGCATACATATGCTGAGAAAAATAGATGTTTCTAGCAGGATGCTTGCAGTCCAGATTCTTTCATATGTATAAGCCTGATGTTGGTACCTACTTGGATTTGCACTCCTAATGATAGATTAGTACAGCTGGAAGGCACTTAACTGTGGTTGTTGAATCCAGACCTGACCACTAAAGGGCTGACCAAAAATTGAAGCATATTAAGAATGTTGTCCAGTTGCCTCTTGGACACTGGAAGACATGGGTTGATTGATCACCCTTCTGGATAGCCTGTTAAAGGTTTTGACCACACTGTTGGCAAAGAAATGTTCCCTCATGTTGAGTCTGAACGCCTCCCCATCCCTCCCCCTAACCTTCTGGAGGTCACAGCTTTGAACCATTCCCACATGTGCTGGCACTGGGTACTGGGAAGAAGAGGTCAGCACCTGTGTCTCCACTTCTTTTTCACCTGAGTTAAGATTGGTTCTTAACTCAGTCTCAGGCTGTTTTGAAGACTAGACTTCTGTCTGATTTTCTCATTCTGTTGTCTCAAAATCAGGTTAGTATTTCAGCTTTAAAAACCCCATATTTGTATTTGCCATTTGAATCTAGTTTTTTTATAACCTATAATACAGTAGAGAATGGCATATAATAATATATAATATACTAGTAACATATTGTCTTGTAATGTAACATTGTAATAGTAATATATATGGACATAGTAAATATAGATAATATTATATTATATATATTATGTAATAATATATAATACAATTTTTGTAAAGACAAGAAACCTCAAAGTTATTTCAACTGCTCTTTAAAAACTAAAGTATGAATTAGGCAATGTGGTTAAAACATCCTGAAATGGAATTTTAAATTCTTAGTTTTTATTAAGGTTAAAGCTTCCACAAAGTTGTATGTTATATTTTTTCCTTTGGCTGCCGACTTTCACATTGCAGCTATGACCATTCCTAGAGATTTAAAAAAAAACTTATTTAATTTGAAAGCAAATTAAATTCACTGGGGAAAAAAAAAAGTTAGTGCTTTGAAATGTTCTGGTTTATTCTTCTCTTCAAAATGTTGATCTCCACAATCTTTGTTGAAAATTAGTAGGTAGTTCAGGAACCTAGATATTAGCCTTTTGGGGAATCTCTTGGCCTAAGTGCTTGATTATTTGTTTCAATTGTTATGAACCAGGAATAAACTGTGCTCTGCCCTACTATGTGAGGTAACTTACCCAACCAGTAAAATGGGCACTATCTCTATGAGATTTTATAAACTACTTTTTTTTACATTACTGTGTAAGATTTAACCAACCTGCCACAACCAATTAAACTATCCCTGATATTCACCTAATAATTTCTGTTGCAGGCAGGCACTGCTGGCACAATATCACAGGAAATTGAGTTACATGGAATTTCTCTTTCTTTTATCTAGAGACATAGAAGTTACAGAAGACCTCTGAAGTAGAAACGTGGTTCATGTTGATGGTCTCAGAAAAATAATTTTGCACGGCTGCCCTGTGCCGTTTAGCATGTCTGTAGAGCAGTGTAATCAGAATTGATGCACGTATTTACTACTGCTATTGTAAATTTTTATTCAAAGTTCTGTATAATATTCAAATCTCAGATGTAGACATTGTATTTAAAGTGCCCTTTTTTTTCAGGTTCTTGTATGTATGTAAATATGCAAGAAAAAACTTTAGATATTAGACACTGATTATCACACTTGCATATCTTTTCTTCAAAAATTTTCCTTCACTTTCTATTTTTATATTCTTAACTCTGGGTTATCATAGTCCTTCTGTAAAAATGACAAGAAGGCTTCTACAAATCACTGTATGATTCAGTTCTAGTTTCTGAACACTTGTTTACGGTTGTTCTGTCAAGTGTGGGATTGATTGAGCTTCTGGACTTTTGCATGCATGGTAATTTGGTTGAAAAGAAGTATTTACTGTTTAAGTTTTATGAATTTGTTTTTGTTTTGTTTTGTTTTGTTTTTTTTTTTAGGTACATTGAATTTCAGTTCTGATGCTGCTGATTCTATTCCTGGAGAAAGACAACCTACAGATGCAAACTGGGTAAATAAAGATAGAAAAGGCTCTAACAGCAATCAGAACAGAAGTAATATACCAATTCCTAGTCTGTCTTCTGAAAGAAGTACTGATTATGAAAGCTCTTCTACAAAGCATCATGGCCTTTGTAATCCAGAAAGTCAGTATGGGAATTCTGAAGACTTCCACCAATATTTTGGTGCCAGTAAAAGTTTGAAGAATCGCAGCTTGCAAAGTCAGAGATTGCACAGATTAAGAAATGATAGCGCATGTGCTAGAAATAAGATAAGGCAAAGTACTACTGATGCTTCTACAGGTCCAGGAATTTCAGATGCTGCACTAATACCTGGTAGAAGAGCACCTCCTAGAGGATACAGCGATTTTCTCTCCTCAGAGAGTGACAGGGAGGTACCTAATCCGGATAGCAGAGGGGCAAAGCCAAAGAAAACACATCTGATGCATACATCTGGGAGAGGTTTCAGGGAGAAGGGAAAGCAGGTACATGACCGTGAAAAGCGAGTGAGCTCTAAACAGAAAGTAGAGCTGTTTGAAAGTTTTCCATCTTTGGATTTGACACAGTCTGACTCTTCAGAATCATCTGTTGGAAAGGCATTCTGTGATGCACCTTTTGGAAGTGGGGATGAGCAAAAAGGCTACAATAATGTAAACAAAAGATATCCCCGGAAGCCTGTGTGGAATAAACCCCCAGCAGAAAAGGATTGTCAGAAAAGACATGATTCTCATCGTAGTAAAAATACAAAAGTAGGTAAGAAATCTTCTGTTGCGTATACCCCGAAAGATAAAAATGAAAGGAAGAAAGAACTTGTTGCTCACAAAAATGATGAAAACTTGACCAGTGAAGTCAGACATCAGATGTCTGAGTCTCTCAGGTTCAGTGGAAGAAAGTTCCTGCTAAAGGGGGATCAAGTACCTTCACTTCATTTCAGCTGGACCCAGTACTGGAAAAAGCAAAGTGATGTACCAAAAAATAAAGAAACTCATACAGGTAAGTTTTTGAGACTGTCTTGGACTCCTGTATGAAAGATATGATCTTGAATAATTTAAACATAAATTCTTCACTTCAGCTCCTGCCTTGAGTAGCTGAAGAGGCTTATTATTTCACATTAAATTGGTATTGGTTTACAGAGGGTAGAATTAAATGTAAATGCATGGTTTCTCAGTGGGAACATAACCTGTAAGTTTAAAGTTTTCTTCTGTTTTGCTGCCAAACTGCAGACAATAACCTAGTCAGGTACCATATTAAAATGTGTATGTTATGGGAGTAAAATTCTGAGCATTCTGAACAATGGGACCTGAGAAGGATAATGCTGAAACTGACTTTTGTAGAATAGGTCTTCTCATGTCCTTCTTTACGTAGGAGTAGGAAAATGCTAGACAGAGAAACAGTATTCTGCTGTTCTAACTGACTTTTAGAGGCTTTTTTTTTTTTTGCACCTTTGCTGCCTTAAAGAATCTATAAATGAAACAACACACTCTTCTGAGATAATATTAGTATAGGAGGTAATATAAAAGCTGGTCTTTATTGTAGGAGGCCTCCAGGGACGAATATGGAAAATGTCCACAAAAGCCCCTCTACCCCCAATGGGTAGATATGGTTTTATAAGTTTAGAAAATTAGAATACTTGACAAAAATCACCAATTAGGAGCACAAGTGGTGATGCAATTCCTCCCTCAGTTCAAGCCCCTTCTAAAAACTCCCACTTCAGATGGGACTGAACCTTGTTGATGAAAATGTGTCTTGAAGAGCTGTTTTTCAAGCTTGGTTTCTACGGAGAACTAAGATAGCATAGAGGTCTTGGAATGTGTTTTGTCTTTCTGCCTATCAGGGCAGGGAAAGGTACTGGGAAAACTAGCTGTGAATGCAATAATAAGCTAAGTTTCAAATCTATGTGTGAAGAATACAGAGAATATATAAAAGAAAAAAGACAAAAATGTTAGGTGTCAACTCAAAAGGTAATTAGAAATAGAGGCAATATCTGGATACTATTTTTGGAAGTTTGAGGATAGAAACATGTTGTTGACAGTGTAAACCAGACCCACAGTTTTTGTCTGAGTGAATTTTATGCTGACTCATACCACAAGTGACTGAAAAACATTAAATGGAAATCAGCTGAATTTCTTCAGTGCTATGATACTGGGTTTCTGTTTCAGCAACAACTTAGGTAGCTTATTACTGTTTTTAAGAGGCTTAAATGTTCAGAAGCAATAAGGAGAAGCAACCGTGAATTATATTTATTTGTTTTTTACTAAGCATCTCAACCTTATCTTCTGCAGCACAGAATGATAGAGATAGGGAGGCTAGTTCCAATTATCTTAACTGTGATATCAAATGTATTGAAGGCTTTACTTCTCAGCATCTTCTGTTTCTCAGCGGAGAAAGTAATGGCATAATCAGGAAGCATAAGACATGTCTAGCTGGAACTTTCTTGCTTTAGGAGGATCAAGATGTTCCGTGATCCTCTCTAACCTAAGTAAATTAACTGTCATGCTCCTGGGTTCTATTTGAATCATAAAATTGAAGATACCTCAGTCTTTTCCCCAGCATTATTATTAAATTAAAAACATCACATGCAATAAGCAGAAAGATAATTAATAGTCTTTCCTGGGGAGCTTAAGGAGCTTCCCCCTTCAAAATATTTGCATGCTTTATTTGGGAACTCTTTTGGAAATGCTGTCTGCCACTGTTTTCAGGGATCTAGGATTGTGGGTTTTTAACTGTTTCTGGGAAAGCTACAGTTTCTGTATGGTATAGCTTTAGTCTTCGGGAGAAAAGTAGTATGTTTTACATTAGAATTTTCCTTTACAGCAGATAATAATTATGGGGTAACAACTAGAAATTACTCTTAATCCTAAATGTTGTGGGGCTTGATGCAGGAGGGATAGAAAACAAACTTGAAAATCATATTGAGGAGGGCAAACAATGTTAACACTTGCAAGCCATAGACTTGCTTGCAGTCACATGTGGTACAAGCACATTTTGAATTGACAGTAATTTTTATCTATTATTTTCCTCTTGTATTTCCTTCATTATGAATTTGAACTTTCTTTGTTGTTGTGGTCCAGTCTAATCACAGAGGAGCAAAGAGAACTCTCTGTGAATAAAGCTGAGCATACTTGGATTTTAATCCCAAGAACGAGATTAAAACACAAACGAGGTTAGATGTTGATACTTAAAAAGAAAAATGTATTTTACTTAATAGTAAAAGAGGCAAAAAGAAAGAAAGAAATAGAAGAAGGGGTCTGGAGGGGAGGACAGGGTGACAGAGACAGATTAAGGGGAAACATACCACCCCGCCATGGGTTCCAACAACATCTTCTTGTTCTCCTCCCTCTGGTCTTCTGGCCAGGTGGGAATGCCCAGGTGCCTCCCCTGAGGGGGGCAGATTTGACATTGTCCCCTGCAAGACTGTGGATCTATTGCATCATGTGCAGTGCTCTCTGGTGCAGGGTCTGGGAACCCCTTGGAGTGGACCTTTGATGGGCCATGACATCTCCTCTGCTGTCATTCACACAGATGTCCAGTAGATTTGGCTTTCCTGGGGTGGGGTGCCCTGCATTTGGGCAAGTCTGCACAGCAGTGGATGGGCATTCACTGCCTCTGACTAGAGGCTATGTCATGTATCCAAAGCCTCTCATCCTTCCCCAGTTTGGTGTTGGGGTCTTTGCAAGTCTGGCCTCAGATAAACCTGGGACTATAGCCTCCACCCCAAAGCTTCTGGACATCCCTGCATCCCGGGGATGCATGCTCTTTCAGTTTTATCCATCATTTCCCAGATGCTTTGAACAACAGTTTTCTTATCTCTATCCCTTAGGCAGTTTAACTCACAGTTGAGAGCCTCAGCCCATGGACCCCATTCAGAGGGCAGTGGTCTTCCATGCAGTTTTTGTTATACAATTTGCTGTAATAGGCAAAAATCCATAAAAATGTTTAAGCCATAAACCATAACATTTCAGTCTCTGACACTTGTCTTAAAATGGTACATTTTTACACTGTACACTTGTAGTTAATATATTTTAAAATCCTGTGGACATTACTAAGGTGTATTTGGTAGCCTTACCTTGGTGGGTGAGAAGTAATCTGACAGAAATGAAGCTTTATGTGGTGGCTGTTTTGACTTTAATGTGGGGTTCTTGCTTTATATTCAAAGTACTTTTTTGCATTTGTTCATGTGGCTCAAAAGACCCTGTACTGTTGTTGCCAGTAATTCTATTCCTAAAGCACTCTTTTATAAAGGGCTTATTCCCATAATCCAGGTCCTTCACTATTAATATTTGTTGTGTCATCTGGGAATATAGGATAGGAATTAAATGTAATTTTGGCAGAGATTTGTGTATGTAAGAACTTTCATCTTTTTGGTTTAATTTGTGTGCAAAGATGAATTTCCTATGTAAAGTGATGAGTAAAATCTCAAACTTCTGCCAGTCTTAACACAATTAGTTAATTCATTTATCAATTCAAGATCAGAGTAATTGCTATTTGTCAAAGTGGAATTTGCATTGCCACTTTAATAGCAATCTTATAGTCCTTCTTCCTGCTCTGAAGCTAAAAAAATGCATAGCAAGTATCATAGTCAAATCTGCCAGGAGTAAACTAATGCCTTATTTGTAGCTACAGAGGTAAAATAAGTTTTGCTATCATTTAAATGAAATCTTGGAATTTAATTTGGATTTTTATTTCTCAGCTAGCTGTTCTTTTATGCACAAGTAATATATTTTATTTGCAGGGTCATTGATTGAACAGTTGACCACAGAGAAGTATGAGTGCATGGTATGCTGTGAGGTGGTCCGAATAGTAGCCCCAGTGTGGAGCTGTCAGAATTGTTACCATGTATTCCACCTGAATTGCATCAAGAAGTGGGCACGATCACCAGCTTCACAAGCTGAAGGTTGGTATTTTCTCAAATGTATATTTTATATATATCCTATATTATGTATACATATTGTATATGTAATATATATTGTATATTCTGAAGTATATTTAATAGCCAAATTAATGTGTTGCTTATGTAGTGAAAACTATTTAGAAATAATGTTTAAGCTAACCACGTCTGAGGCAAGGCAACCAAGTTCGTTGTTAAAGGGATCCCTGGGGGTGGATTAAAGCAAAACAATACCAACTAATTGATGCAACAACAGATTTTATTAGAACTGCTTTGAAACCTTAAGTGGAAAAAAATTTAATGGAGAAGGGATATTGTACCCATTCTGAAGTTTATGATCACCCTAAGAGAGGAAAATAGGAGAGAGAAAAAACAAGAAAAGAGAGATCTATTGCCACCTGTAGCTCCAGTGGCAGGGCAGGGCAGAGGGTCACGGTCCATGGTCATGATGTGCAATCCAAGTGCATTGGAGATGGGGGCATGCATGCACATCAAAAATTGGGGTTTATAACCCTGGTTCTTCTAGTCAACACTCCAGTTCCTCCTCCAGGAAGTATGCAGAGTCTTTTTTCTGGAAGGTTCTGGCAGTGTCAAACAGAGGGCCTTGAGTTGTGTTTCCGGGTGTACCTGGAAAAATTTTCTGAACAAAGATCCCAAGTTCAGAGTTTTGCGGCTGCATGGTGGTGGCTTGTGATGCAGGAGAGAAATTGGCATAAAAACCCCCTCTCTCCTGCCTCTGTAGTATCCCTTCCTTAACAGTGGTTTCTCCTTTAGTTCAAAGTTTCTCCTTTAGTTAAACAAGCTTACACAGCTTGTTTAAGGCAGAATTTATCCATAAGTTGCAATGGTTCATTACAAGCAGTAAGCTATACACGGGTTTTAAATCAATTTTTTTTTCATTGTTCTGTGTATGCCTTATTCAGTCCTCGTAACTCATCTCTTTCCAGTGTTCTATCTAAACCTAATTTACAGATTTGGATACATAAGATCGTTGAATGAAATCAGTGCATCAGGACTCAAAATGCAGTTGCTGTGTTTTTACACACCAAGAAATGTCTCATCTCTCGTCTGTGCTTTGCTGAGTGGTCAGGCAGAAGATGCACTTCATGCATTATCTGTCTGCTTTTACTCAACCACTTTTTAGTTTGTTTCTCAGATAAAATACTCCTGAAATCCATCCCTCATGCCATGCAATGAAAGGGAATTCAAAGAAAACAGAAAGCTTCAGCCTTTTTCATCAGCTTAAACTATTTCAGATTCCTTATATTACACCGCTTTTTGAAGCTCTTAAAACTAGTATGTATGCCCTTTGAATCCTTTGATGTAAGCTAAGGCTGGATTGCAGCTGCTGCTCAGTTCAGTGGAGTGGTGTAGACACACTCTGAAGATGATTATTCTGAAGTAGGCATTATTTTTTTCTGTATCTTGCTTGTCAGTATTTGCCATTCTTTGTGTGTCTTTCCGTATCTCTCTGGGCAGGCTGCAGAAATACAATGTCAACTAGTTCCAAATGTTTGACAGAAGTTCTTACAGACTGTAAATCTCCTTCAGAAAGGATTGGTTGCAAAGTTCTTTTTGCAGAAGATGCATAGTCAGAATTCTTCATAGGGCTAGTGGTGAGCCCCAGTTGTCACTTGACGAGTTTATTTCAAAAGGGTTTGAGCTACTACTTTACCCTGAGGTGGGCACACAGGAGAAATGCAGCAAGATTCTCAAGAGGTTAAAGCCCAGACTTTATTGGCAAACTTTATAAGCCAAACTCAGAGTGACTGTTGAGTGACTCACCTTGCTTACAGGGGCTTTTATCTTTCAAGATGGTACCCTCAGATGCTTGAATCTTGAAAGCCTTTAAAAGAGCAAACTTTTGGGCCATTTGCTTTTCATGTAAGAATTTGTGGACTAAATATGTTATTGTATTCTGCATATGACAGAACTGGAGCTAATCATTAACTGAAGTTAAAGGTTGTGGCCTCAGTAGAACTGATGCCATAGCTCCAGTAAAAACACCAGTACATATTTCTTGACCTGCAAGGCTCTGCTACCCCATCTTGTTTAGATTTAGTGTTTCAGAGTGTATTTGTTTTACCATAGGTTGTTTCTGTGTATGTTCTACTTTTCAGGCTTTGGATAATAAGCAATTCACAGAATCCTGGCAGTTATTATTGTCTGCTGTAGGAGAAATGGGACACTGTAGTCTACCTAATTCCATAATTTGCTGGGTTTTGGAAGGAGAAAAAAATGTCTTTTTTTATTTTTTTGGACACTATTTCCTTTTATTCTGCAAATGTTATAATGAATTCCAGAAAATCTTATCTAATTCAGCGGCCAAACTTTTTGCTGGTACAAAGGTTTCACTTCCAGGCTATTTTGCTAGTAAGATGCGTTTTGAATGTTCATTTTATGTTTCACAGGAGCTGAGTGTGTCTTGGTTTGAAAGACAAGGGGAGGCAGGAACCTCTCTTGGAATGGAAAATATGACTCCCTTCCCTCCAAATTATTATAACTTTGAAATTAAAGGGCTTTCAGGCAAAAGGTACGGGGAAAGGAATTACAGTTCTTTATACTAGTATGTATAACAAGGCGAACAACAGCAAGGGCAGCACAACAAACAGAAAGAAGCCCCCCAAGTGCAGTGCCAGCCTTCTCTGGGCTGTGGGGCCCTTTCCCCTCTGGTGCAGTTCCGGTCACAGCCGCCAGGGGCGCTGGTGGCTCCCGGCCGGGCAGGGCGGGTGCGATGATTCCCCCGCGCCTGCAGGGGGCGCTGTGGGCGGGCCCAGCTGGGTTTCCCTCGTGGTAATGATGGGCAAGCTGGATGGTGAAATGGGCTGTAGCAGGAACCTTGGAGCAGCAGCTGGGATGGCAGAAACAAGCACACCCCCTGGGGTGGCAAACAAAATGTAAAAGAAAACTTCACAGCCTTCAAAGAGGCTGAAGGAGTTGCGTGGACACAGGGTGCTGGTTTGAGTGTAGAAAAAAATGGAAGGCAGTAGCATAAAGCAGTGGGACTGGGCAGCATCCACTGGACTTCTCCACAGCAGCTGTCATGGGCAGTCAGAGAGATGCACCCTCTGGGAAAGAGGGTCCTGGATTTTCCCCTGAGGCAACCAAATAGATGGTGGGGGTATTTTCCAATCAGATCAGGTGTTAGTAAGTAAGTTCCCAATTCAATGGCTGCTCTTAGGAGCAAAGGCTTGCCCACAGTAAGGAAGAAACAGTGCAGGGCTGAGTGCTGCAGTGGCAGTGAATTCTCCCCACAGTAAGCAGCAGCTCAACTGTCCTCGTCAGATGCCAAGAGTGAGAGAAAGGGGCTAAACCAGGCCACTCAGCCCCCAGCCAAAACATCAAAGTATCTCTTCCCTTCCCAAGAGAAAGGCTCTCAGGTAAGAGACTAGTCAGCTGTGCCCTTCTGCCACCTTGGACATTTCTTTTGTCTCTCTTAGGTATCAGTTGTTATTTTCTCTTAGCAGCAAATGGGACAAAATTCCATGAGAGAAAGAAAATGGAAAAAAACAAGGAAAAATCTTAACTTTCAGTAGTGTTTCAGTGAGAGTGGCTCTCCATGTAGGGCCTTGCACAGAGAGCAGCTCTTAACCTCTGTGGTTCATAGTAGAAGAGTGAAAGTGTTTATGTGTGTGCATAATTTCTCTCAACTTTTTGTGATCACCGAATTGGATCAGAAAAATCCTGAATACTTGGATGAAGTAGATAACATCCCTCATGGGGATCTCATATAGTTCCATCTTCCAGAACAATAGTGACTTGTGTCTGTTACAAGAGAAAAGTAGGTATGGAACCTTTGGGGGGCAAGGAACAATGCTCAGCAAGGGGAAGCTTTGGCATTAATGAAAGCAAGGCATTACCAGAATGGGAGCCCTGCATCACCAACACTAATTAAATATTGGGACACTATGCAACGGAATGCTTACTGGAACTGAAAAACAGAAGGAGTGTACAGCTCTGCTTTATAATTTGTGCTTATTACACATTGTACGTATATACCAGACTCACTGATGCAATGCAGGTGTTATTGTCTGAATTTTGAGATCCACAGCAGGCCATCAGATTGGCATTGATGGGTGGGTGCAGTTGAAAAGGAAAGCGAAGTATTCTGGGTTATCATGTCAGTGTGATAAAACGTGCTTATGGCTCTATGTACTCATATGGGAGGAAGCAGTGAACTGTTTTAGGTATAGATTTTTAGGTTCCAGAAACCAGGTTTCTGTGTTTCTAGAACTAGGTTACTGTAACAAAGTTTTCTCACACTCTGCTGTATCTCTCTTCTTGGGCTATATTGAAGATGTTTTCCCTCAGAGAATTCTTTTCCTTCTCTTGTTTTGACAGTCACCTGAAAAATGACAGCTGGTTTGTCCAAGGCAGGTGAAAGTGTCTCCTGGTCATCTATGGGGAGTCAAGGCTTTGCACTTTCTCGGTCTGCTTGCTCTGTGGTGTGTTAAGGAACCTTCCCAGTTCTCCCATTCACAAGACCCTCTAGCAGTCATACTCTCAACACCATACTGGGCCCAAAGCCCCTTCACAGTGGACAGCTGCAGTGAGCAGCCAGTGGGTGCTTCACTTGACTCTCTACTCTGCAGAACATCACACTGTGAAAAGCCAGTGGCTGTAAAAGAGAAAGAAGAGTCATGCAGCTTTATTCAGATGAAGGGAGAGAGTCCACTAGGCCAAACTCTTATAAGATCTCTTGAGTTTTTGGAGGATGCAGCCTCCTTTATCCTAAACTCCCAGCTTCATGTTGCCTTCCTCCTTTCCCCATTTGGTTTGAGGGGCTAGGAAGGTACAGACTTCCCAAACTGCCTACAAAATATTTCCCCTTGAAAATGTGTACTCCCCCCAGCCCCATCACACATTGTAGGACCATTAAGACTAGCTGTAAGCCCATCCTAAGTGGAGAAGCTAATTTCTGTAAGTCTATTTAGCCTGTGCATTTTCCCCCAAAGTTCAGAAGTTTAAACTGTGCTTGGCTCTGCAACAAACTTGGATGGCTTGATGTTTCCATGATGTGACCACCACACCCATTCTTCCAGAACCTGATTGGTCCTTTCAGATCGAGTCATTTGTGAAGACCTTAATACCCATTTCTCATATCATTAGGTTTGTAATGACTCCCACACCCATTCTTCCAGATGAAGCAATTTGTGAAGACATTAACACACATGTTCCCCATCTTTATTTCTACAGTGTAGACTATCAGCAGCACTCAGAACTAGAGAATGGATTTTTATTGTTTCTTAGAGATGTCCTGGTCAGGAGGAGGAGCTCTGCTGTGCTTCACGTTGACATCATGTGGAAAGTTTCTTTCCAATAAGGAAGCAAGCATTTTACTAACATTTTAAATTATGTCTTGAAGGAATGTGACCTTAAGGTTTCACACAGCTAAGGTCAATCTGACAAAAATACCTGCACTGCACATAAGATCTTTGTTTACATAGGGGAAATTGTTGTTTCTTGCCCCTTTCCTTCTTCTACTTTTAAAAACTGATATTTAAGTAGTGTTTAACTTGTGTCCTTAATTTGATAGGATAAAATTACTTAAATGTTTGTTCTTTTTTTGTAGAGAAGATAGTTTTACTGATATTTTCCTTTTGACTGGAAGGACTGCAGATATTTGATATTTGCAGATATTTGAGGTATTACAAGTGTCTTTTTCTGTTCTGCCCTTGGGCTCCACTTTCAAGTGTATCGGATCTGTACCAGTCCAGTACTGGCCTCTAACACAGCACTTCTAAACTTCTGAGTTTCAGTAGTCAAAATAGAAGTTACCAAAATTTTTGGTAAATAGTTTCAAGTAAGGAATCTTTTTATCATAGAAGGAATGAGAGGATAGCAATTACTAAAACAATCTCTAATAAAAGGGAATAAGGTGTCTTGATTCTGCTTAGATGACTGTCCTTTTGGTATCTTTGGGTCACTTCTGTTCATCAGAAGATTCATAAAAGTGGAATGTTCTTTCTGTAGGATTATCCTCATTCTCACTTTCTTTAATCAGGATTTGTAAGGGGTGCTTACAGGACCACTTCATACAAATGTATATGTCAGGAGTCATCCTACCATCATTCTGTACTACCGTAATTGCACCTGAATCCTGGAACAAAACTTACTACTTCTAATTTTGAAGGAGGGCAACCATGCACATGTCTTGGGAGTGAACATCCATTGATTTGCTTTGAACAAAGAAATCAGTGATGATCAAGAAGAAAATATGTCTTGCAAGGCTGTGTTTAATAGGTTCCTATTTTTGGGGACCTTCACTATAACTCTAGAGAAGCTGTTGCTTGTAGAGGACTAGGCATCCAACTCCAGGGGAGCTGTTGATAGGAGAGGTCTTCTGCTGGCCTTCTGAAGATTTTAGGGTAGACTTATCTTCACAGCTTTTGAAAACATAACATGGAATAAGATTGAAAGAAATTGTTAGTGCAGTAATTAAGTATAAAGTACCATACTATACTGTAGTCTCATAAGGCATCCTGTAGTATTTAGTGTGCTGGCTTTAGGAGCCACATGAGGTGCTTACAGTTTTGTCAGCAAACACACCCTTAGTTGTTTACTGTCTGTTTTGCCTGTAACTTTCAGCACTTCTCTTTGAGTTGCTTCTTCTGAGATCCTTCAGTTTCTAGCAGTCAAAAGAAAAAAGTCTCAGTCAGGAAATGCAGATTGGTCTTGACCATGAATATGAGAGTATATGCCTTGTGCCACTATCCTTGAGCTGCTCAGCCCATAATCATACAGATGTCTGCAGCAATCCTGGTGGCACAGTAATATGAGCCGGGATAAAGAGGGGTATGAATAGTCATGAAGTATTGAAAAGAACAGATGGGTATAAAATTTGGATTTGTAGACTGTCAAGGCAGTCTGTAATTTGGATCATTTCAGTTTGTGAAAATAATTTCCATTGTACATTATGAAGGGTAACAAGTTCAACCCTATTGAAGATGAGCCGAGGTGTGCCTCTCCTTGCACTGTAGTTCTTTTGTCATAGAGTTGCCTGTTTGCAATCCCTTCTGCTTTCATAACATGAAATGATCATGAATCTTGGTCAGATTTCTTCATAGTGAAAAGCAGCTCTAAAAATCATTTTTATTAATTTACTAGCACTGAATTGATTAAGAGAGACAGAAAGTGTTAATCAATTATTTTTCTTTTCAATACCTATACGTAGATATAAAACCATATCTCTCTTGTTTATGACCCCTTTTGTGTTTGGTAGTGCTCTCAGATTCATATTCTTAATAGCAAGATGTCCACTAAATGAAAAATCTTCATTAGTGTCACTTTTCTTCCACTTTACTATTCTTCCTATACTGCTAACCAACACCCTCCTGAAACACAGAAACAAGAAAACTTCTATTTAATAAAATAACAACTTGAAGAATAATGTCTTAGTCAAAATCTAGATATTATCAACTGTAAATAAATAAGTTACATTATTCTTGTTTATATAACACTAGTTTATTCTGGACGTGAAGCAACACTAAATTGGTCTTCTACAAAACACATGAACTCATGAGAGGATAGTGAAAACGAAAGTACAGGTGGTGCTTTGTGAGGTAATTATGTTTTCCTCACCAGTTTCCCTTTCTTAACACTTTTTTTTCTTGCAGCTTTAGATATGGTGAAGACTGTCTGTATTCTAGCTGTATGTCCTATAACAAAGCATATGATAATAGAAAAACTGGAAGTTTAAAATCTGGCTTTGCTTCATTAGAAAGTTGTAGCCTATGGAAATTAAATATCACAGCTGTGTTGATGTCAATACTGTATAAAATGTATTTTTATTAATGTATTTTCTCACCACTTCTGAATAAGTGGAAAAATTAATTTATTTGCAACTGTGGCAAGAAACAAAGTAGAAGAACTTGTTCTTGGCTTGCAGATTAGGTATTTTATTTACTTCAACTATTTTTTATCTTCTTTTAATCTACAGATGGCAATAGTGGTTGGAGATGTCCAGCTTGTCAGAATGCTTCTGTGCAAGTTCCTAAAACTTACACTTGTTTCTGTGGTGAGTTTCTCACTTGCTTTTGCAAAGAAAAACAGTTTTGTCTTTTTTATTATTTTTTGTTAATATGGATTTCAGTATTGGTGCTCGTTTGCTTACATGCCTGAAATTCAATTTTTAAAAAATTCTCTTGGTACTGGAAGGTGGCAGCACAGAGAATCATGTGTATGCCGCTTGAAAAATAAAAGGAAAATACTAAGTCCCTAGTGGTAAATATTTTCATATCATTATGCAAAAATAGTGATTTTTACAGAATAGTGATAGATTTTGGCTGGTATCTTGTGAGTGTTCCTTCTGTAGAAGTAGTGGAATAACCTGCCTGTGTTATGTCTTTCTTTGTGGCAAGATACACCAAAAAAAATACACAACTCAAGGATACAGCTACCTAAACCTTTAAATTGATTTAGTAGTTTTGTAATTTATGTTTCTCAGAGACACATAGAGCTTAAATAGGGAAGAATATTTATATACTCTGTGTAGATATGTATTTAATAAAAAAGGTAAATGGCATCAGTAACAGCCATAAATACAAAAAAAAAAAGTGAAATGAATTATGTTACTTAATTGCATAGATATGAATAAGTTTTCTTTGGAATCTTTACTTCTAAGATCTATATTGTTTTCACATAGCTTTCTTTTCCTTAAATCATAGACACCGGAAACTTTCACCTCACTTTCTAGAAAACAGTGTTCTGAAGTTGAGACAGAAACTGTCAGTAAACTTGCCCAAAAGAAGCTAGATTTGCTAAAATAGGAGAGTTTTATCTTTTTATCTAAAAAGATAAAAAGTGTCAGTGAATCAGTTAGGAACAGTGCAATGCAGTTAAGACAGTTTTTTTATGACAGTGCATGAAATCTTATGATTAGAGGGATAATAATTCAGTTATTAGGAATAATAATGCAGTCAATTAGAATGAAATTACCATGAATGAAAATTAGACCAAATGAAAATTGGACTTTTTAAGACAGGACATCTTTCTGTTAAATAGAGAAGAAATTCTCCTGAGCTAAAGACCGTTTCATGGTTTAGGAAATCTACAGTAAGAACCTTAAACTGTCTGCAGAATTATTACTCACAGAGCATCATGTAGTAACATAGGAGTTTAATCTTCTGGTGATAATTTTACATTAATGATATATAATTTGGACATCATCAGTCGCTTATGCAAAGCTATCTTCTATTTGATGCAAATTACTGACTATGTGCTGAGTGTGGTTAAGTGTGATTTTTTTTTTTTGCCTTTCACCCATGAGGAAATTTTTAGTTTATTTTTCTTCTGAAGCTTCAGATTTTTGTGACTTTGCTGGGTATTCAATTAGTTTAATTGGAACTCAGGTGAATAAATATTATCTGTAATACTTATTAATATTTTCCTAGCTTAATGCTGTATAATATGCAAAGATATATTAAAAAATTAAAATTACGTAACTTTGTCACCAAAAATACATTTTCTTTCTGCTTTTGATTGTCACAACTCAAATTTGTAACATTGGCTCAGTCGCTTCACTGTTAATTTAATTCCTCTTTTGCAGAAAGCCAAGGGAGTGTTAATGATGGCAATTAACCCTGATGACCATCTCCTGCACTTAGAGCTATTAGAGATTTGATGACAGTATCTCAGATTAATAAAAATGCGGTTTAGTGCTTATCTGAAATACAGAATACTTGAAGCTAACATACTTCTTGTTTAAGACTTCTGCTTCATTCATCAAAATTCATCAATCTTTAATATTTTGATTAATGTAGAGCCTGCTTCTTTTTATAGAAGTGACTCATAATTTGCCTATTAATTTAATTCCCAATTCCCCATCACCATACCAGTAGAGCTTACTTTCTGGGATTGCTGTCTTTTTACTTCGTTGTTTTTTTTTTACCTTCCTGCTGCGTTGAGACAGCAAGGGACTTTCACCCTTCAGTTTTCTTAGCTACTGTGTAGCCTGACCAGCTACAGGGGTCTTTTGGTTTTCAGTGGTACATTCTTTTAAAGAAGTTGTCTGTGTATCAGTACAGAAAAACATAAACATTTGTGCAATTTTTTTGTCAAAGAAGACTACTTGCCAGTATTTAAAATAACACTTGTCTCTTTGGTATGATGTTTTTCACAAGTGAAGTCTGGTATTCAAAGCAATAAATATCTTTTTGTGTTTGCCATGGTTTAGGTAAGGTGCAAAATCCTGAATGGAATAGAAATGAGATCCCACATAGCTGTGGGGAACTTTGTGGAAAGAAGAGGCAGGGTTTGGACTGTCCACATCTTTGCAACATGTAAGTAAATGTTTATCATACAAACATTGAAATGATTGAGAGAAAATTTCTGAAGACTGTATTTGCTTATTTTTTGTCTCCAGGATATGCTTAGAGATTTAAAACCTGTAGAGGTTTGTTGTTCAGCTGAAACCTGAAAGAAATGAAAAGCCTGAAAGCTATTTGTGTTGGTATGTCTAAAGTGAGTTTATATGAGAGCATGAACAGGGGGTCTACAATAGTTGTAGCAACATTTCTATCATGTTTTAGGAACTGAACCAGATATCTGACTTGGTCTCAAGAATTTTCATTGAAGTAGTGAAATAATAGTACCTGAAAGTAACTCTGAACATGGTCCACCAGATTTTTTTAACTGCTGTTGTTCATGTAAAAGTGTTTGAATATCTGAATTTGAAATAAGTGCTACTGTTTAAACTGAAAGACCACCTCTTTCCTTTGTTTCCTTTTCTTTTTTTTTTTTTTTTTTTTTTTTGGCTTGCAAACTGTTGAGGATAAAAGGGCATTTTTATTTTTTTATTTGTTGAGACCATCAGGTAGTTTAACCAGAATCTCTCATGGAGATTTTAGCCAGTTTATATAAGTCGTATTGGTTTTGCTAACATTTTATTAGTATAATTCATTGAAGAGAGGCGAAGGAGGTCTCTGTTCAATTTTGGATGTTTTACATTAGTTTTTTTTTAGTGGTGTAGTAGCATTGCTAAGATTAACACCATTATATGATCTTTTTCAATGTATAGATATGCTTGTTAGTCAGAAACAAATGATAGGTTGTTCCTATTGTATCTAGCTTCAATTTCCATGGAAGTTGGTCCTTAACATCTGTTCATATTTCTGGTTTTAGAAATTTGTGATAGAAGCAGTTGTTTCTGCTCTTGATACACAGTCAAAAACTTCAAATAGATTGTCTTCTGACACTTTTTTCAAGATTTGCTAAAGCTTGAGACTTTCCTAGAACTTTACTCTTAACTTTGCATTTAATATGTTCTGTTTAAAATATATTTCAGCATTTTATTGAATGTCAGGATAATTCTTTAATACTTCTTTCCTGTACATGAAAACGTTCTATTAGATTTCTTTTCAATATTAGATTTCATTTGTATTTATGCATTATGTATTTATGCACACAGACTTGCATTTTATTTCATTTAAGTGTCTTAGCTGTTTGCTTGATTTATAGAATGGTGCTAGATCAGATAAATTTTTAGACTACACTTGATGTAGCTGATACCCTGAACAGAGCACTGATTTTCTTGGAGACCAGCTGCAGGCCTCCACCTCAGGAGAGGCTTGTGTTTATGGACATATCTTTTGCCCAGTCAGAAATAAGCAGGCTTATTAACCGCTTTGAGAACTACCTGTCTGCAGTTTGTTGCCTGACAAACTTTCTTGTAGGGCCTGGAAGCAGATGTTCTTCTCTTCTTTCCTGTCCTGGTCTACAGCAGAGGCTCAGTCTTTGGAGTTCTTTTCTGGGAGTTCTTCTTGAAGAGTAGTGACAATATTGTGACATTGGGGGTGCTACAAATTCTTAATCTCTGAAAGTCTGATCTGCATAAAAGCTGTGAAAATTGTGTTCAAATTTGTGACCAGTTAGAGCATATTTTAAAATGTTATCTATTCAGCTTTATGTTTCACTTCAATAAAACTGTGATGAGATCATCCAGTCCTGGAGTTAAGGCAACAATAGGCATGCAGATCAAGATAATGGATGCTCTTGACACTCTCTAACTTATGATAGTGAAGTGGGAGGGAATGAACTTGCAACATCAGTGTTACCCACTTTTGGACATTCCTCAGTATGTTTTGGGCACTTCTTTTTCTCATACGGGAATCTTCGGTATCTGTGAGGACACAGGCTGCCATCATCTGCTGTATCAAAAAGCAAGTAGAAACTTGGTTACCTCTTGCTGTATCAGTGGTGGAGTTAGAGATGCACAGCTCTATTATTTGAATGTAGGTGATAAGTCTGGATCATGATCTATGTTTGTGCAGAGATTTTCCTCAGGAGAGTGCTCAACGTTAGATGTTGCCATCTGAGGCAGGATTCTATTTCATAATTCCTGCTTAAGTTTAGATGGTGTCAGAACTTTTTCTTGCAAGCATTTATTTCTTTGGATTGTGGATTTGCTGTGTGCCATTTCCCCCTCCTCCCACATGTTGCCATAAGGTGATAAGGTTTGAATCAGAACTGTCATTCTGTTTGCAGATATCTTAAAAGCTGTTTTGTTTCTCCTTTTCAACACTACACCCCATTTTGGTAAAAATGAGTAAAGGTAATTTACACTGGTGTTCTGCCAATTGACCATTTAAAGGACACAGACAGCAATGGAAAGAATGATCTTTTTTTACAATGAATATTAAGGTAATACAAAAGTAAAATTATGCATTCAGTTAAACCATGTGCTTGGCTTTAGCAGCAAGCAAAAATAAGCAAGGTAATGCACCTAGTCATTACTATATGAGAGAAAGGATAGTGATTGAGAAAGATACATCAGCAGTTGCCTACATACTTTACCATCATCCAGAGTCCGCAGTCACTGAGAAGTCCTCTTTCACAGTGGGGACCTGGAGAACCCTTCCCTGCAATTCAGAAAATTCCTACATGGTGAGTCCACCTGAGGTCTCCAAATTGGCCCCAAAGGTGGGTCCAGCTTTTATAGGCCCAAATCAATAAGTCAAAGTGACTTGATTATATTTTTAGCCCAGAAACACCTGAATCTGATGGCATACTTCCTGGCCAGCCAGGGCCAGGGCTTGGACAGAGCCAAGGCCTTGGCTGGGAGGATTTTCCCCTAAAATACCCTACAAGCAAGCCTCTATTCCTGTCAGTTGGGAAAATTTCTTAAAATGATACATTTCTTGCAGATAGTTGCACAAGGTTATGTGACAGTTTCTAAAGCAGGCAGTTTGGTGTTAAACAGTGAGCATAAGATCCCGGTCATCTGTTTTTAGCTAAATAAAGCTGATAGTGTTAGTCACACAGTGCTTGGGATCCAACTGGTAAGTCAGTTTGGCTTAGGCCTGCTGCTCAGGCCTGAGCACATCAACTGGTTTAGTAATAAAACTAATTTACTCAGACTTGGTGAAATGGTAACCATTTATATAGACAGATGATTTGGCTGTTTAGGAGCAGGCAAGCAGCTGTTTGAAAGGGGAATGCTTTGCAGACCTTTTGCTAGTGTCATGCTATGGCATGCATAGCACTTCTCAAGGTGAGTTCTCTTCACATTTTTAGTTTAAAAACACTGAAATTGATTTTGCGGTGTTAGGTTCTACATCAAAGAAACATCTAACTTAATCTTCAATAAAATGTTCCTGATAATAAAGTTCTCCTGCCAACTGGAACTATGTAGAGCCTTGAGAGCATTTGAAAAAGGTCTTACAAAGGCAGTAAATGAAATTTTCTCTCTGTTAATTTAAATTTTTGTAGCTGGAATTCCTTCATAGGTCTTTGGTGCTGTAACCTTTTCTACAGCAGTAGAAGTCTCTTTTTTGCTCAGTTACAGTATCTAGTATTTTCACTGTCAGGCAAATGGAAGTTTAATTTTTCCTCTGTCTAGATGTATCTATCTTCACAGCTTTCCTTACTTGCTGGTTCACTAGAGCAGCAGCAGTAAATTGCAAAATTATCCTCCATGCTTATGATAGATAATGAAATTTCAGTTAAAAAAACCTCTGCATTCACCAACCAGAAGTTAATACTGAAGTCTTCAGCCTGTCTTTTTGAGTTTAGTCTGCAACACTGTCATTTAAATTAGCTCTTTGCTTAATCCCCTGAACCAGGGTTAAGACTCTAAAGGTATCACCCATCTTTATCATCTAAGGTGCATTTTCTGCACTTTCTGTGCATGTCTCTGTGCTGAATGAAATTTGAATTTCAATCTTAATTGTTGTTGTATGGATCAAGTATATTCCAGAACTGTAGCCATACTGTAGCTTCTGCCTAAACTAAATTGTACCAGAGACTTCTGCATGTGTATCTGTAGAGATGTATAAAGAATAATTATTTCAAAAGTCAGAAGTCTGATTTAAAAAAATTAGTTTTTGCATTACTAGAATTTTTTTGTTCATATTAACAAAAGGTCAGAAAACTGTCTCAGGCACATCATCAGAACTGAGATATCTGAAAATTAATTGTGTGATACTGTTCTAACAAAAGGAATCCTGCTATAAGACTGCAGCCTACTATTACTGGTGCTTACAGTTTTAAAGCATTTGTGATCAGTATGAATTGCTATTGTATGATACAGTATCATCAGAACTTGTGCCAGGAGTGGGGCTATGGAAGAAGTCTTAACATTGCTTGTATATGAGAGTGTTGAGAGAAATAATACACCAGGTAAAAAGCTTAACATGGCAAGATTAATGAAGATGATACACCTTCTTACCTTTCCAAGTTATGATCTAGATCATAGTATTTTGAATTTATATCTACTTTAGTCTGATTCCTAAGTTCATAAGTTGGCATCTAGGTGAATATAGGCTAGAATTCTACATGGATCTGTGAGAAATTAAGTCAAGACAGTGAAATATATGGTGCAGTCATTTTACAAGAGGTGTTCTTGTAAGATAGATACTTTTTCTCCCTTTCCTTGTGCCTACTCTGGTGCTTTTTCAACACTTCACTGTGTCATAAACCTGACCTATCAAAAGACAGAGGGTTGTGATTGTTTTGGTTGGTTGTTTTCTGGATTTGCTTTGTGATGGGGGACTTTTCATTGTTTTGAATTGGTTTATTGTGTAATTGCTTGGCTTTGCCAGTTAGAAGTGGCATAGGTTGAGTGATAGATTGGGCCTTATTGTCAACTGGGAGGAGTGGTAGAGGAAGAAAGGAAGCCAGACCACTCTTGACAAGCTGGAGGCATGACTCAACTATATTGTGTATGACTGTAGTAACTGGTGTACTAATTAGTGTTTATATAGTTACTGTTCTTGAGGAATTTAGTAGTTACCATGTAGGTGGGTAGTCTGTGTTTATGGGTTTTCTGCTGTTTCTGGGTTTTATCTTTTTCTTTTGGCTAGGATGTCTGTGCTGGCCAGTCCTGGCCATAATAGTTGCTCCAGATGAGAGCTGCTGTTTTTGCAAATGAAGGGAACTGGGAGCTGGCTAAGAAAGAGTACAGACAAGATAGTTAAGTATAATTTACAAACCTGAGCTTGTCTATATGCAGCTAAGGTCTTACATGCAGATAGGGAGCATCTAGTGTTCAGCAATGTTTCTTGAAGGCAAGGTCTGATATGTAAAGGATTGGCATTGATGTCAGTCACAGGAAATTGCCCTTGATAGTAGGAAAAAACCTGAGGCAGAATTGCTGAGTCTCCCATGTGTTACAGAAGATGAGCAACACCTCTTACTGGTGGCACTAGAAGTGCTGAGTTCTGAGATAAAACCACCAGCTAAAAAGAAATGGTTAGAGAAGTTTTCATCTCTGTTGTGTTTAAGATCACTGAAGAAATAAATATATTAATAGTTTGGACAAAAGATGGTTGTTTTGGGTGTTATCAATGATGAACACAGTTGAGTTGATACATGTTTCCTGGTGAAATTAAAAATGTCAAATGTGTCAGTAGCAGAGTTGATTTGTTAGTAGTACTGTTGATTTGACAGCAGCAGGAATACAGTTTTTCCTTCAACATTACTGGCCTTTGAGACTGATACAATTCTAATAATCAAATATTTTTTTTCTTGTGTTAGGACTGCTTTCACACCCTTCGGGAGTGAGTGTGAGAGTCCTGTGTGATGTTCTGATAATGCAATGATGTTGGGTCTTGGTGGATTGTGTCTCTGGGAGTGTAATAAAGCTAAAGTTAATTTTGCTTTTTTGACTTACTTCCAAGTCTGTGCCACCCAGGACCTTGCCCTTCGTGCCCAGCCTTTGTGACAAAAACATGTGAATGTGGACAAACAAGGTAAGAATACTTCTATGCAAACAAAAGTTTAGTTATTATAAACAAACAAAAGAACAGTTTAAAGTTTTATATGCTATTTTTTTTTCTTTCTATTAATTTATTAAAAATATGCTGAAAAAGGTTTAATCTGAGCTGTATCTTTTATTTGTGGTTTAAATTATTTGGAGAATTTTTATTTTGAAAAAGTGCAGTTACTTTAAATTTTTCAAGAAAGAAAAAATGACAAGAGACTTGTCAATTTATGATACATGTACCTGAATTGTCTGAGCAGTCAGTGGGTTGATTTGATTTTGAAATCCCGTACTGGTATTTATTAATTTTATTTGCTAGAAGACTCAAAGAATTTAGTAGAAAAAGGTTCTCATCTTTTCTATCTGAATGAAACGAGGTCTTTAATTACTTAATTTCAAAAATAACAATTTCAAAAATAACATGCTTTTCTCAGAAACTGTGCAGAGAAGTCTATAGTGTATTCCAGACTTGAAAGTGATCTTTCCTGGCATGTCTGGTGCATATAGTGTCATTGCCAATAGCAGTATGGTACTGCTTATACTATGTGTGGTCTCTCATCATCAGTTGGCCTGAGTCTTTAGAATCCATTTTTGTGGTTATCTAGAACTGATTCTATGTAATAAATTGTTTGCCTGAGCTTTTTTACAGAACCAAAACAAATATTTCACTGTTAGCATTCTTGCTCTGGGAAAAAGTTTTTTTCAGATTTTTACAATTATTTCTCAGAGTTTGAATCTAATACTACACAATCTTAATTTTTTAGAAATTAATTTCTGAATTTCTGTGGCAGTATTTGTAGATAAAAGCACCTTGTCTTCAGTAGAAAAATGGATTGCTTGTAGATTACTGAATTTAATCTTCCATAGTAATATTACCTCCCTTTATTGCTTAGGGGTGTTGCCTTTTTTTGTTTGGGTTTTGTTCATTTTGGTGTTGTTTTTCTGCCTTCTTTCATTTTAAAGTTTAATAGATGCAACAACTTCATTTTATTTTTTTTCCCAGATGTCAGTTACTCCACTAGATTGCTGATTTTGTAATAGTACTTTGATAGTTAAAACCTGCTTCAAAAGTAGCATTTCATATGTACTGTATAAGCATCCATGGTGTATGGCATGGCATCACCAACTTTAGGATGTTTTAAAATTACTATTTCGAGTACACCTTTTACAGCCATTGTATGGGCCATCCAGAGTTGAAGAAAATAGGAGAGTTGATTTTGTCCATTTTTTGACAATTTAATTAAAAACTCAATTGTTTTCATAGACATCTGACCTACTGTTAAGGCCCATATCCCTATCTTCATTGCATTCAATGGATTTAGGATGTTTAAATCTTCAGAAACATGTCTGTATTGGAAATACCTGCTTTTCTGACAATACATACATGAGTTCATACATTAGGTTCAAGTTTTAGTGTCACCTTGAGTTGTTTTCTCCTGTTTTCTTCAAAAAAAATTCTGTAGACTAACTACTGTGATAGGTGCTTTACTCTAGTGAGGTGGAAGAGAGGAAGCAAGGAAAAAACTAGGGGTGTTATTTCCTAAAAACTTTCGTTAATAAATTATGCTGCCATTAGATGATTCTGGCATTTTACTGAAAATGCATTTCCCTTTTTATTAAATACTGTATAGATGTTAAGGTAGCTGACAGGCTATGGTGTCATTTCTTTACAGTCATTCAGTTCGCTGTGGCCAGTCAACAAAAATCCATTGTTCTAATGTGTGTGGAAATACTTTAAACTGTGGAAAGCACAGCTGTACTCAAGTGTGCCATGCAGGAAAATGTTCACCTTGCCAGTTAACAGTACAGCAAGGTAAGTACTGAAATGCTTTGCAGATATCCACCCTGTACAATTAAAACAAGAGGGTGGAAAGGATCAGTACCAAGAGGCAAGTGCCAGTTTTTATTTAACACAACCAAAATCTGTTGTTGGAATCCTGCCATAATGATTAGACTGTTGGAGCATGTGCCTTATTAGGACAGGCTGGTGATACTGGACTTCCTTAGCTTGAGAGGGCTGAGTAGTGGCCTTTCAGTAGCTATTAAGTGAGTTAAGAAGACAGGGGCAGGCTATGCATGTGTGGAGGATGAGAGACAATGAGCTTAAATTCCTTGTAACCAGCTGTAAGGGAAACCTCTTTTATTGGAATTTTCAAAACCAACTGAATAAAATACTTGAATAATGCGGTCTGATCTCATTTGCTGACTGCTTTTGGTAAGGGTTTGGACTAACTAATCCTTTCGTACCTGAATTGTCCTCTGATCCTACAGAATCTTTTACTATAATTACAAGAATTAATTAGACAGTACATGGAAAAAAAACAGAAAAAAGTATAGGAAAGCACATTTCAACAAACTTCTCATAATTTCTATTAAAAGTTTTCTAAACTTAGTCTTTAATGGAAATTAAATTGACTGAGTATGTATGCCAGTATAAAATAACTTTATAGAATAGTTTATACAGAAAATCACAATTTAATTTTCTCAACTATTAAGGTAATTATTAACTTGTTATGTAGACTGCTTTACTAAATAAACTTTTTGTGCACATAATATTTTATTAATAAGAATAGTGATGGAGTTCCAGCTTCTGTAGGTCAAAAAACTTCCATTGATGAAATAGATCTAAAGAGGAGCAACTTGTTCTATCCTTCTAACATTTTTTTTTTTGCCTTTTTGTATTTGCTAGAAGTGTTTTGTCACTGATATTCTCTTGTGTTGTTTTCTTATGGAACATTGCTTTCTTTCAGTGTGTTACTGTGGAAGCAACTTCAAAGAAGTATTGTGTGGGTCAAAGGAAGAATTCTCTGATGGTTTTGGGAGTTTCTCATGTCAGAATATATGTGGCAAGTAAGATCACTATAACTTAGGCTATTATAAAGAAAAAGATCATTTATTCACAATGACTTATTGCGATACTCTTAGATAATTCCCCTTTTAATTTTTTTGTGTTTTCTATTTTGTTTCTTTGATTTTTTTATTCCAGAAAATTAAATTGTGGGAGGCACAACTGTAAGCAAGTATGCCATCCTCAGCCTTGCCAACTCTGTCCACGACTTCCACAAGTTGTATATCGTTGTCCCTGTGGTCAGACTCCTCTCAGCAAGTTACTGGAACTAGGATGTGTTGAACGTAAAATTTGCACAGATCCTATCCCATCGTGTGGAAAAACATGTGGCAAACCTCTTTCTTGTGGTAGCTATGGTAATTAGAAATTTCAGTATCAGAGTATTCAGAGTATCTCATAGTGTCACCGAAAGTCAGGTGAATAGAACTCCTTGACAGGATGCAGCATTAAGAAGCAGGCATTCTTTATTGTGGCACCAGCTGCAGGGTGGATAACTTCAGCTAGTGTGCATTCCAGTTCTCTGCAAGCTTACCTTAATTACATACATATGCTTCACAATTCACAGAATTCTCACACATACTACAATTGCTCATTACCTTAAAACTCTCCTCCTGGCTCAGTCTTTTTATGATCTCATTTTGGCTGTGGTTGCATTCCTAAGCCAGATGTACTCACTCCCCCAATCCCTTTATCTTCCCTCTGTCCTTGCTCTGGAAGCAGGGCACACCTGTTTTTTTGTTAAAAGTACACAGACACAGTCTTTGTTCTTAGATTAACCCTTTGATGTCAATAGCTTTGAAAACAGAACAAAAAGTGGTCTTTAAATCTTTAATGTCAAGAAATAAGTATTTCACGATTTTGAGTTTTAACCAAAGTTATTGTAAAAACCACTGCAGAGCCTGCAGTCTGGATGTACGTTCATAATAATGCTTCAAAATAAGGAAATAAAACCCAGCTGTGCATAAGCTTAGTATCATTGACCAGTAATGCTCATAATAAATATGAAGTTCCACGTCATAGATTTTTAGAATTCTTAATATGTGTATTTTCATTTTGCTAGAGTTTGTTCATACGTGTGAAAGCCTTTGCCACGAAGGAGACTGTAAACCATGCTCTCACACATCGAATATTTATTGTAGATGTGGCTTCAAAAAAAAGGTGAGTGTGTAAGCACAGAAACAGGTAATCTTTTAAACTGCTTTTTAAACTCTGGAGAAAAAGGAGCTGAAGAAGCATAAAGAAGTTTGTGTTCCTTAGTTGCAAGAGCCGATGTTGTATACTAACTGATAGATGGTATCTAATTTATACTGTGAAGTGGTAACATGCTTTTTACTATTAAGGCATTTTTAAAAATATTTTGGCAGAGTTTGAACAGAGTTCTATTAGTGTAAGCATTCTGCAAAATCCTATATTCTGGAGTATTTTTTGTACCATGAGGAATTGGTAGTGTTGCCAAGAGTAAACTGAGAGAAGAAAGGCAGCCTAATTAAAACTTTATAGTAATAGCTTGTAGTCTCCATGTAGAAGTTTTTGTAGAGACTATGTTGTTACTGATTCCTGTTCTTTGTACAATTATACAGTCATCCTGTTATTTAGTAATTATTATATTTTTAAACTATGCTACTTTCTGTAATCATAGCTTTGAAATTTTTGGTTACTGTCACAGAAGCTTTGATGACTTTTCTAACCTGTTATATATATCATCTGCAAGTAGAGGTAGCTCTGGAGTATATAAGTCTGTAGGTGCATTGAAATGACTGAGATTTTGCTAGAGGTTGGAACATTTTTCTCCTACAAGTTTGATGAAGGTAGTTACGGGGTAGAAGGCTTTAGATTGCATTTTGAATCCTGAAATAAAGTAGTGAGGTTTTAAGTTTAGTTTATGAAGTTTGTCACACGCCAGGATGATGCTGCTTTAAAAAGAGTGAACTACAGTGATAATTTAAGTCAATTATGAAAAATGTGATACTCAGAAGTGACAGCTTAGGATATAAAGCTGTGGTGAATGGTTCAAATGTCAACAACCTTACTTTCATCCACCACATTTTATTTTCATGTTGAGGTCTTTAGGTGTAACTTTGTAGATTATAACATTTGGCTTCCTTTCTTCTGTCAGACTCACGTTTTTGGGAAAATTGGTCAAAGCACAAATTTGTGTACTCTTGTCAGTATTCTCTAGGAGAGCTCTTTCGGTTTCCATTACGCAGATTTCTGATTTCTTGGGACAAGCCTGATTCTCTCAGTTTACAGTGACACATAATTCTGCTGAATTAAGTGGAGAATACAAAACTACATTTTTTTTAAATTGGTATTGAATCTTTAAGGAACAAATATGGTATTAAAAGATTTGAGGATTTTTTTCCCTGTTTTTATTTCACTTTTGTATACAGATGTGTTATACACATGAAAACTGAATGTGCTTCTTTCATGTGACCAAGTGTTTTCTAGATAAGTATGTTTCAGTTTTTAAATCTATTTTAATCTAATGGCTCCTTGTTTGTTTCCTAGGAAATCCCATGTGCTCTTCTCAGAAATAAAGGTACAAGGTTATGATACATAAGTAATGAAAAATTGTTAAAAAATTATCACAGCCCATAGTAATTTGGGATTTGATTGACCAAGTTGGCAAACAGCTGATCTGTACTGCATCTTTTATCCTCACTTCTCTGCCAAGTTGGTTATTTCTGCTGCTCTTTCATGCTATTGATCATGCTGCTGTGTTTGGGAAAAGGTTGGAAATAAGCATCTTTAGTTTTCATTCACCTTCTACGTAAGGAAAGACTTCTTCACATTTGATCTCAGAGATGTCTGTTTTGTTTTCTGCAGTTTATGTCACCTGCCATATTCAATAGGTTGCCATCCCCCTCCTACTCCCATCATCTTGTATAACTTTTGGTCAGCTTGCACAGCTCAGATTCAGTGTAACAGTTTTGCTCTGATTTTGCCTCTGGTTCTGGCGAAATACAAGCTTTGATTCTGCTTCACATTGTGTGGTGCTGATCTTTGCAGCTGGTCTTTGCATCTGACCATGGCAGAGAATTCCCATTTGATGCTTCTTGGTATTCTGGATGTAACATCTTAAAAGTCCCCTCAGTGAAATCTTTACTTGATTGACCCCTGTCTACTGAGATATTTATTTACAAAATATATAAGGAAGTAATATGTATATTTTCTAATTTGAGCTTTTGTCTATGAAGACTTTGCTCTTATGGAATCCAGAAGTGATTCCCTTTTGTTAGCTGTGTATGGTAATAAGGATGGTCTTTGCTAGCAGTAGTTTCATAAGCACATAACAGTAGTTGTTTTTAGCTGACTTTTACTGCCCCATGAATTTAAGCAGTCTTAAATTAGATGTTCATGGTACTTCAGTGTATCAGAATATCCTGTTTTCTTTGTTCTATTGTGTGGAGTTTATGGTGTGAAGGTTAAGGGGAAATAAACTAGCTTCATGTATTCTGCTTTCCAAAATCCTTTTGAATAAGGCTTTCTTCAAAGAAAGGCAAGTGCCCACGTGGGGATAATTGTGAGGGAGAAAAAAAAATTGAAAAGTTTGCTTGCTGGTTTACCCTGTGTTTTTGTCTCCTAGACCATGCCCAGCAACAGCCTTAGCAGAATACTGTGATTGCAGGTTTTATCCTTTTTGCATACACAAAACCCTAAAAGTTAGGACTTTGGGGAACTTTCTTTTTTTTTAATAGCTGCTATTACATTCATGTGTGACAAGCGATGCAACAAGAAGAGATCGTGTGGACGACACAAGTGTAATGAAGTTTGCTGTGTGGTAAGTGTATCGGTCTTTTTATAAAATTACTTGATGTGATGTGATGTGATGTGTTTGATTTTGGTTGTGATGTTAACAGTCTTTTGTTCTTTTGTATCTTTCCATTTTTATGCATCTTCATTCTCTATTAGCTGTGTGTCATGCTCAAGAAGTTTGTGTGTGTGCAGTTACTTTGCAAGTTTTATTTTATATGTATCATTATAAATGTCAAAACACATTTCAGCCTAAATGCAGTTAAATTGGTGTCAAGGTGCTTTTTGTCAATGCAGTGATTCCAGGGAGAATGGAGAGGGAAAGCATATTAATAGAAGAAGCATAAACCTTTTAGATATGTCTGTAACAGAAGTCTTGACAGAATCTTCTTTAAAAATTGTGTATCCATACAGTAATGGAAAAACTGTATAGACCTGGCCTAAGCTATTTTTGTACTATACAGTTTTATCAATCTATTATTAGAAGTAGATTGCAATGTCAAAGAGAAAAAAATAACCAATGGGGTTTATAGTTTTTCTTTTTTGTCATCTCTTAGGACACAGAACATAAGTGCTCTTTGGTTTGTGGTCGTAAACTCAACTGTGGGCTTCATAGATGTGAGGAACCCTGTCATCGGGGCAGTTGTCAAACATGCTGGCAAACAAGTGAGTTATGTGCAAAAATACATAATTGTTATTTATATCTCTGTCAGACTCAGACCAGTTAATGTGATCTGTTTCACGCTGGTGAAAAAGAGAAAGGCAGGTGATATAGTTTGTAAGAATACTGTTTACAGCTCAAAGTGTCTTAACTGCAGTAATATATGTGTCTCTTCTATATTATATGCACGTGGACATAGTCAAAGACCTCCATTTTATGGAGACCAATGTTTTATGGAAACATCCTGGAAAAGAGGAGGTGCTAGAGCTTCTGAAGCTCACTGTGCTTGAAATGGCATTGTAGTCTGTCTTAATAGCCTATGAATATGATGTGCATGTTGACTGCATCTCTCATTAGAAAAAGAAATGTTTCTGTGACCAAACATTTCTCTTGACAAAGCAGAATAGTAATCTTAATGTCTCAGAGGTCCTGTTAGTGACTTCTGGTCTAACAGAAGTTTCATTTGGCTTAAACCCCTGTGTCCTTGAAGTTTCCCATTCTGAATCTGTCCAGAGGTTAATCAAATAAGCAGTATCCTTAAAGATTTCATTCTTGCTTTCTCTGGATGCTCTTTGTTGAGATTTCAGAGGCATACATTGTATGATTCTGTATGATTCTTACCCTGTAGTTGATGGTGAGTCCTTCTCAGCACTCAGAAGGCCATTCTAAACTCTGATTCACCTGTCTAGCCAGCACTTTGCAGTTGGTTTATGTTAGCCATGGTATCAAATGCCATGGTATGGTCAGCTGTAAGTTATTTTCCTACTCATTAGATTGGATTTCTTGCCCCTGCTTTCATCTTCACTGCTGTTTTTGCTAGGAATGGTGAGGGCTGACATCAAGGTGCAATACTACATTACATACTACAATACTACATACACAGAGCACTTCTATGCCTCTCTGTGCTTCCCAGGTGCTTTACTTTTCCAGTGTAATTTCCTCAGTGCTGGTAAGTGTGGTCCCCTTCTCTGCCAGGGTCTCTTCATGCCTACACAATCTACTTCAAGACAGGAATTCATCTCTTGGGGAAAAGAAATACTGTCAACCTTAGAGACAGTGCATTAAAAAAAAAAAAAAAGGTTTCAGATACTGTATTTCTGCCCTTTGGATCAGACCTCTCTGCATTCTGTCCCCATTATCCTGATTAGTGCAAGTAAGGGATTTCTCATTACAAAATTCTTCACTTGTCATTTCTCATCAATAGCAAGCAACCAGTGTAGCTGTCTACCATTCAGGTCTTCCAAAAACCTTGGTGTCTAGTCTTTCATCTTCCTGGACTAAGGAAGATTTGTAGCTTTGAAGCATAGTGTTACAGGTTGTTTCCTGTAGTGAGGGACAACAAAGCACTACTCTTTCCCATGCTTCCTTTCCACAGGAAGTCCGTGGACATTATGAATCTTTTCTACTTTTGCTTTCTACTTCTTTCTTATAACCCATAACGATTTGTTCTCCCTAGCATTATTATTTGCTTATTATTGTAATTTAGTCTCCTTAGACAAAAATTGCAGTTCTTTTCACTGGCTGCTGTACTTCAAGATACATGGACAAATGAGTAGGATCTGGCCTGAGATTTAACTGATGGAAAAAATCATAAAAAAAAAACAGATTTGAGAAATTTCTGAACATAACAAAAAACATTGAAAGCTGGAAAAAGTTTCAGATAGGAAATTTCATATCTGTTCCTCACCATATGGGTGAGAGTTATCTGAGCAAGGGTAGAACAGCAAAGCTTTCAACTTGACAGGAGCATTTTGCTTGCTCTGGTTCAAAATATTGATGTGAAAGAACCACTCTAAAAGCAAAGCATAATTCCTAACCAAGTCATCATAGTCTAGTTTTCTTGTACAAGCCATGAAAGCTAATTTCAAATATTAGTCCTTAATATTAAAAAAATGAAGCTGGAGTAAAACACCTGCATGTTATGTAAAGATTTCTCGTAGATGAAACATGCAAATAGATATAGCCATTAGGATATATTTGACTTTTTTTTTCCAGGTTTTGACGAGTTAACGTGTTATTGTGGTGAATCTGTGATTTACCCCCCTGTTCCTTGTGGCACTCAGCCACCAGAGTGCAAAAAAACATGCACCAGGCCACATGATTGTGATCATCCAGGTAAGTCAAGCTATTCAGTTTTGATTGGGGTTTTTTTGGGTTTTGTTTTTTTCGTTGTTTGTTTGGGTTTTTTGTTTGGTTGATTTTGTGTGGTTTTCGGTGGTGGGTTTTTTTTTTTTTTTTTAAATTATTTTAATTTGGGGTTCTTTGAATTACAATGTAGAAAAGTGTACATAGGTCTATTTGAAAATACATATCCAAGGGTCTACACTTAAAAACCAACCAGCTAAAGACTTGCAATGAATACTACTACTGGTACTTCTCACTGGTAAAAGCACTGGCGTTTTCTCTTTTTAGTCACACATTAAATGCTGTATTCCAAAGATCAAGTGCTCTGTTGAAGCAGTAGGACAATCTAGGGAACAGATACTTCCTGTGTTCCTTGGAATTACGTTGGCTGATCACAAAATAAATAGCGTGGGTCAAACAGTTTCTGACAAATTTTGCCTGAGAGTTTAACTCTACTCACAAGCTAGAAGATTACCTGCTTTTTAACTTAGAGTGTGTAGAGAATATTCACCTAAACACTTGGCATCATAATTTTAAAAGAATACATTTTTCTTTAATGATGCATCATCCTTCTCATAAATTGTGTAGTTTTGAAATGCACACTCACATTTAATGTGAGTGTTTACTGTTTCCTTTTATGCATTCAACTGAAGTATGCTAATAAAACTGTTATGACTTTCATATTTCTGTGACTGCAGTGTACCATTCGTGCCATAGTGAGGAGAAATGTCCCCCCTGTACCTATCTCACTCAGAAATGGTGTATGGGCAAGCATGAAGTAAGTCTGGACAATTACTGTTTTTGAATACTAAACAATTTTTAGGACTGTAGGCTTAGATTTTTGTGTTTTCTTTGAAATGGAATATGTTTCTGGAGTTGGAGTTTAATGTGATTAAATTGGAGAAGTGTGGCTTTTATTCCATATGTGTTCAAACCAACTGCTGTGTTGGACTATAGTATAAAACAAAACTCATTCTTTGACCTAAGATTGTTTAGTATTGAGTTTCTTATGTGGACAAATGAAGGTGTGAAACATAAAAGCACTTTGAGATTTCCATTGATAATTTTTACCATTAGTTGTCATCTTCTTCCGTTCACCTTTCAGCTGCGAAGTAATATTCCTTGTCATCTCACTGACATTTCCTGTGGACTTCGCTGCAATCAGATGTTAAAATGTGGGATGCACAAATGTAAAAGAATCTGTCACAAAGGAGAATGTCTTATAGATGAAGAGTGTAAACAGCCATGTATTATTCCAAGGCTATATTGTAATCATCCATGTATGGCTCCGTGTCATCCTTCTTCACCATGCCCAACAACAGCCTGCTCTGCAAAGGTTAGATACCCAAAGAAAATTCACTGCAAGGTCACAGGTGAATTGTATAGTTTAATTATCAGCCAGTTGGAACATGTTTGTATACTGATAGCATGATATTTTTTCCGTGAACTTAAAATACTGATTTTTTAAAAATAAAACTATTTTTCACTTTTAGTTAGTCATTATTCCACTAATATAGGACTTCTAAAATGAGTAAGTTTATATCCTTCACACCCCTCCTTGGCTATAAAAAGACAAAACTTAAAAATGCTGCTCACTTGTGTGATATGGCAGGTTGATCTTCAGTGTGAATGTGGAAGAAGAAAGGAGAGTATGATTTGCTCAGAAGCATCCAATACATATCAAAGGTTGGTACAGTAATAATTCTTTCAATTCCTTACTGGACTTACTGCTTTGTAGTTTGATTAAATTGCAGACTTGACTAAATATATTTAGTTCACAAGCTTTTTCATTGCTTTTTTTGTACTTTGAGATATGGTGATTTTGGTGGGGGAGGGTTGGTATTTGCCTGAGCTTTCGTGCTAGCTGTGCTGTATTAGAACACATTTATTTTTTTCCAATGTTGTTAGTCTAACTGTGGTGGTGTGTCAAAGTTCGACTCTCCCACATGTGGAACTCTATTCTGCCCACACAGAGAAATTAGATACAGATGAATTTATCAAGTCCAGATTCAGGCTCCTGAGTATAGGTGGTTGCAGTCCATGTGTGACTTGCTGTCCAAGTTTCCAATCGTATGTGATAGAAACTAGTCAATGAAGATGAGGGATGCTGAAGGATGATTTAAAGTAATTCTGAAATAGGTAAATTTAGGCAGGAGAGCTTTGGCACCTAAATCTTAGGGCTTAATATGCAAGCTGAGCCCTACCCAACTCTATTTATAGTAACAATCTCCAGATCCTATGTTGAAACTTCCTTTTCTCTCTCATAGGAGAGATAGCAAGGAATGGACAAGGAAAAGAAGAAAAATGGGGCTTTGGAACTTTTGAAATGAATATAGCAAAACACTAGTGGTGATGATGATAATAATAATAATAAATAGTATTCTGAGGCTGTGATTGAAAGAGAGTAAAAAAAAGTTAGTCTAGAGAGTTGGTATGTGGTCAGAGTTCTGCTCTGTATCCTACTTGTTAGGTGACCAAAGTCTGAAATTCTTCCTGTCTTTCAAAGAAAGCTTCTTAATGATGGTTTTATTTGGAACTGGTATCTGAGGGCCTTTTTTTTTTAATCCTAGCCCAGCTTAGGGTATGCTGCTTGGTTTCTGCTGAACACTGTCCATATTCAAGTTCTGACAGAAAATAGCTTAGCTTAGGTACTTAATATTACCTAATGAAAACAAGGATAAAAATGTGCTAATTAGAAACAATCAAGTACAGTTTAGGCAGTACTAAGTTGAATGCAAGATACATGTACAGAAGTTTGGTATTTTTGGTATTTTCATCACTATGAATACAAATCAGATGATTACCTGAACTTTGAAATACCAGTTTAAATTGACAAATGCATGTCATTAATGATAAGTTCAAAAGATAATATACAAGTCCAGATTTTTGAAGGCTGTTATTTCTCTGCTGTTTTATAGCTCAGGCACTGCAAAAATATTCATGCAGGGAAAATGGTTCTTTGAAGCCAATGAGAGTTCTTGCATGTGTAAGGTGAATACATATATATTTATTTCTCTAATCAGAGCCCAAATCTAGAGGAAGGGAAAGAAACTGTTCTGTTTAAAGCAAGTGTTTATATCAGTTAAAATGTATTCATATGTGCTTAAAATTAGTCTTGTCATGGTAACGAGCCAGCTAAGTTTGGTACCTCCAGTAGTTCAGGTTCCTGAAAGATTATTCTGATTTTGTGGAGATAAGTTGGCCCTTTTTTTCCTACCTATCACCAAACCAAAACAACAACAAAAACCATAAACAAAAAAAATTGCAGTAAAGATCAGCAAATTAGGGGAGTATCCAAGTTTTTCCAGAGATTTTACAGAATTTATGAAACATCTTTGGGCTTTGTCAGTGAATAAATTTTGAAAGAATGCCCCAGGGTACAGGAAATACCTGTGCTGCTATATTTGTACATATGGCACAAATGGTAATGTCATATCATCTAATGTCCCATTACCTAGACTTTGGCATCAGATGATTAATATGAAGTACCTCTCAATATTTTTTTTGTTTTATGTAGTGTGATTAGCCTCCATCCTGATAGGTGGTTGGTTCTTTGAATGTGATGAAAAGCATAAACATAGAAACAAATGTATCATTTTATCCGAATGGAACAGAAGAGAGAGTTACAGAGGGTACATAGTTTCATTTTTAGGAGTTTGTTTGACAGTTACGTGGCATCTTTCCATTAAAAATTCCTTTATATTTTAGTTATACAAATTTTAACATGCAAAGGAGACTGGGAAGACTTGTTATTGAAGGGAATTAGGAATAATCTTTATTAAGAAAATAGTAATGATCTCAGTAGGCATTTTGTCCTTTCCTTGTGGATTCTGTTAACCATATTTTCCAAGCAAATTTCAAAGTACTTTATGAATTCACTTTACAGGTTTTAGTTGCACACAGTTAAGGAAGAATCAGATAAAAGGATAGTTAAAGCTATATGATCAGCTGTCATTTGTATAATTAGCAAGTGAGGAGAAAGAGTATTTGCTTTGCATAATTTCAACTTGTATAAGAAGCATGTCCATTTGTTAGTGTTGCTCCTAGTTGAGGGAGAATGAGAGTAAACTCTTGATTTGTGTAACTAGATTAGACTGCTGAAGCTTGGTGATGTAGAAATAGAGTTCCATTCTGTAATCTAATGAGAAAATGATCAATCTGTCTTGCTTCTTCCACCTAGAGGTTAAATGTGCACCCCTGTGTACCTTTTTAGAAGTTTTATATGTTGCCTCAAACGAAATCTACCATATTCTTTTTCAGAATAGCTGCTATATCTATAGCAACTAAGCTAACAGATCTACAGCTTGGGGATTCAGTGGAAATCAGTAGGCTTATTACGAAAAAAGAAATGAAGCAGGCCAGGTAAGGAGATACATGTAGTAATGTATTTGAAGCCTTTGTGTTTACCTGAAGCATAGTGACGTGTAAAATACATTAATATGGTGATAAAAATGCCTTCCTATGCAGCCTAACTCTACTTCAGCAATACTGCTATAAGAGTATTTTGCAGTTCTGTGGTGGTTCATGGTTTTGGTTTCATGTACTGTGTTTTCAGAGTTTTTTATATTCGGCCAACTCATTGGAGTTCCTCTGGATTTTTTTTCAGATTTCTAGACAGGACAACAGACTTTATCTTCTGTTTCAGCAATCCAGTGTTCCTTTCTGGATTATTGACAGGCCATATTTTCTTCTAGTCATCATCTTACTATTTACAATATTTTTGTATTACCCTTTTTAGAATTTTTCACGTTTGTATTTTAGTTTGGTTGGTGTTTTGGTGTTGTCACCCTGGCTGGCATCACAACCTGATGTTAATTTTGTGACATAAGTTTTCCTGATGTTCCTCAGGATTGAAATAGCTTGTCCTTTTCATATAATTTCTTGATGAAGTTGTCAATTTTCTCCAACATCCTTCTGTCAGAACCTTGACGTACTGAAGTCTTTGCCTTTGAAGTCCCTAATCTCTGGTTTTAGTTTATTTCTATTACCATTTCTTCTTTATTTATATTGAATTTGATTATTTCAAAGTCAGTCTATTATTGTGTAAAGTCAAAATAATGACATTTCCCATATAGTTGCTTCATGACCTCCTGTATCAGAAGGTAGTGCCAGCATACCTAAGAACTTTTGCTGTTGTGTTGTAGTCACTAACACATATCTTTCTGTGTGGACAGACACTGCCCTTTCCTTGAACAGTTGAAATTACTAGAAATGATTTTTTTTTTTGTACAAGCCTTTCCTAATATGATTATTCAAGGACTGTCGGAAGAAGTATTCTCCCTTCTCTCTTTTTGTCTACTGAATACTGGGAAAAGAAATGGTGGTACATAAAATATTTAGTCTGAAATTTCTAGTTTACTGTCAAACTTCAGTATTTTCTACATAATGTACAAATCTGCTTCATTCATTTACAATAATAGAATATTTTCTGCAGGCTGCAGGGATTTTCTTTCTTTGTTTCACTGTCTTTTCCTGTCTGTAGACATTTCATACTTCACCTTAGATTTCTTATTAGAGCTTGGGATTTGACAAATTTCATTAGACCTAGAGTAGCTCCTCTAAGTTGGTTACATTCCTCTTTTAGTGAGGAGAAAATAATTCTTCAAGTGAAGGACTTTAAACAGTACCAGGTTGATGTTAAGAGTGCAATTATGTTAGCTTTCCTCTGTCTCCTTCAAGAAAGCAATCAGAAGTTCTGGATCCTGGTACTATTTATCTCCAAAGATAATACATGCCACTGAATAAACCAGTTTGAACCAGTTTCCCCTGTAGTTGTGTTTTGGGTTTGTTTTTGGGTTTGTTTTTGTTTTTTTTTTTTTTTATGTAAGGAATTATTATAAAGATGATTAATTAACTTATGCAGTCTGGAGGAAGAAGTTTGTAACTGCCACTGAAATTCTGGGGAACTCCTGACTCTCCTACATTTTTATCCCTCAAAGTAAAATTATGAAATACCTTTTAAAGATGAGACAGAAAACTGAAGTTCATAACTCTGCTGACACTAGAAGTTAGGGGTTCAGTTAAAATACTGGTGTTTATGGTTCACCTTAATCCTCCATAGACATGTCTGACTTTCCTCTTTTTCCTGACTGATAATTTTTCCTGTTTCATAGGAGTGACATCTTCTATTGCTGATTTCCAGTCCTTCTTAGCATCACCTCAGTGCTCCTATCAACTTCATTCTTCTCTTAAATGATAAAATTTACCAATATAACATCTAGTTTAGAACCTTTTTTTCTCAGTTCCTATACAACTTCGGTTATTACTGCTCCTGTTCAAGACATAGAGAAGGGATTGGGTGCTCAAAGATCTTTGCTTGTTGCTTATTTGTTTATTTTTAGCTCTGTCTGTTCCAATACAATAAAATATTTTTATATACTTTTGTTACTCTTTTAGACTGTGATAATGACACCAACAATCTACAGCTTGATAAGTATGAGTGGCAACAGTGATTCTAATTGTATTTTTCTTTCATAATTCAGGTTGCAATGTGATGAAGAATGCTTAGCTCTTCAGAGGAACAGGTGGGAAATTAACTGGTGCTTTTTTTTTTTTAACAGAAGTAGTCTAGGTTTGGAAAGTTAATGCTATGTGGAGAAGAAATCTTTTTCTATGTGACCTAGAGAACAGATAAATGTGGAGATGGTTCCTGTTGTAAAGATCTATATTTAGTGATCAGAAATCTTGCTTGAATATTCTAGTTCTAAATGAGTAGTTTCAAATGTAGAGACCATATCTTTTGCAAAGCTATTAATTTGTATTAGTAACCTGTAACTTTATTCTTTGATGACCTGTGTGGAAGGTTTGGGGGATTTCTGTGGGGTTTTTTTTTTGTTTGCCTATGTTTTTGTTATATTTTGGATTTTTTTCCTCCTACCCTCAAATTTAGGCGCCTTGCTGAAGCTCTTGAAATAGATGATAATTCAGATCCTTTTAATATCCGTTCTTCTGGACCAAAGTACAGTGACCTTTTAAAAGAAGATGCAAGGTATGAGTTTTAATGATGGCAGGTGTCGTAAGTCAACAGTGTTGAGAGCAAGATGGGAAAAGCAGAACAGTTCTGTTTACTCTTCTAAAAATAGCTACCTTGGCAGTAGTAGTTGATGTGCACTTCTCAAGACCTCCCAAATGAGAATCTGAAAAGTAAAAAGTGCCTGACAGGTTGCTTTTTTCTGTAATCAGAATAGATTTAGAATGGCAACATCATTTTACACCATTCTCACTGGGAATCAGTACCTGTACTTCTCGCTTTTCTACTGCTTTTAGTCAGAGCCAGCTTCCACTTCAGTGCTCCTTATTGACATTTCGAAACAAAGACAAGAGTGATGGCTAAATAATGAAATAAGCTCTCATAGCTGGCTGTTCTTTCCACCAGTAGCATTTATTTTTTTGCCTTACTGCTTTTATTTTAAAAATAATGAAGTGGAATTAATAAAAGGTTGGATGCAGAGCAAAGCCTGTGCAAATGTGACTGCATAGAGGTTGCTAGACTGAAACATCCTAAAATGAGGCAATGTGAAATCAAGGTAATATCAAAAACATCACACCAATAAATACTTTGCAATCTGGAATGACAGGGAGGGGTCAAACACATTTTTTAAAATATATTTAGATGATGTGTCATTTAAGAGTTTTTACTCCTGTATGTGCTTGTAGGCATGACACTAGTTTTTACCAGGTCTGAATTTTTTAGAACAGCTTAGTATGTTTAGTTCTTGCTCCAGTATTCTAATGCTGTATAAATTTCATGGTTTTGTAAGGCTATTTGCTGCTTGAAAATCCTTTATTTGATTTGCTGATATGTTGAGATAAGTGAAAATTTTACATAAGCAGCCATTCAGAATATGCTTTAACTTTAGGCAGTTAGTTTATCTGTGTAGCTGATACATTGTCAAGAGCTGACAATGAAGAAAACTTGAGAAAGCTGTAAGAACTGATTTTCAGGTGTAATCTTCAATTACAGAACCCTAAATCTCCCAAAATGCAATATAACTCCAGGTAACAGGAGGAAGATAAGCAAGTGTTAGCATGCCAAGTTAATATGTCTCCTTTGTAGGCCAGTGACAGGAGAAGGGGGCACCAGGGATAGTGTGGTAATGCTTCTGCATGCTAACCTTGCTGATGTGTCAGGATCTGATAAGGAGTCAGAAGAAGTCTCTCCACCATATAGCTTTACATGAGGAGATATTCTGCTGCCAAGGGGAATCCATCTTGTAATATGGAGATGGCTACTGACTGAGCATGGATCGGGGGGGTACAGATCCACTGGCTGGTCACCTCAGCACTGACCTTTCTAAGAAGCTCCAGAAATACACACAGAGTGAGAAAATGCTCAAGTTAATCTGTTGACTTGGAGGATAGACCAGCACAAGTATCACTGTCCAGTTGGTCATTGTTGATGTTGAGGCTGCTATTTGATGAATTTAAAACTACTGGAGAATGAGAGAACATCTGGAGTATCTAGCCACGTGGAGCTACACAGAAGAGAATTTTCTTATTTTGTCACTGGCTGTGCAGGACCCCTCTGTATGGACTATGAAAATCTCTTGTGAATCTCTTGTTTTATAGGCTCTTGAAGGGCTTTTATTATTTTTATTTTTTAATGTATCCCCCAGTGTGTTAGCTGGTTCCTTAGCATGCTTTTAAATATTATACATCAGATATTTGGGGACCCTCTGATTGGATTGTTGATACATTTTTTTTTAACCTGCCATGATCACTTCACCTTGAAATTTGGGTGTTCATAGTTGGCATACTGTGTAGTATGTGCTTTTTACCTCTCTGAGGTAAATCCTGAAGGCATCAGTGGGTTACGTTCAATTTTTTTTGTTGTTGAATTGGATTTTTTGTTTGGGGATTGGGGTTTTTTGCTGCTTGCATTCTTAATAGTTATGCTAGGTGAGCTGAAGACCAAAATCAGTCAACTTTGTCTTGGAAGTTTTCCACTCTGTTTACTCTTCCACTTTGCTTACCCTACTCGCATTTTTGTGTCACGTCTTATATTGTAATTAAGTAAATTAATGACAAGTAACTTAAAAACGTCAAAATGGCAACTTTAAAATCTACATTATTCATTTGTAAGTGTAGTAGTTTATTGTCAGACAATAGAACCATGTCATGGAATTTTATTCTGGGTTCCAGTTGTTGAAGAAGAAATAATTATATTTGTAATAGTGATGACACGCTATTTTAATGTGAATGAAGCTTCTGCTTCAGTCAGTTGTGTTCTTTAATTTTGTTCTTGTTGAAAAATACGAAGATATTTTATCTTTGTACACTCTCTTTCTTGTTAACCTAGAATGCTGTTCTTGCAGGAAGGATATAAAATTTGTCAGTGACATTGAGAAGGAAATGAGAATGCTTGTGGAAGCTGTGAATAAGGTCAGTATATGAGTTTGATATTACTAAACATTATTAATACTCATAGTTATGAGTTGACAATAGATGTGCTTGGGCTTCAATATAGTGCACAGTTCATTGTAAATTGAACAAAATTTTTGGGAGACCTAGTAGTTCAGGATCACTTTGGTGCCAAATAGCTTTTAAGGATTCAAGCAGTGGTAGGCTTTAATTCATCAATGTATTGTCATCAATTTTTGGATCTCCATTAATAAAATATTGTCAAAGATGTTGATTAAACATTCAGACTTTTAGAAGGACAGCCTAGGTACTTCTGATCCCTCTAGTGGAACTTGCTCACAAATTTTTTTATACCTTCCTATATTTGCCAGTGCATGAGTTATTTTATTTATTATTTTCTCCTGTAAGAAAACCTGGATTCAGCCACAGTGTTTGAGAGACTCCAGTATACTTAGAGAGGCTGATACCACAGATGCAATCGTATGTTTTTCAGTGATACCACCTTCAGGTATAAGGTTAGCTTGCTGCTGCTTCATAAAAGACCCAATAGATGTGGTTCAAAGGACCATGTAAACTATAATATTCTCAGTTGCCCTTAGCTCAAGAAGGAGCTAATATTCTGTAAAAAGCATAATTTTGATACCCCTAGGCCCTAAGGACACTTCCTAACTTTATTCCTTCCAAAAATCATGGATCATGTTTGTTAAACAATCTTTGTGCTTGTCTATCTGTCTCATGTTCTTGCTCATTGTTTTCATCATTAGAATGAAAGACTGAAATGAGTCAGTATGTGTCTAGTTATCAAAGGGGCCCCAGTGGGGTCATCCAGTCCAAGCTCCCTGCTCAAGCAGGGTCATCCTAGAGCACATTGCATGGGATTGCATCCAGACAGTTCTGTAATATCTCCAGTGAGAGAGACTCCACAACCTCTCTGGGCAATCTGTTTCAGTCCTCAGTCACCTGCACAGTAAAGAAGTTCTTTCTCATGTTCATGTGGAACTTCCTGTGCATTAGTTTCTGTCTAATGCCTCTTCTCTTGTTGGTGGCACTATTAAGTGGCCAACTGTTAAGTTGCCTGGTTCCATCCTCCTGACTTTCTATCTTCAGATACTTATTGACAAAAGAAATAATAATAAATTAAATCCTATTTGTCATCTGTTCTTGAGGCACAATAGACCCAGCTCTTTCAGCCTATCCTTGTGAGATGGTCCAGTTCCCTATCATTTTTGTAGCCCTCTGATGGACTTGCTCCAGGAGCTCCATTCCTGTCTTGTACTGAGGAGCCCAGTACTGGATACAGAATTCCAGGTGAGGCCTCATGAGGGCTGAGTAGAGGAGCAGGATCACCTCTCGTGACCTCCTGGTCACACTCTTCCTAGTGTACTGTGTCATTGGTCTTGCACCACAAGGGCACAGTGCTCTCTCATGACAGCTCATTGCCTACCAGCACCTCCACATCCTTGTCTGAAGGTCTGCTTTCCAGCAGCTCAGCCTGTACTGGTGCATGAGTTCTTCTTCCCCAAGTGCAGGTCTCTGTACTTCCCTTTAAAGAATTTCAGGAGATTCCTCTCTGCCCATCCCTTCCACCTGTCGAGATCCTTTTGAAGGGCTGCACAATGTTGGTGTGTTGGCCCCTCCTCCCATCTTTGGGTCATCAGTGAACTTGCTGGGGGGGTATCTGCCCCTTCATCCAAGTCACTGATGAATAAGTTAAAACAATATTAGAGCCAGTACTGACCCCTGGGGAGCACCACTAGTTACAGTCCTCGAGCTTGACTCTCTGCCACTGATCACAACTCTCTGAGATCTGCTGTTCAGCTAGTTCTCAATACCCCTCACTGTCTAATCATACGGCTGCACTCCCTGAGTTAACCTATGAGGATGTCACAGGACACAGTGTCAAAAATCTTCCTGCAGTCCAGGCAGACAATATTCAGTGCTCTCACCTTAGCTGTACAGGGGATAGATAATTGTTTTGTCATACAGACAGATTGGTTAAACATGATTTTCCTTTGGTGAATCCATAATGACTACCCTTGATCACCTTCATGTCATCCCACAATGACTTTGAGGGTGAACCATTCGCATCACCTCTCCAGAGACTGATGTGAGACTGTGTTGGTTTTGCATGGCCTGGGTTTTGGTAGCAGTGGGGTGGAGGGCTGCAGAAGTGGCTTCTGTGAGAAACTGCTACAAACTTGCACCATGTCCAGCGGAGCCAATCCCTGGTGGCTCTGAAGATGCCGCTGGCCAATTAGAAATGATGGTAACATCTCTGTAATAACATATTTAAGAAGAAATCAAAACAAAGGTGGTGGCACAGTGTTAATTGCAGCTAGAGAAGAGGAGGAGGAGGTGGGAGCCTGTGAGGGAAACAACATGGAGACACCAAGGTCAGTGGAGAAGGAGGGGCAGGAGGTGCTCCAGGTGCCAGAGCTGAGATTCCTCTGCAGGCTGTGGTGAGACCGTGGTGAAACAGCTGTGCCCCTGCAGCCCATAGGGATCCATGGGGAATGCAGAGATCCATCTGCAGCCTGTGTGGGAGGTGCCCACATCAGAGCATGTGGTTGCCTGGAGGAGGCTGTGATCCAGTGGGAGACCTGGTGGAGAGAGGGGTCCCTGCTGCCAGGCTGGAGCAGCCTGTCCTTGGAGGACTGCACCCCATGGAAGAGTGACCTCGATTTTGGAAGAACTGTTTGCCTATGGGAGGAATTTACATTGAGGACTGCTGCTCATGGGATTGGAGCCATGTTGGAGAAGTTTGTGGACAGCTGTGGAAAGGGACTCCACAGTTTTACAGGGAAACAACTTCTGTCCTTGAGAACAACCGGAACCAACCGGAAGAAAAGCTTGGGTGATGAACTGGCCAAAACCCTCACCCCCTGTCTCCCTGGGCTATTGGTAGGAAGGAGGGAGTGGCTGGGGAAAAAAGACCTTAAACCCATCTATTTTATTTCTCATTATCCTGCTCTGATTTTGTTAGTAATAAATTTACCTTCTGTCTCTGAAGTTGAGCCTGTTGCACACTTGGAATGTTTTTTTCTGGTCCTTAACTCATGGACCCTTTGTTAAATTTTCTCTCCTCTGCCCAGCTGTAGCAGGCAGGTGATGCAGCAGGAGAGTGAGTGAGTGGCTTTTCATGGGTACCTGGCATTTGGCCAGGGTCAAACCATGACAGACTGACTGGCCTTTAGTTCCTCAGAGTCCTTCTTGCCCTTTAAGAAAGGGCAAGACATCACTGGGGTGATGTTTGCTTGCTTTCTGTTTTCATGCACCTCTCCTGACCAACCATGACCTTTCAAAGATGGTCATAAACAACCTCACCATGATGTCTCTCAGCACTCATGGATGCATCCCGTCAGGGCCCATGGATTTGTGAACATCAAATTTGCCTAGGTGTTCTCTAACTCCAGTCCTTGACCAACAGAAACTCTTCTTTCCAATATTCCTTTATGTTGGTCTCCTGAGTCAGAGATTCTTGAGGGCTTATCAATGAAGACTGATGCAAAGAAGGTGTTCACATACTCCATCTTCTCTATGTCCTCTTACTAGAGTCCCCCCTCTGTTTGGTAATAGGTCCACATTATCCTTAGTTTGTCTTTTGTTTTTGTTTATATATGTGAAGCCCTTATGTCTGTCCTTGTCATAATTGGCCAGATGTAATTCCAGATGGGCCTTGGCCTTTATGGAGTAATTGCTTCTTACTCTTACAACTTATGTTCATTCCAAGTAGCCTGACTCTGCTTGAGTCTCCTGTGAATTTACTGCATGAGTATTAACAGGAGTTCCTAGTTCATTTGTCTCTTGTTCCTGTGCTCAGTTTCTTGTTCATTGGGGTGCAGATTATGCTAATTATACTCAGGTTGCTCCAATGTCAAACACTTGGAATTAGATGCATAGAATAGTCATTTGTTATCTATATTGTTTTACCTATCTTGTTTCACACTTGCCTAGTGTTGTGTTGCCTGTGGTTATCCTATTTTACATATTCCTTTAAACATTACCTTTATCATACACACATATGTACACAAGTGTGTACACATATATCTTTCTATATATAATTGCATATACCAAATATATGCTTATTCTAATATCAAACCAAGAGATGTAATTATATTGAAAAAGGGGCAGCCATAGGTCTTGAATCTGCAATTGAATTGCAACATGAAATATGCCAGAACCAGAGTACCAGAGAGCTCAAGAGCATCTCCAGTGCTTTAGTTTTCAGTGCAAACCAGCTATTTGTTAAATAATGATCCTACAAAGCAGACAAATAGTGTCTGTTAAGGAGCATCTACATTGCCAAAGAGAAGGCAAATACGAAAACAAACCACATGTCAGTCTTCTCCCTATCTGACCTAAGGGGAGCATGACTCAGTATACCCAGCTTTTATCATGATCAGGATGAACCATTTAGGGCCACATGACAGTTGAATACCTCAAGGATCAGTTCTTTACCATCCTACTCATCAGGCTGTAGGGAATTGCTGTTCCATAAAGGTATGAGAAGTTTCCAGAAAGCTTCCAGAAATCAAGTTATATTTCAGAAGGGAGATTTCCCAGGGATACTGAGGTGAGGCTGACCAGCTTGTAGTTCCCTGTGTTTTCCTAGCCTGTCTTGAAACTAAAGTGAGAGTGTGTGGAGGCTGTGTTCTGACTCTCTTTTCTATGAAAATTGTGGCATATAGGGTGTAAAAGGGAGTATTTCCCATGCACTGTAAAGTTAACTTGTCCTAGAACTCAATTCTTCTTGCACAACTTTTTATTTCTGTAGAAGACTCAGAGGCTTTCTTCTCTCTCTTATGAGAGTCAGGTTTCATCTTCCCACCCATGGGTTTATGTAGGTAAAGATTGAATTAATATGTGTAACATGGCATTATGCAGGGAGACCGGTTTTAGTTGTCTTCTGCTGTGATCCTTAAGTCCTCTTTATTCATGAGTCTGTTTGTTTATTATGATTCCTAAATTTCTCTGACTTAATATGTGGCTTGTTTTCTTTGTTTCTAGATGTAGAACTTTCTTGTATTAAAAGTATTTTGTATGTTAATCTGTCAAGCATTCATGTAGCTCTGCCTGTATCAGTACTATATCTTTCACACGGATTACTGTTACTTAGGCTTACACGTTTTGCTTCTGCTTTTTAATTTTTTTTTGCATTTTCCCTTTGGAGATGCCCACTTCATCTTAACTGGATAAATGAGTAATAAAAAGGATTTTAGTACTGAAAAGTTTTAGCATTAACATGATTCCGCTCTGTCTATCACATGACTTTGCTTGCCTCATAAACATCTCTTGCCCTACACTTACCAGTATGTATTCTATCTAGCATAGCAGAATTTTCATGGTTGATATATGTAAACAGAAAAGACAGAGGATATATATATCCAGCTCTGTCTTCATAGGGACAAGAATTGTGTTGTTCTTTAGAGCATGGAGCCATCACCACTTTTTTAAAGCAAGCGTGCTACTTACAAATAGGTACAGAATCTATAGAGTTCTTCAAATTCTTGTATCTGTGCTGGAAGTGTTGTAGTAGCTGGGAGGTTTATTACTGTTAGTTGCAAAGTAAAGATAATCTGTCAGCATGTGATGCCCCTGAAGACTTAAGGAAATGATTGTCCAATTTCTGGTCCAGTTGTTATTTGTAACTTAGCAATTTCATAATCTAAGAGACAGATATTAGGCCTCTGTTTTCAGGGTAGCTGCAATGTACCCCTGGTGACTTGTTCTATTACACGTGGTTGTTTTTACATTAATTTTGGTGGCTGACCTTTTGTAAATCCACATTGATTGTTCTCAGGGACTTTTCTCCTCCAGATTTGAAACAGATTTGAATTTTAGCTAATCAGACAATAGTTCTTGGGTTCTTTCTTTTTGTTTGTCTGTTTATATATATATATATATATATATATATATATATATATAGTTACAACAATTACCTTTCTCTAGTCATTGGGTTCCTACCCTATTCTTACAATCTCTAGGAGGTGATGGAGAAGTGGGATATCATCCTGGTCTCTCAGTGACCTTATGTACTGCCTGCAGTCCTAGGAACCTGTATAGATTGGGATTTCTCTAGAAGTCCCTGACTCAAACTTATTCTACTAGGGGTAGTTTGTTTTCCCCTTGAATCCCTTCTATTGACCCAGAGACCTAGAAGACTTAATTGGTGATCATGAAGGCAAAAGTTGAAGCAGTGTCCTGAATCCATGAAAGCACTGACTGACTCATCTTTATATGCATTTGTTACAAATTGATCCATCTTGTTAAAGGCATGAGCTCATAGGGCTCTGCTTTTTTATTTGTTCTTTTACTGTTGGTATAATAATCAGTTTTGAATCAAGCATTATCAGTCTTTATTAACGGATTAAAAATAGAACTTTGTGGTTTGATTTAATAAAGAATCTACATGAGGGACTTGGAGATAAATAGCTCCTTTGGTAGAGGGAAATGATTTATAAATTTGACATCTTTGTAGCTATCTGAAATAGGTGAATTGTGAAGCCAGTCTGCAAAATAGAATTGGATCTGATGTGAATTTGGCAGATCATTTTGAAAAATACAAATTCTGATTAAAATAATTTTGTATTGCTTTTTGGGATTGAAGTAGAATGACTGTAATCACGATTAGTATTTCAAACTAAAAATACCCCTATGTGGGTGTGTGTGAACTTCGAGGTGATAAAAATATACAATTTAATTTTGGGGAATTAAATGAATAATTTCAGATTAGCTTAATGTCAGTACTGAAGTCTTAGCAATTTGTGGTTTTGATTTTGTTATACCAGCAAAATTTTAGATGTAGAAACACTTTTTTTCCTTGTTTTATTCCCCCTGGCTCTCATGAAGGAAAACTTCACCTTTTTTTTTTTTTTTTTTTCTTTCTTAACCTCTTCTGTTGAAGGGCAAGCATACAAAGAAGAGTCATTGTTACCCACCAATGAACAGAGATCACCGCAGAATCATCCATGAATTAGCTCAGGTTTATGGCATTGAAAGTGTGAGCTATGACAACGAACCAAAGCGCAATGTTGTTATCACTGCAGTGAAGTATGTAATTCATTGTTGTTTTCAAATCTTTACAGTATAGTTTAAATAATTGGATGGGTTTTATCACTTACCGAGTTTATTTACAGTGCAATATGCAATATGCAGTAATTTCCAGTAGAAAAATTTTTAAAGCAGTTTTCAAATTAATAGTTTCATGGGGTCATTTACTCAAGTAAATCTTCATAGAAAAAAACACTATTAGAAGTAAAAAACCTAGGAAAATACTTTGCAAGATTGTTTTCCATTCCTCTTAGCAGTAGCTTTTTGTCATCAGCTAGATTTGATAGAAATATCAAAAATAATGTGTGTGATAAAATTTTGTGAAAACTAATTGTTGGGTTGAGAAATCATACTTATATTTATACCACCTTTGAAAAAAATCTGGTGATTGTAACATATTAATCCATCTCTATGAACCTCCTCCCTCTTCAGTTAATGGACAAAAAGGGAGCTGGAATTACTGCAAATGGAAGAGATTTCGTAGCAAATATGAAATGTTTTGGAGAACGCTCACAGAAAGCAGTTACTTACTCAGCAGCATATTTAGTTTAGCGCTGTCAAATTGTGATTATTTGACAACCAGTTGTTTTTAACTGTAAATATTGACTGCAGTCATAAGAAATCTCTAATCTATCATGCTATTAGAGTTCCATGAGCTATTCCTGAACTTATTCATCAGTTGGTAGCTTAGCTACAATCTTGATTTCTTCCAAGAGAGATGGAATATTACTTTGATCTTAAAATATAAGATACTTTTTGTTTCAGGTGAGCAAAGAGTTTATATTTGGAAAATCTTATTTAAAAAGATTAAAGAAATAGGGGGAGAGGAGCAGATGAGAAATTAGTAAGGATGATAACAGGAGCAGGGCAGATGATTATGCTTTAAAAGCGAAGGGATATTCTGCAACTTGAGAATGGGAGGCCTTCCTCTATATGGCATTAGGACAGATGGTACACTTGCTCTTTCTCTTGTGTTTTTCAGGGAATAGCATACTGTGCAGAATGCATATGCTTCTATTACAATACTGCCACTCCTAAAAGACACTTGAGTGGTCTACTGAAATTGTTCTTCAGCTGCATAGCAGTATTTCTTATTTTAATGGATTCTTCCAAAGCTTATTTGAATTTTCTTTTTATTTGTCACTTCTTCAAGATATAAAAAACATATCCTCACATGAGTAATAGCTCAAGTTCTAGGATGATATTTTTTGATATTTATTGTTATTTTTTTTTCCTTGGTGCTAAGAGAGCTTCCTTCAGCCAGGCTTTGTCCTATTCCAGAGATCTAGGGGCAAACTTTGCCCTCTGCCTCTGTCACCATCAGTAAAAGTTGGTCATATCACCTGCATTGGAATCACTCAGTCATCGATCAGCATTGCTCTTACATAACCACAGAGAAGATCATTCCCAGTATTTACTGTTAAGCTTGATCTGAATTACAGTTCTGGTGTCATTTGAAATGTAAGACCCATAGTGAATACTTGCAAGTGCCTTTCTCTGTGCTTACCTTTTGGTCAGCTTTGCAGTCACCATCCTTTGAACAGTTGCAATACCAGATTCTTTCTGAACTAGGTTCAGACTGCTATGATGAGAAGGGGTAAAACTTTCCTTTCAAAGTACACACTTGTGTTTCACTGTACCTGTCAGTGGTTTTTTGAAGTTTTTACTCAAATGAGTAAAAATTTCCTCCTTCTCCAAATAACTCTGGATTCCAGAGCCTGTTAATGGGGTGTCTGCTTGTTTTTATGTAGTGACCAGTGTTTAAGCAGCTTGTATGGATTTGAGACACCCTAGAAATGGTTTTGAGGGCAGTCATAAGGATAAGACCCATCCTTTTCCTGTTACTTCTAGGAAGAACATTAGGTTCAGTTTTTCCTCATGAACAAGGGGAGGACTTCTCAAGAAGGTGACAAGGTCCCACATGGTTCTCACGGACAAAGTCACATGCTGCCGTAATTTTTTTGACATATCCTGTGTTTTGGGGTTTTTTTTTTGGCACTCAGGATTTTATTTCCTTCCAGTGAAGTCAGTCTGGAAATGGTTTCGAAATGGTTACCAAATGTAGGCTGTACAAGATTAGCAGGATCAAAGACCTAAAGAAATTAAAACCCCTCTAACCACATGAAACATCCTTATTAGATCATGACAGTTGCATCACAAAAAGAAAATTCTGCACATCCCAGTACATTTAGCTACAAATACTGCTATAAGGTCGCCAGCCAAGGTGGTTTTAGCAGCAGTCCTGCTTTAGGAGGAAGCTACATCTTTTTCTCACTGTTTTGTTCCTTAAATGTTGACACATGCCCTGAGAATAGTATGTGCTGCTTCTGGAATGCTTATGGCATAGAATATATGAAGTTTAAACAATCAGGAGATTGTTGAAGAATCATTTGCTTCATTATTGCACCTCAACTGTTACCAGTTTTTGGAGATATTTTTCACAAAAATGTGCTCTGTCTGAAAGATGGTGGCGCATTATTACAAGACTACATGGAATAAGTCTAGACAGATTGGTGGACAAAGAATTTTGTAGTAGTTCATACCAAAACAGTTCAATGCTGATCAAACAAAAATTGAGCTTGAAGTCTTGAAGAAGATAAATTGAGTCATGATTTCCACATTTCTGTTTTATACAACAGGCCATCCTGTCAGTACTACCACTACCTTAAAATCAACAGATAGTTTATGCTTTTCCCTGCACTGCTGTTAAAAATGTGTCATCTCAACTTTTGCTTGAGGCAGACACTTGACTTTTCCTTACTTCAAGAATAAGTTAATGAAATGAAGAATGGCAACTTTGATATCAAAGTGTCCAAAATGCTTGCAGAGTCTTTGGTTTTCATACCAACAGTTCTTTCACAACTGATGATAGATAACCGTGGCTGGTTAGATAGGGTCTGCTTTCTTTCTTACTTCTGGTAATTAATTAATCAGAAGCTTTTTTCCCCCTTTGTACATCTGATTAGTTGAATTCAGTTGTTTGGGGGTTTTCCACATGGGCTAAATGTGAGTGACTGTTTAATCTCTTTTTTTTTTTTTTTTTTTCTCTAATCAGTCAATGTGCCACCAATGTATACAGAAAGTGGTGTTAATTTTGCTGGAGTGTAAGTTGATAGATTTTTGGCTCTAAATCTCCTGTGGTTTCATGACATACCAATTTGTTGGTATCTCTTCTGCTTTTTTTTTGTTGTTGTTGTTGTTTGGGATACTAAATTTTGTCAAAGCTAAAACAGGTCTAGGCTTTGGACCAAAGCAAATTTGGTTCTAGGTTCATCTCTAATTGTTCACAAGGCTTTGATCTCACCTGATTTTTAAAGGTTTGCTATATTAACTCTATGTGCTGGGACCATTTTTAGAGCAGAACTGCTGATTTACTTTCTTGAAATGCAGGAACATTATCTTTTTTCAGCAATTTTTTTTTAGCTAATTAGTATAAAATTACTGCACGTGTATTCTTCCAAGTATTCTGTTTCTGGCATTTCAGAGCTCTGATTTATTTTCCTTTTTACTATACAAGCGAGATTTAGTCTCATATTCTAGGATAAGGACAGACACTTACTTTAGTTGTTGTAGGCCTTTCCAGCCTTTCTCTTTTTTTTTTTTTTTATTTTTGCTTAATTACCTTCAGGCAATTTACTTTCATGTTTTTGCAAATCACAGTTGATAAAAATGAAAGAAGACAACAGAATACCCTCCCATCTACCACGGCTGTCTTTTTCCAGTTGGAACCCTGCAGCTGAGTTGTAATTGAAGTAGTGTTGTGAGCGTTTGGCTTCTTATGGCAGGCTTAGAGCTAAGGGAGAGAAGGACTTTTTAACTGTTGTAGACAGGAGAGGAAAATCAGCTGTTCTCAACTAATAGGACTGTAAATTGCTTGTTGTTAGAGTGTGAATGTAAACATCATATAACCTTGAAAAAATTATGGCCCGTGACAAGTAACCTTTTTTCCAAATAATGAAAACTTTCACTGTTGGGGGGATGGGAATGCTTTTTGGTGGCCTATGTTTGTAAGATTTTAGTTTTTAGTTAATTGGAAGACACTATCAGTACTGTTTAAAACAATACTGAAAGGGGATCAGGAATCACCACTTAATATTTTAGTGGACTTTTGACTTACCTTGAAAACGTTGTGGAAATTTTCATCTGTGTTGCCAAAATATCACAAGAATTTGCCTTTAAATACAGACTGATAGAAACAAGATGTTTGAAAATAAAAACTATAAAGATAGTGGAAATAAAACAAATGCATAATTTTTGTGAGCTCTGAAATAGAAGTGGTGATCATCTGTGTGCTGATGTGAGATTTCAACTGCTTAGAGCTCTTGGGGAAATAGGGAAAAAATATGAATTATCAAGTATGTGACAAAACATGGAACTCAACATGTGCACATTCATGGAATTGTACCAATATGCAACCCGTTGCTTTGCAGTGTTGTTCCTATCCAGTATGTAATTTTGAAAGAAAGAGGATGAATATGTTGAGTAGGAATTTAATGTAATTAGCAACTAGAGAGAATCTCATGATCTGGAGGACTATATTTAAAAATACACAAATAAAGTAAATAAGGAAGAAACATCCTTATTTAGTGCTCAACATAATATCATGTAGGTTGGGAAAAGACCCTTAAGATTATTTTGAGTCCAGTGGTATTGTCAAGTCTACCATTAAACCAAGTCCCTAAACACCATATCTATGCATCTTTTTAATATCTCCAGGGATGGTGACTCAACCACTGCCCAGGGCAGCCTGTTCCAATGCTTGGCACTCCCTGAGTGAAGAACCTTTTGCTAATACCTAATAAAAACCATTAATGAAAGCAGTTTAAGTTAGTGTACAAGGAGTAGTCTGAATATGTCAGTAGCATAAGAAGTTGACCTTGATGAGGTCTAAGAATTTTAATTTATTCAGCTTATCTGTCTCCAGATAAGATGAAGAAGAAACTGTGAATAGGAAAGATGAACAGTGGAAGCTCTTTCAGACTTGCAGTTAAATCATCCAAGTGAAATTAGACAAACTCACTCTTGAAAGTGTCTCATGAATTTAGAGGAAACTTTAAGACATCTCCACAACCTCTTGGAGATAACAGTGTATTTGGTAATTATTTGGGGCTTTTTGTTGTTTTTTTTCATTTGTTTGGTTTTTTTTAATTTTTTTTTTTTGTTAGATGCCTTTTTGGAGCTATCTTTTTAGGACTTTTTTTTTTTTTTCCCTTGGTGTTGGGGGTTATTTCCAAAATTTTTATAGACATATATATATAATCTGCTTCCTCTTTGTCCAGCGATTGCAGCCTTTGGGCAGACTACCAACTGAAGTTGAGTGTGATTCACGGCCTAAAATATAGAAGTATACATGCTAAAGGACATTGCCCTGCTATACTGGAGAACATACTGCCCTGTAATCATAGCCAGGGAGTGACTTTTACACTGCAGATGGGACAGGCACAAGTGTGATGCTTCATTGTTTGGTGGCAATAACATTAGTGAGGAGAACAGAATAAGCTGATTTTTTAATTTCCCCACTCTAATGCATAATGTTTTTCTCTGATCTGATTCACCTGGAAGTGCTTACAAGGAAGAAGCAGTGTTGTTTGAGATAGTGCCTCTTATACTGCTGTGATCAACAAGTTTAATGTGATTCACTACCAGCATTTGAGAAGGTGCTTCCAAAATTTTAGATAGTATGTTGTAAAGATTCAGTGAACTGTGTTCTTGTGTGCTGAGTTAAGCTATTAAGTTGTTCCTTCTGATTTATATCTTTTTCTTTGAAAGAAGAGATAGAGTATAAGTATTCTAGTTTTGCTATTTTAACCACTGATTTAGGGCACTTCATAGTAGAAAGGAGTTGTGGACTTCACATGCAGAAAAGGAGTTTGGGTACCAGTGCTCAAATCTAGTAAACTACTTCTGCATCTTTTATAGACAACAGTGAAGAGACATTTAGAATACTGGATAGATTGTTGGTAATGAAAATGTACTTTTTGCAGTGTTGGTCTCTATGGTTGGAAAACTAAATATTTGAATAGATGATTTAAGAATACAAGCGTGAACTCTGACACTAAAACTACTACTTACAAATGTTACGCATTCTCAACTTGTTAATGAGTATTATTTCCTATTGAACTAAATATCTTTCTTTTATTTCTTTAGAGGGAAATCCATTTGTCCAAGCAATACCTTAACTTCTGTGCTAGATAAAGAAATGCAGAGCAGGCCTGCACCGCCTCTTCCTCATTACAAACAAACAGATAAGTAAGGAATTTGGATTTAAAACCATATTCTTTAATTTTGTGCTGAGTTCCTCAGGGAACATATTCCTGACCTTCAGCTTCATATGCCCTGTTTCTTCTTTTTTTGCTAACCCACACACAGCTTTGGAGCTTGCAGCATGCTCTAAGATGTTCTTTCCACAGAAATAAGCCTGAAATGAAGTGATAATAAAACTTGGGATTGGCTGTGTGGTATAGGAGTAGTAGTCTAAAAAAAATTATGGTGTTTTAAAATTATTAAATATTAGATATTAGATAGTTGGGACAAGAGTGCTGTTTTGGAGGTTTGGGCATGCTTTTTTTTTAACCTTTAACCAAGAGTAATGTCTTGCTGGCATAAAAGGATTTATTTGGATGGATATTAAATGTATTTTTTCGTGTGAGGATATGACTACACAGTTGATTAAAGGTGAACTACCTATTTTACTGAAGATGGGATATATAAGGCATCTTTTTGAATTGTCTTAAAAGGACAGTCTTTACGTTGTATGACCAGCTTCTGATACTTGTAGTTATCTCACAGTTATGATTTTTTTTTCTCAATTGATGGCTTATTATTTATTCAGGTTTACCTTCCAGAAGAGTTTTCCTCACAAATTTTTCCTAGATGAGCATCTGAAATAATGTTCAAGTACCTTTTGCAGAAAGGGAGTGCTTAGTGTTGCAGTAACTACTGTTGGTAGGTGCTGCTAGAATACCAACTAAGCTGCTCTGAGAAAATTTAAATTGTTTCAGAGCTAAGCATCTAGAGCAAAACACATTTCTAAAAGGATTGCTTAAGATGTAATTCAATGTCCATTTAATAGGTTGCTACTCTTCATTTCCACTTCTGTGGGATTGCTGTCTTCAGCAACCCTAATTAATGCCAAGGAGTTATGTAGCAAAATTGAATAAAGGGCTTTAGCCATTTCTTTTTCATTACTAGAAATAAAATTTCTTTAGAAATTTCTAATTCTTTAAAATCTTTTGGAGGATCTCATGCTGTCTTACTTAAAAAAATCTTTACAGTGTTTGGGTTTGCTATGGGCGTATATTTTTTGTTACTCTTGCTTTTGAAAGCAAGCAGATTTGATCATCAGCTTTCTTTAACAGTATTTCTTTTGCTGTTTCCTTTAAAAAGGCATTTTGAACATTTAATCTTCAGTACAGTATCATTTTTGTATAAAAATTACTGATAAATTATATTTTCTGGTAAAACTCCAAAAGGAATTTTATCCATTCAGACACATGTTGATGAACATTAATTTAATAAAATGTATGTTTTTGTCAAAATTCAGTTAACAAAAGCTTTCTGGAGCATTAAGGTACTTCAAATAAACCTTAATTTAGAGGTGCATGCTATTGACCAATTCAGTGTGTATATGCACACTGAGACATTACAGGAGTTTGTGATTCTGTTTGTATCTTGTTTTTCATGCATGTAATATCTAATATTCTTATAATTTCAGGAGTAGTGGAAACAGTGGTTTATCCAAACCATTAAAAGAAGAGCCAGTAATTGACTACTTTGATGTCCAGGACTGAAGTGATTGATGTAGAATCATTCAGATGAATCAGAATCACATAGATTATGATACAGAAGCTTAGAGGTGAAAATACTAAGTTATTGTGTGAGGTGCTTTTTGATTATCTGTCACATGATCAGTTGTTTAACATATTCATAATCTAACATCTAAAGTTAGATTGATATGCTAGTTTAAAAAGTTAAGCATTTCAACAGTTTATGTAACTGCATAATACCTAACAGTAGTATGGCTTTTTAAATCTGGGTTTGGTGCAATTTTGTATCTAATGTGCTGTCAGAATAATGTAGATTTTCACTGATGACTTTGAAGCAAGAGAACTGGTGGTAAGCAAATATATTTTTGGAATATTAAGAACAACAGTAAATCTCAAATATTTATTTTGATGTATCTCACACAACTTAAAATGGACTAGAAACAATCTGTGACAAAAACACTGGTTGGGGTATTCTTGAAGTATTTTCATGTTTTATTAATTCACTTTTGTGTTATTGTGGTAAATTTGGGAATTTGAGTTGCTGTGCTACATGAAAAGAAATACAAAATTTAAGTATAAATATATACATAAATGCCTATTATTGCTTTGGAGTCTGAAGAACCAGTATTTGGGGCAGGTGGGGAATTAAAACTTACTCTTACTTATCTCAAATGTGATGTGTTTAAAAAGAGAAACAAGCAAAACAAAGGAAAAAGCCCAAATCGAACAACAACAAAACCAACACCACAACATGACATTATTAATACTACTACTACAACTACTTTTTTATTCAAGACCTTGAACAAAATCAGACTTCATATATTATTTTGGTGTTCTCTGCATGGTTTTGTTGTGGTTTATATTTTTTCCTGTACTGTGCAAGCTTAAGATAAATGTGTGAAGTTTGGTTTAAGTATGTTTTGGATTTGGGGTAATACTTGTAAAATTTAGAAGACCATCTACATAAACTATTTGGCAATGGAAGATCTTTCTTTTATGGGAAATGCCATTAACAAAATGGGATGACAGTTTAAACACTGAAAGACACTGGAATGGTCTCAGGATGGTGAATTGCTTCCAGATCTTGATTTAAGGTAGGTGAGTAGCTCTCTGGGAGAGGAGATTGTAGGTCTGATCAGAAGAGGGTGTTACAGCTCTGAATTTGAGTAATATCTGTTCTCCTGAGGAGAAGGTTTTTTGTATTAATAGCTTTAGGAACTCTGACACTGATGCACTCTCTTTCTTGTTCCTTGTGGCTGCTATGAGTAATACTAGAGGTGAGTCCCCTGTCCAGCATCAGAGACTGCTGCTGAAAAGGGGCACATTACATTGCAGTGTGAGATTTGTTGCCAAAAAATGGAAGGCATTTACTCATGCTTAGATTCACTTAAAGTTATCATATGACCCTGAGCCTTAACTATGAAGCATTCCATGGCTACATTTCAATTGTACAGCTCATGAAACATGGAAAAACAAGGAGAAAACTCACAAACCACATCTGTCCCACCAAATATTTTGAATATTAAAATACATGCTATTATTGTATATTTTTGTAGGAGTTTATCATTTCACATTTTTAAAAATGCAGTCTTAAATGTTACTAAACATTTGAAGTGTTTCAGGTAAAGCAGGTAGCTTCATGAGTGTTCAAGCTTTTAATTCGTATGTTGTGATTTAAATTTGTTTTACTTTTTTTTTATCTGGTACTTTGTGAACAGATATGAAAAATAAACCAATGTCTTACATTGCCCTTAACTTCTTAAGCAAATTATGGTTTGATCCTACAAGGTGTACTGCTAAGTTCAGCTGAAGAAATGTTACAGGAATGTGTTTCTTCAATCCCTTCCTTGTGAGGACTGTATCCGTACCAGTGCTTGCAGAGAAGTGATGACTCAATGTTGCCAAACCAAGGCTATTCCTGGTTTTGAAACTCAGAGCTATGTTAACATAGCACTGAGTTAAAGCTCATAAGACCTCCAGGAAGAATGTATGTAGCTAGGCTGCAAAGGTAGGTTCTAGACAGGAGCTGGCACACGTCCAGTGAACTGAGTCAGATGCATGTATACTGGAGCACACACAGTTGGTTTACTATAGGTAGACCTAACATTACAGAAAACCAAAGTGGTTTAGTTGATAATAAATAGAATAAAGCTGAAGCCTATTAACTATTCGCAGTTTCACATGATTTTAGTCAAACCCATCATATTTGCACCTCTGATTTGAAATTTAAAACCTAAAAGGTTTTCATAACATTATTTTCAGCTCTGTTTAGTGGAATTTTTATCAGATTATGGCATTAACATATAAATGAGAGCTTTGGTGAGATGCACTTCAGCATTGAAGTTGCCACTGCTTGTAATAAGAAAATGGAGGTAATCTCAGTTTCTCAAGATAAGATTGAAAATTGTTACTGTATCTGTTCATACTGAGAAGTCATACTTCTTACCACTTGCCTCTTAACTATGTGAATGTTAAAATATTTTTATAGAAGTATGTTACACATCTCTAAATCATGGCTTTTGGAGCCATACCTGTACTTATGAAGCAATTCACAAGTACAAATTTTTTATTTTTTATGCATTTTAGTAACTTGGTTAAAAATATGATACCATATGTTTACCCATGAAAGTGATTTTTCCCTGGAGCTCAGCTGCATAGCCTTAAGAAAGAATTCAGCAAAGGCTAACAGTGGTGCTGTTCTCTCTGTTTTGTTTTGCTTTTGCTGCAATGTATCAGTGACTTTCATATGAAATAGTAATAAAGGCTGGAGTTTTGATATATGTGATAACTTAGCTTCATATTGCACGTGTGCCTTGTGGAAATACTTCTCAAATAGCTATTTTTTAAATCTGAGCTGCTGTTTACACCTTTTATCTAATAGAAAAATAAATAGATAAAAGAAATCTTTGCATCAGTGAAGTCAGTGGCAAAAATCATGGTGACATCACTGTAATTTATGACTTTAGCTTCAGTGTGCTAGCAATTTTCCACAGCCCTAAGGATAATATTGTCTCCTGTAAATATATTTGAAGAAAGTACTTTTCAGTAAGCATCTTTTGAAATAAGTTATGTGATACCAGTTGGAATTAATGCAACTTCATGAAGTGCTTTCAAAATTGTGTTTAAAATAGGCAGATTGTTTGGCATTTGGGCTGTGCTGTTGCCTGTCTGTATAGTTTAACATATTTAAAGTGCTCTGAATGTTCAGTATTTGGGTTTAACCTAAAATTGTATAAGATACATAAGTAGACTTCAAGATTGCTGTTTCTGTGGCAGTTTTTACTGTATCTGCCTTGAAATAAGCTAAGTTTTTCTACAACACTTGTCATTTGTTGAAAGATTTATATTTAGCTTGATTTTGTCAAGTTACTGATGTAAAATTACTTTCTTTATAAACCCAAAATAAATCTAAATTTAAAGTTCAGTGCTTTGGAATTGTTTGCAAACTTCATCTTGGTATTTAAGAGTTGGAAGACTGAGACGTCACAGAGAAATAAGAGTAAAGATTTAAATGGACATTTGGGAAGTTTCTTTTCCTCAAATTTTTAAATAAAGTATGTGGTTTCCTGGATTTGAAGTGATTTTTGAATGAATGCTGTGTGGAGAATGAAGCAAATAAAGAGGGCTCCCCAGAAAATGGAGAATTCTTGGAATTCAGAGCTACAGGAGAGATGATTCTGGATAGAAATGTACATTTTGGTTATATGAAACACTCTTTATTATGTCAGCCTAAATGCTACTTGGCAATAAAATATATGATTTTAACTTATGGTCCCTTCATTGTTGTTTGTTCATCATTAAGTTGTATGGTGACTGTAAGGCAGGTGGGGGGAAGGGGAAGTTAAAGTCCTGTGGGCATTAGATATAAAATATTCAGAATGATATATGGGTGGTTGGAGGGAAGATGTAAGAACCTTGCCATCACAGTTCAGTAAGTTCAAAAAGCAAGCAGTCTGAAAATCAGAAGTTTGAAATAATTTGGCTCCTCCCAAAACTTTTAACCCAGGTCATGCATTTTTAGCAAAAGCGTGAGCTGATATTTCAGGTGAAGTGCAAGAAGGCTCATAGAAATTCAGGAAGTGATCTGAGATTGAAGAGTCTTGAAAGGGATTAAAACCTTTTGTCTTTCTACTTCAACTGCCTATAAGTTTAGACTTTATTTCAGGATATTTTTGGAAGATGAGGATAGCATGATGCAGGTGTATAAGCACTAGAAAACATATTAACTGGAAAATCCTTGCCTGAAAAAAACACTTGCACTTTGGTTAGGCCTGTCGTGGACTAGAGGGAGACCAAATACATCTTCCTTGTCAGGGTGTGCAAATGGCAGCAGAAGAGACTATCAGTTTTGCTTTCTGTTCACTTTTCCATGTTTGGAAATCAGCTTAGATAAATACTATTGTTCAAATGTTGAGTTTCAAGTATTTTAGCCTTTGTAGATACTGAATTCTAGCAGTAGCCTTCGTATTTAACAAATACTGTTCTCACCCATTACTAAAATGCTGAATTCCTAAGATGATTGATGTGCCAATTTTTATGTACTACTTAACCGTAAACCAGAATATTAGAGCCATTAGAAAGGGTTTATGTGGAGAGGCTGTGCTCCTGACCTTTTAACCAGGTTTCTTAGTCTTTGTCATCTCAAGATTTTTGAAGGAAGTAGTGCAGTAACTTGAGCAGATGGAGAGACCATGTTGATACTGTCCTGCAGGAAACAGGACACCATGTGTGTGTGTCCATGGGGACATGGATTCTAGGAATCTTTTGATATTGTCCATTGAGCTGCTGTTTCAAGCACTGTAATTATATCATGTTTTTAAGTCATGGTGTCTAAAGTTTCTGTGGGAAATACGCATCTCTTTCAAAACAAAGTTTTTTTTTACCACTGAAAGAATCTTTTTAATAGCACAGATCAAGGCATACCACCTTTCTGGTATTTCAGACAATCCTTTTGCCAGTTCAGGTGCTATTATGAGCTACTGTTGCCTTCTTTGCAGATTATTTCAGTGAAAGGAATAGGGGCAAAATATGTCTGTTGTGCTGAGCTCTGCTATGCTTGCCCTTCTCAACTTTACTTTCTGTGACATGTTCAAGAACTGCCCTCTAGTAAATGATTTGGTTTTTGGATGGATCTAATATGGGCTTACTTTGGCATCCAATCATCCTACTACATTCACATTTATTCCCTTAAAGTGTAGAAAATATATTCTAGTCAGGGAACTAGAGGACTTGATTTGTAAGGAGATATAAGAAACTAAACTAAAAGCATCAGCATAAAGAAAAAATAAACTTAATAGAACATGCTTTCTATGCTAGACAAAAGGCTGACTTTCAATATGTGTATGTAGGGTAAGTTAACATGTTTTCCTAGGGAGTGTTACTTATAAATCTGTGTTCTAGGAGGTAAAAGCTGTGGTGAAAACTGTTGGATGTTGGATAGTCACCTATCAAACAGTACAGTCAGGAAAGTACATTCTGTTCTTTCTAGGCACCTAGACACATTTTTTTTAACAATCAATTCAAGGAATTTTCAGAATTTACTGCTGTCACAGTAAGTTAGATATCTCTTATAAAGAAATGCTTTTTCAGGAAGTATTAATTAAAATCTTTGGTCACTGCAGTAACTCATGGTACGAATGGACTCAGGTTGTTTAAATTCAGTATGTTGGCATCAAATATATAGGTGCCGAAGTTTCTAGTTAAGTGTGATTGCTTAGGAAAGACAGTTTAGCAGCTTCAGTTAAAGTCTGCAATTTTAATTCTATTCTATTGAAGTAGGCAATGATTAAACAGGAATTGGATTGAAATATCATTAATTTTTCTGTAAGGTGTATTTTTGATAACTATTAGGCATTTAAGGAGTGTATGTCTTGGCTGTCTGCTGATACCCAATTACTTACTTAGTAATATACTTACAAGAACTGATAAAGCCCCATATGAAGTTAACTTTTTAGTCTATGGTTTTCCTGTTTTTTCCAGTCCTGGCCATGAGAAATTACTTTAATCTTCAGCCTAAATGTGTACAAAGCGATGGACCTAGAATGGAATAATCTAATACAATTGTACAGGCTGGAGCTCATTGTTTTGGTTACAGCTTTATGCAAAAAGTACTGAGTGCCAGGGGATCCTGGTGGACAGCGAGTTAACTGGGAGTTAGCGGTGCGCCCTTGTAGCAAAACCAGACATGTACTCTGCCCTGGGTGAGTAAGCACAAACACAGCAGGTCAAAGGAAGTCATTACTCCCCTCTGTTCAGCACCTGTGAGATGACTTGTGTAATACTGGGTCCAGCTGCAGCTCCCCAGGACAAGAAAGACCTGGACTGAAACAACTCAAACAGAAGACCACTGAGTTGGTCAGGAGGCAGGAGGACATAATGGAGAGGTTGAAGGCACTGGATTTGTTCAGCCTCAGAAGGAGCACTGAAATATTACTTCTGTCCACAAATATGTAATGGGACATATAGACAAGGCAGAGCCAGAGTTGTACTGTAAAAGGATGAGAGGAAATAGAAGTTGAAACATGAGACACTCTGGCTTGATACCGACTTTCACGAGGAAGGTGATAAAATACAGGATGAGTTTACTCAGATATGTTAAAGAATTGTCTTCTGTGAAGACATTAAGAACTATATAGCATAACTATATGATGTCCTGAACAACCTTTAACTAGACATGCTTGGAGCAGGAAATTAAACTACATCACCTCCCTGAAGTCTCTTCCAACCAATACGATCCTACAACTCATGGCCAACGTAAAGAAGCTATGCTTTTGACTCAGTTTTGTCCTTGAGCTTTAGCAGTTCTTTTTCTACATACAATGTTAGCTGTCAAAGGTGTGTGTAGAGATAAAGTTCTCTCCATATCTTTGCTGGGTTGTCTTGATCTCCCTGAGTTCCCTTTTGAACAGGCTGTTGATTCTCTTTATCATCTTAGTCTTTTTATGCACTTTTTTGAATGCAGCATACAGTCTCCAGAAATTATTCGCAGTTCTTTTAATATGCTAATATCTGTGATACATTTTTCAAAAATACCGTGATTGGTTAATTGATGAAAGAGGTTATTGTTCAGTCACATTGAGGAGTTCAATGCTAGTACCTCCTTGCTGGTTGTTCTGTTTCAAATTTGATAGCTCCTGGTCTTTTGTTGTTTATTCTGATACAGCTTTTGTACTCTTCTAACGTTTACCTTCAGTAGTTTTTACACGTTTATGAGTAAAATATTTTCTCATAGAACAGAAAGTAGTGAATGAAGGGAAATAAAATTTTCACATTTTCCTAGGATCTTATAAGCTGTATATGCAACATTGTAACTCAATTATGGTAAGGCTGTAATTTTTCAGTTGCTGCAGTGTTTGCAGATTCTGACTCTTATAGTTAAATTCAAACATTAATTTTGGGGATAACAATAAGAGCAGCAAATTTTAACATTTATTCTTTCTAAGTGAATGAAAAAATTATTTTACTGCTTCATAACATTTCTTTTGCATCAGAGAATGTATAAAATTGAAATAATTTAGAAACACATTCCCTCAAAGAGAGAACTCTTGGTATTCTGAGATTAATGAAGCATTCTTTAAGTGTTAGCTGATATTTAATTCCTTAATAAGGACATACTTTTAATGGCCAAACAGCATCAAAAGCTTACTGAAGCAAGGTCAGTTTATTCTGTGGAATGGACATCTTACCATCTATATCAAGAAGTTATAAAAAGGCTTGTTTTCAGAAGCAAAGGGATTTGCAATTAATGTAGTGATTGATGTTTTCCTCTTCACATGAATATACACTAAAAACTGCTACCCTGTAAAATATTTTTCAAAGCATTATCCAGGTGTATAAATTGAAAATATAATTATGTGAAAAAAATTACTATCAATAAAAACTACTTTAAAACTATGCACATTTAGAGCTAAAACATCCCCTTTTTTCTACCGATATCATGGTTGAAGAGTGCACTTTTGGAATTGCTCCATAGCACACTGGCTCTAATCAGCTACTGATTCCTCCTTGGTTGTTCAGTTCAAATTCTGTCCACCAGTAATGTAAGTAATGTCTTTTACCTGCTCCAGGAATTAGACTCCCTGATTGTTACTAGATGGGAAGTTTGGGCATTGCAGGTGCAGAGTGGGAGTAATGGGCCCGTATGAATCTGTGACAGGAAGAGTTTTTGAAAAACAGATTTGGCAAGAGAGAGAAAAAGACATGGACTCAGGTTATGACTGGTGGTTTTAATTCCAGAGTTCCTGCAAGATTTTCTTATACTTGGCAGTCTTGTTGTCGTACAGATTGCCAAAAAGATGGAGAACACTAGAAGGGTTCACTGGATAGGGATGATTGATTTCTTTATGCTTGAAGATAAGAAGGTAGTAAGAAAGGCAGCATACATCTCTAGTGCTGTAGATGAATGCTACTGGAAACTAGTCTGGAGTCATATGCATGGTACTGTTTAGCTTGGCTTCCCCAGAATAGGTCTAAGGGTATAAGACAGACAGGAAAAAGCAGTTTGGTCTGAGATAAGGGAGTAAGAAAGCAGGAGGGGTAGCATATGTTCTCAGGAACAAAGGCATTGTCATTCCAGCAGCCCAGGAGTTCATGAAGTATTCAGAGGAGGTAGTGACATGGAATGCAGAAAATGTTGCTCTGGCATTTTCTGCTAAAAGGGTGGAAAAGCAGGCTTTACTCTGTTTCTGGGAGGAAATTGTCTCACAGTGATGAGAAAAGAGCAGGGCAAAGTGAGGAAAGGGATGCATAGTCAGTAGTATTCCTGAGCATTTTGCAGCCAGGACAGCAACTGACGATTGCAAAAGAAATTAAGCTGGCCCAGGCATTTGGGAAGTGTGGGCAGACATTCTAGTGGCACACTGGGGGACAAAATTCCTTGAAATAAGAAGGGGAGATTTAGGCAAGCATGTGCTAATGACTGAAGATTTTGATGAATGGAGAAATATAGTTGAGTTATGCTTGAAGTTCATAATTGCACCAAAGGTGAAGAAGTTTTGCATGGTAGACACTGGAAGAGGGGAGAGATTGGAATGATCTATTTCTCCAGACTCTACATGTTTGTTACACTTTGATGACACACCATTGGTAAAACCTCCCTTCTTTGCTAAATGTGATGTGGACACTCAACCAGAGCCTGTCCTCCTTTAAAGTGTAAGCTAAATCACAGAGGAGTGGATGGGAATGTGATATGCTAACAATTTAGGGGATTTTAGAAGTTCATTTCACATGGGGCTCTGAGTTCTGACAGATAAGCCCAGGAGAGGCACAAACTACTTCTCAGGTCAAGTACCAGAAGACTCCCTGGTTTTAAGGTGGACAGTGTGTCAGGTAATTGCATGAAGTTACAACCTATCAGGAAACAGAAAAAAAAAAGTTTCAAATTTGTCATTTAGAGAGAAAAATTTGTTTATCCTTAAGACCAATGAGTATTACATGGACCAGTGAATTCTGGCTGATTATCACTAGTCCTCTCACTGTGGATATAAATTCCATGCTATTTTTGCAGAGCAGCCAGGGATGACAGAATGGATCCTCTGTTATCTCTGTGAGATACTGTTCCTTTCACTAAACATCTTCATTCATATATTCCTGTGGTTATAGAATATTGCTTACAATAGCTGGTAACTTACTATTTTCACTACTATTGATAAACCCCATGTGATTTTAATCTATTGAGATTTAAGTTCTAAGGCTGGGCACAGTGGTTGCTCAACAGCTTGTGCAGTTTTCAATGCAGATGAACCAATGCTAGAATTAACAAATTCAAAAGACTGCTCATGTTTTGGATTGTCCTAATGACATTCTATTTGTTGAGCAGAGCAGTAGAATTGTGGCTGAACTTCTGATATTTACAGGGCAACAGGAAAGAAGACAAGTAGTATTGTTTGAATACACAGGGAGGGGAACCTCAGGACAAATTCCTCTCTCTTATTAGTGGAAGGAGAGAACAGACATTTGCACTCAATTAACAACCCTATGAAATTTTTAAGTTTTGCTGCCATGGGTAGTAACCCTAGTAACCATATAGTATATACTACAGCAGTGGTCTGGGCCATCTGGGGGCTGAAAAGCCAGACTGTCACAGAAGGAGAGCTGTATGTTTTACAGAAGTCCTTATGAGACATGAGTGGGCAGTCTGAGCCTGAAGGGCTTTCCATAAAAGACCACATGAGCCGGGGCCATGAACTGAATTTCAAGTTTCATTCTGAGAATGTTGGTTGTGGGGGTAAGCAGCCTTTACACACAGCTATGGGGGAGATGACAGCTTGTAGGACTAATAGTAGTTGTGCTGGAAGCTTGTGATTTTGTTTGATGTCTCAAATGAAAAACAAAAGACTCAGAATGAAATAAAGACTATACTGTTAGACCATAATTACTAATTATCACTGCATAATTACTGTGGAAGCAGCAAGACCAAGGCTGTGGGTTGCAGTCTACAGACACATGGTCTTGAGACTACGGTGACAGCTCAAAACTCAAGGGTGCCAAAAAAATGGTGGGGTTTTTGCAGAGCTGAAGACCATGGTTGTTACTGGGTATAGAGGAGTAGCATCCAAGGTAGAAGGCATTAAAATGCTGGTGGTGCAAATACTCTTGGCCCAGCAAAACATACAACACTGTTACAACTAAGAATGCTCGTTAGTTAAGGCTGAAAGAATCTACATCTTGCAAGAGAGTGTTTGTGGCAACTCTAAGTCCCACAAGTGTAAACTGCTTTTCTGAGTCTGCTGGGCAGTGGACATGTGTTCTTCTAGAGAAAGAGTTTCTGGAAAGAACACCCAGGATACTGTGCTTACCTTATAGAAAAAGGGGCTATACCCAATGTAGACAAGTTTACAATGACTGTGTCTGCCAGGAGAGCCCACTGGCAGCACACTCTAGTTCTGAGGGGGTATTTAAAAGCTCAATGTTACTTTTACACCCAAATGTAGCAGCGGAGGTAGAGCTGGACTCATCCATGGAGGATGTGTGGCAAAAGAATTGCCTCACAAATTGGGGTGGTCTGTGCATAGGAAGGTCATATTGATTGAGATCTCCTTGCCTGAAGACCCACTGCATGTTCTATCACAGGGGGAAAATGTGCTGGGGTATTTTTTAAGCCAAACAATCACCACAGATCTCCCAAGACCTCCTTCCTCCTTTCGCGTGATCAAAATTATCAGAGGGTTTGGGATGTCGGAAAGTTACTTAGGGCAGGAAATTTTTGTGCTGCATTTCTATTGCAGGTAGTAACTTGTCTATAAAGACATATTGCCAGCTGTGCTTATCACATGACTCTGCAGCTAATGTGAATGTGAAAGTAACTTGCCCAAGCTGCAGACTGATGTCTGGGAATATTTGCAGAAGCACAAGGCCCTGGCTGCTAGAAAACAAACTGTTAATTTGCTATGATTTTTTTTCATGAGAAATGCAAAGGTTGCATGAAAAAATCAAAGATAAAAGGGCTAAAAAAGTGAAACATGTTATGGAAAGATCTGTAACCTAAACAAAACCTCTGCTTCATTCCCATGTCAAGAGAAACAAGAGGCAGGGACATGTTATGTTTTTGATGACATAAAGTATATGCAGAAAAGTGGGACTTCCAACCCTTATTTAGTCCTATTTACATCATACTCAGGTCCTGCACTATTCCATACAACCTCATTAAACACCTTCCCCTTCCCATTCTTTGATATAATACAGAGATATTGTTCCCTTAGTCTATAGACTACCCCTGCAAAATGTCTGTAAAATGTGTTCAAAATGTCTGTTGAATTCATTTAGTCCATTGCTTTGGGCTCTATTTCTTGCTGCATGTTACTGGGCACCAAAACCAGCTCAGGTCAAGTCACTGCTTTCTGTAAGGCTTCTCTTCCACTGCCTCAGGTGGTTTCTGCTGTACTAATTCCTTTACCACATAATTCAAATCATAGTTTACAACAATTTAAAGGTATATCCATTACAGTCTCCATCCCTAGACCTTTAGGGCCAGGTTATAGTGTTTAAATTGCAATGAACTGCTCCCCTTGTCCCCAGCCTGGCTAACAATGAAAGGTTCCCACTAGAGTCCACTGTTAGTGTAATCCACATCACAGTCCTGCATGGGCTGCAGCAGACAGCTGCTTCACCATGGTCTTCATCATGGGCTTTGAGGGAATCTCTGCTGCCCCTGCTCCAGTGTGGGGTAGCACCCATGGGAGACAGTCCTTGAACTTCTCCAGTGTGGGGCCTTTGCACTCTGTGTCTTTGAAACTGCAGGGCCCCCCATGGGGTCACAAGGCTTTGTCAGCAAACCTGCTCCAGTCACAGCACCTCATGGGGTACAGCCTTCTTCAGGCACTCACCTACTCAAGCACAGGGTTCTCCATGGGCTGCAGGTGGGCCTGTACTCCCTCATGGACTTACTCATGTCATAGTCCATTCACCTCAAGTTCACACTGGAATTCCACCTGTCCAGTACACAGCAACACAGAAACAGCAGCAGCACCCTGCTAGCAGCCTGCTAGCCCAGGCACATCCCCAGGGCTGTTATCAAAATGTTCCCAGGCACAATACAGGGAGGTGATAAGCAGTACAGCAGTGCAGCAAAAGCAAAAAACAACCACGAGCACTAGTCTAATACATAGTCATGGAAGGGAGCCCCATGGCAAGCACAGGAGGTTGCTGATTACCAGCTAAACAGCACTAATAGCTATAAATTCAATTTAGCACGTCCCAATCAAATCTGTCATTATCTTAAACACTTTGTGCCCCACATTGAGTGCCAAAAAGGGCTGTCATAGCTTAACCCCAGCCAGTATCCAAGCCCCACACAGCCTCTTGCTCACTCCCCTACCAGTGGGATCAGGGAGAGAATTGGACAGGTAAAAGCCAGAAAACTCCTGGATTGACATAAAAGCAGTTTAATAGGGAAAGCAAAAGCCATGTACGCAGTCAAAACAAGTAATTAATTCACTGCTTCCCGAGGGCAGGCAGGTGTTCAGCCATCTCCAAGAGAGCAGAGTGCCATCATGCATGACAGTTACTTGGGAAGACAAACACCATCACTATAAACATCCCCCTCTCTGCCTTTTCCGCCTACTTTATATAATAAGCATTATGTCATATGGTCTGGAATGTCCCTTTGATCAGTTTTGGGTCACCTGTCCTGGCTGTGTCTCCTCTCACTTTCCCACGTACTTCCAGCTTCCTTGCCAGCGTGGCAGTATGAAAAGCATAAAAGGCCTTGGCTCTGTGTAAGCACTGCTAAGCAATAACAAAAACATCTCTATTATCTAATCACTCTACTCAGCATAAATCTAAAACATAGTCCTATGCCAGACACTGTGAAAAAAGTTAAGTCTATCCCAGCCAAAGCAGCACACAAGACGTGCTTTCACACCCACGTTAAAAGAAACTAGAGGCAGGAAAGTGCTATGTAATGATATAAAGTGTATGCAGAGAAGTGGGATATATGTTCCAAATTATACTTTTGCCATGGAGTTAGCAGCAGGACCACAGTAGGGTGCTGTCTGCCCTGCCTCTGCCCCTCTCTACCCCAGCTTCTAGTCTGCTAAGAAACTTGCAAACTTCTTAGCCAGCACCAAAATGCCCATGGTCCCCACCTATACATTCTCCCAATGCAGGCCTTTTTTCCTCTGTTTTTCTGTTCCAGTGTGCAATGTGGCCTGTATCTTGCTGCCCCAGGAACTGGCATGGTCATCCTGGCATCTTGATTAGAGTACACAAGGTCACTTGATGAGACTCACAGGACAAACCTCTTTGCATGGGGCAGAGCTTGCTCGGGGATTTCTTGGTGGCCTTCTAAGATTGGGGCATAGTCTCTTTCATGTTCTAACTTGTTACTGTTCCAGTATGTTTTTAAGGTTAGGGGACTACTTCCTGCCTCTGTTATTACTGCTAATATTACATTAATTTAACAGTGTCAAATCTGTAGACAGCATTCTTGTTACAGTGTCACAAAAAATATATAAATTGTGGTATTGACAAATTTCAGGAATACCAGAGGAAAGGCATTGGGTGCAACTCTTCTGCCTTTCTTCCCTGCCCACACATGGATCAATGCTGCATCCATTTCCTGGCTTTTCCAGGTTTCCCAGTCTCTCAGCTAGAGAGAAAGTCACCCATTTCTGTCCATTCAAGCCTAAATACATGCTATATAATTATGACAATTGGTTCCTCCCAGCTTAAATCTATGTAATCTTTCTTGTGGACAGTTTATTTCACCCATGCTCTTTTATCCCATTGTAAGGCTGTCTTCTTCTGTCTTGTTTCTATTTGAAGGGGAATCTTGCAGTGGTTTCTGAGCTAATTGTGCAATTTCTGACTCCTTTCTCTGATACCACTTGCGTGGGTTTAACAGAATGAACAATCAACTCTGACTAAAGAGATATTCCACTCTCCTTATTGAAATCCTACAGGAATGATAGCTAGATTCATATATCAGGGGGTCTATATATACACACATTACACACTTTATAAATTATATACATATATATCAGGTAATTAAGTTTACAGTAACAGTAATTTTATATATTTCAGCCCTTAATATTTAAAGGAAAAATGTATTCTTACAGGCAACAAAATATCTGGAGTGGGAGTGACTTAAGACATTTTTTCTCTCCAGATGTATAGTTTTTTATGTAGCAGCATGATGAGCTGAAAGTCAGCACATCCTAGTTCAAAATTATGCATAATTTCTTTGACTGGGGCCATTTTCTGGGGTCCAAACCAGCTCATATTTCATGAAGAGCTACAAGGCTTGTCTCAGCCCACAGCCTTATCACAAAGTTTCCCAAATTTCCATTTAGAAGACAGCTCTAAATGTAATGATTTAAAGGATACTACAACTCAAGTTAGGACTTTCTTTTGCATTACAGCAAAAGCTTTATTCCTGTAAGGCAAAACTGACTGATGTTGAGAGCTTATCTCTAAAGAAAAGCTGAGAAAACACATTATTGTAGAGATGTAGACAGTTTTTCTAAAATCAGTTAGCATTTCTTAGTCAGTTAGCTTGCAGCACAGTCTCTAGATAAGTGTGATCAAAGTCCATATAGCAGGCACAACCTAACCTGTTTTCCTGGGATCCACCACAGTAGTGTGTGTCACTGAATGACAATTAAATTAAAAAAAAAAAAAATCTTCTAAAGCCTGGCTCTTTTTCCTATGTTCTTTGTTCACCAAAAGATGCCATTTCCCCACCAGTTGCTTCTCTGCTTCAAACCTGGGTGAAAAGTTTCTCTTGGTTCTTAGTTGGAAAGGTGCTATCAAATCATGCTTTACTTCCTCAGTCTATTCTGAGAGGTACTGTCCAACTGTATTACACTGGGTGATAGTATACAACAGCATGGAGACACTAAGGCAAAATTAAAAAAAAAAAAAAAGCACTGAGATTACATATTCCCAAATATTGTGAAAATTATGATTTTTAATTATCAGTAAATCGATTACAAGTTTTTACATTTATTTAGTTGAACACAATTCTACAAAAAGAATAATTAGTATTAATTAATTAGTATTTCAGCGTGATAAGGTATATAATAATTTTAGTCAATATTCAAATTTGAAGCTGTAACTGTAGCTATTATGGTTTACAGAAGGATTAACAGTTTTCTATTGGTTTGCAAGATCATTATGTTGGCTAGCTTCCCTGATACATAAAATATATTTGCTCTCTTTATTGAGAAATAATTGGTCAGAATCAGCTTGTTTGTGTAGACTCACTTCACTTCAGACAAAACAAAGAAGGTCCTAATTTTGCCCATGTCCTCTGAGGGTCCTCATTCAGCAGACATATTAAAGAATATGTGATTTAACAGTCACCAGTCAGTTAATTAAAAACAGAAGGTGAAGCGCCAAGTTTTAGCATAATAACATGCTGTTTGGAGTGCACCAGGAAGATTCTAAGTATTTATTGCCTAAAGGGATTCAACTGCTATTTGCCATGTCCCAAAATAACATCCTTAATGAGTGTGCAAGAAACTACTTCCCACCCTTTCTGCTGAAAACATAGTACTGTCCAGCAGAGAACTCACTCTTCCAAGGAGTGCATATCAGTGTTGCTGCTCAGTGATGAGGGCTCTCACTGGGCAGAGGGACTCCTAGCATTGAGTTGAGCATTACTTCCCTGCGGAAGAAAAGCAATGTAATTGGATTATGCAGGGTTTTTTCTGCCAAGTACTCTATGTCAGCAGAATAATAAAACACAGTTAAAGCACAGTCACATTAAAGCAAAAATAATACTGACTTCTGTTTTATCATCTTAGTGTTTTTACCTGCCACTCATTTGACAAAGTCTTGTTCTTTAAGGAACTCTTTACATTTTTTATATTTATAACATATTCTATGTTGTCCTCACTTATTTGGCATTATGAAACTAGTTTCACAATTCATTTAAATCTTGGCAATGATTAACCTACAGTGCTTATGTTGCAAGTCAGCTCAATTGTGTCTGCTAGCAGATGCCATTGAGAGGACAGAGAGGGCATTCATTTTGTCAGAGAACGACTTCAAGAGATACGATTGTTTTAAATACTTTCATTATGTTTTCCCTCCCTCAGTTCTCCCTCTCTCAGAGTCGTGGTTCAGCAAGGATGAAGAGGAACAGGTGTATGTGAAGGTCATGCTGGTGTAAGCAATCTTTTTTTTCCTACTTCAGCCTGAAGAGAGGTTTGTACTTTTTTAGTTAGTAAAAGAGGTTTATTTCATCACTTCTGTAACTAATAAAATTTGCTCCAGCTGGCACAGACTTTGCAAGTCAGAAAAATCCACTGTGTACTCTAAGGGTGCATCTCCACAGTTTTTGGCGTCTTTTCCACACAACAACCTCTCAGCTCAAGGAGTAAGTGAAACAGTATGTCAAGTGGACAGAGAGGGAAAGTATGGAAAAGTTAATTCTGCAAGTGATGTTAATAATGCAACAAAAATGAACAGAAATTAGAACTCGAAGAGTTCTAAGATATCAGTGCTGTTATAGGCACCATAACACAAGCTTAGGTTTTTTCATAGCAAGAGATGACTTTAATTCTGTTTTATTGCCAGGAAAGACAGAGCCTGTTTTTATTAATATTCTATTAGTGTTTCCTATATTGCATGGCAAACTACAGGAGCTAGGTTTCATGACATCCCCATACCACACAATACTGACACAGTGAGGCAAAAGTAGAAAAGAGAGAGCAGAAGTAGAGGCTGGGGGCAACAGATATTTTACCAAGTTTTCTAGTTTCCTTCTATTTTTCTTCTATGTTAAAAATTGTTGTGGGCTAGTGGTTGCATTTTTACAAAATCAGAAAGAAGTAGTGTGTGAAGAACCTTTGGAGGTCATTTACTGCAGCCTCTTACACTGATGGTGAACTTCAAGGGTAGAGCAAATTATTCAGGGCCTCATTTAGAGGAACATCAAGGAGCACTCAGGCCTGTCTGCTGCCTTTGGGAGAGAAGCCAAACCACAATAACAAAAGCTCATATAGCAGGAGATTCTCCAGCCACTGTTTCAACAGTGAGACAAGCAGGCCAGGCTCTGCATAACAAAGCTCATGGTGAAGCAGAACAGTGATGGAACTTCAGGCAAGTCCATCTATACCATAGATCACACAGGGACAGAAGGCCCAGGCTTAAAATTAAAGGGAGTCCCTAGATCCAGGGACAGAGAAATGTGAAGGCAGAAGTGTCTCTGGTGAGGCTGGTCAGTGCAACTTTGGCCTATTGGTACATTTAGGGTCTTTGAGAACAAGCTTTAAATATCACTAAGATAGAGAAGGATAGAAACAATATCTTTATTTGCTAGGTTTCTTCATAAATGAGGATGCTACATCACATGAGATTGCTCTCCAAATAGAGGAAATTCAGCTCTGCTGGTTGGAACAAATCAATCTGAAGGCACAAAAGAAATTTGCCTACTGTGGCACTTTCAACAATCCTGATGGACAATTAAGCAACATCATATGACATTCCTGGAGTTAAAATACATAATGTGGTTCCTTTGCATCGATTTTTTCTGTACCTTCTAAGCATTGATTGTTGGTGCTGGTCCTTGGGACAATATTTATCCCTTACCTTTTGGGGAGTTTGCCAGCTTGTCTGCCTGCTATCTTGCACTTTGGAAACTCCTTCTGTTGACCACTGTAAGTTGCTGTCTAGAAAGACAGAATGCTTATTCCAGGTGCCAATGTCAGAGAGGCCCATGTACACACCTTTTTGCTTCATTGTTTATCCATCTCATCTTTGTGACAAAATAGACAATATGCAGGTTTTCATAGAGTAAACTGAAGCCACAAATTTAAGAAATGCAGCTATCTGTGACAGCACCTCAGGACTCTATCCAACCTCATGGACTAAAAAGCACCACAAACTATCACCATGTAAACTTATGACAGGCCCAGCTCAGTCTGAGGATTTCTCAAAGCTCAGCCATGAGTTTTTTGCTTTAGCAAACCAATACAACTCTTGAGTTTCACTCTTTTTACAAAAGCCACGGGAGTTTACTGAAAAATAAAATTTTCATGCAAAGCCTACCCATGAGCCAACAGCATTGCTCTGCTAGCAACTCAAGTACAATCAAATATGTGCATTTAATGAAAAGTGGCTCATTAAAGGATTACAAAGCCAATCTCAATTTCACAGAAAGCTGTGTGGTGATAACAGCACATGCTCTGGCATATCATTACTCAGCAAACATTTTGGCATTGTAAATATATGTGATACCCCTAGTTTCCTCAGCCTTTGGTTAGCAAAGATTTGTATATCTGCTGAATGGAGGTATAGTTGTTGAATCCAATTTTGTTCCAAGCCTTTTATAAATACAAAATACTTGGCACTATCTTTAATAATTATATATATATAATATATATATATAATTATATATATATGGGTTTTGGTTTTGTGATGGTATGCTAAAATACTTCATACTGTAGTGGGTACAACATCCTAAATATCCCATGAAAGGATCCTCCAGTGTTCTCTTATCAACGTGTTTATTATTTATACAAGGAGTCAACAACACTGCTGGATGTTATTATTTCAGCAGCATTCCACCTTCATACCAGTTTGTGCTCTTCTATAAGCATGCTCTAATCCTGGAAGGCTTTCTTTAATAATGGAGAGGTTATACAATGTTTCTGGAGCTGCTGCTGTGTATTTCGTGTTCACAAAACAGTGTGAATACACCACTATGGTCTTGTTCAACCTGCCTAAAAAGTAACAGTTCACTACTTGAATTGACCGGGTTGGCAAATACAAATTTAATCAGGTTTTCATAGAATACTATTTCCATGTGCTCTGAATGCAAGACTGACATGCAATCTGTACTGTGCTTCAGGTGTGTCTTGATCACCAAAGATATAAAAAGGCACTGCAGCTTCTCTGCATGTCTTAGGCATGAACATTTGGGCAGCTGACACTCTTTAGCTCTCACAAAGTTAGATCACTGAAATGTGTTGGGATAAACTGTGTTCTAGAAGACAGAAATAACAGACTGTAAGGAATCAGGTAACAGGAGGTTATGATGTCTCTCTTCTCTCATTGAGGAGGCACAAGGAGCTAACAAACCAAGCCTTAAAACAATATCACTTGGCATGGAGCATAGGACTCTGAAAAACACTTGTTAGACAGCAAATAAAAAGCACAATGCAGCTGGCTTGCATTTTAGTCGCAGGAAAAGACACAAATTCCTGAAGAGTCAGGAATATTAGGCGAAGGTCAAACTGACAAGGTGTCGGACTCAATTTGGGTTACACTGTATCCTTTTTTTGAGTTACTGCTTCCCAAGATGAATTTTCACCTGCTGTAGTCCTGATCTTCAGATGTATTTATGACTGCATTATAAAATTTTTCAATTCAGATTACAAACATTTTCTGCCATTACTTACTGCAATCCTTGTGACCCATAGACTTTACAAGAAAATCTAATGGCTGATGAAAATAGGATCTGAAAAAATCCTAATCTTCCTCACTCCTTGTCTTTTCTTTCTGCTTCTGCTGAGAGCTTGAGATCTTTCAGAAAGCAGTTTTTAAATATATGGGAACTATACGCTGTTAATTCCATAGAAATTTCCAACCAATTTTCTGTTGGTACCAAATTAAATAAATGCCTTGGCTATTTTTCATGTGGACTGTAACACTTCAACAGTTCAGACAAATTATCTTGTCCCCCAAAATATACCAATCATGATCATCTTTCCTCAAAACAAAATTATCATTAAGCCAGTTAACTTAACTTTCCTGAGCCACTCTTTTTCTTCTTTTTAAGTACTGATGACTCAATATTGACAAGGACAGTCATTCCATCTCATAGAACTTTCCCTATTTTTTCAAAATTTCTAAAGATTTCGAGGTTTCTAAAAATGCAACATTCCTGAGTCCAAAAAGTCAATGGCTAGTTTATTTCCAGTTTCACATGCCCAAACTGCATTAGTCCTGATGACTTGAAAATGTGTAATATTAGTGGTTTTTTTCACTCACATAGACTGTTAAGCATTCTTCTTTCCTTCTTTGCTATTTCTGACTTGAATTTTTCTGTGGCAATAAATATATTTTTTTCCTTCTAGTGATTTACTTCTAATATCTTAATAACATCAAAGATAGTACAGATTTTTAAGGTATTGGTGTCTTAGTGACATCATTAACTTCCTTAGACAGATATCTTGTTCTAAGTCACAATCTTAGTGTTAGCATTAATTCTATCCTTTTACTATTCTTGGTATACAAAGTAGTTTCCTATACAGGTCTTCATGTGTTCCAGTTTTTACTTTATTGTTTAGGGGGTATTGTAGAATATTCATCAAAATCCATTTTTGTTAACAAGAGGAATGACTTCTAAAGTTCTGTCTGGATATTTCTGTTTGAATTGGTGCTGTCCTGCTGCATTCCTCTTTCCAAACAGAAAGATGGTGATGGTACAGAACTCTGTGTTTTCAGGGAATGTCACAAACTGAAAGATTTTCCCATTTTATTTTATTTTTTTTAACAAAATACTCATGTAATATTGTGATACCATCATTGTACTTTTTAGACACAGTCTTAATCTTATTCTACTTTGCTCTTTTATATTTCATATGCCAAGAAGCCCACCATCAGTGTAGTCTGTTGTTAGACCTGGCAGGCATTACAACACTACTTACCTCGTGCTATTTCAAAGGAAATGACAAATAAATGTAAGAAGTGAGCTACTTTTCCCAGTTAAAGGTCATCATTGTGCAATAACTTTTGAAGAGGTTCAAGACACACAGCTCTCACATTACAGGATGTCCCTGTAATGGGGGACAACCCACAAGCCCATAAGAATTTCTTGTATTTGCTCCACTGAACTGTGCCTATTTTTCATCAGACAGTTCTCCATGGTTATGAGAGGAAATAGAAGAAAGCTGGAAGAGAAAGTTCTGCCTCTGATCATTAAAAAGTAGTTTGGCTCAAAACTCGTTCTTTGGCTCATAGCTATTTTAAACAAAAAATAATTGTATCAAGTTGGAATAAAATGAAGGCTACGGTCCTAATTTGTCCACACTCAACCTTTTGTGCATGCAGTATGATGTAGTTCTCATCTTTATTGTACACGAGTTTCCTTCAATAGACTTCTCAAGGCACCAGATAAATGCTCCTTTAAAAGTGATCAGCTATTGAAAATTTTCTTCTCAATGCTCATTCATACATGACCTCATACCAAATACACTGCATGCTGTTGCCATGGTTTAGGAATGGTATTCCCAATTTAGTAGTCTCACTAAAAAGAAAACCACAAGCTGCTCCACTCCCTCCCTCTTCTGTGGAAAATACAAAAAGCAGAGATTCCATGTTTACTGGAATCAGCAAGGAGAATGAAGAGTGACAGAAACAACACTAATAACAAAAATGTACAAAGAAAGAGTGATTAACATGCAAATAGGCTCACCAAACCTGGGACAATGAAAACCAGTTGTGGACAGACCCTCCAGTCATCAAGCACACCTTCTTAGAATTGGGAATCCCTTACTTCTGCCCTGGTGGTGACAGTGAAGGGATAGATAACCTAGACAGCTCCACATAGCTCCAGGCTCCACTGCCTCACAGTCACTGTGAAACAATAGCTTTGCCCTGGACAAAAATCAGTCCTTGTTTTGAAGAAGAAATTATTATTTTGTGTATATGTTTCAAAATCACATTTACTATTCTAATTTAGCATTGTATCTTATTCCTTCATGGTATTCATTTTCATAATAGTTTATACCATAACAAAATGAACTTTAACATTAAAAACTGCCCCAAAGCATCTTTACTTCTGCAGATAACATTAATACTGGAGATCAGCTATCATTAGCAATGAAACCATTCCTGTTGCTTTTTTAAGCTTGGAAAAACTGAGGGAGGCTGAAGAAAATCTTTTTTCATGTAGCTGCTATTCTCATTACTGTAGTGACACCATGGTTTCAATGGGAAGCCCATTACCAGGTATCAAAATGTCACCATGCATATCTCCATGTCCTTTTCTTGCTCCACATCTGCCAGCTTACTGCCAGCTCTGATGACCAGAATCACTTTGCCTACCCCTTCTCTGAAGGTCTTTAAGCTATGGGAGAGATTGTAGTGTTACATAGACATCTGCCATCCCAATGTGGTATGGGACCCACAAAACCACCAGAGTCCTCTTCCAAAAGACACAGGTACAGACTGACTGATTTATTCTAGTGCTTTGCTGGGAAGGTAGAAGAACAGGAGACCAAAAAAATGCCCTTGGCTTCTAAATCTGTTTTCTCTATTTTTGGAGTGGAGATGTTACAACTTCCTTTGAGACGGAAGCTGGAGGTAACCAAGAGCTATATCTCACCACTAATGCTACATCATTAATATTTAATTTGATACACTGCTCATCCACCGACTCTTTGAATCTGCTGCACTGCCGGTCAGAGTTTAAATGCTGACTCCAGCCTGAATCCCAGGACCTTGAGCCGCCCACTGCAAACCAGGGCTGCTGCGTAGGAGAGCAGACCTTTATGTCCTGGTGGTCCAAAGGCACACAGCGGACTTTTTCCACTTGTCCAAAAAGTGGCCATGAATCTCCCGCTTGGGCCTCCCAGATGCTGTCACCCCCTCAGTGATGGAGGATTAAGGTCCTACAGCGCGGCTCTGATTTCCTCCGGAGGGCAGTTTCCTCTGCCTCACAGGAGCAGCAGCCGGGTGGTCTCAGCGCTGCGGGGACACTGCCAGGCCGGGTCTGAGGCCGAGGGGCTGCCCCGGGGCCGTGCCCGTGCCCCGGAGCCGCGGCCCGGCGCCGTCCGTCCCCGGCGGAGCCGTGAGGGGAGGTGGCGCGGAGCCGCCCCCCCCGCCGCCTGAGGAAATGGCTCTCACGTGAGGGAGGCGGCAGCGCCCGGCTCACCCTGCCCGCTGCCCGCCGAGGAGGGAGGCGCCAGCGGGCCCGGGGCCGCCTGCACCATGCCGACCAGCTTCACCGTGGTGCCGGTGGAGGCGCAGGGCGAGGGCCGGCAGCGGGATGGGCAGCAGCGAGACGAGGAGGAGGATGAAGGCGACGAGAGGGAGCGGGGCGCCGGTGAGAGAGCGGGGGAGCGTCGGGGGTCAGGGCGCGCAGAGAGCGCGGGCTCCGTGCGTGCGGAGCAGCGGGTCTGCCGCCCGGGGCGAGCCCCGAGCACTGCGGAGGGGCCGCACCGCCCCGTGCAGCCAGCGATGCCGGGCTACCTGCCCAGGTGGAGAGGCGCGCTTCGGGAGAGGGCGAAAGTCTGGCGCCTGGGGTGGCTGAGAGCTTGTTTCTCTTTGTTTCCATTAGTCAGCGCCGCCGGCCCGAAGGAGGAAGTTCTCCTGGGCGGCTCCAGCCGGGGAGCGGAGCAGCCCGCGGCCGGGCGCGGCGCCTGCCCGGGGCGGCGCGGGGCGCGCAGTCCGCCTCCCGCCGCCACCGGAGCGGCGCCGCCCACGGCGCGGCAGCAGGCCGGGAGAACACCCACAGTCTGTCGCTTGAGCTGGGAGAGACCTCTGAGATCAGACCATCCAGTCCAACCACTAGGCTCTTTTAAAAGCTAGCTGCTGTTGGAGCTCACTGGAGGGAGGGCTGAGAGGAAAGATCCAGACTGTGGAGAAGAGCGCAGTTTCACCTGGCTTGCCCCAGGTGTTTGTCCAGCCATGTGCTTTCGCATCAGATACAGCGTCTAGGGTTGAGGAGGTGTTTGCTACGGGATGCGGTCGCGCTGGGAGCCTTGCTTCCCGCTAGGCCTCGCTCCTGGAGCCTCCTGCGGGAGCAGGACGAAGCCGGAGGAGGAGCTCGGGCACCGCGAGTGAGGGTCTGCTCGGGACAGCCCCTCTGCAGGCGTGCTGGTGTCTCTCCACCCGATTGCTGGGGAAAGGAGTGATTTTTCACTTGGATGACAAGGCGCTGCTCGGAAAGCATTAATTCTCGTGTTTCTTAACACTTCCTTTTTCCGAAGCGTGTTGCAGCAGCAATACCAAGTATGGTGTGTGAATCACTGCTAGCACTACGAGAACTAGTTCACGTCTTGCACTTTATTTTGGACGCTCTGTTACAACCTTCTGTAAAGGCGTGGGTGGGGGGGATTAACTTTGTTAGATGATAACAGGTGAATAGATGGGGGGCTGTAAAAGGCATCTTATTTTTGTAGTACAGATGACAGGTAAATAAGGCTAATTCTGTGGGATGTAGAGATAAAAACAGATATTTTGCAAACTTAATATATTTACATTATTTTAGGAAGCTAATATAATAAAACACCAAGCTGACAAAGTTGGGTTATTTTCTTTCAAAGCTTTTTACTCTTAAACCTTATTTACCCATAAAAAGATATATACTGCATGTAGTTGCCTTTCCCTCAGTATATGCAAATGATGACTAAGTGTTCCAGTAACTAGTAGTTACTAGTAAGTGCCACTTCTTTTTCCAAACTAAATGCAATAGAAAAACCAAAACAATATAAGCTGTGGCAACAGTTTGTTTCTTGTACTTGATGAATGACTAGTATACAGCATTAGTCTAGACAAATTTTCTTTTGGTAGTAGAAGAGCTAGTCAGAGAGGCATGGTGTATGGTGTTTACTCAGATGGCATCTCAAAATACTGGATGTACATACAGGCATAGTTAGATAGGATTTGTTAGACTGTATGTATATATGAAGCATCTGAAAAGCTTGGAACCTTTTTAAATCCTGGGAAGGTGAGAGGAAGAATGGATATAATGGTTTATCACGACCCTAAAGGCCAAAGATTAAAAAAAAATAAATAATTATTGATGTGATTAGGTAGTGTTTTGGGAACTTGTAGTTACAGTTGCAAGATATGTTTAAATAATTTATGTATGACTCTTCCTGTGTGTCTGCAAAATTGGAAGTAGAGAGGAAAACATTGAAAAGGGAAGACATTGATTTGTACATAAATTCTAGGCGAAGAGCGCTGACTTTGTGAAGAGATTAAATGCTACCCTCTGACAGAGAGTTTTGGGAGTGAAAGATGCACTACTTACTGTTGCTTTGGTTATCATATGGAATTGTTAAGTTAAAGCTGTGTAATCAATTAATTGTTCTTGAGTTATTCTTCTAAGCTAAAAAACTAAAGAATTCTGAAATGTTAGTACAGCTAAAAGCTGCTGTAGTTAAGCCCATCTAAAAGCCTGCTGCTCAGAGAAGGACTCCTCTTGCCCTTCTCACTGCTCCAGCCTTCAGAAAAAGGTTAAGAAGTAAATTATTTCTTTCCTTGTCCTCCTTTGCGTCATTGGGTTTGTTTCCTTTTTCCTGCACTTGATCATCAGATACTTCACTGGCCTGGTTCAGCATGCTAAACTGAGTAAACTAAACTGCTGCAATGGTAAAAGGCATGCTTTCCATGTTTTTGAGTTGAGGGGAGTGCCACAAAAAGTGAGAATGACTAGGGTTGTGTCAAGATGAGGGGTGGGTAAGGCTGAGAGCAGAAATGAAAATAAAAAAGAGGAGAATGGGAACTCCCCATTTGACTTATCCTTAGCCTTTATAGCTCATCTTGCTATTTCATTCCAGTTGTTTAGAAATCTAGCATGTTATCAGTTTTGATTGAATTGTCTGTCTTAAAAACCAAGTAGTTTTTCCTTGACTGCACTATTACCTTTTCTTAAAAAAACTCCAACCTGCCAAACACACAAAAACCTGACAAACCTGTCACATCAAACTCAATGCTAATTTTTTTGAGGGAATCAACTCTATGCTGTCTAGTCACTAGATCAAAAATAAAGTAGTTTTGATTCTTATTAGCAAGGCACTTATCAATTAGTGCACAATTTTGTGCATTTATCCCCTTTCAGACATTCTTGCCTGATAGTCATCTTTGTGGTAAAGGAGTAACCTGGGATGTTCTTACTCTATGATCTGCACCCCTTCATAATATTCTGAAATTCCATAGCAATTCCATATGATACTTTGATGTATGTGAAGGAGGGGAAGACATTTGTGAGTGGCTGTGGGGCTGGACTGTAGCACTAGTCACAGCAGTACTTCAGAAGAGGCAGAACGGAAACTAATACTTCAAGCGAACAGCATAGTTAAGGGTGCAGCCTGCTGACTCAAATACAAAGTAGCAGAAAGCAGATGTGCCTTTTAATGTGTTTATAATATACTACAAAGAAAGGGTAGTCAGGGGTTAGTGAATGGTTGAAACAAGAGGAGGAAATATGAGTCTGTAGGCAGCAAGGTATGAAGTTTTATAGGAAATTTTTTTGTTTGATTTGTGTTGGGTATTTTGTTTATTTTCTCCACACATATTTGTAGTGACTATCTAGATAGACCTGTAAAAATTTGTGAAGTTGGTCAGCTTTCTTTAGCAGCTCTGTGTATCAGGTGTTTCAAGGCATAGCTAGTATTTTCAGCATCCCGTAGTATTATTTACCTCACCACAGGAGTTTCTCATTTAGAAACTAATGTGAGAACTAACTCCTGCAAAATCTTTTTAAAATTGAGGACCTTCAAATGCAAGGAATAGTAATGACAAACTTGATCATTTACAAAGAAGTCATCATATAACTAATGAAGCATGGATGCTGGGAATTTCTGTAAAATGTTTTTTATTGGAGAACCAGAGACTAGTTGGCACAGGGGTGTGTGTGTGTGCATATGTGCAATGGAGGAGCATAGGTTAATCTCACTGAGAAGTCTAGTGTATTTACAGTCAACCCTTCAGCCTTTACAGACTTTCCACAGTTGACCATGCTTGTGGCAGAGATGTTTTGATCAGAGAAAAATAGATTTTGGATGTTATTCAAAGATTTAATCCCAGGAGCTAGTCTGTTCCTATCATTAACATCCACTTAACGAAATTGAAACACTTTGTATGAAGTTGTTTAAGACTGGTATAGAATGTGTAATATATTAATGCATATTATGGCATATTTAATTTGAAAGAGAATGAACAAATTCTGCTGCCAGTCTTAAAAATAAACCTTTATAATTTAATTTTTTTTTTAAAAAGAGCTTACAAAATTTCTAGAATTATATTTTAAAGTGTTTATTGCTACGTCTTAAGTAGAATAAATGCCAACTATTTCTACGTAAAATCAATAGTTAAAAACTAACTGACTTATTTAAGGTCTGCTAATATGTACTTGGTACATATATTTACTTAAATATGTACTTAAAATAGTTTTTTAATAGTAGATTGGTCTTTGGAATAGGTTAATACTATGTGTTGCTAATCTCTACTGATCTGTTTAGTGGAGATATTTTAAAGTGAATTTATTTGGTAGAAATAAAACTTTAAAAGTACTTACTAGATGAAGATGTGGGCTATTTCAGTGACTCGATCCTTCCCATTTCACTAAGCAGGGTGTTAATTGCTGATGAAAATCCTTCAGCTTAATTCTCTTTAGAGAGTTCTAAATGAGAGTTCTACATAACATGACTGTCATGTAGTTTGTGTCATGTGGGTGCTTCATGCTGCCTGAAGCCTTAATGACTTGTTTCAGGATTAATCCAATGCTAGTAAGAAACAGGATTTGAGGTCTTACACTAAGCTGGGAGGAAGGAACTGTTGGTTTCTTGTTTCAATTCTTGATACCTGAAGAATCAGCAGAGGAGACCGACTTAATTTTCTTTAATCATGAGAGAACAAGATTATGAAGAAAATGGGCCAAATCCAAGTGAGTCTCTTTAAAAGACAATACTGTGGTTCTAATATTTTTCTTACTGAAATAGGAGATTCTGGTACTTACAGCCGTATTTTAAAGAATTTATAAAGAGCTTTTGCAGTGTTTTCATTAGAAGTAAGATGTGCTTGATTATAATAGTAGCCTAAGTAAAGAAAATCTAAAACTTGGCAATGTTGATAACATTGGTGATGGATGTAATATTAGAATTGTCCTTTATGTAAAGAGGTTTATTTACAAAGGACTTAAATACACTTTGTTCTGCATATCAAGATAGCATATAGATTATGTAATCATCACTAAAAATTCTGCAAGAAATTTGTGATGTAGTAAATATATTTAGACATTTAACTGCTAAAAAGAGCCCAATAACATGAAACTTTGAATTAGGTTGCACTGAATTCTTAAACCAATATGACACAAAAATTGAGCCAAGATGGGTTCAAACAAGTTTATTGATGCCTTTTTCAGGATTTGCATTATAGCTAGGTAGTGGCTTTTAAAAACTTGACTATATAGTGCTTCAATATGTGGATTTAGGTTGGAAGTGTTAAAACATTTAATTTATAAGATTCTATGACTTCTCTTTACTTGCCTGCCAATCAAAACCTTGAACATACAGGAAGTAAATATGCATGATAGAGAAGATAGAATTGCAGGTTTTGCCACAGTCAGCTTTCTTGGATGCAACACTCACATACATCAGCTTTACTGACTTTTGAACTGTATGTATTTTTACCTTAAAAACTTTTGTTACATTAGCATTAAATATTTGCTGTCTCTTGTGCAAACAGGCTCTCATTTTCATATTCTCAATTTGCAGTGGTTTGTTCTTAATGTGACCTAATACTATCTGAATGAAAATGTTACCACTGTTTTTTTAAAAAACTGATACATTTCACCTGTATGTGGCTAACCAGAACCTACCTCAAGGTACATGGACTGTGATTAGGCATTGCCCTTTGCAAACTATGAATAGTTAGAACTTTTCTGTGAAGGATTATTCTCCAACTGCAGTTCTGCTTTAGATGACAGCATATAAAATTAGCAATTTCTAGTGGGAATCAAAGCTTTTCTAGTTTTGCACATGTACTTGTTTGGAGAACAGTTAGACATTATCATAGCTGAGCTATTTTATTTGAGGTCATGTGGTTCAAAAGTTTATATAATTCTCACTCCTTTGAACAACACCTGTATTCTTTTGTCATATGGAAGCAATCTGCTTTTATTTTTTACATAGATGTTAAACTCTTATAGGACGTCAGGAGAAAAAGGTGCTTGCTTCTTTGGACAAAACGTGTTTGCATACAAAAGTAAATAGCAGCATTAGGAGCATTACTTGGATATGGATAATGATGGCAGGCACAGTGTGGGACAGTGAGGATGCAATGAATCTGGGAAGGATTTAGGGGTCAGACTGGAATAGAATATCATGAGCTTGGTTTAATGCTGTGGTAAAGAGGGCTAGCCTGATCCTTGGAGTAGAGAGGTGACGATTATACTTCTGTAAATAGCATTGCTGAGATGGTGTTAGAAGACTGTATTTGATTTTCAAAGTTTGAATTGTTTTGGTTTTGTGTAGCTTAAAACCTGTACAGAATGTTTCCACAAAAATAATTTAAAAGTTAGAAAGATGCTTTAGGAACTTAACTTCTACGAGAGAGATAGGTTGAGATTATTTGAATAAGTATGGTTACCTTCACAGAGAGAAAATACTTGTAAGTGGTTAAATTTGGAGGCAGTTACTAGGATGTTATAGCTAGAAGTTTGAAAGAGCCAAATTTAAATAGAAATATGGAAAAATTTGAGATGTTTTCAGTATTAAAAACTCTTAATCTTTAGATAAATCAATAGGTTTTTTTTCTTATTCCAGTTATGAAAACATCAAGAGATACACTGCTTAAATTTCAATATGATTTTTTTCCAATGTTATTGAGCTTAATGCTCAAATAAAATTCCGCAGCCTGCGGAAAGGTGGGAAATCAGATTAGGTAGTCAAATATTTTTGTCCTAATCTCTTGAACGCATCATAGTGTAAATTTAGGATCTCTTATATGGTTGTTTCCTTGTCTACCTCTAGCCTTTCTCTGTCACTTTTTCTGTAACAAGAAAGTTGTAACATATTTTTTTCATACTCTATTGCTTGTGGTTCAGTGGTGAGGAAAGAAGCAGAGGTGGGAGTTTAGTGTGATTGTCATGAATGCTAAGGAAGTTGTTTCTCTTTGAGTAATCCCTTATTCCTATGCTGATTGTCTCTAGTGGCAGCGTAGGCATTTACAATTAATAGTTCAGTTCCTGCGAGGAACAGTATGATACAGGGGTGCAATGGGTGAGTAATAAGCATGAGAGGGGAATTGCAAAATTGTTGAGTTTGAAGGGACTTCTGGAGATCATCGGGTCCAACCTCTGAATAAGAGGATGACCTCTTTTGTGAAGGTGGCATCTGCATGTTTAAGCAATCCTGTTGGGCTCTGTTTTACACTATATAAATTGGGCCAGCTTGGATCAGCTTAGAAATTTTTAATTGTTAACATACCTTAAAAGTAATCTACTTGTTGGTATTTGTGACGATCACTACTCTGAAACTTTTGAAGAATATGAATTTGGACATTGTGCTGTCTTTTGCCTCTGTGACCAACACTGAATTGTGACATGCAAAAAATTTTATCTAAGTTTTGTTTGGTGTGTGGAAGTGTTAATAAGCAATCATCTAATGACATTATCAGAAAATTTAAGTCCAGCGCAGCCCTGGATAGTTTTAGATTATTTGTGTGGGTTATACAGCATTGGTATTTGGGGGACTGGAGTGTATGGGAGTGCAGATTGTGGTGATCTGCATCAACACACTGAATATTACCTTGAGACATATCTCTTACCTTCTCTTCTTGCAGCTGTGTGTCTTGTTTACAAAAGAAAATGTCACTGTTGCAACTAATTTCCATGTAACCACTCATCACAGTGCTTGAGTATCTGTAGAAATCAAGAGTAGGGCTTTTTGCATGTCTCATCAACACAGCAAATGCCACACTAGCTTTTAGGAAAAGTACATTAGTTATGGCTTTAGTTTGTCTACTGGTCCAGCCATAAGCACAGAATTGTGCTAGGTTATATGAACATTCTGTATCAGATTAAAAATTGTCATAATCATTTTTAAGATAGGTGTGGGGTAGAAATATTTTTAAAACTTAGGCTTTGATGACTTGTGTTGGGTGGCATGGAGTATGACATCAACAGGCAATTTTTTTTTGTGTCAGAAGACAGATGAAACATAGCATAAACAGTTACTTTCAGAAATCAAGCAACAGGAAGTATAAATTTTTGGAGTGCTTCGGTTGCAGCAACTGCAACAAGAAATGCAGCCTAAAGGCATGTCTGAAGCTGCATCAGAAGTTGTAATTTTTATTTTATGTTCCACTGAGCTCACACTTGAGAATTGTTTGAACAGACACAATTTCAGAGAATCCTAAGGAAAAGGTGATTTACTTGGCAGGCATTGGAATGGGCTGCCCAAGGAAGTGGCTGAGTCACCGTCTCTGGTAGTGTTTAAAATGGGTGTAGGTGTGGTGCTTAGGGACGTTGTTTAGTGGTAAATTTGGCGTCGTTAGGTGAATGGTTGAGTTCAATGGCTCCTTCCCCACCTACATGATTCTATTATTTGACTATCTCAAAGTTTCCTCATAGAATTCAAAGGGATAGGGTTAAGATAAACCATAGGTGGCTTGAGACTTACTAGTGAAATGAAATATTTAATCCTTTTGTATTCCATTTTACCTCAGTAGAAATAATTGAAATAGCTTTTTCTGTTGTCCACTTGATGCATGAGGGGCAAGATTTACAACATTTGTGAAGTGTTAACCCTATCTTTATTTAGTTCTGTTTTTCTAATGAATCATTTTTTTTCCTATTGAATCTTCTTTTGAAGAAAGGATGAGCTAAAGATCGAGATTGTTTTTTGGTTAATTTCACCATAGATGTTGCCTCTGTATTGAGATTCTGAAACTAGTTCTTTCTAATTAATGATATAATACATGTCAATTTGTCTTACATGTTAACAAGACTCACTGTAAATTTAAACATATTAAATAAGCATACTTCAAAAGGTGATGTTTTAAAATTTGCTTTTTTTTTTTTTTATTTTGTTGGCAGCAGTGATGAAAACGCAAAAATTTTTCCAGGTGTTTTTATGAATATATTAACAATGAAAAGAGGACCAAGGAAAATCTATCCTTTATTGGATGTGAAGAGAAAAATTGTAACAAAGGATGAGGAAGTCTGAGGTGCCTTCTTTGCCTCAGTCTTCAACAGAAAGAAGCTTTATCCTTTGGCAGCCAGCCCCCAGAGCTGGTAGAGAGAGATGGGGAGCAGAACTGACCCCTGTAATCTAGAAAAAGTAATCAGTGATCTGTTGAGCACTTAGGCATTCACAAGTGTATGGGGCAGGATGGGGCCCACCAGAGGGTACTGGGGGAGCTGGCAGAAGAACTTGGCAAGCCCTTCTCTGCCATTATTGTTAGTCCTGATAAACTGGGGAGGTTCCAGATAACTGGAGGTTAGCCACTGTGGTACAGGTATGAGGTTCAACAAGGCAAAGGCCCAGGTCATGCACAACAGCCCCATGCAGCTCTACAGACTGGGAGAAGAGAGGTTTGAAAGTGGCTCATCAAAATAGGGCCTTGGGGTGCAAGTCAACAGCTGGTTGAATATGAGCCAGCAGTGTGCCCAGGTGGGCAAGAAGGCCAATGGCATCCTGGCCTCAACTGAAAAGAGTGTGGCCAGCAGGACTAGGGAAGTGTTTGTTGCTCTGTACTTAGCACTGTTAAGGCTATACCTCGAGTTTTGTGTTCAGTTTTGGGCCCCTCTCTTCAAGAAAGGTGTTGAGTTGCCAACTGTGTCCAGGGAAGAGCAATGAAACTGGTGAAGGGTCTGGAGCACAAGTCTGATGAGAAGTGGCTGAGGGAGCTGGGGTCATTCAGCCTGAAGAAAAGGAAGCTCTGGGGGTGCCTTATCACTCTCTGTAACTAGCTGGAAGGAGTTGTGGCAAGGTGGGGGTTGGCCTCTTCTCCCAGGCAACTGGCAATCAGCTAGAGGAAATGGACTCAAGCTGCATCAGGGGAGGCTGAGGTTGGACATGAGGAAGAATTTTTTTACTGAAAAGGTGGTTAAATATTGGAATGGACCGCCCAGGGAGGTGGTAGAGCCACTGTCCCTGGGGGTGTTCAAGAAATGACTGGTTGTTGCACGTAGTGCTATGTTAATTTGGCATGGTAGTGTTCAGTCAAAGTTTAGACCTGATCTTAGGGCTCTTTTCCAACCTTAATGCTTTTATGATTCTATGGTTCTAATAATTTTTTGATAATTGTAGTAGTAAGCAAACTGCAGATGACAGAGTACTTGTCAGTTTGCTTTTGTCTTCACTTTTTAAGCATTGATTCTCTTTCAAGTGAAACTAAAATAATATTTGACATGATCAGCATTAACTATCAGAATGCTGTGCCAAACATACACAAATACAAAAAGAGATCTGTATTAGAGAAACAGGACTTTATTGCAATCTGTCACTACCAGACTGTTTTGAAGACTATCGTTAGAAAGCTTTGAAATAGGCAGAATATTGGTTGTAAGCATTGAAAAAGGTTTCCTGTTCTTCAGATCCTAATTTCTGCATTTTTCTGTTTGAAGCCTGTTAGGTGCGTTTAACAAGACATGTTTGTTAGAGATGTTGTGCTCTGAGCTTTTTCCTTTTGGAGCAAAGCCAAGTAACTATTTAGAAATGCAAACATATAAAGGACAGCTTCACTATTCTCCTGCCTACAATTTAAAATACTTATTATGTAGTGCTGAGATACTGATTTTTATGTCCAGAACTGGTCAGCCAAAACTATAGTCTTTAATCTCAGAATGATGAATACTGATTCACGTTATTTTTTTGCTACCCTTTTGGTGTTTAGATTAGTCTGATGATACTCACTGAAGGAATGACTCCAGTGACATTATACTCTATATGAATGCAAAACAATAATTGAAATTTCATTTTTTGAAGAGTAATCCTTTCTGAAGGGATTGGAAGTACCTTGAAAAAAGCATTAATATTTAGTTAATAATTACAGATACCAACTGTCAGTTGGTGAGAAAGTTGGTAGAAGCGTGGTCTCAGCAAGACTGAAATCAAGCAAACTTATTTTTATTTTAACTTGGGAATGTACCTTTTAGTGTACCTTTAACTTGTGAATGTACCTTTTAATGGTTTATAAAAGCTTCAGCAGAAATAATGGGATGATTTCAGGAATGGAGCTAACAGAAAACCAATGCTTGAAAATCTTGGAAAGAAAATGCAATGTCTTAAGCAAGAAGTCCTAGTGCTCACATGGTTGAGCAAAATGATAAGAAGAAGCAGGATGTATTTTTTTCAGGACAGAATTTCTTTTTGTTGTCTGTGAAAAAGCTAATTGAACCTTTCTCTAAGCACAGTGGAGCCCATTAAAGGATAAATGTCAATTTCTCAGATAATCTGGTGTGAAACCAACGTGTTCCATATACTGTGAAACATCCCAAGGTGTTAGTTCATTAGGGAGATTCTTTAGTGTTCACAGTGCTTCTTCTGCTGGCCTTGCATTAACCTTTGTTGGAGGAGGGGCACCTAACCAGGCTGTAGGACTTGAAGTAGTGAGAGACCAAATATGAACTGTAGAGAAACAGAAAAATGAAAGTTTGTGGATATGGAGAGAAGGAGATATATTGGATGTGTGAATTAATCACCCTTTCTTCTCTGGACTGAGGAGCTAACTGTAGAGCCCTAATTTTTAGGAAAATTGTAATCTTTTGTGTCTCGTATGTGGTTTCTATGCCATGATACCAGCAAGTATAGTGATAGTGTGAGAGTGACAGGAAATTAGTGGTGGGAAATCCATAGACCCTCTTATATTTGAGATACTGAGATCTATTTCTGTCTGGTTTACAACCAAGATAATACGTTGTGCTGAGACTAGTGTACACATTTGCTAGAGCTTTCTTCTGGGATTTCATATGGGGATAAGTGTCCTGTAAGGAGCAGAGGAAGGAGATGGGGAAAAGAGTACAACTTGTTCTCCAGCTGTTCTTTAATTCTGTAGTGAAGAGACTGTGTAGGTGCTATTGCTGTAATCTGTGGATATAAGGGCAAAAGGGCAGACAGGCAAAGTGGCACTGGCAAGGACTTGAGATTATTTGGAAATGCCAGTGTTGGGACAGTGTCAGCATGTAATAGTTTTTGTAGTTCGTGGGCTGAAAGGCAGTGAAAGTAATGCTGTATTTTTGGAGAGATGTACCAGAGCAGCTCAGTAGAGCTACAGGTTAATGCTATTTATATTTCAATAAGGAATATATTAAGTATAACATTCCAGGGAAGAGTCCCCACAACCTTTTCAAAATAATTCCTTTTGCATTGTATTTCATAAATCCCTGCTTCAACTACTGGAGGTTTTTTGAGGGAGTCAGTAAAGTAATAAAAATGTTAGCTGGGGGGATTATTTTATTCTATACCCAAAACCTTTATGTGAAGTGCAATTATCAAGTGTTTTTAGGGAAACTAGAAATGGTAGGGGAGAAAGAAATGTGTGAAAGAATAATTCTAGTTAAGAGTTAAGAGATGGAATGCTATAGAAAGACTGTTAAGCTGAAATTAATTTCCTTAAATGTTTAATGTCCCTGTGTCTGAGATAAAAACTGAGTTTGCAGCCACCTATGGTGTTATTTAGAACCAGTTCTTAAACCAGAGTCTTCTGACTATTTCTTTTATGGTATAATGTAGACTTCCCCCCACCTTTGTCTTTTATGGTATATTCTCTCCTCCCCACCACTCTTTCTCTTGTTTTTAATTGTGTTGCTTTTCCACTAGGGGATGGGAATGCCAGAGAAAGTAGTCCATTTATTAACAATGCAGAATTGGGCAGAGAAAACATGTATGAAGGAAAGAATATGGCTCTCTTTGAGGTAAGTTAAATACTCCAAAAACATATTGTACCTTTAATGGAGGTGAGCAATCACCTGTTTTCTTTCGGTCTTAAAATTTGAGGGTGGGGGGGCGGGAAATGAGTCTTGATAACATTCACATAATTTGGTTCTGCTAACATTCTATTTCAGTGGGTTTGAATGATATATAGGTAAAAACAGTAAATATTGTTGTGCATTAATGTGGAGATATGAAATATGTCTTCACGCATTTAAATTTTTTGGACTAGGATCTAGACATTGTTAGAGAAAGCCGCTGGAAGTTAAACCTGTTTTTTTAAGAAAGCAGTATTCTGTTTTAAAAGGATTAGCAAAATAATTTGTTCAACAGAGGAATTACAGACTTTTTGTAAAGCAGCAAAGCTATAAAAATTATAAACCATGACTTAGTTGTATTGTTCAACTACAGTGTAGAACACACCATAGCAATCGTTAATGTAAACATCTACTTTATAATGGATGTTTCATACCTTCTTACTCAACTGAATGATTACAAGCAATTAGTGAAAAAAGCATATTAATTTAGTACTTTTAGGGGCCACTTTTGCAATTAAGTAGTATTTGTAGTAAAAGCCTTAGTTGTTCTGCTTGAGCAGCATCAACTGGTCTTGCCCTGATGCTTGCTGTTAACAAAAACAAGGTGCTTCCAACATTGTTTAGCCACCCTGCTGTTGCATTCTTCTCAAGGTTTACCTATGTACAATTATGTGTGATATGCATATGTGTGGGAATTTTCAACAAGTTAACACTTGGCAATTAGTATGCCCGGTGTGAGATAAAATATGTGAGCCTTCAGCAGTAGAGAGATACTTAAGCAGTTTAGTGCTTGAGAAATCATTTGAAGTCACTCTCTAAACACAAGCAAGATGCTGGAAAAACACCCTAATGACTCAACCCTACCAGTACAATCCACTAAAGATTGTGTTGTGATAGACCACTGTAATTTTAAAAATCTATTTTTTTCTCTAGGTTTTCCTTATATTTGAGCTGCATAATGTAAGATAGTGTGAAAATATGAAAGAAATGGTGCAACATAGCCATGTAGAGTTAAACTTCCAAAAAGAATAGAACTTTCTTGTTGTTTGGAAGATGACTGGTATTTTTTCATGCTGATTTTTTTATTTGGCTGAATCAGGGCTGATTCATGTACTGTTGAGTGTGTGTTTGAAGTAGTATCATAAAATAATGACTTAAAAAAAAATCTATTTAAAAAATAAATACAGTATTCTTCAAAATCCAACAGGAAGAAATGGATAGTAACCCCATGGTGTCATCTCTTCTGAATAAACTAGCAAACTACACTAATCTGACCCAAGGAGTGGTGGAACATGAAGCAGATGACGACAGCAAACGAAAGGAAGTCAAGGTATTTATATTTCTGATAATTCATCAAGACAAAGCTAGCTATAAGAGATGCATTTTTCAGCCTGGAAAGAGAATATGTGAACCTAAAAATTGGAGTAAGATTTGTAATACCATGCTTAGAACTGAAGCATTTGCAGCAGCACTTGTGTTAATTTGATGTTCTTGTTAACATATTTTAGCAAGACTTGGCTATAAAACCCCTAGATAAAATATGTGCAAAGCTAAGATCTGGTACGTGGAGTATACCCAGTTTCTTCTTCTTTCCTTTCCTTCTTCCTTATGAACTTGTACAAGCATCAGTACCTGTTATCTATCTCTAGTGAGCATATAGAAGGACTTTTTGCAGGTTTATTAATATATTTTAACTGCTTAGGTTCTTAGGGAGTTATATTAAGGCAAATTTGAGATGAAACAGGTCACTCTTTTAAATCTATAATCATATTTGCACCTCTTAACATGACAGTAGTTTTTTTTGAATAGCTTTCTTTGTTTTTTGTGATTAAAACTTAATGGATGCATTCTGAGAAAATGCTTTGTCGCAAACATCAAAAATATTTTACGTGGGAGAAGGGAAGGCGTATGCTCTGTTTGACACATTGGTAAACACAGTTGCTAGAAGTGAAGTGAATTAATCAAGGGTTGTCTGTCTATTGGATACCAAAAGTGTGTATCTGTGTCTGTAGAAGTGGAATGTATGCCACAATTGGAGTCTGTAGTGGCATGTTGGATTGATCCCTCTATGAGCAGGGGCTGTTTCAGAAGGAGAAAGCTTGGATCAAAGCATATGACCTGACAGAGTAAAAAACTTATGGCAAAGGAGGGATGATGAGCTGCATAATGAGCATGGTGACTAGGAAAATTAAGGTAGATGCTGGGAAGGGACAGGGCTAGGAGTCATCCGTCTGTGTAGGAGAAGAGGTGCTGCCACTGAATTTATCTGCTGAGCTATGAAGAAAAGAGAAGCACATGAGGATGAGTAAAAGGGAAATGAGCACAGGGCAGAAAAGACAGAGATGAAAATATGTTTGAAAATAAGCTTAGAAGGGCAGTTCATTTTAAGCTCCCTTCAGACAGGAAGGGAGATTTTGAGTGGAAGTTGGACAGTGGGCAAGGGTCAGGAATAAAGTCCAGCTGTTAGTTTAACTTTTTGCTTATCCTGCATTTGCTCATGAGCATGCTTTCTTTCTGTTTGTCTAGTTGTGCTTGACCTATATTTGTTTTATTTCATCTGAATATAAACTTCAGATGTGAGAAAAGTAACACTGATCTTCTCACACTTTCCTTAATATGAACCCTGTTGTCCAATCAGCTGCTGTGTAGAGGTTTTTGTCAATGCAGCACCGTATTACTCCCTCTGGAGCTGACTAGCCAAATGAACATCGTGTCCTCACTTGCACTTGATCTTGTTTGTGTGCCATGTGGTGGCCTGATAACACAGTTTTTATGTATGTGTCTTAATTTCATTTCTGAAATTGTGACAGTTAAGTAGTAGCCTGTCAGAGTATCATTTTTAATGGTGTGATTGAGACAGTAGTGTTGATGCTGCACATGGATAATTCCCAAGATGGTAAAAATAAAAAATATAGTCTAAATGGCATTCTTCATTCCTTCTACATACTTCAAAATTTAGTATTTTCATAATAATTTTGATAACTTCTAAAGCATCATTGGTTGTTTATTTATTTAAATTACTTGCCATTTTTCACAGCCCAAGATGGGATTTAAGACCATCTTGTGTAACAGGAAAGCTACTGTGTATAACTGTTAATTCTAACTAGAATATTTCAAAGCCTGATTTCTCTTCATAAGTGTAGGAGATTGAAACTTTAGTGATGAAGCCTGAAGGCTTTTGTGTGTGTCTTGACCTATGATGATCACTAGCAAATAAAAAGTATATATATATATATATATACTGTGTCATGGCAGGTTTTACAATTTTTAAAAAAAGAAATTATAGTCAGCTCTGCATTACTTCTTGCTCTGTCTTATACATTGTGTGTCTTTTTCAAAAATTGAAAATACTATTGAATATAATTTTTTTGTGACAGCTGTGTGGCAATTTGTTATCAACTTTTTGCAGAATACAAATGTTATTTTTATTATGGCAGTAATTTGTCTTCAACCTGTGACTTTAGCCTGTAACTGGTATTTCAGAAAAAGCTTGTAAAGTGTTACAATCAACAGATAAAGGGCCATCTTATCCCTATCAAGATTTCATCCTAATTCTTGTGGAACAAGAGAGTTTGCTATCAGAAATAGTTTTCTCTCTTTTCAGGAATTTCTCTTCATAAATAGTATGTGAATATTTGCAAAACTGGACACTCTGAAGCTACCATTCAGCTTCACTTGGCATTTGTTCAATAAGCATTTGTGATATGTGTTTATGGAATAAACTGCTTATGGATTTAAATTTTTTAGTGCAAAGGAATTGATGTTCTCACGTTGTTTCCAGGGTCCACGAATGGGCACTTTTATTGGTGTGTATCTTCCCTGTTTGCAAAACATCTTGGGAGTCATCCTTTTCCTGCGTTTAACGTGGATTGTAGGAACAGCTGGAGTTCTTGAGTCTTTCATCATTGTGTTTATGTGTTGTGCTTGTGTAAGTTAACTTTATTTTACTTCTTTTTTAAACTCTTGGCCAAATCCTCTGTTTGAGGGTACTGATATCTTCTAATATATGAGTATCAGGGAAAAATAACCATATTTAATTGTATTTGTTAAATTGAACTTATATTTAACCAGTATGGTTGAATTGAAAGAAATAGGTTAAATATTTAAGCAGTGAGTGTCAAGTGTCAGTCTAACCAGTATGGACATTGTTTTCAGTTGATCAAAGTAAGCTTTTGTTTCAAGCATTATATGAGTTTTATTAAATTGGCCTTTAGCAAATATTTCATTTTTTGCTTTGAGATTCTGAACTGTTCTGCTTTTTACAACTGAATAATAAACTACAAATCAAACCACAGCATTTCATCCATAGAGTAATTTTTTAGAATGTGAGACCACTAGTAGATGTTATCATAACAATGTTACAATTAGTTTTCACTACTTTTTAATTGTAATAATGAACATATATTTTAGTATATTCAATGGTCTGTATTCTTCCAGTTATTTTTTAAAGACTGTGTCAAATATCTAAGTTAACTAAATCTTCTGCTGAAAAGATGAGTTGCATGGATATCCCAAATTAAACATCTTGGGGAAAAAACAGTCTAGTTCCATTTGATTACTGTTTTGCTCAATCTTTCAAAAAACACCTCCAAAACTCTGGTAATTTAAATTTCCTCTATTTCATCTTTCCACAGACTATGCTAACTGCAATTTCAATGAGTGCTATAGCAACAAATGGTGTAGTTCCAGGTAATGAAGAATTTTATCTTACATGGCAAATTCTCTAATGGTGGAAGTTTAAATCTGGGATAAGAAATTCTTATAGTTCTCAAATATCAGAAGTAATACTTTTGTGTCAAATGCATGTTTTCTTTTAATTGATTTTATAAATAACTTTTTAATGTGAGATGCAGTCTTTAACTGGGCCTTCTGGGAATTACTATCTGCAGCACATCTTTGCCATCAATCATTTGATCCTGTTTTAATCAAAGATAAGATAAATGATACATATGGGAGGGAAAGTAAGAGTGACAAGAATTGAAGAACTTAGGGTCAAAGTGAATAGTATATAAGTGTACAAAGCAATCCATCCCTACCAAACACCTTTAAACAGTACTAAAAACATGTGCTCTGTGGTGAAAGGGGCAATGGTTTCATACACAGAAAATAGAAATAATCAGTAGAAAATATTCTGTTTTGTCCTGGTCTCATAAAGCAATTATTTTGCAAATTTATTGTTTGATGGCTTAATGTTAGAAGCTAAAAATTCATTCACATCTATTTATACCTGTATATCCTTTTCTAATTTACCTCTGTTTAGCTGGTGGAATTTTTCCTATTCTTTCTTTAGTCTTCACTTTCTGTTCCACAGAAAATGCACATGGGGATATTATTATTGAAATATACATTCTAACTGCATAGATGGTATAGACATTGGTTACAGTGTTGGCATGAGCATGTCAGTGGAGACACATGCAGTGGTTATCTTGATTGTGTTGATTGAATGATTCAAATATTTGTTCTCTACTGCCATCTTTAATCTGAAGACCTGGAGGTGTTTTGTGTGTTTGTCTTTTTTTTTTTTTTTTTTTTTTTTTTTTGTTCTGTTAAATTCACAGCTGGAGGCTCTTACTACATGATTTCAAGATCTTTAGGGCCAGAGTTTGGTGGAGCAGTGGGACTTTGTTTCTACTTGGGCACAACCTTTGCAGGAGCAATGTACATTCTTGGTACCATTGAAATTTTATTGGTGAGTACTAGTTTCTATTAAGACTAAATGTATTTGGGCTGTTCTGGGATATTGCTGATGAATGTTTTTAATGGTCTAAAATGCATTCTAGTTTGGTGATTGTTAATGTTTTGATACTCCATTTTCAGGATGTTGATATATATTCTTACTCTACTCAGGACTATTTGAGGAAGTTAAATTCTTACCAGTAATATAAAAATAAATTAAATGCTATTTGATGTATATTTATTCTACTTAGTGTTCAAACCAAGAAGAAATCCTCTTTTTCCAAATGATAGTCTGCAAGCCTAGATCAGACAAGCATTACCACAGTAACTCACTGCTGCCCAATGAAAAGTTGTGAAGAACATGAAGGGCATATCTCTGATGGGGCAATAATAATCTATCCCACTTCCTCATTTCTAAACTACTGACTTTGAATTTTCATATATTTGCAAAGATGCTGTGGAAGGCTGCCTGTATGGCAGTGGCCTGGCTACTATGGCTTTGCTTCATCCAGGAGGGTCCAATAATTTGTCATCATATCAGAAATTGAAGATATGCACAGGAGTTACTTCAGAATCTTTCTTGTTACTTACTATGATCTATGTCATCAAATCCAGGCTTTCTAAAATTTAAATTAGAGATAGTCTTCACTAATGCTTGCTTGTGTAATCTGATCTGGCTTATCTGATCTTCAGTAGTAACACAATCACATGTTGAATTGTGGATTGAATTTGATGCACTGTTCTCCCTGTTAGAGCCATGCTGGGTTTGTGTTGCTAGTGAAAATGGATGGAATCTGAAGTAAAATGATGCCCAGGATATCTGACAAAGACCTCAGAATAGACCCCTGACATAGCCAGCAGGGCATAAGTGTTGGGTTTTGTTTTTCCTCCTGGATTGTTTGGAGAAATAGAAATCAGTCATCTGCCTTTTGTTTTCCCTGGCAAAAGCTGTGAACAGAAGGGGAATAAAATCCCCAGGAAAATCTTCTGGAGTAGCTCCATAAAGAGCCTGCAACTTCTGCCATGTCACAGTGTAGGGTTTTCTAGCAATATATACTCTATCTGTAATAATTTTTTAGCTTGCTTTCTTTTTCTTCCATGATGATGTCACAATTTTCATTTCTTCCAGCATTCTTGTAAATAATAATTTACTAAACTTATATTTAATCTAAGAAAACTCTGGTAAATAATTGTCTATGTCTATTTTTGGGTTTTGCTTATGAATGTATCATGGTAGCCTCCTGCTCAATGTTTCTTCTTGCCTTTAGAAATAATATTATTGAAAAATAGTCATTTTAGCAGTTTTTTTGAAGGACTAGAGTTACCTCAAGCCCTAATAGTCAAGTCCTGGCAGCTGAGCAGAGAAGAGGCTTTTTTGCTAGAAGAAGGAATATAGATATTGTTATGTAGTGTAGTACACTAGTGTCTCAGAACTACAGATCAGTTTGTCTTCTCACATGCATTTATCAGTAAAAGTGCTGTAAACAGTTTCCAACTTTTTTTGAGGTAGAACACACCAAAATTTAAGAAAGAGAGATCTGTAAGAGAATCTTGTTTGAAATTGCAGTAGTTTGATTTAGCACATTACTAAGCTTTTTCACACTAATCTTACATTGTGCTGTTGCAACTTTAGATTAAAATGTTATGAAGATAATATAGGGTCTATAATACTCAGAACACTTTTGGCTTGTTATACTTGTGTTTGATTCTTCGTATTTGTATATATTCCAATCAATGGAAGTCTAGTTTATGGTTTGGGTTTTTTTTCTTTTGTTTTTGTCATGCGCTACTTCCTTTTCCCCTAAATTCCTTAGCAGTTTTTCCAGTTTGGCAGACAGATGAATTTGAGGAGTGGAAGCTCTTTAACGGGATAGAAGAAGCTGGAGCAAAAGCTGTATCCTATTCTCAAAACTTGTTTTTCTTCACCCCCGCCTTTTCCTCCCTTTTATCTCTTCAGTTTCTAAATGCCCAAATTATATGGCAAAACTCATTTGTGAAAGTAAAACTGATATAGAGGGTTAGATTTTGTAGTTCAAGTAAATGATTTCTTAGTAAAATGTTCATTATTACATGCATGATGGCTTGCCAAATCTCTTGCAGACCTATATTACTCCAAATGCTGCTATATTTAAAGTGACAGATGTTGCTGATGAACCAGAGGCTATGCTGAACAACATGAGAGTCTATGGAACATGTATTATCATTCTGATGGCCATAGTGGTTTTTGTGGGAGTAAAGTATGTCAACAAACTTGCACTGGTCTTCCTTGCCTGTGTGATTCTTTCCATCATTGCCATATATGCTGGAGTTATTAAGAGTGCTTTTGACCCTCCTGATTTTCCGTAAGTGCAATATTGAAATTGTATGGGTTATTTAAGAGAAAAAAAAAAAGTGTGCAGAGGGAACAGCTACTGTAACCATTTCATGCTTTAAGTTTCAAAATACAACCTCATTGGCTTCAGTGGTAGGTTTGTGTTGTTTGAATCCTGATGTGCTCATTTTTTATTCTGAGTTACATATCCGAATATTTCTCTCATTTTTAATAAGATATGATAACTTTAGAAAATGTTCTTTGAAGTTTAAAATTGCTGCCTGTTATTGCATCCACACCTAAGGAGCAAGAAGGTCAGTTTTGCAGACAGTAAATGTAACTGCTTTATCTAAAGATTTAAACAAAAGGCCTATGGAATAAAGATAAAAGGTCAAAAAGACATTGTAGCTATGAACCATAGTTATGACAGAAACATATTTTTAAACTTTCTGTGTTATGAAAGTTTAAAAGAAAAAATAAATTTTTGAAAATTCAGTTTCTCCCTACTTAAAATTGAAACATTGAATTATTTAAATTCACTTGTGTTTTTGAAGGCTTCCCCATTAATAAAATGTTATTGTTGTTTTGCATGACACATTGCTTCTCAAGGTCCTTGATGTGTGTAATTCTTAGCTCAATAAGAGTTATTTCTTTACTCCAGTTATTAGTTGCATTTTACCCAGTTATGTGAGTTGCATTTTTGTGCATCTTTTTCTGTTGAAAGAGGAAACAAAATTATATTGCTTAAGATATGATCAGAATAGGCTGATAACTTCATAAGTTATCCTTTGCTGTTTGATTATTATAAAAGCAGTATTGCTTTGAAGTGTTGGTAATTACATTACAAATTGAGCATTAGAACAGTACTTGTGGACTCTTCTGAAACATGATTTGAAATGTAAAATGTTGACATATTTCTGAATAAAACTCATGTTTCTTACAGTAACTTCCAGTGGGGAAATAGTAGTATCTTTTTGTCACCTTTATAGGTAAAAGAGGGTTTATGTGGATATGTAGCATAGGTAAGACTCTACCTGGAAACTTTAAATGTGGCTGCTACTGTTGTATTATTGTATTGGGGGGAAAATAGAAAAAGAGTTTATTTTCCACAAATATAATGGTTTGCATTTAGAGTCTGCCTCAAAATGAGAAACTTAAGTGCAATTTTATGTGATGTTAAGACTGATCTGATGGTGGTCGTTAAAAAACCCAAAAAAACCAGCTTCCACATAGCTGGTTAGTTAGGTTGATATCACTAACCTCCATTAAATTTGTTCATTGTATAGGTGGTTAAATAGTTTACCTCAAGATCTCCCAGTTGAATCAAACTGAAGGAAGTTTCCATTGTTTGTATCATTTGACCTTGCTGCTATTAAGTCATCAAATCAGTAGCAATTAAAAAGATAAATAAGCAAGGGAAGTGGCAAGACGATCTCTCTAGCAACAGTTTTCTGTTAAATCTTTTCCATTTCCATGTGATGCAATACCTTGAAGCTGGTGTATCTGCATAATCCGCATGTTTTATTTGATGTTCCTTCTTTTGTCTTCATAGATATGTATCATTCCATTTTAAAGCAAACCTGGAATCCTAAGCATCTTTTGTATAGTTTAGCAAAGGAATATACCTAGATCCTTAATATTCTGTGCTGGTATGAATTTGCTTTTGACAACTGTTCGGGCTTTTCTAATTTTCTTCCATTCCTGAAAGAAATAATTTGCTTCCCAATATATGATTCTCTAATTTGTACTCCCATCACTGTTGTTAAATTTTGCTGTTTAACCTTCTTAGCTTATTTCCTACCTTTTGGATTATAATATTTTTGAGGATAATATAAAATTTTTAGTTGCTAGAAAAGGGAGGGCATGATTTACTTGATTAATCTTACTTTTATATTTTCTTCATCAGACTCGTCTTTTAAGTTTTTGAAGTATTACTTAAATTTTACTTCTTCTGCTAAAATTTAATTCTTTCTTGTAGGACTGAATGCATCATGATCGCTGTTATTTAATAGTCAAGCTGCTTAAATTGATTGTACTTTCTAAAGAACAAATCAGGAGGCAAAATAGCTGCCAATATCATAAAGCAGAAATATTTTACCCATGTTTTGAAGACGATGATAGTTTTAGCTATAGAAACTATATACTGTTTTAGTAGATGTAGTATAGGCCTTAAGATAGTGTAAATACCAGGTTTCTGAAGAAGTCCAGTGGACAAAAAAATGGCTTAATCCACAGCCTTGTATTGCAGGAACACTGATTTTATTTTTTGTTTATAGTATCTGTCTCCTTGGAAACCGTACATTGTCAAAACGCAACTTTGAGGTCTGTGCCAAATTTACAGAAAGCAATAATGAAACCAAGACTACACCTTTGTGGCGTCTGTTCTGTGATAGTCCTCTGCTTAATGCTACATGTGATGACTACTTTAGTCGCAATAATGTAACAGAAATTCAAGGAATTCCAGGAATAATGAGTGGAGTTCTAGCTGGTAAGTTGGAAAGTTCAGTAATTTAAAAGTTTTTGGATATTATTAATTTGGCCAATGGCTGTTCAGTAATATAGTGATCTAGTCTGTCACTATTTCTTTACCCCTAATCTGTGTGAATGATTGCTACCTTGAGCATACTTCTATAAAATTTTCATCTGGCTTTAGAATCTTAGTATCAAGTGCTTTAATTTGGGGGTAATTGGAGTTTTATAGATACTTTATCCAACACTATTTTTCGATCAAAAAGGTAATAAAGTGCTTATCACAGCTTTTTTTTTTTTTTTATATGTATGCACACATTTCAATAAGCCATTCATTAATATATTTTCAAACTCTCCTGAAGGAGAACTTGTTTTCAGTTCACAGGTGGTGCAATAAGAATGAAGTTCTGTGGATTGTCCAATGTTTACAAGTTAGTGATTAAAATCAAGAAAAGCAGTTTTCAAAATCTTCTCTTTACAGATCTGTATGGTTGTGGCAGCTTGGAATTCAGATTGCATTGAGTCAAATGATTAATCTTAAATGTGTAATAATTTGTATTGTACACACAAAAATAATGTTTCTGGGAATGAAGTGTATCCTCTGATACCTCTTCTTTTCATCCCTGAAAATAAAGTTTGATTTATATAAATATGCTACATAGGGATACTAGACAATCACTGCTGCTATAGTACTCCAGTTTAAAATACCACAATTAAAGTGTACAAATACATTAAGAGATACTAGATGAAACATAGGCTTCTCTGAATCTAAATTTGTGGGTTTTTTAAAAAATAATTTTCTCAATGAAAAATGAAATTATTTATTACAAAAGATGTAACTTAGAGTTTGTTCTCTGAATTTTATAATTTTCCATATTCATATCTACAATTTTTCATGATTTTATATTTTCTGCCCCAGCTCACAAGTCATCTATATGTTAAAATTTTTTGCTACCCTGTCAGATTTAAATTGTTCTTTTACTTTTTGGAAGTTTCAGGCTGAGTTCTAGTTATTTTTTTTTTCTTTTTTTTTTTTTTTTTTTTTTTTTTTTTTAAAGATGTACTTGTGTTCCATTCACTATTTAATATTTCATTGGGCAAGCAATCCTGTAGAAAAGGATATTTTGCTGATTTATTCTCACTTAATGCTAAGATCTCTAAAGGCCAGGAATCAGCTGACAGCTCAGTGTGAGCTTTCAGTATTCACTGCTCTTAGCTTACCTGTAGTGAATTTCATCAATTACATTATGTTTACTCACTGAGTCTTTTTTTTTGGGGGGGTGTTATTTTTTTGGTGTTGTTTTCTTTTGTTTGGTTTAAGATCATTGCAGTTTTTTTCCTTCTACAACTTTGAATTAACTGCAAATTGCCAGCAGGCTCTCATCTTGGTGCTGACTCCTATTTTTGGGCTGTTTGAGTGCACTGGATAGCACTGGTTACGTCCTGATGGTCATTCTTGTAGAAGCTTACTTTGTTTTCTCACATATGATAGGACAACTTGTCTCATTTTCAAATAAAAATCAGTGTGGTCTGTTCTCACATTCTTATCAAGGTACACAAATCAGTGTTTTCCACAAATGTAAGCTCTCAAAAGTTCCTGGCTCTTTGACATATCAGTCTTCAAACAAACATGCTTACTTTGCTGGGGAATTTGAGCTATATTCTGCTGGGGTTTTTTTTGCTTATCAGTGATTATCCTGCTTGGTCACCATATGTAAATCTTTTGCCATGAACAGCTGAATCCTGAACTGTTATCCAGGATTATTCTGTACAGGAGGTCTCAAAGAACTCAAATTGCTGTTAAGTACCATTTCTTTTTCGTAATGCTTCTCAAAATAAAAGAACAAGAAGTATTAGTATATACTAAGATTCCCTGAACCTGGACATAAGTTTTGTTATTTTTTCACAAAAGTACATCTGTGTGCCTGTGCAATGTAAGTGTACATTCTACAGATATGTTAGAATTTAATTCTAAAACTATAGTTTCCTTTAAAGGAAGGAAAAACTTTCTAGGACACATCTCACACTACTGCATTTTTATGTGCGGACTGGAATGCCCACCTGTTGTAATTGGTATTAATCATACTTGGAAATGTCATGGTTTTTGTGTAAGAAAAAGGCACCTGATTCCTAGGAGTATTGCATTCTCACTAGTTGATATCCTGAACTGATTTTGTTTTTTCCTCCACCTTCTAGATAATCTCTGGAGTGCCTATTCAGAAAAAGGATCAATAGTTGAGAAGAAAGATCAGCCATCAGTTGCTGGATCAGAAGACTCAAAAATGGTTGGACTTCCTTATGTTTTTACAGACATCATGACCTACTTCACAATGCTTGTAGGGATTTATTTCCCATCTGTGACAGGTAGATGCAACTATTTTTCTTGTGTGAGGATGTGTACTTATATCTGGGAAAAAAGAATTCCTGTGAAAATTTTTGGTTTTCACCAATCTCATTGGTGACTCATGCTGTTGCTAGTTTCTGTGTCTGAGGTTATATACCTAAAACCTTCTGGTGCTAGGGAGACATAGGTCATGGCTGATGACTTTTGGAGGTTATAGGACTTAAACAAGAAATCTGTTTAAGAGTCATTTCTATGCCTGCAAAGAAAGCAAAACCCTCATGTGTTACTAAGTGCTTATTCAAAATAAGGTGCATATCTTTATAACACCTTAATCTTCAAAGGCATGAGAGAACAGTTTATATTAAAATGATTCTTCCAGTGTCCAAGCTGCCCGGTTAACTGCCTGGGATGTGTTTACATGTCCAATATTATTTTGCCACATTAACTGTGTAGACTTTTTTGTCAAGATTAGACTATTTCATTTTCCTCAGATCATGCTTGACTGAAAAAACCAGATGTTTTCTTCTTCAGAAGTCCCAGCTGAAGTAGCTAATTGTAGTGTCAAGTAACAGAATAGAACTCTAATAGGAAGTTGCATCCCTATTTGCTAGTTCATTATGAAGTGGAAGCATCCCTATTCACTGTTTGAACCCCACTGCTCCCATTTATTTACTTCAGATTCTTACCAGCATTTCATCATATCTGAACCCATGGTTAAAGCTTCATTCCATGGAGTTTGACAATGTTGTTGCACTGGAGCATCTTGACTTTAGCTTCCATGTTTTTGCTTCCAGTGGTCAGGTCAATTCTAGGAGAGATGGCAGAATCAGTTATTGTATAGGTTTCTTTCCCTCCTGTCACACTATGTGCTACAAAATAATTCTGTTCTCTTTTTAGATTCATATACATGCATACATGTGATTTTTCTAACCATTCTTTTTCTTGCCTGCTCCTTTCTTTTTTGCTTCTAAGCTTTTACTTGTTAGTTTATTGATTTGCTTGCTTACGTTTGCTTGTTATTATGACGGTCTGTTTAGTAGAAAGTTAGTGCATCAGGTCACACTGCCTAAAATTGCAAAATAAGTCCCTATTAATTTATAACATCCATTCCCAGTAGCAAAATTGCTACTCTTTGTATTTCTTTATTTCAAGAAAGATTTAAAAAAATATTTTTTAAGCATTATCTCAGAATCAATCTTTTTTACTTACTTTTATAGGATTTGCTTATTCAAGTGGGTAGCAACAGAGATTTCTGAATAAAATGAAGGTATAAATTGAGGATTTGTATGGGATTATAATATACTTCTGTGGCCTGCTCCATTGCTAATCGTCAAGTTAAATTGGGCTAAAAATTTGATATTGTTATTTTATTAGTTATTATAATGGAGTTATTGTTTTTATGACATAAATTTTGTCTCTTTTTAAGGTATTATGGCAGGTTCAAACAGATCTGGAGATCTAAAGGATGCTCAGAAATCTATCCCTACTGGAACCATTTTAGCTATTTCAACTACGTCTTTTATTTGTATCCTTTATATGGTGACTTTTTTTCTAGTCTGCATTCTGTAGATTCTGTAGGTATAACAGGCTTTTCACTGGAAAATCATTAGAATTCCCTGAGTATAAAATGAATGAAATCTAAACTGAAAAGAAATATTTTATATTTGTTGAAATTATCAGTATTATTTATAAATTTCGTTAGAATATGTCAAAATTTATTAACAAATATATATTTTACTAGTGCATCAAATTCAAATTTATGTTTTTGGTCAAGTCATCCAAAGGTTTTTACCATTAGGCTTCAGTTGGCAGATAGTTATCTTACTCATTATAGCCACATCTTAAACCAAACAACCTGCAATAGAAGTTGTGGGCCCTTCAAAACCTAGAGTAAAGAAGTACTTCCTTCCTTGTATGAGGAAATACCTGTTCTGTTGCATGATATATGAACTGGGTACTTCTAATACTTCACAAATCACTGTGAATCAAATACCGTCATAAAGAACATAAACTAAAAAATCCTAGTAGGGAAGAACCAAAAAAACAAACGAAAAAGCAACCAGGAAATACACACACATACTTTCTTGTCATGGACATTTTCATTTCATGCCTTGGTGAACAATGGTGGGGTTTCCTCTATGTGATTTTTTAGAGAGTAATCTTCCTTCAGTCTCAGTAACAGATCTCTCCTGTATAGTGCTGTTTGGTGCCTGTATAGAAGGTGTAATATTAAGAGATAAGTAAGTCATATTCAACTTCTAATATTGCATATATATAATCATAGGTTATATTAATAGGACTTATCAATGGCTCTTCTGTGAAATATCTGTATTTCTTTTGCTGGGCTTAAAACTAGAGGGAAAGCTTGTCTGTTAAACTGAGATGGGTACAAAAACTGGTCAGGTTATTAGGATATATGCCTTCAAGAGGCAGAAACAGAATCTGAAGCTGAACCAGCCTAACAAAATGTTCTTAATGAAGAAAATCATAATTAGTATTTTCAGAGCTTATGGATGGGGATAAGGGGATATTACTTTAGGAGAAGTAATAGATTTTTGAGGAACAAATTTAAAAAGGTGAGAGTTCCGTGACAAGGGGTGTTTATAAGACTTCAGTGCTCCATTAGACCTATGATTTCCACTAGACGTGATTTCCATGTTATCTTTTGGTTTGAAATCTCAGTAGTACATCAGGAGTCATGTCGATTTTCAATCATGTTAATTGCCTGACAAATTTAAGGCATAATCTGAAGAATGAAGGGAATAAATGGGATGGACATGAGTATGAAGAGAATCTCCAAATTTTGAGCAATTTCTCCATTTGGAGAAGTTGGTTAATATGAAACTGTTGTCAGGTTTAATAATTGTTTTCTTGCTGGTCTCTGGTTCTCTTTTCTACTGAGGCCCATGTTTGCTTATGGTGATAAAACAGTGTAATTGGGGTGAAGTTGATGCTGAGACAACTTAATTCATTAGTTTAGAAGGAAAACCATAATTTAGAAGCTGGATTCTAACCAAACTAATACAGGAAGCAGCAGGGAATCCATGAAAGTCTTTTGACACTGTGGCTTACACCATCCTCATAAGCAAACTCAAGAACTGTGGACAGTGAGGTGGATTGAGAAGCTGCTGACTGGCAAATCCCAGAGGGTCATGATCAGTGGCAGATAGTTGAATAGTTACTAGGCTGTAACTAGTTGTGTCCCCCAGGGTAGTGGTATGCCTTTGTGGCCAAGAAGACCAGTGTAATCCT